>NC_085842.1:131493535-132733535 GCF_035594765.1 Anolis carolinensis | reverse complement strand
TAACTTTGGACTACCAGTCTTCTCTCTTCCTCCTCCTGCAGAATATTTCAATGGCCTGTTGACATCATTTACTCACCATCCTCAGGTGCATTTGTCACAAAAGAAATCTCAGCTCTAGGATTCACCAGAAGCTCCCACTGAGATGGGATCAGTTATTTCCTTCAGAAATAGAAAAAAAAGAGTGGCACTTCATCTGGTTCTTCACATTACTACTGGAATCCAAAGTAAGCTGCCAAATCTGTGTAACGTCAAAAGGTCCAGCACAAAACACAGAACTGGAACCAGAGTGAACTGTGGGGCTGGGACTGTGATATAACAAGTTCATAACATGCAAAAATGTGTCAATAGAAAGGCAACAAAAGTATTTTGCTCTGGAAGCGAAGCCCTATGAGAAACAGCTTAGCGAGCTTGGTATATGTTAGTTTCATATAGATCCTTTCCGCATCAACACTGCGGAATTAGCAGATCTAATTTCCCCTTTCCTTTGTCTCCTTGGTGACAGACTACTCTTGTAGTGAGATCAAGCAGAGCACTCCTCATCGGCCTTTCATTTTAGCCGAGTTCTGGATGAAATGGGCCTGCCCCTATTGCTGTAGTTCCATTTTGCTTTGGATTGTGCCAATGTGGCATAGTATGTCGAGTGTTGGGAATTAGGGCTGGGTAGAATGGATTTCAAATCACAATTCATCTTTCATTATTATTAAGTATCTTTGGGTATCAACCAAAGACATCCAACAGAGTTGTTGTAGGGATACATTGCAGCTGGAGAACAATGTGTGATGCCTTGAAGTTCTTGGATGAAATGTAAAAAAAGGGGAAAATATTTCTCTATCATACTTCTGCTTCTGTGCTGTTGCAGATGAAAAGGGTACCATGGTAATCACTACGGTCTTGCATGCTGCTTTTCTCTCTTTTCCTCAATATGCTATGTATGCTATTTAAGAGAGCCCTGGGGCACCACAACAGTGCCATAGGTTTTGAAGTCAGCACCTGGGAGGTTCTGGCTCTAAAAGATCTTATTTAGCTTTCCACTGCCACTCTGTAGATTTAGTAAGAGGGAGCTTTGAGTCCTGCTGGCGCTCTGTCAGGCAGGAATAGAGAAAGAAAAAATGAATTGCACTGGATCAGGCCAAAGCTCTTCTAGTCCAGTCATGTGTCTCCATCTTTGGTCAGCCAGATGTCCCTGAAAGCTTGGAAGTGGAACAAGGGACAGCAAACAATATATTTTGTAGTGTGACTCAATCCTTCCTTAGAATTGAACATATGATCTGTTCAGTCATTATTATAGTGCACATAAATTCTTTTATTTCCCACTTTTTGTTGTAAGAATTCAAATTCCTGAGCGCTGGGATCATCCTTAGTAATAGCATGAGGAACGATAGAACCAGGGCATGGATTCCTTCAGGGGAAAGAGCAAACTAGTTCTAATAAATGTGGGTAACAGCTGGGCTCAGAATGGCATCATAGGATATTTTTGTACACCCCAAACTCAGCCTCTCATTTAGCTTCTTCAGTGCTGATTTTATGCTATGGAAATACAACACACTTGAAGGGCACAATAATTAGGCATCCATCTATGGTTACACTTTTTGACATACTTTATATTACTAACTACCGAAAGTCCGCCTGATGGGCATTTATTGTGACTTTCAATATTTTCTTAAATAATGCATTATTAAGGTGATCCTTGAAGTGCTTTCTTGGAGTACCTTTGTCTGTAATGGTGCAGCGGTTCTTAAGGAAGGAGACTTCCTAACACTGCCCCATCCCTTAGTCTGTAAAATGCTCCCCCAAAGGATAACTGCCCTATGTCCTCATTGGTAGCATCTAGATGCCAGACTAAAACTATGCTTCCATCAGTCATTCAGGACTTGATATTTTCTTACTGATTTTAAACATTTTAATATCTTAACCTTATAACATGTTACCATCTCCTCCAGGAGATGGGTATGCTGTGAAGACAAGCCAAATTGTGAGATTTTTAAAAATACGAGCACATCACTTGGCATCCCTCTTTGCATCCTGAGTGCAAGATGCTGGTTGTCCTCCATTTCTTGGAAGACACCTGTGTGTGATTTTTTTTAATGTGTGGAGGTCAGTGCACGGCCGGTCAACACACAGTCTTCATAGATTGAGGTACCAGCAGTGGTGTGATTAACACAATGAGAGTGGCTTCTCAGTCTGTTGTAGCCTTCTTCCGCCTTCACAGCCGTTGTAACATGTACCATGTTATCCTCTGCCTGCTCCGCTGTTGAGGTCTTTGGGTCTTCAGATTGTTCTTGGTCTGGATCCTCTCCTGTGGCCACTCCAGGGAGTGTGTTACTCCCGTGGTTGGGCCCGCAGGTTCATTGGAACACCAAGCCCCCTCACCACGTCAAGGTGACAATCCATTGAGGGGGGCTGCCAGGATGTATGTAATCAACTGGGTGATTCCAGTAATGAATTCTCTCACATAAAACCAAAACAGCAATATTCTGCTTGGGGTGAAAAGGAACTAGCAATCACAAAGATACCTATTTTAGGGTTTGGAAAGAGAAAGCAAATTGAACTCATTCATGTAAACTGTTACTAGAGAGCCTACTTAGAAGGCTTCCCTGGGCTGAAATAACAAGTGAAAGCAAAATTACATGGGACACAACTCTTTCAAGAGCCAGGGTGGTGTAGTGGACTATGACTCTGGACTATGACAGGGTTTGAGTTCCCTTTTAGCCATGGCAGTACACTGGGTGACTTTGGGCAAGCCACACTTTGGTAGCATCAGAGGAAGGCAAAAGAAACGACCTGCTGAAACAAATCTTGTCAAGAAAATCCTTGATAGGGTCACCATTTTGTCTCCCAAATTATCCGCTCTGGATACCTCTGAAATATGGACAAAGTAATATTGGCTACACCAACTTTATCAGATAACACTTCTTGGAGCTACAACAGAAGGAGAGCACGAGAGTCAATTTTTCTGTTTTTCTTCTTTGTGCAGGGCTTCTTACATTTTCTGGTCCAAATGTTGGGGACAATAAGACTTACAAAACCAGATGGGAAGGAATGGCAAATTTGGAAAACTTTTTGGTTAAAGGCAGAACTAGAAGGCCACGAACCACCTTGGCTAGAACCGAGAATCTTTTGGCTCTTTATTGAACTGTTCCATATTTGAAAATTATGGCTTGGCACTGTCTTAAGCAGCAGAGTATTATCTTGCTTTGAGGTGGCCTCACCCAGCTAGGTTGATTGTTGATCTCTGGTAGACTGGAAGGAGTACAAAACGCTTCCTATTTGGACTGAAATCTTTTCTGAGGATAGTTGTCTTGGTGGTTCTGATGTATTTCTGTGCCTCCTCCAGCTCTCAACTCCTGGCTTGGTCCTTTCATTCTGACTTATCAGCTTAATTCTTGATTCCCAGGTTCTCTTATACCGACCACTTGCATACAGCCCAATTTTAATGCAAAACTGCCTTTCTTTGAAATGTATGTCTTGGTTTGGGTGGTATTTGGCATTCTTTGCAAAACAAATTCATATTATTGTTTCCTGCTCTTGTCAGTGTCGTCTCTTTTCTTTTCTTCCCACACAGTCCTTAACCTTATTTACCCTCAATACTGTTTAATTCTGTTGGCTTTGGCGGTCTAATTCTCTGATACCACAATGCTTCATTTGGCATGATGATCCTATGGATGCCTGTGAACAAAGGCAACTGGATCACCACAGCTGCTTGGATTAGATGTCAATGTGATAACAAATGAGGCTATGAATGGGGAGGGAAGAGAAGAATGAAAAGGAGAAGAGGCTTCCATCAAAGAAATAAAATAACTGCTGGAAATGGTCAAAATGTAAATATTCTTCATACGTGGTGATTTCCCCACAATCCCTTCAGTAAGTTCAAAAGTTGAGTGCTGAAATCGAGAAGACTCAGTGTTGCTCTCATCTAGACATTCCTTGTCCTTCAAAACCACAGACTTGTGTTTTTATATCATGCCCCATTCAGACACAGAATCTTAAGAGACTGGACTTTGCTTTTGCCTTGAGTTTGCTTTCTGGTTTATTTTTCTCTGCCCTGCTAATGGCCTAGGGGTAATTATGGAGGATTTCATTATCTCCTTTGTCCATGGAGTGCTAATGCCCTGGCTTTCCTTTATCCTGTTTGAGCAAGAGGACCTCAGGGAGACTGCAAGAAAGGAATTAATGCATTTCAGGTTGGACATGAATTAGTAATTAATCACTCCTAGAATTCAAGATAAAATGAACCAGAGAGAGACTGACAGACCAAAATGTAATAAAGGAAATATGGTAGAGATGGGTGGGTTGGGGTCATAGCTGTCCTGAAGATGGGTTGAATGCACCAGGGAGATTGTGCCAGCCAAATGGATGGCCCACAGGAGGACTGTATGGCCAGGCTTGAGTGGCTCTGATTGAAACAGATCAGTTGTGTCAAGAAGAGACTCCTTTAGAGAGGGAATCAAAAGGAATTGTCAAAGAAAATTAAGAGATGATTCTGGCCATTGTCAGACAGGTCAGGTGTCAGGCAGCAGGTATGAAGGAAAACTACTGGAAAGGCAAAGTATGCATGATAGGGCAGGTCATGGCAGTAGAGTTTATCAAGGGAGTCTTTGAGACCTAAAGTTAACTTTTAAGGTTATATCACTGCCTGGGTAATTCTGACTATGATTTTTTTTTGCCTTTCTTAAAATTAGAAGAAAAAATGTGTATAGGCCAAATGCTGGTTGAGAATATAGGTACTATTTGGAAATATGTAGATATGTTGGGTTAGAATGAAAGCTTTTTCAAAAATGTGGGTTGAGGCGGCAAATGCTGTTGCTGTCTTAGGAAAAGAAGGGTGAGTGTCAAACATTTCTTTAAATACATGTAATATGCTATTATCTATAACCAAATGGGAAGTGGATTTGTATTATTAACTTTTCCCAATGATATTAAGTAGATACAGTTGTGATTAACACTGAGGTTGCTTCTGGTGATGAGGCAAGTATAATTGTTTCACCCAAATCTATATTTATTTGTGCAGATTCAGTAAATACACAGAGTACAGAATATATTTCCAGTCACATTTATTCTTTGTGCTAGCAGAGAAAGCAATGTCTTAAGTTGCTAGTACCTATCTTAAGCTGCTTGTACCACCCACCATAATCTGTAAGAACGCCATTTTGTAAATTGATCCCTTGTTTACTGGCCAGTTGACAGCTGACAAGTATGAGAGCAAGTCCCTTGCACAAGTAACAGGCAGGTAGGCAGGGCGCTTAACATTGCTGTCTTGAGTGATGGTTTCTCTCGGTGACCACTGGGTAGAGCTGAGGGATGGTAATAGTTCTCGGAGCTCTTTATCAGTCTGCAGTACAAGATTGGCTTTCTAATATCACCTGACTTTCTAGAACAGAAGGATTATAGGCTGCTAGAGCATATAAACATCTTCTGAAAGTATCCAGAATCCTTATAATCCTCCCCTCGCTAGAGGGAGCTTGTGTCTAATTCATCATACTTCCAATTCCAACCTGATGATGCTTCACAGAAATGACAGGTCACCTTCCTTTTTCTTGGCATCTGCTATGGGGGAATGCTCTTTCTTAATATAATAATAGGACTGAGTATATTTTTGTTTTTTAATGGATTGCATGTGGGTATTTATAAGGGAGTATTTGTCTGCATGCATGCCAACACACACTGCAGAACTATCATTGTAGTTTTCTACACTTCTAATTCCCATTTCCACTTATTTTTTCCTTCCCCAATAAAGTAGCCTGATGGTCAGTGCGTGTGTGCATGTGTGCACCTGACACACAGAGAGAAGTTCTTTGTCTTGCAATGACAGAAGTGCTTAGTGTATCTCCCATCCTCTGTGATATCCACTTGGCCTGTTGTGTTTTACACCTTGAACAAAGGTAACTAAACCTCGCTCTTGACAAGTTTCATCTTGGTGCACTTTCTATTAACACCCAGGACCCAAGGGAGCTAATAATAATTTCTGTATTGTAAAAATTAATTAGCACTGCAGACGTTCATTTCTCAGGCATGATTAGAGAGGATTTCTAACAGGGGTGACCTGATGACTGCGGCAGGCGCCTCTGCAGCTTTGATGGCCTAGAAAACACCCAGACGGCCCCCGTTTGAAACATCACTGGAGTGAAAGAGCAAGTGGGCTGTGTGTGTGTTTGCATAGGAGAAGACATGGGGCTTTTTCCAGGTGTGAGATGAATTTGGGAATATAATGAAAGAAGGCTCTTGTCAGTAGGGAAGCTGTCAAACGGAGAGAGTTTACACCAGGGAAAAAGTATTTAGAGAAGCAACCAGGTGTAATTCAATTACAGTTCACATGTCCCTAAAAGGACAAGATGAGGGGGGAAGAGGGACAAATGCAGAAGCATTTAAGATGTAAGAGTCCTGCCTTTGAAGAATGCGGCAAACACTGAGCAATCTGAGAATGTTTATAGAGACTGTACTTTTGAAAGCACCAAGGTTGACACAGTACAAAGAGCTAGCAAGCAGGTGGAGTTAAACCTGAGATGGGGAAGCTGACAAATTCTTTTCTGAAGCCATGACTTCTGAGATTGCATTTTAGCATTGCTATTATGGAAATAATAATACAGTGATGAAATCTTGACCCTTTATTGAAGTAGTAGTAGTGGGGTGTGGAAGCGTCCTGCCAGATTCATGCATGTGTCCTGCAGATTTCTGCCGTAGGGATTCATAATGGAAGAGGGTATGTGCGATATTCTTTCTGCATTTGCATGGAAGAAGGTAAAATACTGGTAATTGTTGAGAGAGCATTTGGTGACATTAAATTTGATGTGGATAATGGGACGAACATCACCTGATCCTCCAGTTGGTCTTACTCAAGACCAATACAATTCTCCAGTTCTGGTATATGGTGTACACGATAAAACTAGTTTATGTCAGGCTCATTCTCTGCAGGCAGCAGATCCAGAAGACCAGCAGTTTCATTTATGGTTCAGCTTCTCGCATAGTCTTGAGCTCTCCAACAGTAGGAGAGCAGCAGTGCTGGCTAGGATTTGAGATGAGACTTAAACTCAGGCTATGGATTCTACACGTGTGAAGGAAGCTGTCATGATATAAAAGTAATTAATGCCATTTGAGTTCAATTAGAGTGTCATCTTTGAAGTCTTCTGGACCAGAGGGGTTGGTGACAGCATTGTGTTGATCACAGCTTAGTTGTGGCACAGATGGGGTTGAAGGGAGGAAGGGTATAGAAAGGTCAGGAGCAAAGGCGTCCTTTCCCCAAACTACTTCGCAGCTCCAGATCATGTGGCCCAGAGGTTGGCTGAAAAGAGACCTGCTTGAATGAGTCACATGTGACTCTTCTCCTTCTGTCTAGAATCTCCCCATCAATGAATGTTGATCCAGGGGAATACCATGAGTTTGTTTACATGGTTGAGCTCCTACTAGAATATTACAGAGTCTAATATTCCGGGTAACAACTTGCAAAAAGCAATCTCCCCAGGCTTCATTGCCTTGAGCTAAGTTCTTCACCTCATATTTGAGTTGATAGCTATGAAGACTCTCAGTACCAAAAACAGGTGGTGCTGTGGGATGTCCTGAATTCAACCCCCTCCTTTCCCCCAGCTGCTAAAGACTGTTGTTTTGTTTATGCTGCTTGTTCCTTTGAGTGAACAAAGGAATTGTGGGAGAAGCTGCTGGTTGTTCCAAAAAGTCTTTGCAGGCATTGTCAGAACTCTATGACTGGGAAGGATCTGGAAATCATCTAGCTGAAATGACTGCACTGGAGCAATATCTTCCATCCCAAATACTCTGAGTTCTACACAGACTGTTTGGTGTGGAATTACTGTCCTTTGTTCACTCATTTTGTATGAGTAACCCTTCCGCTGTGGCCAGTGCATGGCATCCTGGTTTTTTTTTGTGTGTGTTGCCTTTTTGAATATTTTCAGAATGATTTGTAGCATTTTTTTTCTGTTTAAATGTATTGTCATTCTGTTCAACATATGTATTCAAAATCATGTGGAGGCTTTTCAAGACTACTGAGTCTTGGATTAGAAGCTTTCTTCTCATAACTATTGTCTGTAATTGCTTTTTGTTTGTGGAGTTATTCATGGGTTGCCCCATAGCCAATTCCTATTCCCCACAGAGTGACTAATTATTATCGTTTTTTTCTTATTTTTTCTTATGAGAGTACACTATTTTTTTTAAAAAAGAAGCTAGTCTTTAAAGCCTTTATTGAAAAGATAACTAACCAACAGAAAGTGTGCGAGTAATGCTACTGATGCAGAAAGTCATTTCAAAACAAAAAATGAAAGAGGGAAATATCTAATTGAACTTGCAGAGGATATTTTCATAGAATCATAGAATCATAGAAGAGTAGAGTTGGAAGAGACCTCATGGGCCATCCAGTCCAACCCTCTGCCAAGAAGCAGGAAATCGCATTCAAAGCACCCCCGACAAATGGCCATACAGCCTCTGCTTAAAAGCCTCCAAAGAAGGAGTCTCCACCACAATTCAGGGGAGAGAGTTCCACTGCCGAACAGCCCTCACAGTGAGGAAGTTCTTCCTGATGTTCAGGTGGAATCTCCTTTCCTGTAGTTTGAGGCCATTGTTCCGCATCCTAGTCTGCAGGGCAGCAGAAAACAAGCTTGCTCCCTCCTCCCTATGACTTCCCTTCACGTATTTATACATGACTATCATGTCTCCTCCCAGCCTTCTCTTCTGCAGGCTAAACATGCCTAGTTCTTTAAGCCGCTCATCATAGGGCTTGTTCTTCAGACCCTTGATCATTTTAGTTGCCCTCCTCTGGACGCTTTCCAGCTTGTCAACATCTCCCTTCAATTGTGGTGCCCAGAATTGGACACAGTATTCCAGGTGTGGTCTGACCAAGGCAGAATAGAGGGGGAGCATGACTTCCCTGGATCTTGATGTTATACCCCTATTTATGAAGGATTATTTTGTCTACCCCACACTGTGAGCTGGGGACTGAGGATTGGTTTTGGGTGTGGTCTGTGATTAGTTTTTGGTCATTGGCAGGTTTTTGTTAATATGGAAATTGATGAACACCCATGCAGGGTGGGAGGGAGTCCTCTTGAATCACTTGTTTAAGTCTTGGGACTAGGGAGGGGAGGGTAGAGACTCTTCTTCGGAGTGACCCTGAGGCTTACTCCCCTGACTTTGGGGGCTTGGGACCCGGGAAGGAGAGATCCTCAGAGAAGGCTTCCAAATGCGGGAGGTCTGGGGAGTGAACCAAGTTTGGGTTTTTCTTGGAGCTCAGGTGTCTTTGCCCAAGTTAGGTGGTGGGGAGGTTTAAGAGGATACCTGTGCTGCCACCTTTTCCACATCAGTATATTCTCTGTCCCTTTTTGGTTTTTGATATCTCTGGTTCACAGTTACAATAACTAGCTCAATAAAGATGACATGTTTTACCCAATGTTTTGGTGTGGTCTCATTATTTCACTGGTTGAACATCAAATACTCTGTGTCACAAGCAGTGAGCAAGAGAGTCCATCTATTGTAGAGGTGCCAGAGGATTGATGTGAGAAACCCCTGAGGGTTTAACTCAGGTTAACTAACAAAATTAATTTATGCTGCATGGGATGGGTAAAAATGGATTTTGTCTTAACTATAATCCAAAATAATATACTGTGGTGTAAAATAAGAATTACAAATTCAACCAGTCTGATTAACTCCATTTTTCCATAGATGACATCTCACCCATGGCTGTATTGTTATGTGTGCATGCATATTTGTATAATATTGCATTACTATAACAGTTTTCCTCTCTGTTTCAGGTGCTGATTTTTGCTGACGGGAACACAACAGGATTCCCATACCAGCAGCTTGGCTTCCTCTCGTCTCTAGAGAAGAAAAATGGGAAAGCTACCGCTTATCTGTGTGAGAACTTTGCCTGCTCCTTGCCTGTCACTTCGAGCCAAGAGTTGCGCTGTTTGTTGCTGTCCTGAGGATGCCATGCTTTGTGCCCCTTGCATTTCAGTGATCAAGAGGAAAGAGACCCCTACATTTAATAAGGCACCATTTAGCTACTTGGCCCTCTCAATAAAGTCGCCTTCAGACTAGCTTAGTTCTGGCCACTTTCAACTTGTCCCTTTGTGTTATAATAGCATTTTCTCATCTTTCAATCCAAGGAGATGCATAGTCAGTGGACTTCAAATTCACTCAAGGGGACTAACTGCCTTGGAAGGTGGTAGCCACTCCTTCTTTGGAAGTCTGTAAATATTGGATGGGTGGGCATCTTTCAGGGTGCTGTGCTTGTGTGTTGCTATATGACAGGGCTGGACAAGTGGACCTTGAGGTCCTTTCCATTTCTTTAGATTCCACGAGCTTTCAAGATGTAGAGCAGTGAAATCATTGTTTGAAATAATTTGATGGGAACTTGTGACATCTCAGATCTTGCTACAACTTTGACATAATACAGGGTGTTTGATAAAAGAACTCCCTATTCACCATTTAATTTAAATGGTGAATAGGGAGTTCTTTTTCAAACACCCTGTACTTAATCCCATTGAACATGTCAAGTGTTTGTAAGTGTAGGTTTACCATACAGTTCAGGCATATGGTTTGAAATTAAATGGATAATTTTCCTACCTCCATCACACACTAGCAAACTATCTGATTTATTCAGGAATTCTCAATTGATTTGCCATCACATTGTAGAGAGTTGTTTCTTCCCCGCCCCGCCCCTGTTTTCTTTGTGAAAAGAAATATCTCTTCTCCTGGACTATGATTTTTGTTCCTGGGTTATAAATGTCATTTCCTAATTGGTTCTATCATAAACACATAGGAAAAGTTTATTAAACTGCAAAAACTTTGTCTTTGCAGGAGGGACATCCTGCTATAGCACATTTTTCTCTTGTTTCTCAATGATCCTTCTCTCTCTCTCTCCTTCCCCGTGTTGGAAGTAAGAAGGAAAGAGGGAAGGAAGGAGAGGAGGAGAAAGGTAACACATGGCACACACAACACACGGGAGGAAGGCCCCCAGAAAGGAACACTATATACTGCCAATCTTCCCTCTGTGAGCAAAAGGTAATGGTGGTGCTTTTTCTCAAAGGGGTATTTTGGCTCCTCCCACAAATTGCGTAACTATCATTTTAAAGTTGAGAACGATGAATACTGTCACATGACGGAATTGGCCATTTTGCTCATCTCTCTGGATAATTTCCAAAAAAGTCACTTGCCAACCAGCTCAGAAAGCATCTGAAAATATAACCCTTTGCAACCCTTTGTAAACACCAAGATATCCCTTCCCTGCACTTGAAGCTTATGTCATGTGATGAACACAATAGGTTGCCATTTCTTAAGCAGGTGGCTCAGTATTATTTAATGAATGTGATGAAGTGGAGAGAAGGTTATTCCTCTTTTTTGCAGGAATTACGTCATTTAGCTCCCAACCTTAAGTCACCTGACTCAAGGGCCAGGTTCCCTTTTTCCTGGATGTCCAAGATCTTTAAATTTTGATTTAGGGTTGTTTAGGGAAATGAGCCAAGTCCTTTAATTCCCACTTAGCTTGCCTGTGACAGTTTCACAAGGGGAAGCCCGTCCTGCTTCCAACAATAATATTTCCATGGAAGGACATGTTTGACAACTTCTTCTTCTTTATTCGTTCAGTCGTTTCTGACTCTTCGTGACCTCATGGTTGTAAACTCTAGATATGTATATATTCTGCATTGGCTATGCTGGTATATTCGAGTGGCATATGTAAGACATGTGAGGTGTAGAGCAATTCATCTGAAAGGAACTAAATACGGAAGAGTCATATTGATTCTGAAATGTAGCTTTCTTTGGTAACATTTTTATAGGTCTAAACATGACTGTGTTGCTGGAGCAAATGCTAGGGAGAAACAACATGAGACAACCACCTCCATTCTGCCTGCTGGGGACTTCAGCAGGTATTTGGAGATCCTGGGCTACATGAATTGCCTCCCCACTCTAGGGTTCTTATTATCCTAACTAATGTGTGTTGTAATTTTAAAAGATAAGGAGAAATAATATTTTGTGCAACTCTGGAGAAACCATAGTGCAAAGTTATGATATCCAAGACAGTTCCATTCCAAATGAAATAGATGGATGGCACCAATATATCTTAATAATTCAGAAAATGCCTTGGCTATATCACCTCCCCTTGAACGGTATAAGGCAATATCTGGTAATGTATAATAGAATCTTGACTTTCTTCCCCATTTCTAAATTAAAGAGCAGTTTCTTCCCATAAATTAGGAAGGGAAAACTGAAAATGAAAGGGCAGTTATCACATACTTTGGGTCAGTAATTGCACCCTTAAAGACCTGTACCTACTGCATTATTTTCCTGATGTGACAGTACTTCTTTTTTGTATTATATCTGTTCAGAATCTTCTATGAAACTACCCAGATTCACAATAAGAATATTTTATTAATATAATTATTCTGACAAAATAGATGTAAATAAATTGGCTTAATGTGAGTATAATTTAAAAACATATTTTGTAGAACCTGTTTGGTTTATAGAATTTAAAGAACACACAACTTTAAAGCATAGAGCTAGGGAATACTTTTTGTCTCTGCAGTACTAAAAGATTAATCATAGCTGATACAGAACCCCAGTGAGGAGCCCAGTGACTGTCTTTCTGTGGAGACAGGAAAAGATAATTTGCAATAGCATCATTTATGGTTTTCTTTCTCTTGTGAAGTCCATCTTTTTCAAAACATAGAAGTGTTACTTTTATACTTCATCTCCCAGAATTAATCAGCTAATATGTTGGGTATTATGGGAGATGTAGTCCAAAAAGTAATTTTTCAAGGCTTGAGTGTATGTTTGTGTATGTATGTGGGTGTACACCTTCAAGTTGCCTATCAACTTATAGAGACACAATAAATTTTATAAGGTTTTAGTAGGCAAGGAATACTGGGTTTGCTCATTCCTTTCCTTCTTCTTTTACTCTTCACTTCTACTTGGGCTCCTCCATTTTTGCATTTCCATACCTTTCCTTAAACCCTGTTGGTTCAAAATGGGCTCAATGTATTTGATTTAAAAAGTCCTTGAAGTCATCAGTTCATCCAGCACAAGGGTATAACCTACTGTGCCACCTCTTATCATTAGCATCTCAGGACAATCTGGAAAAAGTAGGGAGTGCTGATGTCATTTTCCATGTAAGATGACAATTAACTCTTAATAAACAAGTCATTTTCACTTATGGATGAGCAATTCTCCAAAGTGCTACCCCAACTGAGGCCTTTGAATGGTGCCGCTGGTTATGCTAGAGAAGTTTTAACTAGAATCAGAGATGTGGAACCAGCACAAAGGCTGACATGTGAAACCAAGAAGCTTTGCACTTCAGCAGAGTAGAGCATGCTGCTGTTCTGATTGTTCCCCATGGCAATGTCGGGGCTGTAGAGACTGAATTATTCAACATCTTTACCTATGGTGGAGCTGAATTTGCCCTTCATCCAAGTGACAGCTCTCTTGTTCCCTTTAATTTTCCCACGTCAGATATGCAGGAGTTGCCAGGAATCAATATTCTGCTTGTGCCAAAGGAAAGGAAGGTTGGGAAGGAGGTATGCATGTGTCACTTTCTGAAGTGAAAGAAGCTATTTTAGGGTGCTTGTGGGATATGCAAAACCGATCCATAATAAAACCCTTGGGTGCTGCTAGTTGTGGTTTTCATTGTGTAACTGACTTGCCTCATAAACAGAATTTTACATGGGGACCAGGTGACATCTTCCACTTGAAACCCTTGCAGGTTTTCTTACTACTTTCTGTCAATTTTTCCCCCACATACACATAAAGAAGAGACAAACTATAAAGGAAGAAAAGGTGAAATAAAACCTACATTTTATTTTGATTTGTACTTCTAGTAACCATCCATCTGGAAACACTCATTGTTGTAAACAGAAGGTTCATCTGAGGTGATTTCCTACTTTTTGAATATTGTCTTCCTAATTTTAAATGTGCACAAGGTGCCTAGTTAGGAAGACGACCTGTGCACTTCATTATCCCATATTTGGAGGAAGTAGATGTATAACACCAATAAACTCCAAGTTGAGCGACGTAAGTCCTAAACTGAGGCAATTACTATTAGAAAGGTTCCCAATTTTGTTATTATATTTGTACCTATCTCTACTATATGGTGGACTGTGATAGTACCACCAGACTTATAGAGCATGGAAGGATATGTTCTGGAGAAAATATATTCCTGGACTTCCCATGGACATGCAGAACCATGGATAATAGTGAACCCTGTTTAAATGGAGACCTGGCCCAAAAATATCCTAGTATCCTAGAGTCATTCAGGAGGACCTAGGAAGTGCCTCAGGAGTACATATTTTATCGGATATGGATAGAATAACAATGCCTATAGTTATAGCAGGGTTTGTGATGGAGGAAACTATCTGATTGTTAATTCAGTTTTAGCCAGAATAGTAAATTAGCTCTCTGACTGAAACCCACCAAACTTAGTTGGAGAAACTTGGGATAAGGTTGCAAAAGATGTGCATTGCCATCTATTGAATCTCCAGCTGGACCTCTGCCAATCTCTTTTCAGGTAATTTGAACTCTGTCACTATTGGCAGATGCTGGGCTTCTAGCCAAGCAGTAGCAGAGAAGATTTTGAGCAGGACAGAAAGGTCTCCCGGAACAAGGATTGTGTAATTCTGTGCAGCAGAAGTTCTAGCTGTGTTGTGACAGTGATAGATAGATTTTGTTATGGGGTCCTCTGGCCCTGCTGCTGTTTCTAGGAGTAAATTAGATAGCGGTACTTCCAGACCTGATAGGAACACTTTCACTCAATGCTTTCCCAGTTCCTTCATTAATTTTTGCTTTGCAACAAGGGGATCAAACCAAAGCCAGAAAGACCCAATCTCATTCCTGCCTGTGTATACTTGTGTTCTGGTGCAATGGGGAGGGGCACTTCATTTTAAAAAGCACCAGCATGTGGGTGAGGTATGGGATGTGGAGTTTTCCCAATGTTTCTCCCATCAACCCTTGGGTTCTCCAATCAGCCAATCCCACCAGTGCTGCCAGGTACAAAAGTACCTCTCAGGCAGTCCCACCACTGTAGACAAATGTAGGTTTTCTACATTTTAACCCAACAAATATGAAGATCTTTTGTGGTCTTCTTCATTCACGCAGTCGCTTCTGACTCTTCCTGACCTCATGGACCAGTCCACGCCAGAGCTTCCTGTCGGCTGTTGCCGCCCCCAGTTCCTTCAAGGTCAAGCCAGTCACTTCAAGGATACCATCCATCCATCTCGCCTTTGGTCGACCTCTCTTCCTTTTTCTTTCCATTTTCCCCAGCATCATGGTCTTCTCCAGGCTTTCCTGTCTTTTCATGTGGCCAAAATACTTCATCTTTGCCCCTAATATCCTTCCCTCCAGTGAGCAGCTGGGCATTATTTCCTGGAGGATGGACTGGTTGGATCTTCTTGCAGTCCAAGGCACACTCAGGATTTTCCTCCAGCAACAAAGTTCAAAAGCATCTATCTTCCTTCACTCAGCCTTCCTTATGGTACAGCTCTCGCAACCATGGGTTACTGTGGGGAATACCATTATTTCACTATGCGGACCTTCGTTGCCAGTGTGTTGTCTCTGCTTTTCACTATTTTCACTTTTGTGATACTCACTGCAATTACCAAAATGAAAGCTTTTCCTGATACATACCTCAACTGCAATGTCAGGAATTCCTTTTGTCCTCCTGTGGTACCAAATGTGGGGATAGTCTAAATGCCGGCAAGGTATTTATTTCTGATATTTCTACCCCGCCCTTCATAGGTACCTATGAAGATTTATGCAACTTCTATTCTGAATGGACACCACAACATAAAACACCTTGTCTGAATCCAGTTTCTCATAAATATTGCATTTTGAGAGGCCCACAGTGTAAAAAAAAGAAGTTCTTTATTTGGAGAAGTTAAACATAACACACCAGATTATTTGTTATATTTGATACACCATACACTCTCAAACACCACTAAAACTAATCTCATACCCCAACCCAAGCTCTGTTCTCTCACTCTCACTACAGTCCTAGTATTGTCTAATCGAACATTAAATTGTCATTCACCAGCCTTACGCAAATCTCAGACATTACCACCAATCCTCATTCACTCCAACATTTTATTCTCTCTCTGCTCCCAACAGTCTCATATTCTAATATGCAGTCAACAAAACAATATTTACAAAATACAAGTGCATGACATTAAGTGGATCTTTCTACTTTGTCATCAGGGTTGATTCTGGCACCAGAGAACCACAAGAATGATAGGCCACCAACAAATTGCTTCTACTGCCGGTGAATGGTGCAGGATTAAAGTAAAATAAAGGATCTTGAGAAATCCTGATCTTGGTTACCAGAGGGCTATGAAACTCAGTGGGTGACCTTGAGATAGTCTCTTTTTCCCAACCAGGCCTAGCGCACGGTGTTTGGAGAGGGAAACTTCACTGTACTTTGAGTTCATTGAAGGTAAGGCAAGATATAAATGTTAACAAGTAAGTAGTGGCTTTTAAAAGAAGGGGTTCATCAATATAGCAGATCAAAATGAATTGGTGTTACAAATTTCTTTTCAGTATTCTTCTATAGGTTGTTACAGCTAAAGCGGAAGGAGAATCAGAGAGATCTGTATTTAGATTACTTAGCTATAAACGTGACTGGATGAAGCCCTGGAAAGCAGCAGCAATCTACACACATTTAATCAGAAGTCAAGCCTCCTTAATTCAAATAGGGCTTACTCCTGAGTATGTGTTCATAGGACCCTGTTACTTTAGTCTTAGACCCGCACTGTACAATGTGATTCATCCTGATCTATGAACGAGTTGCTCTGCATCTAGTTCCAATTCTGTGCTGAGTTATTGGCTTATAACTGAATGGCTTGGCTGTTCTGGAATTCCTAGGCAGGTAGTTGCTCATAGACTAGCTATGTATGTCACCCCGTTGAGCTAATTGGTGCAACCCCAGAAGGAAGAGAGGGTCAAAGAGTGACACTGTTAAGCCAAGACTTGACTGCAAGCAAATCCCAAGGTGTCTGTTGAATGCATGATCAAATACATAGTGAAGGAAAGGGCTTTAGCTGAGAGGAAAAGCATGTACCTTGCATGCAGAAAGCTCCAAATTCAATCCCTGACATCTCCAGTTAAAACATGTAAGCACTGCTGGGCAATGTGCAGCCCTCCTAAATTGCTGATGTTGGATGATCACTCGCATCCACATTGGCCCGCACAGCCAGAGTGGAGGGCCCACTGAAGCTGTAGTCCAGTGGCAGCTGTAAGGCTGCACATGACTCCTCACCCCCCAATTTTATGTATCAGAGAAGTGAAAGCCTACAGATTTTGTGAGCCACGGTCAGCCAAAACAATACCGGGCCATGTGTCCTTACTGCCCAGAACCCTGTGAGGCAACGCTATGCATAGAGTAATCCACACATGCAGTTTTGTTTGTATATATTTGTGTATACAGAAGACAGACAATAACTTTAGGGATGGCCTTTTAGGATAATCCTATGAGATCACTTTGTGAGTATAATCATGATTCAGAATTGTCCATGCTGACTGGGAGTTTAAACCCCAAAGTGGAACTTTTCTAAATTAGCCGATGATTACACAATAAAAGTGTCATGTTTAAAAGGTCCTTTTTCTAGACCATCACAACCATGTTCCTTGTTCAAGTCGAATTTCACAGAACCTGATGGGTGCCCATTTTGGGTGTCATGTTGTGTGTGCCATTTTGTGCTCATTACATTTTTGGGAACTCTGCTTGATGTTTCAAGCAAGCACATGCTGACTTGTCTGACTAGATTTGAAATAGGTTTGTATTCTCCAGGACAATTTGCATATTTATTTGTAATTAAATATATCTGTCCACATTGCGTATTTTAGGAGCCTAGTTTCTTCAATTTTATTAAATGTTTTGTCCCCATTTCTTCCATTTTATTAAATGTTTTTCATCCCGTTGGCAACTTTGTTTTGTGGTCAAACTCCATTTGAAACCACAAAACTGGGTGGTGCTGGTGGTTTTGCATTAATAACTAATGTGGTATTGAATAGCAAAATAAGGAGCAGAACATGGGCTCATTTTATTAAAAAAAATTGGTGTGAACATTGAAAAAGTAACAGTGCTGTGTAGAATATATTACAAAAGTAGCTTGGGTACCCGGTGGTGCCTGGGTTATTTCAAAAAGGCATTGTTTGTTTTGGGGTGTAAAAGGAATAGGAAAGGGTTAAGGGGGAGACAGTGGGTGCAGTCATGCAAATTCCACACCAATGGAGAGAGAAAGGAACCCTGGGATGTGGAGCTCACTATAACCTGCAATGTCAGTGGAGGGAGTGCTTTCGGTGGGTCCTCAGCACTGTGGGTTGTAGCTGTTGAGGCGGGAGGCTGTCTGTGTAAATGGATATCTCTGCCACATACACACATACACATTTTTCACTTTTATTATGTGTATAGATATAGTACACAGAATGTAAACCTAATGTTTATCAACAAGCAATAGAAGAACTCTGTTGTGTGTTTGATAGGAACATTCAGTATGAAACTGAGAAGCCAACAGTCCCTATGTCTGGGGGCAGTGATGTTGCACTGAAATGACACATCTTTCTGGCAGTGCCAGAACAGGACAGAAAATGAAGTAAAATGGGGGGGGGGGGGGGACACAATAATGAAACCAACCCTCCATACCCACAGATTCTGTATCCACAGATTCACCCATATATAGCTTGAAAATATTTGAAAAGAATCCAGAAAGCAAACCTTGATTTTGCCATTTTATATAAGAGAAACCATTTTACTATGCCACAGTATATAATGGGACTTGAGCACCCACCATTTTCGGTATATACAGGCAGGAGGTAACCTGGAATCAAACTCCAATGGATATCAAGGCCCCAATATACTGGGGATTCCCACATGTTGTAACATTACATTTCGCATGTGGACCTCTGGTGGCTGGGTGTTTCATATTTCATATTTCAGGGGATGTATAATACCATATTTCATCAATTGTAAGACACACCCTAATTTCAGTATCACCACAACCACCACCAATATATATATATATATATTTTGAAGATGTTTTAAAAAGGAAAAAGTGTTTCTTGGAATTGAAGAAATACAGTGGTATGCATTGAACCTGCTGCTTGCTTGCTTGATTGGTTTGGCTTTATCACCAGAATAGCATAGCCTAGAACAGGGATGGCAAATTGGTGGCCTTCTGGAATGGACAATCTCCCTTGGGTTATCATCCTAATGGGAATGCTTGGGTGGGTGGGAGTTGGAATTTATCTTGATATTCATTTTGCTGTTCCCTGACTACAACATGAAGATATTTATACAAGTGAAAAATGAGATGAGTTTTCTGAAGAAATGCATCTTTCTATCACTATTTGCTGTGAGCAATTAAAAGATGTCTCCTAGGGTTTGATGTTTGGTTTAGGGTTTGCATTGTGTGTGTGTGTGTGTGTGTGTGTGTGTGTGTATGTGTGGGGAGCATTTCTCTTCCACCCGCAAATGCTGGTGATATTTTAAACCAGACATACAAATTCAACAGAGAGTTCTGACTCATAACCTGGACTAGCGAGACTGCACAGCAAGCAAAACCATCATGTCTCTCAGCAGGACAGCCTGCAAAAGAACAACTCTCATTCATGATAAGGGGGGTGGGGGGTGGGGGGTTGACTATCTTATGTTAGCATGCCAGTTATTTCTACTTCACAAAGATAAGAAAGGCGGGTTTGTTTCCTACATCATCCATTCCTTGTCTGAGCAGATGCTGAAACACCATCCCCAGTGATGAGGAAAAACCTTGGTAGGAAACATTTCCCTGAGCTACTCCCTGCTTTTCTGCTTCTGCGCCTGGTATTCAGAGGCTCCACTGTGAAACAGGCTGTGAAATGCTGCCTCCTCTATCCCACCTCTTGCCGACCTTAATGAGTGTCTGCAGCAATCTGGACCTATGCCATGGAGAGGGGAAGTGAGTATTTTGTATTATGTGCTTGCCAGCTGGTTGTGTCCAAAGGTTTCCAAGGGGATGTTCCAGGAATCAAGGAGAGGCAGCCAAGAGAAATGTCTTTGAAGTGGGAGAGGAATTTTGCACCTCATCTTATGAATGTATTTTCTTGGCTGAAGGAGGAAGAGAGGTGAGGAGGAGGAAGAGGAGGCTGAAAGAAGTTTTTTTTTTAACAGAGGAAAATGTGGGATGGACAAGAAAAATATCCCCTCCAATACCATCATAACTTCCTAACCTTTTATCCTTCTAACCCCATTCTTCCTTTTGTCTCTGGGATCACCGTCTTTTTCAAAAGGAACGGTGCTGGCCAAAACCTGGTCTATTGAAATTATCTCCCAGCATCATTTGCCAGGAAAGGGATTAATGATAGCTAGAGAAGCTACTGGGATCTGTCTTAATGTGAAAAAACAAGGTTGCAATATTACTGATAGCTCCTTTGAATGATGATGAGAAAGACTGATTTCCATTTTAATTCAAAGGCCCAGTTTAAATAGAGTGAAATGAAATTACACAGGAGTTCAGATATCACAAGAAACCACTGAAGATCAAACCCTCAATTCTTAACATCCCCCCCCCCCCAAGTCTGTAAGTGTCTGTAAGTAACATAACTATTGGGAATTTCCCAAGCTCTGGTTCTGACACAGAAGCTCCTTGGAAAGAAGTAATTTAATGTCATGTGATGAGCGCTGTGTCTCTCCATGCTTGAAAGGAGGCTGAAGTGTCCTAGAAATTTTTCAATGTGATGAGGGCCTAAAAGGATCACCATCACTGATCTCAACACTATACTCCTTTTGATGCAGCCCAAAATCCCACTGTCGTTTTTTGTTGCTGCATCACATTGTTGGCTCATGTTCAACTTGTTGTCTACTAAGACTCCAAGATCTCTTTCACATGGACTGATGTCGAGCTAGGCATCACCCATCCTGTATCTGTGGATTTAATTTTTCTGCCTAAGTGTAGTATATTTCATTTCTCCTAGTTGAAATTCATTTTGTTAGTTTTGGCCCAGCTCTCTAATATTTTAAGGTCATTTTGAATTCTCATCCCATCTTCTGGAGTATTCGCTATCCCTCCCAATTTGGTGTCATCTGCAAACTTGACAAGCATGCCCTCTAAACCTTCATCCAAGTCATTAATAAAGATGTTAAACAGCACTGGGCCCAGAACTGAACTCTGTGGTACCCCACTAGTCACTTCTTTCCAGGATGAAAAGGAACCATTGAACCCTTTGGGTTCAGTCGCTTAACTAATTACAAATCCACCTAACACTAGCATTGTCTAGCTCACATTTTACTAGTTTGTTTGCAAGACGATCATAGAGGACTTTGTCAAAGGCCTTACTGAAATCAAACACAGGATCTCTGATGCTTTAAACATAATTTCCAGCGGGCATTGTACCTAAAAGCAGATATGCCAAGACACCTAAGAATCGCTTTCACCAGGGCAAGATTCGAACAAAGGTAGTCCATGGAGAGATACGGCAGATTCAACCACATCCCACATGAAGAAAGATTATGTATCTGTGGTGCCCCTGAAATCGAAAATTTGAACCACACTTTGCATAATTGTAACCTATACAAAAAAGAAGGAAATAATACTTATGGCCTTTTATTTTTAATAAAACAAGCTGGGACATAGCGGCCAAAACTACATTTTTATTGGCCAGTTATAACCCCATTCTGACAACAAAAGTGGCCCTGTATTTGTTTAAAGCTGCTAAAAGGAGATTGGAGTACATAGATCAGATTGGGGTGCAGTGTAGGGGAGATGAGGATAGTTGATGCACACATCTATGGCTAAGCTACATTGGCACCAAGCTGGCAAATACTTGTATATCTATATTTTATTTTAAGTGAACCAGATGTATGTTGTATGTTGTGTTTGTATTGTCTGTCCTTGATAAGGCTAATTGGCTAATCAATAAATTGTTGTTGTTGTTGTTGCCTTACTGAAATCAAGATATGCTACATCCACAAAAGTCCCTGCATCTACCAGGCTCATAACTCTATTGAAAAAAGAGATAAGATTAGTCCGGGATGACTTGTTTTTGATAACCCCATGTTGACATTTGATGACTACAGCATTATTTTTAAGTGATTGCAGACTGTCTCCTTAATGATCTGATCCAGAATCTTCCTTGGTATTGATGTCAGGCTCACTGGGCAATAATTATTTGTATCCTCTTTTTACTCTTCTTGAAGGGACAGAATTGTGTCAATTTTCTGCAGTAGATGTTACCTTCTCAAGGGGATAAATGGGGTGGTAGGAAGTGTAAGATTATCTGCAAGGTATGTGACAGGCATCAATGCAGTTTGAACTACGTTACATGGTTAGTGCAAACTCATAAAATGCTGTTCAAAGCAGTTAAACTGCATCATACGAATTCATACTGATCATATAATGCAGTTTCAAACTGCATTATATGCCAGTGTAGATGGGGGCCTGAGTTAGGGATGGAGAGCAAGAGACAATGGGAAGTGAATGACCAGCAAGAGACATTGAAGGGAATTTATAGGCGGTTGGGTTTAGGTTGAGAGCAATTCTAGCAAGGCACTAGTGCTTGCTAGAACAATTGCCATCCTATTTAGTATGAATTGCTCTCCTTGCAACTCATATGAGATCAGGAAAACAAAACATTTTTGGTTAGAATGGGTCCCTGATTTCTAAACATATTGGTGGCAGTACAGGGAGGTTCCTAGGTCTATAAATTTATTGCAGGAGTCCAAGAGCCATTTGCTTATCTTCTTTCCAAATATAGTTCCTCCCAGCCTAGCTAACTATTGTATTCTCCCTGTTTGTGTCCTGTTGTCTTCTATGCCCTCTCATACTGACCCTGTAAACAAGCTGTCAGGTTTAATTGGATCGAGATGTAGTGGTGGTGGTGGTGGTGGGGGAAACAACAGCGAAACACTTTGATATAGAGAGAAAAGGGTCAGTGACACTTAATGTCCTTGTGAGATACCCTTGCAACTTAATCCTCCAAGCTCATTCCTAGGTGCTTGCAGACTACAATGTAGAAGGTCTTATTTTTTCCAGTACATTTGCACATGTAGGACAGAGATTTTATTACACTTCCCTCCTGTTCTCTGTTAGGAATAAATCAAGCCAGCCTAAATAGTTCTATGGTCAACATTTAAGAAACATTTTGTAATGCCAAGTAATTCAGAAGGAGAGAAGACCATCCTAATCCAGATATCTTCTAAAGGATTAGGTTACATAAAATGGGAACCAAACATAAACGTTTAAGATGTTTGGATCCAGCTATTATCTCTAATTCATCTCAGTAGCCTATTGTGCATACATTCTGTAGTCTGATACAGAAAAAGACAAATGGTTGGTAGCTGTGTCCTATATTAGGCTGTGCTTCAGCTTCACCGACCTTGCCTATTTTACTTCATTGGCAGCCAGATTTGTAGCACATTTGTTCCTTTGCGACTAGGATCCCATAGTGTGGCCTGAAGACATCCCAAGAGAGCAACTTCACTGGAGCTTAGCAAACCAGGGGTGGGTCTGGTCTCTGTCTGGATCGGCTATGCTGTGTTCAGGTCTGTGAGAGAATGGTGGCCTAAAAAGAAAAAGTCAAAGTCTACTGTGATTGGCACAAAGGGGCCTGAAAGCAGCACTCACCCATTTCCCTTCTTTCTTTCATACACACACATTTTCTTTCTCCCTTCACCCACCAGATCCATCATACCATTAACATTGATACATCTCTTCTCTAAGCCAGAAGAAAGAAACCTGTGAGGCAACTGAACTTGGGTATAGTGAAAGGGCGCTATGTTGTTAGTTGCTTAACTTATTATTGCAATATTTCTTTTTCTGCCAAGCATGGAGAATGGCCTTTATGAAATTTTCTGCCTGAGGTGCCAGAATGTACTGCCTGCCCTTGGGCTTCATGAGTTTTGACTTGGGGATTGCCAGGCTATTGCCTGCTTTGCCCCAAGTAGCAAAAAGGCCTAAAACAGAGGATAATTCAATGCATGTGATAGACATAGTCTCCTCACATGCTGGTCGAACTGGATGACCCAATGTACTGTATCCTTGGCTGAGGATCACGTTTTCCCAGCTCATTTAGCTTCACAGAAGCTGAATGTCACTAGGGTAATGTCAGTCTCTTCCACAGCATCTTTGGTCCCAAAGTAGGCAAGCAGGGGAATCTCATTTAAGCTGAGGTTACTGTTTGGACCAATATTGGAAACAGTGCTCTTCCTGATGTCAGTGGCCAAGGAAGCAAGTGGAAAGCTACTTACTGTGTGGTTCAACTGGGTTTTATTGGGCTTTGACTTCTGTGCCCAAAGTGTCAGCTAGTTGGGATCAATTGACCATTGTGAAAGTATGAAATAAGAGCATTTAGGAAAGTGGTTTGGATCTATACTGATCTATTCTGGAGGTTCTCGGTAGAAGGTTCTCAGCTTGCAACTAGATGGCTTTGGTTAGACTACATTTTAATATAGAGATTCATCACAGCAAGGGCCTTCTTGATGCAGTTGTAGTTTTGACTGTCTTTCTGGCTTTACACCAGCTTTGATTTCTTCCTCTGGAGCTCTGGCGGTGTTCAATAGGCGTTAGCATCGAGGTAACTGCAGGTAAGGTCAGGTTGCCTGGCCTCCTTCAGATACAAATGTGAATGTAGCATAAGACTGAGCAAAGATCAGCTAAAAATCTTACAGCTGTATAAAAATTGGCAGCAGGAGAGGTTTTGAATTTTATTGTTGAAGAGAATGTCCCACAGCCAGAGTCATTTCTCTGCAGCTTTTACAATGTGAAGTTATGGTCTACTTGTGACTACTAGTTGATACTAGTTGATTTCTGTGTTGCTTGAGGAGAGCCCATCTGGAGCCCAATTTCTGTTCAGCTTCCAAAGTGTCATCATGTTAGAACAATGCATGAGCCATTCATCCCAAACCATTATTTTTACAATTTATGGGGATTGTGGAGGTTAGGAAAATTACAGCTTGTGCTTCCAATCGGAATGGCTCCTTTGCTGGTTCACCATGAACTGAAAGCAAACAGGCTGTGCACCAGTACAGGAGGACTGTTCCAAATTGGCATTTACATTCTCTTATCTCACTTTCCATTGTGAGTAAGTTTTCAAGTCTGCTTTGTTTCAGTCAGAAAGTTAAAGCTGGACAAGTCAGCAGATGTAAGCCCTTTATTCTTTCAGGGCAGGATTTCCCCCTTTAATGGGTTTAAAAACATGAGACTGTGAGCCCTAGATTCCTGGAAACTAACTAGGATGGTTCAGGAAAGCAACCCGAGAGTCCAGAAATGTGAAATTTTTCTTCCTGAGCAAATGTAGTTGGCGAAACAAATTATCCAGAGTTTTTTTTATAAGGCAGTTTCTTATTTGTACCGGGAGGAGGAATTACAGCTCCACTAGCCATACTGTCTGGGGAATTCTGAAAACTGTAGTCCCAACAGAACTTGCCAAGAAAGCCTCATGATAGCTTTGCCTTAGGGTTATCATGGGTCAGAAACAAGAGTGGGACCCTGCTGTAGAAGCTGAAAAAAACACAGGAGCCTTTGGGACCAAAAACTGGCTCATCAAACCCCAAATTGCAGCTATATTGTAATCTCAGCCACTCTTGGGGGGACTTTCAAAGTGCTAGTCTGTCACTCTGGGTCAGTAAGAGAGAGAGTTCTTGCCTCTAATTCCAGAGAATTGTGGAGCAAAACAGCTGAGTGACAGAGCTGACTTTCTCCGTCTACCCTCCACCAGTCCCTACTGCAGTGCAGAGGTTTCCACTTAAATTTTAATTGCTTTTGCAGATTTGAAAGGAAGAGGAATGTAGGTTAAAACAGAAGAAGGTCTCCCCCTCCCTCGCCTCCCTCCCCCCTCCTCTCGCTCTCTGCATTGGAATAAAACTTCCATTTAAAGGAACAAAAGCGGAATGGCACATGCTGTGCAAAGAGGAAAGAGGAGCACAGGAGGATAAATATTCTTCCAGCTTCGGAAAAGGACAATCAAGCTTATATCTATCCCTCTGCAATAAAAGAATCCATCTGAGATGTCTCCTGGGACTTTGTGCCTTGTTTCAGCTCAGTGGTGTAGCATGTGTGCTTGTTTTCCTCCTGTTCTTTCTCCTCCTCCGCCAAACAGAGTAAAATACATCAGTGATGGCAGCAGCAAGGTTAACCTTGGATCAAGATCCACAGACTCTCCAAAGTCAGGCTGTTGCATAGAGCCCAGTGGGATATATGTCAGTGCAGACAACCCAAGTGCTTAAGGAAGGGTGGGTCCCCCTGGGTCCATTTCTGCAGGAAGACTCGGCATTTTGCTGCTAGAGACGCCAAACAAGGTTACATCTGGGAGTGAGCGATGGAGCTCCAAAGTGCATGGGGCCAGGAAGAACAAGTTGTTGTGGTTTGCATTATTAGGAAGCTGAAGCTGCTAGGAGGGCTGGGTGGTGCTCCAGCAGGGCAAGCCATCAGAGGAAAGGCTGTTCCGTGGGCACTGCTTGGTAGCAACTGATCCTGTTGGCAGCTAAGCAGGTATGCCCCTTGTGGCAAGCCAGAAGGTGTCAACTTGTCTGGCTGTCAAGCATCCCTGTCAGCTTCTGGATCTGTGGTACAGTGGAGAGGACGGCCCTAGAGATCTGCAACCCAAGCAGCTCAAAAGTTATACACCATTAAAGCTCCTTCTGTCCTCATTACATTTCCTGCCAGCAAGTCACCCATTTCCCTGCAAATTACGTTGATTTGCTGAAACTCTTGTTTTCCACCCCTTGCTTGTCTGCACAATTAAATTAAAGTTCTGTTGACAGCCACAGTGCACAGACATGACAAGGTGCAGTGATGTGAAAAGTTTCCACTTGGTGACTCACATGCTGATTGTGTTCTGTGTTCAATGGGGCCTCAGGTGACCCCTCCCCCTTCTCTTCCTGGAACCCATGGCCACACAGTGTCCAAGCGCTGCCTGGCATGTGGCACAAGCCAGAGCTTAGAAAATAATTTGATAATGCTAAACATAAAAAATTAAGACTCTATTTTTCACATTTAACATTAACAAATAAACAGGAATATAGTACAGCACTCTTATCCATGGATTGGATAATCATGGTTTCACTTATCCACACTCAAAAAATACCCCCCTCCCCACTTCTCTGGGTTCCCTAGTGCAATTCTATGGTGTGACTCTGGCCCAAGTATAGTTAAAATATACAGGTATTCACAGAGGTCTTGGAATGTAACTGTCATGTATATGGGCACAATACTGTAATGAAAATGCTTTACTGTTTGGGTTATTTTCAATTAATTCATTGTTTGGAACATTAATGTTAGGCCAGGCCTTGAGATTTAGAGGGAGTGGCATAGAGACTGTCACCGTTGATTTCAGGAGACCACACTTTGTTATTGACCCTTTCAAAAAGGTCTCTTTTTTGCCTTTTAAAATTCACTTCCTTCAACCTAGGCATTTCCTCCCTCATGAACCACAAAGCTGATAACAGGATTTCTGCCTGGAAATGGTGAGAGCCCAGAATCTTTGGGAACTGTCAGGTTGTGGAAGCCAATCTGTGTATATCTCATTATCTCTCCCCTTACTGATTTTGTTCAGGTAGGTAGGCACTAGAATGCATCTCTCTTTTCTTTCCTCCTCATTAATATGTAAACTTCCCTCACGCATCAGACACATTAGTTGCTAACGGTTAATAAGGGTATAATTTGGTTAGATGGCAAGTATATCTCAGTTTAGGAAATATATGTGTTCCTGGGTTTTAGTTATTTAAGAAAAACCTAAGTACCAATGAAAAAGAGCAATTTAGAGCGGCCACAAATAGTGAGATCCAGGCTGCGTATGGATCTGTGAGCTTGGCAAGCAAAGAAGCCAGAAATAAGACCACTAAGTGAAGAGAAGCCATCAAGGTATTTTGTTCAATCAGCTGAAAATGATGCCAGCTCGCGATAATTCGCCAAAGGAGGCTGAGATATAGTACAGTACAAAACAGGCATTTTTATACAGAACACATTCCCACTCCTGCACAGCTGCACTGACTCCACCATGATTGGCTGAGCCCCAATGACATCAAAGGAGGTTCCCAGTAAAGGCAGGAGCTTGGCCCTTGCCGGCCAATGGGAAAGCACGCTTTGCTCTTGATGCAGATTTCCCTCTGCCCAATGACAGAAGAGGAGCTGGCAGTCTAGGAAACAATGGTGCTGTAATGATCTCAGACTGGGATAACAAAGGATTTTACAAGGCCCTGAAAAACCTTTATTAATAAAGATATGTAGGTGATTGCTTTCCAACGCCTCTGCCGTTGTTCTTCTTGGTTTCTCCATAGCAGGAAAATATTGTCCATAAATGAGTCAATGACAGGGGAAACAACAAAGGGGAATGGCATTGTCTTTGGAAGTGGGGCACAACTAACCCTCTGGGGAATGGTTATGACAATAGTAAAAGAGCTGGTGGCCCCTTTGAAGGGACCTGTAACCATCCTTTCAGCCCAGTCTATGAGTCATATGCAGGTAATTGAGTCATTGATTAAATACAAATGAGGCTCAGAAAGACTGTTGACTTGTTCTTCCAGGGCAGGAAAATGTAGGCAAAAGATCACCACAGGATTGAGCTGGTGGCTTCTCCAATAACTCATATGGATATAAAATATAGACAAGATTATAATATAAACACAAGGAACCTATGGTTGCCGGGGGGGGGGGGGTACCATGCATTGGAGACCCGAACCCCACAGGTTATGGGGGTTACACACAGACTGGGCACATGAGGCTTGCAATGGGCTCCTATCTCCCCTGGCTTTCTCATGGGGAAGAAATAAGGGGTAGAAAAGGGCAGAAGGTTAAGAGAGACTCAGTGGATACATGAGAGCTCCCTGGAGCCTGTTGAGACCCCTGAGGAAAGGGAAACATACACAAGGGGTCTGAGGAAATGGGGCACAGACGCATAGTGTGGGACCCTAGACTTGAGAGAAGGATAGGGCTATGGAATGTATAGTTCGATTGAGGAGAGTAGAAAGACAAAAGAAGGAAAGGCTCAGGAGGCAGCCAGGGATGATGGTTTAGCATCAAGGGAACAGCAGGCTGAGTCAAAGAAGATACAAAGAGGCATGAACAGGCAGAAAGGATAAATTTGTATTTGAGAAATAAGGGTAATATTATAAAATACATAGTTTGCATGGCTTTTCCCCCTTGCTAACCTTTAGCCTAGATAGACAAGACCCTGAGTAGAGTTGTTAGTTTTGGCTCAGGCAGGCCATTTGCTTAGATTGAGCAAAGGTCAAATGCCTTTTGTACCATGGGTCCTAGTACCTATGTTACCGATGCATACCTGCCTAGTGGACATGATCTTCACTGCATGATAGCTCCAAGAAAAATGCAGGGAGCAAAATCAACCTCTGTACATGCCATTCATTGACCTTGCAAAGGCATTTGACATAGTGAATCCCAGTGCTCTCTGGACCATCCTCCAAAAAACTGGGTGCCCTGACAAATTTATGAACATCCTGTGGCTCCTCCATGATGACATGATGGCAACAATCTTGGACAGCAATGGCTCCCAAAGTGACCTATTTAAGGTGTAATCAGGTGTCAAACAAGGATGTGTTATTGCCCCAAGCTTATTTTCAATCTTCATCGCTATGATACTTCACCTTGTTGATGGGAAGCTTCCCACCGGAGTGGAAATCATATATCAGACAGATGGCAAGCTATTTAACCTCAGCAGACTGAAAGCCAAAACTAAGATCACAATATCTGTTACAGAACTCCAATATGCCGATGACAACGTAGTCTGTGCACATTCAGAAGAAGATCTACAAGCCACTCTAAACACCTTTGCAGAAGCATATGAGAAGCTCGGCCTCTCATTGAACATCGAGAAAACCAAAGTGTTCTTCTAGCAGGTACCAGCCAATCCCTCTGCCATGCCAGAAAAACAACTTAATGGTGTAACATTAGAAAATGTTGACCATTTTCACTACCTTGGCAGCCACCTCTCCACAAAAGTCAACATTGACACTGAAATACAACACCGTCTGAGCTCTGCGGGTGCAGCATTTCTCTGAATGAAGTAGAGAGTGTTTGAGGATCAGGACATCCATAGGGATACTAACGTGCTTGTTTATAAAACTATTGTCCTCCGAACCCTGTTATATACCTGCAAAACGTGGACTGCATACAGACGTCACACTCAACTCCTGGAAAGATTCCTTCAACGTTTCTTCCAAAAAATCCTGCAAATTTCTTGGGAAGACAGGCAGACAAATGTCAGCATGCTGGAAGAAGCAAAGACCACCAGCACTGAAGTGATGCCCTTACGCCATCAACTCCGCTGGACTGGCCACATTGTCCGAATGCCTGATCAACCGTCTCCCAAAGCAGTTACTATACTCCCAACTCAAGAACAGAAAATGTAATATTGGTGGACAGGAAAAGAGATTTAAAGATGGGCTCAAAGCCAACCTTAAAAACTGTGGCATAGACTCCGAGAACTGGGAAACCCTGGTCCTTGAGTGCTCTAATTGGAGGTCGCGTGTGACCAGCAGTGCTGCAGAATTCAAAGAGGCACGAATGGAGGACTTAAGGGAGAAACGTGCCAAGAGGAAGGCACGTCAAGCCTACCCTGACCGGGACCGCCTTCCATCTGGAAACTGATGTCTCCACTGCAGAAGAACACAAGGATCAAGAATAGGGCTCCACAGCCACCTACGCATCCACCGCTAAGACACTACACTTGGAGGACCATCATCCTCGAGCTAGGAGGAATCACCTAAGTAAGTAAGTAAGTAAGTAAGCTAAAAATTTATAAAATATAGAATAGAAAAACCTGGTTAAGTGTGCACAGATTTAACATGGGAAGGGGTACTTGTTGTTCGTCCCTTTGCAAATTGGCTAAGATTTAATCCTTATTATATCATCCCAGCCTGGTGTCCTTGTTAAAACTATATGTTTCCTAATTATAAACAATCTTTTATCAGGAGGGGTTACCCTCAATAAGACTAGAAAAAAAATACTTCAACTTGTTTTTGATTATTTCCTTTTTTGTTTGGTAACTTATAGATCTATGGTGAGACAAGAAAAATGGAAGGCTGAAAGAAGGAGCTTCTTTGTGAATGGAGTATTGCTATATAGCAATAAGTGGATAGCTATTGTCTACTTAATCAAGACAAAAATTCTTAATCTGAAATTTGAAAATCTTAGTTTATTCAGAACATCTTTCTGCTCAAAGGTATCATGCATCCTTTCTACCTCTCCACTACCTTCTCCAGTTGAGAAGTGCAGTTGGCAAAAATCAGTGGTAAGACACACATTTTGCGTGCAGAAGCCAGGAAGACCAACTTCAGTCTGTGACACCTTCAGTTTTTAATAATCAGATATCTTACAAGTCTACTGTTCAATTCACCCACTTCAGCTTAATTATATCATTAGAAGGGAGCAAGTAAGCAGAAGAAGGTGGCATAAAAAGCAGAATAAGAGTGAGGAAAAAGAGAGAAGCAAATGGGAGTGAATGGGGATGGGAATGAGGAAAAGATTAATTATCTTTAATCACTTAATTATCCAAGTGCATAGCAATGTGTAACCAACAAAATTATGGAGGGATTCATTGCCGTTCATGCCAAATAATATTATTATTCTGTTAGTGACAGAACTTATAGTGACTTTACAAATCAGAGACCCCCAAGTCACGCATTTAATAAATAAGAAGCAAGTGATAATGCAAACCACAGGCAGAATCCAATTGGTGCATTGCACTGGCGTTCTTCTCCTGGCATAGGCAGTGTCAGCAAAAGGGCGGAAAGGCTAGAGGCCCTACAGCTGTGAAGGAGGGAGCATCAGAGAAACCATCCGTTTGAAGCTTGTGGATTTTGTCTGCCTTCCTTGCCACCATTTTAATGTTGAGAAAGTGCAGCCTCTGGTGCCATGCACAGCAGGATTCTGACCTGAATGTTTTTGATTCCTTTAAGGCTTCACTCACTGGTTCCCAAACATTTTATTACAGTATCTCCTCCCTATATTAGTTCGGTTTGGCTATCAGAGTTGGTGTGTCTGCAGTATACACTTTCAGCAAATTGGTACTGTGACGGCGCGAGTGGCGCCATCTATATGTTGGAACTATAAGTTTCAAGATTTGAATTGTTGTATCATGCCTGATTTTGCCCTTACCCTGTAAACGTAGTTGGATTGGTTATTTATATCTGTCAATCAATGTTGTTTGTACCTGTTATATTGCTCACTCAGCAAAACTGTTTGGCTCCACCTCTTCCTGGAGTAGGACTGTGTTTCCTCCTTTTCATTCCACTCTATCGGATGGACGTGAAAGAGAGGCTTGGCTCTGAAAGCCCTTCAAAAGTTACCTCTCAGCACCAATTCTGAGGTTCTTACCCTTGGGACTCGCACTTCATGTTCAGGGCCAACCTGAACAACGTTGAGGAGTCTCAAGCGCCTTCACATCAGTCCTTTGGCAACAGAGGAAGACTCTTGTCTTCAGATATAGGTCATTGGACTGAGGCTGAGTTTGCTCCGGCATTCACAGCCAGAGAAAGAGGGATCTGGACAAGCTTCATGGACTTAAACAATCAAAGACTGTAATGTATATTTTCTTTTACCCCCTTTGTGAACAATAAACCCAGTTTTTGAATTATCTACAGTGTTTTGGTCCTTGGGAGTTCCAGTTTCCCTAAAGGAGGGCAAGAAGCAATCCCCTGGGGAAAGATGTCACGTCCATGCCTCTTTCACTAAGAGTTTACAGCCCCAGGCGCGACGGCACAGGTACACTTGCAACTACCAGGGCCATATCCTATGATGTTATGGTTGAGCCTTATGGCTCCAATACTGGGAGACGTGGTCGTAAGACTCCTCGAGAGTCAGACTCTATTGAGGAGCGAGAGAGGAAACGGCTGCGGGACATATTTGCAGAATCAACTGACGAAGACTCCTTTGAGGGTTTTACTGAGAGAATGGAGGAAGAGGTGGTTAGCTCAGAGGAGGATGACATGGAATGGACTCGTGTGAGGGAGGATTTGGGTGTTCCTGGTAATGATAGCATGGGAAGCGACTGGCGGGTTGCAGGATCGGACCCGTGGACGAGTTGGAGGGATGGGACGGGATCCACAGCTGGGGATGCTGTGGGGCGTAGTCAAAGATGTTTTAGCTCTGATGAGGATGATGATGATGAGGCACCTGGAATTAGGGTAACACCTGATAGCGATGAGGAGTTGTAACTGGCATAAAATGGGGTCTTGAATCCAGGGCTAATTGCGTTGGGCAAGGTAATCTGGACGAACGCTTGGGCTCTTGTTGGGAATTTCCTGAAGACGGGTGTGTTTCGTTTGCTGACTACGTAAGTTACCAAGGACACTGGGCATAGACGGCGGGAGGAACTGTGTGGGCTTTTGTTGTGCAACCTGTGTTTAATCTTATTAGCTTGGACCTCCGTCGTCTTCTTGACGGACATTATTTACCTACTCGGAATTGACGCTGGACTGGCTGACTGACTGACTGACTGACTGACTGGCTGACTACGACCTTGGACTACCCTCTCTTTGGCTATCGGAGGATTTCGTGGAACCTAAGACGCCTGCACCTGGCCTTCGACCTCGGACCGGATTGGGACCCCGCTGACCGCTGCAACCCTGATTGATGTGTTTGGACCCGGAGTTCGCCCGCTGCACGGAGGAGTAACAACTTAGTTGCTCAACCACAGCTGTTGAGTAGCAGAGAGGAATCTGCTGCCAGTATTTATGTTCTAATTGAATCTTTGTTTACCAGCTTTTGTTTGTTTAAAGTCCCAGGCTGAAGTAAGCATTTTTGGTTTAACCCGGATTAAACTCCTGTTTAATCCGGTTTAGCTTTTGAACCGTTTTTGAGTGACTTTTCATATTGAAGACGAGTGTTTGCCTAGCTCTTTGTTCTTTACGAGCATTTTTGGTTCTGTATCTTTAATAAACTGTGTTGAATCTTATCTGGTGGCGTTCTGTCCTTGACATATGAGATCCTAGGACTTGTAGTTTGGTGAGGGTCTCAGAAATCCCTACCAGACTACTCTAGTATTGTATGTAACTCAGGTGAATGATTCCCAATTGCTGGACTTCTAAGATTTTGGACTTTTTCTTCCCAAATCACTGAATAGTTGACATGTTGGTTGGGGCCAGATATTGAAAACCACAGCATTTGAGCTCTCTAGCAGAAAATTCTAAGCACCTCACCAAAAATTATGGGCAATTAATTGGAATTATGGATAATTGATGACAGAACGGCCTTGGACTATGATTTTCAGATGATGTGATTTTAATATTGAATGTAATATTTTAAATGTTTAATATGCATTAAATTTAAATTTAATTGATTTTAAGTCTGTTTGTATGTATTTTAAGGCATCTAATGGTTGCCATTTGTAAGCCGCCTTGAGTTCCCTTCGGGGTAGAGAAAGGCTGGGTAGAAATAGGGTAAAAAATAAATAAAATCCTATCATTCTATCATAAAAAAATAAAAGTATAAAAAATAAAGTTAGGATGAAGAGCCATAGCAGTTAAAACAATCTAGAATTCTGTAATACAAACAGATTCTCTGTTTCACAACCTGAGTCAGCATTACACTAGATTAAATTTATTTTTAAGAACCTACAAGATCTCAATGAACTATATTTTTCATTGAACAGGATTTATGTTTCCATTTTCATCTTGGAGGCTACTGGAAACACAGTAAGGACGCAGGTTACTATATCTCAATGAGTGGATTCTTCTTCTTCATCCCTTTCCATTCCACAGGCCACAACAACAGGTGTTCATGCATATACTGGTTAAGTCTCCTTATAACCCAAATCTCTCTACTTAGTACTCTGTTAAATCAACCATGGCCTTCGCTTCGAGATATTCACCTTGATATGGCTTCAGCATATTTCACATCTTGCCCAGTTCCCACACATATACCCAATAAGATGTGCCACCCTTCTTCAGTTTTTCTAAAAAGCACAAGTAGTACTGAGTAATAATGGAGCAGCAGAAAGACTTCAAAGCTAAACATGATTAACATCCTTAAAATATATTATTTATTAATACTGTAGTTAGAAATATCACAAAAACATAGAGACAAATGTGTCATTATACTACAGTCAGCCCTCCTCATTTGCTGGCGTTATAGGTACAGGAACCTCCCTGTGAAAGTGAATGAATGGTGAATAAAAATGCTATATTCTTTTGCCTGAAAGGACACCGCTCTAGGAATCTCTAAGTCCTTCTGTGTGACCCTTTGTTAAATTTTCATTGGGAGATTCCCATAGAAATATTCTCTAGATATTGTAGGGCCTTCAGCAAAGCTCAGTGATCAACTTCAGGTAGAAATTGACCATGAAATTGTACTGGAGGACTCAGATTTCTAGAGGGACCATATTAATCAAATCAGTGAATAATGAAATCTGCAGAAGGTAAATTGGCAGCTGAGGAGAGCTGACTGTACATCTAAAGTAGAGAGCAAATAAAAAGTGAGATAAGCATCTTTTCCAGCTCCTACTTCTTTATATATACAGCTTTAACATATAGGAAAACTGACAGTCTTGATTTTGAAATACTTCACCTCTGATTTTCTATACAAATCAAACTGAATCACAGAGTTGATTGTGTGTGGGGAGGTTTTAGAAGGTATCACATTCACCCCCTCTTTGACTTAGCTCCCTGTGTACTTTTGTCATGGGGCTGCAAGGTAGAAAGGATGCTCTATTGCTTTCTTTTACTGTTTGTATTCTCGGTTATTCCACAGTCGTTTTTATGGGCAGAGGGAAGTGATAATACCTCAAGCAAACACATCTCAACAGTGCCAGTTTTCTTTCCCTGAATGATTATTTTAAAACATCACTGTTTGATGAAGAATACAATGGTTTCAAAAGGCTGGAAAGCAAGCCAGCTGCAACAAATCAACAAATAACTCTGACCAAGAGGTCATTAGTTCGAGGCCAGCCTGCGTCTTGTCTCTGTCTCTGTTCTATGTCATGGCATTGAATGTTTGCCTTTATGTGTGCAATGTGATCTGCCCTGAGTCCCCTTCGGGGTGAGAAAGGCGGAATATAAATGCTGTAAATAAATAAATAAATAAATAAATAAATAAATAATCAAAGCTATCACAATGACTTTTGCACTTTCTGGTTGACTTAACAGAAATACAATATGCACAAGATCTGCATTCACAAATTCAAACAACCATGGCTTAAAAATACTTGGAAAAAATCAGAAAGCAAATTTTAATTTTGTCACTTGCCAAGTGCTACACTTGCTCTAGCCTCCTGCCATTTCACAGAGTCACAGACTCTCTCCAGCACTTGAGTGGTTTGCCATTGTTTAAAATGGGACTTAAGCATCCACTGATTTTGATGTTTACAATGGGTCTTTGAACCAACCTGCAATGGACACCAAAGGCCACTGAAATGTGTACTCAGGATTTTGACTTGTGGGATTGTTTTCCTTATCTGTGACCACATTCACTGACCTCCACTGAATCCCATCCTGTTTCTCTACTGCAGGGGTGGGCAAAGTATGCCCTAGGCTTCTCACATACAGGGCTTCTAGGGGGATAACTTTTTGCCCCCAATTTATTGTTCCAAATTATTTCTGTGAGAGAATGCTCTCATATACCTCTGAATTAAAGAGAACTTCCACCATCATCTTTCAATGAGAAGCACTGTGGTATAAGCTCCAAATGTCCTGGTTAGGCATCCGCAATCCTCTCCCATCGCACTGTTACTGAGCAAGAATTTGGGGGTCCTGCAGCAAGCAGGGACCGCCGGAAGGCAGAAAATATGTCCCTTGGGAAAGTGGTAAAGCCAGAGATGGCTGCCCTTGCCAGGGGTCGCCCTGAGGGTCTGCAAGTGCCTAGCGAGCTACAGAAGCCAGTAAAAGTTTCTCTTTCCCCAAAGGAATTCTCACCAGGTTGAAGCAAAGACCACCAAAGTTTTTATTACTATTCCAGCTGGAAAGGATGACAGCTGCAGTAATCTTCTGAAGGAGCTGACACCAAGATACACCAGAATACAGCTTATATACAGTTTTCCCAGTTTTGAACTTCCTGCCCCCCCCCCCCCCCAGAGTCAGCTTCACTGTGATTGGTCAGGGAGTCACAGTGCCAGGAAGAGTGGCAGCCAATCAGGGCTCGGGCCATGCTTCTGCCACTCAGCCAATGGTGAGGAAGGAGGCTGTGGTTAGGTACAATAATGGGGTTTTGAATGGATGATAAGATTAGTGAGTGGCCCCTTTTGGGCCGTATCTGTCAAGTGGATCAGGGCGATTGATTTTAGCCCTCCAGCTCTGTCCTGGCTATGGATATGAAAGCTGAATATACAAATCTCCTGAGAGCATCTGGCTACACAGCACCAGTACTATTGTCCAAAGTTCACAATCTGAGAGTTTTTGATGGGATCAACTGATCTAATTTATTGGGAAGGGAAATGTCATTGTTCGGAAAAGGCTGCAACATTTTCCTCTCCTCGCAGAGGGAAGAATGTCCTTTGTGAAAGGCATTCAGCATGTCCATGGGTCTTTCCCCCCATCTTTGAGTTGGCCTGGCCTCTGGCCCTCCAAGATCCCAAAGTGGGGGCCAACTTGAGTTATTGTCCATATGAGATGTTGAAAGGTCCACTGAAATTGAGATTGTGACCTGGAGTCATCTGGGATGCCCAGGTACTGATAGGCTGGTTGAAAGTTCACCTGGAATTCACCTTACTTCATAATTTTACATAACATACAACATATAATTCATAAACAGCACAAAGATATACATGAGGGTCCACAAAGGTTGAGGTTTTCCTGAACGAGTGGAAGCCTGCCCCTGTGGAGATATGGGGAAACATATACACAATGGGGCCCATGAGGGTCTTGAGTGGTTTTCAACCACCCTCATGCCTTCTTGTGGGGGAAAAATATGAAATTATAGAAAAGGATAGTAGGGGAAAACACACATGAGATGGGATGGGCAAAAGGATACATTTCAAATTTGAGAAGTAAGGGCCAGATTATAAAACATATTGTTTACTTGGCTTTTTTCCTTTCTTTGCTAACCTTTAACCTAGATATGTAAATGTTTCTCAGCCCAACTCTAGACAAAGGGAGTCCCTTTTGTTTGTGAGTGATTGACTGAGATGGGAAACAATCAGAAGAGTCATTAATTCTTTAGCTCAGGTGTGGCTCAGATGGAAACGGTCAAATAATTTTTGTGACATGGTTTCCAGTAATAAATTTGTTACCTTCTGCTGTAAATATATGAAATGTAAAATATAGAATATAACCCTTGGTCAAATATACACAGAGTTAACATGGGAAGTGTTCCTTGTGATTGTCGTTGGTCCCTTTTGCAAATTGTCCAAGATTTAACTCTTATTACCCAGCCTAGTGTCCTTGGCAAAACTATAAGTTCCCTGATTATAAACTATCTTTTATTGGGGGGGGAGGGTCACCTTCGACTTCACCACTTTTTCAGTGCTATGGAATCCTTGAAGTCATCGTTTGGTGAGGCACCAAAACTATTTGGCATAGAAAGCATAAGCCCTTGTAAAACCACAACTCCCATGATTCTATAGCTTTGAGCCTTGGCAGTTATAGTAATGTCAAGCTGTATTAATGCCACAGTGTAAATAAACCCAAACTCCACATTGTGAAGTACCTCTGAAACTGGGTCTGATTGAATCCTGCTTATTTAAAGCTTAGCTCTTGGTATTTCCACTTGGTTGCAAGAATAATGAAACTTTACTTCTAATTCTCTAATTAATATTCCCTGGAAAAGCTGACACTGTCTGATCAGCAGCTGGTTCTTGGAATTTTTGCTTTTTATCTCAGTTGTATTGATGTTACATCAATGGGAGATGAAGACTTTGAAATCTGTTTGTGATGTTGGAGCAACAGGAGAGAGCTAATAAAGCAGGAGGAGACAGCGCAATAAGCAAATAAACCAAGCAGAATAAATCACATGGAAAACATGTATGTTCTTGTGATGGAAATGTTCAGATGCCATGTTCTGGTTCATTATGTTGACTGTCATTGCAAAGTAAGCAAACTAGTATTACAACCTTATCACATGAGCCAGGTGAATCTGTTGCCTTGTGTACTACCTCCTCATCACACATGGGAAGCATCGGCCGAGTGGCAAGCCAACACGGGCAGGCTCCCATGTTGGGAGGGAAGTGTCATACAATGCTCCCACTCCACTTGTGGGCAGGGTCTTTACCAGAAGTCCATTGATATAGTGGGATGGGCAGCGTGCCCATCCATCTAGGGACTGGCAGGGATGCATCCTATGATGCTTCCCAAGCCCAGTCTAATGAGGTCCTTTGTGCTTTTCTGATAAGTATTTCACTATTCAGAATATTCTTGAAAAATATCCCATAGGGTTGCTTTGTTTATTTCTGCAACATGACAGTGACCAGTAGCTTCAACACATGCAAGTGGTTTCTGCCATGCTTCCCATTTTTAGTCTCCCAAGCGCAGAAAATAGGTCAGGTTTGCAAATATTTTCAGTTACTGCTGCTCTGTTCTTTGTAGCCCTGGGAAAATTATAGTGCATTCTGGGACATTACCTGGTAATATGTACATTTAAGTTTATGTATAAGAATCAGAGGGTTGACTTTTTTATTTTGTGTCAAAAACATTGCATAAATAAATAAGTATAAAACTGATTAAATAAAGAGATCACAAGCAGCCAAATTATTTTTAGACCAGAAATGGGCAACAGCAACCGCATTGTCTGTAGCTTTAAACAGTTCTTCCTCTGTGCATGAGGCAGGGCATCGTGGGCAAGCATACAGATGTGGAGTTGTTTGTTCTGCTCCACAGTTGCACAAGGTAGAGGATTCTTCCAGGTAGTGCCACCTTGCCAGGTTGTCTTTTGATCTCCCCACTCTGCTTCTGAGTCTGTTCAGGGATTTCCACGTTGTCCATTCTTGGTTCGCCTCTGGAGGAAAACCCTCGTAGAAGGCCATCCAGTTGGAATTGCCTGATTTTACTGCCCACAGGACTATTTTTGACTTTTCATTTTCATCTTAGAATGGAATATAGGGAGTGAGGAATTTGTGAGCTTCTAAAGTAATTTTGGAGGCCGGAGTGGGTGAAATTCTTCAGAAAGTTTATAAAAGAGCTCCAAATTGATGGCAGCTGCCTCAGCAGTCCTTTTCCTTTTAAAGCATAGTTCTTAGTGCAGGCAAGGACATAGTTCTTTTGGTGGCCTTCATTTAGCAGCTACCGTTTTCGCACTCCCAAGAGTCCCAGAGCCATGCCATATCGAGGCTGTGGATAAGTGGCACAGTAGCCCAGCCAACAGTTGAGTTTTGCTGCAGTCACTGCAGGCGGAAGCAGAAGCCAAAGCCACAGTTAAGGGCAGCAGGGAAGAAGGACAAATCATCACTGCTTTGGAATGCTGTGGTCTAAACCCAGTTCATGCTGCCCTTGGAAGGCTGTGCAGTAGGACCAAGAGGATGCTGTTTCAATCATGTCCTGTGGGGACTATTTAGGCCTCCGGTTTATTTCATCACAGCCCATCCTAAATTCTCATGATGTCACTAACGGAAAGATGTTTACAGATGCCTAGAGATATTTCACAATATATCAAAATATGGACAAAATGTTTTTTCTATTTCTTTTATGCCAGTGAATTTTGATTGGCTGCACACTGCGACCAAGTGTTCCCTTTGATTGTTGTAGACTGCTGTAAAGCTGATGCTGATTTATGACAGCCCTATGAATGAGAGACCTTGAAGTCATCAAAGATCCTATGAAGATCCCACAAATTCATGGTCTAGGCTTTCTTGAATGAGTCCATCCATATTTAATGTTGTTTTCCATTTTTCAGATTGCCTTCTACCAAGTATTATTTGGTCTTTTTAAATAGTTGGTTCTCGCAGAAGCAGAGGAAGCAGGAGGACATTTTTGCTCCCTGGCTTCAGGTAGGATTTGGCTAAGATTTGGCTAAGATTTTAAACTGAGTTTGGGCTTGGCTCCTGTGGTCAAAGTCTAACTGTTGTGTGACTGTTGTGTTGAAAGAGAGCCAGGTACTTAAGTTGATTGACAGCAGGCATTGTCCCCTGTTAATTGAGTTTCTGGGAAAGCTTTATTTGCCAGTGTGAGTTTCTGCCAGAGCCTGATCCCAGAAGGGCAGTTGGTTCTCGCAGAAGCAGAGGAAGCAGGAGGACATTTTTGCTCCCTGGCTTCAGGTAGGATTTGGCTAAGATTTGGCTAAGATTTTAAACTGAGTTTGGGCTTGGCTCCTGTGGTCAAAGTCTAACTGTTGTGTGACTGTTGTGTTGAAAGAGAGCCAGGTACTTAAGTTGATTGACAGCAGGCATTGTCCCCTGTTAATTGAGTTTCTGGGAAAGCTTTATTTGCCAGTGTGAGTTTCTGCCAGAGCCTGATCCCAGAAGGGCAGTTGGTTCTCGCAGAAGCAGAGGAAGCAGGAGGACATTTTTGCTCCCTGGCTTCAGGTAGGATTTGGCTAAGATTTGGCTAAGATTTTAAACTGAGTTTGGGCTTGGCTCCTGTGGTCAAAGTCTAACTGTTGTGTGACTGTTGTGTTGAAAGAGAGCCAGGTACTTAAGTTGATTGACAGCAGGCATTGTCCCCTGTTAATTGAGTTTCTGGGAAAGCTTTATTTGCCAGTGTGAGTTTCTGCCAGAGCCTGATCCCAGAAGGGCAGTTGGTTCTCGCAGAAGCAGAGGAAGCAGGAGGACATTTTTGCTCCCTGGCTTCAGGTAGGATTTGGCTAAGATTTGGCTAAGATTTTAAACTGAGTTTGGGCTTGGCTCCTGTGGTCAAAGTCTAACTGTTGTGTGACTGTTGTGTTGAAAGAGAGCCAGGTACTTAAGTTGATTGACAGCAGGCATTGTCCCCTGTTAATTGAGTTTCTGGGAAAGCTTTATTTGCCAGTGTGAGTTTCTGCCAGAGCCTGATCCCAGAAGGGCAGTTGGTTCTCGCAGAAGCAGAGGAAGCAGGAGGACATTTTTGCTCCCTGGCTTCAGGTAGGATTTGGCTAAGATTTGGCTAAGATTTTAAACTGAGTTTGGGCTTGGCTCCTGTGGTCAAAGTCTAACTGTTGTGTGACTGTTGTGTTGAAAGAGAGCCAGGTACTTAAGTTGATTGACAGCAGGCATTGTCCCCTGTTAATTGAGTTTCTGGGAAAGCTTTATTTGCCAGTGTGAGTTTCTGCCAGAGCCTGATCCCAGAAGGGCAGTTGGTTCTCGCAGAAGCAGAGGCACCGCGAAAAGGCACCGTTACTAACTATCCTTTGCAGTACATACAGGAAACAAAGCAACATAAACAAATACACAAAGACGTGGTTTGTTGCAGTCTGCACATAAAGTGCGTGCATATTACTTAACTGTACAAAGATCCCACTTGGCCACCACGCTCACCAAGAGATGCAACAAAAGCAAAACATTCCCATCACATGCACCAGCTGTGGCATGTTCCGCTTTTTCACACAAAAACTAGACAACTACATCTGCCCCAAATGCAAACAGATGACTCTGATGGAGCAGAGGATCCAACAGCTCGAGCACCGTATTAAGACCCTTAAGGACATTCAGGCACTCGAGCTCTTCTTGGACACTGCACAACACGCTGCTGTAGATCAGCAGCCTGCATCACACCAACACCACCAAGACCATGATCAGGAACCTTATGGGGAGATCAACTCAAAGGTAGACAACCCTCAGGCTTGGAAGGAGGTCACCCATAGAAGGAGACGCAGGACCAGGCAGCCTCCGCAGAACTCCTCTGCTCAGCTGCATTTACACAACAGATTTGAAATTCTTACATCATTAACATACAATCAGGAAACACATCTTGTGGAGGACCACAGTTTCTTAGATACCACTCAGTGGACCATCCTGGATCAATGCGCAGGGGATAGCCCTGACAGGGACAGTGCATCACCACAGTCACACTTATGCAATCATGCAAATGCTCCATCCCCAATCATAGACCAGGAGCAACAGGAACATCCTTGGGAGAGTAATGGGCTCTCGGATGTATCTCAATGGATTGTCATTGATGAATGCACTGGGGATGTTGAGGAGGAGGAAAACACTTTACACCTACATGATTCACTTCAACAGGAACACTCTTCAGGGGACATACACACTGTCTTGCACAAAAGGGACCCTGTCAATCCTCAAAGGAAACAGGTCTTGGTAGTAGGTGACTCCCTCCTTAGAGGAACGGAAGCCATCATTTCCAGACCGGATGGGATGGCTCGAGAAACATGCTGCCTCCCGGGGGCAAAAATACACCATATCACTCAGAGGCTCAGCAGGCTCCTAAAGCCCCATCACCCTCCCCACCTTATGTTGATTCATGTAGGTACCAATGACACCGCTAGGCATACTTTTCAAAAGATCACAAATGATTTTCGAGCTCTGGGAACAAAGCTAAAACTGTATAATGTACATGTGATCTTTTCATCCCTCCTCCCCGTTGTAGGACATGGCTCTACAAGGGCCGGAAAAATAGTACAGGTCAATAACTGGCTCAGAAAATGGTGTCAAGAGGAGCATTTTGGCTTCCTTGACCATGGTCTACTCTTCCAAGAGGATGGACTACTGGCAAGCGATGGGGTGCATCTCACACAAGTAGGAAAACATCTTTTTGCACACAGACTCACAAACCTCATCAGGCGCACTTTAAACTAAATCCACTGGGGGAGGGGAACAACAGCCTGGCGAACACTATATTACCCACGACCACAGGGAACCGCCGTAAGGCTAAACGGAGGGCTGCACAAACACAGCAAGGACCAAGTACAGAGAGCACAATAATCCCAAATAAACAGTTCGAGGGGAGGTCACAGGGGCTTACATGTCTTTACACTAATGCTCAGAGCATGGGAAATAAGCAAGACGAACTCCAACTCCTAGCACAGCACCACACATACGATGTCATAGGCATCACTGAAACCTGGTGGGATGACTCCCATCACTGGAATTTAACCATTGAGGGCTATAACCTCTTTCACATAAATAGAACAAAGGGGAGAGGAGGGGGAGTAGCTTTATATGTCAAAAACAGTTACGTTGCAGAAGAAATGCAAGACTGTAATCCGGGAAACCAGCTTGAAAGCATCTGGATAAGAATCAAGGGAACCGGGACTCAAAAAGATCTTGTCGTGGGTGTCTACTACAGACCTCCGAGTCAGGATGAAGGACTTGATGAAGCCTTCTGTCAACAGCTGGCCAAACAGGCACAAAGAAGAGATATAGTAGTCATGGGCGATTTCAATTATCCCGATATCTGCTGGAAAACAAACTCAGCCAAGAGTACAAAGTCCAACAAATTCCTCACTTGCCTTGCAGATAATTTTATGGTCCAGAAGGTAGAAGAGGCAACAAGGGGATCAGCAACTCTTGATCTAATCTTAACAAATGTGGAAGACCTGATCAATACAGTTGAAGTGGTTGGATCCTTAGGGGCAAGTGACCATGTGCTCCTGCAGTTTGCAATACAAAGGAATGCTGAAACTAAGACAAGTCAAACACGCATTCTGGACTTTAAGAGAGCTGACTTCCAAAAAATGAAGGAATTACTGAGCGGCATTCCATGGACGCCGATATTAAAAAACAAGGGAGTTAAGGATGGATGGGAGTTTTTCAAAAGTGAAATACTCAAGGCGCAAATGCAAACAGTGCCAACAAAGAAGAAAAATAAGACAAGTGCAAAGAAGCCAGAATGGATGTCCAAAGAACTTCTAACTGAGCTAAAGCTCAAAAGTGACATGCACAAGAAGTGGAAAAGGGGAGAAATCACCAAAGAAGAATTCAAACGTATAGCCAACTCCTGTAGGGAAAAGGTTCGCAAGGCTAAAGCGCAAAATGAGCTCAGGCTTGCCAGGGACATAAAAAACAACAAAAAAGGTTTTTTTGCTTATGTTGGTAGAAAAAGGAAGAAAAAGGAGGCGATAGGGCCACTGCAAGGAGTAGATGGGGTGATGGTGACAGGGGATAGGGAAAAGGCAGAACTGCTTAATGCCTTCTTTGCCTCGGTCTTCTCACAAAAAGAAAGCCATCTTCAACCTCAGCAACATGGAATGGACGAAGGATTGGGGGAAATCCAACCCCAAATAGGGAAACAAGTTGTCCAGGAACACCTGGCCACTCTAAACGAATTCAAGTCCCCAGGGCCAGATCAGCTACATCCAAGAGTATTGAAGGAACTAGCGGAAGTTATTTCAGAACCACTGGCAATCATCTTCGAGAGTTCTTGGAGAACAGGAGAAGTCCCAGCAGATTGGAGGAGGGCGAATGTGGTCCCTATCTTCAAGAAGGGAAAAAAGAACGACCCAAACAATTACCGTCCGGTCAGCCTCACATCAATACCAGGCAAGATTCTGGAAAAGATCATTAAGGAAGTGGTCTGCAAACACTTAGAAACAAATGCGGTCATTGCTAATAGTCAACACGGATTTACCAAAAACAAGTCATGCCAGACTAATCTGATCTCTTTTTTCGATAGAGTTACGAGTTGGGTCGATACAGGGAATGCCGTGGATGTAGCATATCTAGATTTCAGTAAGGCCTTCGACAAAGTCCCCCACGACCTTCTGGCAAACAAACTAGTAAAATGTGGGCTAGACAAAACTACGGTTAGGTGGATCTGTAATTGGCTAAGCGAACGAACCCAAAGGGTGCTCACCAATGCGTCGTCTTCATCATGGAAAGAAGTGACAAGTGGAGTGCCGCAGGGCTCCGTCCTGGGCCCGGTTCTGTTCAACATCTTTATTAACGACTTAGACGAAGGGTTAGAAGGCACGATCATCAAGTTTGCAGATGACACCAAACTCGGAGGGATAGCTAACACTCCAGAAGACAGGAGCAGAATTCAAAACGATCTTGACAGACTAGAGAGATGGGCCGAAACTAACAAAATGAAGTTCAACAGGGACAAATGCAAGATACTTCACTTCGGCAGAAAAAATGGAAATCAAAGATACAGAATGGGGGACGCCTGGCTTGACAGCAGTGTGTGCGAAAAAGATCTTGGAGTCCTCGTGGACAACAAGTTAAACATGAGCCTACAATGTGATGCGGCAGCTAAAAAAGCCAATGGGATTTTGGCCTGCATCAATAGGGGAATAACGTCTAGATCCAGGGAAGTCATGCTCCCCCTCTATTCTGCCTTGGTCAGACCACACCTGGAATACTGTGTCCAGTTTTGGGCACCGCAGATGAAGGGAGATGCTGACAAGCTGGAAAGCGTCCAGAGGAGGGCAACTAAAATGATTAAGGGTCTGGAGAACAAGCCCTATGAGGAGAGGCTTAAAGAGCTGGGCATGTTTAGCCTGCAGAAGAGAAGGCTGAGAGGAGACATGATAGCCATGTACAAATATGTGAGGGGAAGTCATAGGGAGGAGGGAGCAAGCTTATTTTCTGCTGCCCTGCAGACTAGGACACGGAACAATGGCTTCAAACTACAGGAAAGGAGATTCCACCTGAACATCAGGAAGAACTTCCTCACTGTGAGGGCTGTTCGGCAGTGGAACTCTCTCCCCCGGGCCGTGGTGGAGGCTCCTTCTTTGGAGGCTTTTAAGCAGAGGCTGGATGGCCATCTGTCGGGGGTGCTTTGAATGCGATTTCCTGCTTCTTAGCGGGGGGTTGGACTAGATGGCCCTTGAGGTCTCTTCCAACTCTACTATTCTATGATTCTATGATTCTATGAATAGTGAGTTATGACTTCTCATGAGATGACCAAATTTTAGTCATCTTGACTTCTGGGAAGGTTCAAGTCCAATTTGCCCTATGATCCATTTATTTATCTTTTTAGTGGTCCATGGTATCTGCAGAACTCTTTTTCAGCACATTTCAAATTCAGCTAACACAACTTTACACAGAAAGTAGAAATACAATGACATAGACCATATAAAGTTTAGTATTGAAAGATATATCTTTATATTTCAGGATTTTGTCTACTTCCATCATAGCTGTCCTTCTAATTTCTTGGCTGCAGTCTCCATTTTCATTAATGACTGAGTCAATGTATACAAAATCTTTGATTATTTCAATGTCTTCATAGTCTACACGTCTGTAAATCATCTTGTGCTCAATAAGAAGCACAGGCCGAATTTCTTCTGAAATTCTTTGGTGCTCCATTGTCTAATGAATGGTCTCTAGTGCCTCTTCCTTTTCTGAAACCAGCTTGGATGTTTGGCATTTCTTGCTCCATGTATGGTAAAAGTCTTTACTGTAGAATTTTGAGCCTGATTTTTCTCAAAAGGGAAATAAATTATTGTTGATTGTTGGTTTTTAATTATAATTCTCCTTGTCCATGTGCACAAGTTGCTGAATTTTGCATTCAGGATTCTGACTTTTTTTGCGACCTTTAACTTTTGCTTTTTGTTTCCCTTTAATAGCTTGAAAAGTTTCAGCTGTTATCCACTGAGGCTTTGTTTATATGTTTATATAGGGTTTTTTTTGTTTATATAGATATTGAATGTTTGCCTGTTACCATGTTGGAAATCCGCCCTGAGTCCCCATGGGCCGGATACAAATAAAGTATTATTATTTGAAACACATCAAGATGAGTCCACAGCAGACACTCTGCTGGCTGTTGTATTGGAGCACACGTCGGACACTTCCCAAGTGTCTAGGACTGTGTGATGTATCGACGAATAATGCGTGCAGATCCTAGTAAGGTGGCCTTCTGCAGCTGGCAGATGGTAATTTTGTCAGCGCTGATTGTGTTCAAGTGCAGGCCAAGGTCTTTAGGCATTGCACCCAGTGTGTCGATCACCACTGGGACCACCTTGACTGGCTTTTGCCACAGTCTTTGCAATTTGATCTTTAAATCCTCATATTGCACCAGCTTTTCTAGTTGTTTCTCTTCAATCCTGCTGTCACCTGGGATTGCAACATCGACAATCCATACTTTGTTTTTTAACACGATCGTTGTTGTGACTCAGCCTTTTCCTTTGTGTGACTCTGATGTGCCTTTGTGTGATTCTGATGAGGTTTCTGGGTTATATGTGCATAATGATGGGATTCAACAGATTCAGGATGAATTTATTTATTTATTTTTTTTATTTATTATTTAAACTTATATGCCGCCACTCCCCTAGGGCTCGGGGCGGCTTACAAGAAAGGCTAAAATCTAACAATTTAAAAACATCTTTAAAATATCTTTAAAAAAAAAATCTCAAAAACACTCCCCCAGGGCTTGGAGTGACTTACAAAAACAGCTAAAATCTAAGCAATTTAAAAATAGCAATAGCGGCGATCAAAAGCCTGCCGAAACAGGTGTGTCTTACATGCCCTGCGGAAGACTGATAAGTCCCGCAGGGCACGAACTTCAGGCGGCAGAGTGTTCCAGAGTGATGGCGCCACTGATGTAAAAGCTCTACGTCTAGTTGCTGTTAGGCGCAAGGTCTTAAAACTGGGAACTTCCAAAAGATCTTGGTCCTCCAAACGGAGGGATCTCTGGGGTTGGTAGGGGGTGAGGCGGTCCCTCAGGTACATTGGCCCTAGACCATGTAAGGCCTTAAAGGTAAGCATCATCACTTTGAAAGTGATCTGGTGCTCAATTGGTAACCAGTGCAGCTGTAGTAGGATTGGTGTTATATGACATCTCTTCAGGACTCCCGCAAGAAGTCGAGCAGCTGCATTTTGTACCAACTTGAGCTTCCAGATCACCGACAAAAGAAGGCCAATGTAGAAGGCGTTACAGTAGTCCAGTCTTGAGATGGCCGTGGCCTGGATCACTGTAGCTAAGTCGTCCCTTGACAGATAGGAGGCCAGCCGTCTAGCCTGCCGCAGGTCATCATCATGATGACTCTGATGCTGGGAATTATAGGGTCCAGGTGCAAAGTGTTCCTGCTGTGGGAAATGAAGAATAGGGAGTTGTTCCCATGGGAAGAAATGATGATGTTATTTCCAATGACAGATTTCAGGTGCAAGAAGCAGAAAAGGAGGGTAGCTCTTTGCCTCCGCTTGATAACACTAACAAGCTCAGTGGCCTTGACTCTCAATTGGGCTTCGAGACTGGAATTTAGAGGGTTGTGCAGAAGTCTTCCAATAGCTAATAAACGGGAGGTCAAAGGGCAAAGGAATGCCTTTATGGACTTATTGCTTACAACCTTGTTTTGCACCTATCTTTTGGAACTGAACTTTTACCTTTTTATGAACCATCTTTTGCCTATTTTCTAAATAAACTACAAAAGACTACTTTCTGTGTGTGGCTTGGTGTCTTGAGCAAGGTGAAGCTAACGTGAGGTGCGACAATTGTGAGGTCAAGAGTATTGTGCTCTAACACTGTCTGTCTGAATTCGGAAGTCCCAGAGGAGCTTGACATGTTCATTCTCTGTAATTTTTTCCAGCCTGTGATTCCACCAGTTCTTTGTTGCAGGCAGATGGTATTTGTGGCATAAGTTCCAATGAATCATCTGAGCAACAGTGTTATGCCTCTGCTTGTAGTCTGTCTGTGCGATCTTTCATCATCATCATCATCATCATCATTATTATTATTATTATTATTATTATTATTATTATTTATATGACACAGCAAACAAGATAGATATGCTGGATTTCGTATCACAAAATCACAAGTTGAACACTTCCTAAGTGTCTAGGACTGTGTGATGTATTTTCGGATGATGTGCTCAGATCCCAGTAGGGTGGCCTTTTGCAGTTGGCAGATTGTAATTTTGTCAATGTCTATTGTTTCCAAATGCTGGCTGAGATCTTTTGGCACGGCAACCAGTGTGCCCATCACCACCGGGACCACCTGCACTGGTTTCTGCCAGAGTCTTTGAAGTTCAATCTTGAGGTCCTGATAGCAGCTGCGTTTTTTCTGTTGTTTTTCGTCAATGAGACTGTCACCTGGGATTGCAACATCAATGATCCAAACCTTTTTCTTTTCCACAACTGTGATGTCTGGTGTGTTGTGTTCCAAAACTTTGTCAGTCTGGATTCGGAAGTCCCACAGTATCTTTGCGTGCTCATTTTCCAAGACTTTTGCAGGTTTGTGATCCCACCAGTTCTTTACTGCTGGGAGGTGGTACTTGAGGCATAAGTTCCAGTGAATCATTTGGGCCACATAGTTGTGCCTCTGTTTGTAGTCTGTCTGTGCAATTTTCTTACAGCAGCTGAGGATATGATCAATGGTTTCGTTGGTTTCCTTGCACAGTCTGCATTTTGGGTCATCAGCTGATTTTTTCAATATTGGCCTTAAATGCATTTGTTCTGATGGCTTGCTCCTGGGCTGCAAGGATCAGGCCTTCTGTCTCCTTCTTCAGGGTCCCATTCGTGAGCCATAGCCAAGTCTTCTTATCAGCTTTTCCTTCAATTTTGTCAAGGAACTTCCATGCAATGTTTTGTTGTGCCAGCTGTCAGCTCTAGTTTGTAGTGTGGTTTTCTTGTACTGGTTTATTATTATTATTATTATTATTATTATTATTATTATTATTATTATTATTTGATTTCATTTTGGCCACAGATAGTGTATCAAGGCATATTTTCCAATACTTCACAGATGAAAACTGTAACATGTGTGACTAAACAACATAAGAGTATGGAAAAAATGGAAAATGTTGTTAATGACAGACAATCTAGACATTTCTGCAGCAGATTTTTTTTTTTGCCTGAGCCTACTGGGAAGGGTAAGATTCTGCACCCTTCTTTCCTCTCCCTTCTGCTAAGCTGACTGCAATTATTTTGCACTTTCTACTTAAGTAATTACTTTAATTGAAAACTAAAGTAAGCTGGGGACAAAGGGGAAGAGGAGGGGAATGAGGAGGTAAGAAACACAGACATATTTTAAATACAGCTGAAAAAGTGGGAGGGTAGAGGATTAAGTGGGCGTGTCCCTGCCATATTGGTTGGATGGTGTGCCTAGAAATAGGCTCTGTTCTCAGTATAAGGTTGGTGCTTTTTTCTGGGTGCTCAATACGTCTGGATTTACTGTGAAAACAGGAAACCATGGGCCATAGTGAATCCTGTTGAAATGAATTACTTCTGCTGGAAGTTACCATAAAGACACCCTGGAGAACCTAGAAAACTCCTAGAGAAGTATCATTTCTAGGAATTTTCTACATCCTACAGGACAACTCTGTAATAACCTTTGGTGAAAGCATACCATAGGATTCCCTGGTGGACCTAGAAAATTCCTAGAATGAACATATTTTGTTGGATGCAGGTAGATAAAAACTTAGGCATTGTGAATACAGGCAATCCCTAAGTTACGAATAAGATAGATTCTGTAGGTTGTTCTTAAGCTGAATTGGTATGTAAGTCGGAACAGGAACATTTTTTGAAGTCACTCCAGCCAAATATATGTGTGTGTGCGCGCGCATGCACACACACACACACACATGTTTTGAAAAGTATAGGGAAGGGTTAACCCGCCTGTGGTGTTAGTTTTGCTCCCTGTGGCCCTGTTCAGAAGACTTCACCTCACTTTCTGTCCCCATGAAAATTGGATTTTGAAAAATTTGTTTTGTTGTGGAAAAAAGGATTGGCGATAAAGTTTCAGTGGAGACACCTTTTCCTCATGATAACTCTTTCAGGAGTGAATTCCCTTCCTAGGGGTAGATTTCTCTTGCTTCCTGTTGTCTCGACCCCATTCTTAACAATTCGTTGTTTGTAAGTTGGATGTTTGTAATTTGGGGACTGCCTGTACAGGGATCTAATATACTGTATTTGATGTATGGGGGGAGAATTACTTTTGAATTGTAGCTATGATTGAATGCTTGGAAAGGGACTGGGACTCTTAACTGTAGTGATTCTTTCCAAACTCTCAATCTGGGCTTCCTCTTCAACCTTGAAAGGATGCAAGAGATGGGGTGAGACGCCAAGAGCTAAGCCAAGTGGGCCTCAAACAAGGCATGAAACGGAGGTGAAATAATCTGCCTGCAGAAGGAAGCTGTGGCTTAATGAGCTCTCCCTTTTGCCTTTTCCCTCCTGGAGCATCTGTCATTGCCATGCAACAAGAATAAAGAGATGAGAAGCGTGTCCCAGCAGCCTCCTGGGATTGCTAGTGAGGGAGGAAGTTGAGAGGAAACAAACAGCAGACTTCTCTGTTGACTTTTTCATGCCACTGTGCGCTCGTGGGCCGATCAGAGCTCTACTGCATGAAGGCTGATTGCCACAGTTACTAGCTTGTTTAATCCCTCCCTTCTCAGTTTTGTTTTCTTCAGCCTTTCCCTCCTCACTCAGAGTTCCTTGGCATGGTTCTGGAGCTGTATGTTCTTCCCAGCAAGGGAAGGTTATGCTATAAAGCTTTCACCAAACCTGTTCCACTTCTGCATTCACTGCCAGATCCCATATAACGGGGTAATGTTAGCCACAGGCATAGAAAGTCATTTCTGCAAATGTTTCTTTTTATTTTCCATAGCTTTAAACAGGCACTCGTGCATGTTCAGTTGCACTATTCCAGGAGGCATTGTGGGAAATTGCTCAGAAGAATTATTTTCAAACTATCTTGCACTGCTCTTCCTTGGCTCAGTCATGGTCTGACTTCTATAGCTTTGATTAGTACATCTAATGGGCTTTCGTGGCTTACGACTGTAATACTAAACAAGGCTTTCTCTCAAATTGAACAATATAGGGTAAACACTTGATTAGTACTGTTGTAAATAGCAACTAGGGACACTTTAATTGGTACCAGAAGGAAAAGCAGCCTCATTTCTCACACGATGGCTTTGAGAGTCAGAGGAAGAAAAACCCTTAAAGTCTCTTCCAAGCCACATTTATCTTCCATTTTTCAGTCACAATTATGGCATGTTCTATATGACATGCCATACTGTATATACTTGTGTGCAAGTTAGCCTCATGTATAAATCAAGGGTAGGTTTGGGAGGGGGGGCAAAATTATGGATTTTGATCTGACCCCAGGATAAGTTGAGGGTCATTCTATGGGGATGGAAAAGCGCCAGTTCTGGGAGCCAATTACAGTTGGCTGCCACCATTATCCCACCCAGGTATTCAAAAAGACTTTTTGCCACTCTATTCATAGAAAAAAATTGTTCACTTTTTTGATAAAAATTAAGGTACAGTATTCTTTTATAAAAAGGAACCGTTCTCTTATCTGAGCAGAATGGCAAATGTAAGTGCTTTGTCCCGTGAACGCTAAGCCTTTCTACTCTGTCAGTGCTCCTTTGAGGGAAAGCACCAAAGAGCTGAAACTGCTGCCATTTTCCCACCCAGGTATTCAAAAGAGCCAGAAGTGCCTTTGTGGCAGATAGAATAGGTGGGTACTGCTTTTAGGTTCTCCTGGGTGGGACTAAGTTCTTGCCTTTTGCCGCTTTACTCGAAGAAGGGAGCGGTTCCCTTTTGATAGAAGTTAAGGTACAGAATTTACATTGACCCATGGATAGGTCGGTCCAATTTTTGAGTCAATTTTTAAAGTATAAATTCCAGACATGCATACAGTAGTTGTTTCTTTTGCAAAATAAGTCTAGGTTCTAGGGAGGTCTAGGAAGACACAGGGAGCCTTTGTGACATGTTAAATAGTAGGTTGATCAAGTATCCAGGGTAGATAAATGAAATTCTCATGTACAAAAGCAGTCTACTCTGAATCTGTCTCCTTTATACCTTGCTTCTTTGCTGAATGCTACTGTATTGAAAAGTAAGTAAGAAAGACCCTACCGCCACTAAAAACCCAACAACCCTAAATCAAAATATTGAAGACAGAACAATTCAGTAGGTTTGACCTTCCTATGCCATTCATTTGGTGGGTACGTGGCATGGGTAGAACTGTTAGAAGACCATTTGGCTGCCCACTACTGAAATATTGTTAGTTTAAAACTAATAAAATAAAGGGATCACAAGCAGCTAAATAGTTTTAGACCAAAAGCAGGCAACACCGACGGCATTGTCTGCAGCTTTAAGCAACTCCTCTTTTGTACATGACAAAGGGCATTGTGGGCAAGCATACAGATGCAGAGTTGTTTGTTCTGTTCCACAGTCACACAAGGTGGAGGATTCTTCCAGGTAGTGCCATCTTGCCAGGTTATCTTTTGATCTGCCCACTCCACTTCTGAGTATTTTGCATGTTTCGTTCAGTGCTATGTTCACCTGCTTCGTATGGACAGACATGTGTCAGTCAGGGCAGGCATTCTCAGCAGTTGGGTAAGATTAGACGAGGGCTGATGTTCTTATTAATTTTGGGTCTGCACCCCATGCACTGCCAGTAAATTTCCACAGGATGTTATCGCGTGCAGCAACTTTGTGCTTGGTATTCATACGGTGTTTCCTAGTGTTAATGTTAACAGTAACGTGTTAGTTAGTTAATTAGTGTTAATGTTAATTAGTATTAACACTAATGTTAGTGTTCGATCTAAGGTGACACAAAGATATTTAGGAGACGATATGGAAAGAGCCTCCTCGAAGACTGAGTAAATCTAGTTGGGTGTCCCCTGGGCAACGTTTCTTGTAAACGGCTAATCTTTACAACCCGAAAGCATTGCTTTTAAACACAGAGGGACAGACCCTTAACAGTTCCATGTCTCTGGCCACATTCTTTGTCTTTCTCCTTTATTTCCTCTCCTACAGAGTGGAGCAAGTCTTATTCTTGGGTCAAATTCCTGAAGCTCCAAGGCATGGATGGGCAAAGTATATGGCTCTCATATACTTTGCAATTTCCACTCTCCCTCACCATTAGCTGTGCTGGGAGTTGTTTTCTAACAATATCTAAAACATCATATCCTATTTCATTTCTACAGCTTTCTAAAAACAAAGTTTTAGCACCACAGCACAAGAGGATTGTTAAATATAGCTTGCAGCAGTCTTCCAAGTGTTTTCACCCTCAGTGCTAGGCTAAGAGATGTGTGAAAGTACCCCAGGTTTTCGGTCATATATGCAGGTAAAACCCATTGTAGATCATCAAGAAGATACCAGTAGTAAAAGTAAGAGTCAATGCTCCACATTTTTTGTATGGATTTCCTCCTGCCATTTCTACCTGGAATATGTTATATTGCCCTGCACTGCTACAAAGAAGCTATGTACGTGTATGAACCCTTTGGCTGCAATGGCATAGGCCTAATCCTTTATTAGTCCCAATTGGGGTAGAGCCATTCCACTGCTGAATGGTGAGTGAACTTTTATAGAAACCTCTTTGAGCCAGTAGATCTGTTCTGATTGGAATTGCTAATACAAGTCAGATCATATTTTGCCATTTATTTATTTGGCATGAATTTTTCATCATTTTTATTGTTTTTCATATTGTATTGGAATATTGTAATGAGTTTGAGGGAGGACAACAATTTCTGCCCTTGTGCATTTCTATTATTGGAAGAAGAGTCTCCGCTGTTTGTGTTCCAGACATTCTATTCATATGCTGAGGGGACAGATGAAGTGTAAGAAAATGAAGTGAGAAAAAAACAACTTTAGACTTATTACGTGGTATCAATAAATATAAATTTGGTATACTGATAATTTACTGTGACTGGTTGTGTAGGAATGGCCCAGTGCACTGCTTTGCCCTGGGCTCTATAATGTTGTTAAGACAATCCTGAGTCTATGCAATCTAAATACAATGACTCAAAAGAAAAGAAGGCTTGAGAGAAGAGAGGGAAAAAAAGCTTATCTTATGCTTTCACAGATGAAAAATGAGGCATGTGTGGCCGAGCAATATCATAGTGTGGTCAAAATAATAAAACTAGTTAATAAGGAAGAACATACAAACTTGGAGAGGCTGCAGCAGTTTGCTTTTGCCTGAGCCTACCACCCCTCCAGAGGAACAGGAGATATGATCTTCACTGCATGAAAGCTTCAAGAAAAATGTAAGGAACCAAATCAACCTTTGTCGTGGCATTCATCAACCTTGCAAAGGCATTAGACCATAAATCATAATGATCTTTGAACCATCCTTTCAAAAATTTGATGACCTGATAAATTACGGAACATCCTGCAGCTCCTCCATGATGACATAATGGCCCATTTAGGGTGAAATGAGGTGTCAAACAGGGATGCCTTATTGCCCTAACTTTAGTTTCCATTTTCATAGCTATTATTCTATATCTTGTTGACTGGAATCTTCCTGTCAGTGCGGAAATCATTTATCGGACAGATGGCAAGCTCTTTAACTTCAACAGGCTGAAAGCCAAAAAGAAGATAGCAACAATTATTATAGAAATCCAATACGCTGATGATAATGTAGTCTGTGCTCATTCAGAGGAAGACCTAAAAGCCACTTTAAACACCTTTGTGGAACGCCGTGGATGTTGCCTATCTGGATTTCAGTAAGGCCTTCGACAAGGTCCCCCATGACCTTCTGGCAAACAAGTTAGTCAAATGTGGGCTAGACAAAACTATGGTTAGGTGGATTTCTAATTGGCTAAGTGAACGAACTCAAAGGGTGCTCACCAATGCGTCGTCTTCATCTTGGAAAGAAGTGACAAGTGGAGTGCCGCAGGGTTCCGTCCTGGGCCCGGTCCTGTTCAACATCTTTATTAATGACTTAGACGAAGGGTTAGAAGGCACGATCATCAAGTTTGCAGACGACACCAAACTGGGAGGGATAGCTAACACTCCAGAAGACAGGAGCAGAATTCAAAATGATCTTGACAGATAAGAGAGATGGACCAAAACTAACAAAATGAAGTTCAACAGGGACAAATGCAAGATACTCCACTTAGGCAGAAAAAATGGAATGCAAAGATACAGAATGGGGGATGCCTGGCTTGACAGCAGTACGTGTGAAAAAAATCTTGGAGTCCTTGTGGACAACAAGTTAAACATGAGCCTACAATGTGATGCGGCGGCAAAAAAAGCCAATGGGATTTTGGCCTGCATACATAGGAGTATAGTGTCTAGATCCAGGGAAGTCATGCTACCCCTCTATTCTGCCTTGGTCAGACCACAACTGGAATACTGTGTCCAATTCTGGGCACCGCAGTTGAAGGGAGATGTTGACAAGCTGGAATGTGTCCAGAAGAGGGCGACTAAAATGATCAAGGGTCTAAAGAACAAGCCCTATGAGGAATGGCTTAAAGAGCTGGGCATGTTTAGCCTGCAGAAGAGAAGGTTGAGACATGATAGCCATGTACAAATACGTGAGGGGAAGTCATAGGGAGGAGGGAGCAAGCTTGTTTTCTGCTGCCCTGGAGACTAGGATGCAGAACAATGTCTTCAAACTACAGGAAAGAAGATTTCACCTGAACATAAGGAAGAACTTCCTCACTGTGAGAGCTGTTCGACAGTGGAACTCTCTCCCCCGGACAGTGGTGGAGGCTCCTTCTTTGGAGGCATTTAAGCAGAGGCTGAATGGCTATCTGTTGGTGGTGCTTTGAATGAGATTTTCCTGCTTCTTGCAGGGGGTTGGACTGGATGGCCCATGAGGTCTCTCCCAACTCTACAATTCTATGATTCTAAGTATATGAAAAGCTTGACTTCTCACTTAACATCAAAAAAACCCAAAAGTGCTCTACCAGAAGGCCCGAACAAATTCCTCTGCAATGTCAGAAATAAAGCTTAATTGTGCATCACTAGAAAATGATGACCATTTCCGCTACCTAAGCAGCCACCTTTCCACAAAAGTTGACATTGACGGTGAAATACAACACCATTTGAGCTCTGTTCAGGTGGAAAGTGGGAGGAAAGAGAGAAACTGAGACATTAGCTTTAAAATGTGATGACAGGGCAGGAATTAACTTGGGGGGGGGGGGGCGGGCGGGCGGTGGAGTGGTAAGATTTCAGTCCGTCTGTGAGCTTGAACAGAATCAACTTAGTATCTATATTTTCTCTGACCTCTAATTGAAATCAAGCATTTTCTTCATTTATGAATGTATGCAATAAATTACAGTCATATTCATTTCATGTATCAAAAAATTGCTTATGCTTATCCATATTTTGAAATTGAAGTAGTTTTTAGACCCAAACTTAGATCACATGTGATCACAGTCCTGCTGTGTACAAAGTATTGTGTGACATGTCATTGTTTAGTGTCATTAAACTATCTGCCACTACATTCTGAGAAGGCATCTGTGCTTTTCATCTAACTGGCAAAGGAGTCCGTGGAACAAAAAGGTTTCAGAATCCCCGTGGCAAAGGATGAATTCGGATTGTCTTTGCCAAATTGGGACAATTGTCTGGTTGGCAATCAGGCACCAGTTCATATTATTACAAAATTCTTCTTACCACCTGCTGAAGTGTAAATGGGTTGCTCACAGTTTAAAAGCAGATTTTAGCTGGGTTTCAAATCTGTGACCTGACCTTCCTAGATATGGCTGTAATGCATCCAGAAGCTGTTGGCCATATGGAGTCTTATTTGAATTGTGAATTTCTTACCATTCTCACCACAGCAGGTGAGGTTTAAGTAGACTGAAACGACACTCCTTACCACCTCCAAAACAAATGGAGCTTCTGCTCTCACTCATAGGGCAGTTTACTGAGAGATTCTTGGTGGGGTATGGGGTCAGGATTTGACCCAGCCCAGCTGGCGAAAGCATTGGCAAGTGGAGATAGCAAAGAAGGCTGTTTGCCTCATTTCCTGCTGTTTCTTCTATTGCAAACTGCTGGTCTGTGCTCCTAGCAATACTGTAAGGATTTGCCATTTATATCATGTATCTGTTGCATTTCATGCTGTGCTCTAACAAATGCACTTAGTCATACATTTTGAACCAAGGATTATAACTATTCTGGATTAATGTAATGTGTTTTTATTTTGAACTATACTAAAAGAAGTCAGAACTGTAATGTTGAGAGAAGTCAGATTCCTTATGTCAACTGCAGTGTAATCAACATATAAAATATACTCAGACTATAAGCAATGTCAGTGTTTGTATGTAATATACGTCTGAGCCTATTGAATTTATTTCAAGAAAAATAAGTATTGGTCAGAATTCTGTGTCCACTTTAGGTTGAGTATTCCTTATCCAAAATGTTTGAGACCTGAAGTGATTTTGATTTTTTTTTAAAAAAATGCACATATATATGTAACATAATTGAACATAATTTTATTAAACATTTTAAATAATTTTGTATATGAAACAAAGTCTGTGTTCACTGAACCATTAGAAAGGAAAGGGTGTCTGTTTCTCAGCTATGCATGTGACCAATTTTGGAGGTCTTTCATCCCGAAAGTAGTAAAAATATATATGGAACATGAATACAAAACAATCATGAATGTGTAACTTGCAGTTATGCATTCAGAACTATCTTATACCAGCCATTCATTATAAAGCTGTAAATGTACTCTCCTAAAGAAACTTTCTTAAGAGACCCAACATTCAAGATATCCTAAGATAGTGGTTCTCAATTTTTATCTGGGGACCCACAGGTTGAGAACCACTGTCCTAAGGAGATACTGATGTAAACAGCTTTGGCAGCAGTTTAATGGTGGCGGGGTAAGTATTTTCAGTTTTTAAAGTCTTTTTTTCTGGGGGGGGGGGGGTGCCTGGGTGTTCTTCCAGAAGGTACCGGGAAGACATCTAGACACCCCCCATGGAAAGCATGGGCTTTGGAGCTGGTGTGCAGACTAATGTCAGCCCTGTCTTAGGTATTTTAATCCTACTTCAGTGAGGACTTTTCTGCTGTGTGGAACCAGTCTTAGAGTTCTCTACTCTGAGAGCACTGGTCAATTCTCACCTCAACTATAGCACTAGAGTACTCTAGCAGAGAAGTCTTAAGGACCTTCCTCAATTATATATTACTGGCAGAGGAGGTAGTAGAAAATATAAATTCACCTTCTGACTTATGATTTATAAATGGGTATGATTTATAAATGGGTATTTTTTTAAAAAAAACAATGCAATGCTCCAATATTGATGTTTCTAATTTTTTAAAAATTCTTATTAACATTGTTTCTTTCCCCCATCGCTTGGCTTTTTGTCTTCTTGGTCATAAAATACCAACAGTCATACATTACCAAGTTTTTCTGTATTTTATGAGTGGCTTGAGGAGCTGCTGCCAAGGAAAGACCTTAACCTCAGTCATTCCAGAATAATTACTGTGCTTTAACTCAGCTTGTGTGATTCCTTCTTGTTTAAACAGGAACTTTCCCAAGTCTAAGAGGTTACATAACCACTCCTTACTCTTTGGTATGTGTTTTTCCCCATTCTGGCCCACCTTTCCAAAGCAACCAGGATCAGAGTTTGAGAGAGAAAGAATGTCCTCACAATCAACACCATGGTTTATCATAGGCAGTTGGTGTGCTTCTGGTTTTAAGAACTCTCTATTGCCATAAGCTTTTTTCTACTCTGATATGTCATTGATCAGAAAACAAAGGGCTACATGTGGACTTCCAGGTGTTGGACCAGAAATCCCATCAGCCCTAGCCAGCATCGCCAATGGTGAGGCAGGTTGGGAGTTGAAGTCCACATGAATCTAGAGGACTTGCATGAGTCCTGCCTCAGGGATACGGAGTCGAATGGGTTTCTTGGTATAATGTATGTGCATGTGTGTTCTTTCCTGCCTGCATACTATTAGAATGTATTTTAAGGACCATTAATGCAAACGTGGTATACATATCTTCTGAGAGTTTTAAACAGAGCTAGGAAAAGTAATATTTTAATATATAGTACTAGCAAGGCTGGCTAGAGGATTCTGGATAATGAAACTGACAGCCACATTTCCATGCTTTGCTTCTAGCTAAACTATATTATCACAGTCATTTCAGTAGTGGATCCACATCATACTATTATTGCAGTCTGATAGCACTTTAATGGTAATTGTTTTGTTCTACAGAATCCTGGGATATGTAGTTTGATGAGATACTTATAATTCTCTACTAGTAGAGAGCTGTCATGGAGTCCCCTGCTCTCCAGCATTAGAGTTCTCTGGCAACGAATTTTAAATATCTCACCAAGCTACAAATCCCAGGAATCTGTTAGGTGTCACCAGGGCCCCATCTACGCTGACTATTCAAACTGTGGCAGCTAGACAATGAATGCCCACAAAAGTGCTCAAAAGAAAGCTCTTAATATGCATCAGCTTTATGTGGTTTCTGGAATCACCATCCAGGCTTCAAACTGGTTCCAGGATTTCCTATGGAATCATCTGCACCATCATGCTTCAATATTGGTGTGAACCCGAAGTAAATAATCAGTGTAGATATTCCCATGGTAGTTAAAGTGGTAGCAGGGTGTTCTACTGGTATAATGCAGATACAGCCTTGATTATTAGAGAACCTATCCAAATAGTTGTTAGGAAGCTACCTTCTGCACACTGGAGTTCTCCCCTTTTTTCTGTGTACTGTATATGATTGAAATTTGGCTCATGATGCAGAACTAATACCTTTGACTACCTCTTCGAATTGGTCGATGAAATTGCTTTGGCAGCATTCCTGCTCTTCTCATCTGATGAGAAGACAGTCATTAAACTGCTCCTCAAATGCAGGTGGCTGTTGCTATTCACTTTCCATGGGAATTTGTCCCAGAACCATAACAAGAAAAAACAAAACTCATGTACTTGCTCATATCTAATTGCAAATGCTGTACCTCAAATACTGAAAAGCAAACATGATTGTAGACAAACTCTATGTTCGGGCAGGGAACTTTTGACTCTCCAGATATGTTTAGCTTCAACTCCTAGACATTCTTGATAGTAATAGTAAAGCGCTATAAGAATGGTAATTTAAAATATTGTTATTATTGTGTACCTTCAAGTACTTTCTGGTTTATATTATCCCTTATGTGAACCGATTAGAGGGAAGTTTCTGGAGAAGATATGTTCAGAGAGGGTTTGTCTTCCTCTGCCTTTCTCTGTGGTTGAGAGAATATGACTTGCTCAAGATCACCTAAAGCAGTGGCTCTCAGCCTGTGGGTCCCCAGATGCTTTGGCCTTCAACTCCCAGAAATCCTAACAGCTGGTAAACTGGCTGGGATTTCTGGGTGTTGTAGGCCAAAACACCTGGGGACCCACAGGTTGAGAACCACTGACCTAAAGGGTTTTACTTGGCTCATTAGGGATTAGAACCTTGGTTTCTTAAATACCCTAAGGACACTAGAATCCCATCTGAGCTTGGGAGCTAAACAGAGTAAGTCCTGGTTAGTACTTTAAAACCACTATGGAAAGAGAGGAAAGAACTGGCAAAACCATCTCTGAGCATTCCTTGGATAAGAAAATCCCATAAAAGTCATGGGGTCACTATAAGCACATGGGCTCCAGGATCATCATCCAATTCTCCAACCAGTACACCAAGCTCACTCTTCTAAAACATCTGAAAGGCCAATATTTCCTCACCCATGCTCTAATACAGGGATGAGAACTAGATGTAGTTGAAATGCAATTGCAGCATCTCTCACAATTGGTTATGCTGGATCATTTTGATATGAGTTGCAGTTCAGCAATATCTGGAGGGCTGTTTAATTCCCAGCCCTGCTGTAAAGAAAATAGCAATGAATAACTTTGGTAGAGAAATCCAGTCAGAAAAAATATAGATATTAAGTTTCATGTGCCCTTGAACTACTGAAATGTTTTATTTCTTTACTTTTACGTTGTGCATTCTTATCTGATTCACGTCCTATTAGCATAAAGGTGTGATTAAAAAGAGAAAAGAGATTTAAACCTAAAAAGAAGATTTCCTCATTTTTTCAAAATATATTTTAAACATGACATGATTATGAAAATACTTTGATTTTAATAACTTACAAGAAATGGTCATAGCAGCTGCTTGTTAGAATAGCCCCATAAATATACAGTGTAAAGGGAATAAAATCCATGCTTCATCCATAACGAATCATGCCTTTCAGAGTGGATAATCCAGATTATCTTCTTAGAGCTGGATTATATGAGTCTATACTGCCATATAATCCAACTCAAAGCATATAGTATGGATTTTTAATAACATAGTCACTGGGGACTGTATATCCGTGACTATGGTTTGTGCTGCCACAAACATGGTTTGTTAGTATGTTTTACCAAAAAAAAAAAAAAAAAAAAAAAGGAATTGTGAGTGTGAAAGTGTCAGGACCCAGGCTGCAGAGCACCAATAACCATGCGCAGAGACCAGATTCTATCTAATATCTTTATTATAGAAATATATAAAGTCAATAAAAACAAGTGAAGAATAAAGTTCAGAAGCAGACCTTCCAGATGAGGTCAAATATAGTCCAGAAATGTATTGTCCAATATAAGATATTAGAGTCCAAAGTTATAATCCACTTGACCGAAACACACACTTTGCCAAGCAAAGTGTGGGGAAATGACAGAGTCTTTTAAGTCCAATGAAGCTTGACAACAAGGCTGGAAAATAAACTTGGTTCTTGGCTAGATTCAAGACTTGAAACGAGGCAACATGAAACATGAACAGAGTCCAAAGAAGTCCGTGAAACAAGGCAAGGCTGGAAACTTGATCCGGGAAACAAGGAACTGGGGTTACGAAGTCCACACACGATCTCTCTCCTCAAGCTGAACAATTGACTCCGCAAAGTTCCCCTTGCGAGCAGCACCTATATTGGGTCTCGTTTTCCCGCCGACAGAACACTTTCCCTAGAGAACGAGAAGCGAAACCCAACTCTGTCCAGATGCATGACTCCTTAGAATTTCCCAAGGGAAGCAGACCTAATCAGCTAATTGTTTGGCAGCGATTCTCAGGCTCCGGCGATTTGCCTCCCTGGCTCCCCTATCTCTATTATAATTGTCCCTCCGGGAAAACGGGGGGGAATTCTGCCCAAGGCCTGTTTGGCTAAATTCTTGACGACAAACATCCTCCAGGTGGAGAGGCTCCGATTCTGACTGAAACGGCGGAAATCCCATGTTTTCCTCTTCGTCTGCCACAATAGTACTAGGAACAGGACTACAAGGCCCTTGAGTCATCACAGAAAGGGGAAGGAATTGGAGTTGTGGTTATTCTGAGATTATTGGCTGAACTGAGAGCGTTTCTGTCAATGACACAATTTTAGCACTTTTAGACCACTTAAACTTAAATGGTTCCACTCTGTAAGGTACTTAGAAACCTTTGCTAAAGAACTGCAATGCACCTTCCTCCCAAATGACAACATTAGGGTGCTCTGGCAGATAAATATTGTTGTATATCAACAAACTATATCTCCCAAGGTTCTTAGGATGGACCCATAGGACCTAATGTGGTGCCTAACTGTGGTGGAGACAATGTGGTGTAGTGGTTGGAGTATTGGACTAGGGCTCTGGGAGATCAGGGTTCAAGTCCCAGTTTAGCTAGGAAAACTCATTGGGAGTTTCACATTGTCTCAGGGCTCTTCCAGACAGGCTCTATATCCTAGGATCAGATCCCAGGTTTTCTGCTTCAAACTGGATTATATGAGTCCACACTGCCAGATAATTTGGGATAAACAGAAAACTTGGGATCAGATCCTGGGGTATAGGACCTGTCTGGAAGGGCCCTCAGTCTCAGAGGAAAACAATGACATTCCTCCTCTTACAAGAAAACCCTGTAATGAATCGGAAATTTGAAGATGCACAACAGAACCATAATATGCTCTTTAGCATAATTACAATGTTCTTTGCGCTATATGATCATATTATTGATATTTTCTCATATTGTTTTCCATTACAATATCAAGCCTTTAGCTGTGTTCTTATCTAGCCATTCCATACAATTCTCAGTGGGGCTTTCCTTTATGCACTACAAGGTATTTTAAACCAGTACTAGCTTTAATTATTGTAAGAGCTTACTCCGGAATAGTTTGCTGTTTTTTCCAGTTTTGTGTGTATGAAGTTAAAAAGTGTAGAATATCCAATTAATGAACAGAAGGTGTTCAAGAATACTAAAAAGAATGAGAAACTGGTAATGCGTCTTTCACGTATGTGTCCTTCCCCATCTTTTTGTAATTCATAATTCATGTTTCTGGTTCTACTGAGCCTGAATGTTTTTGTAGAGCTTGTTATGGTTTCTTTTAAATAGCATATAATCATTAATAGATTTGCTAGCCTGCAGACTAGCAGAGAAAGGAACTCTTCTCTGAATAAAAATATTGGCCTTTGCCAAAATATACTGTCAGGTGCATGTTTTTGCCCACCCAAAGGGTGAGCGATTACAGCCGGTCCTAGCCATTGCCTGGATTTGGTTTCCTGTGCAAGAAGGGACCACTGGAGATTTAAGAGGTTTTTGTAATGTATAAGTTTATGTGAAATTTACAGGCTGAGCAGAAAGCTGAATCGTAGATTAACTTCTGCAAACAGCACATTCCCCTGCCCCATATTCAGCCCCCAGAGAGGAAGCCGATGCCAGAAGGCACCTTTGGTAGCTCAAATCTAGCCCACTCAAAATCTGCTGTTTCTCTTACAAGCACAAGCTCTTGCATACATCATCTGTAGTGGGTGAAGGGAGAGGAAAGATACCATCCTAACTCAATAAAAGAGCTTGGGAAAAAAATCTTTTTGAAAACGACGACTTTCCCTGCTTTCCAGCTGCCATAACTATTCAGGATTTGGAGAGTTGTAGTCCAACATTTTCCAAGCGCTGTTCAAAAGTGAACAGTTATTTGTGGCTTTTGTAAGTGTCAATTTAGCCCACTGCTTCTTAAACTTTGGGTCCCAGCCCCAAATGGAATCTCCCCTTAGCTCAATTTTGGGGTCACGAAAAAAATGGCTACCCATTTACACAAATCTGTTAGCATCAGCAAGCACTATTTATAGTGGACTTTGCAGAAAATACTTCAGCTGTACTCCACAAAAAGGAAAACCAGCCTTAGTACTCCTTGTAATCAGTAATTGTTTGATTTTCATACCTATTTCATATACCTATATACCTGGGGTCACATAAAAACTTCTTAGGTAGAAAGGGGTCATGAGTGGAAAAGGTTTAAGAAGCTGTGTTTCAGCCTATAGTCTTGCTGAGAAATGGGATAAATGACCCATGGCTAGCCGGCTTGATAAGTTTAATCCTCTACCTTCCTTCCCACACCTTCTTCTCCCAAACTTTTAAACAGTGATCCAACATTGTTTGAAAATAAATTGGCACAAGGTGATCACTCTATTCCTCCAAGGTCAGGTGGATGGTAGGGCTGGCTGAATACCCAATGCAAACAGGAATTGTTTGGTAGGGGCAGTACATTTTATACCAACTATGTTGATCTAGGCCTCAAAGTTAAAACCTTATACCTAATACAATATACTGCTGAGAGATATATCCCAGAATATTCTCTCTGCCAACATCTGGTTTTCCATAGTGACTTTTACAAAAATTTAACCCTTCAATAGTGCTTCTAACTGTGACTATTAAGCCCAGTTCAGTCCTTAGAGAACAATTAAGGCCTTTAAGAGGATGGGTTTAACGTGATTTTATAAATTCTCATGAAAATGTATATTCCCATATAGGATGCTTTAATGTGTAAAACCAGCTACCTTGTAAGCTACCACATGAAATCACTTGCCAATTTGGGAACAATAGACTCTCTTGATTTTCAACCTCTGCAATGGTTGGCTTTATAAATAGTGATGTATACCATGCATTAAGAAAAAATAAATATCTATAACTTTACAACCCAAGATCTGCACTAAACAAAGGAAATGTATACAACTTTCCTAAATTATTTCTTTTTGTCCATAATCTATTTTCCTTTCATTGCACAATGTGCTCCAGAGCTTTTTTGCGATGAATGCATGCTCTGGAAGTCATCGAGTTTTGATGTCTAACCATTGGAAGGTCTTAGTCAATGCTGCCACATTTCTGGGTCATCTGGTGCAATTCGAAGATTTCAGCAGATGACCTAGAAACGTTCATATTTGTTTGTAGCCATATTAACTAGACAACTGCTTTTTAAAAAGTGAGAAATAAGTAATGAGCTTTTCGTGAGGTTGTTTTCAATGCTCAGTATCGTATACCACGCATTTCCTGAATTCCTGCAGAATACATATATTATTATCGTGACTGATAGAGCTAAGACTGTTTAAAGCCATTAGGGGGAAAGACCAGCATTGCCCATTGTGACTAGCAATAATACAGATGCTCAAAACACATTAGAACAAATGGTTGGAAAAAGCAGCCGTGCACTTACTGTAGCACATCCAAAAACAACTCTCTCTGGTCTAGAGGAGCAAGAGAACGATTAACCGACAAGCAAACATGCTCTTCCCTTCCTACATGCTTTGCATCAAATTGCCCAGCTGTGCAGAAAGGGGTAGACACAGGGAGTTGGCTCTCTAATGTGCGGCATGAGGGAGCAGCAATAATTATCAGCCAGGCAAAGATAATACACAGGCAAAACAGGGAAATGCAGATGGGGAACTGGCAAATGGCAGAAGGCTTCTTTTCCACATGTTTGCCTGACACAACTTTCTCTATTCACCCACACGAACACGTACACATTCTAACACCAAATAGTATTTGTGGCTTTCCAAGCATCTAGCCTTTGCACACACCCAGCTAGAGTCAATGCCAATCCCACAAAGTTGGCTTAAAGGCCTGTCTAGCCTAGAGGGGTTTTAGACATGGATCATGTTTTATCTCTAATGCAGCAGATTTCCAGGTCCTCACCAGGAGGTCATGTAGAAAATATTACTTGAAATGTTTGGAGTTGAGGCCTTGCCGATAAAATCAGCCTTCCTTTGCCACAGATTCTTCATCCACTGTTTCAACCATCCACATTTAGAAAACATGTTTATTAAACCTTTCCCCAAGGCCTTTTCCCAAACAAATGTCTGAGACAGCCTCAGATATGCAGAGAAACAGTGTTCTACTCTAAACATCTCATAGCTCACACCAACCCAGCCAGTTCAAGTGTGGATTCTACATGTTGTCTGGCAATAGGGTTGCTGTATGTTTTCCGGGCTGTATGGCCACGTTCTAGAAGTATTCTCTCCTGACGTTTCGTCCACATCTGTGGCAGGCATCCTCAGAGGTTGTGAGGTATGGAGAAACTAAGCAAGGAAGGTTTATATATATCTGTGGAAAGTCCAGGGTGAGAGACGAACTCTTGTCAGTTGGAGGCCAGTGTGAATGTTGTAGTTAATCACCTTAATTAGCATTGAATAGCTTTATCTCCTGGCTTCTGCCTGCCTGGGGGCATCCTTTGTTCAGAGTCGTTAGCTGCCCCTGGTTCCCATGTCTGGAACTCCTCTGTTTTCAGAGTGTTGCTTCTTACTTACTGTTCTGATTTTTGAGTTTTTTAAATACTGGTAGCCAGATTGTGTTCATTTTCATGGTTTCCTCCTTTCTGTTGAAGTGAAGTGAATCATGCTTGTGAATTTCAATGGCCTCTCTGTGTAATCTGACATGATAGTTGTTGGAGTGGTCCAGCATTTCTGTGTTCTCAAATAATATACTGTGTCCAGGTTGGTTCATCAGGTGCTCTGCTATGGCTGATTTCTCTGGTTGAGTGAGTCTGCAGTTCCTTTCATGTTCTTTGACTCGTGTTTGGGCGTGTCAGGACCCAGGCCGCAGAGCACCAATAACCATGCGCAGAGACCAGAATCTATCTAATATCTTTATTAAAGGAATATATAAAGTCAATAAAAACAGGTGAAGAATAAAGTTCAGAAGTAGACCTTTCAGGAAAGGTCAAATATAGTCCAGAAAAGCAATGTCCAATATGTGATATTAGAGTCCAAAGTTATAATCCAATAACCGAAACACACACTTTGCCAAGCAAAGTGTGGGGAAATGACAAGGTCCTTTAGTCCAATGGAGCTTGACAACAAGGCTGGAAAACAAACTAGATTCTTGGCAAACAAGACTTGATATGAGGCAACAAGAAGCAAGAAGCAAGAACAAGGTCCGTGGCGAGGTCCGCAGAACAAGGCAGTCTTGGAACTAGAACAAGGTCCTGGAAACAAGGAACTGGAGTTGCGTAGTCCACACACGATCTTACTCCCGAAGCTGACGAATTGACTCCACAAGGGTCTCCTTGCGGTAAAACAGCTATATAGGATCTTGTTTTCCCGCCAAGGAATACTTTCCCTGGGGAACAAGAAGTGAAACCCAAGCTGTGTCCAGATGCATGACTCCTTAAGATTTCCCAAGGGAAACAGGCTTAATCAGCTAATTGTCTGGCAGCGATTCTGGCGCTTCGGCGATTCGCCTCCCTAGCGCCTCTATCTCGATTATAATTATCCCGGCGAGAGAACGGGGGAGAATTCTGCCCAAGGCTTGTTTGGCTGACTTCTTGAGGGCAAACATCCTGCAGGTGCAGGGGCTCCGATTCTGGCTGAATCGGTGGGAAACCAAAGTTTTCCTCTTCGTCTGCCACAATAGTACTAGGAACGGGACTACATGGCCCATGAGACATCACAGGGCGCTGCGTTTGGTGGTCCCTATGTAGACTTGTCTACAGCTGCACGGTATACAGTGGACTCCTGCCGAAGTGAGAGGATCCCTTTGACAACACATTGTCTGGCAATAGGTAGCCTGACCTCTGACTTTCTAGCACTCCTATTCTTTGGGCAGAATAGATGAATACACCAAGTGCATGATAGCTTTTAAAATATAGATGTAAAGAATTATAAATTCCAAATAGATGTTCTCCCAACATACTTCATGTCTTCAATGTGATTCCTCCTTCTTTGTCCTTGTTTTTAAGCTCCTTTCCTGCATAATACTCCACAAAAATACAGTATAGAGCAGCCAACCAAAAACTCTATCTTCCTCCTTCCTCTGCTATTTCTCAGGGCAACTCTACACAGAACCTTTATTCCAGAGCCAATCTAGAGTGGTGGGAGGCTCCTGGCTGTCTGACAGTGCTGAACCCAGTTCAGCATAACTGGACAGCTACTATTTCCCCTACCATCCTTGTCATCACAGCAGCCAGTGATGTTGGCCATAGCACCAGAGTCACATGGGGTGGGGAGAAGAGAAGGAATTGCCCCCTCCATTCACCTCTCCCTTTTGGAATTGTCTTGTTGTTCTGGCTAGCATTACTTCAGATGATGAACATTGGAGACAAGCCATGTTGTGCCCAATGGCTGCTGCGACAATGAGAACAGGAGGAGGACTGTGAGTGCCATCCCATTTCCCTGTGACACCTGAGCCCAGAGAATAAAGGTTGCCTCTGTCTCAGAACCAGTCCAGCTGCTTACACAGGCCCAAAGTTGCAGTTTGTTCTGTATACTTGTGGAGAGATTGGAGCAATCCATAGTTCTGTTAATGCAGTTCAAGTCAAGTTTAACCCTTTTCCCTTTCCTTTTAATTTTTTTTTAAAAAAATGATTGTATAATTAGGATTATATCATTCACATTACATAAATAATAGGGAAAAGATACAATACGAATTTTTCTCATAAATTCTCATACTGTTCTGGTATAGCCTATTTTCTTATCTTTTCCAATTTTATACTTATTTCCTACTTATATCTATCCTCCCCCCCCCCTTTCCCTCTTGCACCCTCCCTAGGGGAATAGTTATATTTTTATTTTGACTTTTATTTTATTTGATTGATCATGAAGATGGTCTGATTCAGCTCCTTGTATTTTCTTTTTCTTTTTACTCTGGCTATCAGATTTTCCATTTTGAGTCTCAGTACTCCACAGAATATCGTTTCTATATTTATTTTTCCTTTCAATAATATAATCTTGAAGCATATAATCTGCTAAATAATCATATATTTTTTTCATCACATAAACCTGAATCAGTCTCCAAGCATTGTTGCCACTGAAATTATTCTCCCCCCCCCCTTTTTAGGTACTTTCACAGGTACTTCAACTAACTCAAGATAAAAAATAAATGTAAAAAATAAATGATAGTGATATGATTTCAGCTCAGGCTATGGATAAGGAAGCCTGTTTCCAGTGAGCTTTTGCTAAACCACATCAGCCAGGACAGAGAAGAAGCACTCTGCGTTGAAGGCAAATTATAGAGGTTTATTACAGTTTGGCAAAAAGGAATGCATGTACCAGACAATGCTCATAATGTGCAAGCATAACTCCATAGAAAAATGCAAAACTTTCTATACATTGTTGACAGCTATTCAGACTTCCCATGCCTCCTCCTGATTGACTGAGAAATGGACTGGCTAGGATCCATGCAGGGATTGGCTTGAGGTTTCCTTGACGTTAGTGTCAGGATGACAAAATCCCCATGGCAGGAAGAGAAACAGCTGACTATTGGTAGGTTTAAAGGTCCGGTCCATTGCAGAGATGCTCTCTCGGAGAGTAGGAAACTGGGGAAAATGATGCATGCAGATGATTTCTTGATTAATTTAAGAGTCCAGTTCCATGGAGACAAAGGTGCAAGAGTCAAGAAAGGTGACAATCTTGGATAACCAGAGGCTTGGCTGCCCATTCAGAATGCTAATGTATTCAAATCTGTTTTAGCCTCCTCTTTCAGGGGAATGGTGAGTCAAAGCGTCCAGAGGAGGATGACTAAAATTATTAAGGGTCTGGAGAACAAGCTCTATGAGGAGCGGCTTAAAGAGCTGGGCAAGAGAAGACTGAGAGGAGACATGATAGCCATGTACAAATACGTGAGGGGAAGTCATAGGGAGGAGGGAACAAGCTTGCTTTCTGCTGCCCTGGAGACTAGGATGTGGAACAGTGGCTTCAAACTACAGGAAAGGAGATTCCACCTGAACATCAGGAAGAACTTCCTCACTGTGAGAGTTGTTCGGCAGTGAAACTCTCTGCCCTGGAGTGTGATGGAGGCTCCTTCTTTGGAGGCTTTTAAGCAGAGGCTGGATGGCCATCTGTCGGGGGGTGCTTTGAATGAGATTTTCCTGCTTCTTGCAGGGGGTTGGACTGGATGGCCCGTGAGGTCTCTTCCAGCTCTACGATTCTATGATTCTATGAAACAGGTAAACATCCTAAGCCCATCCTGGTGACAAACGGATCATCTTTAAAAATACACAAAAAAGATCTGATATTACCTGGTCTGGGAGATCGCTGGAGCGACCTTTCTTTAATTGTGTAGCTCTGTTCCCTAGAGCTCATGTAAATAGGGGGCACAAGGGAAGCAGATGCCTTCAGAATACATTTGATACAAGTTTATACATTTAGAAATTGATACAGCACACAAACAATACAGGTTACACAAAAATATCATATTTATAAATGTATTAAAGGGTTTAGCTATGATATAGGTCAGAGTACAATTGCTGCTGGGTCCTCCCAGAGCCTCCAGCAGCTTCAACAATGAAAAACTTTGAAAGAGCAGAAAATATTTTTAAAATAAAGAAAAACACCATAATTTTTGCTTGAAATCTTATTGAAGTGCATAAATTATTGGGAGGAGGATGCCTTGGGGTGTATAATTTGACTCTTCTAATTTTCATCTGCTACTTCTGTTCGCAGATTAGATTTCCCCTTTCTTTACTGCTCCATGTGGTCAACGATTTTTTAAAAATATGTCAGTTGCTTTTCTCCTCTTGAGCTTTCCTCTCTCTTCATGCATCATTCCTGACACTTGTCACTCAATGAATTGTGTGTCATTAAGTAAATTGATTCCGTCAGGGAACACAAACAGTTTCAGCGTTGACTGCAATTTACAATTAACTCCAAACTAACAAGTAATGGCTAGTTTTCGTCATTGAAATGATCAAGAGGAGTCTTCTTATGAAAAACTCTTTTTGGGTGATCCAAGAGAGACTTTTAGAGTAAATGGAGATGTGATGTTATTTGACAGGAGGGTAACTATTCTGTCACTGAAGATTTATGCCTATTATTGATTCATTGGTGATGGCCAGGGAGAGAGAAGAACTATCTAGGGTTGCTAATGGCAAGCAGATGGGAGGGGGGATGGAAAAGAATGTGTATAACATTATTCTGTCCTCAGACTGTTTCAGTTCACTACAGTTTTGTTTCTGTGGTTTCTAAAAGTGAGTCTACACAAGCAAAAAAAAAGTAGACACCCTTTAAATCCAGTGCTTGCCGTCCCCATGATGATTGACAACTTCTAGTGAGTACTGTTTGAGGCACTGAACTTTCTGCAAGAAAGCATTGCAAACTATAGCTGCCCAGCAGGACAAATTCTAAGTACACCTCCCTAAACCACAATCCCAGGATTCCTTAAGATGCAGCTGTGACTATGCTATCAAACTGCTACAATTGTGCAGGAGATATGTCTCAAGATAAGGTTTTCAAATGCGCCTGGCTATTCTGAAGAAAGTACAGTTGTTAGGCAGCAACTCTTTCAGCTTTAGGTGTTGCATTCAGAATGTGAGGCATATCATAGTGTTATTTGGCTTATAATTAAGACATTAATATTTATTATTTTATGGGTTTTATAGACAGTCCTGAAATTGCTCTGCTGGATGGAGACATATAAATCAAAAAAGTATTATGATTCCCACAATGATGAATTGCATTGCATATTCATATTGCAAGGAGTCCAATGAACCACTGCAACGTCCTGCCAGGAAGGGTAGGCAGCCTTAATTTCAGGTGTGGGGCATTTTGCCCTTGTGTTAATAGATTTTCCACAGCCAGTGCTTCCTGTACACCCGAGGGGGTAGATGAGCAGCCATTCATTGAAATGAGAAAAGTAAAGAAATGAGTCATCATAGCACTGTCTCCAAGACTTGGAGAATGAACTAAACCTGATCCTTTCTATAGTGACCCCCTTCATTAAGAGTCAAAAGCAGAATATCTCTGTTCAGACCCAGATAGTAATCTGTTCCTGCAAAGCCAGCCCAACCATTAGGCAGAGCAATTTGGGTAGCAGAAACTGAGAATGCAGTCGCAGCTCCTGAGACAAAAAAGGTTCAATTTTTGTTCCTGTTCTTTCCAATTTTATACTGCGTTACATTACACTGGAGTTACTATAAAAAGTTTCTGAACATACTGGGAGCTGACAAAAAATGTTCCGGGATAAACAAAATGTAGAATAGATCTTCAAAATAAAATCAGAAAAAACAGGAACAAAAACTTGGACTTTCTGATCTTTTTAACATGCTTTTTAAAAGATAGCACTGGTTTGTTCCTCCCTTGGATTATGGAGCTTCACAGCTTGTCCTCCACCCTTTAAAACAGCCTGCTGTCCGCTGGTGTGATAAAGGAAGCTGTCCCATCCCACCACTAAAGTGAGCTTCTTCTGGCAGGTCAGTTAGGAAAAGTGGAACAAGTGCCATCTTATCTGCTTTGGCTAACAAGATATCTTGGATCAGCCACCTGGCCCTGTGCACCTGGTTTTTTTGAGGCAAAATACTAGTATTTCATCTTTCTTTTCTTTGCTCTAGACTTCCACCTTGCTTGCTACTTGCAACTACTTGCCATGGAGTGAAAAACTCTGGCAAGGACATTAAGAGAAGCTGGAAAAGCCATTGATATAATTCTCTGGGAAACAACCTCTAAATAACATTAAGCTTAATATGAAAAAAGGACCTTAATGTCTTCATTAAAGTTTTTAAAATCACAAAGACTACCCTGCCCCATAACCATAGAACCCATATCTGCAGTTTAACTTATTTGGGCATGAGAGAAAAATTCTCTCTTTAGGAATTTGCTAGACCTCTAAGTCAGGGCTTCTAAAACCTTTTCCACTTGTGACCTCTTTTTATGTGACCCTGGTATATAGGTATATAAAATAGAAGACAGTGCAGGAAATGGGCTGCAGGTTGGGGAAAACAAAAATTGGTGTTTTGGGGAGAAGACAGAGGAAGGATTGGGTTGCAGGGTCTTATTGCAAACACACTACTTTTTCAGGGTTGTTTTGTGTTTTCTGGGCTGTATGGACATGTTCCAGAAGCATTCTCTCCTGATGTTTCACCCACATCTATGGCAGGCATCCCCAGAGGTTGTGAGGTATATACAACCCTATGATTCCGGCCATGAAAGCCTTCGACAACACTACTTTTTCCTTTCCCCCAATCTGCAGCCAAATCTCTCCTCCATCTTCACTTTCCTATCATACAGGGCAAATGGCTGAGGGTATGGACTGATGGTTCAGTCAGTCTCCCCAAAGGAACAGCTGCCACCCCAAAAATTCACTTACCCCAACCAAATGGACTCATGGCCCCAAGTTTAAGAAGCTTTGCAAATGATGGAAAAATGGCCATACAACTTCTGAGTAATTGCCCACCCCTGCTATCTATCAAGGTAATATCTTTGTAAGATCAAAAGAGCATAAAACTGTGTACAGGCTTTTGAGGTGTCTAGATCATTGGTAAAGATGCAACTGATACATGATTTCAGCTGCTGCAAGAGCTGTGGGTTCAGGGCCTGGTGTGCTTAGCTTCAAAGACTGAATGAGACAAATGGGTTGAAAGCAAAAGGAACAGAGGCTTTATTCACTTCAGCCAAAGTGGATGCCAGCAGAGTCTATGCTCTCAAAACTGACATGCCACATTGAAAACTTACAGAAATATTTATAGGAGTTTGACAGCAGTTCACAACAAGGGACTTTTGCTACTACAAGTACTGATTGGCTCAGCCTGGAGCCAGCTAGGATCTACAAGTTGGTTGGTTGAGACCCACCATCTACCACTGTTACGGATTGGCTCCTGGGTCTTGTGAGAACTTTAATAAATTGTCACTGTTCAGTTTGAGGTCTTGTGGCTATTTTTTGGTCCACCTCTTATGGGGCCATGGAAGAAATGAATGTGGGTAGAATTTGAGTTAATAGGTGCTAATAACTCCTTTCCTGTCTGTCTAAAATAAGACAATGGGTCTTAATTGGCTAAACAATGAGTGGCAAGGATATTGCCATGTTTCCCCACTTGCTTAGTTTCCAACAGACCTCACAACCTCTGAGGATGCCTGCCATAAATGTGGGTGAAACGTCGGGAGAGAATGCTTCTCGAACATGGCCATACAGCCCAGAAAACTCACAGCAACCCAATGTTGCCATGGTTTGAATGAATTCCCAGGAAAAGCATCTGGCTTGAGTGTTGGTAACGTCTGTGACCTTTTGGTCTGGATCTATTGTTAAGTACACGGAACTATTGTGAAGGGATTATGTCTCCTGCCTGGGGAAAATGATGAGTTTTGTCCTGATATGCAACTTTAGTAAATCCAGACTGAAGATTGTCTGAAACTGGATTTTTTGGGGAAAGGTCACCTGCGGGCTCCATGACTTGACACTCCTAGGGTTGTGGGTGTTGGGGTCTGTTTTAGGGTCCCAGGGTTTCAATAACACAAACACAAAAGCAGGGGATGGAAACCAGTAGATATTCAATTATTCAAAAATATTGAATATGTTCAAACAAGAAAAGACATAATTGATCTCAAATATTTGATAAGAAGAACACAATATGGATCTTTCTAGGGTGGGAATTCCATAATTAGAGCATATGAAGCAAGGACTTTGAAGATGACTTGGGTGTGCAGACAGGGTCTTCTGGGACCTTTAGAAGAACATTTTTTAAAAAAAGTAGACTGATTCAGCAGACCGTCATATTTTACCATCACATACTTCCTTAGCATTTAAATGTGACTGTTGCTCAGTGATGCACATTATGAGAAGATCCAATGTTTGGTGTTTTGCCCACCCAATTTAAATGACCTCAAGGAGGGGGATGAAGAAGACCTCTTCCTGAATCCTTGGGGATCAGCTTCTAGTCAGGACAGATAATATTGGGCAGTGGAATACATAGCTGAATGAGTTGGTTCTGTATATTATTATTCCCTATACTCAATTCTCAGGAGTGTGTATGAAGAAATGTTTCCTCAATGATAGAGCTAGGGGAACTGATATGGAAGCAGTGAGAGCATGTCCTTATGGGTTTGTCTGACACTTGAAGGCCAAATTCCTGTAAACTCATCAATACGTGATATCCTGAATTCAGGAAACAAGTACTCTCTCTAGACTTGGGCCAACCTCATCAAAGGAAGTTGGAGAAAATCCCATGGTAAGAATTCTGGGACTTGCTGCCTAACAACATCTGAACGTCTACATTTTGTGTAGCTCTTTCTTAGTGGTTAATAAGGCAATGAGTAGGAACATGGCAATGTGATCACACATTTCCCCCCTAAAAATACTTTATTTGCAAGTGCCTGAACATTATGTTAAGAGCTAAGCCATGGCCTAGGAGAAATGAAGACGTCCACACTTGAACCTAGTTGTGGCATGCAGTGGCTAGACATCCATCAAGACAAAATTCTATAAGAAAGCCCAAAACTTCACTCAAGCACAGGAATCAGTGGCAGAAAGCATGATGCAGACTTAAAATGTCCAGATGGAATGCTGCTGATAGCTGGCAAGCTTTGCTCAGGCACATTTCCTTCTGAATGCTTTGCTCTTTTGAATTTTCCAGCGCCCTCAGCTTCCCAAGAGTCTTTTGCTTTGCCTTGATGTGACTTGATAGCAAAAGGGTTCTTTTCTGCTGGCTGGCTGGCATAGGTTGTGTCACCTCTTTTTCAATCTCTCCTTCTCCCTCAGCTGCCCAGTCAAGTACTCACTCCAGCGCAATTCCCCCTCTTTTCCTGTGCACAGAAATAGCCATTCATGCAAGTGAAAATGAGAAGCACATTTGCTCTGTGACACATTGTCAGACACATTTCATGCTTTCTTTTTCTTCTTCCAGGCAGGACGGTAACACAAAGAAGTCAGCAGCTGTATTCCATCTCTACAGTAGACAAGTAAATTCTACCTCTATCATTAGTTAAACTGTATGCACTGATCCATTTTGCTGCAATTCTTGCCTACCTCTGTCTCTCTTTTCTTCATCAAATGATAAACTCCTTGGAAAAGGGGGCCTCAGTCTTGCTCAGTAATATATTTGTAATAATGGACTAGATTCCTACTGAAAAATGATTATTTTTTTTAAGAATTGCAGTAGAATACCATGGATGTGTGTATGTAGATGTATTTTTTCCAAACCAAGAAGATGGCATATATTTTTAACCAGTAGATACTTTTGTTCTGCTGCAAAAATAAAAGTGTGTAAAACATGTAGAAAACCCCTCTTGAAACTGTTCTAGAATCTATTTTGTTCACTAATCTTTATGAAGCGGGCCACTTGTTTATACACTAGACTTCTATCTCAGGTCCAGGCTGTTTGGCTGACTGCATCCCCATGTATGAACCTGTCCAGGCACTGAGATCTTCAGGAGAGGCCCTTCTCTTGGTCCCACCAAGCTTGGTTGGAAGGAGAGAGGGAGGGAGGGAGGGAGGGAGGGAGGGAGGGAGGGAGGGAGAGAGAGGGAGAGAGAGAGAGAGAGAGAGAGAGAGAGAGAGAGAGAGAGAGAGAGAGAGAGATCCTTCTCAGTGGCCGCCCCTTGACTCTGGAACTCCCTTCTTCCCAGGGAAGCCCCCTCCCTGTTGTCCTTCCGGAGGCAGGCTAAAACCTTTTTATTCAGGCAGGCTTTCAATAAAGATAGTTTTGAAGATTAAGTCAAGGATAGCTATGTTTTTTCGTTTGAATATGTGTGTATTGACTTTAAGTGATTTTTAAATACTCGTGATATTTGATTCTGTTTTAATGTTTATATATTTGTAAATTGTACTGAAATGCTTTTAGTGTAAGCTGCTTTGAGTCTCCTTGCGGAGATAAAAAGCGGGGTATAAATAAACATAACAACAACAACAACAACAACAATAGAATCATAGAATCCTAGAGCTGGAAGAGACCTTATGGGCCATCCAGTCCAACCCCCTGCCAAGAAGTAAGAAAATCGTATTCAAAGCATCCCCGATAGATGGCCATCCAGCCTCTGCTTAAAAGCCTCCAAAGAAGGAGCCTCCACCACACGCCAGGGCAGAGAGTTCCACTGCTGAACAACTCTCACAGTTAAGAAGTGCTTCCTAATGTTCAGGTGGAATCTCCTTTCTTGAAGTTTGAAGACATTGTTCTGCGTTCTGTCTCCAGGGCAGCAGAAAACAAGTTTGCTCTCCTCCCTATGACTTCCCCTTGTGATCGAGGTGACCACCCGCCCCCCCCCAGGGCTTTGTAAAAGATAGTTCAAAAATCAAGACTTTATGTTCTATATTCCATATATTTATAGTAGAAGGTGATTGAGACTTTTTACTGGAGTTTACTGTGACTCTCTGCACAAAAGGTGTTTGACCTTTTAGCAAGAGATAACAACTTCATGAATTGTAAAATCATGCTGCTAAAACTCCACTTTTATGGATTTCCATGCTGGGTTCTCCAGATGTTATGAACTTCGTTCTTATCAAATATTTTCAATTGTTTATATCATTCATGATTCCCCTTTATGCAATGTAACTCACTTTTATGGATTCTCCCTTATTTCCATGAAATCTATCTATCTGCCTATATGTATTTGTACTCTTTGGGATCCCCGGAAAATATGTATTTTTCCCAGCATGGTTTATATTCCAACTTTATTTTATTTTTCATTTTATTTCATATAATTGTCAAGTCATGAAATCAAATAGGAAATATTTTGAACTCAACCTGAACCCCAGAACTTATCCCATTTCCTATGACCCAGGCTTCCCTTCCCAAAAACAAAAGGATAATCTGCCACTGCTAAACCCAATCAAATTCAAATTGCATGGACAATATAGGGCTTGAGTCACCGAATTCGGAGTGTTGACCTAAAGGTGATTCGCCCCAAGGCAAACATTGTCATATCTCACCCAAAGGAAAATCCAGGACACCTCAGGAAGGCGCCCTGCAGAGCCTGTCAATATGGCTCATCACCACCCATCTTTGCTTCCACCTCTGACACCCCAAGGCATATCTAAAATCTGTATACGTGACAGAAACCCAGACGCTCTTGATTGCTGCCATTAATAAATTAAGCACCCTTTTAGAAATCGGTCTAGCAGGACTTAATCCGACAGTTCCTGCCCTGTCACCTCATTGTTTCAATAACTCCCGCCTTCTCTTTCCTGATTGGCCCGAGTAGAGACAAAAGGCAGCTTCCTATTGGGCCAACGGAGCAAGGCGGGAAACGAAAGCCCGCCTTGCTCAACCTTCTAGCCTATCAACGATCAGATGGGCGGGGGAGCAGGGCGGGAAATTCAAAGGGCTGTCAGACTGAAATTTTGTATAAATATGGCTTTATTTTGATTGTATGGTACCCTAGTAGACCGAATGATCGCTACTAGAGTCCTCTTCAGCTGAATTGCTCAATAAAGACTCCTTGGCGGATTTTCCTTCAACTTTGGCGGACCTTCTTCATTTCGGCTTCAGGTTGTATTGCGGCTCATAATTCTCCTTTTGGCTTCGCCAAGGTCCGTTCTCTCAGGACCGGATCGGGTCCCTCCTTAAGGGCCCGATCCCCTAAAACGCGGTCGACAACATAATTTGGCTCTACCACGAAGGGACTTGCTTGGAAGTTCCAAAAAAAATAATTTTTAGGCTAAAATTCCAAGCGGCGACCTTGGTCCAGATATTCTGTAACAGGTTGGGGAGAGAAACGGCTGCAAGGAGGGCCCTCCGACCAACAATTTGACCTCATTTCACATCCAAATTTCTCTGGCAGTCCCTTTTTCTCTCTAGATCTGATTCAGGGTACTGAACAAAGGAGCCAGATAGGAGGAAGCAGATTTTTAGCTCCTCGAAGGAAAGGCGCCAACGTGAAACAGGGGACGCCCTGAAAAGGAACCGGTTCCGTTGTTAAGACCCAGGTGGGAGGAGCTCTGGTGGTATTGCACTTCGGATCAGAGCTCGGTAACAAATCCTGGTGAAACACGGGAACATCTGGCACCTAAAAGCGTGTGAAAGCAGTCTAGCTTGCAGATTGCAGGTTCAAGGATCGTAGGGTAGGGGAACGGTTGTGCTCCCGGGTCACCTACGGATTCTACGGACGCTAGCCATCCAGCCTTAGTGGAGGGGACTATTGAAAGGACGAGCTGCATCCTACCGGTTGGGTGAGTCGTTACTCCATCAACTGTCGGTGTAGGCAGGGGCTGAGCTAAGGATGGGTGTTTGTTCAGCACGTCTAGGGTGTCCCACCACAGCAGACATCCCCAGGGATTCTCCATTGGGTAAGATCCTGGCAATTTGGGGTGGGTTTGCATCGAAAAACATGGTGCAGGCCAGGTTGGGCCAACTCAGCGTGCATAAGTGGCCCCTTGTGGCCCTTGAAGGGGGAACAGCTTGCCCCCCCCCCCCACATGGCAGTGCGGATGAGAGTCTCATCTTGAGACTCCAGAGCCATTGCCATGGGGAGGGCAAGTGGTCCCAGCTTGCTTATGCCGCGATGTTCATGGCCCTAAGCCAGTGAGAGAATGGGAGGGGGGAGGGGGTCCACGTCTTCCCATGCAGAGATTTGGGCTCCAAAAAAACAACCCCCCCAAAGATTCCTCTCTAGACCCTTTCCCCTTACCCCCTCCTCCAGAGGATTTTCTGGACACATTTGCTTGCCTTCTCCCCCACCCCATCAGCCCAGGCCCTCTGCCCCATCCCTATCCCTACTTTTTCTCCTCACCCTGAGTCCTACACTGATCCAGGACTCCCAAATTGGCCTTCCAAGGGAACCCTTACTTCAGGGATCCCCCCCACCAAGAAATTCCCCTCCCTCCAGAGAGTTCAGCCCAGTCTAACGTGGAGGAGGGCTCCCAGCCCCCTCCCCTCTCACCCCGAAACACACCTGATCCAAAACATTGTTCCTCTTCTCAAGTCACACTCTCTCAGCCATTCTTCTCGAAATCCTTCCACCCCCCCCAACCAAATCCCTCTAAGCCTTCTCCCATTCCACCCCAAAACTCCTCCCCCCTTGCGGCCCCCCTCCCTTAATCTCTCTCTCTTCCTCTTGCTCGTCCTTTTGTCAAGAGGAACAGGGGGAAAGGAGGGGCCGTGGGGAGATGAGGACCATCAGGGGAAGGAGGGGGGAACGGTGGAAAAGGGGGAACTGACTGTTCAGAGACCATAAAACATCCATTGCCATCCTCTGTTTTATCTGAAGCCTGCATATTGAGTCAATAGTTTTCCAAAGAATTATTTTCCCCTCTCTCCCTCCTTTTAAAAGCTATCTGTTTTTGAATTTCTGAGTCACAGTTCAATCCCCTTTTTCCCTCTTCTTTTCTGTTTGTTTTCAAAACATTACCCATAGCTCCAGAAACTCCCCAAAGACCCCAGAGGAACATAAATTTTTGGACTGTCAATTTGCATTTTTGTTGGTTACAATTTGCAAGTGGGACCTTTGATCTGGCATTCTTTCAAAATCGTCAGGTCACATCCTGAAATTAGCTTCTAACTAAAGGATCCTGTGTCCCCAAAGACTCCTTTCCCCTTTTCTCTTTTTTTTTCACCTAATCCCTTTGGGCAACCCTGCAAAACCCCTCCCCTTTTTGAACACTCTCAGCCTCATCCCCCCTCCACTCCCCAACCTTCCACTCTCTCTCAGCCTCTCCCTCTCTGGGGGTTATTGTGTATTTATGGAAAACCTTCCATCTTCAGGGACTGGCTGAGTCCTGCCTGGGGTTCCCCTGTTCTCTGAGTAATATTCTTTGTTTGTTGTCCTGATTTTGGAATTTGCCTGTATTTTAAATGTTGGGAGCCAAGTTTGGTTCCTTTTTCATGGTTTTCTTCCTTGATCTATCTTTTCTGTTCCTGTCTCTCTCTCTCTCTCTCTCTCAGCCCCCATCCCAGCCGTTCCATTGAAGCCTGATGCCCCCCCCCAAATTGTATCTGCCCCTGCCACTCAACTCCTGCCACATTCTGAGTTTTCCTCAGATGGGAAGAATCACCCCACCATCCCCCCCTCCTTCTCTTGCCCCCACCAGGCTCTCTCTCTGCGCTCATTCCTCTCTTGGAGAGAGAGGAGAAGGAGGGGCTGCGGGGAGATTGTGCAAAGAGGACACTTTTTTTCTCTTCCTGTTTTTGGAGGGGCAAAGGGGGGAGAAGATTCAGTCCTGAAGCCTGCCACCGAGATCTATAGTTCTCCAAGGATCCCTTCCTTCTTTCAAATCAAACCTTCCCCAACTTGATATTCTGCCTTGCCTACCCTCAAATTGTACCCTTTTTTTTTCTTTTCCTCTCTCTCTCTCTTCCCCGGCCTGAGTGAAAATCTCTCTCTCTCAAATCTCAAATCCATTTCTCCTCTCCTTCCTCTCTTCTCACCTTTTAAAATCCCTTATTTCCCTTTGTTCCCATTTTCTAGACACTATCCCTAAGATTTTACCTCAGTGTTGTCTTATATTTCCTTTGGTCCTTACAAATGGGGGGGGGGCATTCCTTTAGCCGCTTCTGTTTCTTAATTTCCCATTTTCTTTCTCTCCCATCTGGGAAGCATGGCAAAGGATTTGGGTGGGGGAGGGGGACTCCCAGAAAAGTGTTGATTAAATTTTGTGTGTTTATGTAATGTGTGGGCTGTAAACTCTTCTCTACTCATCCCTTTGCCTTAAAAGCCACCAGTGATATATAGTTTTCTGGGAAGGAGGGCTGGAATGGACTAGCTTAGTGCTATGCTCTCTCTCTCTCTCCCTTTTCTTCTGTGCCATCTCACCTCCCTATTTTCAAAGGTTCAAGCCCTAATATTTTGTGACCACCCCCCCCCCCCAGAGAAATCCTGCTGCTTCTGTGGTTTTAACTTTTTCTTGTCTCTCTCTTTTCAAACTTCCCTTATCTTAGGGAGAAAGGGGGGTGGAAGAATGGATGTATTTTCCTATATGTGAGTTTTTTTTCTCTCTCTCTCTTCCACTTCATGTTTTACTAGGCCAAAATGCACTTCAACATTCTCCTTTTTCAAAGCTTTCTCTCCCCCCCCCCCCTTCCTTCCCCTGTGAAGGGGACTCCCAGCATCCCCATTTCTCCTTATAAACATACAGTCAAAATCCTGGTTTACTTTTATAGTAAAGGCACTCTTTCACTCTCCACAGTTCCCCAACAATCTCCTTTCTTCCTTTCGGGTCCTTCTCCCTCCCTTTCCCTGAGTGCATGCGTGTGAATGTTTTAAAAATCCCTCTAACTGCCTTTAAATATGAGGAGGGCACTACAGAGTCCAGGGGACCTTCCAGGCACAGCTGAAGAGATCCAGAGGACCGGACCCAACCACCTGACTGAGGACATCAGACCAGACTGCAAGACCCATAATCCATACCTGCCACCATGAACAGTTCTAAGACCTGGGTAGGGGCTCTCGGAGTGCGTTGTGGATTTCATGCAGCAGCTAGAACCCAGAGGCCATTGGAGATGGTCCTGTGAGGGTAAGCCCGGAACCCCAGTCACCCAGAAGAGACAGCCCCACCTGGAGCTGATCTGAGACCCCCACAGGGGAAGCAGCCCCATCTGCCTGGCTCAGGGGCTAGAGACTAAGACACTGCTGAAAGGATTCTTGCACATGGCAGGCTTTTATGGCCAGACCACCGTATGGTGCCCTCCAGCTGGCCTGGTTCTGCCCTGGCAAAGGGCTACTGAGTGCAGGTCTGCCTTTGACGCTGCCAAGGAGGCCCTCATGACATCACCAGGGGACAGAATTGGCCGCCATGGCAGGAGATGTCCCAGAAGAAGTGAACAGGATTCTACCAGTGACCACCATGAGGGAAGGATGTTCCGCCCTCACCAGAGCTGTGCCAAAGAAGAACCCCAGGACTGCTGGAGCCCTCACAAGGTATGAGTGACTTCCCTGACTAACCCCACCACGGGAGGGAGGGGGGCTTATAATCTGTCCTTAGTTTCCCTAGGCACTCTCTCCTTTCCGTCTCCTCTGTTGGAGTGCTGGACCTGCCTGCAGTCACCAGGAGGTGCCGTGCTGTGAGGCGCAGAAGCTGTGCCCAGTTGCCCCCAGCTGCCAACTACAAAGGGGGGCCCAAGCTGCAGCCAAGAAAAGGCAGCCAAATGGGAGTACTGCATCACAGCCTCCATTATCCCCAACCCTCACCACCTCCACCTTCATGCTCCATTTCCCATGACTCCAGACCAAGGGACATCTGTTTCAACACCATGGGATCACCCACCACTGACTGAACCTCAGCTTTCACCTCTTCAAGCTCCTGCCCTCCAACAAAAAGGCACAATCTGATCTACCAAGGCAGAGGCCCTGCATGCAGTGAAATGTCGGGGCTTTGGGAAATGTTCATAGCCATTTCCAAGCCCCGAAGGGGGGGGAAATGTGATTGAGGTGACCACCCCCCCCAGGACTTTGTAAAAGATAGTTCAAAAATCAAGACTTTATGTTCTATATTCCATATATTTATAGTAGAAGGTGATTGAGACTTTTTACTGGAGTTTACTGTGACTCCCTGCACAAAAGGTTTTAGCCTGAGGCAAGAGATAACAACTTCATGAATTGTAAAATCATGCTGCTAAAACTCCACTTTTATGGATTTCCATGCTGGGTTCTCCAGATGTTATGAACTTCGTTCTTATCAAATATTTTCAATTGTTTATATCATTCATGATTCCCCTTTATGCAATGTAACTTACTTTTATGGATTCTCCCTTATTTCCATGAAATCTATCTATCTGCCTATATGTATTTGTACTCTTTGGGATCCCCGGAAAATATGTATTTTTCCCAGCATGGTTTATATTCCAACTTTATTTTATTTTTCATTTTATTTCATATAATTGTCAAGTCATGAAATCAAATAGGAAATATTTTGAACTCAACCTGAACCCCAGAACTTATCCCATTTCCTATGACCCAGGCTTCCCTTCCCAAAAACAAAAGGATAATCTGCCACCGCTAAACCCAATCAAATTCAAATTGCATGGACAATATAGGGCTTGAGTCGCCGAATTCGGAGTGTTGACCTAAAGGTGATTCGCCCCAAGGCAAACATTGTCATATCTCACCCAAAGGAAAATCCAGAACACCTCAGGAAGGCGCCCTGCAGAGCCTGTCAATATGGCTCATCACCACCCATCTTTGCTTCCACCTCTGACACCCCAAGGCATATCTAAAATCTGTATACGTGACAGAAACCCGGACACCCTTGATTGCTGCCATTAATAAATTAAGCACCCTTTAGAAATCGGTCTAGCAGGACTTAATCCGACAGTTCCTGCCCTGTCACCTCATTGTTTCAATAACTCCCGCCTTCTCTTTCCTGATTGGCCCGAATAGAGACAAAAGGCAGCTTCCTATTGGGCCAACGGAGCAAGGCGGGAAACGAAAGCCCGCCTCGCTCAACCTTCTAGCCTATCAACGATCAGATGGGTGAGGGAGCAGGGCGGGAAATTCAAAGGGCTGTCAGACTGAAATTTTGTATAAATATGGCTTTATTTTGATTGTATGGTACCCTAGTAGACCGAATGATCGCTACTAGAGTCCTCTTCAGCTGAATTGCTCAATAAAGACTCCTTGGCGGATTTTCCTTCAACTTTGGCGGACCTTCTTCATTTCGGCTTCAGGTTGTATTGTGGCTCATAATTCTCCTTTTGGCTTCGCCAAGGTCCGTTCTCTCAGGACCGGATCGGGTCCCTCCTTAAGGGCCCGATCCCCTAAAACGCGGTCGACAACACCCTCACATATTGTAGCCTCTCAGCCTTCTCTCCTGCAGGATAACATGCCCAGCTCTTTAAGCCGCTCCTCATGGGGCTTCTTCTCTAGACCCTTGATGTGGACACATTCCAGTTTATCAACATCTCCCTACAATTGTGGTGCCCAGAATTGGACACAGTATTCCAGGTGTGGTCTGACCAAGGCAGACTAGAGGGGTAGCATGACTTCACTGCCTGACACTAAGGAACTGTTTATGGGGCTGAGCCCTATTTAACCTTTCATGGGAGTTGTAGTTTTATGAGGTCCTTAACCTTCATTGCCAGAAAATGCTGGTGCCTCACCAAACTACAACTGCAATGGCATTGAGCCATTGCAGTTAAAGTGTTGTCAAATAATATTAATTCTGCAGTGTAGATGTCCCCCAGGGGGTACATATAACCAAGCCAACACAACTTGTAGCTCACAGTTTGTCCCAGCTCACAAAGTAGATCCAATATTCCACTCAAACTGTTCACGTTGAGGCTACCATTGCTAACTCTTCCTGGTAGCAAACTCCATAGTACAATGATATGCTGTGTGAGAAAGTACTTTCAGTTACCTGACCTGACTCTCCCTCCACTTTTTGTTTTCAATGGCAAAGAACATTCTGTTGTGGGGTAATGGATTATTGAGGGATGAGTTAACCGGGAAGACCCTCTAAACTTGTTTCTCTATTTGATATTAATGATAGGGAGAAAGGCAGAAGGCGTGTGTGTTTGTGTGTGGGGTGTCTGGGCCTTTGTCTGTGTTCTGAGAGTTATTTCACTGTGTGGCTTTTGCATTTTTGCTCCAATGAAGGTTGAATCTTTTAATAACTTTAAATTCTCCACCTTCTGACTAGGGAGCACCATAGTGAACTCATTAATTTATTATGGGACTGTTTGGTCTCCGCCACGACTCAGGAGAAATAAAACTGATTGCTGAAGGCATCTGAGAGGCTGCTAATGTAACAGCAGAGTCATCGGCAGGAGGGGACAAGAAGAGGCCATGCTTTAGACAAGGGGAGGGAAAGGGAGAGATTAGAAGGGCCAGGGGAGGAGGGAAAGAGCCCTGAGCATGGTGGCACGTAGAAACTTCTGCAATACAGAAGGAAATATGCACATTAGGCATTCGGCACAAAGCATTCAGCCAGTGTACCTAATTGTCCCTTTAAAATACATCTGTGCTATTTCCGTGATTATGACTATTTCTCCTATTAAATATAAAGTAAATGAACATTTTGGAGGCTTAGTACATTTGCTGAACTGATGGGCTATTTGCAGGCAGAAAAAGAGAGCCCACAAGCAAGGAGCAGGGCCGGACTATCAGAGGGGCAGTGTTGAAAAAAAAAATGTAATTTGCTGCTGCTGCTGCTGCTGCTGCTGCTTCTGCTTCTGCTTCTGCTTCTGCTTCTGCTGCTGCTGCTGCTTCTTCTTCTTCTTCTTCTTCTTCTTCTTCTTCTTCTTCTTCTTCTTCTTCTTCCACAGATATTAATTGAATCTCCTAGTATTTCTGTTATCATCAGTAAAAATCCACACAGTTAGACTAAACTTGCTGAAGTTGCAGGAGGGCTCACACATGAAGACTTTAATTCGTGTGTCTATTGTCCTTTGCATTTTATTTGTGATTTCTTCATTCATTCAGTTTCTGTGCCATCACCCCTAAGATATGTGACACAAGTCCAGAAAGGAGACCCAATTCTTGAAACAGCTCCAGGACACCAATATGCTCATTCAATCATGGAAAGGCAGGAAAGAATATTAGGCCCCTGTCTTAGATTAGCTGCTTAGCTATGTAACTAGAATACAGTTAGGAAATGTTCCTTAGTCTAACTCCCCACCATCCTGAATTATAAAGCATCAGATGATGCAACCAACAAGAGTCTTTTCACCTGAGGTTCTGGTGGCGCAGTAGGTTAAACCCTTGTCCTGACAGTTGGATTGCTGGCCTGAAGGTTGCCAGTTTGAATCCTACCTGGGGAGAGCACGGATGAGCTCCCTCTATCAGCTCCAGCTCCATGAGAGAGGCTTTCCACAAGGATGGTAAAAACATCAAAACATCCAGGCGTCCCCTGGGCAACATCCTTGCAGATGGCCAATTCTCTCACACCAGAGGCGACTTGCAGTTTCTCAATTCGCTCCTGACACAGGAAAAAAAGTCCTGAGGTTTAGGATGCAGCAAACTAACATTCCTCCAGCAATCGCCATTATAAAACAGGATCCCTGTCACATTTCTTCCTTGAACTGGAGAATGCTTATGGGATGAAAGGTGAGAACATTCGCCTGCTGCTTCCTGATTGACAGAAGACATATCCCATATTTACAATGGCTGCTGCCCAGAAAATCAGGATTTTTTTTACAATTTCTATATATTAAATATGTAGAAATTATGAATATAAATTAGATACAAAGACATAACTCTAGGTTACACCTTTGCAACTGTGCTTGTGAATTGCAGTTTTATTTTTTATTCATTTTCTTGCAGAGGAAAGGGTTTCCCAGCATCTAGGAAATCTTATCACCACTTTTCTATGCAGGGAACAGCATTTTTAATAGAAAATAGGCTGCTTCTCTCACTGAAAATATGCTTTTTGTGGGTATTTCTGAGCAGAATACTTTGCATGCTCTGAAACCACAAAGAATATGTAGAAATCATTATTTTCTCCATGGTAGGGAGAGGCTTAAGGAAATAATTATTCATTGTATGCAAGAATGATGTGTTCATACCTATACATACCTGGATAATGTCAGACAGAGGTGTAAGACTGTGGCAGGGAAAGGCTTGAATTTTCCCCAAGGTGCCCAAAGAACAAAGCTTGGAAAATTATTTTTCGTCACTTACCATATTAGCCAAAATTTAATTACTAATCCCAGGTAGAGTAGAGTCACTGAAACAACTGCTGAACGGTGAGCCAAAATGTAGGTAAATCCCACGGTTTGACAACATCTACTTTAGTTGTGGGTAATAACTGAAGTGAACTCATAGTTCTAATGATCAAATAAATATTTTGTTACCACTGCTGTTGCACTTTGAAAAGATAAGTCTTTGATTTTTCTTGTTATTTTAAGGGACTCTTGTGTCTATGATTCCTGATCTTCATTGCTTGGTCTCTCTTCCCCAGATTTCAGGCCAAAGGAGAGGAATCTCAGGATGAAAGTGCATTTTTAAAAAGGGTGTATACATTTTCTACCTCTTATTTGTTATATGTAGTGGGGTTTTTTTAAAAAAAAAATTCAATGCCATATTCTCTGCAACTGTAGTGGATGTTTTAAACATCATGCTTAATAATATCATCAGGGTTGTTCCTTAGATCTCAAGTTTTGTCCCTGAAATCTCTGCATTTGGGACAATCTTCACCTGGCAATCCTCTTTGATCTGATGTACATCCTGGTGAGAATGGTGCAGAGGAAATGCTAAAGAGCCAAAAAAGGAAGTAACTGTTACCCAAGAAAGAGCAACACTTGACAATACTGGGCTTTCGGATTATACATTCCAGAGCACCAAGCTAAGGCAGTCAGAATGAAATGAAAAGGTTGTTTCATCTTCAAGTGGCTACTATGGTAAGGTGAATCCTATGTTCAAGGCACTGTAGAAAAAAAGGATTAGCATAGCTAATATAGAGAGTGTGCTTACATGTATCATGTTGCTCTCTGCATTAGCCTCTAGAAATAAGACAGGAGATAGGACCAGAGATGAAGGGATGCAGCCCAATATTATGGGGAAAAGTCTAAAAAAGTGCTTCATTGCTTTGTCTGGGTTTGGTTATTATGCAGCAAACAGTGAGAGAAATGTGCTTCACACTACTTATTATGACTCTCTGTGTGTTCTTGTTCTCTAAACTGAGACACAACAAGAGATGTTCAGTTCTCTCATTCGTAATATCTTCCTCTCAGTCTCCAGAGATGGATGATTCTGGGCAACTCACATTTCCTTAGAATTATATGAGTCAGCTTTGCAAGCCATGTAACTCCTTAGCGGCAAGAAAATCTGTTTCCCTAAAGCAATGTTTCCTTAACTCAGGTCTTCCAGGTGTTTTGGACTTCAGTTCCCAGAATTCCTACTAACTGGCTAAGGCCGCTGGGGCTTCTGGAAATTGAACTCCAAACTCCTGGAGGACGGAGTTTAGGGAACACTGGCCTAAAACAAATATATGTTAGGAGAATGAAATATAAGTGGCAAGGAGGAAGAGGAGGAGAGTTATCTACTTTATGGAAAGAAATTTGGAATAAATAGTAACTAATAAAAAATATGGAGTTTCTTTTATGAAATCAGTCTTTGTTGATGATTCTTCAGCATTTGTATTGTGGCCAGGTGGTTTGGTATGTCTAAATACCCTAAAACAGTGGATCTCAACCTGTGGGTCCCCAGGTGTTTTGGCCTACAACTCCCAGAAATCCTAGCCAGTTTACCAGCCATTAGGATTTCTGGGAATTGAAGGCCAAAACATCTGGGGACTCAGAGGTTGAGAACCACTGCCCTAAAGGCACTAGATACCATCTGGTCTTAGAAGCTAAGCAAATTCAACTCTGTTTAGTATTTGGATGTAAGACCACCAAGGTGCTGTACGCTGTATTTCAGAGGAAGGAATTGTAAAAACCAGTTCTGGGTCTCTCTTGCCTAAGAAAACCCTTAGAAATTCATGGGGTCAACAGATGATTTTAAGGTTTGGTAATTCTGTATTTTTGCTCCACACTTTATAGTAACCATCCCACCCTCATCTATGTATCATATGGACTCCATAGTAGTCTCTTTCTCTTTTCTCCTCAGCTGCTGAATACATGGAATTATGGAACACAACCTTCTGGCCTTTGAAAGATCTAAGTAGAGAACTGCTTTGGCTGAAGCCCGCATGTCTGTTTTGTTTAACCTGGCATTTCAATTACATAAATATTAAAACATCGAACACAAACAATACACTTTATTGGCTCAAACTGTTAGGATCCAATTTATCTCTTGTGCTGGCTGCTCCCCCATTTCCTTTGCCTCCCAAAAAGGGAGAGAGAGATGCCCATCAAACTGTGCCTGAGCGTCCTAGACCAAGGCAAGGCAACACTGCTGGTTTGTGTTTTTGTTCATAACAATGAGCAGCACAATTCTTTTCTCCTGTAACAGGGTATTTTTAAAAAATAAAAAAGGGACAGAGAATAGAGGGACTAGCAGGTGTGTCCCTTATTATTCTGAAGGCTAATTCTTTCCCTACCTGTGACAGCACCTGCAGAGAACGTGGCTTTTCACAAATGCCTCCGACAGCCCAATATTCCAAGGTGTCACAACCTGAAGAATTCAATAAACCAACTATGCAATGGCTGCTGGCATTGTCTGGTGGCTCAGGTGTGTGCTGAGGGGGGTGAAGGAAAACTGAAGTGCCGGAGGAAACCTCTTCATCTTAGTGGCTATTATGTGAGGGTTGAATTAAACAAGCCAGCTGCTGAGAAGAAACAGGCACTAAAGTCTCCCCGGAAGACTCTCCTGTTAATCAAAATAGAAAAGGTGCCTTTCTATTTTCCCTCCCTCCCTCCCTCTGCTTTTCCTTTCTTCATTTCAAGATCTGAAAGAAGCCTGCATTTGGTCAGGGATGCAGAGAATATGGGGGGGGGGGGGGGGGGAGTGAATATTAGTCTCAAGATTTGCTGTTTTTTCTTCCTTTATTCTTCCTTGGAATTAAGGAGGGTCAGAGGGCTTTGTCTCTCTCCCCGTTATCACATGCATACGGTATATGCAATGCTCATACAATAAAAGAGGGCACGATGACAGATGCACAGGCTAGCAAGAGAAGGGAGAGGGAGGGAGGGAGGGAGGTGGCACAGGATGAGCTTTTGAGGCACTCTGCAACCAGAGAATCTGGGCCATCCTTTTTCCAGGAGGTTTCTCTGATGTGCTGTGGTTTTAAAATTCCCTCTATAGTCCTTTCTGAGGGTGAACACCTTGAGCCGAGCAATTTGCACATGGCCATTTCAAAGGAAATGCAAGATTTGAGAAGGGGCACCATGCCATAAAGAAACATATTCCTGTACCTTCAGCATTATGTTGTAGCATGCACACAATGCTGGATTTATGCACAAATTGGGAAAGTGACAATTTAGGACTCAGATTAAGAGAGCCCTCTAGATTAAAAAAACATTTTAAATTTTACATCATTGTTGGACTACTAAACCTTTTTTGGAAATGCCCTTTGGACATCCTTCAGTTTGACTTAAAAACTGACTGTATTTCTCCCCTCCAGTCATAATCTTGCTGGTGTACTAGGGAAAGTGGTTGTGCTGTTCCCAGGATCACACAGTAGTGTTAAAGGAAGCCCAACAATGACATCTATCCTTTAGGGTGGTTGAAGAATGAGACAATGATGTCAAAACAAATTGTATTGAATCAGTGGACATACTGTAGTTGGGGATTGGCCAAAGTATCTGGGATCTGAGAAGTCAGCTTATCTAATGCCTAACTTCCTTCTTGGTCACGGCCATGTTCTATCTTCTATTCCTTTTGTTATCACCACCAATGCAAGTGAAATTACATTCATGTAACATACTGATAAGAGTCCTGTCTCTGTTCATGATTTTACGGTGCTCCACAGAGGTATAGCCAGGATAGTTGCTGTGCGGAATATAATATACACTTGCATTATTTTGTATATCTGTTAGAATATTCTGCAATTTTAATGACATTGTTGTCTAGCCAAGAGAGAATGGAAGAGTTTTGTCAGCTTCTTCCATGGAATTGGAAATACACATTAGCCTATATTTATTTCTATGCTTGTAGTATATAGAAATTAGAACTGATCCCAAGATTTTCTTGAGACTGGAATGGTCTAATTTTATTCCAAGACACAGAAAGAGTTAGCTTTTGGGATCCACTATATATTGCTGCCACAGAAGTCCAGACTATTTTTCTGATTTTGAACTTTTCCCTTCTTCAAGGCTCATGAGCATATGTTTTCTCTTTTTATTACCACAACAGCCCTTTGAAATAGGTTGGATTGGAAGTTGCATCTTCTCTCCCAAAGTAAACTTTGTGGCTGACAGTGGATTTGAAAACAGTTTTAATTAAAACCAGCACTCTAACCATTCTACCACACTGGCTTTCTTAAGGATCAAATGCCCAGTAAATGGTAAAGAATGTATCTTTTTTGAGAGATGAACATATTTATTAACATCTGTAGATTGGCGTTGGCAGCTGCAATACTGTGTAATGGCTTTCCTATTTGAAGAAGCCTTTTCCCCTCTGGCTTAATCATCTATACTCAAACACATCTCTTTTCACAATATTTTAGCAATGCATTTGATTGTTGTGTCTCTAAGAAAAGAAAAGAAAATACCAGTATTCCCTTTATTTAAAAACTAAATGCCACATCCATTCCATGAATGTGTATCTTATTTCTCAGTAGAATACACTATTTATTAAGCCTGTGGATTCAATGACCATAGAAATAGCTTTGATCTTTTTCAGCAAAAGATCAGACCCATAATGGGAGGCTACCCAGCAGCTGACTTGTAACAAATTGCTTACATTAAATGACAGTTAATTTAGCTTGAATTACAGAGACTAATCAGATCGATAGGTTGGAGTGAAATATATGAAGAAAACCGAGGGCTTCCAAAAGATTGATGTGCTCAAAATGAGTAAGTATGGCAAAGGCCAATGCATTTTGTTCATTCTTGGTTAAGGTAAATATATAGCAAATGTTCAGTTGTAGCTAAATTAGAGGTAACAGTTGTGCAAAGACCAGAAAAGTCTGGTTGATCATAGCAACTTGCTTTATGGTGTTCTATCATAACATAAAGTTAAATTATGACCTAAATTTTGTGGGAAGAGATCTTTAAAAATCTGACATTAATAAGAATGTATTGCACTTTGTGTATAGAGGCCACAAACCCGCTCTTAAAGTGAAGGGACTCATTAATTTTGCATACTTTGAGATACATTTTTACAAAACAATAATTTTAAAAACAAAAGTTGCAGAGGAGACATGTTAGAAGACAATGGGATCACACACATAATACTCTCACAGGGGGATGTAAAATGTATCTATCCATAAAGATTCAGCTATAGAGAACTGTTGTAAAATCTGGAATCAGGGAAGATCCAATATTCCTCTGAGAGAACAATGGAGCCAGATGGAGCACAGGAAGAAGTCACATTTGCCAAGAACAATACATTATTTAGGATAGCGAGAATAAAAAGAGATTGGAAGGAGCACCAGATGAGTCCCTTTAAACTGGGAGAATGGGCTTTAAACTGTTAAATAAAAATAAGGGGAAATAAGGAGACATTTAGAGGCGGGAAATCCCAGTTTCTCATGTCCACTGATGGGATGTGGACTTGTGACAACTGACCAAGGGTTTGTGGTGGGGGTGGGGGTTCATGGTCAATGTCTCTTAGAAATTTCCACGATGTAGTTTATTCCTAAGTATAGCTAAGGCAGATTTCATGAAGTCTTTGCTACTCCTGGGAAGACTCAATTAAAAGAGTTGCTTTATTTGTGTGTGTGTGCTTGATCATGTAAGCACACTTTTGATCATTTCTGAGGATGCTCAATTACACAAGAGTCCTGGAGGTCCAAACATGCCTGCTAATTTCAGGGAGGCTCAGATCCACCTAGTCTAAGAGGGGGCTCAAGCCCATCTGTCTCACCTGTTGCAGAATCCATGGTAACTCAGCAGTTGCTGTCTAATGCCTGCCTTAGCTAATGATGGAGAAAACTGGGAGTTGCAATCCAACAATAGGTGGATCTAGACTCCATGGGCAAGAGAAAGCTGTGGATGGGGGAAGCTGGCAGAGTATCAAATGTGGCAGTAGTAGGTGGGACTGGAGCCAACATAACATAGTGGTTTGAGTGCTGGACCAAGAGGGCTTTGAACCCCTGCTTGGCCAAGGAAACTCATTAGGTGACATTGGGTCACATCCTCTTAGCCTCAGAGAAAGGCAGAGGAATACTCTTTCAGAATAAATCCAAGCAAGAAAACCTAGTGATAATTCAATTCAGAACAAATCCTGCTAGGAAACCTCATGATAGCATTATCTTTGTTGCTGTGTACCTTCAAGTTATTTCTTATTGGAAAATATGGCAGGGTTTTCTTGGCAAAATCTGTTCAGAAGGTTTTCCATAATTCACTCAAAAATTATTGGAAAGCACACAACAAGCAAATGAGTTTGACCTGGGGAAAGCATTCTGGATAACTCCAAACTGATGGATCTAGTTAGAGAAGCCCTGAAGCCTGAATGAGTCCACAATACCCACAACATGACTGTTCATACCATCATTTCAGCCTTTTATGAGCGATGAAGGAGTTCCTGCCTATTCTTCCTGAACCACCATGTGCACTCCACTGTTGCAGGATAGCATTGCCGCCTGTTCTAAACAGCCTATCTTTCACCCCCTAAACTAGCTTGCTGTGTTCAGATACAACATTGTTATTATTATATTATTATTTATTTATTTCTATCCCAGTTTTCTCCCACATTGGAACTCCAAGCGGCGAACAACATATAAAGAGCAATGATATCACATACAATGACATTAAGCAATCCACCATAAACACATTTCCAGCTAATAAAACTGTAAAACCCACATCAAATATAATTAAAATCTATACAAAAACCCCCCACAATTAAAAATGGTTAAAACCTTCAGCCAATACTGAACTGAAATTCAACCATATGTTCAGTTTGCTTCTGGATATGGAATGAGAAAGGTGCTTTAGGCAACAAAAAAAGCTTCAGCCACCCTGGCCTGGCATTTCCAACTGAGCCTGGCATCTCCAACATTCTTGTTTCCCAGTTCCTCTGCCCTATCAGGCAACTTCTCTTTTGAAACTCTGCACTGGTGGCTGTTCAGAGTTGGGCCTATGGTGCAGGTAGCAGCACAGTGGCAGGAATTACGCTAGAGGAACTATCTCCCAGTGGCAACTCCACTCCATCCCTGTGAAGTCCCCCAAACATGCTGTAAGGACAGGGAGATATATATGGACTATTGACAATATTCTTGAGGATATGCAGCTACTGACTATAGTTACAGAGAGGAAGTATTAACCCATGGAAACTATGAAGAGTTGGTCCAAATACTTATAACCAACCTTTTTTTATCTAAAGACCTCGGGGTGATATACTTTTCCTTTAAGCTCCTGACATGAGGTGAGGTGCAGGGGTTGGAAAATTTGGATTATTGAGAGAGGATGGTTATGTATTTATTGTGACATGCAGTTCAAGCTTCATATATAGGAAGAATTTGCCTTTAGAAAGCAACTCCTTTTTGTGGCAAAAACCATTATTGACAAGAACAGCAGGAATGAATGTGTGGAAGGATGGCCAAAGTAGCCAAGTGCTGCTGAAGGATGGCCTCTCAAATGCGAAATGCTCTTAGGTTATGCAGTTCATGGGCTCCATCTGGGAGATTGTTCCATCAAGGGAATACAAGTACTAAAGGAGACCCTGTTTAGCTACTGTATAGAGTAAATGCACAGCAATATAACTGTGATAAAATTATGTTCTAGCAGAGTTGTACTGGATCTTGCTGTTGTGTTGATTACACAGGGGGCAGCAATGCTTCATGGCTACCTTTTGCACAATGGTGATGTCACTCATTACTGGGAATGAAAACGCTTCTGCTGGGTCTGCCCTGCCTGGCAATTACAGATAAGCGCTTAGGAAAATGTGGCTTGCCTGCCCATTGGCCTGACAAATCATTTAAAGATACATAGAGGTATTTCTGTACCTTAAGTTTGGAGTCAGCTCCTCATACTTCCTTTTCAAACTGCAGCATTGTTATGACATGCTGTGGTCTACAAGTTTATATTGGCATATTACACTGTTCTGCATGTCTCCATCCTCATTGCTCTGATTAATGAAATGACATTTTTCTCTTGATAATTTCTTGTCTGGACTGGTGAGTTTTGTGTTGTTTGCCATTCAGTTATTGTTCAGAGTTTAGTTTTGTTTACCTGCTATTTCTTTTTGAAATTATTTCACTGGAGTTAGGGAAGAGGTGACAGTGGCAACAGCTCAAAAACAAACACATTTTCTGCTTCCACCAAATATTTGGTACCAAATATTCTGAAAGCAAGATACTAGGAGATCAACTTGACCAATAAAGGATTTTCTGTAAAAAAAACAAACAAACCCGAAACAAAACAAAACAAAAATAGCTTTAAAACTCATCCTGAATGGACCATTCCCTATTTTGAGAAGGACGGGCATGGGGAACCTGCACTAGGCCAGCAGCTCTCTCATGGGGGGCGGTACCCCTCCTTTTTGGAGGGGAGGAATTGCCCTCAAATGGCAGGTCACATTCCCAGAAAAAACCTTAAGGACACAATTTGGCATATAAAGGTTATCTCTCACCCCAGTCTCATTTTAGGCCATAGGAGACTTTTCCTGGTTTTTCTAGTTGCAGCTGTCTGTCTGTCCATCTGTCCATCTGTCCATCTGTCTCATCTATCTTATTGATCTATCAAACTATCTTATCTTTCTTATATCTACTATTTGTATTAGATGAGAGCAAACAAACTGAAACTTAATTCAAACAAGACAGTGGTACTCTTAGTCAAATGGAAAGCATGTCAAAGAATACAGATTCAGCTCATGTTAGATCGTAGTTAAACTCTCCCTGACAACATAGGTTCACAGTTTAGGGACACTCCTGGACAGTGTTGAACTTGGAGGCCCATGTTTCTGCAGTGGCCAGGACTGCCTTTGAACTTTAAAAACTTGTGTGCCAACTGCACCCATTCCTTGAGAATTCAGATCTGGCCAAGGTGGTGCATACCTTAGTTATATCCCATTTGGATTATTATAATGCACTCTACTTGGGGCTGTCTTTGAAGGACAGATCTATTCTGATCCATAATCCAGAGCCAGTCTGACTTGCCACCCGAGTGCGGAAAACATGGGTTGGCAGTTGGGACAGTTGTGGTTGGTTCCATTTTGGAAATGGCCCAACTATTCCAACAGGCTTAAAGTTAGTCTTTGGGAACAGTTTCCCCTGACTGAGTAATGTACGGAAAGGATGTCAAGGTTGTCTTGCCCTGTGTTACTTTGGATCAATCCATTTGGCCTTGACAGGACCAATTCAGCTCTACACCAACCCAAGGTGTTAGTGTAAACAGAGCCAAGGAGTGATTGGTGATTCTGGGAGCTAAGGTTGCCAGAATCAGTTTTATGTGCTTTTAATGATTATGAACAGAATTGGGCAGCACTATGAATAAGTAGGCTAGTCACAACAACAACAACAGCAGCAGCAGCAGCGCGTTACTGGGTGGAATGCCGTGGGCTTTTTTCAGGGAACATCCTAAGCTATATTTATTGTAAAGGGAGATTCAGCAGACTTATCATTTAGATTGTAGAACTGGGAGAGGATGAAAGGAAGCCTTTTGAGGCCTGTTATGTAATGTAGAAGCAGGTTTGGACACATTAGGCTTGGAATCAGGAGTCAGTTGTGAGTTTGTCCAATAAGAAAGATTTCAGAGGTCTGTGTGTCTTCATTGTGTTCCCATACTTTTAGTTTGCCTTGCTACAGAATTTCTTGTAAACAAAAATCTGAACACCTCTTTCTTCTCGCTGGATAGATATACAACTGACTGCCGTTGGGTATCCCAAAATAAATATGTCGAGCCTGCATCTTATTGCTTCATCCCAATTAGAGTAGATGCAATTGGTGGATGGTGAGTCAGCATTTAGATAAATCCCCCCCCCCCCCCGATTCAATGGACCTACTCTAATTGGGACTATTACCAGGGCTGAGGCTTTTGTTTTTAAAGGTGAAATGTGACATTTTTGCAAGGGATTGCTGTACAAAAATTTAGCCGAAAAACCGTGAAATGCCAACTGGCACCTGAAAAATAAAAACACATTTATTGTGGTACAAGCTTTCATATCATGTACAGCCCTTTTTGTCTGACATTTGCTGTCGTTTTCATTAATAGATACTCAGAAAAGTTTCCCTCTTCTCTTTTTCTCCACACTCAGCAGGTTGTGAATAGTCATTACAGGATGGGGGATTCTAGGAACTGTAGCTCACAAATGTAATTTTTCCAAATCCTACCCACTCAGATATCAGAACAAACGTACACTACTCTGTCCTTCTTTCCGCTTTGAGATGAGTCTGCAGAGGAGGTAACTTGGTTGTTTGCATCCTCTCTCTCTCTCTCTCTCTCTCTCTCTCTCTCTCTCTCTCTCTCTCTCTCTCTCTCTCTCTCTGTGTGTGTGTCTGTGTTTGTGTGTGTGTGTGTGTGTGTGTGTGTGTGTGTGAGAGAGAGAGAGAGAGAGAGAGAGAGAGAGATTGAATGGGAGAAAGATGTAAACAATTGTACTGATGATGATCTAACACACAATACAAATCGATAGTCCTCTTCCAAATAATGATTAAAGTGGAAAGCTTCTGGCCGTGAATGATTGCCTGATTCATTGATGGGGCTGTCAGGGAAATACATCACATTATGACTGTCACTGTCAAGGGTTTTTTTCCTGAACTGATGAGCAAGTACGGAGTATGAGATTACCCTTGCCCTCCCTAATCTCCTCAGGAAAAATAAATGATGTTAAGATCTTGCAAATTTTGCCCTGGTGAAGTATTCCCAGCCATGACAAAGGAGAAGCTTTTGTGTAAATGGAAGAGGACAAGTGATGATAACGAAACAGCCCAATCCTCCTCTCCAAAACATACTTTTGCTTAAAATGATTGCACAAAAGCTTTAGCAGAAGCCTCACTGCCAGGCTGCACTGCCCATGCTGCCTGTTTTCAAATGAACAAGAATTAGTTGAGTTTTTCTTTTCATATACCTCCTATGTGTGTGATCAGCTGGAGCTGGGAAAGATGAAGAACAATGCGCCAGGCTTAGAATGGGTGAACATGTTGACAAAGGAATGCACAATTTTGTGTTTAGCTACATTACGTGTAGACTTCCCCTGAGACCTATATAAGTGAATCATGATTTTGCAGATACAGCACAGCTTTGAGAGTATGCGAATGGAAGCTAGCAGTTTGGCTGGAAGATAGAGGTAATGCCCCTTATTATTATTATTATTATTATTATTATTATTATTATTATTATTATTATTGTGTTCTATCTGGTAGTGTTATTGCAGTCTGCTTTCTGCAATTTTTCTTCCTTACGTTCCTTCCGTTCATAGCTCTTGATCCTTCCCTTGTGCACGGAGGATGATAACCTATCAAGCAGGGCAGTTTATGGATATAACAAGATCCATTGCATATCTAATATCTAGAGTTTTATTTCAGGGTATTTCAAGGACCGTATATCTCTCTACAAACCTGTCAGATCTACGGTCATCTGGGACAGGCCTTCTTTCTGTCCCAAACACATTTGGTGATGACAAGGGAGAGGGCCTTTTTGATGGCTGCTCCCAGACTATGGAACTCCCTCCCAAGAGAGACTGGGATGGCCCCATCCCTGCTGGCCTTTCGCAAGCAAATTAAGACATTTCTTTGCCATCAGGCATTTTGGGGAGGATGAAGGGCACGATACTGGGGAGGCTGCAGGTGGCATTTTGGGGTGGATGGTGAATTTTAAATGTAATTTTAATTGTATTTATTGTGTTTTAATTGTATTTTAATTTTATATCTCTACACTAATATTAAAATGGTTTTTTGGTGCATTTACCCTGTCATTAGATTATGTGGTTGTTAGCTGCCATGAGTCCCTACAGGGAGAAAGGCACGATATAAAGATAACAACAACAACAACAACAACAATACCATAATAATAATAATACCATAATAATAATAATAATAATAATAATAATAATAATAATAATAATAATAATAATAAGAGGTTCATTTTCCCCTCAAAAATGTGAATCCAATGGGTTTTCTGGATTCCTAGATTTGTTACAGGGATGGACAACACATGGGCTACATATAGTCCCTCCACTGAATTTGCCATCATATTGGCAGCAAAAATTCTTGGATGTGTTCAAGGTGTGCTACATATATACAAAGAGTGAACAACTTGGGGTGCTGTGAGTTTTTTGGGCTGTATGGCCATGTTCCAGAAGCATTCTCTCCTGACATCTCACCTGTATCTATGGCTGGCATCTTTTGAGGGTCTGTTCACATTGAAGCAAGTGGAGTATATATCTGTAGAATGTCCAGGGTGGGAGAAAGAGCCCTTGTCTGTGTGAATGTTGCAATTAGCAAGCTTGAATAGCACTGAGTAGCCATGAAGCTGCAAAGTCAATGAGTCAGGGTATCTGTTTGGGAGGTGTTAACTGGCACTTGATTGTTTGCTGTCTGGCGCTTTCCCATTTCCAAGAGGTGTTCCTTATTTACTGTCTTGATTCTGATGTTTTTTAACTGAGCTAAGATTTAAAAGAGACATGCACAAGAAATGGAAAAGGTAGGAAATCCATCAAAGAGAAATTCAAACAAATAACCAAACAGATGTAGGGAAAAGGTTCATAAGGGTGAGGCACAAAATGAGCTCAGGCTTGCCAGAGAGATTAAAACCAATAAAAAACAGTTTTTTGGTTATGTCAGTAGAAAAAGAAAGAAAACAGAAATGGTAGGATCTCTGCATGGAGAAGGTGGCGAAATGATAACGGGATAGGGAAAAGGCAGAGTTGCTCAATAATAATAATAATAATTTTATTTTTATACCCCGCCACCATCTCCCCAGAGGGACTCGGGGCGGCTCACAAATATAAAACCAGCATACAGAGTATCAAATACCAAAAACACACAAATAAGATTAAAAGGCATAAAATAAAATCACAGTCATTATAAAACACATGATAAACACAGCCATAAAATCATACAATGGACTGGGCAAAGTGCACTGAGTGAAACTTGTAAACATGAAGGACGTTAAGGTGCTATGAGATCATGGGGAGAACCTTAAACTGGGGTGAACCCTGTGGCTATGTTGAGGAGATTAACCAACAGGTACAACTGGTCAGAAGTAACTGCTAGTACAAGGGTTTAGCGTATAGTGGGCGGTACTTACTCAAAGGCCTGTGTGAAGAGCCAGGTTTTCAGGCTCTTCCTGAACACTTCCAAGGTGGCAGCTTGCCTAATTTCCCTCAACACCTTCTTTGCCTCAGTCTTTTCTCAAAAGGAGATTGATGTTCAACCTGAGCAATATGGAGTGGATGAGGTAATGAGAAAATACAACCCAAAATAAGTAAATATGTAGTCTACGAATACCTGGCTACTCTAAACAAATTCAAGTCTCCAGGGGCAGATTAACTACATTAAAGAGTATTGAAGGAATTAGAAGTCATTTCAGAACCACTGGCAATAATCTTTGAGAATTCTTGGAGAACAGGAGAAGTCCCAGCAGACTGGAGGAGGACAAATGTTGTCCCTATCTTCAAGAAGGGAAAAAAGAAGACTCAAGCAATTATCGTCCAGCCAGCCTGACATCAATACCAGGAAAGATTCTGCAGCAGATCATTAAGGGGGCAGTCTGCAATCATTTAGAAAGGAATGCTGTGATTACTAAAAGTCAACATGAATTTCTCAAAAACAAGTCATGCCAGACTAATCTTTTCCCTTTTTTCGATAGAGTTACAAGGTTGGTAGATCCAGGCAATGCTGTGGATGTAGCATATCTTGATTTCAGTAAGATCTTCGACAAAGTCCTCCATGACCTCCTTGCAAGCAAACTAGTCAAATGTGGGCCAGGCAATGCTACTATTCGATGGATCTGTAATGGGTTAAGCAACCAAACCCAAAGGGTGCTCACCAATGGTTCCTCTTCATCCTGGAAAGAAGTGACTAGTGAAGTGCCACAGAGTTCTGTCCTGGGCCCAGTACTGTTCAACATCTTTTTTAATGACTTGGAGGAAGGTTTAGAGGTTATGCTTATCAAGTTTGCAGATGACACCAAATTAGGTGGGACAGCTAATACTCCAGAGACAGAGGCGGTCCACCCACCAGGCAAGGGAGGCATTTGCCTGTGGCGCCATCATCGGGGGGCGCCATTGAGGTCCTGGAGGGATGGCACCAGTCCCCACTTCCTCTTCCTCCTTTCCAGGCCTTCCTGCGGGGGGTGGGGCCGTGCAGGGGCGGGGCCACGCAGCCTGGCCTGCCCCTGTGCCATGCGGCCCCGCCCCCGTGGCCCCGCCCCTACTCGAGGCCAGGGCTGCAAATGAGGCCTGTTTGAAGGGAAGGCCGCAAGCACGGCCGGCCCTTTCCCCTTGCCTTCTGCCTGGAGGGAAGAGGGCAGCCCTGGGCTCAATGGCTGCCGGGCCAAGAGAACCGGGGCCCTGGACTCATCGGATCCATTTACTGCTGAAACGTGAGTAGGGGGGAGGGGTTAAACAGTAACCAAGGGCCTCCAGGAAAACTGGAGCTCCCTGGGCCTCCCGCTCCACCTCTGCCTCACTTTCCCTCCTCCCCCTGCCATCCAGCCCCCGTCCCACTGCCTGGTGCCCCTCAGGTGCATCTACATGCAGGCTCCGAGGCAGTTTGGCACCACTTTCCCTGCCCCCTACCTGAGGGGTGCATCTATATGCATCCTGCTCCGCCCCCTCACTTCCCTTCCCAGCTGAGCCCTCTGCAAGGCTATTCAATGCTCATCAAGGTGGCCAATGGCAACATTAGGAATTGTGGGGGTTATTGGAAATAATAATCAACCAGTATTTAAAAAAAACTCTAAATAAATAAAGTAAATAAAGAACAACACTCAGAAGACAGGAATTCCAGACACAAAACAATCAGGGACAGCTAACACCCCCCAACAAAGGATTCCCCCAGGCAGGAAGCAGCCAGGCTTTGGAGCTGCAAGACTGTTTAATGCTAATCAAGCTGGCCAATTGCAACGTTCACACTTGCCTCAAGCAGAAAAGAGTTCTTTCTCCTTCCCTGGACATCATTCCACAGATATATAAACTCCACTTGCCTAGTTTCCAACAGACCTCACAACCTCTGAGGATGCCTGCTATAGATATGGGTGAAACATTAGGAGAGAATGCTCCAGCCCTCCGTTTCTATTTCATGTCACGGGATTTTTAGGTGAATATTTGTTATATGCATGAAGGAAAGCCGGCAAAGGAGCTGGAAAAAGCCTTCTGCAGGACTGCCAGCTCCTCTTCCCCTCCCTCCCCCCCCCTCTTCTCTCTCTCTCTCTCTCTCTCTCTCTCTCTCTCTCTCTCTCTCTCTCTCTCTCTCTCTCTCTCTCTCGAGTTGACAGTGGGGCCTCCTTCTCTGGAGGCTTGAAAGCAGGCATGGGCCAACTTCAGCCCTCCAGGTGTTTTGGACTTCAACTCTCACAATTTGTAACAGCCGGTAGGGAAGGAGGGAAGGTCCAAGTTTGCCCATGCCTGCTTTAAAGCAAAAGCCTGATGGCCACCTGTTGACTGTGTGGTTCCTAGGGTTCAGCTTTCTCCCATACTAGGATCTTATGACTCCTTAGGAAACCTATCGGGTTTCCTAGCCGTTTGAATACATGCAAATGTGAGTAGATCAATAGATACTGCTCTGGCAGGAAGGTTATGGTGATCCATGCAGTCATGCCGGCCACATGACCTTGGAGGTGTCTATGGACAAAGCTGGCTCTTCATCTTAGAAATGGAGATAAGCACCAACCCACAGAGTTGGACACAACTAGATTTAATATCAGGGGAAAACCTTTACCTTTTACTTATATTTATTTATTCTGTATGTCACCTTTTCCCCTCTAAAAATGCTCCAAAGCAGAGAATATCCATTAAAATAGCAACAATTTAGAAAATGTGTTAAAAACTAGAAGTTGTGCTAATTAGCATTATTGTTAGGATACTATATTTTATTTTTGATATTACTATTAATGTATACTGTATACCAATAAGCATTAAAATAGAATTAAACCTACAAAGGAATCATTAAAACAAATTTAAAATACATGAAACATTACCCAACACAGATTAATGGTACAAGACACACAAGTGCAAGCAAGAGATTTATTTTTATTTCATTAATACACATATCTAGATCTACCAACTCTATTATTCTGTTCTGGATACAACACATTGAGTGATTCTTCTTCAACAAGAAGCCTATTATCTTTGCTATTTATCTCCATGGCTCTCTTCTCCCACTCTCTCTGCACTGGGTTATCTGACTCCACACTGCCATATAATCCAGTTCAAAGCAGATAATGAGCATTATCTGCCTTGATATTCTGGGTTATATGGCTGTTTGAAAGGACCATCAGGGCTGTTCCACACAGCCATATAACCCAGAATATCAAGGCAGAAAATCTCACAATATCTGCTTTGAACTGGGTTATCTAGGGTTCTCTCTCTGGCCCCTTCCACACATAACTGAATAAAATCCCACAATTTCTACTTTGAGCTGGATTATCTGGAGCTGGATAATCCAGTTCAAAGCAGATATTCTGGGATGCAGGGCTCTGTAAGGGTCCTCCCTCTGGCCCCTTCTACACATAGCTAAATAAAATCTCACATTTTCTGCTTTGAGCTGGAATATCTGGCTGTGTAGACTCAGATAATCCAGTTCAAAGCAGATATTCTGGGATACAGGGCTCTGTAAGGGTTCTCTCTCTGGCCCCTTCTACACATAGCTGAATAAAATCTCACATTTTCTGCTTTGAGCTGGAATATCTGGCAGTGTAGACTCAGATAATCCAGTTCAAAGTAGTTATTATGGGATGCACGGCTCTGTAAGGGTTCTTTCTCTGGCCCCTTCTACACATAACTGAATAAAATCCCACATTTTCTGCTTTGAGCTGGATTATCTGGAACTGGATAATCCAGTTCAAAGCAGTTATTATGGGATGCAGGGCTCTGTAAGGGTCCTCCCTCTGGCCCCTTCCACACATAGCTGAATAAAATCCCACATTTTCTGCTTTGAGCTGGATTATCTGGCAGTGTGGGCTCAGATAATCCAGTTCAAAGCAGATATTCTGGGTTATATGGCTGTGTGCAAGGGTCCTCTCTCTTTGCCTCCTTGTCATGTTGCTCAACTGACCCATGATTTGCATTTCTGCCTGCTGTAGCATGCAGAAGGAATGCCCAGCTTGCCAAAGTTTATATGCCACTTAAGGCCCTTCCAGACGGGACCTATATCCCAGGATCCAATCACAAATTTTCTGTTTATCCCAGATTATGTGGCAGCGCGGACTCATATAATCCAGTTTAACATCAAAAGCCTGGCCTGGGATCCTATTTTCACACCCTGCTCGTTTGGATCTTAATAATAATAATAATAATAATAATAATAATAATAATAATAATAATAATAATAATTTGTGTGTTGTCATGACCAGAATCAACGCTTTTATTTTTCAGTGATTGGTGTATGTGTGTGTGTGTGTGTGGGGGGGGGGGGGGGCAAAATTTCTGTTCGCCTATTGTTATGGTTGAGCCTTCGGGCTCCGATAATAGAAGAAGGGGGCATAAGACTCCTCGAGAGTCAGACTCTTTCGAGGAGCGTGAACGAAAACGGCTCCGGGATTTGTTTACAGACCCGACAGATGAGGACTCATTTGAGGGTTTTTCTGAGGGTTTGGAGGAAGAGATGGCCAGCTCGGAGGAGGATGACATGGAATGGACTCGTGTGAGGGAGGATTTGGGTGTTGGGGAAACAGGCAATGAAAGCATGGGAGGTGAGTGGCGGGTTGCAGGATCAGACCCATGGACTGGCTGGAGGGATGGAGCGGGATCCACAGCTGGGGATGCTGTGGGGCGTAGTCAAAGGTGCTTTAGCTCTGATGAGGATGATGAGTTTGGGGCGCCTGGAATTGGGATGGCAGCTGACAGCGATGATGAGCTTGAACTGGGATAAATTGGGGTTTGGGATCAATGTCTAATTGCGTTGGGCAAGGTAATCTGGACGGACGCTTGGGCTTTTGTTGGGGAACTTCCTGAAGACGGGTGTGATTCGTTGCTGGATACGTAAGTTTACCAAGGACACTGGGCATCGACGGCGGGAGGAACTGTGCGGGGTTTTTCTCTGTGCAACTTGTGTTTAATCTCAATAGCTTGGACCTCCGTCGTCTTTTTGACGGGCAATACCTACTCACACTGGATTGACGCTGGACTGACTGACTTCGATTCTGGATTATCCCTTCTGCTGCTTATCGGTGAGACCTTTGGATTCCTAGACAACTACGTTTGGCTATTGACCTCTGGACCGGATTGGGACCCTGCTGACTGCCGTTTCCCTGACTGCTGAGCCTGGACCTGGATATCGTTGGCTGTTGAACCTTAAATTGAATCCTGACTACGACCACGTTTTCCTTTGCTGCAGGGAGGAATAAACAAGCCTGGTTTAGTCTCCTGCTGTTTCTGAGTAGCAGAGAGGAATCTGCTACCAGTCTGTTGTTTACATTCTGACTCCTGTTGATCCTCCTTTGTTTGCATTGTTTGCCAGGCTGAAGTAAGCACTTTTGATTTAATCCGGATTATACTTCTGTTTAACCCGGTTTTTCCCTTTGAGTTGTTTAAGCTCAATCTGAGTTGTTTTTTGTTACCTATCACACTGAAGTCAAGTGTTTGCCCTGTTCTTTGTCTCCTACGGGCATTTTTAGTTCTGTAATCTCAATAAACTGAGTTTTGCTTTACTCACTGGCGTTCTGTCTCTGACAGATTGCCCAACGCCCTCATAAAATTTTTTTTTTCCTCAGTGAGGTACCAACGTCAAGAAGACGATGGAGGAGCTCAAGGCCCGTTTTGACCAGCTGCAGGCTGCATTTTACGCTGCACAAGCAGCACAGCCAGCTAAGGGACATGTAATGATTCCTGAATGTTTTGATGGATCCCGGGACAAATTGCCTACTTTTTTGGCTCAAATAGAACTTTATTTTTCTCAGATTAGCCCACAAGCTTTTCCTACGGACACCAGCAAGGTGGCATTTATTTTGAGTTTACTGACCGGTTCAGCGGGACAGTGGGCAACTAATTTGATTTTGGGTAATGACCCAGTCAAGGATAATTTGGTCAACTTCAAGAAATTATTGTCGGACACTTTTGGGGATCCCCTTCGTATGGAGAACGCTAGCTGGGCTCTTTACCGGTTAAAACAGGGAAAAGGGTCTGTTTTGGACTACTTGAATAAGTTTAACTCTCTTCGCCATCAATTGGACTGGGGGGAGAATGCATTTATGCTTTTGTTTATAGCTGGTTTAAGTGACCATCTTCAAGATGAACTGGCGCGGTTAGAGCCAGCAGAAAACTGGGACGCTTTGGTGGTTAAGGTGTTGCGTTTGAACGCCCGGTTTGAATCGCGTAAACAATCTCCGCCTATGTATGCGCCCTCTGTATTTGTATCTAGGGCACCTGTAGCTAAGGGGGAGGAGCCTATGGAGCTCGGAGTGTTTAGAAAGTTGTCAACGGCGGAAAAGGATCGTAGAAGGCAATTAGGATTATGTCTGTATTGTGGGACTGCTGGGCACTTTGCTAGGAACTGTAATATCAAGCCTTCTCAGTTTTCGGGAAAAGGCCAGCCCTAGTGCGATGTGAGTCCAATGCACTAGGGCTTATAAGGCAGTCACTAGAGGGAAAGAAACATGTTTTTGTACCCATTTCTCTATCTGTTGGGGAAAAGAAACTTGCTTCAACTCTGGCATTGCTGGACTCAGGGGCTACGGTCTCGTACGTGGATATTGGGTTTGCAAGAAAACATAGGTTCCCTACAATACGTAAAGCATGCGATATATGGGTGGAAGGGGCGGATGGAAGACTACTGGAATCTGGAGTGGTTAATCAAGAAACCTCAGGAATAACATGGGAGGTGCAAGGGGTAACTGGAGAGTTTGTATGGGATATCACACGGTTACCAAGATACAATGTAATTCTGGGAATGGATTGGTTATCTTTGGTGAACCCTCAAGTGGATTGGGTGAAGTGTACTATAGCTTTTAAAAGGCAGGGATGTTTTGCTTTAAATTCTTCCCAGATAGATATGGAGGGTGTGCCTACTGAATACAGGGAATTCCAAGATGTTTTCTGTAAGAGGGAAGCAGATAAGTTACCGCCTCATAGACCATACGATTGTGCGATTAGACTGGTGGAAGGCGCTAAGTTACCAGCAGGAAGGTTGTACGCTCTAACGGTACCTGAAAGACAAGCCTTGAGAGAATTTCTTGATGAGAATCTGGCTAAAGGGTTTATTCGTCTATCTAGCTCTCCAACTGCTGCACCTGTGTTTTTTGTGGCTAAAAAGACGGGGGAGCTTAGGCTAGTATGTGACTATCGGGTTCTTAATAAGTATACCATCCGTGATAGGTATCTGCTACCTTTGATTTCGGAGCTTCTCTCAAGAGTTCAAGGGGCTAAGATCTTTTCTAAACTTGACCTACGGGGGGCGTATAATTTGATTAGGATACGGGAAGGTGACGAATGGAAGACGGCATTCAATACATGCTTCGGATGTCACGAATTTCGTGTGATGCCTTTCGGGTTATGTAATGCGCCCGCCGTCTTCCAAAGGTTCATAAATGACGTGTTTAGAGATTTGATTGATCAATTTATGGTTGTTTATTTGGATGATATATTGGTTTTCTCAAAAGATGAGAAGGAACATCAGCAACATGTGAGGCAGGTGTTGCAACGTTTACGGGATAATGGGCTTTTTGCTAAGGCCTCCAAATGCGTGTTTAACGTGTCAGAGGTGGAATTCTTGGGACATGTAGTTTCAGGAAAAGAACTAAAAATGGACCCTCACAAGGTTGACGCTGTCAACTCCTGGCAGGAAATTAAGTCTAAAAAAGATGTACAGCGTTTTCTGGGGTTTGCTAATTACTATCGAGAGTTTATTCCAAACTTCGCTAAACTTACTGTACCTTTAACACAGCTATTACGTAAGAAGCAACCGTTTGTGTGGGGAAAGGAGGCTCGAGATGCGTTTGAACAGTTGAAATCTAGTTTCCAAGATGATAGTGTACTAATACATCCAGACATTGATAAACCATTCATAGTAGAAGCAGATGCTTCTAGCTATGCGTTGGGGGCTGTGTTATCTCAAAGGGATTCATCAGGGACCTTGCGTCCCTGTGGATTCTATTCCAGACAACTAACACCTTTTGAACAAAATTACACCATCTGGGAAAAGGAATTGTTGGCTATAAAGGTGGCTTTTGAGGTGTGGCGGCACTGGTTAGAAGGGGCACGTCATCAAATCGTGGTCAGATCTGACCACAAGAACTTAGTACATCTACAGACTGCCAAGAAATTGAATCAACGCCGGATTCGATGGGCCTTGTTTTTCTCTAGGTTCAACTTTAAGGTACAGTTTGTGGAGGGGAAGGTTAATTTAAGGGCGGATGCTTTGTCTCATAAACCAGAGTTTAAGACTTGCGAGCAAACAGTGCGTCAGACGATATTACCAACTGCTTCTTTATGTGTGGTAGAAAACGAGTCGGGGCTGCACACTCAGATTCTGGAGGCTCAAAAGAATGATAACTGGACTCAAGAACAACTCATATTGCTTTCGGTAGGGACTCGTACTGTGCTACCTCATTTACAGGAACAGGAGGGGGTATTGGTGCGTAATGGGCAAGTTTATGTACCGGCGGGTTTACTCAGGTTGGAAGTAATCAGGGCACATCATGATGAGCCGATGGCTGGGCATTTTGGTAGGTTTAAGACTGTACAACTTATTACCAGAAATTATTGGTGGCCTAAAATGCGACAGGACATTCTTTGTTATTGTGATAGTTGTGCAGTATGTCAACAGAGTAAGACGCCTGTCGGGCGCCCTAGGGGATTATTGTCTTCACTGCCCGTTCCTGAAATACCCTGGCAAATTATTTCTATGGATTTCATTTCTGATTTACCTAGGTCTGGGGGTTACACATGTATCTGGGTGGTGGTAGATTTATTTTCTAAAATGGCTCATTTTATACCTTGTTCAACGATTCCGGCGGCTCCTACATTGGCTTTACTTTTTACTAAGCATGTTTTCCGTTTGCATGGGGCTCCTGAGATTATTGTGTCTGATCGGGCTCCTCAGTTCGTATCTCGTTTTTGGAAGCATTTCCACGAGTGTTTGGGAACCAAGTTGAATGTGTACTCTGCTTTCCATCCGCAAACGGATGGACAATCTGAGAGAGTTAATGGGCTGTTGGAGCAGTATTTACGCTGCTTTTGTCTGGAACAACCTGGTGATTGGGTGAAGTGGTTGTTGGTAGCCGAGTTCGCTTATAATAACGCTACGCATACGTCCAGTCGACACACACCATTTGAGTTGACTTATGGTTTCCATCCGCGGGGGGGAGTGGCACCGTCAACCAATGTGGTTTCTTCTGATCCTGTATATCGCTCATCTGAAATGGCTGCCTTGCATGATATCGCTCGTAAGTTGTTGTTGGAAGCCAAGGCAGCTCAGAAAACTCAAGCAGATCGACATAGGCAAGCAGGAGAGGAGTTAGAAGAGGGGGATCTGGTTTGGTTATCCTCTAAGTATGTAAAACATTCTGGGGGAAAGTTTGGACCACGGTATTTAGGGCCATTCCCTATTGTTAAGAAGATCTCTTCTGTGGCGTTTAGATTACAGTTGCCGTCCTCTCTTAAGGTCCATCCTGTATTCCATCGCTCTTTGTTAAAGTTGGACACTTCTGGGCAACGGGCTACTGTAGCCGCGGAGATCTCTGCGGTGTCTCCACCTTTGGAGGGTGGGGCCTTTGTGAGGGGGGATAGTGTTATGGTTGAGCCTTCGGGCTCCGATAATAGAAGAAGGGGGCATAAGACTCCTCGAGAGTCAGACTCTTTCGAGGAGCGTGAACGAAAACGGCTCCGGGATTTGTTTACAGACCCGACAGATGAGGACTCATTTGAGGGTTTTTCTGAGGGTTTGGAGGAAGAGATGGCCAGCTCGGAGGAGGATGACATGGAATGGACTCGTGTGAGGGAGGATTTGGGTGTTGGGGAAACAGGCAATGATGGGAGATGAGTGGCGGGTTGCAGGATCAGACCCATGGACTGGCTGGAGGGATGGAGCGGGATCCACAGCTGGGGATGCTGTGGGGCGTAGTCAAAGGTGCTTTAGCTCTGATGAGGATGATGAGTTTGGGGCGCCTGGAATTGGGATGGCAGCTGACAGCGATGATGAGCTTGAACTGGGATAAATTGGGGTTTGGGATCAATGTCTAATTGCGTTGGGCAAGGTAATCTGGACGGACGCTTGGGCTTTTGTTGGGGAACTTCCTGAAGACGGGTGTGATTCGTTGCTGGATACGTAAGTTTACCAAGGACACTGGGCATCGACGGCGGGAGGAACTGTGCGGGGTTTTTCTCTGTGCAACTTGTGTTTAATCTCAATAGCTTGGACCTCCGTCGTCTTTTTGACGGGCAATACCTACTCACACTGGATTGACGCTGGACTGACTGACTTCGATTCTGGATTATCCCTTCTGCTGCTTATCGGTGAGACCTTTGGATTCCTAGACAACTACGTTTGGCTATTGACCTCTGGACCGGATTGGGACCCTGCTGACTGCCGTTTCCCTGACTGCTGAGCCTGGACCTGGATATCGTTGGCTGTTGAACCTTAAATTGAATCCTGACTACGACCACGTTTTCCTTTGCTGCAGGGAGGAATAAACAAGCCTGGTTTAGTCTCCTGCTGTTTCTGAGTAGCAGAGAGGAATCTGCTACCAGTCTGTTGTTTACATTCTGACTCCTGTTGATCCTCCTTTGTTTGCATTGTTTGCCAGGCTGAAGTAAGCACTTTTGATTTAATCCGGATTATACTTCTGTTTAACCCGGTTTTTCCCTTTGAGTTGTTTAAGCTCAATCTGAGTTGTTTTTTGTTACCTATCACACTGAAGTCAAGTGTTTGCCCTGTTCTTTGTCTCCTACGGGCATTTTTAGTTCTGTAATCTCAATAAACTGAGTTTTGCTTTACTCACTGGCGTTCTGTCTCTGACACCTATACTTGAAAATTACCTTGGACCTCCTCTGTCCAGAGAATAGGATCAGAATTCAAAATGACCGTAACAGATTAGAGAGCTGGGCCAAAAGTAACAAAATGAATTTCAACAAGAACAAATGTAAGATACTGCACTTAGGCAGAAAAAATGAAATGCAAAGATGCAGAATGGCTGGACAACAGTACATGTGAAAAAGATATTGGAATCTTCATGGACAACACGTTGAACATGAGCCAACAGCATGATGCAGCATCTTAAAAAGCCATTGGGATTTTGGGCTGCATCAAAAATTGTATAGTGTCTAGATTGAGAGAAGTCACGTTACCTCTTTATTCTGCTTTGGTCAGACCTCACCTGGAATACTGTGTCCAATTCTGGGCACCACCGTTCAAAAGAGATATTGACAAGCTGGAAGGTATCCAGAGGAGGGCAACTAAAATGATCAGAGGTCTGGAGACCGTGTCTTAAAGAGCTGGGTATTTTTAGCCTGCAGCAGAGAAGGTTGAGGTGAGACATGATAGCTGTATATAAATATGTAAAAGAGTATCATGAGGATGAGGGAGGGGGCTTGTTTTCCGCTGCCCTGGAGACTAGGACTCAGAGCAATGGGTTCAAATGACAGGAAAGGAGATTCCACCTGAACATTAGGAAGAACTTCCTGACCATAAGAACTGTTCATCAATGGAACTCTCTGGCTCGGAGTGTGGTGGAAATTCTTTTCTTGGAAACTTTTAAACAGAGGCTGAATATTCATCTGTCTGGGATACTTTGATTGTGCTTTTCCTGCATGGTAGGGGGTTGGACTAGATGGCCTATGCAGTCTCCTCCAACTCTATTTTTCCATGATTCTATGATTCAGGGGGAGATTCAGGCAAGACAATTCTCTGACTAGAGTGGTACAGGCTATAATACTCCACACTCTAGAGTGTTATATGGTTTCTGGGCTACAAATACTCCATACTCCTTTCATTACTGAAGAAAAATGGGCAGAATATCCAATTCAGCTTTCACTAACCAGGCACCTTTCAGATTTCTTGAATTATATGATACTCCTTCTCATTTCCCCCCAGCTAGCAGGGGCTTTGACCCTGCTGGTTGGAAATGTTTGTTGTTGTTTATTTTCAAGTTGTTTCCAATCTATGGCAACCCTAAGGTGAATCTATCACAGTGTTTTCTTGGCAAGATTTGTTCGGAAACAGTTCCTTGGAGACTGAGAATATGACTTTTGTTTGAGATTTCATGATCGAGTAGAGATTGGAACCCTAAAGTCTAATACTCAAATCACTATGCCAGGATGGCTCTTTGGCTTGGTATAATGGGTGTACATTTTATTCTATAGTGTGCTCAGACAGAAGGTGACAAATAAAATAAATAAATAAAATATCTGCTAAACTGGGGAAAACTGGTTGGTTGTACTGGAGGACCATTTGTATTCCAAGAGTTTGTACAACAAGAAAATTGAGCTCTGGGTTAGGTAATGAATTATAGACTATACTTGCACTATTATTTAGACTACAGTCTTTCTGGATAAGACTCTCCTTGCTCATGTAAATGAATGCAAACTTGCTGATGTAATTTCTTTCGCTGTTAGCAGAATTTTGCTGTCCTTATCTCTGCCCCTCTTTCCTTCATTTCCAGCAAGGGAATGCATACAGAGCTGGGATCCTTTTTCATAGCTGACAGTTAATGAATATTTATAGAAGAATATTAAAAATGGGCACCACAATACAGAATTAGTTGTGGAGACCATGATAGATTGAAAAGGGTTGTTACAATGGTACTTGAATGATTTTCTAGTTCTGGGTCTACTGAGTTGGAGCTGAAACAAGGGTAAGGGTGAGACACTTGACTTCTCTGGTGTCTGATGTTTTTTTCAGGCATCCCTCATCCAAAGGCAGCAATTTACTTTTTAAAAGAATTTTGTTACAGGTGCAGTATAACTATTGGTATACTTAATAGCCCCGGTAGCGCAATGGGTTAAACCCTTGTGCTGGCAGGACTGCTGACCGAAAGATTGGCAGTTCAAATCTGAGGGGCAGGGTGAGCTCCCATCTGTCAGCTCCAGCTTCCCATGCAGGGAATGAGAGAAGCCTCCCACAGGATGGTAAAACATCTGAGCATCCCCTGGGCAACGTCCTTGCAGATGGCCAATTCTCTCACACCAGAAGAGACTTGCAATTTCTCAAGTCGCTCCTGACACAAAAAATAAACTTACATTAAAAATGTCCTTTCTTGTTTTTCAAAACTGAAAAAATATGACATTTAGGAAACATGACAGTATGTAATATATTTAAATTAGAACTGTACAATGTTGGTTGAAATAAGTCAGTGAGGGTTAAATGACCCACCTTTGCTATTATTTATTTATTTATTTATTTGTATTTACAGCATTTATATTCCGCCCTTCTCACCCCGAAGGGGACTCAGGGCGGATCACATTGCACACATAAAGGCAAACATTCAATGCCAAAACATAGAACAGAGACAGAGACAAGACGCAGGCATGGGCTGGCCTCGAACTCATGACCTCTTGGTCAGAGTGATTTGTTGCAGCTGGCTTACTATCCAGCCTGCGCCACAGCCCGGCCAAGGAATTGAAGACTACAGACTTTGAAGCAACTTCGATGTCAACCTTTTTCATTGTCATAATGATTTGATGCATTGATTCCTGTAATTGCCTAACTTCCACTTGCCCAGATAAAACTGGTAATTTGACACCACACATTTATAACACTATGATTCCTCTAGGTCTGTCATTGCTGTATCCTATGGTATTTTGGGATTTGTAGTTTGAGAAGCTGCTAGAACTCTCAGCTGGGGAATTTTAGGCCACTCAACATCAGTGTGTGGTCAAGATGGCAACAATTGGATATTAATAAGGAAGAACACATTATCCAGGAAAGACTGTAGTAGTGTCCTTTTGTTTGAACCTATTGGGTGTGGAAAGACCACTCGACTTTCCCCTTCCCTGTCAAGAATTTAACTGAATGCACAGTGTTTTGGGATGGTGAAATCCATTTACAGCAATACGTAAAAGTAAGCTGAAGACAAGAGGGTGGGGAAATATTTTAAAGCAGCTGAAAAATTGGGATTGTGGAGAAGTATTGAGATTTTCCCTGCCAAATTGGCATAGTCAGAAGGTATGAAATCAGCCATAAGGGCATATAACATATCAAATGGATATGTGCTGAAACTTGGAGAGGATAGAGAGAGAAAGCCAGTGAGGAGAGGAGAAGGAACACATCCTGGAAGAAGTCAGGGTTTCCGCATTTTCTTGCAGGTCTCACTGGCTTAAAATATTAGAAGTCACAATAATATATAATTGCTGGAAAAATCTATTTTGTTATTAGGATTGCAGAAAAGCTCAGAGGGAACATGAAGGCTTGAGGATGGCTGATATTATTGTCTTCACTAATAAAACCATCTCGATGCTTTAACCTTACAAGCCCTGGTTCCAGTACACCACTGGAGGAATGGAGGACAGATAGATGTGTATCAGGCATGGCAAGAACGGCTGCCCCTCAACCCCCTGCATGTTAACAGGGTTGCACCTGGTAAAACACAAATACAAAGCAGAATTTGCAGAATTAGGTTATCTCTTCAGGCAATAGATCTGAGGCAGGACATTATTAATTGTGTAATTTGTTGTTATTTTACTCCCTAGAATGGGATTCAACATGGTGTAGGTATATGAGCATTGGACTACATCTCTAGAGAACAGAGTATGAATCCTTGCTCAGCCACGAAAACCCACCTAAGGACCTTGGCCAAGTCACACATGCTTAGCCTCAGAAAACCTCATGATAGGTACATACAACAACAACAACAAGAAATTGTGAGAAATACGTCCATGTAATCTTTAGCTTCTGAGTACCTTGATTCAGGTAAGCAAGGAGCTGGTATTTAGTGCTGCTGTGAGTCCCACTTAGGAAAGAATACAAGCTATAAATCAGTGTATTGACTGATTGAATGTTCTGCCTCAGGCAGCAAAATGCTTTGAGTTGGCCTTGAAAGAAATAATTTGTCACACTTCAAACTTCTACAGCAGTTTGGGTTAACCTCTTAAAGCTTGCGTACAATATACCATATTCAATCAAACTTTGGAATGGAAACTGATTTAGATCTGAGCACTGTTTTCCCAGCGTAGTCATAATATTGAATCTCTAATCCATCTAAAGTTGCACTAGCCGAAATCTGTCCCCTGTGCCACTTCAATATTTCCATCTTCTCACTCCCACCATCCATCTATTATATTGCAGTTAAAACCCACAGCGCTGTTGTTGTGGAATAAGCAGAGGTAATGGGTTCTGTATTTTCTGCGTGACCATGAGGTATTATTGTTTGTCTGCAAAGGCCTCGATCTGCCCTGCTGGCAGAGGCAACACAACTAAGCGTGAGTTAACAAAGCTGGCTCCCTGGGTTGCAGTTTCATTGACAATCATTTTAATAAACTCTGAGCCTTGCTTCGGCATGTTCCTTTCTCTAGGCTTTGTGAGGAAAAGAGACAATAACATATATTCATATTTAAGGTGGCTTTTTTTTAAAGATGCTACAGCAAGAGCATTTTGGTCTGTGCTGGACAGCACATAACAATTGCTTGAAGGAAGAGGAGGATGGAATACCATTTTGGAGCTCCAGTGGGTAATGGAGGCAAGCCAAGAGTGAAAAATGAAGCTTAGGAAAAGAAGAGCTAGATAGAAGTGTATGCATGCATGCCTGTGCATGTGAATGTATACTCTCCTGTATTTCACAGTTGGGAAACTGGGACATGTGCAACCAAGTGACATCCGAATATGGTCAAGGGCAAATGTTATTAAAAAGGAAGACGACACAAGAGAGGCTGCAGCTGTTTGCTTTTGGCTGGGCCTACAGGGAAGGATAAGATTCTGCTTCCTCCTCTCCATCCCATTGGGTTAATGCAGTGCAAACTACTTTTGAACAATATTTCATATAATCATAGAGTTGGAAGGGGTAGTATAGGCCATCAGATCAAAGCTCCCTACTTAAGCCTCTTTTTGAAGACATCCAAAAGTGACTCCATCCACTTTCTAGGCTAGTGATGGTGAACCTATAACATGCGAGCCAGGAGGGGCATACAGCGCCCTCTCTCCTGGCACCATCTCATGGAAAAAGGGAGAAAAATTGGGACACCTTAAAAGCAGCTGTAAAGTGATATGACAGAGGATTAACTGGGCCTGCTCTTGTTAAACTGGAATAATTGAGGACATGTGTGTAGGCTATATATTTATCCAATTACTCTCCTTTTCTCTCCTACTATGACTTGACAGGGAGGCTATAATAGAACTAGGCAAGATCCGAAGTGTAAAAACATATATGTGAATATTAAATTTAGGGTAGTCCATGACATTGTATTTCCAGTTTCTAGGTATGGTTGTGAAAGTGGAAGAAAGCTGATAGGAAGAAAACTAACTGGAGGAAGGTTCTGCTGATACTGTGGGCTGCCAAAAGATAAATAAATGTTGCAGTGTTTTGAGTGTTGGACTTGGACTCTGGAGACCAGGGACAGACTCCTTGTTAAGTCATGGAAAACCGTTGAGTGACCTTAGGCAAGTAATTCTCCCTGAGCCTCAGAGGAAGGCAAGAACAAATCCCCTCTGAATAAATCAAGCCAAGAAAACTTTATGATTGGATTGCCATAAGTTGGAAATGAATTGAAGGCACCAACAACAGAGAGCAAATGAAGTCTTAATCCTCTTCAGAAGCTAAGATGATTAAAACCTAGATTGTTGAACCGATCTGATTGATGGGATATATCATTCCCTCCTTTCCATATGAAGATAACAATTCCTCTTACAATGGCTGTATTTACTGTATAATATTCATTGCATCACCTGACATTGGACTATTTGTGTTTTCTACATGTTGTTGTACTGCATCTCGCATCAGCCCAGCTAATATGGACAATAATAACAAGTGTTTATAACCCCCTTTTCATCAAATAGTCAAGAATTATGGCAGTCGCAGTTCAATAACAGGTGGAGGGCTGCCAGTTGCTGACTTTCAGTATGAGTTTTACTACTCGGGGAAAAATAGTAGCAATTTACTAGAATAGCAACTGCAAGCGGAAATAAAAATGATCTGTTTGTTGCAATCATATTTATTATGGCCAGAAAATACATGTAAAGCATAACAAGGATTTACATTTTATATTTGTATTTACATTTTATACGCTGAAGGCCAAGCAGAGGCCTGCTGTAACTGTCCAAATGCTTTAAAAACTGTATTTACTGATATTCATAGGAGACTAAAGCCATTTTGTCCCTTTAATACATTAACAAACTAGCACTTTGAATCTGTTGGATAGCAAAACTGCAATCTGACACCCTACTACTCTTTATTCTTTGTATTGCCAGATTATCATTTTGCATGCCCTCCAGCTGTCCTGTTTTGGCAAAGACAGTATTAATTAATCTTCTGCCATCCCATATTTCCTTTTCACCAGATGAGTTAATTGCAGTGCAAACTACTTTTGAACATTATTTCATAGAATCATAGAGTTGGAAGGGGCAGTCTGGGCCATCAGCTCAAACCCCCTGCATCTCTAAAACATCGCAATCTCCCTTTTCCCCTTCCCACAGCCAATGGTAATGTATACCTCTACTCCAAAATACTTCCAATGGCAGTGGGATATGAAATTATAGGGCTAAATCCATACTTGATATTTACACTTGATAAAATACTTCAAGAAGACTACAAATCCCAGCACTTTGACAATGGGGTCAGAGTGCTCATATTACAGCATGGATATACCCTAGAACTGTATATATATCTGGTGTTGTGAGTTAGAAAGTAATATACAGTCAGATCTTCAGTCCTGTAAAACTGTAAACTTTGCACCCAATCTTTTTATAAATTCTTTTTACAAGTTCATAGGACTGTAAGAGATGTCAGGACTCATCTAGGACAATTTGCCACTACTACAGCAACCCTTTAATCTCTCTCCCTCTTTGCTTATAACCCTCAATGAAGGAGAGTCTGCTTTCTTCCATAGCAGCACTGTCAAGGAAACTCTCCCTCATATTCAGTCCAAATCTTATTTCTCATAAATCCATTGGTTCAGGTTCTAACCTCTGGAGCAAGGGAGAACTAATTTGCTCCATCATCCATGTGACAGCCCTTCAGAAATTTGAAGATAGCTATCATATCATCTCTTAATCATCTCTTCTTTACACTCAATATTGTCAGCTCCTTTGAAATGTCTGCACAGAAATAAATCTGTAAGTAAATATCTCTCTGTTTTTGTTGAGCTTTATTTTTTGGACATGGGCCAGTTTGTCAATGGGCTGAAAGACATGTTGCAAAAATTGGCCACAATACTCTGGGTGACAAAATATAATACAGTAAGACTTCAACTGTTCTGGTATCCTGGGGACAGCAGTTCTACAAGGTCTTTTGCCTTTTCTGCCAAAGAGTGTTGGTGCCTTACCAAACTATAGCTCCTCCGATCCTATAGAATTGAGCCATGGTAATTAAAGCGGTGTCAAACTGCATTAATTGTATAGTATAGATCTACCCTCAGTTTCCTTTGTTCCATATGTGAAATCTCTGCATGTTGGTGCACTAGTAAAAAGGGAGAGGGAGCTAGGAGGAAACACTCTAATTCTTTTCTCATCAGTGGCAGTGTGCTGTTTGAACAGTTTATTTTAAGGCATTATTTTTGGTGGTGGTGCTTGTTACCCAGAACATTAAAGTCAAGTGTGGCTGGCCAATCTTTTTGCCTTTGGCTGACATGAACATGACCAGATGGATTCATTTCACAATAGATGGATGAATCGCATGTTCAGGTCTGAGGGCTTGTTTAACCTACTTCAGCCTTGTGATAATTGCTATATCTGAGTAATTAACCTCTCATGACAGATGCCCAACGTGGAGATCTTGACTGCCCGCCCTTTCATAGATCTGGCAGCTTAAATGGAAGAAAGAGTGGAGAGAATGTGAGCAAAGAGATGAAAAATAAAAAAAATCTTTAACACTCGAAGAGAAGTCCCTTATGTCTTGTACAGGTGCAGAAAATGGTTCATTTTGTGAGTCTCCAATGAACAAAATATTTGTTTTCTCTGTCTAAGATAATAAGGCTAAATTCCAGTATTCTCACTGTGACTGGAATCTCTTTCATACAAACAATACAATTGGTCCTCCATATTCATGGATTCTGCAAACATGCTTCCCACCATCAATGGTTTCAAAATATTTTTGAAAAATCCAAAAAGCAAACCTTGATTTTATCATTTTATTTAAGAAACACCATTTTACTAGACTACTGTGTGAAAACTATCCAAGGATTTTGCTATCCTGGAACCACATCCTACCAGATATCAAAGACACACTACAACAGCATTTTTATACTACTCCTGAGGCCATGGTTCCATTGTATGGAATCCTGGGATTTGAAGTTTCATGAGATCCCTATAAAGTTCTAAACGGTTTGGGTCCTGCATATCTTGGTGACCGTATTTTTCTCTATGAACTAGCGTGGATGCTAAGATTGGCTGGGGAGGCTTTTCTCTCACTGCCACTCCGTCACAAGCACGGTTGGTGGGGACGGGAGAGATGGCCTTCTTGGTAGTGGCCCCTCAACTCTGAAACTCTTTCCTCAGGAAGAGTAAATTAACCCCCATCCTGTCCACTTTCTGTAAAGACTTAAAAACTTGACTGTTCCAATGTTACCTTTGAATAACAGTTTAGCTCATTGATCATGGCTGCCCAGCCCTAATTTAATGTTTTTTTTTCCAGCACTTTATTCCCAGCCCCAGCCCTGTTGCTCTGCATTTTGCACAAGCCTTGCCCTTTCCTTCAATATCTGAACATGGCCACTTTTCCTGCACTGGTTTGATGCTGATTTGTGTTATTTTATGATTATTTTACTTTTTTAAACTGTTTTAATTGGATTGTATATTGTTATATTTTTAATTATGTATCTTTGTACTGCTTGTTTTATGCTGGGCTTGGTCGCCATGTAAGCTGCACCAAGTCCCTTCTGGGAGATAGGTGCAGGTTATAAGAATAAAGTTATCATCATCATCATCATCATCCAGTGAGATCTAGTGCTTCACCAAACTAAAAATCGTAGGAATCATAGGAATTTGTAGGATCCCATGGCAGTGAAAGTAGTATCAAAGTGCTGCTGTTGTGCAGGTTGAAAGTCTCCACAGGATTTTCTTCCAAGTCAACTAACATAGAGCTGCTAGCCCCATTAATGGGAAGGAGTTGAATTCCGTATGTCAAAAATATTTTATCTTTTCTCCCAAAGAGCAAATTTGTCAGCAAAAATTAAATAAATTGTGTATGTACACTTGATTTGTGGAAAGTCATTCTGAATTGAGAAACTACTTCCTAAAATTATATAATCCTAGGCAAACTTGTCTGAAATTGCAGGAGAAAACACGATTTCCTAACCAAATTTCTTTTTCTTGGCAGTATAGCCTGGAGAATGAAAATGAAGCAATTTGATAAAGTGCCATGAAAATGTAAGAGACTGTGACTCTGGTGAGATTTCAAAACATAGGAAGCATCACTGTTAAAGTCATCCATATTTAGTGAGAGCACATTGTTTTTCAGCAAGAGCCCTTGACTGGTGTTAAATTACCTGGGAATGGATTATTCTCCTAGAGCCTTGTCACTTTGCTTGAGAAGGAAAATGCCTTTTTAAATGATAACAAATAATAACAATTGCCACAGGGCTCACTTCATTTTTAAAAGGGGGAGGGCAGCTGGACTGTGTATTCAAGAGAACTGCAATGCTGTGTGTGTGTGTGTGTGTGTAAAAGGTATTGAGCAGTGTTGTGTTGGGATGAAGATTTGTAATGCTAACTGACAGCACAATCCTGTGCATCCCTGCTCAGAAACAAGTCCTATCGAGTTTACTGTGGCTTATTTCCTTGTAAGTGGAAGTATACAACTACTGCCTTAATAGCAGTGACAACTAGTGTTAAATATCACATAAATTGTGGCCTGCATTCCTAAATGTACACATTAGGAAGTAATCTGTCCCATACTTAGGAGATTATCACACAAGGCTTGTACCACACGTTTTCAGCTACCTAGCCATGAACAGAAGTTCTCATGAGTGAACAACATTGTTATTAAAGCATTTCACAGTCATTTGTAGGCTGTACTTTCCAATAGATGGAGAAAGCCATTTTTAGGATTGAGAAAGCACTTCTTAAATATATTCAAAGTTATTTCAAGTGGTGCAATAAGGTCAAAGTACTGCTGCAGAACATTTGAGGGCAGTAACATATTATGGTGGGCTTTACTTTGCTGTCCCCAAACTATATGCTGTTCCAGTTCCAGTGAGTAGCCCAAAAGGATCTCTGACTCCACTTTTGCCCCATTCACTCCATTTAAAAGAATTAGTTCAACTAACAGCACAGTTTTGTGGGTTATTTTAGGCATTGATAGGAATTTCTTTTTTTGACTAAGCATTTCCTTACCAGGTTGTTGTATGTCTTTCGGGCTGTGTGGCCATGTTCCAGAAGTATTCTCTCCTGACGTTTCGCCCACATCTATGGCAGGCATCCTCAGAGGTTGTGAGGTATGGAATAAACTCACAACCTCTGAGGATGCCTGCCATAGATGTGGGCGAAACGTCAGGAGAGAATACTTCTGGAACATGGCCACACAGCCCGAAAGACATACAACAACCCTGTGATCCCGGCCATGAAAGCCTTCAACAACACATTTCCTTACCATTTGCAAGTTCCTTTGTATGTTTTGCAAAAGTTCCCACTTGTGCATGCTCGTGCAGCTCTAAATAAGGTTTGCCAATCAAATATACACCTCTCTCTTGGAGAATATAATTATTTTCCTATAATTACAAAATGCGTCTTTATTTTTTTAATCATGTGTTTAGAACACTATTTATGAACTTGCAAAATGCAGAAGTACTTAACTTCAAAGCCTTAGTGTCATAAGATTTTAAATTTGCAGTGTTGTATAATTCTTCCAGGAAAAAAAAACATTAAAAGGGGGGGCATGGATGAAGAGATACACAGATTGGGAGGTGTTATATACCATTAGATGTGGTAAGCTAAACGTGCTTTCAGTTTTCTGAAAGTGCTCACAGAAAGGATTGGTGTGTCAAGAAGTGGGGCTATCCTTGTATACTCAGGCTGAAAACAAAATGGGTTTGCAATGCCAAGACCAATTTTAGAACCTTATCTGAAGGTTACTAGTATACATCTTCATACGTTGGCATCCATTTTGTGGATGAAAATGTCCATCTAAAAGGCTCCTAAGAGGGTAGGAGACAAACCTGTCAAGGAAAGGGGGCAACAAGACCGAGAATCCTTCAACATCTGTGAGCCCTTTCTGAATGAAGCAATTTGTAATTAAATCCAATATATGTCTATTCAGAAGTAAGTACCTCTGTTTAACATGGTAAACGGTTACCTCAAAGACTTTTTTTATTTTCATTTGCATGTGACACCTCCTGTTACTTTTTGAGACCTTCTCTTTGTTATTCTTGTGTTTCAAATATTTTTCCAAATAAAGCCAATAGGAACAGTTCACTTGCATGTCACAGCATGTATTGTTATTTCAAAGTCCACAGAATGATAGGTTTTTCCATCTTACTAAGATTTCCATCCTTTCAGTTATTGTCAGTGCCCAAGACACAAATATACCCCCTCTCTCACATACACATACTTTTATTTCCATGTCTAATCATGAGAAACACCAGGAAAGAGGTGAATTGCCATGTGCTAATTTACTGTGACAGAAGTTTTCACAGCTTGTAAGTACCTGTAAGTATCTTTATCAAAGCCATGACCCAATCTGTCAACAAACCTGACAAGAGATGGAGACCTTGTTTGGACAGATGTGACTTCATTGCAGGTTGGGATAATGGATGAGGGAGAGAGAATCATAAATACTTCAAGATGACAGGCATGCACCATAAATGCCGTCACTGCATGGCTTTTAAATCACATCTACCAGCAAAGACTGAAGCTTGATTTAGACAAATTATGCTACTTTTCCTTAAAATATAATGTGTAGAAGTCATCAAACTATAAGGATGGAAAGGATCTGAGTATTAAATAGTTCAGTCCTATGTACCAAAGTATTATATGTGCTGGATATTAGTTATTGGGTAGTTATGTTCTCCATTATTTTTCACTTCTAAAGAAAATCGGATAATCCCCCTCTCTTCTGGTACTATTATTTAAAAAGAACACAACTTTCTACTTTTCCCCTATGAAATGATTACACTGGAAAAACAATCATGTGAGAATGATAGCAGTTTTCTTTCTTTGTCATGGCTCTGTCACTACATACTTTTCCTTAATATGTATAGCATTATGAATGGACCTACTGGTACAGAGTCCTCCAACATTTTACAGATGAAAGACTAGATGCATGTAACATCAGAGTGTGGTCAAAATTGCAGAAGTTATTAATGAGGAAGAATACACAAACTAGGAGAGGCTGAAGTGCTTTGCTTTTCCCTGAGCCTACTGGGAAAGACAAGATTTTATCCCTCCTTTCCTATCTCCTTTGCTGAGATAACTGGGTTCAAGCTACTCTTGCACTGAGAACAAAAGGGGGAAATGGAAAGAGGAAAGAGAATTTTATTTATTTATCGTGTCAGAAGTGAACCGAGGATACATTTGTAATGTATTTAGAAACACAAACAGAGTTTTAAAAACTTGGCATTCTACTAAATGTCCTTTGACCAGTAGCTGGCCATTTGCAGGGCCTCTGGTTTTGCTATAAGAAGGTCTTCCATTGTGCATGTGGTGGGGCTCAGACTGCATTGTAATAGATGGTCTGTGGTTTGCTCTTCTCCACACTCGCATGTCGTGGACTCCATTTTGTGGCCCCATTTCTTTAGTTGGGGCCATCTCATGGTGCCAGAGCACAGTCTGTTCAGTGCCTTCCAAGTTGCCCAGTCTTCTGTGTGCCCAGGGCGAGGGGGGTTTTCTTATTTGGTATCAGCCATGGCTTTAGGTTCTGGGTTTAAGCCTGACATTTTTGGACTCTTGCTTGCTGAGGTGTTCCTGTAAGTATCTCTGTAGATCTTAGAAAACTATTTCTTGATTTAAGGCGTTGGCGTGCTGGCTGATATCCAAACAGGGGATGGGCCGGAGATGTTACTGCCTTGGTCCTTTCATTACTGGCTGCTACCTCCCGGCGAATGTCAGGTGAGACAGTGGGACATCTAAACAGCAGTCTGAATACAGAGGATTAATTGGGATTGTTTCCACCTCGTTGAGAAAGTTGGAGAGTGTACTATCAACAAAAAATGTTATGATCAAGTTCAGGCAACATGCATATAGGCAATATACAGTGTTCCCTCATTTATCGTTGGGGTTAGGTTCCAGGAGCACCCACAATAAGTGAAATTCCATGAAGTAGGAACACTGTATTTATTTTAATATTTATACATTATTTTAGTAGTTATACACTATTTTAAGTCTTTATCAACCAACTGTGTGTTGATAAATCACCTCCTTCTCCTCCCGCTGCCACTTGGGCACATTTTCTCTCCCTTTGGCTTCTCCTTCCTCCCTTCCTTAGGCTGTAAATTGTAATTTTTATGATTTATAATAGTATTTTAGAGTTTATTGAAAAACTGCAAAACAGCGAATCCGCGAAAAGTGAACAGCAAAGTAGTGAGGGAACACTGTAAATGTCTTCAGATGATGTGTAGTATGCACCTGTAGATGTAAGTCCCAACCATTCTATAGGATTTATAGAGTATCATGGCTTTGAAAAGTCACTTATTGAAAGAGAGCTCTCAGAATTCCCAACATGAGCAGTGGGCACTCCACCTGTCCCAAACTGTAGCCCAAAGTAATCGATGTTCAGATTTTGAGGTTTGTCAAAACAATAATAAACCTATGACAATGTTTGCCTCACCAGATGTTTTGAACTTCATCTCCCAACATCTCTTTCCCCAGTGTGGCCAAGTGTGAAATATTATGGGAATTAAAATCTGAAGTCTGGAGGGCAAATGCTCCCCATCAGTGGCTTATAGTATTATGTAGTTCATTATGCCCTAGTCATTTTTGGGGGTTGCATTGGATGGCCCTTGTGGTCTCTTCCAACTCCATGGTTCCACAACAGACTTGTTTAGATAATGAGCTTGAATGACAAGAAAATAAATGGCTCAGGTTTATCCCAATGCGAAAGTTCACATTTGGTTCAACTCTGGAAGCTTTTGCATATTGCCCCTGTCTGGCTAAGAGCATTCAAATAGGTGGTTTTCACACTTGCCAGGACAGACTTTCTTTGGAAATGATGTGCTCTCATGTTTCTTTGGCTGAGCTGTCACCAGACTTGCCTGGAAGCTTCTTACATAAAGCATAAATATTTAAAGATGAAAAATGTTTCTTCTTGGAACATTGCAGCCATTAATGCTTTTTTCAGAAAAAAAGTATGTTCTGATCAGGATTTTTCGAAGGTGGTGGTTGTGCGCTGTAGAAAGAAGAGGTAAAGAGGAGTCACTGGGGCAGGAGAAAAGGCTTGGTTCTGTTACCATCATTATTATCATCATGGAACTGAAGGTTGTCTGAAATATTTTCCATATATGGCTTTTCTGAACTGAATGGTTATGCCTTACATTTTCTGTCACATATTACTAGAGAGAAAATATTGGAAAAGACATTTTGAGACTACATGTCCAAGAACTAACCTGGGTGCAAACATAGCATTAAGGAGGGGCATAAAATGCATCTCTGCTTAGGAGGCATTACATTCCCACCTTATGGGAAGAACTTCTGCTGTCATTGTTAATATGTGCTTATTGCAGTCTAGATTAGCAGGAGATGTATGATTGCAATGCCTCCCTTCTATTCAGTCAGAAATGACATCATTTCCTTGCCTTTCCCTGTCCTTATTTGACTGTAATGAACAGTGGGGAGTAGGTAGACCAAGAACAGGTAATGGACAGCTGGGCGATTTTAATGGTCTTTGGTGACCATAGGACTTTGGTGACCAACTTTTAGATGTCGCTGGTTGGTTCAAGCAGATGGGAGTCACATTTCAGCAACACCTGGAGAGTCACTTGTTCTGACCTCTAAAATTTTTAGAGGTCATGTAAAGATAATGGGATCTTGTGCTGGATTCAGAAAGGCATTACTCAGAACTAGTGTTTATCACAACTCATCCTCTAGAACGGAGCCTACGGTGGTGCAGTGAGTTAAAGCCTTGTGACTTGAAGGTTGGGTTGCTGACCTGAAGGTTGCTATGTTCGAATCCAACCTGGAGAGAGCGCGGATGAGCTCCTTCAATCAGCTCCTGCTCCACAAGGGTACGTGAGAGAAGCCTCCCACAAGGATGGTAAAAACATCAAAACACCCAGGCATCCCCTGGGCAATGTGCTTGTAGACGGCCAATTCTCTCACACCAGAAGCGACTTGCAGTTTCTCAAGTCGCTCCTGACACGAAAAAAATTCTCTAGAACAGTAGTTTTCAACCTGGGGTCCCCAGATATTTTTGGCCTTCAACTCCCAGAAATCCTAACAGCTGGTAAACTGGCTGGGATTTCTGGGAGTTGTAGGCCAAAAACATCTGGGGACCCCAAGTGGAGAACCACTGCTCTAGAATCTGAAGAACTGGACACAGAGGAGTCAAGGTGTGTGACTACAGATAGCAATGGTCTCTCTGAGACCAAGAAATTGGATTCTGAAGCAGTTGGTGGTCCTCAGCAGGATGTAAAACACCCTTTTAGGTAATTCCCAGTAACCTTTAAATAGAAAATGCTAGCCACAGGCAGGAGGAAAGCAGAGGAAAGCATCCTTAAGAGTGGGGACCCGAATTACCCCAGCAAGATCTGTCTCCAGGGATGGCAAGCCATCCCACAACGTTTTCCCATCCATTTAAGGCTTTCTTCTGCTTCCCGCCACTGTCTTCAATCAGGAGTCGGGGAATATCCAACTTCTGAAAATGGAGTCCTTTCTCTGTCTTTGCATGTTGGCAAATTGGATTTCCACCCACAGCCACCAGAAGTGGCTGTGCATCATAGGATGGTTTCCATGGGACTCCATTTTGCCATCGTTCAAAGATGGTAAGAAAAGGGGGAAAATAGGGTGCAATAAGGTCATTACTAAGTACCTGATGTTTAGAGACAACTGCTTATTAATAACAATGGCTGTTTGCAACCATTCGTTCTCAGTGACTGGCAGTATTCTCCACATCCAGTGCTCTTGATGTTGGACTGGCTGTGAGGGATGACTCTTAGTGTCTTATTCCCTGTGGGCTCCCTTTGTCTGGATTACTGGTTTGGTATAGCAAGGATTTTGCTCTTGTTACTCTCTTCATCTGCTGGATAACTTGTGATGGACATGGACATGATGGTCTATCCTACAGCTCTCTGCCTCACAACCCACCTGACACTTGGATCACTTGCTGACTGTAGCACAGGGCAGCTACAAGCAAAAATCCATAGTCTCAGTAGGAGCCCCAATTGGTGGTGACATGGCCTAAGAGTTCCCTGAATATGCCCTTTTGTTTTTTACAGTGAAATTCATCAATTGAGTATAAAGACCTTTGGTTTACTTAACCTACAAAAAGATGAGAACAAATTTTGTTGGGGGGGGGGGTTACTTTCAATTAGGACTGATCTGATGGTTAGTTAAACTTAGGCATCCACATAGTCAATAAAAGGCTGCTTAATAATCCAACATCTCAATTTTTTAAAAAAATGACCTTAGTTGATCTTTTAGTCCAAGGTAGAAGCAAAAGGATAACAATCTTTGAACACACAAGAGTGCACTGTGTTCCTTCTCTCTGAGATGGAGGGAAGTTCCCTGAGAAACATGAAGCCTCCTCTTTCAATAGCTTACTTTTTCCAAGATGAATCAGAATGGTGATTTCTCTCTCTCTACAGCCTTTCTTCACATTCTTTGCCCTCTTGTGCCCACTCTTGTGCCTCCTTTTCTTCTATGATACTTCAGGACACATCTGCTCATAGAATTGCTTTAATATGTTCTCTCGTCTTGGACTCCTCTGTGCTCAAATGTTTAGGAAGAATAAGCTATTTTATTCAAGAGGACTGAATTCAGACTTCAGAGGATGGGGATATTTGTATATATGCTACAAAATAGATGCTGGATGCTTTCATGTAGGCTTTGCTCTTTTGCTTAGCTCTTGCTGGGCTTCGGTCTAGGGCTGGAGGGCACAACAGAGTCTGTACTTCTCATGGCAGACCTTGCGTGGGAAAATGACAGTGAAACCATTTTAGCAATATGAAGTGTAACACTGGAATAACAGTGGCACAAGAGAAATTTCGCTATTCTTACTGAATCAAAGGAAAGTGATTGAAAAGGGTTAATTTATTTAGTTAATCATTAATAAGTTTTAAAAATCTAATTCAACTGCATGTACATAACAGGGGAACACTTAACTATTAAGTGTTGGGGCCGGGCTGTGGTGCAGCTGTTGAGCAGCTGCCTTAAATCACTCTGACCATGAGGTCATGAGTTTGAGGCCAGCCCGTGGCGGGATGAGCACCCGTCAATTAAAAAAAAAAATAGCCCCTGCTCGTTGCTGACCTAGCAACCCGAAAGATAGTTGCATCTATCAAGTAGGAGATAAGGTACCACTTATAAAGTGGGGAGGCAAGATTAACTAATTTACGACCTGGAATGAGGAAGTGCCGTCAGTGTGGATGATGAAGCAGCTGCTCCCCCCTGTGGCCAGAATCGAACATCCCCTCAGAAAAAGGTTAACTTGCCTCTGCGTGTGTCTCTCAGTCTCTGTTTGATGTGTTTATGGGCATTGAATGTTTGCCCTATGTGTGTTATAATGTGATCCGCCCTGAGTCCCCTTCAGGGTGAGAAGGGCGGAATATAAATACTGTAAATAATAAAATAATAAAATTAAGTTTATGTTGAATTACCCCATTTAAATTTAATGCTTAAATGCTTACACTAGTAGTTTTACAGTTTTTGAAGCTGAAAAACGTAATCCATGGTTTTATTTCAATCTGTCGCAATGCTGTTCTTGTTCTTGTTATGAGTTTAGGAGACAAAAAAACAGTTGCATGAATTTTTTAAGAGCCCATTTCTCATCCACCCCACTCCAAAGATTCCTCTTGGTTTCTTTTCTTCTTCTTTTTGCTTCCTTTTGAATTTTACCTCATCATGCCCTTTTTCCCTTTAATATACATGTTTAAAGATGCGACAAGATCGTGTTTCCCAGGCTGATTTAACCTGGAAAACCACAAAGGCACCAACCGCCTCAACAAGATGTAGCTTTACAGAAATTAAGAGAACTAGGATTTAGGGCAGTTCCAGACAGCAAAAAGTCCGCTCCAACCTGGGCTTAAAAAGTTCGGGTCAGGGTGGACTGTAGTCTGCACACCGACCCCAAAAGCCCACGCCTTTTTGTGGGGGGTGTCTAGATGTCTCCCAGTACTTCCCAGGAGGACAGGGAGACACCCAAGACACCTGCCAAAAAAGCCTTTAAAAATAGTAATTTACGGGGTTGACATTTCCCTGCTGCCAGCCCTCTCCTGGTGTGCAGCAATGACGTGCTAGGAGAAGGGGGTAGGACAATTTCCCTCCCCCCCCCCCCAATGTGTGTCATTGCTACACACCAGTAGAGGGCCAGCAACAAGGAAATGCCAGCAGCATAAGCTATTTTATTTTTAAAGGCTTTTTGGGGAGGGGGGTGTTGAGGGGGTTGATGCCTTTGTGGTTTTCCAGGCTGAGTGGGTGAATTACAATTCCCAGAATCATGGTCAATCCTCCCCAAATCCTGCCAGTATTCAAAGTTGGTCATTTTGGGCCTGTGTACCAAGTGTGGTCCAGATCTGTCATTGGCTGGTCATTGCATGGCTGCAGTGCTCTCTGGATGGGGGTGAACTACTACTACAACTCCCAGATTCCCAGGGCAATTGTCCCAACACATCTGTCAGTATCCACAGCAGGCAATGTTGAGTCTGTGTGCCAAGTTTGGTCCAGATCTGTCGTTGGCTAGGTTCAGTGCTCTTTGAATGCAGGTGAACTACAACTCCCAAAATCAAGACCCATTCCCACAAACCCCTGCAGTATGTTCAGTTGGTCATGAGGCTTCTCTGTGCGAAGTTTGGTCCCGGTCCATTGTCGGTGGGGGTCACTGTTTCTCTGGATGTAGGTGAACTATAACTCTCTTTTCCCCAAACATGTCCAATATGTTCTGTTGGTAATGGGGGCTCTGTGTGCGAAGTTTGGTCCTGGTCCATCATCGGTGGGGTTCAAAGTGCTCATTCATTGCAGGTAAACTATAAATCCCAGTACCTACTACTCCCAAATGTCCAGGCCAATTCCCCTCAAAACCCACCAGTATTCAAATCTGGGCATATTGAGTATGCATTGCAAGTTTGGTCCAGACCCATCGTTGTTGAGGTTCATAGTGTTCTGGGTGTAGGTGAACTACAACTCCTCTAAATTCTCCAGTAGGAGTCACAGTGCTCTGACTTGATGCAGGGTGAACTACAACTTTCTCCATGTGGAGTCAATCCCCCAAACTCCTCCAGTATGTTTATTTGCTGCTCAGTTCTGCTGTGTTTGTTATGCAGACAGATTTGAAAGGGAAGGGCAGTAGGCGGGGTCATGCAAATTCCACACCAATGGAGAACCCTGGGATGCCTGCCTGTGGTGGAGGACAATGCACAATTTAGGATGAAATGCTCCCCAAACAAAAGCATTCTTTGAATGGTGGGTCGTAGTGTTTGGGGAGGACATTGGTAGGGGTTGAGGCTACATGTTCATGGTGCTCGCTGTAATCTGCAATGTCCTGGGTGGGAGTGACATGCTGGCTCCTCAGCACTGGGAACTATAGCCTATTTGTGGAGGCCGGAGGCTGTGTGAGCAGACACCCATGCCACATACACATATACAGGTTTTCACTTTTCTTATGGATATAGATAGATATAGATATTAACATTTTATAATTTAATACATTTGTCATGTGTTGCAATTGATGTACAACCAGTAAATGCACCTTTCCAGCTAATTATTTTAACTGGGGCTTATTTTGGGGGTAGGGCTTATCTTCCAAGTAGATCTTATTTTGGGGGAAACAGGGTATCTATGACTTGGTTATGTTTGTCCCACACTTCTCATGATAACAGCTTTGTGAAAGCCAAATACAATTAGTCCATTGTATCCATAGTTTCTGTATCCACAGATCCAAACATCCACAGCTTGAAAATATGCAAAGAAAAAAAAAATCTAAAAGCAAGCCTTGATTTTGTCATTATGTATAAGGAAACCACTTTACCATGTCATTATATCTAATGGAACATCAACACATTTTGTTGTTCATGGTGTGTTGGGGGGCAGGATACAAACAGAAACATTAGGTCTTGCACACCCACCTCTGCTGTGGTTGGACCCCTGGATGAAGCACTTCCCCCCTTTGCAGTTCAGCTGGGAATCCAACTTCACTCTTCTTTCCCTTCCCCTATTCAGAGGCAGCAATAACTCTGCAGACCCAACCCACTGGGAATAGACCACAGCAGCCTGCAATGCCCCTTTCTAAAGGGGGTAGAACATGAAGCAGGAGGGATTTCTACTCCCACTGCTCTTCGGTGACTGGCAGCTCATCTGATTGACTAAGAGTCAAAACAGACTTAAAGAAGACTGTACAGTCTCTATGATTAACACAAGTAACGCTTTTCAACCTCCGCAATAGAGTTTGCTCAGAGAAATGTGCCTTAGTGAACAGACTTGCACATAAAGCCAGTGTTTACCTTCCAGTGAACAATCACAAAGCATATTAAATGCAAGGTATGTAGGTGAGGAAAATCACATGTATTGATACAGACACCTTTTGCTAGTTTGGGGAGACTTTTTGTGCAAAGAAGTTAAGTATTATCACCTAGTTTCACCCTGACATGCTTTTCCAGACTAGCTAGAGATGCTGAAGATTTGAAAAACAGTTGGAGGGAAATGTATGTTGTGCTGTTAAAGAAGGAAATAATCCACTTCCCTTTAATGTCAGTGTGGAAGTGGGAATTTTAGCAGATCAATTTTTTATATATATCTGCAGAATTTTCCTTTTCCACTTGACAATTAAGGACACCTGTTTTCTTTTGCATTGGATCAGCCTACATTAAATTGATATTTTGGTAGGGAAGTGTTCAATTTGTGCAACAGATGCTGCTGTTTAGTATAGTTTAGGGCTTGGTCCAGATTTATGTGTTGTCTGTAGAGCATATTCCCTTAGCAGTATCCTTTCCATGAACTAGAATGGCCAGAGAACATATTAGTGTGGAATATTATTGCCTAGTTCCATGGCTAGCCTTATCATAGCCATGAGTTTTTGGCTGGCAGGAAAGGACAGTATATTGTTATTAAATTTGCCCCTCGATGGATTGTCACCTTGTTGTGGTGAGGGGGCTTGCGTGTTCCAATGAACCTGTGGGCACAACCACTGGAGTGATGCACTCCCAGGAGGGGCCACAGGGGAGGATCCAGACCAAGAACAATCCGAAGACCCAAAGACCTCAACGGCGGAGCAGGCGGAGGATAACATGGTACATGTTACAACGGCTGTGAAGGCAGAAGAAGGCTGCAACAGACTGAGAAGCCACTCTCGTTGTGTAATCACACCACTGCTGGGACCACACTGTGTGAAGACTGTGTGTTGACCGGCCGTGCACCAACCTCCACACATTAAAAAAAAAATCACGCACAGGCGTCTTCCAAGAAAAATGGAAGACAATCGTCCTCGAACTACGAAGGATCGCCTAAGTAAGTAAGTAAGTAAGTAAGTATTCAATTTGCCATTTTTTCCACCAGAAAAGGGGAGAAATACTTGTGAGCTTTTCTGCTTTGGGAGCCAAAATGATTTAGCTAGCTTTGCATGCTGTGACTTTGTGGGTGTGTGGGGTGGGGGCATATTATATTACTCTAGGCTGGGCCAACAAAATATCTTGGGGAAGCTCTCTTTAGCTTCTTTCTATCTGGTCTCATGCAAAGCTGGGGTTATGAAGTCATTAAAATTGCAGGGAAGGGGAAGAATAAATGAACAGGTGGATCAAGAAAGGGAAAAGGAGAAGACCATTACTTCTAACAAGACATGATTGCCATCACCATGCTTGTACAAACAGCTCTTGACAAGAGATATTGCCTCACAAGAAAATAAAGCAAATCCACTGACACTCTCTGAAGTGGAGCTGTGACCTTGTCAGCACCCTCATGGCTGGTGGGCGGTTGATGTGCCAAGTATCAGAAGCAGGATGGTTCAAGCTGTGATGGACACAAACCCACAGAAGAAGCACTCCCTCAGAATACTGAGAAAACCTCCCCTCTGCCTGAATAATAAAAAATAATAATAGTAATACATTTTATTTCTTACCCTCTTTCTCCCTAAAGCTTCAGGCAAAGCACAACACAAAGTTAAAATAGAATAAAAAACTAAAGACATGAAATAATTTAAAACACATAAACATAAGATTTAAGCACACATTAGCCATGTAAACATCAGCTAGAAAAAAGGCTAGAATTTTCTTACACCAGAACAAAAACTTAACACTGAGCTTAAAAATGCTTAAGACAACTTGATTGTTGTTTTCATGGGAGATACATTCCAGGACTTACTGTGGAAATGTGAAACTATAACAAATAACTAATCTTATAGAAATAAACCTGTGGAATAATACCATAGAATCATACTGGAGGACCTAGACCGGTTCTCAACTTGTGGTTCTCCAGATGTTTTAGCCTTCAACTCCCAAAAAATCCTAACAGCTGGTAAACTGGCTGAGATTTCTGGGAGTTGTAGGCCAAAACAACTGGGGACCCACAGGTTGAGAACCACTGACCTAGACAATGTCTAGAGAGAACTTTTTTCTAGCATTTCTAGGTTCTCCACTATTACTCAATGGTCAGCTTCCAGCTGAAGCATAGCATAGAACCACACTGGAGGACCTAGAACAGTAGTTCTCAACCTGGGGTCCCCAGGTGTTTTTGGCCTTCAATTCCCAGAAATCCTAACAGCTGGTAAACTGGCTGGAATTTCTGGGATTTGTAAGTCAAAAACATCTGGGGACCCCAGGCTGAGAACCACTGACCTAGAAAGTGCCTGGTTAAAACTTTTTAGAGAGGATGCAGGTAAGTGAAATTATGGATACCAGTCCTGTGGATATGGGGGTTGTATTTGTATTTGGAACTGGAATATGCATAGTTATGTGCTATGTCTGTGTCACTATTATAGTGCAAAAACAGTTGCATAGGCAGCTTTGCTTTCTCAAAGGTCATGCAAATGTAATCAACCATAGCACAGAATCAAAGCCTTCTTTCTCACTCTTGACTTGATGGGTGGAGAGTAAATCAACGCATGTGTGAGCTCAAGGCCAAATCACTTGACAGCTGGAGTATTCAGTGTAACTGTATTGGGGTATATTTATGCTATGCTAAATGTTTATAGGATCCTTCCAATAGTGTTTTCCATGAAGGTTTTGGCCAAGGATCAAAACTGGTACCATTCACATGTAAAGTAGGCCAGCCTCTACCATTGATCTGTAGGACCACACACAGAGACTTGGACTGATGGTGTGGTTACAAGGTTACTGGTGCTGAAAAGCAAAATGGCCCCTTTGCACTCTGGTAATGATTCCTAATTTATCATATAAATTAGGCTGTGTGATCAATGAAAATTTTATTTCAATACTCATTACTAAATTGGGGGAGTTATAGAGCTATCTGGATGAAACTTGCTATAACTGTGAACAACATTTACCACTGCTACTCATCCACCCAAGTTTCAGAACGTTTCACTCATTCACAGTTTTTTGGGAATTTAAAAGTTTTTATGAACAACATTTTTTTTAAAAACCGACAAGGGCTATCTCCTTGAATTTCTATTTTCAATGATACAACATAACCAGGGCATCATTTCCTTCAAGTTTCAAAACGATTTGCACATCCACTGATTTTTAGGGAATTTTAACCAACACAAACTTAACGGTACTATTTCACTGGACGAGCCCAGATACCATCCAGCCCAACCTCTTTCTACCAGGCAGGAAAAGCACAGTCAAAGCACTCACAACAGATGCCCATCCAGGCTTTGAAATAACAACAACAACAACAACAACAACAACAACAACAACAGGAAACCAACTAGTTAAACTTTGGAATTACTGCTTCTCAACTCTGCCTATCGCACAGGGATGATTCAACTCCCAACAATTCCCCTTTATCTTAAAAGCTCTTTAGAAAATGAACATGGGTTTTCCCCCACCAAAACTTTCAGGGAGGAAGAGGAAGAGGTGGCACAAAGCAGTAAGCAGAATTCTGGGAAATGTAGTTTGAGAAGGCGAGGACCCTTGTAGCAGAGAATTCAAAAGGCCCCTCCCTAAACTACATTTCTTCAGAATACTGGGCCTGCCCTAGTTAAAGCTTCAATGTGATGGTCTCTGCGTATCTCACTCTGGGCTGGCCATGTGCTGGAGGGGCTTTTTCCTTGTCCGGCCAGGCATCCCACCCTAGGTCCCACTTGCCGCTCCCTTTGGGAAAAGAGGGGAAAAGAGGGAACCAAACCCAGCCCTTTTGGGGGAGAAGCGGCGCCCACGTCGGACACCTGGAGCCACTTACGAGACTTACATAACTCATCTGAAAATCATATGTCAGTGCTCTGAACCTTAGGTTTTTTGCATGGCCGCCCTTCTTAATATTGCTTTGTATGTAGGAATCTTACAAAACAGATATGACAAACGAATTATACATTCATTTTTGCACAGCCCTAAAAGATACAATTTTTTTTTATTCTTGCAAGTAAAAATGAAGGATTTCAAAGGATTTATGGGTGAAAATACAAGAGGCTTTATCTAAGTGTGTGATTTTTTAAATCATTTTACCTGTTGGGATTTTTATTTGCAAAAAATGTGCAAAAACAATGTTTTGTGTAAAAACAGTGTCACGCCAGAGCAAAGATTCATATAGAGATACAGCAGAAACCTTCCCTTGTGGTCACTTGGAGCTTTAAGCAATTACTCATGACTGAATTCATTTATTGTTCAGGATGCATGGTTTGGGAATGATTGCTCTGCGGAGGAGAAGGGGATGGTTAACACATTTACATTACTGCCTGACAGCCTGTGGCAAATAGCTAGGCTGGTCATTAACTTCAGGAGAAGTGAATGCATGACTAAAGTTCTTTCCCTAAGGACTCTGTTCCGGTCACCGCGACCTACCCACCTACTTGGTAGATCCCTCTGCCTTGCTTCAGGTATGACCAACCCCTCCCCACCCCACCCCACTCCCCCATTCCTTGCTGTGATTAAATAACAAGCAGGGACTGATTTGCAGCAAAGCCCTTGATGCTCTGTGCTCACTCCACTGGGAACACAGTGAACCTGTGTTCCTGCTTACCAAGCTGTCAGGGAACCTGGCCTGGCTCCCAGTCTGGGATGCCTCTTCTTCTTCTCCAGCCTTAGCGGAAGGGACACCCTGTCACTACAAGTCAGATTGGAAGGTGTTGCTGCTGCTGAAACCCTTTGCACCCCTAAGGAGTTAGCAGTGCTGTTGAATTGGCTTTTTGCCTAAACCCTTTCCCCATCTCTCTCCTCTGTTCCCCTGGCTTTCTTCTCACTGTCACTTAAATCTCCCACTTCACATGAAGCCAGCCAGGAGGAGCATTGCAAGGGGGTGGGGGATATGTATGTGTGTGTGTGTGTGTGTGTGTGTGTGTGTGTGGGAGAGGGGGGAGAGTCTGGATGTGAATGTTTCCGCATATGACAACTCAAGGCTCCTCCTGTGTAGAAGGCTGGAGATTCCTAGCCGTGTGGAGAAAATTGGGCTTTCATTTTGCTTCCCGCCCTTTCCCCTCCCTCTGGATTTCCTGTCCTTTCTTTCCCTGTCAAGTCAGTTGAAGCTGCCTTTTTTAGACTTTAATGAACCTCTCAGTTACTGCCAGGCAAGGCTATATTCTGGCCTTTCATTAACAGTCCATTTGAGATGGATTCGTCATGATGGAATACAGTAGACAGCCCCAAAATGGGCATTGGGTGCGATAGCTTACTTCCCAGGGGTTTAGAACAAATGCTCTTCTAATCAGGCTGCTTCTTGGATAAATGAGGCATCAAGATACCTTTTATCACTGGGGAACAAGGTGGGCCTGATCTCGGGCCAATGCCCAATGCCCAAGTCCATCCATGAGCAAACAAAGGGCCAGTTTGGCTCCTGGAGAAAAGCCAAACTGAAGCTGAGGAAGAGGAATAAAAATCTGACACAGTGAGAAAGTGAGTCCTGTCGAAGGCTTTCATGGCCGGGATCACAGGGTTGTTGTGTATATATATACCTCACAACCTCTGAGGATGCCTGCCATAGATGTGGGTAAAATGTCAGGACAGAATACTTCTGGAACATGGCCATACTGCCCAGAAAACACACAACAACCCACAGGGAGTACTCTTTATTTTGCTTCTCAGGGAAGAAAGCAGAGGTTGAAAAGAGAGACACAAATACACTGAAGAAGGTAGTTTCTAAACCCTGTGCTATCTTACCAGCTCAAGGCATGGCAGGTAGGGATGGGAGACTGCAGGCTGAGATGGAAACATATGACGCCTGCCTCAGGGTTTGTCTGCCCAAAATGTGGTTGGGAAAGATGGTCAGTGGTGGAATTGTAGCCATATGTTCACGGTTGTGACTCAGCTGTGTGTGCTCATCATGGAGTCCACCACAATATGAGAAACACATGTTTGGAGCAAGTTTCCCCAGGGCAAAGACAGACTTCCATTCCATCCATCACATTTGGTGGTGAGTTATGATTTTGATTCCAATCCACATCTTGGATGCAAGGATCCATTGCTTTCCCACTTTCTGCTGTATCAACCCTGTGTGATGGGAGAACAATTAGAGAGGGTCTGATCTAAAATGTGTGTGTAGTGGCTCAGATTGTCAATTTTTCCTGCTTGCTGGCTTGTCTGTTTTGCATCGATTGCTGGTCTGTTTGCTTCCCAGCAGGGGGAGCTGAAAGGAAAGGAGCAAAGCAGGTGGTGGTAGGCAAGGATGGGTTTTGCACTTCTCTTCCATTCTTTGCTTATAAGACATTGCCGGTGTTCACAGACATCTTCATATCAGGCGTGGAAATAATGGCAGATTACAACCAATCATATCTGGCGGATACTGAAACTGATTGATTAATCCCTCCAGGCTTTGAGTGCTTAAATCTTAAAAAATTGAGTTTAAATCCCTGCATGTTTACCATGCTGAAGTGAGAGATGCTACCTTTTTTCCAGAGCAGCTCTTCCACTTAAATTGTGATGGGGCCAAGAGGTATGTCTACCATATGAGGACTAGGAGTGCCTACTGAATTTCACCAGTTCAGGGGAGTGTGTATATGTGAATCCATTCTAACTGTGTTTTTAAGCTCTTGGAAGCACAGAACTTATGTTGGGGATAAATTCATCACCTTTCAAGCAGTAGCAGGGAAAGTGTAACCTAGTAACTGTCAGGACCCAGGCTGCAGAGCACCAATAACCATACACAGAGGCCAGAATCTATCTAATATCTTTATTGTGGAAATATATAAAGTTAATAAAAACAAGTGTAGAAAATAGTCCAGAAGTAGACCTTTCAGGAAAGGTCAAAATTAGTCCAAAGAAACAATGTCCAATATGAAATATTAAGGTCCAAAGTTGTAATCCAGTAACCGAAACACTCACTTTGCCAAGCAAAGTGAGGGGAGATGACAAGGTCCTTTAGTCCATGAAACTTAAGCAAGGCTAGGAAGTAAACTTGATTCTTGGAACACTAGGCTTAATTCGAGGCAACAAGAAACGAGGAGCAAGAACAGGGTCCGTGGTAAATTCGTGGCGAGGTCCGGAAAGCAAGGCAAGGTCCGTGGAGCAAGGCAAGGTCCTGGGAAGCAAGGCAAGGCTGGAAACGGGAGCAAAGGACTTGGACGCGGGAGTAGCGTAGTCCACACACAACCTACTCCCGAAGCTGACGAATTGACTCCGCAAGATTCCTACGTGGGCAAAACACCTAAATAGGGTCTCGTTTCCCCGCCAAAGAACAATTCTCCAAAATGTCCTGAACCTCGAATTCCTCCTCCCCATCCACCAAAACAGGAGTGGGGGCCGGCCGGTCTGCATCAGGGCGCACACCATCCGCCGGAAGGAGCAGGGAGCGATGAAACACTGGATGAATGCGCATAGAGCGCGGAAGTTGAAGTTTGAAAGTCACGGGGTTAAGTTGCGCCACCACTGGATAGGGACCAATGAAACGGGCATCTAGCTTCCGGCAAGGGCGGTGGGAGGGCAAAAAGCGAGTGGACAGAAGAACCCGGTCTCCTACCTTGATTTCGGGGCCCGGCTGGCGATGATTGTCAGCGTGGCGTTTATAATCCTCCTTGGCTTGGTCTAGTTGCTGGAGCAAAAGTTGTTGCACCGCTGTGAGTTCTTGCAGCCAGTCCTCTGCTGCGGGAACTTCAGAGGTTTCAATGACAGAAGGAAAGAAACGTGGATGGAAGCCGTAGTTTGCAAAGAACGGGGTTTCTTTAGTTGAAGCCTGGATACCATTGTTGTAGGCAAACTCCGACAGCGGCAACAGGGAAGCCCAATTGTCCTGCTGATAGTTTACATAACAGCGAAGGTATTGTTCCAAAGTGGCATTGGTGCGCTCAGTTTGCCCATCCGTTTGGGGATGGTGAGCCGAAGATAAACGAGAGTCTATGCCCAATAGTTTTTGTAGTGCTTTCCAGAAACGAGAGGTGAATTGAGACCCACGGTCTGTGACCAAACTCTTGGGCAAACCATGTAATCTGAAAACATGCTGAAGGAATAAATCTGCAGTCTCTTTGGCCGTGGGGAGGCCATCGCAGGGAATGAAATGGGCTAACTTGGTAAAAAGGTCCACCACCACTAGGATCGTGGTGAATCCAAGGGAAGGTGGTAGGTCAGTGATAAAATCCGCAGAAATTATTTCCCATGGACGAGATGGAGTAGGGAGGGGATGCAGTAGCCCTGAGGGCTTCTCCCTTCTTGTCTTGGAACGCTGGCATACCGGGCAGGTATTGACATATTTTTCCACATCCTTGCGGATCTTGGGCCACCAGAAATCTCTTAGGATCAAATGCATGGTTTTAAATAATCCGAAATGCCCTGCTGGCTTGCAGTCATGACACAGACGAAGTGCCTTTTTCCTGCCCGGTCCTGGAGGGATGTAGACGTGATTTCTATAGCAAAGCAACCCATCCTTAAGCGAGAAGGGAAAATGTAGTCCTTGGCGAAGTTGATCTTGAGCCCAGGCATCCGCCTGTTGACTGGCCCTGATTTCCTGAGCACAAAGGGGCCCTGGAGTAGAGGGAGTAGATTCAATTGGAGTGGATTTGGTGTTCCCCACTGTGAGCGTGGCAAAGTTCTCGGGCTGCAGCAATTGGGATTCAAAGGTCTCTCTGCGCCCTGCAGCATATTCTGGTTTCCGTGATAGAGCATCTGCTTGCTTGGTCTGAGCTGGGGTTACATAATGGATCTGGAAGTCAAAACGCTCAAAGAATAAAGCCCAGCGCTGCTGCCTCTGATTTAACTTGCGGGCAGTTCTTAGATGTTCTAGATTCCGATGATCAGTATGGACCTCAATGGGAAATTTGGCCCCTTCTAACCAATGTCTCCAAGTTTCAAAGGCTGCATTTATGGCCAAAAGTTCTTTTTCCCAAATAGTGTAATTTCTCTCTGGGGCTGTTAGTTGACGGGAGTAAAAAGCACAAGGGTGAAGATGATCTCCCACTGGTTGCAAGAGTACAGCCCCAATTGCCACATCGGAGGCGTCAGCCTGCACAACAAAAGGGGTTTTAGGATCTGGGTGCTGAAGGATTGGCTGGGACGTGAATAATTTCTTTAGTTGCTGGAACCCTTTCTCTGCTTGCTCCGTCCAGCGGAAAGGCTGTTTCCCACGGATGCAGCTGGTGATTGGATCAGACCAGCGGGCAAAGTCTGGAATGAACTTGCGGTAATAGTTCGCGAACCCCAAGAAACGCTGCACCTCTTTCTTGTTGGTTGGCGCCCGCCATTCCAATACTGCTGAAACCTTTGCCGGGTCCATGGAGAGCCCTAGTGGCGAGACACGGTATCCCAGGAAATCTACCTCTTGTAGATCAAAAGCGCATTTTTCCAGCTTGGCATAAAGTCCATGATCCCGCAATCGTTGTAACACCATTCTGACGTGGTTCTCATGTTCTGATTGTGATCTAGAAAACACCAAAAAATCGTCCAAGTAGATGATCAAGAACCGATCTAGATAATCCTGAAAGATATCATTGACAAAATGCTGGAACGTTGCGGGAGCTCCACATAACCGAAATTCATGACCAGGGACTCGAATAATCCGAATTTAGTCTGGAAGGCGGTTTTCCACTTGTCCCCCTCCCTGATGCGAACTAGATTATAAGCCCCCCGAAGATCCAGCTTGGTGTAAACCTTGGCCCCTCGAAGCCGGTCTAGTAGGTCCGAGATCAAAGGCAGGGGATAGTGGTCCGGCTTAGTGATATTGTTCAATGCTCTATAGTCCACCACCAAGCGTAGGTCCCCTGACTTCTTTTTCACAAACATCACTGGGGAAGCGGCTGGGGATTGAGAGGGTCTGATGAACCCCTTGCGGAGGTTTGACTCTATGAACTCCCTGAGAGCTTCTTGCTCTGGTTCAGTCAGGGAGTAGAGGTGTCCTCGCGGGATCGGGGCCCCCTCCACCAAGTCAATGGCACAATCATAAGGCCTATGCGGGGGCAGTTTCTCGGCTTCCTTCTCATTGAAAACATCCCAAAAGTCTGAGTATTTCTTGGGCAAGGTGATGATGGATTCAGCGTCTGTGGCATGGCAGACCTTGGCTACAAGACAATGGTTTTGGCAATATTTAGAAGCAAACTGCAGTTCTCTGTTGGTCCAAGAGATGCTGGGGTCGTGGAGTGTCAGCCATGGGATCCCTAGAATCACAGGGAAATGAGGAACCTCGGTAACAAAGAAGGAAATCTCTTCCATATGTTCCCTTATCCACATTCTGGTGGGTTCAGTCCATTGGCTTACTGGACCTGTCTTTAGGGGGCGGCCATCTATGGCTTGCACCACCCGGGCGTTCTTGAAATTGTGATATTGTAATCCCAGAGAGTCGGCATACTCTCTATCAATGAAATTGTTTGTTGCTCCTGAGTCTATCATGGCATGGATCATGACGAGTCCTTTTTTCGCTGACCACAAGGTGACCACTAGGAGAAATAGGACCCCGGTTGGCGGCTCTTGAGTGGGGTTTCTGACCGGGTTGGCGAGCCTCTCTACGCCCGGTCGTTGGCTTCCCCCGCCGGCTTTGCGCCAGCCGCCTCGGCCGTCTCCGACTCCACGGAGGACGCCGCCGCCAAACGAGCGGCGGGCTTTCTTTTGGCTGGGCACTCTCTGGCAAAGTGGCCCCCGTCTCCGCAGTACCAACAGAGGTTTAAACGTTGGCGGCGGGCCTTCTCGGCAACGTCTAACCTGGGGCGCACATTGCCTAATTGCATTGGCACCTCCCCGCTTTCTCTGGGGTATGGGGCTGGTGGCGGGGGTCTCCACACTGGACGTGGTTGGACGCCGGTGGGAGCGGGAGGTTTTGCCCCAGCTCTCCCACTCTGTCCTCGGAGCCATTGTTTTCTGTTGGCAAGCATGACTTCGGCTCGTAAACATTGGTCAATAAGTCTTTCAAGAGAGTTCGGAGGATCCACCTTGGAGATTTCTTCCAACATCTCGATATTGAGACCCTCCCGAAACTGTCCTCTGAGGGCTATGTCATTCCAACCGGTGCTTTGAGCCAGCACTCGGAACTCGGCTATGTACTGGGACAAGGGCCTGTCCCCTTGAGAAAGGCGCCGGAGTTTGTGGCCGGCCACCTCTAAATTGTCCTCGATCCCCCAAGTCGCCTTAAGGTGATTCAGGAAGTTTTGCGCGGAACTTAGGTGTGGGGAGGCTTCATCGTACAGCGCCGTGGCCCAATTGGCCGCGGGGCCGTCCAGGAGACTGTAAATCCACGCCACCTTGATGTCTTCTTGGGGAAACTCGGCATGACGGGCTTCTAGGTATGCCTGGCATTGTCGACGGAAAACGTGAACCTTGGAAGCTTCTCCAGAAAACTTGGTTGGCAATGCCAGGGCAGGGAGACGGATTCCGCGTTCCTTCAAGCCCCGTATTTCTCCCTCCTGCGCATGGATCATATCACGGATTCTGTCCACTTCATCCTTGGCAATGATGTAGCTGAGTGGCTGGTCTCCCGGCCCGGCTCCGGTAGACATTCTGGCCTAGGTTGATTGGTGCTTAAGGTGGCGGAGTCAAACTGTCAGGACCCAGGCTGCAGAGCACCAATAACCATACACAGAGGCCAGAATCTATCTAATATCTTTATTGTGGAAATATATAAAGTTAATAAAAACAAGTGTAGAAAATAGTCCAGAAGTAGACCTTTCAGGAAAGGTCAAAATTAGTCCAAAGAAACAATGTCCAATATGAAATATTAAGGTCCAAAGTTGTAATCCAGTAACCGAAACACTCACTTTGCCAAGCAAAGTGAGGGGAGATGACAAGGTCCTTTAGTCCATGAAACTTAAGCAAGGCTAGGAAGTAAACTTGATTCTTGGAACACTAGGCTTAATTCGAGGCAACAAGAAACGAGGAGCAAGAACAGGGTCCGTGGTAAATTCGTGGCGAGGTCCGGAAAGCAAGGCAAGGTCCGTGGAGCAAGGCAAGGTCCTGGGAAGCAAGGCAAGGCTGGAAACGGGAGCAAAGGACTTGGACGCGGGAGTAGCGTAGTCCACACACAACCTACTCCCGAAGCTGACGAATTGACTCCGCAAGATTCCTACGTGGGCAAAACACCTAAATGGGGTCTCGTTTCCCTGCCAAAGAACAATTCTCTGGGGAACCAGAACCGAAAGCCATTCTCTGTGTCCAGATGCATGACTCCCTAAAGTTTCCCATGGGAAGCAGGCTTAATCAGCTGAATGCCTGGCAGCAATCCTTGCGCTCCTGCGAGAAGCCTCCTGAGCGCCTTTCTGTTGTTTATAATAATCACGGCGAGAAAATGGGGGAGATTTCGGCTCAAGGCTTGTTTGGCAGACTTCTGGAAGGCAAATCTCCTGCAGGTGCAAGGGCTCCAATTCTGGCTGAAAAAGCTCCAATTCTGGCTGAAACGGTGGGAAACCTAAGTTTTCCTCTTCATCTGTCACAACAGTGTTAGGAACGGGACTACATGGCCCATGAGTCATCACAGTAACCTCCTATAGCCGTTGAGACTTTGAAGTGTGGCCCCAAAAGATCCTCAAGCCCCCAGACTCCCAAATGGCTTAACATTTTTTGCATTTATATAATATATAAAACTTTATTTGTATTCCGCCCTATCTCCCCGCCCTATCTCAAACTGCTCCCAAATGGCCACATATATGACAATTTACTTTTTGTAGACCTATGGCACCATCACACCCCAAAACAAAAATTTAACTCCTCAGATAATTAGCTGAAGTGACATGATGTCACTTCCCGTGTATTGAAATGCAGTCATGTTTCTCACCAGGGGAGTATGATCCTCACATCTGCACTTGTCCCAAACCACTTTAAAGTATGAGTTATAACCAGATTTGGGGTCATTACTTCATTGACAAGGAAGCTACTATCTAACGTTGATGGTGATGTGAGTATAAAGCAAAACAAAAATCCAGAAGACCTTAGAGATGTCTGGCCAGCTGTGTCACAAGCTTGCTTGTTCACTGATCAGCCAGCATTCCCTGCTTTTGTATCCATGAGCCCGACAGCAACAACAGGAAGGGAAGCAAAATAAAAAAGGCTTGTCTGATGGCTATGGGAGGGCAGGGAGACTTTGCTACCAAAGCCAAAGTAACATGGAAAGAACAGAAATATATTCCAATACCACCAAAAAGATCCCCCAACAATTCAATAAGTTTCAGCTTCCTTTTTATCCAAAATCAACTATATATATATGTGAAAGGAAACAACCGGCTCAAGCAAGCCTTACATAAGAAAACAAAAACATTTTCAACCTTGTAGAGACCACTCAAAAACTTTTTCCAAAATATATACAGGGATAACTTCTAATTTCACTAGCCTCCGTCTTTCTTACAATTGTCATTTTGGTGATTAATAATATCAATCTATGGGTTTGTTTGTTTTTTAAAAAAAAAACATACACACACAAGGGTGTAGGAATCTAGTTAAGGCAGGTTTTTTCTCTCCACCTTTTGCATGTTATGTTAACTTAGTACAGATTTCTGGAGGGAGCTGCTATTTAACTTCCCTGTTATAGGCAGACACTCGCAGCTACAGTAGAACTGGATAGAATAAAAATGGCTTTTTCTCACTCTTAAGTTTCATTGTATTGTTTACTGCAGATATGCTGCTGCAACCTGGCAATGAAAATCTGTGTTCCTAGATGCTCCTGATGCCAATGACATTAAAAGCCTTCCAGCTAGACAGAATGAGGAGGAAAGGGAGATGGGCAAGCATAAAATCACTTTCTAAAAGGAGGTTATTTGTCAGAGGCTTTGTTAACAGAGGAATACAACCTTGTGTTGTCGAAGGCTTTTTCTCTCTTCCTCAATCTCTCCTTACATATAACCAGCAGGGGGCACTGAAGGGAATTTGTCAGAGATGAGACCATAGCAAATGTACAATGGCCAGGTTTTTGAATTAAATACAGACGGGGCGAAGAATAGGAAAGCAAGGGGGACAGTGACACCATTATTCTTTCATTCTATTCTCAAATATAAATGCTCTGCAGAAGATGCTAAACACACATTATTTGGTGGAATAACAAGTTTTATATAAGTGTGTATATGATGAGAGAGAGCTCATGAATAAGGATTTGTCTGGAAATATAGGTATGAGAGAACTTGTAGTTTGTGTAAGTCTGTGTAAATATGTGTGTGTGTGTGTGTGTGGAGGGGGGGGGAGTGTCCTAAGACAACATGTACACCCATGCTGTTAAGAGGTTTTGTGTATTTGAAGCAAGTGTGTGTGAAGAAAACAAAGAGAAAAAGAGAGCATTTGGGACAAATCTGTTGTTTAGCCAAGCTCGGGGAAAGGTCCACTTTCCATCTGCCTCCTTTGTCTTCTCCCTTGTGGTTGGGATAATTCACGGGGTTACTGTAAGTCCCTGGAGAGAGGCCTTGCGTGACTGGGACTGGGTATGAAAACAATGGCAGCAATGAGACGCTGACTAAAGCATTGCACTCCAACGCTCTGGCTTCATTTCATCAAAGTATTTAGATCAGAATCTCACAAGCGGAATGCAAATTGGAAGCATATTTGGGCACAATGACTGCAGGCAGACCTTCAAAGGTAGTGTGTGTGTGTGTGTGTGTGTGTGTGTGTATACAAAACATATAGCAGAAGAAATGTGGTCATCATCTTGACAGTTCCCAAAGGAGCAGCTCAGCTAAAAAAGCTGGAGAATAAAGTGAATCCAAGGTGAATCTCTTTTTCAGTTCTTTTGGAGAGGCCATAGGTCTTGCTTCACAGAGAGCCATTCCTTGGTTGAAGGCCTGTCAGAGGATAGTTCTTTCACTGAAATCCCCTTTTTGAAGGCCAAGGCTGGTTTGGAAGTCAAGAACCATCAGAAAGGCTAATCAGTGGACAGCAGATCACCTGCCCACAAATTCCCTTGGTATACAGGACGTCTGCTTTTCATAGTGACTTCCAGATTTGCACCAACACATGTAAATTAGCATATATAATGTTAACACAATTCTGTGTCTTTTCTGTCTTTCTCTCCCTCTGTCAATGTGACCATTCAGTACTACCTTATTTCTCTTCTGGAAAAAAGATATGGAAACTGGATGTTGTGGATGGTGGCTTGGATGCCAGTGAGAGGGTAAATGTACTCTTGAGATTTAGCTGGAAATTTCAAGGAGCTGCCCGTGATGCTGAACCCATTTGGGTGACACTATTACTCCCAGTGGGTATCATCTATATTAAAATCCAAGTAAGATTCACCACTTCAGTGATATGCTAGCCACCATTAGAAACTCGTCTGTGTCTCATATCCCAAATTCAGTTTGTGCTCCAGAGGTATATGTACCATTATCTTACAGAAACAATTCTCACATATGACAGATATAACATGGCCAGAGGTAAAACTGGAGTGGGCTCCTGTATTTTTTATTGTTGTGTAGAAGGAGGAACCTGTGGACATTCTTCTATGCAACCAGTAATGGTACAGGAACCCTCTCCAAGAAGGGAAAAAGAGGACCCAACAATTACCACCCAGTCAGCTTGACATCAATACCAGGAAAGATTCTGGAGCAGATTATTAAGGAGGCAATCTGCAATCACTTAAAAAGAAATGCTGTGATCACTAAAGTCAGCATGGATTTCTCAAAAAAAATCATGACAGACTAATCTTATCTCTTTTTTTGATAGAGTTATAAGCTTGGTAGATGCAGGGAATGCTTTGGATGTAGCATACCTTGATTTCAGTAAGGCCTTTGACAGAGTCTCCTATGACCTTCTTGCAAGCAAATTAGTCAAATGTGGGCTAGGCAATGATACTATTACGTGGATCTGTAATTAGTTAAGTGACTGAACCCAAAGGGTGCTCCCCAATGGTGCCTTTTCATCCTGGAAAGAAGTGACTAGTGGAGTGTCACAGGGTTTGGTCCTGGGCCCAGTACTGTTCCACATTAATGACTTGGATGAAAGTTTAGAGGGCGTGCTTATCAAGTTTGCAGATGACACCAAATTAGGACAGACAGCTAAAACTCCAGAGGACAAGATCAGAATTCAAAATGACCTCAACAGATTAGAGAGCTGGGCCAAAACTAACAAAATCAATTTCAACAAGAACAAATGTATGATTCTACACTTAGGCAGAAAAAAATGAAATGCAAAGATGCAGAATGGGTGATGACTGGCTCGACAACAGTCCATGTGAGAAAGATCTTAGAGTCTTCATGGACAACAAGTTGAACATGAGCCAACAGCGTGCTGTAGCATCTTAAAAAAAGCCAATAGAATTTTGAGCTGCATCAAAAGGAATATAATGTTGAGGGAAGTCATGATGCCTTTGTATTCTGCTTTGGTCAGACCTCAAATGGAATATTGTGTCTAATTCTGGGCACCACAGTTCAAAAGAGATATTGACAAGCTGGAAGGTGCCCAGAGGAGGGCAACTAAAATGACTAAAGGCCTGGAGACCATGCTTTATGAGGAGTGGCTTAAAGAGCTGGGTATGTTTCACTTGCAGAAGAAAAGGTTGAGAAAAGACATGATATCCATGTCTAAATATGTGAAAGAGTGTCATAGGGAAGAGGGAACATGTTTGTTTTCTGCTGCCCTGGAAACGAGGACTCAGAGCAATGGGTTCAAATTACAGGAAAGGAAATTCCACCTGAACATTAGGAAGAATTTCCTGAACACATAAGCTGTTTAACAATGCAACTCTTTGCCTCTAAGTGTGGTGGAAGATCCTTCCTTGGAAGCTTTTAAACAGAGGCTGGATGGCCACCTGTCAGAGATATTTTGATTGTGTTTTTTCTGCATGTTAGGGGGTAGGACTATATGACCCATGTGGTCTCTTCCAGCTCTATTATTCTGTAATTCTATGATTCAAGTTTTCCCTCTGACACTCCAAATAGGTGCACAAAGATAAGATTAGTTTTTCTTTGACATTTTAAATAAACATGTGGGGTAATGTATGAATAGCATAGACATAGTATAGAGAAATACTTTCTCTTTGCCCTCTTCCTTCCTTCCCTTTTTGGAACTTGGTCTTATCCACAGAAGGCAACTGATGGCAGAATCATAGAATTATAGAGTTGGAAGAGACCACATGGGCCATCTAGTCCAACCCCCATCATGTAGGTTCAAGACACAAGAAAATATCTCTTCGTACAACAGAATAATATATGGAATTAGTTATAATTGGGTGCTTAGACAACGGGATATAATAAATGGTTTTCATGAAATGGCTAGGTGGAGATGGAGAAAATGAAATGCATTGGAGAAAGGTGACTTAAGGCGAATCTGAAATTTCTTTCAGGAGACTTTTGTCTGTCCTCCACCTCCTACACATTCCCTATATGAAAGATGCAAATTGGACTTTTACTAAGCAGGGACCTTCACAAGTCTGCCTCATTGTGTTTTATGTGGCCTTAACAAACTGGTTATGCTCAGTTCTGTCTTTTGTGTGCATCATTCTCCATCTCTGCTGATGGAATCTCGCGTAAGTGAACTCGAACCCTCCCATCCCAAATGGTAAAAGCCACCATTCATGAATGCTCATATGTGAAGAGCTACATGTTTTTTCTCCCATTGGTTCTATTCATGTCCTGCCTTGCTATTTGGCTGCTGTTTAGGATTCTTGCCTTTTGAAAACACCCATGGCTAGTTCCTCCCTCCTTGACCACCCCAAGTGTTTGGAGAATCTGGAGAGAATAATGGGAGCTTTTGTCAGTCTTTCCTTTTTAGATATGTAAAAAAAGAAAAAAGAAGCAAAACGAGAAACAACAACAACAAAAGGCATCGCTGCAGACTGTTTGTTCGCAAAAACCCTGTCTCCATGGCAACATTCATTGCAGTATATGTATATGAGAGCCAACAGGCTGAGCCTGCACTGTACTGTACAGGGAAGGAAAGCCTCTCTGCTCCTGCCCACACACTCTTCCCCCTCCCCAGTTTCTCATTGAGATGCATCTGACAGGGTTGCTGAGCTGAGGGGGAATCCCTGCTTCAAGAAGAAAAGGAAACCCTGGCTCAGCCTTACCTGGCAAAGAGAGAAAAGCGAAGGCAAGAGAGAAATCAGGAAACACCCTGAGATGTGTATGTGCTTGTCAGTAGGGGCTGGTCTGTCTTGGTCAGCATTGAGCAGGGCAAGAGGTTAGAGACACAGGGTTGGTCAAATGGAAGTACAAAAAGACATCATTTTACTTAAATAAGAGGTACTGAAGGTCTTGGGTTGATCTCTCCCTCCCCCCTTTACCAATACTCTCGGATTCATTCTCGGTGATTACAAGTATCTCTCCCTGAGCAAATAATTATAGAATTAAAACCCAATCCTTTTGGTCCCTTAATAGCTTTAGCCAATCTGTCAGTAGTGGTTGGTGTGCGATGGGGCTGGGGGAGGGAGAAGGCTGGGGAGAACGGTTATATAAGGTCCTCAGCCGCAACAGCAGCAGCACCATCAGCAGCAGTACACAAACTCCTCTCCTCCAGCTCCGCTCAGTCCCAATCCCAAGACAGCCCTCCTTCAAACTAACCACCGCTTCTTTTGCCCTCGCATCCAAACAAGTGATGCTCAGGAGGAGGCCTAATATGCCACAACACCAGAAGCTCCCTTGTCTGAGTTCTGTTCAAACCAATTTCCATGCCTTTCTCTCTTTTTCATACAGTCTAGTCAATTTGTTTCAGATCCCTGAGATTTATGGCTGTTTCGTGAACTTTGCTGTTCCAGTTTTAGGTGGAACTTCCTAGTTCTATGGGTGTATTTTGATGGATCTGGATGTATTCTTGATACTTCTTGAGAATTTCCTGTCACTTGTGTGAGCGATTCTGTCTAAGCCCTTGTTGGAAGGAAGAAAATGGCAAGGTTGATGAACACAATTGTTTTGAGTGTCCCTTCTTGTGGAGTGGAGTGGAGCCAAACCAGTACCTTGGTTTTTCAGGGACATGGAGGCTAGAGTGACATTGGTATAAGGCGTGGAATGAGTTAGATTGAGTTTGTATGGCATTTTGGAGATAAAGGTGCTCAAATCCATTCTAACTTGTATGCCATCTTTGATACAATTCTGGGAGATATAACATTGGGCCCTGTTTGCCCAATAATAATGTTTTATTTTCCATTTGTAAAACCTGAGAATGTGGACTAGATCCTCGGAGCTACCACTTATCCACTGGCCCCTTGCTCTTCTTGATTCATTCAAAAGGCCAGAGGGGGCCTGGCTCAGTGTGTCATCAATGCTTGCAAGGCAGATTTCTAATATGCCCAAAAGAGGTTTGTAAGGCCTTTGTTGAAAAAGTCTTCCCCTGCAATTGATATGTAACTATTGATCAAGATCTATGATTCCATTGTGGTGTTCCAGCTCCATACACTTCTGGATGGAACAGGTTATTTTGAGCCATGTCAAGTTTTGTTAAGAGACAGAGACAGCTTTGGTCACCTTGGTGGATGGTTTATGTCAGGAAATAGATATGGCATTGTATCTCTGTTGGGTTTGCTGATCATATACTTTCAGAAAGACTCACAAACTGCTCTATGGCTTAAGGGTCCCACAGTTTGCCATGATGAATTTATCGAGCAAATGATGGTTTGAACAAACTAAATTTTCTTTTTCAAAGCAGAACAGCAAGAGCCTAATCTGAAATGGATTTTTACCTGTTGTTTGGAAAGTAAACCAGAGTTCACATAAGCTATGGTTTGATGAAATCTGAAAGAAAAGGAAGAAAATCTGGGCCCAGCAGTTGAAGAACAGCTCTCCTTCCAGCTCAAATGGAACTTACCTAGCAATGGGGGGAGAAAACAGCAGACAGTATCTGCAAGATTTAATCTCCTTCCACATTAGCATCCCATTTCCCCTGCATGCTGTGCCTTTTTAGAATGTAAACCCTATAAAGTGCCATCTGTTTTAATGGTGCTAGATAAATGAATTATGATAATAACAGCTCCAGGTTTTAGTCCAAACTTTAAAGAAATTATGTAAGATCCTTTTTTCAAAATAAGTTTTTATTAAGTGAATAAATGGCATACATAATACAAGAAAGAAAAATATCTGAAGATAATGGAATATGCTTAATACAGGGACGCCATTCCCTCGAACCCCCCATCCCTCCACCCACTTCTGAACCACCACCCAGTATGAAACTAATGTCTCAGAAATCATTCCTTTAACCCACATTAATAAATTCCACTTGTGACTACTCTGAAATCTATTTTTGTCTTCTTTTCTAGATATCCAAATGCAAACCTCCATTTCTTAACCAAATCTTCATTACTTCCTCCCCATATGCCATTGGATAGCTTGGCCATTTGAATATATTCTAATAATTTTTGTCTCCAGACTCCAGTCCTTTAGCAATAGCTCTTTTTCTCCTTTTCAAGATTTCTATTGATAGGTTTCTACATCTTCTTTGCTGATTTTTTCTTCAAATAGCCCTAAGAGGCACATCTCTAGATTTTTTCCTAATATTTTTAATAATCATATTATTTGTTTCTTTAATTACTGTTCCCCAAAAAGTTTGTATCAACTTACAGGTCCACCAGGCATGACAAATGATACCTTTCTGTACTTTACATTTCCAGCTATCCCCTGGTGAGATTTGTCTATTTTAGCTATTATTTCAGGTGTTACATAGCTTCTATAAAACATTTAATACAATGTTCTCTGTAATAGATCCTACTATTGAAAAATTTAATCCTTTTCTCCATAAATATTCCCAATTATCTAACTCAATATCTTTCCCAAAATCTTTAGCCCACGAGATCATTACTGTTTTTATACAATTATTTTCTAGGTTGCACTCTAATGTGTACCTATATAATCTGGAAATTAATCCCTTGTTTCTCTTATCTAAAATATTCTCCAATTCTGATTTTTTTAGTGAAACCTACTTTATTATCTTTTAAAAATATATTATATAATTGGTAGTAGTGAAACCAATCATTTATCCCTAACTCTTTTCTTCCTTTTAATCTCCAGTGCTCTTTTCCTTTAATTAAGTACTCCCGTTAGGTCCTGAACTACCGTCTAATACAATGGTTCTCAACCTGTGGGTCCCAGGTGTTTTGGCCTACATCTCCGAGAAATTCCAGCCAGTTTGCCAGCTGTTAGGATTTTTGGGATTTGAAAGTCAAAACATCTGGGGACCTGCAGGTTGAGAACCACTGTTCTAATAAGTTCAGCACCATAGACTTATTTAAAGTTTAGAACAGCTCAGTTGACATGGGGCCCACTAGCTAACAGTTTGAAGAGGTCAGGGGCTGGCAGGAACACAAGTGTGAATGGACAAATTGTGATAGTCCCCACAATATGGGAAATGGTGTGGGACAGATTGCAGTATATATTTGGTTAATTTAAAACTCAGTTAAAAGGTCTAAATATCCTAAAAGGCACTACATCTTGCCTCATCTGGAAACTAAGCAGGGTGAACCCTAATTATGACTTTGTTGGGAGATTGCCAACAAATTACAAGTGCTGTGGGCTGTAATTCAACGGAAGAAATTGGCACTGAGTATTTCTTGCTTTAGAAAATACCATGAAATGTACATCACCCAACAGGTGATTTAAAGGTATATGTGCACACATAAATCCATATGACATTGTATTCCTTTCAGTTAGTTCATACCTAGAATTAGGGAAAGATTTACATTTGAAGGAATTCACACATTTATCTTTAGAATGTTTTGTATTAGGCATTGATGGAACATTTTGAATAATCTTGCTAGAAGCATGAAGAAGGTGGCTTTATATCCCCCCTCCTTTCTTCCCCCTTCCTGTTGCTTGGATCCAAATGTCAGAGAGCCAACAGAGGGGTGAGAAATGTGGTTATTCTCTACAAAATGATTGATGAAACTGATATTGTCTGTAGCCTCATAGCAACATTTCCTCCCCAATTACGTTTTGATACTTGCAATCCTCAAGTGAGTGCACACGGATGCTAACGGTTTTCTTTTACCCTTTCAGCACTTTAGATAATATATATATATTTCATGCAGCACTTACAGTTTCCAGGTCTGTAAAAGACAGGTGGCTTTGTGTGAAGCAGGACACTGAGCTCTTCCGGCAAACACTAAGAATGTCTCTCTACTGCCAAATATTTGGTTTCAGCAAGTTCTTCTTAGTTTTGATGATGATAGAAGAAGACAAAGTGTTTAAGTCATGAGGTTGTGCTTTGCTTGCACTTAGATGTAATATCTCTACCTGCCCTCACTTATATACTTAATGGGAGTGAATAGGATCTAAGATTGTCTGCATGCTTGATCCTATTTCCTGGTTCTGAACCCTTCCAAAAAAACATAAATCTTGATATAGCATGAATTTGGTCCTATAAACTTTTATTATCACAATGGACAAAGACGTTGCAACAGAAGTAGTTATGGTAGTAGTTGTTTTTTTTCCTCCTCCTGCCTTCCCTTCCCTCCTTTTCAATTTCAATCTTCATTTTCTGTTATAGTAATAAAAACTAATGTCATTTGAGTTATTGTGCTGTGCAGAGCATGAACCATCTATGCTGCTGTGTGTATGCATGCACGTTAGTTAAACAACATGCTGCTTGTAATCTGCTTTAATCTCTTTTCTGGACTGGAAGGCAATGCTTGGCTGTGCCAGACGTGTGGCTCTTGGCCGTATCAGCAGTCAGAGAATTACCCTGTCCCAGTTCTGACCTTTGTTCAGGCAAGGCTTGGCTTTGGTTTACTCAGAACAGTGTTTATACAAGCCTGGATTGAGTGCATTTTAATAAAGCATTTGGCCCAGCAAAGGCTTTGCCCTTTGGTAAACTGGGTATTCCTGTGGGTGCAGAGGGAAAAGGAATGAAGTGGGGACAGATCAATCACCTCTGCTATTTCTACACCAACATATTGGGAATATTGCCATGCTTCTGGAAATAGATGTTGGATCAGTGGTTGCAAGCAGCCAGGAAGGTTATGACAATGTGGTTGATATTGGTCTGGCTGGAAGCTGTTTACCAGGGTGCCATCCACATTATGCAATTATAGTGCTACATTTCACTTTAACTACTATGACCGACAGACCGTATCTTATGAAAGCCTGGGGTTTTTCATTTGTGGAGGTTGTGGAGCTTCCTGGCTTAGATTTCTAAACTAAACTGCAATTCCACAATTCATTAAGATGCCGCCATGACAATTAAAGTGGAATGTAGTACTATGATTGTGGAGTACAAATGGTTCCCAGGTTTGCAAAAAAGGACATTCCTGGGATCAGCAATCAGATCCATAGTTAGGAGCGAGAATAAGTGTGGAATTGTGTCTAGAGCAAGCATGGGCAAACTTCAACCCTCCAGGTGTTTTGGACTTCAATTCCCACAATTCCTAACAGCCTTCTGGCTGTTAGGAATTGTGGAAGTCCAAAACACCTGGAGGGCTGAAGTTTGCCTTTGCCTGGTCTAGAGTGCCAGACAGGGATTATTGTGATCCACCTAGCCACGGGGTTCATGGAGTGATGTTAAGTCTGCTTCTGTCTCTAAGCCTATCTTATTTCTCGGTGTTGTGCCATGAGGGAAAAAAAAGTTAAAGGAAAGCTATGTGCACTGTTTGAAACTTCTTGAGAGAAAGAATAAAAGAATGCCATTGTAAGACTGTGGATGTATCCAGCACAATAACGACGATCTTTTTTCTTTTACATCAGACTAAAAAATGGAGATGCATTTGTCCTGTGAAAAAGGTATTTCAGGGAACACTTCAACACAGTGGTGTCAGTCCATTGTGGGCTTTAGTCCAAAGTTTAAATGCATGCTATCCAGTGTGTTGAACCTATTCTGTGGATAAGGCACTGCTCCTTGGATAGATCTTCTAAAGTTCAAACACAGGGCAGATTCTGTTTCAAAGATATGGGAGCTACCTGGCATGATTACACCTGCACTGTGGATCCTTATCAGCTAAAAATGTAAATGTTCCAAGCAAATCTATATAAAGTTAAAGCCAAATATATAGGTATACTAGCTGTGCCCGGCCACGCGTTGCTGTGGCGAAGTCTGGTATTATGGGAAATAAAGTATTGAGGAATTGGTGGTAGTTAAGGTAAAGGGTAAAGGTTTTCCCCAGACGTTAAGTCCAGTCGTGTCTGACTCTGGAGGTTGGTGCTCATCTCCATTTCTAAGCCGAAGAGCCGTCGTTGTCCGTAGACTCCTCCAAGGTCATGTGGGATGACTGCATGGAGTGGCGTTACCTTCCCACCGGAGCAGTACCTATTGATGCACTCACATTTACATGTTTTTGAACTTCTGGGTTGGCAGAAGCTGGGGCTAACAGTGGGGGCTCTGTCAGTTCCCCCAATTCAAACCTGCGGCCTTTCGGTCCAGAAGTTCAGCAGCTCAGCGCTTTAACATGCTGTGCCATCAGGGGACATTATTTCCTAAAGGTTTTGAATATGCAATATTTCTGATTGTTTTGTTTTTTTTTTTGTCTGTTGGAGGCAAGTATGAATGCTGCAATTAGGAAAAATGATTAGGATGTAATGGCCTTGCAGCTTTAAAGCCTGACTGTTTCCTCCCTGAGTGATTTGTTTGTTGGGAGGTGTTAGCTGGCCCTGATTGTTTCCTGTCTGGAATTACCTTGTTTTCAGAGTGGTGTTGTTTGCGATATTTTATATGCTTCTACTGTCTGTGGCCCTGAGAAAACAGAGGATTGGCCAGACTTTGATGATGGGAATACTTTGTTGGGAGGTGTTAGCTGGCCCTGATTGTTTCCTGTGTGGAATTCCCCTATTTTCAGAGTGTTGTTCTTTATTTAGTGTTCTGATTTTAGAGATTGTATTGTTCTGTTTTATTATACAACATTAATTTTTTTATATTCTGATTTTAGTGTTTTTGAATACTTGGAGCCAGATTGTATTCATTTTCACAGTTGACCGCAACACAATAATAATAATAATAATAATAATAATAATAATAATAATAATAATAATAGTAAGGATAGTAATGATAGTAATAATAAGGACTTTGGTAATACATAGTGCTTCACTGCCTTCTCAGCTTCCTTTCTGGAAGAATCCTTTCTTGGGAGGTGTTAGCTGGCCCTGATTGTTTCCTTTGTGGAATTTCCAATTTCCTTGCTTTATTTACTTTCTTTATTTCTTTATTTCTTTATTACTGTCCTGGTTTTAGAGATTATATTGTTCTGCATTATTCTATCCTAGAAATTATTTCATATCAAAGTAGAATCTCACTTATCCAACATTCGCTTATACAATGTTCTGGATTATCCAACACAGTCTGCCTTTTCATAATCAATGTTTTTGTAGTCAGTGTTTCAAATTCATTGTGATATTTTACTGGTAAATTTGTAAATACAGTACAGTAGAGTCTCACTTATCCAACATAAGTGGGCTGGCAAAATGCTGGATAACCGAATATGTTGGATAATAAGGAGGCGTTAAGGAAAAGCCTATTAAATATCAAATTAGGTTATGATTTTACAAATGAAACACCAAAACATCATATTAGACAACAAATTTGGCAGAAAAAGTAGTTCAATACGCAGTAATGCTATGTAGTAATTACTGTATTTATGAATTTAGCACCAAAATATCACAATATATTGAAAACATTGACTACAAAAATGCGTTGGATAATCCAGAACGTTGGATAAGCGAGTGTTGGATAAGTGAGACTCTACTGTAATTACTACATAGCATTACTGCGCATGGAACTACCTTTTCTGTCAAATTTGTTGTATAATATGATGTTTTGGTGCTTAATTTGTATAACGATTACCTAATTTGATGTTTAATCAGCTTTTCCTGAATCCCTTCTTATTATCCAATATATTTACTTATCCTGCCGGCCTGTTTACGTTGGATAAGTGAGACTCTACTGTATATTTCTAATCTTATATTATCTGCTCAGAACTGGATTATATGAGGCCCCTTCTTCACAGTTGTATAAAATGCACACTGAAGTGGATTATATGGCAGTGTGGAGTCAAGATAATCCAGTGCAAAGCAGATAATATAAGATTATAAATGGGTTATATAGCTGTGTGGAAGGACCTTGAGTCTACACTGCCATATAATCCAGTGAAAATTAGATAATCTGTGGAAGAAGCCTAAGTGAGGCCTAACTGTGCCTGTCCCCTAACTGAAACCTGGCTGTCCCTTGGTTGCTAGGCAACGAAGTGGGCAGAGATTAGCCCTCTAAACTGGCAGCAATTGGATAAAAACAATTATTGCTGTCCCTCTAATTAGGACTTTATTTTTCTTTTCTTTTTGTTGTATCAACCTAGAGGCGTGGATGATGGGTTGTGTTGTCAAATTTCAAGGTTGGGGGGCCTGTAGTTTTGTTGTTTTGTCCACTGCCCTGATGCCATCACTCTTTTATATATATAGACTAGCTGTGCCCGGCCACGCGTTGCTGTGGCGAAGTCTGGTGGTCTGGGAAATAAAGTATTGAGGAATTGGTGGTAGTTAAGGTCAAGGGTAAAGGTTTTCCCCAGACATTAAGTCCAGTCGTGTCTGACTCTGGAGGTTGGTGCTCATCTCCATTTCTAAGCCGAAGAGCCGGCGTTGTCCGTAGACTCCTCCAAGGTCATGTGGGATGACTGCATGGAGCGGTGTTACCTTCCCGCCGGAGCAGTACCTATTGATGCACTCACATTTGCATGTTTTCGAACTTCTGGGTTGGCAGAAGCTGGGGCTAACAGTGGGGGTTCTCTCCGCTCCCCCAATTCAAACCTGTGGCCTTTCGGTCCAGAAGTTCAGCAGCTCAGCGCTTTAACACGCTGCGCCATCAGGGGATATTATTTCCTAAAGGTTGTGAATATACAATATTTCTGATTGGTTTTTTTTTGTTTGTTGGAGGCAAGTATGAATGCTGCAATTAGGAAAAATGATTAGGATGTAATGGCCTTGCAGCTTTAAAGCCTGGCTGTTTCCTCCCTGAGTGAATTTTTTGTTGGGAGGTGTTAGCTGGCCCTGATTGTTTCCTGTCTGGAATTCCCTTGTTTTCAGAGTGGTGTTGTTTGCGATATTTTATGTGCTTCTACTGTCTGTGGCCCTGAGAAAACAGGATTTGCCAGACTTTGATGATGGGAATACTTTGTTGGGAGGTGTTAGCTGGCCCTGATTGTTTCCTGTGTGGAATTCCCCTGTTTATTTACTGTCCTCGTTTTAGAGATTATATTGTTCTGCATTATTCTATCCCAGTAATTATTTCATATTAAAGAAGAATCTCACTTATCCAACATTCGCTTATACAATGTTCTGGATTATCCAACGCAGTCTGCCTTTTCATAATCAATGTTTTTGTAGTCAGTGTTTTAAATTCATTGTGATATTTTAGTGGTAAATTTGTAAATACAGTACAGTAGAGTCTCACTTATCCAACATAAACGGGCCGGCAGAACGTTGGATAAGCGAATATGTTGGATAATGACGAATTAAGGATAACCCTATTAAACATCAAATTAAGTTATGATTTTACAAATTAAGCACCAAAACATCATGTTAGACAACAAATTTGTCAGAAAAAGTAGTTCAGTACACAGTAATGCTATATAGTAATTACTGTATTTATGAATTTAGCACCAAAATATCACGATATATTGAAAGCATTGACTACAAAAATGCGTTGGATAATCCAGAACGTTGGATAAGCGAGTGTTGGATAAGTGAGACTCTACTGTAAATACTACATAGCATTACTGCGCATTGAACTACTTTTTCTGTCAAATTTGTTGTATAATATGATGTTTTGGTGCTTAATTTGTATAACGATAACCTAATTTGATGTTTAATTGGCTTTTCCTGAATCCCTTCTTATTATCCAACATATTCACTTATCCTGCCGACCTGTTTACGTTGGATAAGTGAGACTCTACTGTATATTTCTAATCTTATATTATCTGCTCAGAACTGGATTATATGAGGCCCCTTCTTCACAGCTGTATAAAATGCACACTGAACTGGATTATATGGTAGTGTGGAGTCAAGATAATCCAGTGCAAAGCAGATAATATAAGATTATAAATGAGTTATATAGCTGTGTGGAAGGGCCTTGAGTCTACACTGCCATATAATCCAGTGCAAATTAGATAATCTGTGGAAGAAGCCTAAGTGAGGCCTAAATCTGCCTGTCCCCTAACTGAAACCTGGCTGTCCCTTGGTTGCTAGGCAACCAAGTGGGCAGAGATTAGCCCTCTAAACTGGCAGCAATTGGATAAAAACAATTATTGCTCTCCCTCTAATTAGGACTTTATTTTTCTTTTCTTTTTGTTGTATCAACCTGGAGGCGTGGATGATGGGTTGTGTTGTCAAATTTTGAGGTTGGGGGGCCTGTACTTTTGTTGTTTTGTGAATTGCCGTGATGCCATCACTCTTTTATATATATAGATTGTGTGTGAAACTGAAACAGATTAATCAGCTGTCTGCAGGTCAGAAGCTAAGCATTCGTAGCAGTAGGGGGCTTAACAAGATCACATTGAAATTCCAGTAGAGTGGTTATCATTTGTGATTTGGGTCATATAATGATATTACAGTATATTAGAGTAATGGATGTTTTGCATTATCTGTGACTTAAATTCCACAGTAAAGCAGCAGCTTCCATACCATGTTCTTTGGTGGCAGTTTTGAGTCTCTGTCACATGCAAAAGATTTTAAAAGAAAGCAACTGATTTATTTCCAAGCCCTCAGAAATGTTTTTCAAAGATCCTTATATAGTGCAGTCTGTTTATTTGTGTGATATATCATGCACTGAAACTATTTGTCTTATCAAAAGTTGAGATCCACAACCATGCTGTTTACATGGGATAACGCTAACACAATCCAGGAATTCTGGAATCTTAGTAACAAAAGGCAGTTTTTGGTCTCTGGTTTAAAATTAGCCACAGAATCAAAACTTGACTCAGACAGAGAGCTGTTTTGTGTCAAAGAAAGAACACCAAAGATTGGGGGCATACATTATGTTTAATGCAATTAGATGATAATTTATAACAGGATTCAGATGATTATATAAAACATGTTGAGATGACAACCTTCTTCTGTGACTTCAGCTTAAAATTTGTCTCTTCGGGAAAATGATTGGATAGGAAGGGCTTGATGCTTGGCTACAAAAAGGTCTTCTCATGTTGTGTCCCATTTTAAAAACACATCCAGTCATTTCCCCTGCTCCCCAAGATAATATTTATGCAAAGCATGAGTTTGGTCTGTTAACTAAAATATAACCTCAGCATTTGGTTTAACATACTGAGGAAAATTGCCAAATGTGAGATATAAATCTTACATGCTCATGAGCACACACATATGTACACGCACACAAAGTCACCCCTGCACCAGCCTCCAAGTCCTATAGTATCTCAAAACCCTTTTCTTCCCCTGCCAGCAAAGGTATTTCCCATGTCAACCTCCCCTCCCCACACATCTGGAAAACACACTCTGCTGCTTCTTACTACATTACCTAATACCGAGTCCTGTTTTAATTTAGCAAGATCCCACAATTTTAATTTGCTTTATTTTGAAAAGTCACAGGGGTAGTATTTTGAGCCTTTGAGGAGGAACAGCACTATGAAATACTAAATATTACAATAGTTTTCTGTTCACTCGCAAGACATGCATTCATCACGCAAGGCTCTTGATACTATTAGGCATGACCTAATCCCATCTTCTTCTGTTTATTGGAATATCTAAAGGCTCTGGCTCTTCTTCTTGTGCTTCACTTCTGATTTCTTTTTTTGAGTTTCCCTGCTCTAGATCCATATTTAATTAGGGTCCTGTTTCAGGCCTCTGTTATACATACCTTGGAGAGTGAGGGAAAGAGGCTAATGTGGAGAGAGTTCTTGGTTGATACAGGCAGAGCTCAGAAAGCTGCCACTCCCAGAATCCCCAGGAAGTGCAGACAGTAGGGGTTCCTGACAATTCTGTCAGGCTGCTGTCCAAAAAGGTCCCAGAGTCAATTGTGCTCATGGTGATGCTATTGGAAGAGTTCAAGGGCTTCAGCAATTTGCCACATGTCTCTTAAAAAGAACACATTGAGAAAAACATTAGATCCCATACAAACTACTCATTTGGGTGTGTATTTTTTCAAATCAATAATCATGAGCCCCATGCTCACCAATATGCCATAATCAGTGTATTGAATATGGGCGGCAGTGACAAAGGCACTGTTCTTTCCTTTCTCTCACTAATATCACCAACATAATTGCCCCATGGCTGAGGACTAAAGTACAAATTACACACAAAGGTGCCTCCAAACAAAGCGCTCCTAGTGCTACCAATTGAGCGACATTGTGCTGCTATTCCGCTGTTTCAAGCTTAATGGGTTTTCTGAAAAATGGGGAGGAAAGATGAAAGAAAGGTGGAAGAACAACAGCGTGAAAACATGGTAAGGTTAGAAGTGGAAAACAATGTCATACAGATCTCCACCCACCCAATTTTAGTTTGAGACAGAATGACTGCACAATATAAACTTAGAACCTACAAAAGAATCAGAATATGAAAGATAGTGGAGAAGCAGGAGGGGAGGCAGTGCCAGATTTACCATTGTGCTTAGGTGTGCTTAAGCAGAGGGCCTTGTTGGCCACGGGGAAAGGGGGTGTCTTTCTGGCTCAATATTTTTATGATGGATTTTGCTTATATGGTGTAATTCTAAATGTAAAAGCATTTGGAGCGATTTTGGACATAATGATAGAGTTGATGATCTATGGAAGTGGGCTACAAAGCAGGCAGGGTATGCCTACTGGGCCTCCCTCCTTCGGGGCCCAAGGAAGGATGAGGCCTCATAACGTAACTAGCACAGGACCTCATTTGTCCTAAATCTAGCACTGATTAATATTTATCTAGTTATTGCAAGTTACTTTTATGCCTTAGGCCTCCTTCTGCAGCTTTCCCAACAATGGGATCCCAAGTGTCTGTTTGCAAACATGGGTTGAATCGGGGAGAGAATAATCTCTTTCTCTGTTTCTCTTCCTTTCTCCCTCCCCCTCTCTCCTCACTTTCTCTATGATGATTTGAGACTGGGAAGTCCCTTTCCTTTATCCTCTCTCCTCCTCCAAATTGCTGCATCCCAAAGTGGCTTTTCCTTAAATGCAAGGATTTTCAGAGGTCAGTTATGTGCATTTATGTAAAACATGTGCTTAGGTTTGGTAGAAATAGCAAACCAAAGCAGTTCAAGCAGGAATTTCTGCATTTCACCATCTTATCAGCTGTTGTCTCCCCTGGAGCTTTTATTGCTGGGCACATTTATATTAAAAATAAACACAGAACAAGGTATTCTCTTTGGCTTATCAGAGACCTTTCTCTCTTCCTCCCTTCAGAAAACAATTCATTGCCTGCTGTAACCGAAGTTCAGAAAGTGAAAATGCTGCTTGAGGAGCATATCATCCAAATGTCCTGATTTTTCACAGACCATCCTGATTAATTCTCTGTCATCTCACTTTTTGAACTGATTTCAAAATATCCCAGGTTCTCTGACTTTCCCCCTTTGTCATTAGCCTATTTCAAAAAATTATGAAATTTAACCTTATAGCCCTTAAGTCAGTAGCATTTTTTTTTCAAAAGTCTGTTTTCAATGTAACTATAGCATCTTCCTTCAATGGCTGTAAACTGAATTCAAAGTGAAGAAGTAGTTTGCAGTCAGCTCAGTAGGGGAGAAGAGAAGTGGAGTCCTGTCCTTTCCTGTAAGGACAAACAAAAGCAAAATGCTGCATCTTCAAAATGTTACATTTCTCCTTGTTAATAAAGCTTATTATCTTCAGTGGTCTTGCAGAAAGGCCCCCAAAAAATATTGGACTCACGTACATACAATGATGAAATAAGTGGCTAAGGTGAAACTCACATTGAAACCAGAATTTTGTTAAGAATATTGGACAATCATCTAGAAAGAAATTTTGGAAGATTAGTACAGTATATGATAACGGCAGCGAGAATCATGTATGCCCCAAATTGGAAGGAACCAGTTATCCAAACAGTAGAAGAATAACTGATGAAGATCTGTAAATTAGCTGAGATGGATAAACATTTTGCCCACATCTATGGCAGGCATCCTCAGACGTTGTGAGGTATATGGAGAAACTAAGCAAGGAAGGTTTATATATCTGTGGAGGTTCTGGTTGGGAGAAATAACTCTTGTCTCTTGGAGGCCAGTGTGAATGTTGTAATTAATCACCTTGATTAGCATTAAATGGCCTTCCAAGCTTCACATCCTGGCCTATCTATCTATCTATCTATCTATCTATCTATCTATCTATCTATCTATCTATCTATCTATCTATCTATCTATCTATCTTTCTATCCCCATCAAATATTGATTTTGCTTGACCACGCATGTTCCGGTTTTCCATCTGTGAAATGTTAGAGGATATGGAAGAGGTATTTGGGGTTGTGACCTCTCATTTCCAGCTCCCTGGCGCAAATAATTTGACTGTTTCTAGATTAACATTGACACACAGGATTTAATGGTTTGAGGGGGGTACAGATTTGATGCTGCATGCGCCCTTCTAGATTTCCTGGGCTGCCCTTTTTCTGCATGAATTTATTCTCTTAGAAGCCTCTGTCAGTGGCAGTTCACCTTGGAAATAGCCCTCCTTCTCCAATGCACGCTATTTAACATTTGAAATATCTATTTTTCAAAACCAGAAATGGACTATCATTTTACTTTTTGCAGTCTAGAGGGTCTTAGGAGCAGAACATTAGCCTCCTGCAGGTACCCACAATTGATAGTCTCAGCTGGCTTGAGAGCCCCATGGAGGAAGATAATGTAGAAAATAAGTCTGGTTATTGTGGAGAGGCAGCTGCTCCATGCACTGCAGAAAGTTTTTGGTACAAAGATTATATTTAATTGTTTTGTTTTATAGTATACTTGTTGCTGGCCCTCGTGGCAGAATGTAAGCCGCTCGGGGAGAAGGGCGGGGTATAAATGCATGTAATAAATAAATAAATAAATAAAATATATAGAACAGTTGGGGTGAATTGTAAGGATCCCCCACCCAATTGTGCCACAAGCTGATGTATTTGTGATCATGGGTTACATTTGTTTTGAATTGTTTTGGGACACATTGCCTATCAGTTCAGCCAGTCTAGTCAGTGGATGAGATGCTGGGAGCTGTATTTTAAAACATCTGGTGGGTCTGAGGTTAGGGAAGGCTGGCATTGGCTACTGTGGATTCTATGATTTCTTGAACACTTTATTAATGACATATGTATTTTATGGCTAGCAGCTTTGGGAGCTAAAAATGTAATAAGTGATGGACCTTCATTTTTCCATGCCTTGCATTGTAGTCAGACTAAAAAGCTGAAGGCATAAAACCCCAGAATATGGCTGAGCCAAGGGACCCATATCTTTTAACATGGTCCTGATCCAAACCATACTCGACAAGGAATTATCCAGTCTCTCAAAATAAATAAATAAATAAAACTCCAGGAAGAAAAATAATATGTAATGACACCCTGGGGCAGCTGTTCTTGGGCCAATTGTTCTTTGCAAAGTTGCAGTTTAAACTCTTTCATTCCCGTCCTTCCCTGAGGTATCCTCTATCTTCTCTATAGCAGGCCCTTTAAGCATGTGAAAACTGTTAATTCTTTTTCCTCCAAGCTTTATGTCCCCAGTTTCTTTTTGGTTGGTTCTCATTTTTCTTGCATTCAAAACACTTCAACATCCTTGTTGGTCCCCTTTGAATTCTCTCCAATTTGTCCACATCCTCCTTAAAAATCTGGCACAGGCAGCTAAACATAATATTTCTGCAGCTTAGCCTTAAGTGGCGCCAAGTAGAGCAGTACTATTCCTTCCCTTTTTTTTTGGGGGGGGGGGGGGTGTAGGATACTTCCTCTTTTCCCCCTCCCCCCCTCCCCTGGGGAAATATAATCCCAAATGAAACATTTTGCTATTGTAAAAAAAATAAATCACAAAATACCTATTATTGGTAATTCATGTTCAGCCTGGAATCCATTGCAGCTAGGCATGGGGATTTGGTCCACATTTTAAGTAAGCAAATTCATACTTCCTAGACCAGGCACAGGCAAACTTTCACCCTCCAGTTGTTTTGGACTTCAACTCCCAGAAATCCTAGGCAGCTTACCAGCTGTTAGGAATTGTAGGAATTGAAGTCCAAAACACCTGGAGGACCAGGCTTGCCTGTGCCTGTCCTAGACTAATACTCATGTCAGAACATAGTTAGGAATGGGCATATATCCAGATTTTACAATACACCTCTTTGCTTGGGAATTGCATTCTTGAGTGTGTATATTAGGTAAAACTGCATCCAAAAATGTATATGTAGGGAAATCATGCATCCAAAATATTTGTGTTAGAAGTAATTATATACATAGAGATTATAATGAAATGATGACAATGTTCTTGATATTAATCGTAATAACTCATATTATCAACAATAATACGACATATAGCAATTAATCTTCCAATTACTCATTATCTTTTCTCTTTCTGTTTCTTTAATTGTTTGGTGCTTTATTTCCTAAAATATGAGATACTATGTCTCAGATCAGACTTCGGGATCTGATTAATAAGTAGCTCGTATTAATCATAGGAAGGTTTGTTTGTGCCAAGATCCACTAATCATGGTTATAATTGATGCACAGGATGTAGACATGTTTCCTAAAAATCTTTATATTCATTCCACCCTTTCATTTTTAACAACATTGGGGTATGTAAGGGATCTTCAGAAGTAGTTTTGCAAAATTCTTCCTCTGAAATATAGCCTACAGCATCTGGTCTTGGTTGGCTGTTTCCCTCCAATTACTAAGCAGAGTTGACCCTGCTTCGCTTCCTAGATCTGATGGAATTTGGTCCCTCTAGGAAAGCTTAAAGATTGCAAACTACCAAAATCAATAATCAAAGTGAAACATCTTTGATAAGCATGGCAATGTAAAATATATTTGTCTATTTGATTTTTAAATTTTTTTATTGTTATACAAAAGTATAGCAGAGTGTATTATTTGCAGTCAACAGCTTTCCTTGTATTATTTTTAGGCAGTTCTTTTAGATTTTGTTGTATAATCCATGTGCTTCTTAAAGGTATGCGTTTTTAAAAACCACCACCACCACCATGCATTCCTCTTTACCTGAATTTCTGCAACAACATAAAGTGGGCTTTGTGTTATTAATGGAGCCCAGTGGAGAAATACATTGTTTGAATCAGGAATGGGAATGGGCAGAGCCCTCTGGATGCTTGGGTAGATGGTTGGCTGAGCTGATTGAGTAGACTCATGCCTAAGACTCTCATATGTTCTGACTGTTACCCAAAGACATATAAATATCAACGTTGAGGAGAGGGATATATATATATATATATATATATATATATATATATATATATATATTTCAATGTCTGCACAAACCCACATTTGTCTTCTGTATTCTTCCTGCTCCTTTTTTCTTTTTTTCACCTTTCTCTTTCCTTTGTATTTTTAAACCATACTTTTGAAAAAAGAACTCTGAAATGCTTCTGGTCAGTATAGTTTGTGGTGATGTAATCTGTAGATTTTAATGCATTGCTGAATTGCAACTCCCTTGACCATTGCTGCTTGAATACAACAACACTATTAAGGCCATTCCTGGCATAGATGAGATGGAATGAATTGTGTTGTCGAAGGCTTTCATGGCCGGGATCACAGGGTTGTTGTATGTCTTTCGGGCTGTGTGGCCATGTTCCAGAAGCATTCTCTCCTGACGTTTCGCCCACATCTATGGCAGGCATCCTCAGAGGTTGCCTGCCATAGATGTGGGCGAAACGTCAGGAGAGAATGCTTCTGGAACATGGCCACACAGCCCGAAAGACATACAACAACCATGGAATGAATTGTTTGACTAAAAATAAGGCACCATCATGTTATTCATCTGTTGAGATAATTTATACCATCCAGTTTCCACATTTACAACATGCAGTATTTAATTAGGTTGATTTGACTCCAATCCTGTTTCAAAGATCAATAACAGGGTCCTTTGGAGATCTCCCATTTGGAGAGTCAATGTAGGTCAAACCCAGTCCATTACCAGCTACAACAGCAACAACAAACAACAACAGTAGCAGCAACAACAAGCTGTTATAACGAGGCTGTCGAAACACACACAGACTTCCACCCATTTAGTAATGCGCATTAGATGGCCAATACATTTAGGTATTCTGTTTCCTTCTTTTCCTACAAAATAGAAATGAACAATTTGCAAAATCTGATTTCCAGTCTTCTGGGTGCCTTTCACACTACACAGTTATAGCACCCTTTAATTGCCATAGCAACATCCTAGGGATCCTGGGATTTTTGGTTGAGGCAGGGACCTTTCAAATCCTGGGCCAGGGAGCCAATCTATCGTCTCTTAGCAAACTCCACAGGAAACATTCATGGCAATTAAAGTGAAATTATTATGCCATAAGGAGCTAGTATGGCGTAGTGGCTGCAGTGTTGAGCTATAACTCTGGAGACCAGGGTTTGAATCCCCATTTGGCCATGAAACCTACTGTGTGACCTTGGGCAGGTCACTCTCTCTCAACCTCAGAGGAAGACAAAGGCAAGCCCCCTCTGAAGAAATCTTGCCAAGAAAACCCCACATGAGATTCACTTTTGGGTTGCTGTAGGTCAGAAACTATATGAAGGCATGCAAAACCAATAGCACACAACAACAAATAGTTGTCTAGCATAAAAGGATCCCTGAATAGGACTGAAGAGCTATAGTCCAGCAGCCAGGATTGCTGACCAGCAAGGGAGCTGTCCAGCAGCCTGTTTAGGGTGATCAAAGGGGACAAAACACAAGGGCTAAACACCAAGAGAGCTGTCCAGGGGCTTATTGAAATTGGACGTCAGCTACTGCTCCACCAGCAATTTGTGCAGGCAGCTGCAGCGAGCTTTTGTACTTTTCTGACTGCTCCTTGTGAAATAGCAAAACTCTAATTCTGACCACTCTTAAGGTTTCTCTCCAGCTTCTATAGCTCTTTGAGTTGGTGTGATTTGTGCTACCAGCAAAACATTCTGTCAGGCTTGAGTTTCATCTTAGGTGATCTTTGTCTGTTTCAGCTATCTCTCTTTGTGTGTGTATGTACCTTCAAGCTGCTTACTGACTTATGGCAACATTATGAATTTCATAGGGTTTTCGTAGGCAAGAAATACAGGTGGTTTTGCCAGCTAAGGTAAAGAGAAAGGTTTTCCCCTAACATTACGTCTAGTCATGCCCGACTCTGGGGGTTGGTGCTCATCACCATTTCTAAGAATCACTGGTGTTCATAGACACCTCCAAGGTCATGTGGCTGGCATGACTGCATGGAGCTGTTACCTTCCCATCAGAGTGGTACCTATTGATCTACTCACATTTGTATGTTTTTGAACTGCTAGGTTGGCAGAAGCTGGGGCTAACAGCGGGAGCTCCTGCTCCCCGGATTCAAACTGCCGACCTTTAGGTCAGCAAGTTCAGCAGCTCAGCAGTTTAACCTGCTGCCCCCGGTGCCAGCTACTTCCTCTGAAATATAGTCTACAGCAGTTGGGCAATATCCTATCCAAAATTAACCATAACTGGCTCTGCTTGGACTCCAAGTTCAAACATAATCTGATGCCTTTAAGGTATTTAAGATGGTCCACTATCTACATAATTGGGAACCAAACTGTACTCTGTATACTTACTGGATAAATGTCCAAACTTGGCCCTACCCAGTTTGCAGTAAGGACACTGCTGGGGCACACAAAGCCTTTCCAAAATGGGAAGTCTTTTCTCCAGGCTAAAGAACATTCTTCACTTCCAAAAGAGATGCATGGTGGGATGCCATTAAAGGTGATAACAATATGGTAGCAATACCACAAAGGCAATCATATTCATTCAGTGTTACTGCCAACATCATGAAGTAGATGTCTGATGGCAACCTTAAAGGAAATGCAGGTTACTAAGTTCTTTCTGAAAAGAAATAAAAGACCAAATATATGCTTCAAAATAAAGAAGTATGTAAATTCATAATGAAGAGGAGGTCAGCATGAGGAACATTCCCTGGAAATGTTTACCTCTTTTACTGTGACTTGGCTTGTGAAAGCTTTTGTGTCCCAGGAGATTTCGTTGCTGAAAGCCTCCTACAATTGAAAAGAAGGTCTACTTCTATAAAAAGAATGTTTCTATAGACAAAAGGGAGCACGGAGAGAAACCCAAACAAACACAGATTAATCGCATGATTCTCAAGTGAACCACAATGAGCAAAGAGAAGTCTTTTTCTATAATATTTGTGCCTTCAGGTTCCTCCTTTTAAGGATGGCAATACTGCAAGAAGGCTGTTTTTGGTATTATACGCCCAGAAATCTGAAAAGTAAGTCTTCGGTGAATTACAAGTCCCATAATGCCTCACATAGGATGAGTGTCCCAATGGTCAAGTAGTCTGGGGAATTCTAAGGCTGGGGAATTCTATGAAGCTACAAACGCCATGATCCCATAGAATACAACCGTGCCAGTTAAAGTGGGACCATTGCGATAAAACAGCTATGCATGAAATGGCTCTAAAATAGACACAATGAACCACTGACCTTTATCTAAACTGCTTCATTTAAATGACTCTAATCTGTTTTAGAACAAGTTCTGTTTCATCAAGAAAGCCACACCACATTAATTTCTACTATTTCTCTGTATGTATTCTCTTGTAATGGCACCAATTTTCCCAGCCATCATATTGCTGCAAACATAAGCAATCTTATTGGACCAGGATTGCTATTTTATATCCTAGAGTCACATGCATAGTCCTTCCAACTGTTCCTTCCCTTGTTCTCTCCTCCACCCACTCTCTCACCTGCCGTGCAGAATACCTGAAATCCTGCTTATTGCAACAGGCAGAAAACAGGGGGTGCTAGCAAGAGTAGCCATGGCTGTCTTGACTCATTTATTTATTTGGCTCTATTTATAGTATGACCTTCATAAAGGTGCCAAGCTCAGAAAATTTGTAAGGCAATACAGGGCCAGGACAACATGCACTCCACCCTCCTCCCACATCTAGATTTGGGCCTATGAAAGACCAAGGTAAATCATGGATGTCTGGATGATAAGAGGCAAGCAAGTATAAATTGTGAACCTACAGAACATGATTACTGGTCATGGTTAACATTCTTACTAAGTTCCAGCAGAGTCAAATGCCCTGCTGAGGCTTGTCCCAGTGAGCTCCTCCAGCTTTCAATAACAGGTTCTCAGAGCCAAATGTATATGGGAAGAGTTGTTTTAGTGAAGTCACCTGAGCCTTTCCAGTGAGTGGTTTTCTAAGCCATCTTTCCATTGTGCCTTGGCTCAGAGAATCCTTACGAGCCAAGCATTAATTAATTGGACTGTTCTAGAAAGAACTGGCATTTGGGCAGAGGCATGCAAGGGGTGGCTGCCATCTCCTCCTCTAGCAGCTCAGTGGTTGAGCCACTTTCATCATTGCTGCTGTTGACCCTCTTGCACTTGCACAGAGAGGTCTTTGGGCAGCTCTCTGCACAACTGGCACAACTGTCAAAGTGCTCACTTCGTTCCTTAGCTTTAAATTGCTTGCCTGACCAATCCATTCTGAGATAGCATGAACTATAAGGTGTTTGGTTATAGAATGATAGGCAAGAAATTGTCTGTTTCCCCTTTTAATTTTAGGATTTTCATTATGTAAGTCACAGCTACCTAAAAACTGTCAAACTATCTCTATCCTGCCATCTTCAAAATATGGAGTAAACTGCCACCATCCCCATGGATTTGGCCATGGTGGCATAGGTATGATTTTTTTCATGTTAGGAGCACTTGATAAACTGCAAGTCGCTTCTGGTGTGAGAAAATTGGCCATCTGCAAGGTCCTTGCCCAGGGGACACCTGGACGTTTTGATGTCTTTACCATCCTTGTGGGAGGCTTCTCTCATGTCCCTGCATGGAACTGGAGCTGATAGAGGGAGCTCATTCATGCTCTCCCCGGGTTGGATTTGAACCAGCAACCTTCAGGTCAGCAACCTAACCTTCAAATCATCAGCCCTGCCGGCACAAGGGTTTAACCCACTGCACTATCAGGGGCTCCACATAGGTAAAATAAAGACGGTCGTCCAAGAAGTGTTGAGCCAGTCACGTTGAAAAAGGCTGAGGGACTTACGAGAGGTTTACCTATGAAAGTAACACAAAAACAGGCTCCAGATTTCTTTGGAAGGACATTTTGTACCTCTTGTGATCCATCTAATTCAACTGAGGTATTTCTAAATTCAGCTGAACCGAGGCCACAATTACACTATAATGTAAACTAGTTTTCAGCCTCAGAATAATAGTTTTATAGGATTATTGAAAATTCCTTTAGATTTGCAGATCCTGAATTGTAGTTTGTATGTGTCCTTGGAGGGAAACCCTTCCTACTAAACCAATTTGCACCTGCAATAGAAACAGATGTGTGCATTTCTCTCTGTGTGCACTACTTTCTCTTCTTTATTCTTGCTTTCATACATAACCTCTTCTGGTTGTCATCTGTACCTGATTTTCCTGATCATTGCATAGTTTCTCAAAAACCTTATGGCAGCATATTGTTGTAATAATCTGCAGCAATTTACCTTCTTTCCTGGCTCTGTGCTGTATCATCATCTTTGCAGGAAGCATAGATCCTTAGCTGGCCCAAGGGATTTATAAGAAGGTTTTATTTCTAAAGGCTAATAAGTTGCAGCATGATTACCTAAATGTGGAAAATGTTTCACCAGGCCTAGAAAGGGATTTCTGAGATGCTTGTGGGTCTGAATGGCCCAGGATATGCTTTCATGATTCCCTATTTATAGAAACAATCATTGCTCCCATGGCTTGGTTTGCTCCTATCTAGCAGTGTCACAATGCCTGCTTATGAAAAGGAGGCCGGATTATTATGATGCACAAGAAATGAACTCTCTTCTGGCCACTTCTTATCTGATATCCCATCATTGGGTATGGTTTCAAAATCATGCGTTCAGACTCTTCATTAAAACAGTACTAGTTCTTACTGTTGCTAGAATTATCATTTGTTTTAAATAAAACAACTATGGCTGTGTTCATGAGTCTTTTGAAGGAGTTTTGCATGGGGGAAAGTAGTCTTTGCTAGTGTTTTACCTTACCTGTGTAGCCACAGAAGAAATGCATGTAAAGCAGGGGTTCTCAGACTTTTTCAGCTGCAAAGCCCTTTTTGAAGCAAAGGTTTCTTGTGGTGCCCCAAGAAATGTTTATATATTATATTAGATATAATATATATCAGGAATGAGCAAAAATTTTGACGCAATGTGTTTTAAAATTGGACAGATGGGATGGGCCAGTAGCAGATGGACGGAGAGTGTTTGTCTGAACAAACTGGGGAAAAAAACATGAACAAATTCCTATGCACACTACATATATCGCCTGGCACACAGAGAGGCCCGCTGCACATTGCTGCCTAGAGAAACAACTGTGGATACAGGTGGGAGGCAGACTGCGGGAGGCAACAGGACGTTGGATGAGTGAAGGTTGGATAAGTGAGACTCTACTGTACAAAAAAAGGAAAGAAAGAAGAATATAATATTTAAGATGAAGAACGATTTCAACCAACATAAGCTTAATAGTATTTCAGTGAAAGACAGATGGCCACCCAGCCTTTGTAGTAGTAGTAGTAGTAGTAGTAGTAGTAGTAGTAATAATAATAATAATAATAGTTCTTCTGTTTCACAGTTGATTCTACAAGTAGAGGCATAAATACCATTGCTCAGATGATCCATTGGAACTTGTGCCACAAATACCATCTACCTGTGACAAAGAACTGGTGGGATCACAAGCCTGAAAAAGTTACAGAAAATGAACACATGAAACTAGTCTGGGACTTCAGAATTCAGACTGATAGAGTTTTGGAACACAATACTCCTGACTCCATGATCGTGCTAAAAAGTGAAGCATGGATTGTCGATGTCACAATCCCAGGTGACAGCAGAATTGATGAGAAGCAACTGGAAAAGCTTACGCAATATGAGGATTTAAAGATTGAACTGCAAAGACTCTGACACAAGCTAGTGGTGATCATCAAACTGGGTGCAAAGCCTAAAGACCTTGGTCAGCACTTAAAAACAATCAGCACTGACAAAATTACCACCTGTCATCTGCAAAAGGCCACCTTACTCGGATCTCCACACATTGATTGCCGATAGATCACACAGTCCTAGACACTTGGACTACGTGTTGTATCAGTGAATACGAAGTGTCCGACCTGTGATCCAATACGACAGCCAGCATAGTGATCTTGTTTGCTGTGTATTAATCTCGTTGTGTATCAAATAATAATAATAATAATAATAATAATAATAATAATAATAATAATAATAATAATAATGATGATGATGATGATGCAGGAAAAGCACAATCAAAGCATCCCCAACTGATAGACATCCAGTCTTTGTGGTGATGATGATGATGATGATGATGATGATGATGATGAGAGAAACCCCAGGGATCATCCAGTTCAACTCTCTTCTGCCATGCAGGAAAAGCACAATCAAAGCACTCCCTAAGCAGTAGGAGAGAAATAAGGTTTTGGAAGCAAGGAAGGCGAGGGGGAAAGGATCTGGGCAGTGAAGGAAAAAGGCTTTTGGTGGCAAGGGAAGTGGGGGGAAGGGGAGGAGCAGGAAAGAGGAGGGAAAACCTGGAGTGGAAAGAGGAGAAGGGAAGAGGAGGAAACTGTGGAGCCCCTCAGTATGCTTCATGGTGCCCCAAGGGCTCAGTGGAGCACACTTTGAGAAAGGGTGGCTGTCCTGTGACAAGAAGAAAAAGGATTATTTTCAGGCTTGGAATAGGAACTTTTGACCCTTCCATATTGAAGTTCAGTTCTGTATGCTACAGTTGGCATAGCAAGTGGTGAGTAACAATGGAGGTTTTAGTCCAATATTTGGGAGAAAAATTACGTTTCCCACCTCTGCTTTAAATAATTATTTTTTTTAAAAAAAATAATACAACAATAGCATGATTTAAAGCCTAATTTTAAACCCAAGGAGCATCTGAAGCCGAGAATAAATCTGTCATTATCTTGGGTTAATTCTGGTATGAGACCAGCCATCACTCACAAATGTAACCTGGCTGTATTTTGAAGTTGCCCTAGGTTGCAAGCCTGCTCACAATCTGGTTGTTCTCCAATTTCAGTTGTGTTCAAATTTTCCAACTGTTGCACAGGATCTCAGCCTTATGCTTCATCATTTTAATTGACCACTCACTCGAGAAAAAGGCAGTTTTAACAGTCTTGTTTGGCAGGTCTCATTGTGTTGTTTCAAGTTTATTCCTGAAGTTTATGCTTCACATAGCTCAGCTTGTGTTTCTTCTTTGTGTTGTGTTTATGTATAATTGAAGGGATTTTGAGTTGTCTCATAATTGGGTTTCTTGTGCTGCAAATTTATGTTATCAGGAAGGAAATATCAATATTTAATAGTTGTCATGGGTAATGAAGATTTGCATTTACTTTATTTTGGGTTGTGGCGTATGAATATTCTGCACCATGTCTCTCTAGGTATTAAATTTATCCTTTGTTATGCAATGTAATGTTAATGACAGACCAGAAGCTGGAATGGTCAATGCCATGAACTCTTAGCTGTAAAGGAAATGCCTTAGACAAAAGCAAGTAAAAGGAGTGGCAGATATTGATGGCCAACAGGTTGCTTTTTGACTTATGACAACCCTATGAATTCCCCATGAAGGAATGCTCAGAGATGGTTTTGACATCTCTGAGCATCTCTGAGAAATATATATTCTATAGCAGTGGTGACAAACCTGTAGCCCTCCAGGTGTTTTGGACTTCAGCTCCCAGAATTCCTTACCATTGGACAAGCTGGCTAGGGTTTCTGGGAGTCTGAGTCCCAAACATCTAGAGGGCCACAAGTTTGATACTTCTGTCCCACAGCATCATGCGCCATTCATAGGCCAGTATGATTGTCTTCCAGAGGTAAAGGCTTGGTGGTGGATCTGTAAATGAGTGTGGATACCTATTCTGGATTCACATGGTATTTCACACTGAGGGCCCTTCAGAACCTAATACTAACTACCTTTGGGTAGAAACCCCATAATCACGAGTGTCATAAAAATAGATACAGAACAGATTCATACATTCCCGGCTGCAATCCTTTGTTCACTTACTTTAAAATGAGCTCAACAAACTCAGTAGAACATATTGTTGAAAAACCTCTTTAAGGACTTTCCTCCCCCTTAACAAAGATATGTGTTTTTTCTCACTTGTCCCAGGTGTATTAACCTTCATGGAACTTGACATCCACAGAAGGCCATCCTCAATAATCGAGAAATACATATACCCATTAAAATTGTATTTAGGGAGGTAGGTGAAATGTGATATGTTCTCCATAGCTTCAACATTTAGAGAGAGCAGTGGGAAAAGTAGATCTGTCAGAGAACATGAAGTCACGTCTGAGAGTATCAGTCTATCACTGAAGAAGCAACAGATCAAACAAGATGCATCCAAATCACACTGGGGAATCTCAACCAGCACTCTACCTCTGTTGTCCCTGAGACACAAAATTACTTGTGCAAATATAGTTACACATTTCTCTGCTTTCAAACTGATATGCAGATAGTGACGTACAACTGCCTTTTCCTTTGCCATCCTAAGGAATGCTCCTAGTAATATTATAGATTTTTTTTAAATGTGAAGGCTGCTTTTTAAAAAAAACACAACCTCATAGTATTGGTAAATCTGTTACTGGAAAAAATTTGCATGAGCAACCACATTTTAATGGAAATGTTGTTTCTGGGAGGGGAAGTATCACATTTTCCTCAAGTATAAAAAATATTGTGGTTTGAATGCTCAGAAAACGCAGTATCCTTGCCATAGAACCACAGCCTTCAAGACCAGCATAGGGGAGAGTGCACAGCCAACAGGCACGTGTTATACAAAATGCTGATCATGTGGGAAAGGGCCTTGGGGAAGTTTTTTCCCCTCCTAAACCAAACAGATGCAGATTTTATTCTAAAACTAGTGGAGGAATATGTATTTTTACAGAAATATATAACAATATTAGTTTGGATATGGAGCAAACATGGCCACTGTGAGTCAAGCAAGGGAAGCATAAGAGAACTTCTTAACTAATCTGGCAGAATACAAAGAACAAATGAAGAAAGAAATGTAATAACAGTGCAAGGATGAGCAGTCTCAAGTCTGAGACCACCTGGGGAAGAAGGGAAAACAGAAGCAGAAGATGTAGGGCACTCTTCGTGTATGTGATACAAGCACCATCAGGGTGCCCAATATTTCTGCATTGTCAAACAGTCATTATTTTATTGGTCCAGACAGGATAATTGTTCTGACAGCTTGCTTATTGCTGTTTGAAAACTAGTAAACTACCAAGTTATTGACTATCCCACCTCACCTATAGTGGCTTGTCTACACCACCAAAAAACCCCAGCTATAATTTAGATTATTTAGCCCCAAAGCTACCCCAAATTCACCTTGTTAATGTCACATCTATCTGTTATACACAGCACTGAAATTGCATTGCTGTCCACATTCCAAATTTGAATCAGCACCATTGTTAGGGGTTCTCTAGGAGTGAGTAATTTACTCCATCCCTTCTGTAGACCAGCTGCCTGCCCAGCCCTAGTGATGGTGGGGTGGCTCGTGCTCTCCAGCTTCCCAAGCAGATGGATGGCCTTCAGAGCTGCTCTGGAGCTGCCACCACTCCTGCTTTGGCAAGTGAAGGAGGGTGATCCTCCACTCATTTATGAGTAAACTGTACTCCCCTTACTCTGAGCAACGATTGTGGGATTCACAGAAAATTTGAACAGGTCTGTAGTGTTGCAAAGTGTACATCCCAGAAAATAGCCATGGACATGTTAAAAAATGGCAACACTTGCCACCCAGCAACCTGTCCTGCCCCCTTTCCTTGAAACTACCCACATCTACAGTAAATAGCAAAGCACAGCAACACACAGTAATAGCCCAGTTTTCCTTGGAAACTGCAGAGCAAGACGTGAATTTTAGTGTACTACATTAAAGTCTAAAAGAAGAGCTTTTGCCTTAAAGGTGAATTCAGGGCAGTTCCAGGATTGCACTTTGGTTCATGTAGACAGATCCCACCTGAAACCTTCCCTTGGAGTTTTGCAATCAGAAGTGGCCAGCCCTATCTGGCAGCCTGTGCCATTCAAGAAAAAGCTCTTCTCCCCTCTGGCATCCAAATGCCCCCTTCATGCACATTTGTATTACTTCAGCCTGGCCCTTCCTCACTCTTTACCCTTATGGCTCCTTGTATTCCTGCTGATAGATGGAGGGAATGTGTATCCCCTCCCCAGGTTGTCTCTTCCTGGACTCCTGCTTGCCAAGAGCAGTTCAGCAATGAGCTCCCATACCGCACAGGCACAAATAGGGTTCTACATGGCTCTGCATCACCATGCTGTTATCAACTCTATACTTTATTTACTTTATCTAATGTATTTGCAAATTACTTTTAAAATTGGAGTTTGGGCCTTAGCTTGTGGCTTCGCTGATGGAGGCTCAAAGCACTTCTTAAAAGGAATTTGTTTCCATTATCTGTTGTAGGGTTTTAATAATAATTCATTGCTGTCACCCATGGCAGAGTTTAAAAGTAACTCATAGCCTTGCTCATTGTCTTTTTGCTACTGTTTGTTACTTTGAACACAATAGTCATTAAGTCTGATAAGAGACTAGAATAGAACTTGGGGAAAATCCTTTTGAAATGTGTAAAAAAATTACCCATTAGAAGTAAATTTAAAAAGCAATTAGAAAACATTACAGCAGTTGAGAAGATGAGCTTTGCCTCCTCTTGTTACATTGCTTTTGAAATTTAACAGGGTGACATTCTCATTACCTGAATGACAGCATCAACAACAAATAAAAACAAAATCCCAAAATGGTAACTGGTTACATCTTCCATGCTCTGATTGTTAGTATAAATAAATGGCATTTTAGCAGCTTTCCTAGACACGTTCGTGAGGGAACACAAAGCAAATTCTGGCAAGCCAGTCAATGGGATCATCACATGAGAAAACTGTATCCCCAGCCCCAGTTACAATATGTATGGATGCCTGCCATCTCAAAGGTGTCAAAGCTGCTCCATTACAGCCTGCTGTAAAAAGAAAAAGAAAAAAAGTGTGTGTTTGCATAACGATTGATCCTCTGGAGACAGCAAGCTCTTGTTTTTTTATGAGTGGTTTTGGGGCTGGAGTCCAAAGAACAGGTGGCAGGTGGTTAACAGCATCTGCTGGAAGATCAAGATGTTTCAATAAAAGAACCTTTTGCAGAAAGGTTGCAAAAGCAGTTTCACTCTCAGCTCAGAGAAGGTCTCTCTTCCACAACTGCTAGAAGAGGCATATGACTTACTATCTCATAAGACAGCTAGCAGCAGAAGAAAGAAGTGGTCCACTTTGCCTCGAGGCATGGGAATCCGTTACATCATGCCGCATATAGCCTGCATTACCCACCTTGCCAAGAGGGCAATCACATAGGAGAAAGTTGGAGCATGCGGCTTCCCCCATAGATCTGTCAACACAGTGTTTCCAGGGTGGTGGCGGCGGCATGCCGGTTCTGCCCCTCTGCACTCACAGAACTGGCACAACATCATTTGATGGGAGCTGGCCACCTCCATTGGTGACCGGGGCTAGATCGGCATTTGCCGCCAAATCTAGCCCCATATGATGAGGTTGTTAGAGTGAACATAAATGAGCTGTAGCATCAGACAAAGTGACTTCTAATTTTTATTTGTTCTTTGGCAATCCCAACTACTCTCTTGATAATTAAGAGAGAGGTGTCCAGTGTTTCAGCAATAATCCTCTCTGGAGCATCTGCAGCGTAGATGCATCACTTTAACTGCTATGGCTGAATGCTATGGGATTCTGGGATATTATGGCATACTGGGAGTTGAGGTTTTACAAGGGCTTCAGTCTTCTATGCCAAAGAATCCTGGTGCCTCACGAAGCTAAAGATCTCAGGATTCCACAGCATTGAGCCATGGTATTTAAAGTGGTTTTTTTATTGACTCAGAAGTGGTGACAACCTGTATCAGCTCTACAATAGAGGCACCCGAGAGCCTTATGCTGGCATAACATAATTTGGGAAGTGAGGAAAGAGTCCTACCACTGTAAGTACATTTAGGGATGTTGTAGGTATCCATTTCAGCCCTATACAGTGGATTCCCAATGGCTGTACAATGGCAACTAGGCAGCAGCTCAACCTTCCTGACAAGTTAGGTACTGATTGGCCATGATCAGCACCAGGAAAGTCACACCATTCTAAGTATTATTGAGAATTAAATGTTTTTGCCCTTCTGGCCCTTCAGCATACATATGTCAGCCGAGATTTAACCTCATCCAGTGTCCAAAAAGATCTTGCCATTGCCTAGTACAGAGATTTACTATTTGAGACTTCTAAGGAACCAACACCTGAATGACAAACTGCTGGTGACTTTCTAATGCTGTGCTAAAGAGAGTGTCCTAACCTACTGCATCTGTGTATGATTTGGTAACTGCACAGTGGCAGATAGGAAGGCGCTCCAAAAGATCACCACTTCTGCACAGAGAATCTTTGGTTGCCCTCTCCCTTCTTTGGAAGAACTTTGGAAGAACTGCAGCCTTAAGAAAGCTTAGAACATTCTTAAGGATCCTGCTCACCCAGCATATTCTTCCTTTGAATTATTATCATCTGGTAGACAGTACAGGATGACAAAGACAAGGACAAACAGACTGAGAGATAGTTTTTATTCTAGAACTGTAACTATATTGAACTCCATGGTTTTGCATTGATGGCTGTGTGGTGGTGGTTGGAGTGTGGAGGGATGGGTGTGTTGTTTTTGTGATGTGTGCTGGGAAAAGCATTTAATTTTGTTGTACAATGTACAATGTACAATGACATAGAAGTTATTCTGTTCTAAAGTTATTCTAGTCTACCTTTCAGTTCAAACTATCATTACATAGCCAGAGTCTGCTCATCTACATCAATTTCACCCTCTCCATCTATGACTGGTCTGCTCTGTTCATTAGGAGTAGAACAGGGACAAAACATAACATTTTACTCCATTTTTCAGGATTTTTATTTGCCATAAATCAACGACACATGGCTTATATCACCACTGCTTTTGCTTGCTTTTTAATATGGCACATCTTATCAGAAAGTATGATGTAGTGGTTTGAGTGTTAGATTATGATGCTGGTGATTAGGAGTGCTAGACTATAATGCCATAGAAATCTCCTGAATAACCTTGAGGAACTTACACTTTCTCAGCCTAAGAGGAAGGCAAAGGTAAACCTCCTCTGAACAAATCTTGCCAAGAAAACTCACGGATAGGTTCACATTAGCATCACTGTAGGACAGAAAGGAGTCGAAGACATAGATCAGCAACTTGTACACTGTCCACGAGGCCTCCAACATGTTTAGATGTACATGAGGTGAGACCGGTACTTTGCACTTATCTATTTAAAAACACATATGCACAGGAAGGTAAGTACCGAGGGACACCTGTAGGTTATACTCACATATCTACAAACTAGGCAACCCCCCTCCCCATTTAAGCAGAGTGAACAAATCACAGGCAGCTGGTCATGGGGTAACAACAGCATAATGTATTTTTATGGCCAGGAAGAAAGAACTATTTGTGGGCTTCTGCATCTCAGGTGCCAAAATAGCTTGTCTTACCTTGGGCACTGTGGAGCTTGATGGCATGGGCAGGTGTGTAGGGGTGTGCGTGTGTGCTTGAAGAATTTGCTATTCTATCTCAGGCAAGAAAATGTCTTGTTCCAGCCCTTTTTATAAGTCTGAGTACGTGGAGTTGCTATTTTGCAAATTCTGTCCACCTCCAATCTTTCACCAACTTTTCACAAATGTAAGCAACCAATTTTCGCAACTGTATAGATTTAAAACGGTGAGCAGTTGCCCATAACATTTAGGACAGCTGTACTATTCTGTCTGATTTTTTGTATGCCACCTCACCTCAATTAAACTTTAGCTTTGAACAGAATACAGTAGCTGTTGTAATACAGGAAGCTGTTCAGGTTTCACAGATCTGAGCAGAATACAGTACAAGTCTAATTTATCCAGGGTTACCTTGCTTCTTTTGAAGAGCATATCATTTTTCACATGGTTGTGCATCCTGTCCTTCCTTCCGGAAGCCCAGCATCATGGAAGCAGAAGATCCCATCTCCTTGCAATGACCTGGTGTGGGTGGTTAGACCAAGGCTGCACCTACATTGCAGAATTAATGCAGTTTGGTACCACTTTAACTATCATGGCTCAATACAATGTAATCCTGAGAATTTAGCCTTCTCTGACAAAGAGTGCTAGTGCCTCACCAAACTACAAACCCCAGTATTCCATAGCATTGAATCTTAACAGTTAACATGTCAAACTGCATTAATTCTACCGTGTAGATGCTACCCAAAAGTATGTTTCTGAGCCAGTGGGTTCGGGCAGACAAATCCATTGTGCCACAGGAGGTCGCTTAAAATCACACTTTTATCTATAGGTCTAGGAGACCATGCTCAAGAACACTGGCCACTTTATAATGTTCTTTGTTACAAAATCAGACTGCTTTATATATAGGGGTGGGGAAAACCTGTCTATTTATTTTCCTCTGTGCATTCAAAATTTTAAAATTAAGTATTTTCTTCTGAAATTTGTAGTTGCCTGTAAATTTTGAAGTAAAACCTTCCCCATTTACATTAGCCAAAGCCAATAAACACAACTATTCCTAGAGAAAGCATCAAAAGTTACTGTTGTACTTCGATACCCTCTGATTCTTTGTTGTCATTATTAGTGCTTTTAAAATAAACACTTACATTTCCTGATTCCTCAAAAAAATGAAATTATTTATCTTTAGTGACTTTAAAAACCCAATTGCTACACACTACTGGTCTGTGGTACAAAATGTACTCTCTTGTTATCCACCTCAACATCACCTTCACAGTACACAAAGCAACTATTCAGCACATACTGTGTGATATTCATTCTCCACCATTTAGTGAAGCCACCCTTCTGTAACAAATAATAGAACTAACTAGAAATTACACTTGTACTAGAAAGAAAGGGAGGTTATTACTTGCAATGAAATGCAGCTATGTCCTTGTTGGAAACCTACTGTACTTCATCAGTTCTAAGATGCATCCCCCCATAAACAGCTTTCAAAATGGCATATCTATATATATATAAAAGAGTGATGGCATCACGGCGACCCACAAAACAACAAAAGTACAGGCCCCCCAACCTCGAAATTTGACAACACAACCCATCACCCACGCCTCAGGGTTGATACAACAAAAAGAAAAGAAAAATAAAGTCCTAATTAGAGGGAGAGCAATAATTGTTTTTATCCAATTGCTGCCAGTTTAGAGGGCTAATCTCTGCCCACTTGGTCGCCTAGCAACCAATTCAGCCAAAGGACAGCCAGGGTTCAGTTAGGGGACAGGCAGACTTAGGCCTCACTTAGGCCTCTTCCACAGATTATCTAATTTGCACTGGATTATATGGTAGTGTAGACTCAAGGCCCTTCTACACAGCTATATAACCCATTTATAATCTTATATTATCTGCTTTGCACTGGATTATCTTGACTCCACACTGCCATATAATCCACTTCAGTGTGCATTTTATACAGTTCTAAGCAGATAATTTAAGATTATCAATATACAGTAGACTCTCACTTATCCAACATAAACAGGCCGGCAGAATAAGTGAATATGTTGGATAATAAGAAGGGATTCAGGAAAAGCCGATTAAACATCAAATTAGGTAATCGTTATACAAATTAAGCACCAAAACATCATATTATACAACAAATTTGACAGAAAAGGTAGTTCCACACGCAGTAATGCTATGTAGTAATTACAGTAGAGTCTCACTTATCCAACACTTGCTTATCCAACGTTCTGGATTATCCAACACATTTTTGTAGTCAATGTTTTCAATATATTGTGATATTTTGGTGCTAAATTCATAAATACAGTAATGACTACATAGCATTACTGCGTATTGAACTACTTTTTCTGCCAAATTTGTTGTATAACATGATGTTTTGGTGTTTCATTTGTAAAATCATAACCTAATTTGATATTTAATAAGCTTTTCCTCAATGCCTCCTTATTATCTAACATAATCGCTTATCCAACATTCTGCCGGCCCGTTTATGTTGGATAAGTGAGACTCTACTGTACTGTATTTACAAATTTACCACTAAAATATCACAATGAATTTAAAACACTGACTACAAAAACATTGATCATGAAAAGGCAGACTGCGTTGGATAATCCAGAACATTGTATAAGTGAATGTTGGATAAGTGAGATTCTACTTTGATATGAAATAATTTCTGGGATAGAATAATGCAGAACAATATAATCTCTAAAACCAGGACAGTAAATAAAGAAATAAAGAAAGTAAATAAAGCAGGGAAATTGGAAATTCCACAAAGGAAACAATCAGGGCCAGCTAACACCTCCCAAGAAAGGATTCTTCCAGAAAGGAAGCTGAGAAGGCAGTGAAGCACTGTGTATTACCAAAGTCGTCATTATTATTATTATTATTATTATTATTATTATTATTATTATTGTGTTGCGGTCAACCGTGAAAATGAATACAATCTGGCTCCAAGTATTCAAAAACACTAAAATCAGAATATAAAAAAATTAATGTTGTATAATAAAACAGAACAATACAATCTCTAAAATCAGAACACTAAAGAACAACACTCTGAAAACAGGGGAATTCCACACAGGAAACAATCAGGGCCAGCTAACACCTCCCAACAAAGTATTCCCATCATCAAAGTCTGGCAAATCCTCTGTTTTCTCAGGGCCACAGACAGTAGAAGCACATAAAATATCGCAAACAACACCACTCTGAAAACAAGGGAATTCCAGACAGGAAACAGTCAGGGCCAACTAACACCTCCCAACAAAAAAAATCACTCAGGGAGGAAACAGCCAGGGTTTAAAGGTGCAAGGCCATTACATCCTAATCATTTTTCCTAATTGCAGCATTCATACTTGCCTCCAAGAGACAAAAAAAACCCCAATCAGAAATATTGTATATTCACAACCTTTAGGAAATAATATCCCCTGATGGCGCAGCGTGTTAAAGCGCTGAGCTGCTGAACTTCTGGACCGAAAGGCCGCAGGTTTGAATTGGAGGAGCGGACAGAGCCCCCACTGTTAGCCCCAGCTTCTGCCAACCCAGAAGTTCAAAAACATGCAAATGTGAGTGCATCAATAGGTATTGCTCCAGTGGGAAGGTAACGCCGCTCCATGCAGTCATCCCACATGACCTTGGAGGAGTCTACGGACAACGCCGGCTCTTCGGCTTAGAAATGGAATTGAGCACCAACCCCCAGAGTCAGACATGACTGGACTTAATGTCAGGGGAAAACGTTTACCCTTTACCTTAACTACCACCAATTCCTCAATACTTTATTTCCCATACCACCATACTTCGCCACAGCAACGTGTGGCCGGGCAAAGCTAGTATCTTATAATCGGAGGTGCTTAACATATTTCACACACACACTAATTTTGCTACCACCAATAGAAAAAAGCCACAAACACACACACACACACACATATACATATATCTCATTTTGGTGGTACTGAAATTCGTGTGCACCTTAGAATTGATGGCATCTTCAAATCAATTAAATATGTTAACTTACTTGCAGGCTGTGGTCCTATGTTGTAATATTAAAGATGAGGAAATTTTAGCAATCCTAATTTAGCATTAAAATTGGAATATATAGTCAAATTTAAAAACTCAAAGATCTGTCAATTACAATCCCCCCACAGTCATTTTTAAAGAATCTCAAGTTCTTTCCATTCAAAATATGAAGGCATTCACAACACTGTATCAAAATTCTCACCTTCCTAGTATCTGTCTCTCAGCCTTTTCCTTCTTCTGTGATATTTCTTTCACTCTATCTTCCTTCATTCTTGTCCTACTTACCGAATCTCTCCTTTCTTTATGCCTCCTGGATATCCTGCTACCTAGCTCAACCTCAGAGGTAACATCTCTCCCTTCCAAAAATCACAGCATCACTTTAACTTTCCCTGCTTTCTTGAATTTACTTCACTTGCACTTCAACATTTAAGGAACATTTAAGGCAAAACATTCCTGCAGAATCTCAGCTCGGCCTCTGCCCTTCTCCATCTGAGCTTCTTTCTTTTCTTCTCTGATGTTGACTACTGGTTATTTGGTCATTTTATTTTGCCTTTGCCCTTCTAACCTGAGGCCCAAAGTGGCTTAGAGCAGTTTTAAAATTGGAAACACTTGATCTTTTCAGGCTTTGCTTAGAAGGCAGTTCTGTAAATACAGTGAAACAAACAATCTGCACCCAAGATGTTGTACTAATATAAGAGATGCCAGACAGGAAACCGGAGGTAGTCTCCTGTACTTTCAATAGCTGCGTGGAAGAGGGGAATTCACCAGGTGAATACTTCTCATACAAACAGACCAGTCAGAGAAGAATGGGATTAGGTTTATCTTCTGGCTTCATCCTTCATGTGTCCACAACTGCAGTTGAGTGTAAGTAACAAGTTGTTATTTTAAACCTTTGTAAAATAACATGGCTTCTTCTATATGTTCAACATTGTGTGAAGGAACCCTATTCCTTCCACGAGGGATGTTGTAAATTCTCTGAATTATTTTTGTTAATTTTCCTGGCCTTATGGGAAGGGACCAGGAAACCCTAAGCCCTATCTTGCTGCTGCTGCTGCTGTTGTTGCTGTATGCCTTTAAGTCATTTTCAACTTACTGGTTTTTCATGGCAAGATTTGTTCAGACGAGTTTGCCTTTGCTTGTCTATGAGGTTGAGAAAGGGTGACTTGCCCAGAGTTGCCCAGTGGATCTTAGATTCAGTGTGATGTAGTGGTTCACGCATTGGACTATGACTCTCGAGACCAGTGTTTGGACATGGATGTGTGTTGTGTGTGTGTGTGTGTGTGTGTGTATAATCGCGAATCATGAAGAGTAGGTCCATAACACAAAATAATTTAAATTCTATGACTAATTCTATATTGTATATAGACTTAATTGAATCAAAATTCTATTTTAGCTATAAAGTTTCAAGTCTTAAAAAAATCTGAAAATGTCTCTTAATTGGCCTTCTTGCTCCTCCCACTGGGGTATAAAAGGAAGTCAGGAAAGCAGCTGTGGGTCATTCCAAACATAGCTGTGCTACTGTGAAATTGTCTGCTAGCTTGCTGTTCTGAGATTTAAAGCCCTGTTAGTTGCTGTCAGTGCTTCCTTTCATCCAACTGACTCCAGAAGATGCTTAAATGTCTATCAAAGCAACTCAACATTTTTGAGTTCGTGGCAAAAAAGGAAAAGCCAAATATTGAAGACTAAGAAGACAGCAGATGGAGAACCTTTGCAACAGCTGGTACGGATGAAGACCCCAGGACATGCACACCTGGATTGCAGGTGAAAACTGAGGAAACTGAGAGATCTACTACTGGTTCAGCTAATCCAAGCCCTGCCTAAGAAACCAACGAACTGGAGCAAAGACAAGAAACTTTGTTATTGTTAGATCTTGGACTTTATATAAGCAAGACTATTTTTGATGACCAAGTGAAAACTCAATTAGTGCAAAATCCAGGATTCCAATGCCAGGATATGTATTTCCTGTGGGTAAGAAGTGGCATCTAAGTTTCCAACCCAAATGGTTCAATGTACACCAAAAAATAGAGTACCATCAGAACAACTTCTGCTTGGCTGAAACGTCTTGTTAATTCACAAAGTTTTGATGTAACCCACCATCAGGGGCGATTCTATTTTCTATTTTATAATTTTTATTAAAGATTTCTCAATTACATAGGCTAAAAGGAAAGGAGGGGATATTCTGGGCGAGGATCGGGGAAGGAAGGGGGAATTGGTGAGGTAAGGGTGAGGAAGGGTGTGAGGAAGTTGGGAAAGTATTGGAAGGGGAGGGGGGGTAAAGGATGGGGTAATAGAGGGAGGGTATGGTAAGAGTCTTCCAATTACTTCCATATCGGTAAGTTTAGTAAGGTTGTAATAGTCGTTCTTTTTGTTTTTACTTTGATAAGTAATTTCTAAATTTTTCCCAATTTGTTTCCTTGATACATTTTCCTCTGGATTCTTTCAGTAAAAATGTTAATTTATCCATTTCTTGTATTTCTGCTAGTTTCTGTAGCCAAAGTTCTTTCGTTGGGGTTTCTGCCAATTTCCATTTTTTAGCAAATGCTATTCTTGCTGCTGTTGAACTGTACATGAATAAAATATCATCATTTTTTTCAAATTGTGTGTCTGAGTCCGTTATTCCTAGTAGGTAGTATTCTGGTTTGATTGGGAATTTCCTATTTAATATGGTTTGTGTCTCTTCATGTATTATCTTCCAATATTTTTTTGCCTTTTCACAGGACCACCAGATATGATAAAAAGAGCCTTCATGGATCTTGCATTTCCAGCAAGCATTGTTGTAGGATTTGTACATCTGTCCGAGTTTTTTAGGGGTCATATACCAGCGGTGAAAGACCTTTAGCCAGTTCTCTTTCAGTTCAGCTGCATATGTATACCTCAGCTTTTTGTTCCATATTAGTTCCCAATCATCTAGCATGATTGGATGTCCTATGTTTCTGGCCCAGTTCACCATGCAGTTTTTAATTGTCACTGTCTCTGTTGACCATTCTAGTAATGTATCATATATCCTGGAGATTGTCTTCTTTTTTAATTGCATAATTTTATCCCAAATCATGTTGGAGTCATTGAAGCCGATTTGAGAGTCCTTAATATATTGCTCTTTAATAATAGCATATTGAAACCAGGACATACTTTTGAATTTCTCCTTCAGGGTATCCTGTGGTTTTAGCTCGTAGGTTCCATTTTTTTTCATCAGTAAGTCTTTATAACACGGCCAGGTTACCCATTGTGAAATGTGTCTTTGAGGGGATTCTAATGAGGAAATCCATAAAGGGGTTTTATTGTGGAAATGTTTCTTATATTTCTCCCACACTTTTATTAATGCTGCTCTCACGAAAGTCTTTTCGACCTTTCTTTTATCATATCCCACATACGCGTGCCATCCACGGCGCAAATCAAAACCTTCTAATGTCAGTATGTTGTTATCTTCCAAAGTTGTCCATTCCTTCACCCATTGCAAAGCACAGGCCTCATAATAGAGTTTTAAATTTGGTAGGCCGAAACCTCCTCTTTTTGTTAGATCAGTCATAACAGTATATCTGATTCTTGGTCTTTTGCCTTTCCACACAAATTTAGAAATGTCTTTGTTCCATTCCGCGAATGGTTTTTGGGTCCTTATGATGGGTAGATTCTGGAATAAATATAATAGTTTTGGGAGCACATTCATTTTGATGACCGCCACTCGACCTAGCAAGGAAATGTTTAAATTTTGCCAATTCTGTAAGTCTTTTTTAATTTCCTTCCATTTATCTTGATAATTGTTTTTTAGTAGCTGTGCGTTTTTTGCAGTAATCCAGATTCCAAGATATTTCATTTTTGTTACTATCTTAAACCCCGTAGATTCTTCTAATTTGCTCTGTTTTTCTTTTGTTATGTTTTTTGTCAATATTTTAGTTTTTTCCTTATTTATGAAAAAACCTACTAGCTGGCCAAAACTTTCAATTTTATTGATCCATTTTGATAACTGCGAGCGTGGTTCCTCAATGAAACATATAATGTCGTCGGCGAAAGCACGGATTTTGTATTCTTGGTTTCTTATTTTAGTGCCTTTTAAATGGTCATCTTTCCGAATGCTCCTGGTCAAGATTTCTAAAGCAAAAATAAAGATCAGAGGGGAAAGGGGACATCCCTGTCTTGTTCCTTTTTCAATTGGAATTAGTTTTGAGTGATGGCCGTTAATTAATAGTTTTGCTTCCTGTTTGGTATAGATCACCTCAATAGCACTTGCGAAATAATAACCCATGTCCAATTCTTTTACGAGTAATTTTAAAAAAAACCAATTTAAATTGTCAAATGCTTTTTCAGCATCAATAGCTATTAGGGCGATTTCCTTTTGGTGAAATGTTTCGTAATATTCAATGATGTCAAGTACACATCTGACATTATCCTTCATGTGCCTGTTTGGTAAGAAACCTTTTTGTTCATTTCCTATCCAATTATTCAGAAATGTTTTAAACCTATTTGCTAGAATTGTGGTAAAAATTTTGTAATCCGTGTTTAATAGTGAGATCGGCCTGAAATTTCTTACGTCCGAATTGTTTGTGTTGTTCTTTGGTATTACTATTATGTCCGCTTGTTTTCAAGATTCTGGGATTATTTTTTCTTTTATTACTGAGTTCATTATTTGTTTTAGGTAAGGCGTGATCTCTTCGGCCAGAACTTTATAGAAAATTGTTGTAAATCCATCTGGGCAAGGAGCCGAGTTGGATCTCATCAGTTTTAAAGCTTTTTTAATTTCTTCGTCTGTTATATCTTTGTTTAGTAGTTTCCTTTGGCTTTCTGTTATTTTTTGCAATCCTTGATTGCTCAGATAATGTGAGATTTCATTTGGGTCTATATTATTTTTTTGATAGAGTACCTTAAAGAAGTCTTGAAATTGTAATACTATATCTTCATCTCTTGTTAAGATCTTTCCTTCTTTTTTGATTTTAATTATCTGTTGTTTTTGCGAATTTTTTTTTATTTTCCGAGCTAGCCAAGCACCTGGCTTATTTGCATTTTCAAAGCTATACTGCTTGATGAATTTGAGTTGCTTTGCTGTTTGCTCCATTTCCAAGTTTCTTTTGTTATTTTTCAGTCCCATTAGAAGTTTAGCTAGTCCTTCTTCTTGAGGTCTCTCTTTTAACTTCTTTTCTATTAGAGTTATTTCCTTGCTAAATTCATTCATTTTTTGATTTTTCAATTTGTTTCTTATCGCTTTTTGTTGAATAAAGTGACCTCTTAGGACAGCCTTAAATGTGTCCCATACAATATGGTCACTTGTTTCTGGGATCCAATTAATTTTAAAAAATTCTTGTGTAAGTTTTTTGCATTTATCTATATCTTCTTCTTTTTTAAGAAAATTATCATCCAGTCTCCATTTTTTCATTGTCTTTTTTTGGTTTATCCGCATTTCTATTGGACAGTGGTCTGACTTATCTCTGGGTAAAATATTAATATAGTCTACTTTGGTGCAAAGGGAGTTAGACAGCCATACCATGTCAATTCTTGACCACGACTTGTGGCTGTGGGAGTAGAAAGTATAGTCCTTACTTTCCAAATTGTGTATCCGCCAGATGTCTTGGAGGTATAATTCCTCTTTTAATTTTTTGAAGTTTTGTGGTATAAGTCTCGAATTTGCCTGTTTCTTATTTTTTATCTTTTTACTTGTATCTAAATTTATATCCATTATACTATTGAAATCCCCTAATATAATCAAGTGGTCAAAGTCCGAATTGATTATCTGTTTTCTTAATTCGCTAACAAAATGACGTTGGGGGCCGTTGGGAGCGTAGATATTACAGATGAGTGTTTTCTGCATGTCTAGATGTATTAGCACTGCCACGTATCTTCCCTCGTTATCCTTAAACTCTAAAGTGGCTGGGATATTTTCGTTAACATAAAGTACTACTCCCCCTTTTTTTTGATCTGAGGAGCAGAATTCTTTTCCAATTTTTCTGTTAATTAGAAGGGCCTCATGTTTATAAGCAATGTGTGTCTCTTGTAAGGCCACAAAATCATACTTTCCTTTGATTAATTGATTGAACAAAATTCTCCTTTTATTTGGTAAATTAATTCCGTTGATATTATTAGAGTAGAATTTCAGTTGGCGTTCCAATTTACATGCATTCCTGTCCGAGTTCATCGTGTGCTTCTTTCTTCTTATTACTTTCTCTGTTGGTAGTTTCTTCTTCTTCGGTTATTATTTCTTCCTCTGTTATGTTTTTTTCTTCTTCCTCGTCTTCACCTCCCACATCCGACATATCCGAGGCAGGCCGAGTTTTGGTTGTCCTAGAGCTCGAAGCCAATGGAGAGTGATGCCTTGCTCTTTTTGGTTTTTTCCTTTTTGTTGATGGAGGAGTTGTGTCTGGAGAGTGTTTTTCTTTGCCTTGTATGTGTTTTCTATAAAAGTCTTTTGCTTTGTCTTCAGATGTGAGCCAGTATCGTTCTCCTTCCAGGGTTACCATAATGCCTTCGTTTCTTTCCCACCTGAATCTAATCTTTTGCCTTTTCAATTCCTCCGTTAGGAAGAAGTATTTCTTCCTTCTAATTAAAGTTAGTTGAGGGAATTCTTTTAATATTATAATCCTTCTTTCTTTGTAGGTTAATGGGTTGCGATTGTTTTTCAACAGTACTTCATCGCGTATTTTTTTCCTCACAAAATGTACAATCACATCCCTTGTGGCCTTGTTTCTTCTTGAGAAATTCGTTTGTATTCTGTAAACCTTGTCTAGCTCATATTCAATGAATTCTTCAGATTGGGATAGCAACTTGGATAGTAGTTTGATAATGATTTGTCTAATGTCTTCATTGGTTTCCTCTTGAATATTACGGAATCTTAATTGAAATTCTTTTTCATGTTGTTCCATTTTTTCCTGTAGTTTCTCCATTTTTTCATTTTTGGCTTCTAGTCTTTCTAATTTATTTTGTAGTTGTGTTTGAGTCTTAGTTAGTTTTTGATTTTCCATTTTCAGATCATTAATATCCTTGAGGGATTTAATCATTTCTTTTTTCAGCTGTCCAATATCTTCTTTAATTTCTTTTTTCATGTCCATCATTTCCTGATAGAGTTCTCTTTGTTGTAAATTTTGTTGGTCAAGTTTCATTTGTGATTGTTTTTGGTGTTCTTCTTGTCTTTCTGCTAGTTTCTGGATCTCTCGAAGGATATCTTTAAGATTGACCTCCTTGGTTTGAGAGGGTCTTCTCACAAATCCTCTGTTGTCTTTTATGTCCTTATCGAATTTGGTCTTGGGAACCGCCATGGTGTGGTTTGAGTTATTTTGGATGAACAGTTTGTCCTGTGAATATATAAAAAAAAAGGGGGGGAAGGAAAAGGAAAGGAAAAGAAAAGAAAAGGAAGTAAAAGATGTAAAAGGGAGAAAAAGATGTAAAAGAGAGAAAGTGAGGGAAAGCCAAAAGAGGCAAGAGAGGGAAAGGGGAAAAGAAGTAGGGAGAGAGGAGACTAAGAGGCAGAGAAGGATGGAGAAGCAAAGAAAAGAAAAAAAAAGAAAGAAAAAAAAAGAGACCAACGTGGGTCCTTTAGGTCACTATTAGCACCATCTGCTTGTATCCAGGTTTCCAAATAGCATCTGCAAACGCCTCCTGCTGTCCTGTGGTTGAGTCAAGTATTCCTCTTATTCGTCTTCCTGCCTTCTTTGCTGGACTTTATCTTCTCCTCTTTCTTCCTTAACGGAATTTAGAAAGTGACGGACCAGTCGCACTTCCTGGGCAGATGAAGTTTTCCCTTCTCAGGGCAAGATATGAAGTTCCGTTTCCGGCTTGTTGCTGCCACTCTCTGCCTTTTTGGTCCCGCGAGAATTCCGTTGTTTCTTCACTGACGCTCAGATGAGGAGGAGGGTAAGGTAGTCAAAACAATTTATGTCAAGGTCATAGGAATTTGATTATTTTGTGGCGACACCTTTCTGGTTTGCGTCAATGTCCTTCTAAGCAGTCTCTCCTCCGCGTTCGAGTCTTAACAAATGACTAAATATATTATATAGGTTTGGAGTGTTTTTCCCCAGGAATTCCTCGCTTCTTCTCTACAATCACGTCCGACTCGCCCAATTTAGCTAAGCAAACGAAACAACAGTTCAGCCCTTATTAAGGCAGATCCCGGTAAACACACAGGGAATAAAGTTTTGTAACTTTGTTGTTTGGCTATACGAACACGGATAGTGGCTCTTTGGTAGCCTTCGTGTCTCCACGGGATTCCGAGGAGATAGCCGGGTTTATGGAGTGAGGGTGGGTTTTCCCCTCTCCCTGAGGTGGATTGAGGAGCAGCACCTCTGTGCGCGCCGCTGCTGGGCGTCTTGGAGGTGTCTCCTTGAAGGAGGCACACCGTTTGGCACCATTGGCCGGTCGCGCTTTGAGGTTTGTACTCCCTCTCTCCTTCGTCTCCTTCGTCTCCTTCGTCTCTCTTAGATTGGCATTGTTGGATTGTTGCTTTAAGTTGTCTTGCAAATTGATTTTAGATATTTGTCTACTTTATCGCGCTAGTAGGAAGGGGAGTTTGTTTGAAACTTACGTTTCCTTGCCCTTCCTTGCCTTCGGTTTCTTCTATGTCTTCTCAGATAGTTAAAAAGAGCTAGGTCGGCAGTTTGTGCCGGCTTACCGCCCGCTGCCGTCCCCGTGGTTCGCGCTCCCCAACAACAACAACCCGGATCCGTTCCCCCCCCGACAGAATTCGGAGGGTCAGCTCGACGGGGTGCTGGGGCCTTGCGTCCCTTCTTGTATCAATCCACAAGAAGAGGGGAGCCAATGCTCTACCCAACCGCTGGAATGTTGATCTATCGAGAGCTCTCAATAGACCCGTCCTGCCGCCATGTCAGCCCACCGGAAGTCCGTCCACCATCAGGGGCGATTCAGCCGGTAGGCAAACTACGTGGTTGCTGAAGGCGCCATCCACTGGGGGCGAAGTAGAGGCGCCTCCAGGAGTCATATGGCTAATGAGCAGCTTCCTTTTTGTCTTTTATTTCCCTCCCCGCTGGGAAGGGGCACGCCCTCTGGGCAAGGAAAACCTGAGGCACCTCCTCGTTTCTCGGAGGGACAAGCCCTTGCTCCAGCAAGGGCTTGTCCCTCCGAGAAACAAGCAGCTTGGCCCAGGCGAGGGCTCAGCCCAGGGAAGCACCCCATGAGCACTGCTGCCTAGCAGCACTCGTGGGGTGCTTCCCAAGGGACAAGGGCTCTGGACCAATCCCTCGTCCCTTGGGAAGCACCCCGCGATCACTGCAGCAGTGATCGCGGGGCGCTTCCGGGGCGCTTCCTTCTCCCTCTCCCCCTTTTCCTCTCGGGCTTCCAAGGTTTGGGGGGGGCACCAATTTTTTTTTTGCTTACACTTGAACATTACCTAGGGCTGGCCCTGCCCATCATCATGATAAAGGAAATAAGAAGCAGAAGAAAGCACAAAGAAACTTTTTCAATTGTGGAAACGATTGTCCTTTTTGGCCAACAAGAACTTGCTTTAAGAGGAAGCAATGATTCAAGACCTATTACATGTAAAGAAATTTGGCAGAATGATTGTAATTTCAGTGCCTTGTTGAGATCTTGTGCCAGATGAGGAGACACTGATCTGAAAAGTCATCTGGAAAGAGCTCTGAAAAGGGGGACGAGCAAGAGAGCAGTGACATGATTACTTTCAGGTGTTTTTCCCCCTAATATTTCAAAAACTGTTAAAGATCTACCAGGGAGGCCCTCCTCTCACTCCCACTGCCATCACAAGCACGATTGGTGTGGATGAAATAGCGGGCCTTCCCAGTGGTGGCTCCCCGGCTTTGAAACGTCCTCCCCAGAGAGATCAGGCAAGCCCCTACATTGCCCTCTTTCCGCAAGGAACTGAAAACCTGGTGGTTCCAGGAGGTCTTTGAGCAAGATTAGTTCGGTTGTTTAACATGCTGACCCTGCTTTGCACACTATTCACCCCAGGCCCTATGATACGCTGATGTACAAGTCTTTATCTATCCCTTATAATTGACTATGTCTATCTCGCAGTCCTGATTACTGGTATTTGACTCCTTGGTGGAATATACTGATTGGATCTGGAACTGTGTCCATTTTAATTGAATTGTTTTTTTACTGTTGTCTTATGATGTTGTTTTTATCATGTTTGTTATGTTCATGCTGCTGTATGATGTTTTGACTATTGAATATTTTTTGCAACAACAACAATAATTTATTGATTAGCCAGTTGTCCTTATAAGCACAGACAATACAAACACAACATACAACATGACTGAGGTGAAATTGAGAGTCCAGTGAGGGAGGCGTTGACACGGTTGCCACTGCATGTCCTAAGCCCATCTCCTCCTCCTCCTCCTCCTCCTCCTCCTCCTCCTCTGGGGAGATTAACGCGAGAGCGGGGAGCGGGAGCAGCCTCTACTTGGAAGAAAGAGGAGGCTCCCAGGGGAAGGCGAGCATGAAGAAGAGGCGCCTCTCTCCCGGAAGTAGGCCTCCCCACTGCCCAGCGCCAGAGGGAGCAGCCCTCCAAGGGAAAGACGCCCCAGGGAAGACCTCAGGAAGAGGGCCCAAGAAAGAAGAGGGCGCCGGAGTCCCTAGGCCCCGCCTGGGAAATAAACAACTGCCTAATGGAATGAAGAATGGCTTAGCAGAACTGCCCTCTTGACCCAGCTTCATTTGCAATACACCAAGAGCCTCTCTTGGGTAGCTCAGTGGCCTGTCAGGGTCCAAAGCTTCAGGAGGAAAACAAGCCTTCCAGAACCAAGCTCCTGGTTCCTGCAGCTGGAGGTCCCAAGACAAGCAAAATGGGAGTCCAGAAACATCCCGAAGAGAAAGAACTGAAGACTGAATCAGACTGGAAGCAAACCATAGCTAAGAGCTTATCTCAAAGTGCAGGTCTAGATGGGAGACGTATAGATGGAGCTTTGGTGGCAGTGGGACAGATCCCCAGGGATGCTCCAAGCCATGCATCTTGCTTGCAGTGTCAATGGCTGCTTCAGGAAAACCAGCTCCTGGCTGAGGAAATTCAGCTCCTGAAGACCATTCTGGAAAACTGCCAGGGAGGAAGTACCTCTTGAACATCTTGAGTTCACAATGACAGACATTATCCTGTGTTATAGAGTTGGACTATGTGCACACACTGATAAGGGGACCTTGCCATCTCTTGCTGGGTTGTCTGTGCTAAGCAAAAGTATTGGCAGCTGTGGAGCTTTGGACTGGGCCATTGCCTTCAATACTGGGCTGTTGTGTCCCTTTACCGTGACTACCTATAGGCTGCCATCCTGTTCAGCAGTTGCAGTGATGTAACCCAGAGATTATCGTAAGGATATCCTTTTACAATTATGATTTTGAATGCCCAACTGTGACTTCCAAACCACTTCAGTCTGACAGTTGTCCCAGCAAAATGCTTCTAGTGTGCTGGAGATCGAGGTGCAGGAATTAATGCAACACAATGTCACACAGGCAATATCTTTCTTTCCTTTCCTTCCTCTTCCAGACCAAGGGCAAAAACAAAAGAATGACTGTAGAGCAGGCATGATTAAACTTTGACCCTCACTCCAGGTGTTTGGTACTTTGGCTCCCACAGTTCCGAACAGCCAGTAGCACCTGGAAGGAGGGCCGAAGTTGGCACCTTACATAGAATGATTGTTTACATCTCTTTATATGCACCTCATGTGTGAATATATGTATCCATGTAGGCATGGCTAAAATGTTCACCTGTGCATTTATAATGGAAGTTTTTGACCCATATCTATAAGATTCACTGGCCTACATCTCATAGATGTGCGTTGAGCAATACCTTCTATGTAGATTTTTTTAGTTGGCACAAAAATTACAGGAGGGGGAGAATGTAGAAGAGCTTTTCTAAATAGAAATATTTTGCATATTAAAACTTGAGAATGTTATACCTAAAACCTCAAAATGAAGCCCTTTTCATATTTGCACAATAATCATGAAAACATATGCTGCCTAATGTCATTAATCAGGTGACAGCCAGCATCTTCCATACACATCTGCTGCTACTTTTTTTTATTTACATATGCTGCTACTGAAGATCTATCAAGATAGGTTGCAAAATAACCCACAATTCTACTTTCTTTAGAAATCAGTTCCAGCTCTAATGTCCATATTTCTAGTAGGTGATGTTTGCAAATCATTGTTTTCCTCTCTGTGTAATTCGGCTGTAACTTATTGAACCTGGATATAGTACTTCATTCATAGCTGATCTGAGTTTATGTGTATTAAACAGTATTTTTCTCTCGCAACATATTCTGAGTAAGTTAACACATTAACAGAAAGATGAAAGTTGTGTAGCACCTTCAAGACGAATGAAGTTTATTGTGGTGTAAGGAATCCTTTATTACACATTGAAATTTAAAGAGATGTGTGAAGGTTTCTGCTGTGACTATTTTTTGCACACATGTTGGAAACCGCCCTGAGCCCTCTTGAGGAGATGAAGCGATATATAAATAAAGGTTTATTATTATTATAATTATATTATAATCACATTGGGGTTTTTTTTTAAGCTGGAAGGTTTCTTTGAGGGGGGGGTGTTGAACCTGTAATACACCTCCACCTCACCCACCTTGGCTACAGGCTTGATCATTCTGAATTTGCCAAGCCTTGTGCTGGAAGTGAAAATAATTGTGGCCTATTGGAATTGCCCTGGCTGTATTTTAACCCCTTGGCATTCATTTATTCTTTGCAGTTGTTCTGGGAGTCATCAATTTGCTTGCAGGTGTTTTAATTTTCCTGCACCACAGTTCCAGCTGATCTCATATAGCCTGGTGAACTCAAATCCTACTCCAGGTGTTTCCATTTCTCCCTGCTTTCAAGGCGGAGAGAGCCTACGGGGATCTCAAGTCCGGGAAATAATAGATTTTGTCTGAGCCAGCCGATGCCTTCATCTCCATTTCCTGCAAGACTGAAGCAGACAAAACAAACTGTTTGGAGGAAGGGAGGAGGGGGTGGGAATACTCCTTTCCACTGGAGCCCTTGGGCAAGAAAGTGGATTTCTGAACTCTTGGCTGGGCCTGAAACTAATGTCTGCTCTTTCCTGCTGGATCAGGTGTCATTTCCATGGACTTACCAAATACATTGAATTTAACCATGTTCTCCTTTATATGTAACAAAGTGAACAAGAGCTGCTCTTACAAAGGGATTTGCATCTGGCACATATTTTTGCAAGGTGCAGCTGGCTTGGCATCTTACTGTGAACAGCAAAGGAAGACTGGAGGAAGCAACTCACCTATATAAAAAAAGAGGAAAATAGCTGACTGAAGCAAACAGCTCTTTTCTGTTTCTCTACTCAGAGTCTGGGTCTCCCTTCTGAACAGCTGCCAACAGTCCTATTGGTAGGCAGATGGAAAATGTGATTTTGTTTCTTGGTCCTCTCTCAAGTGGAAACCTGGTCAGCCAATCATTCTGGGTGGATAGAGAAAGAAAATCCACCTGGGATGATCAAGGAAAAACGAAAGAAATTTTAACTTGTACTTACCCGTAACAACTGTTCTTCACATGCGGATTTCATGCACTGCTAGTGTTTGCCTTTCTGCCTCATATTTTAAAACTGGGATGGTGCAGAGAAAACCCAGCATTTCTCCTCTGCAGGACTAGGACTAGGATGCAGATGTGTTAAAAATACCATATTTGGGGACAATAGGATTGTGCATGCATCGGGGGATACAAAAGGTTCCAGGTTCAACCCATGGTAGGGTGGGAAAGGCTAGGAAATAAATGCCTGAGAATTCTGATTCATTGGATTCTGATGTAATTTTTCACTAAGTTTCGTCCTGAATGAGCAAGTTGTGTAATTTTCTTCTGCTTCAAAAAGCACACCGTTTTTGAAGGCTATTCACAATTTGAAGCTTATTCTGTGAAAAAAAATAGCACATGGTTCTTTTGTACACAAATTAGCATTTTCTATGCAGGAAACAAATTTATTTCGGAAAATACTTTCAGATACTCTAGTGCAGGGGTCCCCAAACTAAGACCCGGGGGCCGGATGCGGCCCATCGCAGCCATTTATCCGGCCCCCACGGCACAAGGACAGAAGGTGGTTGGGCTAAATGACCCAAGGGGTCTCTTCTTCTCTTACAACCATTATTATTATTATTATTATTATTATTATTATTATTATTATTATCATTATTATTATCATTATTATTAACATTGAGGCTGGGTGACCATCTGTCAGGGATGCTTTGCTTGTGCTTTTGGTGCACAAAGGCAGAAAGGGGTTGGACTAAATGGCCCAAGGGGTCGTCTTCCAACCCTCTTTATTATTATTATTATTATTATTATTATTATTATTATTATTATTATTATTATTATCACTGAGGCTGGGTGGCCATCTGTCAGGGGTGCTTTGCTTGTGCTTTCAGTGCACAAAGGCAGAAGTGGATTGGACTCAACAGCCCAAAGGGTCTTTCCAACCCTCTTTTTTATTATTACTGTTGTTGTTATTATTAATTATTATTATTGCTCGGTGGCCAACTATAGTTCGGCCCTCCAACGGTCCGAAGGATCGTGAACTGGCCCCCTGTTTAAAAAGTTTGGGGACCCCTGCTCTAGTGTATTGACAGAATCCACTTCATCTACATCAAAGTTTCTCAAACTGTGCTCCTTCAGATGTTATGGACTTCAGCTCCCACGATTCCTAATAGCTAGTAAACTGACTGGGATTTCTGGGAGCTGGAGTCCAAAACACCTGGAGAAGTACAGTTTAGTAACAGTGATCTACATCATTGAAACAGTGTCTTCAAAAGATTCCCATCATCTTATTGAATAAGTGAAAGTCTGAGGATGCCAGACTGGGACTGTAAAATAGATGTGGCACAACTGATCATCCCTCTTTGTTCAAGAACCTATAATGTTGCCAAAGAAGTGTGGGATTATGCATTATTGTTGTGTAACTGGATTGCTTTCAGCTGTTTCTGTGTTCTTTTATTATGTATTGATTCTCAACATTTCTGAAGCGCTGCTATGTAGCTCATCATTGTCGTCCCATGATCAGGGAAATTAAACAAAAGCACCTTTTGTCATCCCAGGAAATATTTACTATAATCTTCTGTGCTAAGCACTGGCTTTTGAATTCCCTTATTCTAGGGGAAGGTAGAGTGCCACTGCGCCATTGCGAATTCAGATGAGGCTGAATTCAGCAGCATATACCAGTTTCCCTTCCCCTTTGCCACGGAGTCTGCCAATAATGTTAATTCCTGGGGTTCCATGTTAAAGGGGAAGTGGAACTGGTATATGCTGCAGCGGCAGCAACACAGGAGGCTTACTATGTTGCATAGAGATCAATGGGAAGAAGCTGGGTGGCGGACGCTCCCCCCCCCCCCCCCCGCCCTGGTGGAATGAGGTAAGGGGGAATCTGGGCGATGTGGGTCATGGGGCAATGGGTCCCATCCCCCTGCCGGGCACTATCTGATTCACCACAATGTGTGGCGATTTCAGTGGTAAATTGGATGAGATCCTTGGTCTCTGAGTCATAAAGAACTCATCACCAATGCAAGCATTCCCTAAAAAGGTGCCCTTGTAGATTTCAAATGTTGCTAACAATTTTGAACACACTTGCAGTAACTTCTCTTTTAAATAAGCTGTCAGTTGACCCACTTAACACACACTTTCCTAGCCACAGCCAAGTTCCTCAACAGTCTTTTGGACAGTCATATTCTGTTCTGTGTGAATTGTATCATCATATCTGATTTGCTTTTCATCAGTGAAAAGCAAATCATCAGTTAATAGTCTTCCATTGCTTAGGCCCCATCTACATTGCCATTATAATACGGATTGAACTACATTATATGGTCACATAATCCAGCAGTTAAACTGTGTTGTATGAGTCTGAACTGATCATATAATGTAGTTTAATATGCTTTATAATGGCAATGTACATGAGCTTCTCTTCAATATTGGTTTTACCATTTAAAAACCTTTTCACTAATCTTTGCACATTACTCTAAACAATTGTCACCTCTCCATACACATTTCTCATCCTGTATGTCACCAGCAGTAAATCCTTCTGTGTTCAAGAACCTGATGTGTGATCTTTGTTTCTGCTTCATATCCATGGTTATACAACACTTAGAAATACAGAAATTATTTCAGTCATGCAGTAAGAAATACTCTATCTGGTAGTGCAATAGCATTGCATCTGGATTAATAGCTTCAGAGAAAATGATAAACAGGCATTATTTTCAATATGATCCCACAATATGCTGCTATCATGAGTCTTTTTTTTTTTTGCAATCTAGCCATAGAATAATTTCTGTGACTCATAATGTAATGTGGTTAGTTATCCTCAGTTGCACAATTGTGAGCTAAGGGAATGTTGTTATCAGTGCCACACAGAGACACAGGGGTTTCATTGACGTCAGTGGTTGAACTCACAATAGTGTTAATAAAGTAAACACTGCACCTTGAAAGTTGCTGAAGTTACTCTGAGTAGTAAATAAAATTAACCCTTGATCTTTCATATCTCACACTAACAGAGAAGGTGGTCCCCTCCAGGAGTGTTCTTGGCACTCATCACTATCTTGAATATTAAGACATTCTGCTAAGAGAATTGTACTTTAGGGGTTGGGGTTCATTTGAGATCTCTTGATCCACCCATTGTATCCTATCTTGTTACCCCAATAATTTGTGAGTGGGTCTCAGGTACAGGTTTCTGGGAACAGATGTAGACTCACCTGTGATGGTGGTTTACCAGAGGGATAATCCTACTTGGCTCCTATACCATTGTGCAGTGTTTTTGCAGGACTCTTGATTACTGGTATCTATTGGTAGCAAGGGAGCGGATGAGAATGAATGTTGAATCCAGTAAAAGAGAACTATTCCAGGAAGGCAAATTGAGGAATTTGAATTCAATTAGAGCTGAATAGGGATACACTCCTGAAGACACAGGGCCCATTCAGACAGGCTCATATCCTGGGACCTGTTTGGGTTTTTAACAGAGGTGACCAAATGACAGCTCTGGTAAAAATGAATTACTTTGAAACAAACCAAGGTTTCTCTGGTTTGTTCTTAATTAATTAACTATTGGGTAAGATCCAGATCTTAAGGTAAGATCCGGGTCTTACCAGGCATGGGCCCTGTGTAGCTTGGATCCGGGGACTGAGTCACGTGATTCCCAGACCCAATCCACACAACCATCTCAGTTTTTTGGGGTCCTGGAGCCTGCAAGGCAGACAGAGCACCCACTCCTCTTCCCAAACCTCAAATTTTCCACTAAAATTAAATAAAATGTACTTGGCCACAAACACTTTGCTCTTTGCACCCTCCTGGCACAAGGAAATGATGTGCCAAGAGACTGGGGGGGGGGGGTTGTTCTCCTTGCCCACCCTCCTGTCTCCTTGTGTGTCATTTCCTCGCACCAGGAAGGCACAAGGAGGAAATTAGGTGGATTTCTAATTGGCTAAGTGAAAGAACCCAAAGGGTGTGCACCAATGCGTTTTCTTCATTCTGGAAAGAAGTGATGAGTGGAGTGCCATAAGCAGGATTCTGTCCTGGGCCCGGTTCTGTTCAACATCTTTATTAACGACTTAGACAAAGGGTTAGAAGGCATGATCATCAAGTTTGCAGACAACACCAAACTGGGAGGGATAGCTAACACTCCAGAAGACAGGAGCAGAATTCAAAACGATTTTAACTGACTAGAGAGATGAGCCGAAACTAACAAAATGAAGTTCAACAGGGACAAATGCAAGATACTCGGCTTAGGCAGAAAAAATGAAATGCAAAGATACAGAATGGGGGACACTTGGCTTGACAGCAGTACGTGTGAAAAAGATCTTGGAGTCCTTGTGGACAACAAGTTAAACATGAGTCTACAATGTGATGCGGTAGCTAAAAAGTCAACAGGATTTTGGCCTGCATAAATAGTATAGTGTCTAGATCCAGGGAAGTCATGCTACCCCTCTATTCTACCTTGGTCAGACCACACCTGGAATCACACTGTATCCAATTCTGGGCACCGCAATTAAAGGGAGATGTCAACAAGCTGGAATGTGTCCAGAGGAGGGTGATTAAAAGGATTAAGGGTCTGGAGAACAAGCCCTATGAGGAGCAGCTTAAAGAGCTGGGTGTGTTTAGCCTACAGAAGAGAAGGCTGAGAGGAGACATGATGAGGGTCATGTATAAATATGTGAGGGGAAGTCTTAGGGAGGAGGGAGCAAGGTTGTTTTCTGCTGCCCTGGAGACTAGGCTTTAAACTACAGGAAAGGAGGTTTCACCTGAACATCAGGAAGAACTTCCTCACTGTGAGAGCTGTTCGGCAGTGGAACTCTCTGCCCCAGACTATGGTGGAGGCTCCTTCTTTGGAGGCTTTTAAGCAGAGGCTGGATGGCCGTCTGTCAGGGGTGCTTTGAATGCAATTTCCTGCTTCTTGGCAGGGGGTTGAACTGGATGGCCCATGAGGTCTCTTCCAACTCTACGAGTCTATGGAATTTATGGTAGCCAAATACATTTTATTTAATTTTTAGTGCACAATTTAGCTTTGGGGTGGCAGCATGCAATTTTAATCAGGATGGCATGTAGCCACCCCCTCTCAGGAAAGCCCAGGATTTTTTGGGGGGGGGGGAGTGGGGACAGGAATCCGTGCTAAAACGAGCTTTAAAACCCGCTTTGGCACAGATTTTGGCATTGACTGGAAGCGCTCACAGACTCATACTTTGGATATATTCCTGGATTCATTCCTGATCCTAGATATTCAGGTTTCAATAGTAATGGCTGCCAGTTAATTTGCACAATTAAAATAGTGTGGCAACTGTACTTTTGTTCCTTCTGTGAACAAAGTGAGTATTTCTGCACAGTTCTTGCTTGGCATTTACACTTCCTGATGTATTTGGGGAAATAATGCTATGCAGGTATTGTGTGATTTTGCACAAAGATCACTGTTTTCCTGATTTCAGAGATCCAGGTTGTTTTTTTTAAAATAAAATAAAACACAAGTGTTCCTGAAGAACAGATAACTCCCCAGCTGGAAAAACATGGCAATTTTAAAGTTGTTTTTGTTCAAGGGTTGTTGTTGGGTTTTTTTTTTTGCAAGATTTTTTTCTGCTAGATTTTGTGGTTGTTGTAATAGATTGTTCTTTGTATATAAAAAAATCACAGCAACATCCCACAAACAATGACTTTAAATGGTTAAAACATATAAATCGCCATTCTAAAAGTTTGTGCAGTTAGTCATGGGCATTCCATTCCTTATTCATCTCACTGATGTGTATGCACACACTTACAAACAAACCATCTGGTAATTGAATATATAGAGTATAAAACAAGCCAGTCTAGGCTGATTGCATTGAATACATTGATCCACTTGTTTGAGATCTGCATCACTCACAAAATGCTACAAGAGGGAGAATACACAAGTTTCTTGGCCATACTGATTGGGAGATTCATATAAACATCTATCACATCATAAGCATCACAGTTTATCATGGTAATCTGTGATTTCCTTTGCTTTTATGATTTTATTCAGCTGTTTTTAAGCACCTCCATCTGTAACTTCTGTTACATAAGCCTATTGAGGCATGTGTTTATTTGACTGAAGCGGAAGTTGCTATATTTCCTGGGGAGTTAATTTCTATAATGATTAGATATGAACAAATGAGGTATTTTGATTCTTTGATATTTGTAGGAGGGAATGATTCTTTCAGAAAATACATTGGGAGTGTTTTTATTGTCCTTGTGGCTCTTTTCTGATTTCTGAGATCCAATTTAGAAAAGCCAAAATGGCAGTCACGATGAAATAGCAGTGGTATTCACTGCAGGATACCACTCTCATAAACAGCAGCCGAATATGTGCACTAAAATGTACGTTTTTTTTTACCAAGTGTGCAGACTGTTCTTCCAGCATCCAATTTTACCTGAGAAATGCTGTGTAAAATTCCTCTTCAAAGAAAGGGCAGTGATTGAAGTAGGCTTGTTAACAATATAAAGTCACACTCTGTTCTTCCACGCTACCCTATCTGAAATGTGAATTACTAGGAAAACTTTCTTCTACATTTAGCTGACTGGCGTAACGTCTTTCTTTCTTTATAATGTCTTGCAAAACCTCAAAGATGCTTTATTTGAAAACAGACTCAAAGGTTTGAAAGGCATCCTGTGCTGTGTTTTGATGGGGGCAAGTAATGCAAAGGAGACACAGGGATGGTTCTGCCACTCACCAATGCTGAATTAATTCAGAATCTTCCCTGGGAAGCAGGTTCTCCACAACTCCAGATAAAATAAATTTTAGGTGTGTTTACTTACATCTCAGATTAGAGAGTGGGGGGGGGGGGGAGAGAGAGAGAGAATGAACTGATTACAAATATAATGCAATGCCATTTTTCATCTACAATCCACTGACAATATGTGAAATGGGCAAAATAACCCAAAGGCTGTGCAAAAGAGAGAATCCACAACAGGAAATAGGCTTTGGATTGAATGTTATTATTTAAAAAGTAGACTTCTTCATCTTGCCCTTCCTCTGAAATAGGTAAATATAGTTGCTCTGATCTCACCAAATCTTTTCCCGCTCCTGTTGCCATCTTAAATCTTGCCCCTTGGACAGTGATCCATACTGTTCCATTAGAGGCACACAATTGCACTTACTGTATATATCCATGTACTGCTTGCTGTTTCCCATGTGGCAGGTGGTGGTTTCAGTGTCAGTTAGGAGGTGAATCTGCTCTAGGTTTTAGTCTGAACTTTAAAGGACATACTGAAGGAGCTAAACCTGATACCTCAAGGGGCTAAACCTGTTACCTGGTACAGATTTAGGAGCTTTGATATCTCTTTAAAAGTGAAAAGTGAAATCAGGTTTGGTGCATGCCGTGTCCCATTCCTATGAAAACTAGTTTTGATCGCCACTTCTAATTTGGTGATTTTTAAACCCTTTTATTACAAGAATAGCAAGATTAATTGATACATTTCATATATGCGCCTGCAGATGGATGTGCTGGTGAGATTTGAACATGTGGTAAGTCCATCCACAAATACAATTTAACCAAGGAAAGCAAAGTGATCTTGATTTTGGATTGTAAGAGAGGGGGGGATTACACAGAGAGACACAAACACATACAGAATGAAAGAGAGAAAAAGCAAGCAAGATGGTTGAATGAACTGGTTCTGAGCCAATAAGAAGGAGATTGAAAATCTTAAACAGGGCCAAGTCTGAGTCTTGTGAGTTCCTGTGGCTTTCTCCCAGATTTTAACCTATATTACCCTGTTTCCCCTAAAATAAGACATCCCCAGAAAATTCAGAGGTTTTGCTGAATTGCTAAATATAAGGCAGCCCCCGAAAGTAAGACCTAGCAAAGTTTTTGTTTGGAAGCATGCCCATCGAACAGAACACCAGGGCATGCAGGATCGGTAAATGTACGTACCATAAAGTGTTGTACATTGAAATATTGGTAGTAACAAGAAATTCTTGATAGTATTCACAGTTTGGCTGGTTATGCTGGTTTATGATGACAACTACTGTACAGTATATAATAAATGTTAATTTTTTTGTTCAACAATAAATGTGAATTCTTCTTCATGGAAAAATAAGACATCCCCTGAAAATAAGACCTAGAGCATCTTTGGGAGCAAAAATTAATATAATAAAAATTATGTAATAAGTCTTATTTTTGGGGAAACACGGTAGATGTTCTCATGAAAGCAATGGGGAGGATTTTGTCCAATTCATTATAACATAACTTGAAAATGTTTATATAAATAGCATGTAAAAATGAGGCTTTTTGATTCATGATCATTATTGAGGTGACTCTCTTATACACAGTCCAATAAAAGAAGAGATTGTAGAACAGTTCATGAAACAGTAATAGACTAGTACCTACCTTCTAGAGACACACAAACATTAATTCACTGAAACCAGTATGACTAACTATATTGGACATAGTTTTATCATAATTCATTTAGACTGTCTTTCCATAAATTGGTTTAGGACTTATTTGGGAATAAGTCTCTTTCTTAATGATTAACTAAGACCCTATATTAAAAACTATTCTGAATTCCTCCTCCTCCTCCTCCCTCCTAGACTTTCCTTATTCCTACTACTGCTACGAGTATGAAAGGAACTATAAAGAAGTGCCAATTTCTGAGGAAAGAAGTTATCTTGGTTCCTTTCCAGAATCAGGCTGGAGAGAGAGAGAGAGAGAGAGAGAGAGAGAGAGAGAGAGAGAGAGAGAGAGAAGGAGAAGGCAGGCTGCCTTACCCTCAAAAGCGAGGCCTTGCTTCCTTTCTCTCACAGTGTGATTTCCCCTCCCCCTTTCCCACCTCCCTTCAGTGAAGGTTGAATGGTTGGACTTGACACTACAAGAAGGAGTAAGTCAATCTCTCAAAGAAAGCCACTGCTACCCTATACTACTAGTTCTCAACCTATGGGTCCCCAGATGTTTTGGCCTTCAACTCCCAGAAATCCTAACAGATAGTAAACTGTTAGTAAACCTTTGTTCAGAATAGATGGGTGTGGTGTCACCAGGTGTTCTCGCCACTGAGACCAGCAATGTTGACGACTTGTGCTGCCCCCAAGTCTCTGGGGGAGAGGATCAAATGTAAGAAGTTGAAAATTAGGGGTAATAAAAACGGCTGAGAAAACTGCTCTTGAAGTTCAGAAATGGAAGACTCCACCACAATTTTAACTTTTTTCTGGCACTGACAAAGTTTGGGCAGGGCGGGATCAAGGCATTGAACCATAAGCAGGCTGGGAATTTTGGCTGGCTGCCTTCTTGCTTTTTCCTACTCTTGGTGCTCCTGTTCTCATGTTGGACTGAAGCATGCCCCAGCAGAGGAGGAGGAGGACGACGATGACGACAAGGAGGAGGAAGAGGAGGAGGAGGAAGAAGAGGGGGCAAAGGCAGGAGCTGGGTCCCACCCAGTGCCTCATTTAGTTTCAAACATTTTGAAACTTGATGGGCTTGCTTGTTTGCAGTGGTAAGTGTGTCCTGTCCTCCAAATATGGCCAGTGGCCACCAACCTACCCCTATAGCAGTCAGCTATAGACCATTAACAAGAGACTTGGATGACCAAAGACAAAAGAAGGACTGCCTGCTTTCAATAAATGCCAGCCATAGCAAGGGTAACACATTTCTTTAGTGATATCTAGGCTGAATTACAGTAAGGGGTTTCCTTTGAAAAGTCTTCAGAAACTGGTAGTTGGTCCAGATTGCAGTAGTGGGAATTCTGGCATTTATTTGCCTCCAAAATCAAATCACACTTGTTCTGCAAGGCATCTTCTGGTTATGGGTTTATTTCCAGGCACAGTGCAAGGGATACATTATGATCCTTGACTCTTACATGGCTTAGATCTAGGACATTTTAGGGATGACCATCTCCTATACTAGACTTTGTACATCCTTAGTACTAAGTGTACCTTAATTATATTGTAGGAGCATTTGATGGTTGAATTATGGGATTCTTTGCCCTGGGAGGCAAGTTTGACAACCTTTGATTGCATAGTCTTTGTTGTTTTGTTTATTTGTATGCTATGGCAAATGCCTTCTTATTCAGGCTGTGATGAGCTGTGATGAGTTTACCAATGTTTTACTATCTGTAGCATTTGAAAAAACATATCTTTTGCACATTATTATATTTTAGGACTAGTTTTCATTTCTGATAACTCTCTTGGGTGACATGTAAGAATGAGGAGGGGGAGTTTTTCTATAAATAAATAATTAAATAAATGTGCCAGAGAGGACATTTCAGTAGGTGCCATTTTTCACACCTTTGAATGACAAGCTGCTTCTTCATAAGCTCCTTCGTCTATCCACCTGTTAAATGAACAGGATTTTTTTTTGAAAAAATCAAAAACTTTTAAAATAGTGTTTTTAAAAGAGTGATTGAAGTTGAGAGTAATAAAGCCTGGCTCCAAACATCTAGTGTTCTTGTGGTTCTTCTCTCATTCCATAATACAAGCAGCATCTTTGCTTAAAGGAAAAAATAGATGTGGGGGACTTAATTTAAAAACTAAATTAAACTCAAAAGGGACACCAACTGTATCAAAATGACATAGTTTATGAATATTGTAATATGCAATAGTACAAGAATGACAAGCTCACTGAACAGCCAGAGCTAGACTTTATTGATCTCACCCAAAAAAATTGTCCTTCCTTCAGTGATAGTCTCCTTCTGATGGCATATATTAGGTAAAGGTTTTCCCATGACATTAAGTCTAGTCATGTCCAACTCTGGGAGTTGGTGCTCATCTCCATTTCTAAGCCGAAGACCTAGCATTGTCCAAAGACACCTCCAAGGTCACATGGCTGGCATGACTGCATGGAGCTCCGTTACCGTCCCACTGAAATGATACCTATTGATCTACTCACATTTGCATGTCTTTAAACTGCTAGGTTGGTAGAAGCTGGGGCTAACAGCAGGAGCTCACTCCACTCCCTGGATTCGAACTGCTGACTTTTCGGTTAGCAAGTTCTGCAGCTTAGTGGTTTAACCTGCTATGCCACCGGGGGCTCTGATGGCATATATTAGCTCTTTTGAAATCAGCTTGGCTCAGTTTCTCCCCATCCAACACTGCTCCACAGTGACCCAAACAGTGCTTATTTATTTTCTGGTGATCCCCTCTTATATATCATCTAGTGTGGATTGTAGTAATAGCCTTGTCTGCCCTGGCCACTCTGAGGGAGGAAAACTCTGGGTTTGCTTCCTTTTTTTTTTTTGGGGGGGGGGGGGGTCCTTGGCTTTCTCTTCCTTTCTGTCTGATGCCAAAAAGAGCCACTTAGGCCTGCACTGGAGCAAAATAATCTGCTTCAGCTATCGCCATAAGACAAAGGTGAAAGATGGGTGTTTGAATGGAACCCTTTTTAAAAAGTGATGATTCCATCAAGGGAAGAGGGACATTAAGGTGGTTTCCACAGCCAACAATAAAATGTCTCAAGGCAACATTACCTGTAACACATGAGAAGGTTCTCATTTTCTTCTCCTGAGCCTCACATCCACCTACTTTTCATCTCTTGGAGGTTGGAAAATTACCTTTAAAATTAATTAGTTAATGCTGTAGTTCAAAGACCACAAATACAACAGACTCTTGGGTAATCTGAACTCAAGCAACCAGAGCTCTCAAGCAATTGAGAGAGAAAAATGAAGCTATAATACTTAAAATTAAAATTAAATCTTTTTTTGTAATATGGTAAAATCAGTTTTTATAACACAAATTTTTCAGAAAAATGGTCCCAATTTGAAATTGTTTTATGTTTTATGTTTACAGTCAGAAACCACCCATGAGTGAAACCTTTACCCCTTGAAAGAGTAGGGCATAGAGTTTCAAAGGATCACCGCTAGATGCCTTTCCCATCTTACAAGGAGCCCTTAGCCTGTCATTTGCAAGATGGCAACTCTACAACATAAAGCCTAATTAAATGTTCCCCCTTTGTGGAATTATTTTTTTTAGGTTCTTTCTGGCTCAAAATAGTTAGTAAATCTTGCTACCTTGCTGACTCATCAAACCATTCATAACTTTTTGTAATTGTTTATAAGTTGCCACCATGAAATATACTGCTTTGACATTAGGTCCATCATTTTGAAACATCCTGTATAGTAAAACTGTGTTTACGTTATGGACCTCATCCCATGAGCGGCAGGAAAACAGCGGAAAGCAGAGGGAACTGACTTACTCCATTCCTTCCCATCTTTCCCTATCTTCTGGGATGGCCAGCCATCCCATGTCCTTTTTGCACCTTTTCCCACCTTTGCTGTGGCTTCTGTAGTTGGGAATTGGGTAGAATCCATCTTCTGAAAACATCTTCCCTACATTTCTCTTTGATGCCGCCATAGAGTATTATGGAGTCCTACCGGAAGTGGCCTTGCATCATGTGGTACTCGATTTCCATAGCTCAGAGAAACGGAAAGAAGACGATCCCAAGTCGGCGTGGGATGAAGCCCTATGTTAAGTTTGTCTTTATTTTTCTTGCTTTTAATTACTGTATTAATACAGGAATATTAATACCCAACTAATACAGAATTCATGGTATGGAATAATATGGGGTATAGCATTAGCTATAGCTATTTTAATAGTAACTCTTAAGCATCCAGAAACTACATCTATCTAGTATTTACCAATCCCCAGTTAACTGAGGGTCTACTGCAACTAGCAGTGGTTTTTAACTTTACTTCTATATATAAAAAAGAGTGATGGAATCGCGGCACCGAGCAAAACAACGAAACTAAACATCCCCCAACCTAGAAATTTAACCACACAATACGACATCCACGCCTTAAGGTTGAAACAATGAAAGATCACGTCAGGCACACAGAAAATCACACAAACCCACAAGGCACCATCTGCGCTTGCTCAAAGAAGCCCTCCTCGCGCTTCCCGTCATGGCGCCCCATTCACTCACCCAACCCCTTGGACTACGGACTCTGCGCCATCTGCGCATGTGAAAAAAACGGCCAATTCGTGCTTCCCGCCATTCCGCCCCATTCACTCACCCAAGCCCCTTTGACTACGGACACCGCCATCTCCGCAGCCGCAAAAAAGACCTCCTCTCTCGCTCGCCACCCAGATCACCCAGGGAAAGACCATCTGGGAGGGAAGGGAGGGAAGGGCTCGGCCAGCCAGACCGCCCTTCTCTTCCCACCGCTGCCCTCTTCCCCCAGGCACATTTCCTCATGGAGGAAACCCCGCCAACAGCCAACTCAAGCCTCAAAGGGAAAAAAAGGCTCCTCCAGAAACTCCTCTTTCCACCTCCTTTCAGATGGCCAGCCAGCCTCTCAATAAGAAGAAGAAGAAGAAGAAGAAGAAGAAGAAGAAGAAGAAGAAGAAGAAGATCATACAATCCTAAGGTTAGCAGATATCACTAAGGATCATCCAGTTCAACTTCCTTATATCATGCAGGAGGACACAATCCAACCACTCCTGACAGATGGCCATCCAATATCTGCACAATAATAATACACATCAGACAGTTAGGAAACACTCCTAAAGGCTATCCAGTCCAACCCAATTCTGCCATGCAGGACACAATCCAAACACTCCCAACAGATAGCCACCCAGCCTCTCAATACTAATAACAATAATAATAATAATAATAATAATAATAACAACAACAACAACAACAACATCATACAATCCTAACGTTTGGAGTGACCTCTAAGGATCATCCAGATCAACTTCCTTCTACCATACAGGAGGACACAATCCAAGCACTCCTGACAGATGGCCCTCCAGCCTCTACATAATAATGACGATGATGAAGATGATGATGATAATAATAATAATAACAATAGAAGCATAGAATCCAAGAGTTTGGAGAGACCCCTAAGGGCCATCCAGCCCAACCCTTTCTACTATGCAGCAGGACACAATCCAAGCATTCACAACACATGGACAACATATAAATACTATACAATACGACACAGGATCCTCACCACTTTCACAGTACACAAACAACCAAATGCATACTAAACATAAAGACAACCATACAACAGACATTCAATACCACCACTACCTCAACAATTTCTCACCAACACCACAAGACAACGCCACAGCAACGCGTGGCCGGGCACAGCTAGTTTCCTAATAAATAAACAAAACAGGAAGTTTGAATTGCTTGAAATGGAAGGCTGTAAAATACTGGTGTGTGGTACAAAACACCAGCTGTGATCCTTCATCATCAGAAATAACTATAATGGTGAATGTCTAATTATGTAACTCCCCCCCTCCCCCCCACACACACCTTTTCAACCTGGCGGAAACCATGTCCCAGCATCCTGGCCAGAGTTTTGCCAAGATGAAAAGGTGCAGTGCAGTGGGGGTCATGTTCCATCATTAGCAATTGTAAATGGGAATTCTCACAGTTACAAGATCCATACAGTTGTAGAATTGGAAGAGACCACAAGAGGCATCCAGTACTACCCAATCCTTCCAATCAAAGCATTCACAACAAATGGCCATCCTGCCTCTGCTTAAAAACCTCCAGAGAAGTAAACTCAATTGTTAGGAAATTCTTCCAACATAGCAGAGCATCCAAAGATACAAACAGCATACTTAATTGAGCAGTCCACTCACAGCAAACAGAAGGTGAAGATGTGTTGTCGAAGGCTTTCATGGCCGGGATCACAGGGTTGTTGTATGTCTTTCGGGCTGTGTGGCCATGTTCCAGAAGTATTATCTCCTGACGTTTCGCCCACATCTATGGCAGGCATCCTCAGAGGTTGTGAGGTATGGAGAAGGTGAGGTATGAGAAGGTGAAGTGTTGTGGCTGTAAAAGAATTCTCGAGTTTATGAGGCAAAGATACAGAGTTCAATCTTTAAAGTTTCAAAAGAGTTTATTAAAAATTCAGGAGCCGGGGGGGGGGGGGGATTCCCTTAGCCTAGCCTAATGCTAACTAGCTGTTCCTTATTGAGGACTGCAGACTTGAGCAGTGTGAGGTTGACTTCCAACATCAATCACCCTTTGAGGGAACATATTCCACTGCCAAGAGCTCTTACCATTGGGAATTCCTTTCAAATGTTTATATGAAATCTCTTTTCTTGAAGCTTGAATTTGCTGTTCCATTTCTAAGTCTTTCGAGTGGCAGAAAATAAGCTTGCTCCCTCTTCGATATGACATCCTTTCAAATATTTAAACATGACTATCACATCCCCTTTAACCTCCTCTTTGCCAAGTTAAATGTATCCATATGTCTAAGCCATTTCTCATAGGGCTTGGTTTCCAGACCTTTTACCACTTTGGTTGCCCTTCTCTGGACATTTTCCAGATTGTGTCTCACGTTTTACGATCTCATAGCTGCTGAACAGGATGTCAGCCACCCACGCTTCTCACCTGTCCCCTTGTCATCTCAGAACATACAGGAAGGCACAAGGAAGCAGCATGAGGTGCAGATTGAGCCCACATTTGGATCAGGTGATATCCCACCTCCACAACTTAGTAAGTCTGCACACCTTATAACTATAAAAGAAACTAAGAGGTAACATACCAGGAAGGGAGTGCTGTCATCCCTTCCTATAATACATGTGTACTTTAGTTGTGCCTTCAATAACAGGTGCATTTAACGGAGTCACCAATACTTTCAAAGTAGTTACTTCCAAGCTGTCTCCTTTCTTATACTGTATCTGTGTAGCCATCCATCTCTTGCTTTGCTTGTCTGGACCTTTCTTCCTTTCCTTGTTTTTCAGTAACACTTCCACACTGATATCTCACCCAGGTTTGCATTATGTCTGTCCACCAGGGCTGAACAGATAAATACGCCCTTGTTCCCATAGATTATAAAGTGTCAGAATGCTGAAGAAGAGAAAATCTAAAGTGCTTTTTAAATGATGGGCTGCCGGGAGGGCTGGCATTCAGACATTTGGAAGGATGCTAATGACAAACCAAATTGCCAGGAGAAGTTCTATGGCAGAAGGCCAGGAGCCACCAGAAAGTCTCTTTAAAAGTTAAATGTCAGATATCTCTATAAAATAATAACTAATAACCTATAAACAATGACATCACTGTCCACCTCAATGCGGTGGAGGTGATTTAGAGACACTTTACTAGCTTGAAACGAGAACAGCTGCTCTCTGCTGGAAAGAGAAGGAAAACTTCTCATTAGCATTAAATTTAAATGAACCATTCTTCATTTGCATATTCTATGGTACTGTTTCTGTAAAAAGGTAACTTGGGAGTGACAACTCAGATCAAGGTTTGGTAATCATGTTCTCCTTGACTGCATTTCATAAGACCATAAAATAATGCTGAAAGAAAAGAAATCCTCATCTTCCCCCAAAAGGGATGAAATTCTTTACTTGCATAAACACAGAAACCTTACCTAGTTATTAGACCTCCTTAGTGTTGTAGCATGAGATCAAATAGTTCTACAGAAGCCCCACTTTTCACCTTAGCTGATAACTGCAGCCTTCTCACCAATCCCCAAATTTACCAATTGTCTGTATCAAACAGGGCAAAGAAATTTTGGAGTGATCATCCTCTCTTCTTCTTCAGCCCTAAAGTTCACTTGATTCTCTTGTTTTCCCATGGCAACAAGTCACAACAATGTCATGCTCTGTTATGTAGAGCTGCCTTTACATAAGGCCCCATTATTATTATTATTATTATTATTATTATTATTATTATTATTATTATTATTATTACATCACTTCTACCCTGCCCTTCTCACCCATCAGGGGACTCAGGGCGGCTTACAATATAAACCTATACATCAGAAAAACAATTTACATCAGATTTAAAAGCCTTTCAAAATTAAAAAATTACAATAAAAAATTAAAATATACATTAAAAACCTACATAATTATACATTTAAATATACATTTAAGGCGCTTTTCATATCCAGGTTGGGGGGGGGGTGGGCTGTCAGTGAGTCATATATTCATCCAGATATGTTGACCCCACTTACCATACTGTTAAGGATAGTGCAGGTTCTGCTCCATTACATTTTAAGGACATTTTAGAAGGCTTGATTAAGGGTTTCCTTATCCCCCAATTTCCTCATAAAATGCAATGTTGGGATGAGAGAAAGCATACATTCAGAAATGCATGTGCCAGGGGAGTCATGTGTGTCAACTTCTGCTCATCCACTTGGTGGCATAGCCAGTTGGATGATATATGATGCCTAGTGATCACACAAATATATTCAGTGTCTGACCCCAACTCTTTCCTTGACTGTACTGGCTCAACAAAATTTGAAGACTACTTCACACATTAATCTTTCTTTTTAGTCCAAACATATGGTGTTTTATGAATTCAGTACAATTTTAGGAATCCAAATATGAAGCATGAATGTTTGCAAGTTCCCATAAAATGTAAGTAGCTTTGTCAAAGGGGTAAGGTGATTCTATTGTGGAGTGGCTCCCACACTCACTAGTGGCTCCACAACATCTGCAGGTGTAAAACACATAATTGTGGTACATATTTACACTGGAAAAGAAAATAATATCGAAAAATATGGAAAAATACATTTTAAAATATGTATATTTCTAGAATGTCAAGAAGCATTGATGAGAAGCATTAATTTTGAACAGAGAAGAATATTCAGAGTTTGGAACATATTACAGTAGAGTCTCACTAATCCAAGCTAAACGGGCCGACAGAAGCTTGGATAAGCGAATATCTTGGATAATAAGGAGGGATTAAGGAAAAGCCTATTAAACATCAAATTAGGTTATGATTTTACAAATTAAGCACCAAAACTTCATGTTATACAAAAAATTTGACAGAAAAAGTAGCTCAATACGCAGTAATGTTATGTAGTAATTACTGTATTTATAAATTTAGCACCAAAATATCACGATATATTGAAAACATTGACTACAAAAATGGCTTGGATTATCCAGAGGCTTGGATAAGCGAGGCTTGGATAAGTGAGACTCTACTGTATGTGCAAAATTTGAATCTGATTTTTTTCCACAGAAAACAGCATATTCTGTACAGAAAATTTGCAGCATAGAAATGTTTTCTGTGCAAATTTATGTGCAGAACACTGCACAGAAATTTGTGTTAAAATCACGTGTGGGTTTTTTTTGGCATAAAAACAACATTTTCTGTTCTAAGAATAGGGTACTAATTCATATCTGACATGGCTACTTGTAACTTTTTAGGGTCCCCTGACCTAAACCCTCAGGAGGCTGTGACAAGGAATTCTTTCGCAGTTCCTTTTTCTGACCATTGCAGTCTCACTTTCTGGTAGGAGTCCATTGAAAATATAATTCACTTTGCACCCCAAGTGCCAGCTAAACAGACATCCTTCATTCTATCTGGCTCTTAAGGTGGACTATATGGAATTTACATAGTTACACAATAAAAATATGTAGTCTTACTAAAAACAGATCAGTTAAAGAATTTATAAATATGTAATTGCCATACTGAATGCTGGCCAACATTCCTAAGCAGAAATGTTATTTTCTGTACATCAAAATTATGTTTTCTGTTGAGAGAATGCTGTTTTTCTGCACAAAACTCCCACAAGTGAATTTTGTGCAGAATACATTCTGAACTGCAAGCAGTGTTTTAAAAATGTACAGTTTTTGAAGACTTTTTTTGCAAGAAGAAAATGGCTAACACTACTCACTGTTTTCTTCAAGAATGAAATTAGTGAAGAATTACCTTCCCAGCTTGCACACATTTGTACTCTTCACTTTTTAGGGTTGGTTGATATTCTTGATTATACACTCTATAGCAAACTTTGAACTCTTGCTATGTAATGTGTGGTATTTTCTGCAACAAAAGCATAGGGCTGTGTGGTCCCAGGTGCCATTTCAGCAACTGCACATAAAGGAGAGTTGGTTCAGTACATCACATTGTTAGATAAAATGTTTGGTTACTCACAGAGGTGACCATCAAATGTATTTGCATATCGCTTCTTCACTTAGAATGGGAAAGGCAGCTTGCTATCCTCAGAGATGTTTAGGACAAAAACTCCTATGGTCTTCAAATATTTGCCATGCTGATTGGAGCTGATAGGACTTGTAGTCTAAAACTCATAGAAAGTCGGAATTCATTTACCCCAGTGCTAAAGGAATTCCTGCTTCCTTTCTGGTTTATACCAGCCATTGGACAATTATTTTCTGAGCGAGTACGGTGTGTATGTCCCTCTTTTTGTGTGCACAATCCAACTACCAGGTGATTTGGATACCACCCATTGCATGTCTCTTAATTGCTTGCTCTGGAGAGACAAATTAATTGCAGGAAATGAAAAGCAAATGGTTGTTGCAGATGTTTAAGAGGGCTTTTGGAACTTGCACAACCATTTTCCTATCTAAATCTTGGTACGCTGTCTTTTTCAGGTGATTGCCTGCAGGACTGTCCCCAGGGAACTGAATATAAATAAATAAAGTTTGAATGAGTCTTCATCACCTTCCCAAAAGACCAGCACTCTCATTCATTCTGAAATGGCCTTACATTTCAATTAGGCCAGAGAGAGCAATACGGAAAGGGGGCCAATACCTTAGACCTAGCTAGCGTAATGAGATTTAATCTCAGCCTCAAGGCAAATGTGGGGGTGAGAAGGGATTTATAAATAGGAAGAGAAGAAAGTAAAACCCAATTTGAAAATGTGCTGCTCTTAAAACCTAGGTAGGTCCACCTGCTGAAAGTATAGTGAAAAGGAAAGATGATGTCATGATGAATAATGTGAGCAAGATAGTATCTAGTAAAGGTAAAGGTTGGTTTCCCCTGAACTCTGGGGGTTGGTGCTCATCTCCATTTCTAAGCCGAAGAGCCGGCGTTGTCCGTAGACACCTCCAAGGTCATGTGGCCGGCATGACTGCATGGAGCGCCGTTACCTACCCGCCAGAGCGGTACCTATTGATCTACTCACATTGGCATGTTTTCAAACTGTTAGGTTGGCAGGAGCTGGGGCTAACAGCGGGTGCTCAAGCCGCTCCCTGGATTTGAACCTGGGACCTTTCGGTCTGCAAGTTCAGCAGCTCAGCGCTTTAACACACTTCGCCACCGAGGCTCAGACATGCTCCCATCGACCCATAGTAGCCCTCTGTCCTTTCCAGCAAGGAGGAAGGGAGGCAGTAGGGAGCCCTGTCTTTACGCCTTCTTCCAATGTGGGAAGATTGATTTGCTAGTGGATTCCTGCGGGAGGGAGGGTGGAAAGAAAGTTCCCCACTTTTTCTCAGAGAGCTCCTCAGAAAGATCACTGCACTGCAATAATCATCAAATAGAAAATTGAAACTGGTGAAAAATGGGAAAATAAGGTTCAGGGCATTCAAAGGCAGAGATGGGCATATACATAAAATCTGAGAGGCACTTGTGTCACCTGACTGTGTGTCCCTGCCCCTAAACACACACATTGGGCTTTTCTAGTAATAAAATAACCCATTTTGAGCATCTTGAAACATGTATCCTGCTTCTTCTGTGAATCCATTGGATGCTTCTCAGTTTCTGACTCTTCTTGCAAAGATGTTCAGCTTAGAAGATTAGCCCTGTGGTTAAGTTTGTTCCTGCAAACCTCTTTTGTCCAATCCCTTTGGAAACATTTGCAAGATGTTTAAATTACAACAGAGTGCTATTTTACACAATATGTGCACCATCAAAGGTTGAAAGGGGCATAACAAGTATGAAACTGAAGACAGACAATTTGAGAAAATCACTTTTTGTACTACAACTTCCAGAATCTGCTCAAAATGTACTGGTCATGCTTGTTGCGAGATCCTGAGAGTAGTGATCTAAAAAGCAACTCCCCCAAACTCTGCAAAGGAACTAGTGGAGAAGAAAAGAGTTCAGCTGAATTATTTAGGAACAAAAGCGTCCACTGGCATGGGGTCATAGGAAAGGAAGCAAGAGAAGGGACATACATGGAATGACAGGGGTGAAATCTACTCATCTACAACATGATCCAAATGGAAGGGAGGCTCAAATACCGTAATCTTAATTAAAGGCAACCGTAGTAAACACGCTTACTAAGAAGTAAGTTCCACTGAACGCTGAACTGTTAAGTAAACATGCCTAGCAGTCTACTGTAAATGAAGGAATCCATATACAGTAGAGTCTCACTTATCCAACATAAACGGGCCGGCAGAACGTTGGATAAGTGAAAATGTTGGATAATAAGGGATTAAGGAAAAGCCTATTAAACATCAAATTACATTATGATTTTATAAATTAAGCACCAAAACATAATGTTTTACAACAAAGAAAAAGCAGTTCAATACACGGTAACGTAATGTAGTAATTATTGTATTTATGAATTCAGCACCAAAATATTGCAATGTATTGAAAACATTGATTACAAAAACATTGACTACAAAAACGCCAACTGCGTTGGATAATACAGAACGTTGGATAAGTGGAAGTTGGATAAGTGAGACTCTACTGTACATGGTTGGGATTGGCATCTAGTAACCCTGACTGTTCTTTCAGCTCTCCTCTGCTCCATTTTATTAAGCCTTCTGAGTTGCAACCTCTGAATGGATGTTCACTTGCATTGTATTATTTTTAATGATATTTTGTTCCAAAAGGGCATTCATTATCAAGATTTCCCAGAAGATCCATTAGGAGAAACTCATCTTGTTCCAAGCAAAGGTGCAACTAGTGTGGAAAATGAAGGCTGATTGCACAGATGACAATGCTTGGCCTCATGAATGTCACATTGTGAGACTGAGGAAAAACAGAGAAGGAGTGTGCATCCTAAAGTCCACGGACAACAATGCTGGAGCCTCACTGCTTCTACATACACCAGCCCCAAGGAGCCCACTCGGGGCCCTACCCTCCTATTGCTATTATATCTGAGCACCAATCATGGTTTCAGTCACTATTTCCACAACTGCCACCCCACGCCCAATTCCCCAATTCACTTTTCCCCAATTGAGGGAACTGATATTAATGGTGGTGATCAGCTGGAATAGGCTGGAATATACTGTCTTCAGCCCATATAACGCATTTTATCTGGTCCTACTACAGTTACTGAGGCCAAACAAGCTCTATAAACACACCCAGGCTTTGATTTTGTGAAACATTTCAGTCTGCCTGTAGGTTCTAAGCCAGTTAAAAAATAAAGACATCTTGGGGAGGGGGGGCTGTCTTTGCTTTTGTGTTGGCAGTAGCTACATGCTTGGGACAGTATGATTGGTGGGGCATAATGCAACATGGCAGCACCTATCTGAAATCTTGAATATCTGTGAAAATGTGCAAAAGGAGATGCAGTGAGAGTTATCTGATTTCAGTACTTGATAGTATAATTCAACTTCTCTTTTTGCCGGACCTCAACTGCAAAATCCAGTGCTGGCCATTACAGTTTGCAAACTGACTACATGGAATGTTTATCTAATGTGCAGTGGTTCTTAACCTGGAATCCTCAGATGTTTTTCAACTCCCAAAAATGCTAACAACTGGTAAAGTGGCTGGGATTTCTAGGAGTTGTAGGCCAAAAACATCTGGGGACCCCAGGTTGAGAACAACTGCTTTAAAGGCATATGATTCCATCTTCGCTTGGAAGTTATGAAGGACCAGTCCTGGTTAGTAATGAGATGGGCGAGCTACCAATGAACCTTGGTGCTATAGGTTGTATTTCAGAGGAAGGAACTTGTAAAACCACTAATATTTTTTGCTTAAGTAAACTCTCTGAAATTCACCATAAACTGACAGGTGGCTTGAAGGCATACAAACATACCTCACAAAAAAGCAAGTGTGCTTCCTGCTGTTCCAGAGTGTAGGACTAATGGATTCCAATTATAAGCAAGGAGATTTTTGGCTAACTATTAGGAAGAGCCTCCTGGTGTTAAAAGCTGTTTGAAAATGGAACAAACTGTCCTAGAACTGCCTCCTTCATGTGAGGTTTTTAAACAGATGCTGGATGGCCACACCTCTGGGGTGCTTTGGCATTGGCTTCCCTATGCTGGTAGGGGGCTGCACTGAGATGGGGTCCTATCCAACTTGACAGTTCAGTGATTCTGAACAACAGGAATAACAGTAGTCACATCAGCAAGAATGAGGCAATTACTACTCTGATATTTAAAGACATTACTTTTCAGAAACTTTTATTCATCTAAATCCATGTTCTGAATCCATGAAACAGGTGCTAGATCTGCCTGTGAAAAGTTTTCCAAAGTAGTGTGGCTGCCTACCTCTTATTGCCCCATGATGAACGTACTGCATCTGCTGTTATGGCTTTGCTGTTCTATGAGATAATTAACATGGATGAAAAATATGAAGAGATGGGAGTTAGGGGATTGGGAAAGATAGCCCACCTAAATGACAAGAGCATATCACAGGGTACAAGGCTGAGCTCCAATTTAGAAGCAACCAAGACATGCCCGGAGTTCCTCATTCCATGCAAAGAGAACATTGTGTTCTGTGTTACTTCAGGTGTGATTTTACTTGTTCTGGTGATTCTGCTAAGCCTCATTAAAGTAACAAAAGGAGCTTCCCAGAACAGCCAAGTGAAGGACTCCACAGAGAAAGCCTGCACTATGCGTGTAACCTACTTTTTGGTTATGTTTCTCTGAAACATAGTTTTAGGAAGTTAATTAAGGAAACGGGGCCCCTGGTGGTGGCGCAGTGTGTTAAAGCGCTGAGCTGCTGAACTTGCAGACCGAAAGGTCCCAGGTTCAAATCCCGGGAGCAGAATGAGCACCCACTATTAGCCCCAGCTCCTGCCAACCTAGCAGTTTGAAAACATGCAAATGTGAGTAGATCAATAGGTACCACACTGGCAGGAAGGTAACGGCGCTCCATGTAGTCATGCTGGCCACATGACCTTGGAGGTGTCTATGGACAATGCCGGCTTTTCGGCTTAGAAATGGAGATGAGCACCAACCCCCAGAGTTGCTCACGACTGGACTTAATGTCAGGGGAAAACCTTTACCTTTTAATTAAGGAAACAGTGCGTTCTTGCTATTGTCACCATCTTCATCATTCTAAGGATTCCCACTCCCAGCATGCATTACACTTACTGTGTTTGTTTGCTGTTTTGTGCCTTCAAGCTGTTTCCGACTAATAGTGACCCCAAAGCAAAAGTAACCTGGGGTTTTCTGGGCTGAGAGAGTGCAACTTTCCAAAGGTCATCCTTTTATGGCTGTGCGGGGATCCAAATTTTGTTCTCCAAGTCATGGCCCAACATTCAAACCATTATGTAATTCTGGCTTCATGTTCTTTCCATACTAAAAAATATTTATCCGTTCAAAACTGCTATAAAAAACTCAAGTCACTTTGAAATTTTGTGTATCTTTTTTACCTGTGTATACAGTTTTGCTGTATATATGCATGAGCCTGCTAATGCATATCTGAACACATAATAACTCTGTCTAAAAATCTGAATTAGGTATCTTCATGAAAGCAATGGATGAGAACTTTGTCCAATTTGTTTTTGATAAAGTAACTCACAAATGCTTTTATAAATGGCAGATAAACTTGAGATTTTGGGGGTCATTATTATAAATGGGTTTTTATGAATTGTATTATAAATGGGTTACTGTGGTCATGTTCCAGAAGCATTCTGGAAAGCTTCTCAAACATGGCCATACAGCCCGGAAAACTCACAACAACCTAGTGATTCCAGCTATGAAAGCCGTCGACAACATTATTATAACTATTTGAATATTTTCTCATATAACATATACTAAGATGCCATCCATTGTAAGATGCGCACTGACAGAAGAAAGAGTTGCACACACACACATGCACGTGCACCTGCAATTTTAAGTTGCACCACATTTTAGATTAGTTTAAAAGAGGAGGGAGAAGTGCATCGTAGTTATTGAAGAAATAGGGTATATACACATTAGCAAAACATAATTCAAGGAAACAAGAAAATGTATACAAAATCATGAAACACTACATGGAATGTAGGAAATATACCATCATCAATTTATTAAAAGCAATGTGTTTAATTGTTTGACATCGTTTTTATCATGATAAATTTATATCATCTTTTCATAAATTGATTTAGGACTTAGATGAGAAATAAGACTCTTTTAAAAATATCAATTTAATTAATACTTTGAGATCATATATAAAAAGTTATTCTGACTTAGTGCGGTTTTTGATTCACTGATTTGATGTTTTTTTTCCCCATCACCATGAGAGATCAAAGTCGTGAAAAGGTCTAAATGTGGAAGAAAGTAAAATTGGCAGTTTCAGTCAACCCTACAAGATTTCAAAGCTTTATCAAGCTCTTTGGACACTCCTTCTCACAGAGATGATTCAAAGGAAGTTGCCCTCTTGCATACTTCATTTTTTATATTTGAAAAATCCCTTTTTTAAAACTTTCAGAAAATGTTTCCCCAGGAAATGGGGAACAGAGCATTGAAGGGCCCGATGACGTTATAAAGTCAACATTTAGATTTAATCTTTTTCTTATCTAATGAAAAATTGAGGATATCTCTTATGAACTTTTCAGCGGGTCAGCAAAATAAGGATGTACACACAAGTCTTGCTCCTTAAGATTTCATTAATTTCCAGTCCTATATGCACTTACTTGTGCTGAGGGTTTCATGGAACTAACTTTTGAGTTAACATACATTGCAAGGGAATGTCGTATGCTGATTTTTAAACAGGCATGTATTATTTTACAGCTTCATACTGTACAGCATTCATTGCAGGCCTTTTTGGCAAGATATTAATGGCATAATTAGAAACATCTGGCAAGTCCCATTGAAATGTATGGGGTTACTCCCTTGCCTGGTGCTGAAGTGATGTTAAACCTAAGCTGATGTGTTAAACATGGTGAAGTGCTTTATTGCCTATGGCTAGACAGGCACATGGTTATGATTTAGCTTTTTATTGTAGCCTCCACCCCCAATCCATAGATTGAAAATTGAATTGCCTTACTCACAATAATTTGATTTGGATTTGTTGGACAGATGCATGGATCCTGCCCCTTTCATTTAACTTTCCAAGACAAGCAGATTCACATGGCTTGTGGAGTGTGGAGGTGTATGGAAGTATTCTGAAAATGAGTAGGCAACTATTACAAGTTGTGACCAAGACTGGATCTCTAGGAGGGCTGCAGTCATTTCCACTTGCTTGCCCTCGCAAAGTTAAAAATACTCTTAAGAACTCAAATGCCCCCCTCCTCCAGTTCATTTATTTCCTTTCCTGGCCTAAATGGCCTGAGGGAGAATTGAGGCTGCTATGGGCATGTAGGGGCAAAAAAGGTATAGGTTTAAAAATCAGAAAACTTTTTGTTCTAAAGAGTGGTTCTTATATACTTTTAAGCATGAAGTGACAGTTGTTAGGTATGGAAGAAATGGGCAATGGAGAAGGGCCTAGAGCAGTGGTTCTCAACCTCTGGGTCCCCAGGTGTTTTGGCCTACAACTCCCAGAAATCCCAGCCAGTTTGTCAGCTGTTAGGGTTTCTGGGAGTTGAAGGTCAAAACATCTGGGGACCCACAGGTTGAGAACCACTGGCCTAGAAGAACAAGAGGCAATCCAGGTGATGGGGTGGTGGCTGCTGGGAGCTGCCAATCCTTGTGCAACAGTTTCTTTCTAGCTTCTGAGGATCCATCCAGACAGGCCCATATCCTGGGTCCTCTAGCACTTTTACTGGAGGTGTCCAAATGACACCTCCAGTAAAAGAGGATTAATTTGAGATAAAGCAGGAAAACCCCGCTTTATCCCAAATTAATTTGATAACCCATGGCCCCTGTCGGGGAAGGCCTACCCTGGAATATGTCCTTACACCCATCTCGCACCTTTTTGTCTCCACCCCTTCACAAAACCCCTTCACAAAACCCTTAAAAATAAAAATAAAACTTCCCAGGCCTCTGTTCATGCCTGATGGAGCATATCAATGGCGCATGAGAAGATGGGGGGGGGGGGGGATCACTCCTGCCCCATCTCTTAGCACTACATTGATGTATTCCAAAAAGCATGCCAGAAAACACAAGGGGTGTGTGTGTGGACTTTAACCCGTACCGAAGCAGGCTTTTTAAACCCTCTTCAGCGTGGACTAAAGTGCTGTCTAGAAGCAACCTGAGGCCCCTTATAATTCAGATTGAACTGTGTTACATGGTCATATAATCCAGTTCAATGTATTTAAACTACATTATATGAGTCTACACATATAGACTCATACAGCCTTCCAGCTGTTTTGGTCTCCAACTCCCAGAAGCCCTAGCCAGCTTGTCCAGTGGCCAGGAAATCTGGGAGTTGGAGGTTCAAACAGCTGGAGGGCTGTAGGTTGTACAGGCCTGATCTACACTGATCATATAATGCAGATCAATCTGAATTATAATGGCAATGTAGATGGGGCTTGAGTTATCTTTTCCTTGGTGAACAACTAGGATGTGACAAGCCATTACCCGATTGAAACCAACAAGTGTCCTCTGTGCTTCAAAAGTTTTTAGACACTTTGAAACTCAATAAAAATGATAAAAATGCAACACAAATATCATCATCACCATCTCAGCTGAGCAAAGTTTGATAAAAATAAACTATTGTACTTCCTGTAGCGTATATGCAAACCTATATGTAAGCTTTACTGGGTTGGCATTCTATTGTTTCTGTGTAATTCCCCACTCCTTTTCTCCCCCAGTCTCTCTGAATGTTTCACTTCCTATCTTTAAGTCAAAAATTTCCTTCAATTATGGATTTTGGATTGAGTAGAGGAGGGAGCAACTAATTCTAATTAGTAGAAGGCAGGCTGATGGCTTTAATGTCGATGGAGTGGTGAATATGAACAGGTTTTAAAGGAGCTATCCAAGATACTCATCTATTATCGAACTAGGTGTGACACTCTGGATAGGCCATTTCAAATTTGGATGAAAATCTTCTCCATTTCCTTCCCCACTCCCTCACTTGGTAGTCATGAGCCACCACAAGGACTGAAGCTCCCCTTGCTCTCCCTGAGCTGCCCATGGACAACCTATAAAGTAGGTCAGATTTTCTTTTAGATCGCTATAAATGCCATGATTCCAATTACTATTTGGGTTATTATAAAATGCAATGTAATGCAATGATTGTCAATGATATGATCTAGATGCATGATCTAGTTTGAAGGAAGAGATAGGTTCCTTGTCAAAGTAAACAACTGCTACCACTGAGAAATAACCAAGTAGGTTCAAGTCTCTAATCACAAGGCCTGTGTTATTCTTTCACTCTGAGACAACTATTGCCTGCTCGCTCATTTCAATGCTTTTCTTCTAGCCCCCATGAGCTCATAGCATCATGAAAATGGTCTGCTTTGGAAGCAAGAAGGATGATGTAGCTCATGCCTCCACATACCAGCTCTTCCCTCCCTCCTTTGTCTTCCAGCCCCCAAGTTTGGAGATAGTGCCATTTTTGATGCCACTGTGCACTGCTGAGCTAGATAGGCAGGGGAATCAGGAATCAAACCTAGTAACTGCCATCATAGGACAGAATTTGGTTAATTAACCAATATTTATGACGCCAAGTGCTTTTGTTTTCGAGCATGACCTTAGAAACAGCAGATACGAGGGTTAAGATTCTCAGCCACAACCTTTTTATTGGAGAGGATTCAGCCTTGGATTAAGCTGCCACAACTGTAACTGAGCTGATGTTACATTTTTATGTTGTTTTTCCCTCTCCCCTCCCACCCTTTTATTTCCTTTCCTTTTATTTTTCCTTGTCAGGCAGGGTCTGAAGATTCAATTACAGAAGGAACTGGCTAGCATGGCACTGTTGGAGCTTCTTGCTTCCCCATAGACTTACACGTTTGCTGTCGAATGTGTGTTGTTGGGGAACTAGATTGTGTTTTAAACTAGGAGAATATGTGTGCGAATATGGGGAAGACATGGGAATTACACTACAGTGACAATGCCAGGTGGGGAAGTCAGGAAGAAAAACAGCAGGCGATGAGCTGCACTTTAAGAAAGTAGACAAAGTATTATAGGGAATAAATAAAGGTGCCACTGGAACATCTATTTTCCAGTGGAAAATGCAGCTCAGAATTTTGTTATCTTTGCCTCCAGAAAAGCATGCTCAAATTCTGTGTCTGTTTTAAATTTAAAATAAAAGAGGATCCCCCTCTGATCTCTCCTAGACATTCAGAACCCAAACCTTTCCCTTGATTTTTAAAAGTTAATTTTTTGGGACACCAACAACCTGAAGCCTCCATTCACCACAGATGCTGCAGATTCAGAAAATTACCATTCAGAATGTAATTTGCCCAAATTCTGCTCTTGTTTCTTCAAACCCATGTAGTTGGCATTGGTGATATAGCAACTGCAGTGTGTTGGAGTGGAGAGAAGGAAGGGAAGTCTACATTAAAATATTTTTCATGTTTGGATGAAATTGCTCATTTTATTTCTGAACGCCCCCAATCCAATGCAGGTGTCTCATGGTTTTATCTTCTCAGTAGCAGCTGGTGGCTTCCATGTCAGTGTGCTTGTGTGTAAGATGGAGGGGAGAAGTTAGTTAGCCCTCCAATGTATTTTGGAGACAGGCCCAGCCTTTAAAGTTCAGACTACTGAACCCTACTGACATGGGAACTACCAGGTACCACTGCTCATTCTCTGTCAGCATGCTAGTGAATAGAAAATCTCCTTATTAGCTACAGTTACATGGGTCTTCTCCACCCTCTAAACCTCCTTAGTCTGTCAACACTTGGACTGCAGAATTTGCTATTGCTACCAGGAAAATGCAAAATGGTGAACAGCATTTGACAAGAGAGATTATGCCTTCCAGGTGAAACAAAACAGATGCTCTAGAGGAGAGATGTTAAGGTGAATTGGGATCTATTGGTAGTATTCTGACTGATTTCCAGATCTGTCAAGGTTTTCTGACTCCAGCAATTCAACAAAAGTGATATCTGAAATATTTTGTTCCCTCTCCTAAATCAAGAAAATTGAGCTAGGGGGGATGTTGCACCTGAAAGGATTTTGGAGTTTCTCACTATCAAACCAGTCCCAATTTTTTTAGGCTATGAGTACAGAGTAATAGTTCCATATTTCTTACCATATGTCAGTTTGCTCGAGTTACTCTTTTGCTGCAGGATCTGGTTGGTTGATCAAGTTTGAAATCTTTCTGCTTTTCCAGAACAGCTCTTCTAAATATGAACTACGCAACTTGGCATTCCTTCAAGCCCTACACCCAAGTTTTGTAGTGTTTTGCCCTACAAATCCTGAGTTTTGCTCTGCCACCCACAAACCTGCTGCTGACAGATTCAGTCAGGTTTCCTAAACAACACCCCCAAATTCAACATTGTCATTTCACTCAAAACCTATGCCACAGATTTGGTGTAATCTATAGCAGGTTTTCACAGCTTCTGGCTCACAAACCTGAATGCAGCCCATTGGCCGCCTCCAAATATGTAGCTGGTGGCCATGCTCCAAATAGATGCCTCCAAGAAACCTTTTCTGTTGCTTCTCCCACATGCTTCCAATGTTTGGAGTTATGCATCTCCCTTTCACACTTTACATGTTTACTGCACCATTATAGTGCCAGTTATAACAATTACCCATAAAACAAGACATGTGGCATAAAGTGTGAAGCCATCTCTTCTGACACCAGGAGATGCTTTAATACAGGAAAGGACTGCAGTGTGGTGCTGTGCCTTAGATTAGCATCTAATTGACTGGAGGTTAATGATTCTCGGTATCTTGGCAGGAAGCAGAGGATGAGCCAGAAAATATTGCTACAACTCTTGGATAGATGAATAAAATCTTATATTTACATCTCTCCTGTTTTATTTTCATCAATGACACTCTTGTTTAATAGGCTCGGAAGAGCACCCCAACACCTTGCAATGCCTTCTCCAAATGCATTAGATGGTATATGTATGCATATGTGACTTCAAGTCACCTGTGGATTTATAGTGAATTCATGAATTTCGTGGGGTTTTCTTAGGAAAGGAATTCTCAGAGGTGGTTTGGCCAGTTAGTTCCAATATAGCTTACAGCACATCATTTTAGAATCATAGAGTTGGAAGAGACTTGTGGGCCATCCAGTCCAACTCCATTCTGTCAAGAAGCAGGAACATCACATTCAAAGCACCCCCGACAGATGGCCATCCAGCCTCTGCTTAAAAGCCTTCAAAGAAGGAGCCTCCACCACACTCTGGGGCAGAGAGTTCCATTGCTAAACAGCTCTCACAGTGAGGAACTTCTTCCTAATGTTCAGGTGGAATCTCCTTTCTTATAGTTTGAAGCCATTGTTCTGTGTCCTAGTCTACAGGGCAGCAGAAAACAAGCTTGCTCCCTCCTCCCTAAGACTTCCCCTCACATGGCTATCATGTCTCCTCTCAGCCTTCTCTTCTGTAGGCTAAACACACACAGCTCTTTAAGCTGCTCCTCATAGGGCTTGTTCTCCAGCCCCTTGATCATTTTAATCACCCTCCTGTGGACCCATTCCAGCTTGTTGACTTCTCCCTTAAACTGTGGTGCCCAGAATTGGACACAGTGTGTCCAAGGCAGAATAGAGGGGTAGCATGACTTCTCTGGATCTAGACACTAGACTCCTATTTATGCAGGCCAAAATCTATAGACGTTTTTAGCCGCTGCACCTCATTGTTGGTCATGTTTAACTTGTTGTCCACAAGGACTCCAAGATCTTTTTCACACTTAGCTGTCAAGCCAGGCGTCCCCCATTCTGCATCTGTGCATTTCATTTTTTCTGCCTGAGTGGAGTATCTTGCATCTGTCCCTGTTGAACTTCATTTTTTTAGTTGAAGATCTCCCACCTGAATACTAACCAGGATTGACTCTGCTTAGCTTCCAAGATCAAATAGGATCTAGTGCTTTTGGGGTATTTAAGGTGTATTACTACATTAGTTTACATTTCCCATAATCCCTAATCAGTAGGTCTAGTAGGCGTTCTAATTCAACATAATGCCAAGTTGAGAAAGGCTGTTTTAATATGTCAAATTAATATTGATTTTGATAGGGAGTACTTTCCCCCTTTGAAATAAATCTGATAACTCTAAACGGATTTCACATCTTTAAAATGTTAACATGTTGCATTTTCTGGCATTTTATTTTTCAAAAGACTTAGTTTTGTGTTTCCTCTTCAAATATCAGTATCTCTTCAAGAGAACAGAGTCTCTCCATGCTGACAGACCACTAAATTACTACTTAATTATTGTTTAAGGATTGATTTGATTAGTAATCAGCAGTAGGTTGTTGATGTTACTTGCCACTAAATTGATTTCAGCTTATGCTGACATTATGAATGAGAAACCTCCAAGGCTTGTCCTGCTCAAGTCAGGCCCATAGCCAGGATTTTGATTGTGGGGGGGGGGGGGGGGGGCTGAGTCTGGGTGAGAGAGGATCTACCCTAGCAAACCTTTTGTATCGTTACCCCAATACCCCCATGCATATGGGATATATTGAGCATGGTGATCAGATCATGATAGGAATAAACATAACAGTTTAAATAATAAATGTAAGGCCTTCTCATGGACCACCCTGAGAATTTGGGGGGGGGGGCTGAAGCCCCTCAAGCCCCCCCCCCCTCGCTACATGCCTGGCTCAAGTCTTACAAAGTAAAAACTGTGGCTTCCTTAACTGAATGAAATTCCCTGTCATGTAGTTGTCCTTTTTCCTTCTGCCTTCCACTTTGCTGAGCAGTATTGTCTTACCCACCGAGTCATATCATCTTAGGATTTGTCTGAAGCACAACAGCCTTAGTTTAGATACCTAGTTCAGGCCTGATTAGCTGCCTGTGCTATTCACAGAACTCTCCTCCAGCACCACATTTCAAACACATTTACTTTCTTCCTATCAGCCTTCTTCACTGTCCAGCTTTCATGTTCATACACAGAAATCTGAAATACTATATGATATGGATTATTCTGACTTTGGTAACTACTGACATATCTTTACACTTCAGTGTCTTATCTAGTTCCTGCGTTGCCATTCTCCGGAGCTAGTCTTCTTCTGATTTCTCATCACAGACTCCACATTAATTACTCAGCCAAGGTATGCAAATTCTTTTTCTGTTTGATATTTTCAGTACCCACTAAAATTAATGTAAATCATATTTGTTCATTTTAAAATGTTCAGCTGTAACCCTGCTTTTACATTATCTTCTTAACTTTCATCAATAGTAGCTCCATGTCTTTGCTATTTTCTGCAGGTAATATGGTGTCATTTGCATATCTTAAGATATTCCTTCCCCCACTTTTCACACCGCCTTCCTCTGCCAGTCTCAAATCTGGACATAAAATAACTCAGAGCTAGGAATATGACTCTTCATACTTTCAAGCCTCAAAGGATGAATTTTAGGGCAGTATCCTTGTTACATTTTCATAGTTTCATCATGTGGAAAGAATCCAAAAGCTGATTCCAAAATACCTTCCTACCAATGGCCAGGTTTGATATATCTCTTGGTCTTTTTTAACATAATTGTCCAAATTCAGGTCAAAAGCAGATAAAAGAATAAAACTGTGGTGGAACCAAGCAGCTTCTAATAGGTTTGAATGTGGTATTTAGCCATTTTTTGCTGGATTTAATGACAGATCTGGCTAGATCAGGAGTGAGCAGCTATGGGAGGCTGGAAGCTGCATTATGCTCCAGAGACCTTGGGGTCCACATTTCGCACTGTGAAAAACCATTTTTGCCTCAATATTCTCCAATACCCTCTAAGGTGAAGAAAGACATTCTTGTTATGTTTTGAATTAAAGGTCACTCCTCGGCCTAAACTGGCTTCAGCTATTGAAAATAACTAAAAGTTATTTCTGGTTTCCTCAAGGGCTTTTCCTGGCCTAAAATGCCCAAGGGATGCTAGAAACAACATATAGTGCCAGTTTAGGGGCATTTCATAGGCATTTTTGACTCCATTCTTATTTTCTAGTAGCCAACCTCCCAGTGAAGAAACTGCAGCCAGTTTTTTTTCCTACCAAAGATTGCCATTGCCTGCTCCTAGGTGGAACAGTGTTAAGAACCCTGGAGATAAGGGCACATCTCATTTCCCTTGATCCATAGTTAGTTACTATTAAGAGAGAAAAAGGGAAAAAGAGAGGCTGAAATTTAATTTTTACTCAGGATTTTTAAAAAAGATCTGAGCACCCACTTTATTTAAGTTTGCAGGTAGTTAAATGTCATTCATGTATGAGTCACAGTCCCAAAGTTTCTTAAAGTAGTGAAGATCAGCAGGTTCCTTATTGCTAGGCTCACTCTCTTTGAGCTTCTCTACTGGAGGTCAGAGACTCTTTCACACTACACAATTATAGCACTATATTTCCACTTCAACAGCGATGGCTCCATTCTGTAGAATGATGGGGCTTACAGTGGAGGAAGGAGCATTAGGAAGCCTCAGCCAGAGAGCTTCTCCTCCGGTGTCTTTGACCAAACTAAAACAACACCAGAGTTCCAAGGAAACAAAATAGGTTTGATGTGTTGTCGAAGGCTTTCATGGCCGGGATCACAGGGTTGTTGTATGTCTTTCGGGCTGTGTGGCCATGTTCCAGAAGCATTCTCTCCTGACGTTTCGCCCACATCTATGGCAGGCATCCTCAGAGGTTGTGAGGTACCTCACAACCTCTGAGGATGCCTGCCATAGATGTGGGCGAAACGTCAGGAGAGAATGCTTCTGGAACATGGCCACACAGCCCGAAAGACATACAACAAAATAGGTTTGACCTGAATTCTAAGTATCAAAAGATGTGGAAGTTAGTGGCACATTTTGGTTGCAAACCCTAGTCATGAGCTTTCAGTGTGTTACATTGGTGTAAAGAGTCACTCACAAAGACAACAGCTCATTGAATACACCTCTTCACAAATGGGAGGTAGGATTCAATTTTTAAGTTCTTCTAAAACTCATGGAGTGTAATAAGATTTGTAGAACAACATGTTCTCTTGCCATACAAGTTGTAATTTTTTGTCGCTCTTATTTGGTGGATTAGTAGAATGCAATGTTCTTTCTGAATTACTCCTTTTCTTTTCAATCTCTCTTTTGAATTCTGTTTTCTATTAAAGTGATGTTAAATTTTAAAAATAATAATTATTATTATCTGTGGGCAGTGTACCCTGATGCCTTTATGGCAAAGCCTGATATTTTAAACCTATAAACTGAAATGATAATAAACAATTTCGAAAAGTTGTGTAATCTGTTGTATCTATAGGTTTTTCAACATATTGTGTGCATATTAGGAAGATTTTTACATGTATGATACTGAGATCAGGAATTCCCAAACCTTTCTCAGTCATAAAGTAGGCAGTATACTTCACTGTTAAGACACTGGTGAGCAGAAACCACAGCCTGCTGCGGAGTATGCTACTGGTTCAAATAAGTGTGATGGAGCCCAGCAATGGTCACAGTGGCCAAAATATGGCATTCTAGATGTACTCTAGTTTTCAGCATTCCTCACCATTAGCTGTGCTGGACATAGGCTGCTGAGAGTGTATGCCCAACAACATCTGGAGGCACATACAATTCCTACTCCTCAGCTAAATCCAAAGTTAGTCTCATCTCAAGCAGCCCCATTTAAATGAATGGAATTGAGACTACTTGCGACTAACATTGGATTTAGCCCATACTTCCTGGCATCTTTGCTCACCTAAGCTTCTTACTGAGAACAGGCATATACAACTTGAAAGCAGTCCCGTGATGTGTGTCCTATGGCACTGACGTTGTCCACCCATCCACCCAAATGATCAATATCTGTGCTGCTTGTGGTATTAAAAAGCATTAATACAGCATAAATGGTGAAACTGTCTCCTCCAAGAACCAGAATCATCCCTTCAAACTGTTAATGTCAAAACCATAGTAATAAAGTTCACTAGAGTGATTGGGTAGGACAGGAGGCTCTCGGCCTCACATCTGGAACTTCAGATTAATCTCCCTTACCCACAACAACTTGATCTCATGCATGATAATTAGTTGCATTAGAAACTTGAATACAACATTTTTTTAAAAAAATAACGCTAAGTTTAAATTTGAAGTTTTTTCTTTTGGGTTTGAGGGATAATCAATTAAAAAGGACCCAGGGAAGAATGTTTTAGTATATGATAACAGCTACAGGAATGCTATATGCTTAGAAATAGAAGAGTGGCCTATTACTAACTAAAGAAGACTGGTTACTAAAAGTGAATGATATCAGAAATGGACAAATTATCTAATTTGATTAAAGAAAAATTAAGAAATTAAAAACTCTGGTCAGTTTTTTTAAAAGTAGAAGGGTGATGAATGTTGACTGTTGGTTTTGTTAGTGTTAAATGAATAGATGTAACTTATAGAAAAAGTCAGAAAACTAAGAGTTAAATGATAGTTGCAGAAAAGATAGTTGGAAGTCATCTATTTTTCTGTTTTGTTAAGTCTAGAATTTGTTATAGATGTAAGTAGTTTAGGTATACGTTATGGGTACATTTTTCAATTTAATTTTTATTCTATGTAAAATTTCATTAAATAAAAGGATTTAAAGAAAGAACACATGTAGCCATTTTAATGTATTTTGGGGTATTGAATTTGAAAATAATAACAATAAATGTCACACCACACACAGTTTTTTTCACAAATTTCATTACTACTTTCAACACTAGTTTCATTCCATCTCATCTTACAACATAGAAATGTCAAAGCAAGTTTTTAAAAAACTGTACCTGAAAGACCAAATCTGAGGTCATTTTTATTTCAAACACCAAATTCCTGTAAAAGCAGAATACAGTTTTTGAAGAAGTTTTTATGACCCTCAACTTGGCAGGCCTGTATAATTTTTCTAAGATCTGATGAGATTATTTCATGTCCCTAACTAAAATTAATGAGAGCATACATATTATAAAGATTCCAGGTCTCAGGAAAACCTGGCATTTTATTCAATCTCATGACAACAGGAGAAAATATGAGAGCCTTGAACACTTTGTAGCCTTGAAAAGTGTTTGTTGGACTGTGTGTGTGCATGTGCTTTGAAAGAATGATATCCTCTATGCAATTGTTGCTGATACTTAATATATCCAGCTGCGACCATACCTCGAGAAGTCTGATCTGACCATGGTGGTCCATGCTTTAGTTACCTCTAGACTGGATTATTGCAATGCGTGGGGCTGCCTTTGAAGACGGCCCAGAAATTACAATTAGTACAACGCTCAGCAACCAGGTTCCTAACTGGAGCAAACTACAGCCTCTGTTTAAGGAGCTCCACTGGCTGCCGTTTACTTTCCGGGCCCAATTCAAGGTGCAGGTTATCTCCTACAAAGCCCTAAACGGTTTGGGACCCACCTACCTTAGAGACCGCATCTCCCCCTATGAACCTGCACGTTCTCTTCGCTCGTTGGGGGAAGCCTTCCTCTCGCTTCAACCACCTTCGCAGTCGCGGTTGGTGGGGACGAGAGAGAGGGCCTTCTCTGTCGTGGCCCCCCGGCTTTGGAACTCGCTCCCCAGGGAGATCAGGCAGGCCCCTACCCTACTCTCCTTCCGGAAGAGCCTAAAAACTTGGCTCTTCCAAAAGGCCTTTGAGGATTGATCATTGTAGGTTTGATCTATCTGCCCACTCTACAATAGGATGCCTGGCCACTATTACTTACTACTTTGCACTTTATTGAATATTTTACCTCTGAAACTACCTCTCCCATGTGAAGTTTTCTGCATTTTGGCCCAGATCCATGTTTTAGCCTCTCGTTTTTAACATTTTATATTGTTTGCTGACTTTTATGACTGTTTTACTGATGTTGAAGTTTTATTGATGTGATTTTGTTTTATTGTCTTACTGTTATTGTATTGTTGTGTTGGGCATGGCCCCATGTAAGCCGCTCCGAGTCCCTTCGGGGAGATGGGGCGGGGTATAAAAATAAAGTTGTTGTTGTTGTTGTTGTTGTTGTTGTTGTTGTTGTTGTTATTATTATTATTATTATTATTATTATTATTATTATTATTATATCCCACTTGATGATATTACCAGGATTGCCCCTTTTGACACATCGACGACCCTCCTCCTTTGACAAGAGGTTGTCCTTAGATCTCAGGATTTGGCCCTAAAATGTCATGATCTGGGAGAGTCCTGACATGACAAACCTCAGAGATAGCATTAAATAGTAAGGAACAGACTGTCATGTTGAAAAGCAGTGTACCAACAAGTGGGTGAAACAATGTGGGATAGTCAGAACTTTTGGTTCAGTTCCAAATGTGAATGAAGACTTCAATTAATTCTGCTTTTTAAACAAACCTTGCCCTGCTCTTCCATTCAAAGGTGGTCATTAGGATGCAGTTCTGGGAGAATGTGCTAATAAGTCATTAGTCATGTGCTGTCGAAATAGTTGGCAAATGTAAATGTCCTGAAGCCTGATACTGCAGACTTCCATTGATCCAGCCTACTTTAAATGACTATGTGGGTTTAATATTGCAGAACTCCAGGCCTTTCTGGATTCCCTCATGTTAAAGGTAATTGCTTTTTGGAGAACCCAGGGGTTCCTCTGTAGCTTATCAAGGGTTCCTCCATGAGAGGATTATTAATGGGAAGCAAGCTGCTCTGAAACATCTTTCGCCCACTTCTGCAGAGCCTCACTTGAAATGTTTCATTATCTAGAAATACTAGCACTGATGTTTTGCAAATATCTTGCATGGTCATTCATATTTGTTTCATTTACACATGTTTCATTCATCACAACATAAACTTACTTATTGAAAATGTGCATATCATCCAAAACAACTTAGAGGAAGAAAATTAATGCAAGAGTGGTTTTATTTGCTGATAGCAGCCTAATTTCAGTTGCCAGTCTGAACAAGAGCAATACATTCAATTGATTGGATTTATACACTGTGCAAATGATATGAGGCCATTTTAGTGTATTTACTGTATTTTAATTCTGTTTTTCCCACACTGATACTATTTAATTGTCTTTTTACTTTTGTATTGTTCCTTTTAAACTGTTTAGTGTGGATAGATGTTAGCTACTTTGAGTCCTCATGGGGAGAAAGGTGGGATATAAATAAAGATAATAATAACATAATAACAATTGGCTAGACTAAGTTGGAAGTACTCATTAGATTTAGACCTCTGCCGCTGGCTGTTGCAATTGTAGTTTTAGATATGTAGTGTGTATATATGTGTGTGTATTCCCATTGTATTAGAATTTTATTCTTTAGCTGTTTCAAAATACTGTGTTTTAAAATGCTGCAAATAGCCTTGGAATAGTTACCCTGGATGGCAGCCTACAAGGCAGGGATGGACAAAGTGTGGCTTTCCAGATGTTGCTGGGCTGCAAGTTCCATGATCCTTCACCATTGGCTATGCTGATGGGAGGGACAATACAGCAGCATTTGGAGAGCCAGATATTCCTTTCTCCTGGAATAAATAATGAAGCAAATGTTATAATCCCACAAGATTTGGGGAGAAATTTCCAGCATCAACAAATACAAAGCAGCAATAAAAAATATACGTAAGCCCACAACTCAATGAAAATGCAGCAAAAATGTGGGCCACAATAATCCCCAGGCCCCAAACCAAATGACCTACTCTTCTTAAGGGTTTTTTTTTAATCAACACAATTAAAATTTTAAAATGCAAGATGGTTTTGAAGGGACAGAAGAAGGGACAAAGCTCAGATTACTGCAGTTTGTAAGATGAAATTAATATCTACTGATAATTCTGGAAACAGTGACCTTTATAATCTGTGTGTATTTGTATGTCTTTTGAGTCACAAGAAGAAAAGCAAGCAGAAATGTGAAGTTGTAAGGTGGCAGCAGAGGAAATTCCGCTCTCCAAATGTTGGGCTGCCGTAATCTCTCATGCTAGCTATGAATGATGGGAAATTTAGTCCAACAACATCTGGAGGGTTCAACATTCCTCGGTGTTTTCTAATTGGGCAATTCCACTTTAATGTTAGTAAAAATGCTAAATTCCAGCTAAGGGCTTTTTGATTCTTAAGGGAAAACAATCCTCTGTTTCTCATTTGGCAGGCTGGCTTTTTTGGCTATGTTGCGGGTACAGTATTCCAAGGGTCTACTGAAAGATGTGCATCCATGGTGGGTTGAGGTAGGAGAAAAAAGGTGAGTGGTTACTGGACAACAGGGCTGACAAATGTCCTTTTTCTTATCAGGAGAACATCTTGTAACTCAGACCACCCTCAACTGTAGAATTCCAGAGCTGTTCTCTAAAACTACAACTCTACAAAACAGAGCCCACCTTCCTTCATGGCACTCTTTGTTTTGTACCAGATTTTTAAAAATCTGATCAGTGTACAGATGGGAGAACATGCTTCTTCTCACTATGTTGCTGGTCAGAAGTTGGCAGCCTGAAACTTAGATTTTGCTTTTGGAATGTAATAAAAGCAGAACTGCTAGAAAGACATAAATGGATCCTTAGAAGCCAAGATGGCTTAACTGAGACTCCATCTACACACGCCTGAAAATCCAAAAGGAAGTGGGATAAAAGGGGGTGATGTCCAGAAAACACGCACCCCCAATGAACGCTGGAGCACATGTCTAGCACAATACAGTTTATGAAAAAAAAAAACCCCTCTGGAAAGTCTGAAAAAGGTGATCAAATGCGCAGCAACTGACCAGCGTATGGTCACTGCAGAGCAGGAATTTTGGAGCAACATGCACAGCACTTGTGAAACAGCACTAACTGCTGGGATATCTGGATACAGGAACCAGACATGGCACTCTCAGGAATGCAAACACTTCCCCTTCAAGAAGAAGTCACTTTTCCTTTTGTGTATGACATGATTCCCATCACTGATTCTCATCTGATGTGCTGCTTCTGTTCAGCACATTTCTCCCAATGAGTAAGAAAAACAATTCTTTATGTTGAATAGATTCGGCACAAAGAGAGCTTGCTTGACATTGTGGGAGCTTCTTTGAAGTCCCTGTGGTGCCTGTGGAGACTCTCAGGACCAGAACTGGATATTTTTCTACCTCTGGCAACAGAAGGCAGACAATGAAGCTTGGTAAGGTAGAAGGCAGATGGATAGACTGAATCAGAGGAGCAACAGCCCTGAGTCTGCAAGACCTGAGAAGGGCTGTTGATGGCAGGGTGATTTGAAAGTCTCTAGTTTGCGGGGTTGCCATATGTCAAAGTCAGCTTGAAGGCAGTTAATAACAACAAAAGACAGGAGAACAGCTTGTGGGGGAAGCGGGAGATCCACATGTCCTTAAGGATTGCAACATTCAGCACATATCTTGTACGACACTCACATCTGTAAAACTATGTGATTATATCAATATTACATATACATTTATATGTGGGTTTTAAATCAGTGAAAACACTAGTTTTAAAATTGTGGCTGATCCCAAAGAATCCTAGGACGTTACTTTAATTGACAGTGCAGAAGACAGGTGACTTTCTTGGGTATATAGAGGGCATGTTTTCTAGTAGATCTTAGTTTTCTCTAACCCAATGTTTTATTGGTCTGATACATCCAGCACTTTACTAAGATTCAAACTCTCTTGTTGGTAAATTTTATGACCATTGGGTGCAAGAAATAAAATGCCGGGAGTAGTAGGTCTGAATTTTGTTGCTATGGGAAAAGTATCCAGGAAATAAAACTCGACTTTTTACTGAAAGGAAGAATATTAGAGGCAAAGATGAAGTACTTTGGCCATATATTGAGAAGACAGGAGAGCTTGGAGAAGATAATGATGCTGGGGGGAAAGGAAGAGGGGCCAACCAGGGCCGGCCCTAGGTAATTTTCAAGTGTAAGCAAACAGTATTTTGGCACCTCCCCCAAACCAATCACTGAAAAATAAAAGGTAGAAGGTAGAGGTGAATTAGAATGGATAAAAGAGTTACCTTACAAAGCAGAAGTTTATTTACACCATCATGTTCATATAGTCACATTACATAGAATTAACACAAATTGGCTTCTGCCAACCTAGTAGTTCGAAAACATGCAAATGAGGTTTTGGACTTCAACTCTCACCATTCCTAACAGCCTCGGGCCCTTTCCTTTTCTCCCTCAGCTCCCTGAGTGCTCCAGGGGCGTCTCAACAGTGCCCCTAGTGGAGTTGCACCACCCGCAGTTGCTTCCTTTGCTTATAGCTTCAGCCGCCCCTGGGGCCAACCAAGGGCAAGGTGGATTGATGCTATCCTTGACGGGACTGGCTTTACCTTGAAGGAGCTGGGGGTGGCCACAGGCAACAGGGAGCTCTGGGGTGCACTGGTCCATGATGCCATGAAGGGTCAGAAGCAACTGAATGAATAAACAACAATAAAGGGAGAAGTATATGTAATTTTGAAGTGGGCGTGTTTCAGTCTTTGCCACCAATATAACCTCCAACACATTATTTTTAAATGTTGGCATTTTTAATACACCAGCATTCATTTTTACTATATTACTAGCAAAGCATTACTTTTTGAGCACTACATCAATCATATTTTGTGATGCTTTGATTTATTTCTTCTAAACAAAAATTGACTTAAAAATAAAAAATGGCCCAAATCCTTTTGAATTGCTGCCCAAAACCAACATTTAGAAAAATTCTAGTAATTGTTACGTACACACATTGGTGCTGTCAGAGATCACTGTGTTACTTCACAGAAATAATGATAAGATAGACTCATTATTACCCCCTTTTCCCATAGTAATGTCTTACAAGTTGCATCTTGACCTGTGACATGTTGCTTCCAAGTTCTTTCCTTTCTTAGTGAAATGCAGGGCTCTTTCTTCTCATAGTTCCTATTTGGGCTATAGCATCTCAAAAAGCACAACTGGGGACGGAAGAGGGAAGATGTTCATCCACAATGCTTGTGCGTTAGGTGGCCATTTTGTGGCAATGTAGTCTCCGTGAGCCTCTTCCGATGAAAGAATAGTCAGAGGAAATGAACCCATGTTGTGGAGGGATGTTGCTGTGGTGGCAAGACAGGTGGAAGAAAGAAAGAAAGAAAGAAAGAAAGAAAGAAAGAAAGAAAGAAAGAAAGAAAGAAAGAAAGAAAGAAAGAAAGAAAGAAGAAGGAAGGAAGGAAGGAAGGAAGGAAGGAAGGAAGAAAGACAGAAAGAAAGAAAGAAAGACAGAAAGAAAGAAAGAGAGAGAGAGAGAAATTGGCCCATGATCTCCAGAAACATACATTCCCCTGCTAATAGTGAATCAACTGGAGACTCAGAGAGGGAAATAGAGCTTCTACAGTACAAAAGGTTTGGGAGCCCCCTTTAAAACCATACTGGCCAGAAGTTAAAGATGTTTCACTGAGTGCATCTGCACTGTAGAATTAATATAATTTGGTAACACTTGAACTGCCATGACTCAATGCTGTGGAATACTGGGATTTGTATTCTGGTGAGACACCAGTACTTTTTGGCAGAGAAGTTTAAAGACCATGTTAAACTACAGCTCCGGTAATTCTCTAGCATTGAACTATGGCAGTTAAAGTGGAATTAAACTGCATTAGTTCTACAGTATAGATGCACTCATAGACCCCTGGAAGACCTACAGAGTAAAACAATGGTTGAAAGTAAAGATGAGGAGAATTGTATACAAAGAATTATGTGTGTTTTTGTACACTGAGCCTTTGGTATCTGCAGGATCTTGGTTCCAGGACTTCTATAGATATAAAAATCCGACATAGTAAAATGGCATTCCTTATATAAATTGGAGAAATCAAATGTAGGAAAATCTTTTTAACATTTACAAAATATGGATGGTTGAATCTGTGGATACAGAAACTATGGATATGGAAGGCCGACTGTACAAGCAAATGAGTTCTTACACCAACTAATACATATGGAAGAGAAATCATTTGACTGGATAGGTTAGTACAGTCCAATGTAGCATGTACTACTAACCCTTCAGAATCTCATTATGTTTGCAAAACCCAGTGCAATTACTCCCCTGACGGAAACTGATGCCAGTTCTGTTGGACCTGCAGTTAGGCATAGAGCCAGCAGCTTACCTGTCATCAAACAGTATCTTAATAATGTGGCTGAGCTGTAAACAGTTATCTATGAATCCTGGTTTTCCAGCGTGACACTGAAGATAAAATTGAATCTCCACTTCAGTTTTTAAGTTCTGGAATGAGCAAGCGTCTTTTCTGAATATACTGTAAATTATTGGCTAGCAGCTGAGGCAGCTGCTTACACAGTTTTTGGTTTGAGCCTCGTAGAATTTATCAAAAATATTATCTTGCTTTATTAAACTTACTCTGCAGCTTTTCCATCCAGTCACATGTCAATAGGAAAACAAAGGCAGAGTAGCTTCCATAAGACCATGTCATATCTTGAATATGTCTTTTTGCTATAATAAATTAGCAGATTTTTATTGGCTTTTTTGACTGGGGACTAGTATTAAAATGTCAGAATGCTCTCATCATTAAAAACAGATGCTTTTGCATTTTCTTGGGATACTTAAGAAATACTTGCAAAACTATGTTTTGGGAACAGAAATGTATGTTCAAAGAGCATAACATTCCTTGAGAATGCTTTTTGATTAAGAGAGGAGCAGTTAGTTTCACACAGGACAGGGATAACCTGGATCTCAAGGAAAGTTACTCTTCTGTTGCTAACAGAGACAAAAAGCAATAAAAGACAGTCAGTAAATTCTGAAATGTTATTACCTGTCTTTTATGGCCCTTTGTCCCTAGTCCCTTTGCAGCCAAGGGGAGAGGCTTTTGTCTGCATTGGGATCCCTTCAGAACAAACAAACTACAACAGAAGTAACATCTGATTCAATAAAATGTAGAACCGTGACTCTATCATCACCATCACCGCCACCAACAACAACATCACCTTTCTTCTCCTATATGATATTTTAACATATTTTGCTTGATAAAGAAGCCAGTGAGGTTTCAAAAGCTTTCCTGATGCATTTTGTGCATTTCAGATGACCAACAAAAGAAGCATCCCTTTGTGGATTTTGTTTTATTTTGCTGGATAGTTAGCATGAGTACCCCTGAATATGTTTTGTATCAGTTTAATGTTTGCAAGATGCTAAGGGAAATCTGTATTTTGTTCTTACTCAGAGTTAGTCCAGTTGAATACAGTGTTCCCTCATTTATTGTGGGTATTACGTTCCAGGACCACCTGCAAAAAGTGATAATCTGTGAAGTAGGGACACTATATTTATTTTAATATTTATCCATTACTAGCTGTGCTCGGCCACACATCTCTGTCCCCACCTCTCCTCTCAAGCACGTGCATGCGTGCTCCAGCTGCTGCCGCTGGTGCTGTCACCTTGTGAGGCGAAAACGAAGCTACTTCAGCCTCTGCCATTATCATTATCATCTCCTTTCAGCTTCTCCTTCCTTCCTTAGGCTTCTCCTTAGGAAGGAAGGAGAAAGAGAGAGGAAGGAAGGAAGGAAGGAGGAAGGGAGGGAGGGGAACATGGTGCCCCTCCTTCTCCGCTGCCACTTGGGCGCCTTCTCCGCCCAGCCCTGCTGCCTGCACCTGACCGAGGTCACCGCCACTGTAAACCATATTTTTTATGATTTATAATATTCTTTTAGTGTTTATTGAAAAACAGCGAAACAGCAAGTCCACGAAAAATTAACCACGAAGTAGTGAGGGAACACTGTACTCCCAACCCATAGGACCTTTGTGTGTGGTTCATCCAAATGAGGTGTAGCATGACAGGGTGCAGACAGGTCCAGTAGGAGCAACTGAGGTGTATTGCAATGAAGGCTACCCAACCAGCAGATAGCAATGGGAGGGCTGGATAACTTGTGCCAGAAGATAGCAGCAGATGGGTGTCATGACTGGCAGTTTGTCTGGCTTAGCATGGCAGCTGCTGGGTACTTGGAATGGGTTAATCTGGCTGCAAGGAACAGGTCAAGCTCATTTTCCCTTCCTGAGGAATGCTTCATAGGCTTCCACGATTATTTATGAAGACCTGCTGAAATGAGCAGCAGTTGAGAATCTCTGGATAAAAAGGGGTCTGGAAGAGATTGTTCTTTGGTAGCAGTAATGTCATACTTCTGTACTTGTGCCTTGGCTGTAACCCTGGGGTTAGATCTCTAGGCCCTTATTTTGTTTTGGGTTATCTCTGTTCCTGTAACCTTGTCTTTGCTCCACCAACAGCTTCACTGGACTGAATGCCCAATCATCATTTCCCAAAGCAGTTATTTGCTCTCAGATCAAGAACAGAAAATGGAATGTCGGTTGATAGCAAAAAGAAATTTAAAGACAGGTTTAAAGCAGAACTAGAAAATGTGGAATAAACACTGAGAAATGGAAACCCTGGCCCTTGAGTGTTCTAACTGCAGGTTAGCTGTTACCAAAGTGTGTTATTGATTTTGAAGAGGAACAAATAGAGGGTGAACGTGAGAAATGTACCAAGAAGGAGGCTTGTCAAGCACATCTTTGTCATGTCTACCTGCCATCTGGAAATCTATGTCCTCATTATGAAAGACCATGCTGATCTAGAACTGGTCTCTACAGTCACTTATGGACCCAATGTCAAGACTCTAACATTGGAAGACAATCATACTCAGCTGCTAGTGTTAGCCTATGATGAACCCTGTCTTGGACCTTGTGTATCCTTACATCTGAACTCTGGACTGACTTCCTGGCTTGATTTATGGGCTTGATTTTCAGTTTGTACCTTTGGACTTCAGTCTGACCTTGATTATCTGACTTGACTTTGGAACTCTGACTATGACTTGTACCTTTGGGATTTTGGGCTTCAATTTGTGTTATAGAATCATAGAATCATAGAATCATAGAATAGTAGAGTTGGAAGAGACCACATGGGCAATCTAGTCCAACCCCCTGCTAAGAAGCAGGAAATCGCATTCAAAGCACCCCCGACAGATGGCCATCCAGCCTCTGCTTAAAAGCCTCCAAGGAAGGAGCCTCCACCACGGCCCCGGGGAGAGAGTTCCACTGTCGAACAGCTCTCACAGTGAGGAAGTTCTTCCTGATGTTCAGGTGGAATCTCCTTTCCTGTAGTTTGAAGCCATTGTTCCGTGTCCTAGTCTGCAGGGCAGCAGAAAACAAGCTTGCTCCCTCTTCCCTATGACTTCCCTTCACGTATTTGTACATGGCTATCATGTCTCCTCTCAGCCTTCTCTTCTGCAGGCTAAACATGCCCAGCTCTTTAAGCCGCTCCTCATAGGGCTTGTTCTCCAGACCCTTAATCATTTTAGTCGCCCTCCTCTGGACGCTTTCCAGCTTGTCAACATCTCCCTTCAACTGCGGTGCCCAAAATTGGACACAGTATTCCAGGTGTGGTCTGACCAAGGCAGAATTATCCCAGCTGTGTGCTGTGCTCTGATATCCAGACCTTGGAAAACGCAATGTTTTCATTTATTGTTTAAGTAAATAATTTATTGGCTTATCCTGGGCTTGTCTGATTAAACTCTACCCGGGTTATCAGGTTACAGCCTCCCAGGACACAACACTGGGGCACTTTTTTGTGTCAGGAACACCTTCAGAAACTGCAAATCGCTTCTGTTGTGAGAGAATTTGCTGTCTGCAAGGACGTTGGCCAGGGAACACTTGGAGGTTTGATGTTTTACCATCCTGTGGGAGGCTTCTCTCATGTCCCCACATGAGGGACTGGAGCTGACAGAGTGAGCTCACCCGTTCACCCTAGATTCGAACCACTGACCTATTGGTCAGCAGTCCTACCAGCAAAAAGGGTTTAACTCATTGTGCCACTGGAGGCTCCTACTAGGGCACATTGCAAAAGAGCATATTCTGTCTCACATAAGGAGAGTAGACAAGTTAAAGAGAGAATAAGCCATATAGTAAACATTGTTGCTCAGGAGGCATTCTGGTAACTACCACTGCTGACCGTTAACATCTGCCTCCTGAAGTGGTTACACCCCTCTCGCTAATAGTAGGATTGGCCCTGGGTCAGATGTAGACCCTCAAAGAATGGCTCATCTGAGTGTATGCCAGTAGGCTTGCTGCCCATCTCATTCCTGCTGATAAGGCAGGTTCCTGTGTTATTAAATAGCCATTTCACCATGTCGTCATGGCTCACAATGATAAAAAGGAATAATCTTTTTTTTTGGGCAAAGTGTCAGCATCTCCAAAGATCCAGCGATTTGAAGACAACTTTTCTATTCCTCTGATGGCAAATAAGTTGGTCTAGAATTCTGTATTTTGGGAGTAAGGTGCCCAGCCTGAATTTAAAATGCCTGTCAAGCATGAAATTTCTTTGCAATTTTTTAAACTTTGAAGTGAACACCATTGAGTTCAGGTGTGATTACTCTGATAAAATAAACATAGGGTTGCAGTTGTGAAATGCAAGCATTTCTGCATTTATTTAGAAGGAATTTCTACTGTGGAACAGAGCTTGTTCTCAAGAAAGCATGCAGTGAGTTAGAACCCAAATCATTTCCACACACAAATGTACATTTGGGACCCATATCAGTTTCCCAAATGGATTAATATTTACAGCCTGAAAGTAGCTTTAAATAATTATTTTTAAGGAATACAAAACAGTAGCAGGTCAACCCCTTTCTTGGTGACCTTTGTCATACAAAGACAAATAATTTTGTCATATACAGTATTTATTATTTATTTATTACAACATTTCTACCCGCCCTTCTCACCCCCTGGGGGGACTCAGGGCGGCTTGCAAATATAAACACATGTATAAAACAATTACAATCAATTACAATTTAAAATTAATTAGATTAAAACATTCATAGACATATAATTCAAGGTGCAAATATAATTCAGTAGCAAGCATTCAACTCATATGTACCTTTTGCAAATGTTGGACTGCCAAACCATGGCATATTTGTGCATCTCTCCCCATCTCCCTTCCAATCAAAGCAAAGGAATGGGGCATGACTGACTCTTCCTGTGCAGCCCTTTCTCTAATGTCTGGCACATAGGATGCACCATTTGGTGTTTATTAGGAGGACTGTCACCCAATTAAAGTTTGATTTATTGTATGATTTTGCTAATTAACACAGCTGCATAAATCTGAGTATGGGGAAGAAGGGTCAACCCTTTTTCATTTTTAGATGATACAGACATTTCATAGAAGACTTCATTGTAAAAGAAGGATGAGAACTGAATTAACTGCAACTCCTAGCAATCAAAAGTAACATAGCCAATGGTAAGGAATGCTGGGAATTGTGGGGAAACATCTGAAATTCCTATCCCATCTTTGAGAGAAACATTCCAGAAAACCACTTCTAAGATTAGGCCTATCAACTGCAGTTTTCTCTCCAGTATACTTTTATTTAAACTATTTACTTTTTTTAATGCTGCCAGCTTAGCCAAAAACGTGGTCTCAATCAATCAAAAGACTTTTAGCTGATTGTGCTAACTAATAAGTCAAGGAAGTGTTGCATTTCTCACTCTTTTGTTCCGATTATCATTCAGAACCTCATTCGAACTGTAATTTGTTAGCAAGTCAAAGCCCATGGTACAATGATAGTTCACTGAAGAGTCATCTATCACTTGCTTTCTTGACATCTGCCTCAGCCACAAGTTAAAGAAATACTCTAAGATTTCACAGATAAAAATCAGAACATATATAATTAAGCAGTATCAGTGTATGGTCAAGGTAAAAAGAGTTAATAATGTGGAAAAACGGGCAGTCTAGATGACAGTGCAGCAGATTGCTTTTGCCTAAGACTACAGGAAAATGCACAATTTTGTCCCTTCCTCTCCTCCTTGCTGGGTTGCGTATTTACTTTCCAAAGTGCAAACTTTGAACTCTGCAACAACTGAGTTAGGAGATTCAACCTGAACATTAGAAATAACTTTCTGACTGTAAGATCTGTTCAACAGTCAAACTCTCTGCCTTGGAGTGTGGTGGAAACTCTTTCCTTGGAGGCTTTTAAACAGAGGCTGGATGGTCATCTGTCTGCCAGGGCTTGTGATGAAGATGAAGATGAAGGGCTTCTTCACCCAGCATCTGAATCAGGGGCAAGCAGAGAGCAGCAGCCTGACACTGAGGAATTTACCCCTGCAGAGCAAGACCAGGAGCCTCAGAGAAGTGGGGACACAGAGTTAGAGCAGAATCAGGAACTTTGAGAAGCAGACCAGCAGTTAAGCATTTCAGTTAGGCTGCAATTAAGAACTGATGCCATCCAATTGAGGAGATCTAATTGGCTGGCTCATAGGAGAACCAAAAGGTGAGAGCACTTGTGAAAGTGACACAAATAGCTGGAGGCTGGATTTAGTAGTTTCTGGGAGCAATGTTGTGGAACTGCTACAGTCTGAATATTTATCAGTGAACTCTTTGATTGGACTTTGGTGACTGGACTATGTTTTGGACTATGTCTTGAGTTGGTGAGATTGTTTGCCTTTGGCCCTTGGAAAGAACTCTGGGCTATTTGTATGCTTGTCCCTTGTTGGACTAATTGCTTTACATATGACTTTGGACTGCCTTTGACTATGAGGTGGTGAGTGGCTGTGTTAACAGAGATTCTGGATCTATACTGCCCTATATCCCAGAATCTGCCAGCCAGAGACACACGCCTTGTTGGCCCTCTCATCTTTTTATTGACTACCCCCCCCCCCCCCATTCTTATGGATAGCTAATAAGAAGAGAGCCACTGATCTTACACCTCAACCCTGATTGTCTCCTTAATCTCACTCTTTCTGATTTGTCTTGAGAAGTAGGTAGATAGAAACTGGGTCTTGCTGCTATCTATGGTCCACCTGCTCATCTGCCCACAGGCTTTGGAACAGCTACTGCATACCCACATAGCATCTTGCTTTTGACATATGGCTCCCATCCCAGATCTCCCATGTGTAGGAGAATCCAAAATACTGCAGGGGAATTTATATCCCTAGCTTCTGTTACTCTAGTGGCAACAGTTAGTTCCGTTTCCTCATTAAGGAGCACAAAGTTTCTTCATGTTCAGGCCTTTCTGTCCTTGTATCATCTAGGTCATCCTGTGCTCAGTATCATTTCCATTTTCATGCTACCCTCACAATATAATTAGGTGGCCAGAAGAGCATGCACAGCTGATGAATGTGACCTCATTAGATCCTTAGGCAGTATCAAGTATTATTCACTCATTTACATCTCTACTCTCCCAATTCCTTTGCTGTTAATCCTTTTGGTGGCTTCATCCTTTGCTGAAGTTCTCAGGGATTGATTTTCCTTCTCCTGTCACTCATGTGTCTGGCAGTGAACACAGCAGAAGGCCACCAAAGCTATGGGCATCTTAACAAACTCCAGAGTAGATTTCACATCTATGCCCAATGCTCCCATCCTAATCAGTCAGCTACATTTCTAAATAATTTATTTAAACATAATGATGACCTTGGATACTTTTGTGCTGGGCCCCATTACAAGTAAGCATTACAGTACTATTCAACTCCCCAGCAGCAGACTAATAACTGGACTTTGCAATTGCTACTCATAAAATAGCTAAAATTAATTTGTGCAATAAATAGGTATCAGAATTGCTCTGTTATCCCTCCCCTTCAAAGGACTGGCATTTGAAGTTAGGAGTGGTTAAATGATAACTGGAAGGAACTTACAAATCTGCTTGTTAGTTTGAAGGACTAATATAGGTATGTAGCTGGGTATTTAGATGAAGAGCCTATATTATATTGCAATATCATGTAAATTTCAGGTGGAACTATGCTATTTATCTCTTCTCTTTCACACAAGTGGATTTGCCATTTAACTACTGTTATGCCTCTCCTGCACAGTCTGTGGTTGATGAAGAGAAGAGCATGAAGGACCTGAGCATGTCTGGTAATGTCCAACAGCCAAATTATTATTATTATATGTATTTATACCCAGCTTTATCTCCCCAAAGGGGACTCAAAGTGGCTTAACATAAAAGCATTAGTACGCAATTGAATATATACAAATATACAAACATTAAAACAGAAATAAACACAAATAGCATTAAAAAAATTCCCAGTTGAAATCCATCAAAACCTATTCATAGTTAAAAACCACAACACCCCTGACTACTAGATCTTAAACAACTTCATCTTTAAAAGCCTGTCTGAATAAGACGGTTTTAACCTACTGCTGGAAGGACAACAGGGAGGAGGCCGTTTTGGCTTCCCTGGACAGGAAGTTCCAGAGTTGAGGGGCAGCCCCTGAGAAGGAAGGCCCGCCCTCTCGTTCCCACCAACCAAGCTTGAGATGGAGGTGGGACCAAGAGAAGGGCCTCTCCTGAAGATCTAGGCCCCGGCAGGTTCGTACAAGGAGCCAAATAGCCTGGACCTGAACTGTCTAGAGCTTTAAAGGTCATAACCAGCACTTTGAATTGTGCCCGGAAACAGACTGACAGCCAGTGGAGCTGCTGCAACATGGGGTTGTCCACTTCCTGTAACCAGCCCTAGTTAGCAACCTGGCTGCAGTTCTTTGGACCAGCTGAAGGTTTTGAGCACTCTTCAGAGGCAGCACTGTTGTCGACTGCGCTTTAGGGGATCGGGCCCTTAAGGAGAGTCCTGATCCGGTCCTGAGAGAACGGACCTTGGCGGAGCCAATAGGAAAATATGAGCCGCAATACAACCTGAAGCCAAAATGAAGAAGGTCCGCCAAAGTTGAAGGAAAATCCGCCAAGGAGTCTTTATTGAGCGATTCAGCTGAAAAGGACTCCAGTAGTGATCATTCAGTCTACTAGGGTACCACATAATCAAAATAAAGCCATATTTATACAAAGTTTCAGTCTGACAGCCCTTTGAATTTCCCGCCCCACTCCCCCGCCCATCTGATCGCTGGTTGGCTAGGAGGTTGAACGAGGCGGGCTTTCGTTTCCCGCCTTGCTCTGTTGGCCCAATAGGGAGCTGCTTTTTGTCCCCATTCGAGCCAATCAGGGAGGAGAAGGCGGGAGTTATTGAAACAATGAAGTGACTGAGCAGGAAATATCGGATTAATTCCTGCCCGGCCGATTTCTAAAGGGATTAATGACAGCAATCAAGGGTTCCTGTCACGTATACAGATTTCAGATATGCCTTGGGGTGTCAGAGGTGGAAGTAGAGATGGGTGGTGATGGGCCATAATTGACAGGCTCTGCAGGGCGCCTTCCTGAGGTGTCCTGGATTTTCTTTTGGAGGAGATATGACAATGTTTGCCTTAGGGGCGAATCACCTTTAGGTCAATACTCCGAATTCGGCGACTCAAGCCCTATATTGTCCATGCAATCTGAATTTGATTGGGTTAAGCGGTGGCGGATTATCCTTTTGTTTTTGGGAAAGGAAGCCTGGGTCATAGGATCTGGGGTTCAGATTGAGTTCAAAATATTTCCTATTTGATTTCATGATTTGACAATTATATGAAATAAAATGAAAAATAAAATAAAGTTGGAATATAAACCCTGCTGGGAAAAATACATATTTTCCGGGGATCCCAAAGAGTACAAATACATATAGGCAGATAGATAGATTTCAAGGAAATAAGGGAGAATCCATAAAGGTGGGTTACATTGCATAAAGGGGAATCAGGAATGATATAAACAATTGAAAACATTTGATAAGAACGAAGTTCACAACATCTGGGGAACCCAATATGGAAATTCATAAAAGTGGAGTTTTAGCAGCATGATTTCACATTTCATGAAGTTAGCCCAATGATTAGAAATTCATACAAAAGTGATTCATGAGGGTGTCCAGGTACATAGAATATGAAAATTCACGGATACATTGGGAAAAGAGTTCATCTGTGGTGGAAGGAATTCATAGAAATAGCATGGGGAAGAGGTACATGTGGGTTGCAGTCTTTGGAAATATAGGATTTCATAAGTTCAGGGGTAGGTCTGGGAAGAGTGTCCCTCTCATTCATAAAATTATGAAGGAATGAATGAAACGTGGAGGGCGCCCGTCCAGGCACCCTCCTGGCAGCTGTAGAGAGGGTGAAGGTCCTTGGAGAACTATGTCTCCCCAGCGGGAGAGCGATCCCCCATCCACAGTTCGCAGAAAGGGACCAGTGATCTCTTAAAAACCATCCCGCGGGTCGCGGGGAGAGGAAAGTCCGGGATAAGGCTGGAAGAGAGCAGTCTGGCTTGAAAAGAGCAGTCGGTTCCGTTTGACAGTCAGCTGATGAGGTGCCGAGAACTGGACCGATTTTGGTTCCGCTGGTGGTCCTTGAGTCAGGAGCCTTAGGAAGGGTTAGGACTAAAAGAGGAGTGTGCTAGGTGTAATTTTGATAAAGATATGAGCCAATTTGTATCGCCCGCCGTATTAATCTATGGCGGAGGAGCCTCAGCCAGAGTTAAAAGGACGGACGTGTTAGATAGAGAGAGAGAGAGATTGCGTGCAAAAGAAGGAGTCAGGGAAAGACACAAAATAACCAGGTAGAGAGTGTTACTGTTAAAAATGAATGCTACTTTTATTGGGGGATTTGTTACATAGTTCAGGGAAGGGGAAAGTGAAGAAAAAAAGATCTTTTAACAATAGTCTGCTGCGGTCCCGCTCCGTTCCTTAGGTGATGGATCTGCGGAACTCTCCGCTGCGGGTTCAAATCAATTTAAGAGCTGGCGCCTCGGTCATCAGCACCATGTAGAAAGCATTCCAGCAATCCAGACAGAATGTAACCAAGACAGCTAATGCAGCTAATGAAATTGTCCATTGAGATAGACAGTGGTTCTCTGGAGGTCTGTGACTGGCTATGGGAGGAATGACAATTTGATCCTTTTGTAGCACAAAATTTGATTTCTAAGAACCGTGAAAAAGGAGGGTTGGTGCCTGGTGAGATCCGCTAACCGACAATGTTCCAGGAAGAGACTAGGACCCACCAGTTGAAGGCAAACAACAACGGCTTCATTCAATCTGAAGAAAGGATGCAGTGTACCATAACAAGTGCCAAATTGCACAAGCATAAGCATTTTATACAGTAAAAAATCCATGCATTAACATTATCTAGTTTTGAAATTCCCTCCTCTATCCCTGAGTGGCTGAGTGCTGGTAGCTGGTCAGTGCTGCTTCTGATCCTGATTGGCCAAGGGGTGGGCTCAGGCGGGCTCAATCAGTGATTGGCTCTGGCTGTTGCAGCTCTAGGCTTCGCAGGCACCTTAAAACCACAATGGAGCCCAAGAATATAAGCTAGCAAGCTGTTTATTGAAGATTATATGCAAGCAGTAGCAAATCAAAGTTCAGAATCAATAAAATGGGGTTTAAGTCCACAAGAACAAAGTACTTGAGAATCTTAAAGCAAGAGTCTGTAAAAGTCACTCAAAGAATAGAGTCCAAACAGGATATCAAAGTTAGTCCCAATAAAAGTATCAAGATTAATCCAAGCAAGGTATCAAGGATTGTCTAAGGCACAGAATCAAACTGGAACACAGGAGGCAACACTGGAACACAGAAGATCAAACTGGAACACAGAAAATGTTCGGGAAAGATACTTTACTGAGTTAAAAGATACAATACATTTGGGAGATTAGATATTTAGTTGCAAGGTTATAGGAAATGGTAAATGGATTGTTTTGGAGAGAATTGAGATATGCACTGGTTCGAATCAGTGAATATCTTGAGGATTAAAACAAAAAGGAGTTATAGTTTGAGTTATAGTTATTGAAAGGGTTAGGCTGCTGCTGGTCTGTTGTGGCTTGAGAGGAAGAACTCATTTAAAGGGAAGGACACCATTGCATTTCATTCTGGCTGGATGTCCTCAGGAAACTATACATTCTTTGGGGTGGGAGCGGTGCTTCAACAACACTTTCTGCTCTCCCCCAGTCAAGGAATGGCCATGGGAGGTGGGCTGCCTGCAGCAGGGAAATAGTGAGTTCAGTCAGGAGAGGACTTTGGTCACTGGAGAGGAAAGAAAAGAATATCATAACTACAATTTATTTATTTATTTATTACAACAATGACCAAAAACACACCCACAGGAGTGCATTGAACTTCTGTTTGCTTATGTCACTTAAAAGATGCCATCCTTGGCATGGCTATCTATGTTATGATAAAATGAAAGTAGATAAAAATTTCGGGAACCATTTTATGAGATCATCTTTGATTAAAACATGGTTAAAATATAAAAGATATTTTTACAATAAAATTCCATTATGGCTCTCTCCATTAGAGGCAAACCAACGGAGATTACTCGGATGGGAAAATTGGCCGACGTATAAAGAAATTATAAGAAAAATAAATAGAACCTCAGAAAATCCATCGATTAAAGAATTAGAAGAGATCCAAAAAATTTATAAAAACGTATCTTGGTTCCAATACCACCAAATAAAAGAAAGCTATAAAACAGACAAAGAGATTGGATTTAATATGACTAATAAATTTTGGGACGGCCTTCTAAAAAGAAACAAAAAAGTAATAACGATCTTATATAATAAGATACTTGAATGGAAGACAGAATCTGAAATAGTAAAGGAATCAATGTTAAAATGGTCCAGAAATGTAGGCAGAAGTATAACCATGGACGAATGGGAAAATATCTGGAACAGAAAAATGAAATATTGTTATGCTATAGAATTAAAAGAAAATTGGTTAAAAACAATCCATAGGTGGTATCTAACACCAAAAAAACTCGGATTAATGTACAAAAATAGAGATAAGAAATGTTGGCGATGTAAAGAAAGGATAGGGTCATATTTTCACGTTTGGTGGAAGTGTAAAAAAATTAGAAATTATTGGAAAGAGATACACATGGAATGTAAAAAAATTCTAAAAAATGACTTTGATTGCAAACCGGAATATTACATATTAGGACTTTATGATATGGAAAACAAAGACGCAATATACTCTCCAGGGGAAAAAGAAAATAAATCTAAAATTTATGTATATGCTGTAACAGCAGCTAGAATAGTGATAGCCAAAAATCCTAATTGCCCTAAAAAAGCAATGTGGTTAGAGAAATTAATGGACATAAAAAATATGGATAAACTAACTTATTTACTAAAAAGAAGCACCAGTAAGGCGATGAAAGAAACAGACTGGTCCGAATTTGAAGAATACGTAGCGGAAGAACTGAAAGGATAAGACAAGACATAGTATGGAAGAAAGAAGATTGTAAGTCTACCCTCTCCCCTCTCCCCCCATTAGGCTACCTTCCCAGATGTCTGTATTCAGACTCCTCCCCGAACTTCCCCTCTGACTTCCCCAAAACCCACACTCTTACAAATCTATCTGTCAATCTATTTAGATAAATCTCACCAACCCAAAAATATGTACCCAATCCCTCAGTATTCTCAGAATCACTCATTCACCCCCTATTAACCCTCCCCGACTAACCTAAACCCTTCCCTCCCCCATACCTTCCCTTAGCAAATCTAGAAGATGTCAATCTTTTTAAAAATATTCTTTAATAAAAATGATTTATAAAAAAAAAAAAGATGCCATCCTTGGTGAAGAAAAGGACATACACACCTAAATCCTATAGGTTTATCTCAACTACGTCAACCTGTTGAATCAATTGTTCAGTGGTCTATCACTATGCAGAAGACTTAAAGATTCTGCTTAACTAATTAAGGGGATTAACTAATAGAATTCAGGCTGCAGGTTTTGAAAACAAAGTCAAGTAGAGAGGAAAAACAAGAAGACCTAGTCATGTTTAGTTCTAAACTATTTCGTTCATGATATACATTTAATTTAATTTACCATATTTACTCAAATTTAATGCATCATACAATGTAATACGCACCTCAATTTTCAAACCCCTGAAACAAAAAAATAAATAAATTTGATGCTGAATGTAATGCGCAATGGCAGAAACCGCACTATTTGTAATTGAGAACACCAAAGCTTCCAGCAATGAAAAATAAAACCTTGGGGTGCATCTATGTTGTAGGATGAATCCACTTTAATTGCCTTGGTTCAATGCTATGGAATCCTGGGGGCTGTAGTTTTACAAGGCCTTGAGCCTTCTTTGCCAAAGTATGCTAATGCCTCGCCTAACTACAAATAACCATTAAATGAGAGATGATGTCCCTCAAATAGTGGTTCCAGGTGAAGCAGCTACCCTTTTAATTTGGTTCAGTATTAAGGTTACAGTAAGATTATCTAATGCACACTTTAATTTTGGAGAGAGGTGATTTAGCCAAAAAGGCAAGCATTATAATTGAGTAAATAGAGTAATTTTGTTAAAGAAATATAGAATGATAGTACAGTCAGGGGAAAAAGAGAGCAGCTGTATAAATCTCTGCCTGTGTATTTTTTCTGGTTGTTTTAGAAAGAAAAAAGTTAACAATTTACTATTTGGGGGGGGGGGGGAATCTGAACATTCAAGGAAAGTGTTTGAAATACCTCAGGGGCCCTAATTGCCCTCTCTTTGAAGCTTGCCAAATTTGGGGCATGCTTGACACTATGTTGCTTTTATATTGGGATCCTGTCTCTTTCCACATATTTCTGCTTCTGTTTCATAGAAGTCTGAAGATAAGGGGTGAGGTCCATGTTAGGAAGTAATGTAAAGTTGATATCTACCTATCAATGCCTGGCTTGCTTTTCCTAGAAAGGAGAACAAAAAGATGGGTTGGAAGTCTAACATCAGATATACACAGTTATGGAGCAGGTGGGTTGTTTATGGGGATGGGAAAGAGGGCAATGCAAATGGAACCCTTCCTTTTAAAAGTTTTTTGTTATTGCAAAATGGATTCCCAAGTATCCTGAGTGTGCATTCTTTTAAACTGGCATTTTTGTGCCTTTCCTGTTGTTTTTTCACTACTGAATCCACTTAGGATTGCCTATGTTTTAGGTTATTCAGAGAACATATGGATTTGAGCATATGCATGCAAGGGAATGAGGGATTTTTCTTGATCCCAGGGAAATAGATCAGATAAAAGGAGCCAAGAAATAAGTAACAACAGATAAGTGATATGATACATGCATTCATCCTGAGGGGGTTTCACATTACATAATTACAGTGCTATGATTTCATTTTAACTACTACGGCAGCATCCTCTTGAATCCTAGGATAGCCAGATAGTCAGAAGCACCAGAGTTTAAACCCCTTGATTAGGGTTTTAAAGTGCCAGTCCCAAGATTCAGAAGGATGTTGCCATGGCAATGAGAGAGGCATCCCTGTGCTATATTTTTGTAGTGTAAAAAGTCCCCAGGAGAATGTCTTCTCTGTGATGGTAGTAATTCTTCTATGAAACAAAGTTTTTTGCACATGCAGAGCACCATTTTTTAAAAAAATACATTATAATTGTACCCTCAATTCACTTTTGACATGATAAATAGAATAAAGAGCACTGACAACTATTGGCACATTATATAAAATGCAGTCAAAATATGTAGAAAATAATAAGGTTCCTGTGCTATTCATCCTACAGCCAGCTTGCTTGTAACATGAAGTAATATGCTTGTACCAATTCTCAGAAAAGTATATTATGGACAAAGAAGGAGGCATTATCTGTGAAATGTGGGGAACAGCAACTGAGTACCACCATAGAAAATAATTGTACACTTTGGTTTTTTAAAAACTCTTGTTCCACCTATAAATATCACATTAGATTAATTAGGCTACCTGTAGAATGTGATGTGTTTTGAGGCCATAGAAGCTACATCTTTTTATGCTGATTTGTGGCACTCATACACCGTCAATCATTTGCCAGAGAAATCTAGGTATAGTGAGACCGCTGTAGTCTTATTTACAGATTCACTTATCCACATCCAGAAAAAATACTCTCTCTAGGAATTTGCTAGGTCTGCCAGCTGATTTTGCAGCATGTATCCTCCAGGGTAACTCTATGGTAATCTAAGACCAGAAATCAGGTAATTTAAGTGGCATTCAGTCATATCCCCCGGTAATTGCGTCGCATCCCCCTTGGATATGGGGACCTTATTGTATCTTCATCAAACTATAAAATCCTAATGTTATGTGATGTCAGTTTCCGCAAGTATCACAGGTTTGGAGGTCAGAGTGCCAAGATCCAAATCAGGTATTTAGGATTAGGTTGTATTCCCAGGAGTAAAGCTCAATAGTATCTTGGAAAAACCCTGTAGCTCTTCCTAGGTCCACTGTGAAACTCCCAGGTATTATGAGGGGATCATGTTCCTTCCTGGACAAAATGATGAGATATTCCTTGAGATACACACATCTCAAGGAATATCTCATCATTTTGTCCAGGAAGGAACATGATCCCCTCATAATACCTGGGAGTTTCACAGTGGACCTAGGAAGAGCTACAGGGTTTTTCCAAGATACTATCGAGCTTTACTCCTGGGAATACAACCTAATCCTAAATACCTGTGCTTGGGCAACTTTGGTGAGTAAACTCAGAAGTCACCTGGAACTGGGGAAAAAGTCATTTGTGGTCTCCGTGTTTGGGTGTCCTCAGAGCCATAGGTTTTGGGGTCTGTTTTGGGGTTCTAGTGTTTCAATAACACTAAGATTGCACAAGAGGGAGCGGCAATAATTAAACTGATGCCAAATTATTTCAACTGTGGAGTTTACCATCATGTTCATCATTCTTTTACAGCTGCAGGTTCAGTTTCATGCGGATCCATGCAACAACAAATTAAGCTTATGCTTTGATTTGCCTCCATTCTCTGAACTGGAAGAAAAATAGCCACAATCCTACTTCCATATTAAGCATGCACAAGATACATTCTCTTTCAAATTTGCATCAGAAAAGGTTTTATACTTTGTTCCACATGTAGTCATGTTAGCCTCCTTTGGAAAAAAAAGAAAGCCAAAATCGTATGTCCAGATTATGAGCTTTCTTCCCTGATAACTGCAATGCCATTGTTCCCAAGGGAAGACAGCTGTTGTGAAAAGAGATAGCTCTATCCCCTAATCTTCTTACTATCATACAAGTGGGTCTCAACAATTCCACTTGAAGAGGCGAACACTAATGTGGAGTCAAATGCTTCTGTTGTCCCAAGTTAACATTTACCCTTGATCACAACAGATGCGCACTGCCGCATCTTCCTCCACTTCCACCAGCATCATCATCATCTCCTCTTCTAAGCAAAGGAATGCTTCTGCCTCTTCACTTTGTGCTTCCTTGCCACAACTTTGTGCTTCTACTATTTTAAAGTTGCTCTTTCTTTTTGTATTGTTCCATGCAAATATGCATGTATACATTATTTGTGATTTATAAAATACATTTTCTCAATAAGAAACACATAAAATAAATGGAGGGGGGGTTTCAGGGGGCCAGAACGGATTAATAGCATTTCAGTGGGAAAAATCACTTAGAGATATGTGTTTTGAGTTTTAATCATATTGTTAATATCAACTAGAGCACAGCCCACTGAATCAAATGGGTTTATCTGTGTATTGGCTCACTATTAATCATTTGAATCAATAGATCTACTTTGGTTGGGACTAACCAACAGGATTCCAGGCATGTCTGACATAGATGCCTTTACAGAACAGATGGATTGACAGATGCCATCCAAAATACCTTAAAACTAAAAAGTTGTATGATTGATTGATTAATAAAGTAGGCAAAGCAACAAAGCTGTTTCATCTGAAATTTAGATTCTAGTCAACCTGGGTTTTCCACTCAAACTTAAATACAAGAAATGCAAAAACTGGTTTAAAAGTCATGTGTAAAATGACTACAAGGAATGAGAGCTAAACTGGAAAAGATGATGCTTCTAACTGGTTCATCTTCTTTTGATGAGCAGCATGGGTAGACTTTGAAGTGTTCTTAACAATACTTGAGGGGAAATTATATAATCTCTTCCCTATATTATTCTGCTAGAAAATTCTCTCATTCCCAGAAAGAAGTCCAATTTGACAGAAATGTACAAATTAAAAGGAACAAAAATGTAATTAAAATGGTGATAGCACATAATCTGGTAACCCACTTACAGGCTCAGAGCTTTATCTGTTTTTTAAAATGTTTATTTAAATGGATTTGAAGCAAACAAAATGACACACAAAGGTCCCCCTGTACTTTATCAGTTTACAAAGCAAATCAGATCAAAAGCGTCTGCTGCATCCATCTGCTTTATCCGCAGTGAGGGATGCTTCATCTAAGATGGCACTGAGCTTATGCAAATACATTTCCAGACCTTACTGCAAGATTATATTAATACAAACACTTAAGTCCAAGATAATGGATTTTTTAAAAAGTAATAATATAGAGAAACAGAGAAGAGTGTGTGTTTGTATCTGTATGCTCATATGTGGAGGGTTTATGGGGGAGGTTAACACACTGAAACCCCCATGTTAGCTTCTGGAATCTATCTTTAATACCTCCCTCCTTCGCAATTAAATGTCTCATTCAGATTTCTTACCCATTCAGTATAAATGCCTTCTGTAGAATTTAAGGACAACATTTTTAAAGCCAATCTTCCTTGTAAGATTATTGGTCAACAACACTTACTAATCTGGCAGCTCCTGGGGTTCTTAATAGCAAGTGACTATTTTTATAAACAGTAAATGCAGCTTGAACACTAAGTTGCAGCCTGAACACCAAAAGTGTACACCCCATTGCTTCAAAAAAGAAACAAACATCAGGATGCACTTCTGTTTGTCCTGTGCTGATTAATGTGATATATTTTTAAGAGACCCACAAGTCCTCCTTCAACATAACAAAGTTAAAATTTTGATCCATCTTGTTCCTCACTTAATTTATATCCCATGTTTTCCCCAGACTGTGGCTCAAGGTAGCTTACAAAAAACAGAAAATTATAACAAAAGCAAATATAGCTAAAAAATATGCAAAAATTGAATATAAAACAATATTAAGCTAATAGCAGAATTGAAATAATTTACAACATTGCGCTACAACAAAGATTAAAAACAGTACATCACTATTAATCTTCTCTCATTAACAATCAATTCTCAAGGGTTTGCTAGAGTCAAGGGATCATAACCTTCAACCGAAAAGGCAGCAAGGACCGTTGTTATGAATGTCTCCTGCCATCAACCCACCACTCATCTCTAATACTTGAAATTTCTAATAGTGTATCTTTACTGCTCATGCTCAAGTTTGGCAAACATGTTGTATACTGTTGCTTCTCAGGTGCTTCATTTCAGCTTCCCCTTACAGCACAGTCCTAAACATATTTACTCAGAAATAAGTCCCACTGAGTTCAATTAGTTTTGTCCCCTTGGGTGTAGCACCTCAACTTGAAAGGAATACAAATATTAGAACAGCAAACTGCTATGCAGAAAGAGGAAGGAAAATCTACTGCTGTATCCAAAGCTCAGATGAGCTGACTTGTTTTTGTTGTGACTTTTTCTCTAATATACATAAGCTTTTTTAAACTTTTCTTCATTATTTCCAATAAAGATGGAAATAAGCACATTTCCCCCCTCTTTCTCAGGGACATCTGGTGTTTGTATGTGAGAGATAGGGTTGCTAGTTCAGAACTAGCCCAGGTTTGTCAGATCAAACCTGAGACACAGATATGGCCCCTGGATATGTCATTAAATGATATACCTTAAGTACCAATCACAGTTGCCTACTGCTTTTCATTTAAATGTAAGCACAGAGAAAACATATGTTTCTTTTTGAAAATCAGAATAGAAATCACAGCTAAAGAGGTTGTTTCCAGATTAAGATGAAATAAGGGGATTTAATCAGACAGAATATAGAATGTTTCATCTAACATACTTGCGTTCAGCAGGAAAATGGGTGCAGAACAGAGTGAAAGGTGTGTCTTGGCACCACTACAAGTGAAAAGAATGAAGCTACACAAACTCCCAGAGTATCTTGGCAAATTGCAATAACAAATGAATGATTTTTTTTTTTGCAAACTATAGCAAGCTGCTGCTCTCCCAGCTTAGCTGGAGAGGGACACATGATCTTTCCTTTTGCCTGGAGGTCACTACCCACAAAACTGGAAAATGTACACCCTTATCTTCCATGCACAGATGACCCCTGAGAACTGGAAATCCAGGACCAGGCCCTAAGATCTGACAACCATAGTGAAAACATGGATTCACTAGATACACACCCCTCATATTGTATATGTAAGAGTGGTATGGATCTAGTGATTCCAAGGCCTTCACTGATCTGTCTCAACACTACAATGGGATGAGGTCAAAAATTAGTATAGGAGATACCTATTCTTGACTACACTGTCTTTCTCAATCTTATGGTACTGGGACAGCCATGATAGAGGAACCTCTTGCCACATCAGGGAAGTTGCTCGTGACAATGTGGAAAAGAAACTGCACAAGACCCTATGGCTTCTGCAATGTCTTCCGTTAGGAACATTAATTTTTGCTCCAAAAGATGTGTTAGGGTTTGTTTTCAGGGGCAGTCTTATTTTTCCAATTTGACTTTTTAAATGAAATATATCTAGGTCTTATTTTTGAAACAGGGCTTATATTTGGAAACACTGAAAAATCATGATAGGTCTTATTTTCGAGGTACACCTTATTTGGGGGGAAACAGAGTACTAATACATTGGTGGTATAGTTTAGGGACTGTGTGCATAAAAGCAGTTTGCTTTATCTCCCACCTTTCTTCTAGTTTGTGAATCAAAGCAGCTTTGGCCCAGGCTGTACAGCTGACAGCATTGTATTTATAGGTGTCTCCTGTGTTACTAGAATAATAAAGCTGCAACTTGCACTCTGGTTAATTTAACAATGGACCAAGGTTTAAGAATATTTTAAAACAGTGGTTCTCACCTGTAGGTCCCCAGGTGTTTTGTCCTACAACTCCCAGAAATCCCAGCCAGTTTACCAGCTCTTAGGATTTCTGGGAGTTGAAGGCCAAAACATCTGGGGACCCACAAGCTGAGAACCATTACTTTAGGGGAATACGGATTCTGTATTGGTCTGGTTACTGGATATGACTGGGTCTCGTAGCCTTGGGATCCAGATTCAGACCAACAAATAAGCCAAAGAATCTTCAAACTTCTACATGATATAAGGGTGGAGAAACAATGTTTGTATCAGCTTACAATATAAGTTAAAACAGAATAGCCAAAATAATATATGGCATGACAAGCATTAAATGATCAATAGAATTAAAAGAATGGCTGGCATCCTGCTGAGCAGTTACAAATGCATAAGCTAGACTGATGCATTTGTAACTGTTCAGTATTCATGTTTACTGTCGTGGCACTGTTGCCACAGTCAAAATCCACACCTACCTTAAGAGCCAATGGCTACAACAAACAACAGAGGTCCCTTATGCTGGCATTTGGGGTGCAGCAGGGTGACTCCCCCCCCCCCCCCCCCAGGACTCAGAAGCTGGATATCTGTTGCAATTCCTTTCTCATTCTTTTTTTTTTTTTGAATGATGTTTTAATTTATTTTGATTACATATGTAGAAATTGAATATATCGAAAGAGTGAGAACATTTGATGGATAGAAAAGAACGGGGAAAAGAAGAAAGAGAGAGAAAGAAAAGGAAAAATAAAAAATAAAAAAATAAAACCATATTGTTCTTGACTTCCTTCCAGTCCTTTGCAGTTTGGTTCTTTCTAGTTCTACTGAATACTGTTGTATTACTGTACCTCTTGCAGTAATTATTTGTTTTGTCTTCTAACATACTTTTCTACCTGGTCCCAGATTGTTTGTTTTATAGGATTACCTGAATTCTTTTTCATCAAAAAGGTCAATTGGTCCATGTCTTTAATGTCCATCAATTTAATTCTCCAGTGCCCCACATCTGGTGTTTCTGCTAATTTCCAATTCTTTGCGTAGATGATCCTGGCTGCCGACGTCATATAGATGAATAGAATGTCCTCGTTTTGAGACATTATAAGGTCCTTATCTGTTAAGCCTAGCATGTAGTATTCTGGTTTTTTTGGGAATTTCCTTTGAAAAATGTTCTGAATTTCTTCATGAATCTTACTCCAGAAACTTGTGGCCTTGCTACATGTCCACCACATATGAAAAAAACTTCCATCCTGGTTATGACACTTCCAACAGTTCTTTGGGACATTTGTATACATCCTAGATAACTTTGTAGGGGTCATGTACCACCTGTGGAACATCTTTAGCCAATTTTCCTTCAGGTCAGATGAATACGTATATTTTAATTTTTTGTTCCACATTAATTCCCATTCATTTAAGTTTATAGGTCTTCGTATATTTTCTGCCCACTTAATCATGCAGGCTTTTATGGTTTCCTTTTCCGTAGCCCATTCCAACAATTTGTTATATATTTTTGTAATCAGTTTCCTGTCTGTTTGGAGAATTTTGTCCCAAAACACTTCACTAAGGCTAAATCCTAGCTTGTCATCTTGCTTGTAATGATCTCTGATTTGTAAGTAATGGAGCCAAGAGATATTTTTAAAAGTCTGCTTTAAATCTTGATGAGTTTTCAACGCCGTTGTATTTTTGATCAAGATATCCTTGTAAGATGGCCATGAAGTCCAACCCAGTAGTCTTCTCTGATTAGCTTCCATTGTCGACACCCATAGCGGGGTTTTGGTGTAAAAGTTTTTTTTATATTTATCCCATACTCTTAATAGTGAGGATCTCACAAAATGATTTCTAAAGTTCTTCTCTTTTTTCGTTCTATCGTACCAAGCATATGCATGCCACCCTACCCTAAGGTCGTGGCCTTCTAATGTTAATATTTTTTCTTTTTTTAAGGTCATCCAGTCCTTTACCCAGGTTAATGTGCAGGCTTCGTAATAAATTTTTAAGTCTGGGAGTCCAAATCCCCCCCTCTCTTTTTTATCCGTCAAAATTAGATATTTTATTCTTGGCTTTTTCCCTTTCCAAATAAATTTCAGCAACTCCTTGGTCCATTCTTTAAATTTTTTATCATTCTGTATTATCTGCAAGTTTTGAAAGAGATATAGGAATTTAGGCAATAATTTCATTTTTACTAAGGAGATCCTTCCTAATAAAGATAGATTTAGGTGTCTCCATTTCTCCAAGTCACTTTTTATTTCCTTCCAAAGCTTCTCATAGTTGTTAGTTAGGAGCTGTGAATTTTTGGATGTGACCCATATTCCAAGATATTTAATTTTGGTGGCTATCTATATTCCTGTTTTATATTGTAATTCTTCTTGCTTATTTTTCCCAATGTTTTTGGTTAACATCATTGTTTTCTTTTTGTTAAGTTTGAAGCCTGCCAATCTCCCGAATTCTTCTATTTTCTGAATCCATTTGCATAAATTATCACCTGGGTCTTCTATAATTCCAATTACATCGTCCGCGAATGCTCTTATTTTATACTCTTGCTTCCCTACCTTTGTTCCTTTAATCTTAGTGTCCTCTTTGAAACTTTTCATCAATATCTCTAAAGCCATTATAAATATCAAGGGGGATAAAGGGCAACCTTGATGGGTGCCCTTGTTGATCTTAATTTCCTCCGATATTTGTCCATTAATAAAGATCTTTGCTGTCTGCTTTTCATAAATTGCACTAATTGCATTGTTGAAATGAAAGCCCATATCTAATTCTTCGATCAATAGTTTAAAAAAATCCCAATTGAGATTATCAAAGGCTTTCTCCGCGTCAATTGCTAATAATGCCAATTCTTTTTGATTATTCGTCTCATAGTACTCTATTAAGTCTATAACTGTTTGAATATTGTCCTTCATGTTTCTATTTGGAAGAAAGCCAGTCTGCTCCTCTCCAATCCAATCTTGTAAGAAATTCTTCAAGCGTGCAACCATGATGTTGGCAAATATTTTGTAATCAGAGTTTAGAAGTGAGATAGGCCGGTAATTACGTAGATCTGTTCTCTCTGACCCTTCTTTATGAATCTTCACTATCTCTGCCTTTTTCCAGCTTTCTGGGACTTCTTTATTTGTTAGCGCTTTGTTCATTACTTTTTTTAACAAAGGTATTAGTTCCTCCTTCAGATTTTTATAATATCCCGCTGTAAACCCGTCAGGACCCGGGTGTCAATAGGCACACCCTCCATATCAAGCTGGGAAGAATTTAAAATAAAACATCCCTGCCTTTTAAAATCTATAGTACGCTTCACCCAATCCACTTGAGGATTCACCAACGTTAACCAATCCATACCCAGAATTACATTGTATCTTGGTAACCGTGTGATGTCCCATACAAATTCTCCAGTTATCCCTTGCACCTCCCATGTTATCCCTGAGGTTTCACGATTAACCACCCCAGATTTCAGTAATCTCCCATCCGCTCCTTCCACCCATATATCACACGCTTTGCGTTTTGTAGGGAGCCTATATTTTCTAGCAAACCCAACATCCACATACGAGACCGTAGCCCCTGAGTCCAGCAGTGCCAGAGTTGAAACAAGTTCATTTCCCCCAACAGACAGAGAAATGGGTACAAAAACATGTTTCTTTCCCTCTGGTGACTGCCTTGTAAGCCCTAGTGCGTTGGACTCACATCGCACTAGGGCTGGCCTTTTCCCGAAAACTGAGAAGGCTTGATGTTACAGTTCCTAGCAAAGTGCCCAGCAGTCCCACAATACAGGCATAATCCTAATTGCCTTCTACGATCTTTTTCTGCCGTCGACAACTTTCTAAACACCCCGAGCTCCATAGGCTCCTCCCCCTTAGCCACAGGTGCCCTAGATACAGATGGCGCATACATAGCCCGAGATTGTTTACGAGATTCAAACCGGGCGTCCAAACGCAAAACCTTAGCCACCAAAGCGTCCCAATTATCTGCTGGCTCTAACCGCGCCAGTTCATCTTGCAGATGGTCACTTAAACCAGCTATAAACAAAAGCATAAATGCGTTCTCCCCCCAGTCCAGTTGATGGCGAAGAGAATTAAACTTATTCAAATAGTCCAAAACAGACCCTTTTCCCTGTTTGAACCGGTAAAGAGCCCAGCTAGCATTTTCCTTACGGAGGGGATCCCCAAAAGTGTCCGATAATGATCTTTTGAAATTAACCAAATTGTCCTTGACTGGGTCATTACCCAAAATTAAATTAGTTGCCCACTGTCCCGCTGAACCGGTCAATAAACTCAAAATAAATGCCACTTTGCTGGTGTCCGTAGGAAAAGCTTGTGGGCTAATCTGAGAAAAGTAAATTTCAATTTGAGCCAAAAAAGTAGGCAACTTGTCCCGGGACCCATCAAAACGTTCAGGAGTCATTACATGTCCCTTAGCTGGCTGTGCTGCTTGTGCAGCATTAAAAGCAGCCTGCAGCTGATCCAAACGAGCCTTGAGTTCCTCCATCGTCTTCTTGACGTTGGTACCACACTGAAAAACTGTTTTTTAGGGCGTTGGGCAATCTGTCAAAGACAGAACGCCAGCAAGTAAATCAAAACTCAGTTTATTAAGGTTACAGAACTAAAAACGCCCGTAAGGAACAAAGAACAGGGCAAACACTTGACTTCAGTGTGCTAAATAACCAAAAAGCAGCTCAGTTTGAGCTTAAACAGTTCAAAGGGAAAAACCGGGTTAAACAGGAGTATAATCCGGATTAAATCAAAGAGCTTACTTCAGCTTGGCAAACAATACAAACAAAAGAGAATCAACAGGAGTTGGAATGTAAACAAAAGACTGGTGGCAGATTCCTCTCTGCTACTCAGGAACAGCAGGGGAGTAAACCGGGCTTGTTTACTCCTTCCTGCAGCGAACGAGAGCGTGGTTGTAGTCAAGATTCAGGTTTAGGGTAACACACCCGTCTTCAGGAAATTCCCCAGCAAGAGCTCAAGCGTCCGTCCAGATTACCTTGCCCAACGCAATTAGACATTGGTCCCAAACCCCATTTTATCACAGTTCAAACTCATCATCGCTGTCAGCTGCCATCCCAATTCCAGACACCCCAACATCATCATCCTCATCAGAGCTTAAGCACCTTCGACTACGCCCCACAGCATCCCCAGCTGTGGATCCCGCTCCATCCCTCCAACCAGTCCATGGGTCTGATCCTGCAACCCGCCAATCACCTCCCATGCTTTCAGTGCCTGTGTCCCCAACACCCAAATCCTCCCTCACACGAGTCCATTCCATGTCATCCTCCTCCGAGCTGGCCATCTCTTCCTCCAAACCCTGAGAAAAACCCTCAAATGAGTCCTCATCTGTCGGCTCTGCAAACAAATCCCGGAGCCGTTTCCTTTCACGCTCCTCGAGAGTGTCTGACTCTCGAGGAGTCTTACGACCCCTTCTTTCATTATCGGAGCCCGAAGGCTCAACCATAACACCGGGGCTTTGTTAGGGTCCAATCTATTGATGGCCCTCTCTATTTCCTCTTCAGTTATTTCTTTGTTTAATGCGTCCCTCTGTGCTTCTGTGATCTTTTGTAATTTAAACTTGCCTAAATAACAGGAAATGTCGCCTTTTAATATCTGTTCCTGAGTGTATAGCTGTCCGTAGAACCTTTGGAACTCTTGTAATATTTCCTTATCTGTGTTTAATTCTTTATCACCTATTTTAATCTTAATTATTTGCTTCAATTGTGACTTTTTGTTTACCTGCCTTGCTAGCCACTTACCCGGTTTGTTTGCATTTTCGAAACTTTGTTGCTTTAGGAATTTCAATTGTTTGGCTATCTAATCTAGTTCCAGATGGTATTTCCTTTGGTTCAAGATCTTTATCTCTTGTGTTAACTCTTTATTCCCTGGTTTGGACTTAAGAGATTTTTCTTTACTCTCTAACTCCTTCTCTATTTTCGTCATTTCCTTATTCCTCTGTCTATTTATTTTTGCGCTGTGCTGTATCATATGCCCATGGATGACTGCCTTCGAAGCGTCCCATACTATTAGTGGATCGATATCATTGATATCGTTAAACTTCAAATACTCCTTCAGGAGTTGTTTGTATCTTTTAATGTCCTCGTCTTTTTTAATTGTTTCTGGGCGATGTGCGTTTCCTGTATTGCGATAACATATTTGCCACGCATAATTTTATTAAATACTCTTTTTCTTTTATTGGGAGAATTTAGTCCGTTGACATTCCAAGAGAAGCACCTTATTTGTCTCTCATTCGCCATCAATATTGTGATCCTTATCTATTTCTATTTCCTTCTTATTTTCTTCTGTATAAGTAGGGGTCTTCCGTCCTCTGTCTAGTTTTGAGGCTTCCTCTTCTAGAGAGGGGGGTCTGGGTCTCTTCATCTTCTTTCCTTTATTCGGTGATGTGGCGGCTTGGTCAGGATTAGATTCTTTTTTCAAAATCTCGTAAAATTCTTTAGCATTATCTACGGTAGTTAGCCAGAGTCTCTGGTCATTATAAGACACCATGATCCCTTCTGTTTTTTCCCAACGAAATCTAATTTGTCTTTTATTCAGTTCTTCTGTTAGGAAATAATAATTTCTACAGCTTTTTAGGGCTGTTTGAGTGAACTCTTTAAGAGTAACCACTTTTTTTCCTTTATAGTATATTGGATTTCTGGTACTCTTGCGAAGAACTTCGTCTCTTGTATTCTTTCTTACAAATTGAATTATCGTGTCTCTCGGAACTTTATTTTTCTTTGCGTATTCAGTTGTTATTCTAAAGACTCTGTCGATCTCCTGATCAAGTTCCTTGGTTGGGCGTTCTAGGGTTTTGGCTATCAATTGGATTATTATTTGTCTTATATCTTCTTTCGCTTCCTCTTGTATGTTTCTCAGTCTTAGTTGGTATTCCAAGTCGTTTTGTAGCAGTCTCTCTTGATTCCTTTCCATTTTTGTCAGTTTTCCTTTTTGTTGTTCGAGAATGTCCATCCTCCCTTGTAGCTTGGTCTGTCCTACTTCAAGATTTATTTTGTCTTTCTTAATTTGTTCTATCTCTCCTTGAACTTGGGTTATATCTTGTTTTATTTGACCGATCTCCTCCTTGATTTCATTTTTCATTTCCATGAATTGCTCTTGAAAGTTTTGGAAGTCTTTATAATGGACTTCTTGTTTCGCTGTCATCTCTTGGAGCTCCTTTTGCAAGGTGTCTTGTTTTGTTGCAATTTTTTGAATTTCCAACAAAAGGTCCTTCATGGTTACTTCTGAGGATCCTAACGAACCCCTTCTTAACATGTCCTTTTCTTTTTCCGCCTTTGCTTTAAAGGTTGACATTTGAATCGGCTTACTTCTCGTCTTACTTACTGATTTTATTTATTTATTTATTTAATTTGTAGCCCTTTATTATTAAAAATTATGAATATATAGGGAAAGCTAGTATTCTTATTGTAGTTTATTATAGTTTATTGTAATTTATATTCGTAAATTTTATATCTATGTATGTATATATTCAATTTTATTTTACTTGATTTAATTTCTTATCTCTCTATGTACATTTATTGGTTATATTTTAGATTCTCTAATGAATTAAGTCAATCAAAAACTAATTAAATTCATAGAAGTATATTAACGATACAATTCATTGTTAAACAAGTTCAGTTAATAACATTCTCCGATTTTATCTAGAGGGCTGCTGAATGCCTCTCACTATCCGAACCCAATGCTTCCCTATGATCTTACTTCTTACTTCATTATTTCGGGACCTTCTTGAACACTTAAGTCTTCTCTATGCTTCTGACTCCCTATTAAGTCTTACTGCCTACCCTTGGCATTACCTCAATAGACTGTTTTCTTTGGGTCCCTCTTCCCAACCTAGTCTCTTTCCCTTTCTTTTATTTTTTGTTTTCTTTTTCCCTTTATTCCTCTTTTCTTTTTCTTTTCTCTCCCCCCCCTTTTTTTCCCCTTTTTCCTTCCTCTGATCCGTTGTTCCCCGTTGGACCACCACCACCTTTTTCTCCTATTAAATCTCTGTCACGGCATTGCGTCCTCCAGCGTCTCCCTCTGTTCTGTCGCCCAGTCTCGTCGGTCTGCACTGCCCCGTCCCTCGTTTCCGCCGTCTATCTCGTCCTGTCGGTTTTCCTCTCTGCTGCTGCCTCCCTGTCTACGCCTCCTTGCTCCTGACTCGCATCGACCTCCGTCTTCTATTGCTCTCCGTAGCTTGCCTGTTTCTTTTATTGACTCTATTAGTATTATTTTGCCATTTCCCCCATGTATCAGATTTTCATTGCTCTAGGTGCACCTTCTCCATTCTCTTCTATGCAGGTACCTCCTCTACAATGTCTTCTCTGGCGCTTCCGCCCTCATGCACCTAGAGCTACTTACGGGCTCCCCTTAGAGTGATGAGATTGGCTTCACCGGATGTTTCGTCACCTTCTGCAGCTTAAAGCCACAGATGTCTATGAAGATTGTTTATACTGCGGCATCCTTTAGTGTAACAATATGTTGCCAAGGTCGTCCTATTAGTTCGTAATTCCCAATTACGCTGACCGGGGGAGGGGGGGGGAGACCTCCTGATAGGTTTTATAGTCAGTAGAGAGGCAATTACTTGGTTTGTTGTAGCATGTATATTTCTTAAGTCTCTCTTGGGAAGTCTCCCATTCTTAGAATCCGTATAAAGAGAAGAATACTTCTTCCCTTCCCCTTCTTATCTCTTCTACAGTTGTTATTTTATTATCTTAATTTCAAAATTTTTTGGTTTAATCCTGAATGGTACAGCTCCTTCCCCCCCGCTCTGGATAGAATTTCTTGGGGAACTTACGTTCCTGCAGCCGCCTCTTCGGGGCTGAGTTCTTGCTTCTTCTTGGTTTCTTAAATGAGGTAAGCCGGCAGTTGCTGCAAGTAGTTAGCTTGCTTCCCACGGAGCGAACCGCTTTGTTCGAGGTCCCCTCGGGCCCACTCGGTCTCCCTCCCTTGAGGGGAAGGGGACCTTTGGGGTCTTCAAGAGTTGACCTGCCGAACCTGCGTCACCCCGGTCACAATCCGCCCGGAGTGGGGAGCAGGAATGCTCTATCGTTCACTCAACGTGGTTCCTTCCCGGAGCGAGCTCTCAGAAAGGTGATCCTGCCGCCATAATCCCTCTCATTCAGATCACTGGTGGGCAGGCCCGTAGCCAGGATTTTGATTCGGGCAGGGCTGAGATTTTGATTCGGGGGGGGGGGGGGTGCTGAGTCTGGGTGAGAGAGGATCTACCCTATCAAACCTTTCGTATTGTTATCCCAATACCCCCATGAATATGGGATATATTGAGCATGGTGATCAGATCATGATGTGAATAAACATAACAGTTTAAATAATAAATGTAAGGCTAAAGCCCCTCAACACCCCCCCCCCCCGGCTACATGCCTGCTGGTGGGAGAGGGCTCTATTATTGGAGGTACCTGCTACTGATAAGATAGGTTTGGAAAGCCAGGGCATTAATTTTAAATAATTAATTAATCTAAAAAGCCCATGAAATATATATTACATGTCATAAAAGAGCATATCTGGTATAAATGCACTACAGTACCCAATGCTTCTTTCCAACTCCCCTACTAGTACCAATGTCTTTCCTAGATCCAACTCCACCACTGTCAATACATATTTCCCTGAATATTCATGTGTATATACAAATAGACACCTCTTCTTGCACCCTCATTGCCCATAGGAAGAGGAAGGAAAAACAGGGATGACTCCTCTTCCTCTAAGAGTGTTGGCTCCTACACGTTGACAAGAGAGAATATGTTGGAAGTAACCCAAACCCAGCCATTTAATATCCGCTGAAGCCAACAAACTGTGAAAAAGGGAATTGGGACTGTGTCTCTGCTGCAGGACAGATTATTTTCCTGATCTTCTCTCTCCTAATGTCTTTGATCTAGCAGGCATGTCCAAACAATAGTCACACCCACATTGCCCTCAAGTCTTCTCTTGGCAACACACAGAGAAGACCACTACTAGAGGAAGAAGAGCTATCATTGCCACCACTTACAGGTTTCTCATTCTAACCCCATTTCTTCCCATGGCAGAGACAGGATGGTGAAGAAGGCATCCTGTTGTTGCCCTGATTGGTTGGCACCCCAAGAGCCTGATCCTCCCCAAACTAGTCTAAGTCTGCCCCCAGAATGCAATCAGGGTCAGTGTCTTTGGACTGTATCCACTTTAAATTGGGTTGATCCTACAGTCACAAATGTATTCAAGGATCAAATCAGTTCTTACTTGATCTGAAATATCCTTTTATTCAGCCAGCCTTTTGTTTTTGTTTGGGTTTTTTTTTTCTTCTTTTGCTGACTATACCACACTTCGAAGGTTTTCATGGAGAAATGAAATAAAATATGAAGTGGTAAACATCTACTTCAGCCTGAATTAGAGGCTTTTGGAATTAGAAGTCACATTTAATAAAAATGAATGTGTGCTTTTAAAAACAACAGCAAGAAAACCTATCCTGTTTTTAACAATCTGGTAGTTAAGTATGAAGAATCCAATTCCAGTTGGTTAACTGAGTAGCTCAGCATTTGAATATCCGGTCTTTGAAGTCTGAGTCTTTCAACTTCCCAAACACCAATGAACAGCATAGTTAATTGACTTTTAATATGTTGGCAGCTGTCAAAGCCACTCTAATTCCCTTCTCCCCACTTTTTATTTGACATTCTGACTGAAACCATCAAGACTGCTTTCTTACTTCCAACAAAAGAGGGGAACTGCAAGAGAAACCTTTCGTCCATCTATCCATTCCCCGTTCACTGTGTCCTTGTGCTGGAAGCCAACTAGACATTGGATTCAAAGCCGGTGGTGCTGTGGCCAGTTGGAGGCAGAATGTTACATTTCATTGGCCAAACTCCATGGCCAAACTAGGCAAGAGTCTGCATTTTTGACAAAATTGAGAGAACGTTAAATCATGGGGAGGACCGTATATGGGCTGCCCTCAGCTGCACCCTTAGCAGCTGCTCGATAGAAACATTGGAGTTTTTAACCAGGCCAGGAAGCAGCTATACACTCTGGGGGCATGAGCACAGAGCAGAAACATAAGAGAGGAAAGTGACACAGAAAGCTCTTGCTAGATTTTCTGAAATCCAGAAAAGTCAGCTCTTATCTATCCTACCCCAAGCGATTAACCTAGTGCTGGAGAAACCACATTGTTGCTATTCCTCTTCTTTTGTTCTGTATTTTCACAATTATTGGGTTTATTCATTTGTCTGCAATACAAAAATATGTTTTCTGAGAGAGAGATAAAAGCATGCAGGTGATTTTTCTCAAGGGCCATCCCACCCATAATGCCAATCTGCTGAGAGAAAGGGCTTTTGGGGAAAGGGGGTAGGGGCTGGTGTTGTGGAAAACAATATCGGGTTCTCTGCATGTTTGAAATTGTTCATTTTCCAGATAATGTGTGGCAGCATCAAGGCAGGGAAGTAAGGCCAGGAGAGATGAGTGGTGAAAAGGAAAGTGGGCTAGCAAAGCAAAGGACGGGCAACATTGGCATATTTGAGGCACCTTTTCTTCCCTCTCCCATATCAGGAGAGCTTGTGCTGCCATTGATTGGGCTGCATCAGCCCCAGGTAGCATAGCCACTTGAACAGGATGATAGACGCTACACTCTCAACAAGAGATAGATGAAGGCTTAGACATCATTACCCCACCACCTTTAATTATTATTATTTTTTCTTCTGTATTGCCGATAGTGCTTATTCCACGATTCATTTTGCTCTTTACCTCTCACTTATCTATTCATCATCTGAACCCCATTGGTGAAGCAATTCCTTGTTGTTTGGTTTTCATACCTCCAGTTCCTTGCCTTTATCAATTCTCTTTCCTAAAGGCATCATATGTATACCTGTGTGCCCTCCCCTGCCACCTTTTAGTGGCATTCAGTTCTTTTGGTCACTTTTTTTTGCCATGTTCAGATGTTCTCCTATTCTTTTAAAGATAGGACAGCCACAGAAGGGCCATAATAGCACAATGGTTTAAACTGCCTACTATAGAAGATCCTGCCAACCGGAAGGATGGCAGTTCAAGCCGAGGTCAGAGTGAGCTCCCACCATCAGCTCAGCTTCTGCTCACCTAGCAGTTTAAAAAACAACTATATAAGTACATAAATAGGTACCACTTTGGCGGGGAGGTAAAAGGCACCCTGAAAAACTTGCTGACAAAAGTCCATTCAGGAAAGGAGTCCATGGATGACAAGCTCCTTGGCGTGAAAAATGAAACAATAGCACCTCCCCATAGCCGAGTTGAGCACAGCCTCTGTTTATGTACTGTCTGTCTCTGTCAATTGTATAATGGCATTGAATATGCCATATATGTACCTGTAATCTGTTCTGAGTCTCCTTGCGGAGATAAGCTGAATATAAATAAAGTATATTATTAGCTCATAGCAAAATAAGATAAAAGTAAAGGTTTTTCCCTGACATTTAGTCGTATCCGACTCTGGGGGTTGGTGCTCATCTCTATTTCTCAGCCAGAGCCGGTATTGTCGGTACACACCTCCAAGGTCATGTGGCTGGCATGACTGCATGGAGCGCCGTTGCCTTCTCACTGGAGCAGTACCTATTGATCTACTCACATTTGTATGTTTTCGAACTGCTAGGTTGGTAGAAGCTGGGGCTAACAGTGGGAGCTCACCTCGCTCCCCAGATTCAAACTGCCGATCTTTTGGTCAGCAAGTTCAGCAGCTCATTGGTTTAACCCACTGTGCCACCGGAGGCAAAATACAGAGATACAAAAGCTTAAAGAACTGGGCATGTTTAGCCTGCAGAAGAGAAGGCTGAGAGGAGACATGATAGCCATGTATAAATATGTGAAGGGAAGTCATAGGGAGGAGGGAGCAAGCTTATTTTCTGCTGCCCTGGAGACTAGGACACAGAACAGTGGCTTCAAACTACAGGAAGGGAGATTCCACCTGAACATTAGGAAGAAGTTCCTCATTGTGAGAGCTGTTTAGTAGTGGAATTCTCTGCCCTTCTTTGGAGGCTTTTAAGCAGAGGCTCGATGTCCATCTGTCAGGGGTGCTTTGAATGCAGTTTTCCTGTTTCTTGGCAGGGGGTTGCACTGGATGGCCCACAAGGTCTCTGCCAAATCTATGATTCTGTAAAGGAAAGAGGCACTGCATCTCTCAATGGTTCCCTGATGCCAGGGCTCATGTGGATAAGGAGCCGGGACTTCTGGATGAGCAGATATAACAATATGCACACCACAGTTTTCCTGCCATCAGCTTAGACTTCTTTATTCCTTTGAGTTTGGCCGCAATCCCTATGAAAGCTGAGGAAGAGAGTGGATTTTCCCAGTAATCATGGTATTGTTGTGAGCTGCCCTCATTTTGATCCAAAGTACTTGAAGGGTGAATTGTTCCTGAATGGTCAATTATAACTTATAAACCTTGTAAGAATAAGATCAATAGAAGTAGTTTGAATTTCAAGATTTTCCTTTGAGATGTGGCTATGGGGAGTGTAACAAGAAGTAGTAGTTTAAAGCTTACCACTATGCCATTGCTCTGGGGTGTTTTGTGGTTTCTGGGCTGTATGGTCATGTTCTCCTCTACAGATGCAGGCTAAATGTCAGGAGAAAATGCTTCTACAACACGGCCATACAGCCTGGAAGCCACACAACACTCCAGTGATTCCGGCTCATGAAAGCCATTAACAATACAATGACATTGCTCTATTTACTAGAAGTTTCCTGTTAGTCTTCTCTTCACCCATTGGATCATCTCCATATTCCCAATGATGCAGTATGCTTGTTATTGCTTCAAGGAATCAAAGATGGTTTACACTGTTCTTCTCTTCCCAATTTTAACTGCAAAATGACTTTGTGAGGTAAGTCACACTGACAACTGACCGACCATAGACTTTCCAGCAAGAAGACTTGTACTCATGGCTCCCACCTCCTTCAGGCATTTATTGTAATGACTATGTAACACTTGAAGTACACACAATAAATGAATGTTTTCTACCTCATTATAGCAGAAGTGGTTTCAGTCTTGGCCAGGAAGGGCAAATGTTGAAGGGGAGGAATCCATCAAGACCACTGCCTCCGTGAAGAGCACAGCAATGCTGAACCAGAGCTATTGTCTCCATCAAGATTTCTACTGGCCACTCAGACCACGGAAACCACAGGATACTTTGCATCATAACATGGACAACTCACAAGGATATGTAGCTGTTGGGAAGTCATCCCTCTCACCAGATATCACAAGGAGTGCCAGTAAACTGAGAAGGAAGAGAGAAACGGGTGGATTCTGGTGTGGTTTGGTGGCATCCTCACCCCTGCTAATCCGTAATGCTCCACTGCTACAAGCCCTGGCTCCTAGTGGACATCACTAAGCATAGATACTCAGGCGATCCCTCATTGTCCGAGTATGAGGGCCTTCCAAGCGCAGTGTCTTGGTAGTGGATATGTAAGTGACTGTGGAGCCCTATTCTTTCACAGTGACGGCATCAGTTTCCAGGTGGAAGGCAGTCCTGGTCAGGGTTGGCTTGAGGCGCCTTTCTCTTGGCACATTTCTCCTTTTTGCCCTCCATTCGTTCTCTTCAAATTCCACGGCACTGTTGGTCACAGCTGACCTCCAGCTAGAGTGCTCAAGGGCCAGGGCTTCCCAGTTCTCATGTCTACGCCACAGTTTTTAAGGTTAGCTTTAAGCCCATCTTTAAATCCTTTCCTGCCCATCAACATTCCATTTTCCCTTCTTGAGTTCGGAGTAGAGTAACTGCCTTGGGAGAGGGTGATCGGGCCTTCAGACAATGTGGCCAGTCCAGCGGAGTTGATGCCCTAGGAGCATCGCCTCAATGCTGGTGATCTTTGCGTCTTCCAGCATGCTGACATTTGTCCGCTCCTCTTCCCAAGAGATTTGCAGGATTTTTCGGAGGCAACACTGATGGAATCTTTCCAGGAGTTGAGTGTGACCTCTGTAAACGGTTCATGTTTCACAGGCGTATAACAGGGTTGGGAGGACAACAGCTTTATAAACAAGCCCCTTGGAGCTTCTGGTGGCCTAGGGGATAAAAACCTCCTGACTTGAAGGTTGGGTTGCTGACCTGAAAGCTGCCAGGTTCGAATCCCAACCGGGGAGAGTGCGGATGAGCTCCAGCTCCATGCGGAGACATGAGAGAAGCCTCCCACGAGGATGGTAAAAACATCAAAACACCCGGGCGTCCCCTGGGCTACGTCCTTGCAGACGGCCAATTCTCTCACTCCAGAAGCAACTCCGGTTGCTCTTGACACGAAAAAAAACAAAAAAAACCAAGCCCCTTGGTATCCCTACAAATGTCCTGATCCTCAAACATTCTCTGCTTTACCCTGCAAGGCTCTCTAACACGTCTGTGCCTCCGGCTGCATTTCCACGTTGTCCCCTCAAGACTCAGGCGGAGAAGAGCCCAGAGAGAGAAACGCCACGCGAGGTCTCCCGCGGCGGCGGGGGGGGGGGGGAGGAGAGATAATCCCGCACTCTCCGCGGTCTTGCCCGGCTCTTCCCTTGAACTCCGCGTGCGGCCAAAGCCAAGAAGTGGGCGCTAGTGGTGGTGGTGGTGAGGCGAGCGGCGCCTCCTGCCTCGCTCCTCCCCCCCCCCGCGCAATTATTCCCGCCAAAACGCGCCCGCCCAGCGCTGCCCCCTTGCCCCGCGTTCACTTATTCGTCCGTGGGGTCACAGGGAAGGGGCCCTGAGCGGAGAGCCTCGCCTCAGGCTTATCTCCCGGGCTGTGCTGCTTGGATTCATTGATTGGTCCGCATAGGTTTCCTCGCCGCTCGTGGCGCGGACATCCCATCCCTTCGCGTTTCTTGGCTGCTGGGTTGCTCCCTCCGTCCCGCCGCCGCCCCACTCAGCTTTGGCCCCCACATCAAGGCGGGCCCAAAAGGAAAGGAAGGATGCGCCCCGTCCTGTACCCTCGAAGGGGAGCGCGAAGTCCGCCCAGAGCGAGCGGAGCAGGGAGAGGGGCAGAGCGGAGCCCGAGCCACGGCGCTCCCGCTTCCAGCTGTGGCTCTCCGTCTCCCTGACTTATTGCTGCCCCGCGCGGCCAATCAGGAGAGCCGAAGGGCCGCACGGATTGGCCGAGCCGCGCGGCTCCGGGGCGGGGCTCGGCTTGAAGTTGGAGTGAGGGATCCAGCTGTGAGGTGCGCGGAGCTTCCCCGCTTCTCGCCCAAACGCCCGTCCGGCAGAGAGGCGGCAGAAGCGGCAGAAGCGGCGTCGGCGAGAAGCAGCAGCCGCCCCCATTCCGGGCAGCTTCGGCACCCCCCCCCCAATTAACTGGACCCTCCCCCCCTCCCAGCATCTTAATCGGGAGGAGCTGAGGCGACGAGAGGAGCGCCGCCTAGGAGCCTCGCCAAGCCCGACGGACGGCGGGAGGATGCTGAGGGGAAGGCAGCGGCAGCGGCGCCGCTAAAAGCAGCCCGGTCCTGGACCAGAGCCGCCCCTTTCCCTCCGGCTCGTCTTCGCGCGCCGCGCCCGGGAGTTCGGGAGCCGAGGGCCGGCGGGGGCGCGGGGGCTCTTCCTCCGCTTGGCTTGAGCCTTCCCCATGGGCAGCGGCGGGGGAGGGAGGCAGCCCCGACGGGGAAGGAGGCAGCCAGGCCGCTTCTGAGGCGCCCTCGGCGCCCATGGCCCAGCCCGCCCCCTCGGCCTCGTTGCCCACAGCCCTGCTCGCCTGACGCCCGGCGCCTCTCCCGCGCTCTCCGCCTCGGGGCGCCGTCCCTCCCCGCATCGGCCGGAGGATGGACGAGGATGTACCGCGCGGAGCCCAGCTCGAGGAGCCAGAGGAGCCGGAGGAAGAGCAGCGACGGGACGAGGAGGAGGAGGAGGAGGGCCACGGCCGAGCGGAGAGGCACGGCGCGCCCGCCCAGCCCTTCTCCCGCCTGAACGACCTCTCCGGAGATGGGTGCCGCCCGGGACCAGGGGCCACGGAGCCCAGGCCGACGGAGAAAGAGGAGGAGGAGGAGGAAAAGGAGCCCCGCGGGAGTGGGAGCGGGAGCGGCGTGGGCTCGTGCTCGGGAGGCGAGGAGGCGCTGCCTTACCCAACCCTGGCGCCCGTGGTCTTCTTCTACCTGAGCCAGCACAGCCGGCCCCGGAGCTGGTGTCTCCGCCTGGTCTGCAACCCATATCCTTTCCCGAGGCCAAAGCGCGGAAGGTAAGCGGCTCCCTCCGAAGTTGAGCTGGAGAGCGCAGGGCAGGGCAGGCGGGGAGCCCAAGTTCTCCGAAGCTGCCTAAGGGCCGGAGCAGGAGGGGGGGGGGAGGGGGAGCGCCAGCCCCATTCCCCCCCCCCCCCCGCGGGGCCTGAGCCTCACCTGCCCCCCTCTCCTCCCCTCTCCGCCGGCTGGCTTGGGAACGGGCTGTCCGCGGGGTGTGTGTGTGTGTGTGTGGCGGCGCCGTGCGTGGGTCGGCTTCGCGGCGAGAGCTCTCCCGTCTCGGCGTCTCCCTCGGCCGTCTGTCTCCAATTCCCGTCTTGGAAGTTTGTCCAGATTCTCTTGAAGGGGTTTCTCAATGTTTCCTGCCGCCCGGCGAGGCAGGGAGGGATTCTTCTCGCCGGGGTTGAAGTCATAACATGGAATTCCAGAAAAGTGCAAGAAAATGGAAACAAGATGGGACTCGGAAGGAGGGAGGCAGAGCGCGCACGCGAGTCGGGGGCGGGAGGGGGGGGAGAGATGCACTTTGGGGAAGGAAGCCAGCGCAACTCCCTCCCTCCCTTCCCCCTCCTCCTTTCATTCTGTCCCCCTCCCTCGCATCTCCCCATCTGCCTTTCTTTCCTTCTCTCTCTCTCTCCCTCTCCCTCCCTCCCCCCCTTCCCCCCTGCCCCTCTTTCCTTCTCCCGGTCTCTTTCCCTCCGAGGCGGATTTGCTCCGGCTCCCTTTTGCGTCTCCGCTGCCCACCCCGCCCGGGCTTTTTGCCGCTTCCTTCTCATCTTTGAGCTGCGGAGGATGAGAGGGAATAAAACTTAACAAGGATAATCCTGGATTGATGGGATACTAAAACCTCGCCGTTGCAAGGCTGTCCATAGGAAACGAGGCTAGTTGTGGAACTGATGCCCCCCCCCCCCCCCCAAGAGACGCGGGTGCAGTGCCAGGGTAAACCCCCCCCATTAATTTTTTTAGAGCCCACCTCTTTGCAGTCTTGATCTGTGGTTTTGGGGCGAGTTTCAGAAGAACTCGCTTTCCAGAGAAAAGCGAGTTCGGGAAAGCCCTGGACATGTCTGAATGCAAGGCATCTCTCAAACGGAGACATAGCAAACTGTCCTGAATTCTTAAAGAAAAGTTTAGCATTTCCCAGACATTTTCATTTTAACTTTCCTAGGGGCTGGTGATAGGGGAAAGGATAATTAAATACATCTATTAATAATTTCACTGCCAGGACTAGAGACATTTCAGCAGCAGAGCTGAAAAAGAATGTTTCCCGCTCTGCGCGTGAGAGTTGGAAGATAAGGGAAAGCAGAAGATGCTGAAGAGACAGAAACTGCTACTGTGGTGACAAGTGAATGCTGCTCTGTTTTAAAATATAATTATAGTATTTGCATGACAAAAAAACCAGGAGAGCGCCTTTCTAGCAAAAACATACATAAAGCAGCTCTAGCAGCCACTCTTTTTACACCCATCCTATTTATTATAGATAAAGTTTAAAGGCGCCCATAAGCTCTGTGAGGCCTTTGAAGAAGGAAAACAGTTTGCAATATAATGTTTCAATGTATATAAGGTGGGGGTGACATAGAAAGGAGAGGGAGAGTTCCTAATGTAGATCTATTCTCCTGCCCGCCTCATTGGTCCCATGGACATGAATGACAGCTATCTTGGACAGCTCCTGTTTATTCCTAAAGAGCTTCTCCAGGAAACTTCCTTCTGGAATGCATTCAGAGTTTTTATGGTTTGAGTCCATTGTGGCAGCAATCTTGCTTACCATTTGTGAAATCCTGGACCAGCAATGGGAATGGAAGCAATGGTTCAGGAAAAGAGACCAGACAGTAATATAGCTGCTTTGTTGGGTTCTTGGTTAGAAACAGTGAGTATCCTTCAGCAGAATTCCCTGTGAATTTTGCCTTCCCTTCAGTTTGTGTTCATTTCTGCCCTTGTGCCCTATGCCAGGCTGGTCTATACAGATGGGTGCCCTGCAGGCCAGTCCCACAGGAAATGCTGAATAGCCAGCTGCCAGCTATTTTGCCCAGCAACTGCAAATTGAAATCAGCTTGACATCACTTTATCAGGATTTCTCAGAAAGAATTCAGGCAGAAAGCTGATTATGATTTGCTTGGTGGTCTTCCTGTCGCAGTCCAGCTCCTGTGGTTTCTTGGGTGGAGGCCAATAAGCAAACAGGCATGTTGTAAGTTTATAACAGTGCAGCAACTCAGACACAAAAACATGAATGGTAATATGGTAATATGAATGCACTGTTGAGCTATATGTTGAGAGATTCGTTACAGTTGTCTCGTGAGTTGAGAAACTGCCTGGATGGCCTCAGATCAGTCCTTCCCTCTCAGGCCAACCTCCCTCACAGAGTTGTTGTGAGGGTAAAGGGGCAAAGAGAAAAGCCACATACATGCCCCATCTTGTTCTCACAGGAGGAACTGCAGGATTTACGTATAAGGCAGAAATGTAGGGAGAGTCAGGAAAACGAAGCAGATTTGAAATAGTGGTAACTGTGTTATGAAGGCATATTTCGTGGGATGACTAGAGCCAAGTATGCTTTCCCCTCACCCTTGGAACCTTTGAAAAGTGTCGCTATGATTCTAGGCATGCAGAATGTAGACTTGAGAGTGCGGAGGCTGCCTACTTGTGGGTAATTTCATGAATGTGTTTCCCCAAATCACCCAACGTAGTTCAATCAAAAGTTGGCTCTGATGGTTGAGCCAAAGCTCATTATGCTTTAGCCAACCTCATTTCTCAGACATATACAGTAGAGTCTCACTTATCCAACACTCGCTTATCCAACATTCTGGATTATCCAACGCATTTTTGTAGTCAATGTTTTCAATATATCGTGATATTTTGGTGCTAAATTCATAAATACAGTAATTACTACATAGAATTACTGCGTATTGAACTACTTTTTCTGCCAAATCTGTTGTCTAACATGATGTTTTGGTGCTTCATTTGTAAAATCATAACTTAATTTGATGTTTAATAGGCTTTTCCTTAATGCCTCCTTATTATCCAACATATTCGCTTATCCAACATTCTGCCGGCCCGTTTATGTTGGATAAGTGAGACTCTACTGTAGTTAATCCCAAAAATATTCTCTATGATAATAAAGAAGCGACATTTGCCTTTGAACATGTGCAGAATGTCCTTTCTTTACCAGCAAATAACCATACTGAAACTGGAGGGGCCAGATGACCCGCTCTTCCCACTAATCAAAACCAGTTAAAGGGAGAAATTAGAGAGCTCAACTGCCAGAGAGTTACATCCTTTGACATGCAAGCACTTCCTTTAAATCTAGTTGTACCACTTGTATCATAGAATAGTAGAGTTGGATGTGGTCTCTTCCAACTCTACTATTCTATGATACAAGTGGTACAACTAGATTTAAAGGAAGTGCTTGCATGTCAAAGGATGTAACTCTCTGGCAGTTGAGCTCTCTAATTTCTCCCTTTAACTGGTTTTGATTAGTGGGAAGAGCGGGTCATCTGGCCCCTCCAGTTTCAGTCTCCTTCCACTTTAGCTGTATTTCATATAAACTGCTATTAAAAGACCAGTGAGGCAATACAAGACGCCACAAACTCTGTACTGAAAAGTGGAATTGGTCTGTAACTACTAATCCCTCTACAAATGTTAATTATTTAAAGTCTAATGGAATACATTTGTCTTTGTTAAAACGTATTTCTGGATTTAAGGTTTCTGGTGGGCGTTTTTCATCTGGATAGAATACACTGTTGTCAGTATAGTTTGCCTTAAGAATGAAGTGACATTTTAAAACAAAATAAGCATAAGAAAAATGCAGACAGAAACCTGGCCATCCTGAATATTATGGACAGCTGCTCACCATTTTGAATCTACACAGCACAGAAAACTGGTTGATTACATTTGTGAAAACTTGAGGAAGGATTGGAGGTGGACAGAAGTTACAAAAGAGCAACTCTACACAGAGGACCAGGCCAAGGCATTTTCTTGCCTGAGGCAGAATAGCAAATTCTTGAAACACACACGCACTTACTCACTTCTGCCCATGTCCATGCCATCAAGCTCCACAGTGCCCATGGCAAGACAAGGTATTTTGGCACCTGAGGCACAGAAACCCACAAATCTTTCCTCCTTGACCAAAAAATCACTGTAATAATAATAATAATAATAATAACTTTATTTTTATACCCCGCCTCCATCTCCCCGAAGGGGACTCAGGGCGGCTTACATGGGGCCAAGCCCGAATAAAAACAGTAGCAGTATAAAACACAGCAATAGACAACAACTTGCACAATAAAAAAATAAAAATAAAAATAAAACATTAGCCAATAAAAAACAACTAATAAAAACATGGATTAAAACTGAGAGATTGTAAAAGTAGACTGGGTAAAGTGCACCATATAAATATTGTAGACACAAGGTGACTGATAAAGTGCTGCAAATTCTGGAAGCGCAAATTGGGATGGGAATAGACCCTGTGTCTATATCGAGTTGACAAAGGTAAAAGGTGCAAACCGGTACAAGAATGGTCACAGATACAGATTGCTTCTGGATGAGCAATCATTATCTAAAGGCTTGAGTAAAGAGCCAGGTTTTCAAGCTCTTTCTGAATGCTACCAGGGTGGGGGCTTGCCTGATTTCCCTGGGGAGCGAGTTCCAGAGCCGGGGGGCCACCACGGAGAAGGCCCTCTCTCTCGTCCCCACCAACCGTGCTTGTGACGGAGGTGGGAGCGAGAGGAGGGCCTCCCCCAACGAACGAAGAGATCGTGCAGGTTCGTAGGGGGAGAGGCGATCACTAAGGTAGGAGGGTCCCAAACCGTTCAGGGCTTTGTAGGTGATCACGTGCACCTTGAATTGGGTCCGGAAGGTGAACGGCAGCCAGTGGAGCTCCTTAAGCAGGAGGGTTGACCGCTCCCTATAATTTGCTCCAGTTAGAAGCAAGGCTGCCGAACGTTGAACTAGTTGGAGTTTCCGGGCCGTCTTCAAGGGCAGCCCCACGTAGAGTGCATTGCAATAGTCCAGTCTAGAGGTAACTAAGGCATGGACCACCGTGGCCAGATCAGACTTCACGAGGTAAGGTCGCAGTTGGCGCACAAGTTTTAATTGTGCAAAGGCCCTCCCGGCCACGGCCGACACCTGAGCATCAAGCGTCAGTGCTGAGTCCAGGAGGACCCCCAAACTGCGGACCTGCGCCTTCAGGGGGAGTGCGACCCCGTCAAGCACAGGTAGCCACCCAATACCCCGATCGGACATACGACTGACCTGGAGGACCTCTGTCTTGTCGGGATTAAGCTTCAGCTTATTCGCCCTCATCCAGCCCATCACAGCTGCCAAGCACTGGTTCAGTATCTGGGGGGCTTCCTTGGAGTTCGGTGGAAAGGAGTAGTAGAGTTGAGTGTCATCTGCGTAGAGATGGCACCGAACTCCAAAACTCCGGATGACCTCTCCCAGCGGTTTCATGTAGATGTTAAAAAGCATGGGGGACAGAATGGAACCTTGCGGGACCCCACAGGTCAAAGGCCAGGGGTCCGAGCAGGTGTCCCCCAGCTTCACCAACTGGGAACGGCCCTCCAGGAAGGACTGAAGCCACGACAGAGCCATGCCCCCAAGGCCCATCCCGGAGAGCCGTCCCAGAAGGATACCATGGTCGATGGTATCGAAAGCCGCTGAGATGTCCAAGAGAACCAGCAGGGTCACACTCCCCCTGTCCAGCTCCCTGCGGAGGTCATCCACCAAGGCGACCAAAGCCGTCTCAGTACTGTGACCAGGTCTAAAGCCAGACTGCGATGGGTCCAGAAAATCGGTGTCATCCAGGAAACCCTGGAGCTGCGAGGCAACCACCCGCTCCAGGACCTTGCCCAAGAAAGGGAGGTTCGAGATTGGTCTGTAGTTGTTTAGAATGGCCGAATCAAGTGAGGCCTTCTTCAATATAGGCCTCACTATGGCCTGTTTGAGGACAGATGGAAATTTGCCTTGATCCAAAGAGGCATTAATTATCATCACAAACCACTCTACCAACCCTCCTCTGGCCGATTTAATTAGCCACGAGGGGCAAGGGTCTGCAGAGCAAGTGGTCGCTCTCACCGCCCCAAGGATCCTGTCCACGTCATCCGGGCGAACAAGCTGAAACGAATCCCACAAGTTCGAACAGACAGGTGCCTCAGTTACCTCTTTTGGCATTGCAACAAAACTAGCATCCAAGTCGAAGCGAGTCTGAGCGACTTTGTCTGCAAAGTGGTGCGCGAACTCGCTGCACCGAGTTGCCGAGTCTTCGGGTGCCCCTCCCCCCTCAGGAGGGTGAAGGAGCTCCCCGACGACCCGAAACAACTCCGATGGTCTGTTAGTTGCAGACGCTATGCGGGCAGTCGTGAAGGTCTTCCTGGCTGCCCGCAAAGCCGCGGAGTAGGCCCTAATAGCGGCTCTGGCCCGTGCTCGGTCAGAAACGCTACGAGTTTTCCGCCAGTGGCACTCTAGTCCCCTCCTCGAGCGCTTCATCACTGCCAGCTCCTCCGTGAACCAGGGAGCCGAAGTGACTCTTCGCAATGAGAGGGGACGTTCGGGGGCGATCATGTCAATTGCCCTGGACATCTCGCTATTGTAGCGATCTACCAAGGCATCGACAGGATCGTCAGCCTCCATGACAGGAAGATCCCCAAGAGACCTCAAGAATCCATCTGGATCCATCAGTCTCCTGGGGCGGACCATCTTAATGGGTCCACCACCCCTGCGGAGGTTTGAGGTCACAGTGAGTCTTAAACTGATCAGGTGGTGATCGGACCATGACAACGGAAGAATATTTTGCTCTTCCACTCCGACCTCACCATCTGCCGCAACAAAAACCAGGTCAAGTGTGTGTCCAGCTTGATGAGTGGGACCAGATATCACTTGGGACAGTCCCATGGTCGTCATGGCGGCCATGAAGTCTTCAGCTGCACCAGTTAATGTGGCCTCGGCATGAATGTTAAAGTCCCCCTGTACCCTGTTTTTATCTCATGACCAGCTAACTGTGATGTGTTCACTCTGTATAACTGGGGGACTGACCCAGTTGTAGATATGTGAGTACAATCTATAGGTGTCCTTGGACTTATCTACATACATATACATAGTCATGGACCTTGAAAGAGTTGTTGCTGTGTACCTTCAACTTGTTTCTGACTTATGGAAACCCTAAGGCAACTGTTGGAGTTTTCTTGCCAAGATTTGTTCAGAAGGGGTTTACCTTTGTCTTCTGCTGAGTCTAAGAGAGTGTGACGTGCTCAAGATCATCCAGTGAGTTTCTATGGCCAAGTGCAGATTCACACCCCGATCTCCTGGAGCAGGAGACCACCACATCAAATTAGCTGTCCACAATGTGGTATTTTCTTAGCCCCAGAATTCCTTTCTAGTTAGAATCAGGGATAGTAAAATTGTTAGCACTGGAATAAAACTGAACCAGTCTTTGTTTATGCTTTTGTGTCATATTAAAATTCATCTCACAGCTTCTATTATTTTTCATCAATAGAAAAGTTCCCAACCCTGGTGTTACCTTAGATTTGTCTGTCACAGTAGTTGTATAGTTGAAATACATGCCTAATTGAGCAGTTGAAGAAAATCTTTGCTCTTGGACAGAATCATTCTAAAACGAGATCCCTAGAAGAAAACGTTAGCATTTTATAATGCTAGATGATGATGTAAATATTGTTACATTGGGCCAGACTCATGATTAGGGCATGCCTTACCATTAGGCAGGTTGAGGTGGTCACTTCAGGAGGTAGACGTTAGATAACTGGGAAGTCACAGTGACATATTAGAGGGCAGATCTCTGTGTATTGCCTTGTGTTCTGCAAGATAATTGGCTACTGTTGGGTTCGGCAGATGATACTGCTCATCCAAGAGCAGTCCAGTTAGCCTTTGTTAATGGAATAGGTATATGTATCCCATTTATTTCCTTCATCTCATGATGTAAAACGTCCTGCTTACCAATAGCACCTTTACTATGTAATCCTAACAACTGGACGTCCAGGAATTTTCACAAGTAAGGTGAAATGAACATCGTTTTTGGTGTTGGTCTCTAGAAGGATGGTTGTGTTTCTTGTTATTATTGGTAGTTGTGACTGAAAGAGGAATCCAGTATGAATTTATCTTTCAACAATACTATTCGTGATAGCTGTTCATCATGACATCTGTGGCAAATTACTCTAAAAAGTGTAACATGCTTTGCTTTCTCACCTAGATATAAATTTTAAGGCACCCCATGCCTGAAATAGCTATTTCTTTCTCCATATGTCCATTTTTCTTTGTTGTTGTTGTTAAATGTCATCAAGTTGACTTCAACTTATGAACGAGAGAGCTCCACATTACCCTGTTCTCAACAACCCTGCTCAGGCCTTGCAGGCTCGAAGCCATGGCTTCCTGGTGTGTGTTTAACCACATGCAGTGTGTTCTCCCTCTTTTCCTACTGCCTTCTACTTTACCAGACATCATTGTCTTTTCTGGTGAATCTTGTTGTCTCATGATATGTCCAGAGTACATCTTAGTTCAGATATCTTTCTTTCTAGGAAGAGTTCAGGCTTGACTTCTGTTTGGACCCATTTATTTGTCTTTTTAACAGTCCATGGGACCAATAGAACTCGTCTCCAGTGCCACATTTCAAATCAGTTGATGTCCTTTTGTAAGTTTTGTAACATTTCCATCCATTTCTTTCCCCTTTTTTAGTTGAAGAGTTGTTCCTGACAGTAAACATGAAAGATATGCTTTGTATGCAATTATTTATGAATAATATCCAACGTCCCTTCTTTTAAAAATTATCTCAGGCAAATGTGTTAGTATTTCTGAAACATGTGAGAGTCTGGAAACCATGCCCTCCAAGGAGTAGCTTAGGAAGCTATGTTTAGCCTGAAGAAGATAAGATTAAAAGGTGAAATGATAGCCATGTTTAAATATTTGAAATGAAGTTATATTGACGATGAAGCGAGCTTGTTTTCTCCTGCTCCAAAAACTGATATATGGAGCAGTGGCATCACACTGGAACTTTTGCCTATTGTTTAGGTGGAATCTTTTTTCCTACAGATTCCACCAAAACAATAGGAAGAAGTTCCATACGTTACGAGCTGTTCGGCGGTGGAATATGCTGCCTCAGAATGTGGTGGAGTCTCCTTCTCTGGAGGTTTTAAAGCAAAAACTGGATGGCCATTTGTCAGGAGTGCTTTGATTGTGTGTTCCTGCATGGCAGAATGCGGTTGGACACAATGGCCCTTAGGGTCTCTTCTGTTCTATGATTCTGTAATTTCAGCAACAGAATTAGTTTGCTCCAAAGCAGAATGGTTCAGGAAAGTGGAGGTGGGAAGAATGCAGCCTATGCATAGCGTCTCAAGGCTGTTTTTATGGTCTTCATCTACAATCTTATTTTCCCCCATCAAAGAGGAAGCCTCTTCCAGAAGCCTCCAGGAACACCAACTGACTTTAAAAATATATTCTGATTTCTATTTGACTGCTTAATTTAACATCATAAATATCTCCCACCTTTTTTAAAACAACAACAAGAAGAAATTGATTCTGGCTACTTGTGCTTTTGATTTTCAGGGACATTTTGGCAGTCTGCTCAGGTCCTGGAAAATCCCAGGAGCAGAAAACTGGCACCTAGATTTACTTCAGTTGCCCGCCCCTATAGGAGGGCATTGAAATATTACAAGGGGATCTTTAAGGTCTTGGTTCATAGCCCACTAGATTAAGAGAAAAGTGCTTTGGGGTTTAAGGGGTAGTTTCACTGTCTCAGTAAAATGGAAACAACAACAGTAGGAACTGTCTAAGTGGGTCTTATAAAGCTGGATGAACAAGAGTGTAAAGCACCATACAGGCCAATCACCTATAATCTCCCATTTCATGAAAACAGACTGGGGAACTGCAGTTGAGACAGCTATTATGACTAATAATTAAGCTGTTCTTTAAGAGTACAGCAAGTACAGCCAATTGATTTCAGTGGAATATACATTGAAGTAAACTTGTAACCCTAATTCCTTGGATGTAAACTATGTTGAAATTTCACAGAACTTAATATTCAAGATGACTCTTTTTGAGATTAGGCTGCAAGCAAGTTGAATATTACAGTCTAGGTATTTTTCAAATTTAGCTTAATACATCATAATACCATTGGGGATTTCGTTGTTTCTTTTCTGGAGAAACATGAGCTTTTGGTGTCTGGATACCTGCAATAAGCAGTACAATAACATTTGAGCTTGGAAAGAGTAGGGCTCCTCTCTGACATCCTGTTGTAGCAGCGGGTGCTTTTCTACATAGGAGAGGTAGGCAGGAGCTGTTTACTTGAAAATAAATAGAGGAGCCTGTTGAATGAAATACTCTATAAAAGGTTCAATATGTTTTATTCCATTATGCAAATTTTGGCTAACCTGGCCTCCCCCCACCCCATTTCAAAGTATATATTGTTTTAAATAAAAACATTTACTGAAATATATCGAACTGCTATTTTTTTCATCATGCAAGAACTTTATCCCTAGTCTCTCCATGTTATCTCTGTCTCCATACCAAATTGTCTGTTAAAGAAGTAATGCCCAAGGACACATCTGCTTCATTAACTGAAGTAAACCTGTATTTGTATTAAGACATAGGATATTACTGTGAAAAAGTTACTTGGTTCCTTGCTGGTCATTGTGTTATTTGAGAATGATAGCTTTCTATATCATTTATTTCTCTGCTAGGGTGTTCCAGCCAGAATAGTGTCTCATGGTCAGGATAGATGTAGCCAATTGTTATCCCTATAAACAAACAGGTTATAGGTAAAGGTTTCCCCTGACGTTAAATTCAGTCATGTCTGACTCTAGGGGTTGGTGCTCATCTCCATTTCTAAGCCGAAGAGCCGGCGTTGTCCTTAGACACCTCCAAGGTCATGTGGCCAGCATGACTGCATGGAGCTCTGTTACCTTCACACCGGAGCGGTACCTATTGATCTACTCACATTTGCATGTTTTTGAACTGCTAGGTTGGCAGGAGCTGGAGCTAACCGCGGCCGCTCCTGCCGCTCCTGGGGTTTGAACCTGGGACCTTTCGGTCTCCAGCTCAGTGCTTTAACGCATTTCACCACCGGGGCTCCTTATAAACAAATAAACAGCCACATTTTGTCCTTAGGAAATGCATGTTGTTTAAAAGGGTCCCCCACCTAAGGGCATTGATTCAAAGAAAGGCACATAGTAATGATAGATGGACAAGCCAGATATTCCATTAAAGTTGGCTGAGCCTCTGTAAAGGGATACAGAGCAGAACGAGGAAAGAACTGCACAGGTAAAATGTGTAGTGATAAAACATAATTTTTTACAGCATGAACAATCAGGAGAAATTTAGGTTCTAACATATGGATCTTTTGGCCAAGAGAAATGATAGGGCTGCTTTGTTTTCTCCTCACAGTATTGATCAGGGCTGGTGGAAAGATTTCAATAAATATCTTTAAGGTAGTCAGTGTTATCCTTCTTTAAGTTCGCATTTTACTCTTTTTCCTTTTAATTAATGACTGTTGCTGGGAGCTTGAATGTTTGCCTGTTTGTGTCAACCCCCCCCCCCCCCATTAGTTTACTTGTCCAGAAACATCAGTGTCACATTGTGGTCTATAAGATTTAGAATAATAGGCAAATAACCATCATCTAGGCTAGACCAGAACAGCCCAAAGTTTCCAGGGCCACCGGGTGTTCTGAAACTGGAGAGAGGACCACATTTTAAGTGAAAGGTTCTCAACTTTTACTAGTCTTAATGGTTTGGACTTCAGCTCCCAGAAGCCCCATCCAATATGGCCAATGTTCAAGGTTTGTGAAAACTCCCAATTGTCTTCAAAGTTCCCAACAACTGTTTGGTCAAAGAACCCCTCGCTGAAATGTCCACAGATAAATTAGCTCAACAAAGTAATGGACAGAGTCATAAATAAAGGAGATGCAGGAGCCTTTCCTTGCTAAGAGAGAAAATGGTCTGTTTGGATGGTGGATCAAGATATTTAGCTGCACTGCAAGAAGCTGTAGTGTGTAACCAGAGAGAGAGGACTCCAGATTTTTTGAAATGGTACAAAGGATACCAGGCACAAGTCTTGCCACAAAGATTTCAAGCATTCACATCTCCATCTGGGCAAAGGGCTCCAGGGTTCATATCCCAGATATTTCCATTCCTCCCACATTGGCTATGTTGTGCTGTTGCCAGCTCCAGGGTGCAATTGGATTGATCTGAAGAGAACTGTTTGCCAAGTGTAATATATTGTACTCTTGTTGCCTAACATCTATTTTCTCCCTATTCACCTTTTTAACAGTCTCCTTACCCACCCCTCCCCTTGCTGATGCCCTTTATTAATTCAATTAATTTACTAGCCGTACTTGTCAGACAAGGACAGATTGCGGAAACACACAGCTTTCCCTGTTTGGCAGGGTCTCCTTGCCCATGTGGGCTTTGTCATATGGTAATATGAATGCTAAACTTTGCCATTTACGTGAGGTGACTGAGTGTTCTGCCAGTCCTGGTTCTGTGCCCTTGGCTTTTGCTGTTGTGTCCCCATGCTAAGGAGCATCTTAGTGAAAACTATTAAAAAAATAAAAAGAAGCCCCAAAGTTTCCTGTTGGCTGGAGCAACCTGTGATTGCCCACATAGGATGGGAGATGGTGAACTTCTTCCAAACGATTTCTACAAAGCTATTTGCTATTTGGGTTGCCTGTCATCTATGTATGGATGTGTGAGTGAGTGAGTGAGTGAGATGAGGCTACCAATGGGAAAGGGGAGCAAAGAAAATAGCAGCTTGGCTGACAGAGGATAAGAAGGTTCATTTTCTTTAATGTTTCTTTCTGCCATAAATCAAAGCCATGGGGCTTTAATGAAGTATGGTTGGTATTTGGCTGCCTAGCATAAGGTAATAATTATATTTAAGGATGAGAATAACCTTGTGGGAGCTTTTGATTCTTGACTTCCTTAGAAGTCAAGAATTTCCCCCTTTTTTAATTTCCACTCTGTGTGTCTTATACAGTTTGTATGGAGAAATCTGTTATCTACACTTTCACATTTGCTCTTCTGCTAGAATGAGAGATTGATACATAAAGATTAAAGATTGATACATAAAGATTGATACATAAAGATCAAGTTAGTTAGTTCAAACCAGAAGGAAGTATTTGACAGTGTGAATCATCAGAATTGTCTGCATACTAACATTTATACTAATTTGCCCTTATTCTGTCCTCAACCCAAATATCTCAATATAAATGGGGGAAAGAATTTACTCCAGGGCCTCAGAATTGCTTCAACCCAAGAGCTGTGTGTGGTGTTGGGATGAATCCCACAAAATTTCTTTGCAGCTGGTAATGGGGTTTTCTCAGGTTTAGAGTCCATTGCCTGGCTTATGGTAGGCAGCAAGACATGTTCATCCTAGTTCAATGTGAATGAAGTATAAAGAGGACTGCAGTTCAAATAATGTTTTCAAATACCCTAATTATTATACAGTGAAGAGATTTTGCAATATCTTGCAAGAAGCATTGATTTTTTTTTAAACCGTGGGGTTAAACCACAAAAAGCATTTACTGATACGAAATCCCGAAAGTCTCATCATGGTTCTCACTTTACATATTTCATTCCTACATACAGTAGAGTCTCACTTATCCAACACTCGCTTATCCAACATTCTGGATTATCCAACACATTTTTGTAGTCAATGTTTTCAATACATTGTGATATTTTGGTGCTAAATTCGTAAATACAGTAATTACTACACAGCATTACTGAGTATTGAACTACTTTTTCTGTCAAATTTGTTGTATAACATGATGTTTTGGTGCTTAATTTGTAAAATCATAACCTAATTTGATGCTTAATAGGCTTTTCCTTAATCCCGCCTTATTATCCAACATATTCGCTTATCCAACATTCTGCCGACCCGTTTATGTTGGATAAGTGAGACTCTACTGTATATACAATTTTTATTTGCATTGTACTATATCAGGGAAATGGTAAAAATGCAAAGGTTTTTCCCGTTAATGAATATGTCATCTGTAGAAATCCTGGAAAATGTATGCTATAGAAAGGAATATATAGAGAGAGGAAGGAAACAGGTTCTATTAACCCTGAACAACCATGCTGGCTGTCAGCGAATGAGTTGGGTTTATCTCATTCCTTCACTACTACTATTGCTTAGGATCCTGTGTTTTCAATAGCTACTGGAAAGGAATCCCATAAATGAAGCATTCCATAAGTGAAATATTCCTCAGTCATGACTGGAGTAGTGAGGATGGAAAGATTAGTCAATTTTCCTTTCTCTCACAGAAATGCTTTTTAAAATAACAAATCCTTCCTATATAATTTATAAAGTTATTATGAAAATTAAAGTCAATAACCATCTATACAGACCAGGTTCAGTAGGCAAGTGCTGATATTCTCTTTATGAAGAAAAGCATATTTTACCTTTTGTGTAATCTTTAAATCAGTGGATCTTGTTAGCGATATGCATCCCTCTGTTCAGGAATTACTGACTTGGGTACTGTGTTTAGGATTTTAGGCATGCTCTATATGTATAAGGGCTTGTAACTGCTTTTTCTCCACACTCTCTTGTTATCATTCCAACCAACAGCCAATTTGTTTTCCCTTCCTCTGCAACATAAGAACATGTGTTTTGCAGAACCTCTCTCCTGGGATAATACAAAACTTTTTTTCCTAATGCTACACAATGCTATTTTTTCTGTTTTCTGAATATAAATCAGTGTTTGAATATACATTTGTAAGTGGAGCTATTGTAATATGTTTTATAAAGAAGACTAAGCTTGTTTCTTTTTTTCTTCTAAAACGTGTGTGTGTGTGCGTGTATCTATCTAAGGGTAGGCATGGGTCTGATTGTTGTTCAGCTTTTACCTTACCAATTTGATTATTCTACTTGAAAGTCTCTCACATTACCCAACATCCCTTAGAAAGAGAGAAGAGAGAAAAAAAGAGGGACAGCTGACTGAAATTGATTACCATAACAAGGCTGAACACACAGATGATTAAAGCTTTTGGCTTTGATGGGCAAATCAGTCACTTTAAACTGGAGTTCTTTCTGTTCCAGACATTTGTGATGAAATTTGTGACTTTTGGGAAGTGTTTTTTTTTTTAATCATTTTTGTCAAATACACAGTAAAGAAATCTATGAATACACACTCAATACACTATCAATATAAACACTTAAGACACACGAAAACAGTATTAATATTCTTCAAATGCCTTCAGCATAGTCTTCTCACTTCTCATCATTGTTGTCTACTCACAGTATTCTTAACCACAAATACATAAATTGGTTTTGGCAGAAAAATAAGATATCCACTGAAAACATATATTCTGTGGTATTATCATCTTATACATGACAAAATTTATCTGACTGCTTCCAGATTCTGTTTAACCAATAAAAAGTTGTGTTACCATCAGATTTCCCAATCTCACAGATAATAATAAAAATAATAATATAAGACCACCTATCAATCTGTTAATTCTATTCAATGCTGTTTGTCTCATGTGTTTGTCTCAATCCCTGCCAGAAAGGCATGGCACATTGGTTTTGGGTTTCTCATGTTAAAAGACAAAATAAGAAGTAATCCTGCCAGAAAAACAAAACATAATGGATTCTGCTGGTTATATGTGAAGTGATGTGGGCCCTGTCCCATCCAGTCTTTCCCAAATGGCTATCAGGATGCTAGGGACTGGTGATAATTGCAGAGTCTAGCATCAGGCAAAACAACTGCTGCGTTTGTTTCCAACAAATGAAGTCCTAAATACAGCAGGACCTACCTAGCACTTTTCACAGACTGAAGCACAATGTGTAATACTGTATAATTTCATATCCTCCAACCTTTCACAGGTGGAAACAGTAATATATGATAAAGCAACATCAAAAAGTGGACAAGGTGGCAAATGCTACTATAATGAGGAAGATCACTCAAGTTAGGAGTCTGCAGCAGCTTACTTTTGTAAGAGTCTACTGGAAAGAGCAAGATTCCTTTTCTCCCTTCCTCTCTCACACTCCTGAGTTAATCTGAACTCGCTTTACCACAACTGAGGGAAGCTATTGACAAAGGAGAAAAGTGGAAGGAAGGAAAGAGAAAAAAACTGGGACATTTTGAAAGCAGCTGAAAAAAGTGGAATGAGATCCTGTTTCTATGAAATCATGACAGTTGGAGAGTTTAGCTCCAAGCAGGCCCCTAGCTAGGATTTTGATTCCGGGGTGGGGTGGGGGGTGGGATTTTGGTTGGGGGGGGAGGGGGCTGAGTCTGCATGAGAGAGGATCTGCCCTAGCAAACCTTTTAAATCGTTATCCCAATACCCTCATGCATATGGGATATATTGAGCATGGTGATCAGATCATGATATGAATAAACATAACAGTTTAAATAATAAATGTAAGGCTTTCTCGTGGACCACCTTGAGAATTTCGGGGGGGGGGGGCTGAAGCCCCTCAACACCCCCCCCCCCCCGGCTACATGCCTGGCTCCAAGGCGTAGGATTTCAAAAGACGCTCTGTCTTACACTGTTCATCTAGTTCCAAAACCCCTCTGCAAGCAAGGATCACTGGCAAGAGTGGGACAGATGGAGGATTTGTGACTCTCTTCTGTGTAACAATTTGGGGTGATTTTATTTAGCTGTTGGGGAAAAAAAGATAGTTTTAGATTTGCTTGATATGTCACCCAGGTTCAAGTCATTAGTGGTTGTGCTTGAAGTCTTTATTATGCATAAAGATAGTTGGTTCTTGGTAAATAGTAGAAAAAGTAAGTAGGAAATGTAAATATTTAGCAGACTGAGGACAAGCTGGACATATGTGCCAACATATGCGCCAGCTGCGACCATACCTTGGGAAGCCAGACTTGGCCACGGTGGTCCATGCCCTTGTTACATCCCGTTTAGACTACTGCAACGCACTCTACGTGGGGCTGCCTTTGAAGACGGTTCGGAAGCTTCAGTTAGTCCAATGGGAGGCTGCCAGGTTAATAACTGGAGCGGCGTACAGGGAGCGTACCACTCCTCTGTTACGTCAGCTCCACTGGCTGCCGATTAGCTACCGAGCACAATTCAAGGTGCTGGATTTAGCCTATAAAGCTCTAAACGGTTCCGGCCCAGCTTATCTGTCCGAACGTGTCTCCCGCTATGACCTACCTCGAAGCTTAAGATCGTTGGATGAGGCCCTGCTCGCGGTCCCGTCAGCCTCACAGGTGCGGCTGGCGGGGACGAGAGACAGGGCCTTTTCAGTAGTGGCTCCCCGCCTATGGAACGCCCTCCCCATTGAAATCAGGCAGGCTCCCTCCCTCCTATCCTTCCGTAGGAAGGTAAAAACTTGGTTGTGGGGCCAGGCTTTCGAATAAGAATCAGCAGCATTAATTACTATTATGTATGCTGGAACTCAATTGACAGACCCAGTCTTTTAAACTTGTACACGCCTATCTATATTTTATAAATGCATTTTATGAATGTTTATGTAAGTTAATTTTTTAACTGATTTATAGTGTATTGTACTGTTTTTATATGTCTGTTTTATTGTAAGCCGCCCTGAGTCCCCTGTTGGGTGAGAAGGGCGGGATATAAATATTGTAATAAATAAATAAATAAATAAATGTGATACAGGAAAAAAAGTTTGTGTGGCCTTTGGTGGACATTATTGGTAAGTGAAGTCAAAGCTTGTGAAATCAAAGAATCTGGGCTTTTTGACAAATGGGCATTGAGTATGTCCTCTACCATCAGCTTTACAATTCCCTCTTCTCTCTGACTTTAACTGCAGTCTTTAGCATAGGGAATGAATTTTCCCAGTAACAATATATTGTTGCCAGCTGTCCCTCATACAATTCAGAATATTTTGCACAATTTGTCCTTGAATGGGTAACTCAGATCTATTAGCCTTATATATTATATAATGAGATAGGTTAGCATAGCCTTCTGTCATGATGAGCGCTTGCATATTGGCCACTATATATATGTACAACAGGAAATAGAGACTTTAATAACTTCATTTTTTCTAATCCAACAAGTCAGCTGCCTTGGGTAAGGAGGCCAGCTCTCAGTCACCCTTGTAACACCCCTGGTATGGGGATCATGTAGCCCTCCAGATGTTGTTGTAGTACAAGTCCCAACAATCCTAGTGGATTGCAGTTCAACAGTGTGACATACATATTTCTCAACTGTCCCATAGAATAATCACTTACAGATATTGTCAGGCAATGAGGCTGACAATTGAGAGCCAGTGTGATGTAATAGTTTGAGTATTGAACAAGAACCCTGGGAGACCACTGTTAGAATCCATGCTCAGGCTTGGCAACATATTGGGAGACCTTGGGAAGTCACACGCTCTTAGCCTTTTTGAATAGATCTTTTCTTAGGGTCACCACCAGTTGGAAATCACTGGAAGGGAGATGAGACCAGGTGGAACTGGAGAGTGATATCTGCCCGAGACTTTAGAAAGCTGCTCTCCATTAGAAGAGATAAGAAAGAAAGAAGAATCAATGCTCAAACTCCATATAAAGCAGCTTTACTTGTTAGGTAACACACAGGTCAGAAAAATCAAGGTTGAATGTCCACTCCTCCTTGTGTCATTGCAGAATGTTCTTCAAGGGTCACAATAGTAATTCAATCACACTGCACCAATTTAGTGATTATGAAAGGACCATTGCACTGTAAAGATTATTTTCAGCCCTGATTGCAGGATATTGCTTGTTGAAGCTTATGTTGCATTTCCTTTGCCAAAAAAGGCCCACCTGCACACACTGCCCACAATACAAAAGCAGGTGATAGAGCTGTTGTGTGAAGCATCTTAAATCAATTTGAGTAGTACTTGTGCTTGTTATGGGTAGTTGTAATCTCTAATATTTTCAATAATAGATTGTTCAGTATTTTCCATTTTTCTTCCTATCAGATGAATGATGTAGTCACAGTTGCAAAACTAAATGGATTAAGGACAAAACAGCCCATTGTAAATCAGTACATTTAGAGTCCTTACAATTGCAGAGAAAGGGTTGAAAGCATGATGGCAGTGTATGCTAAATACTCAGAAATCAGCAGAAGGGAGTGACTTCCTGTGGACTAGGCCCTCCTTTCCCTGCCTCTTTAGGACATGATGAATATATCACTGATCAATGGCTTTCCAGAGAGCTTTGAATAGTCTGGGATCTGTAGATGCTTGTTTATCACTGATGAGGGAGTTGTATCTCCCTCTGCTGATCTATATGTATTTTCAGATATGTATGAGCCTTAGAATTGTGTATGCTTCTGTTTTTAAAAAGTCTGTGAAAAATTAGTATTTCACCACTGGAAATGTTAGGGGATATTAAGTCTCTGGTACAAACTGTCCCCACAATCTAGAATTCAATCTATACTTTTTTTTGACAGTTCTCATTATTTAAATGCCCTCAGTGTCTACATGGTAACACATAATTTAGGCCTGAAAACTCCTGTAGCATCCTGTTACATGAATAGAATTTTATTTATTTTATTTAGAATCTGTTTCTTTTGCCAAATCTAAAATGGCAACTTGTTTTCATACTTTGCCCATTTCATCTGAACTGCAGATTTTAAAAAAAAAGTTTCAAGTGCCCTCCCAGATTCTTTTAAAACAAGTGGGTAGGGATATGTTGTAGTTTCTTCGGATGGCCCTTGGCATGCATAGGTCTGTTGTTTCAAAGATGATACGGAAGTTTTTGGAGCTAGAGTAAATAAATGAAAAGAGTGCCCACTGTAGCTTAAATTTATTTGTTAGTCTCATCTACAATAGACCAATGTAATGAATGGAAATCTGGTAAACCAGCTTTTTATATAAATTCAATGGATCTGCTTTAGTTGGGACTAAGAAATAAGTTTAGGCTTGTGTTGGCGGCAAGAATAACGCCACCACTATAAGTCCATCACCTGCTAATGCCCACACCATTTCAATACTGGCATGTGTACTTCCCAGATATCTGGGACATCTTTGGATAGACTACTTTGTATAGACACAACCTCAGTTGATGTAGAAATGAGTGCCATTTGAGGCCAAGCATTTCATCCAGCACAATGTTAGAGCCAACCCTGCATTGTTCAGAAAGGCTAATTTTGTAAAGTGATACTGCTTGTAACTCTTGCCACCATTACTGCAACAATTGGCATTAGCACCTTGCAGGACTGAAACCCTTGACTGAACTTGGAAACAGATCTGAGCTCCTGTGTCCAATTGTGCAGTGGCCAAATTTGGAACTATAGAGCCTAGCCAGGTTTAGTGTTTTAAGTTTAAATTGCCTTGAAAAGACAAAATGGGAATTCTGGATTCATTTCCTGTAGCTGAAATATTATGGCTGACCTTGGAGGGGTCAAATTTATCATCAATATTGCTTCTGTAACTTAATGCACAAGGACTGCCAACTACTCAGCCATAGATATGCATGCCAGAATTCATGGTGATACAAGATAAGAGCTATTGGCTTGCTTATGCCCCTATCTTGTGTTTGGAGTAAGCAGCGGTGACCATTTGTTCTTCTGAAATCCATAGGGAAATTCGTAACGGTCAATTTCCATTGAGACATCTGATTATTTGACTCTGAGAAAACTTTCCAGTGGATTTTACAGAGTGGAATCTCATATCAAATGTTGCAACCATCAAATGTCACATAATCCTTTTCCAATTTACAACCCTGGGATATTTCAGACATCCATCCAAAATCAAATTGGTGACATAATCCAAATGATTGCAAGCTAGAGCACCTCAAGTGCTGCTGTTTACAACTGCTTTATGTCTAAGTACCAAAGAAGCCAAGCAAAGAAATGACTTCAAACCGAGCTGCCCTGCCTTCATGCAATGCATGATAAACAAGTATAAGTGAACTCTTAGAAAAAAATGCACCATTGTTCCATGGTGTAATACGGATTAACTGCAAACTCAAGACTGTGGTCCAAATTACCTTAAGACTGCTTTGCTGCATCATGTGCCTCACAATCTGCTTACAGATGTAAAGAAACACATGCCCAAAATCTAAGGATTACAATCAACAGATTTGTTAATATGGCTTATTAAAAAGTCTAAATACTTCAGTATTTTCTGTCAGTGAAAGAGAAATATTTTCAGCATAGAAACGGGGCATAGCCATGTAACATAATGTGTAGTGTAATACATCAGTGCAACTGAAAGAGTGAATTAAATCATTTTTATGTAAAACAGGATAAGGAAATAGAAAATAATAATCCATTGGATTTGGGGGCATGGGTGCTGAAGAATAAATACCGTCTTAACATGCCATAAAGTGTTATCTGGTAGGTGGCTAGCTGGACAAGCCTATATTTTTAAAACCCATTATTCTTAGAAATCCACTACTTTTGGGCCCAGGGTATCAAAACTTTGAGGACTTTAGTAAACCTATAGCTAAAAGATGCAGATAGATAAATCCACACCTACCCATCCTTTCCTACCTCCTATTGCTATTGGTAAGACCAATGAGAAAAATATATGCCCTACTACTGATCTTTGCTGATCATGTTTTTGATAGTTTTGGGGCAGGAGAGAACATCCAGTTACCCAGCTGAGCCAGAAAAAGCTAAAATGCTCAGAGGCAATCAAAACCTAGCTGATCTGTATAGCCAGCCATTTATTGCTTTACCTGTAGTGGAGCAGTGTCCTCTGCCTGAAACTTACACATGATTTCTTATTACCTTTTAACACAGAGCTGGGAATCAGGTAGCTGTGTAGATGTGGTTGAACTGCAACTCCCATCAGCCCTAAACAACATAGCCAGAGCTAATAACACAGGAATTTCTAGTTCAACATCTTGATCCTCTCATAATTCCTACTCTTAATTTAATGTAATTTATTATTAACTTTTAACAAACAGTTTTTTTTGAGATGAACAGTATATATTTTAGTGGGAATAGGAGCAGGTAAAAAAGAGGGAAAATGCTGATCAATGAAAAACACAGTTGAATAGGCTGCAAGAAGATGTTTACACATACATTGAAGTTCTACCACCCCTGTATAACAATTTTACAATGGGATGTGAAGTTCATTGTGAGAGTTGTATTTTTGTAGATGCCAGTCTCAAAATATGTCCCCTTGGGTCAATGGTGACAGTTTCCATGCCATGCTCTATAAGCCCCATGTTCTGCCTGCAGCACTAATGTTTTCAGTAAGGGGGTGATTAATGATATAGTTACTAACTAAATTAATTTACTGGTGTTGGTAATAATTAATTAATTTCCCAACTTTTAAAATTTAATAATATTGAATTAATTCAGATAACATATACTGTAACTCTTGCTGAAATAACTCCATTTTTAATAGGTGGGAGGAGAGAGTGGTGTTTTTCATTTCATTCTGTTTTGATGCTGTCTTAATATTTTTAAATAGTGTTTCAAGCACAGCTTTTTAAAACCCGCCTTTTGAACATCAAATTTAGTTTGATTACGTTTACATTATTTGTGCTGTTTTTTTTTAAGATGTCATATGCCAATTTGAATCCCATATTGGAGAAACTCAAGATATACAATAAATATATGCTAAAATTTCACAGTTCCAAGCTCTAGTCATTGGGGGGAGGGGGGGGGCTTGGTGTGTATGTGTATATAATTGCAGCAGCAGGAATAATGCAAAATTAAATGTTTCCATTAATAGTATTAATAGTCTGCATTCCATGTCCTCCTGTATTTTCAGGATCATAATTCCCATCAACCTCAACCAGCACGGCCAATGAGAGTTGTAGTTCAGCAGCATCTTTATGGAAAAGAATGCAGATTCTCCATGTTTGTTGTAAACTCTTTGAAGTAGAAATTTGCTTTTCTCTTATCATAGTCCCCGTCCAGACTGTTATATAATCCAGTTTCTAGATCCAGATTATCTAGATTTGAACTGGATTATGTAGACTCATGTAATCTAGTTCAAAGCAGATAAATAGGATTCAGAAAATGGATTATATGGCAATATAAATCCAGCCTTACTGTGTAAAAATGACAATTTTGCCACTGGCATGAAAAATAATAAGTAATATTTTTAAACAGTGTTAAATAGTAAAAACTACTATACTATGGACCCTTGATATCTGCTAGAGATAGGTCCAGGACACACATGTACATCACTATTTGAGGATACCAAAATCTATGGTTGCTCAAGTCACATTATATACAATGGCATAGTAAAATGGTGTCCCTTATATAAAATGGCAAAATCAAGATTTGCTTTTTACATTTTGTGTGTGTGTGTGGGGTGTGTGTGTGTGTGAATACTTTCAACCCTCAGAGAGTAGAATTTGTGGATACAAAAGAGATATACTGACTAAACCAAGCAGAATGATCACTTATAAGCAAAAAATGATAATGACAGGTATCATAAATAATAAGCACTCCAGAAAACCAAAACGTTTTCAAATAAGCACCTAAACTGCAACAAAGTCAACACATGTTTTATAATAATGATGATAAATAAAGCAAACAATGTGATTAATCTTTTTTAAAGGCATTGAATCAATAGACTGCTAATTATTGGCTCCTAGTGAATTCAAAATCTGAGTAACGTATATACACTAGCATTCTTCCCTTCCATCTAAAGACAGGAGAAGGAAGAGCTTGTTTTTGTTTGCACTTTTGTTTACCATTTATGTTTGTGTGTAAATTTTCCAAGGAGATCTGTTCAAGAATCCCCTTTTCTGGGCTGCTGTGTCACATCTGGAAGTTTATGTAGGAGTTTATCCAAGTGCTGTAGCACAGCTCCAGCTTTTCCTCATTTAAAAATCATAGGCTGGCATTTTAAATTGAAGGCTGGGAAGAGGAAAGGGGTGAGGGTGGCGGGAGTTATCTGCCAAGCATGAGGCTGGAAGAGAATTGTAAATGGTTTCCAGAGTTTTTTTCTTGGTCTCTCTCAGTCACACTCTCTCTCTCTGGGTACATATACATATTAAATAACATTACACTTTTGCTACATTCACCTCAGTTTTCTTACTCCATGCAGTGATTTATAAACATGATGATGAGGTACTGGGGGGTTTATTGGGCATGTAAAAATCTGTGCCCACTGCTTTTGAAAGACATTTCATTTGAGCCATGGCTTTAAACCAAAAGAAGAAATCATGCTCTTCAGATTTGTAACCGTTCTTGCCTCTTATAGGGAATCCGAAACAAACTTTCCTACAATTTGCAACCAGAGATGGAATCAACCGAGGCCTGGTTTTAATTTGTAAGGGTGAAAAGAATGTCTGAAGTTGTAGTTTAACAGTAGGTTTGCCACTTCTTAAGGAGAGAGATACTACGGTTAAATTGTATATGATAATATATTTAAATTATGAAGTTTTGTAAAGAACCCATTGTCTGTGCTGGCTCATGAGAGAGATTAAATAGATAAACTTTTTAAAAAGAACAAAGTTATGAAAAAAATCCAGACTGGTTACAAACGAGCCAGGTCATAAGGTTTCCGCAGATGCCAAAGTACTTATTATTGTCGTCATGGCTTAAGGGAATTTTATCACATGGAATGAGCCTCTGTTCAGAAGTCTGAAATAGCCCTCACTTCACTGTCTGGACTTAGTGAGCTTGATTTAGAGGAGTCTCAAAAAGGCCCCACTTCAGAGCAATCTAGGATAAGTTCCTAATTTTCTGTCTCAGCAACACCTCACTTTAAAACACTCTGGGATTTACTCCCAGACAAGTCAATATATAGTTATAGTTCCAAGCTCTCACCCAGATAGGTCACTGCTATTCTATTTACAGTATTTAAAGGTAATGGTTTGCTTCCACATTACAAAAACATGCAGAAAAAATTACTTCTAATTTTAAAAGAATTCAAATACTTACCAGTCAAAGACCTGTGATATAAAATGTAACATTTCACCATGGCCTTCACACTCACAAAAAGGGCACAAGGAAGCAACACAAGGCATGGTCCATGTGATATTTCTCTAGCAAGAGTAAAATTATTCCCCATTAAGCTACAATCATACCTTAGTTATTGTTAAAATAAACTAATTACAAATAACCAATTGTTTGTAATTAGTTACTTCCAAGTGCTGGCCTCCACTTCCAAAATTACCACTATATTACCACTTATCATGCATGTTATGATGAGACCGTCTTGTGATTTCTCCTCTACATGTGATACATAACTACCTTCAGCAGAATTCTTTTTCTGGCCCACTTATCAAAACTCTTTTGCTTATTTGTGTGAAGATGCCTTGGCTGCATAGCCATCATTTTTTTTAAAGGACTACTCTTTATCAAGCCAGCCATTCATCCCCAAGCAATTTGTACTGTGCAAAGAGCGGGAGGGAGCCACTCATGTAGATGATATAATTACAAGCTACAGCTTCCCCTGCATAAAGAGAACTGTGATGGGGCCATTTGGTTTGCTCTCAAGGAGAATAAGAATCCCCAAACATTTCAGAACATCACAATACACCATTTGCAGTTTCTTCTACTTATTGTAGTCCTTATTTGTATCCAGAAAGTACCACTAGGAGGCCTTAATCAAGATCAGCCCTGTATTGTCCAAAGGCACCGAAAAAACACTGCCATTCTGGAAGGGTGCTGAGCAAGGATATGAAAAAGCTTGTTCCTCATTCTTTTGAATGAGGCTTAGCCACTCACATTATTTGAGGATACAGGGAAAAAGCCTTCCCTCGGTAGCCAGGCCTGTAGCCGGGTGTGTGTGTGTGTGTGTGTGTTAGGGGTTCAACCCCCCCCCCCATTTTTCAGATTAAAAAAACCCTGCTTTACTCATGAATTTTAACTGGTTAACCGAATTCCCTTGCTAAGTCTATGAGATGCAAAAAATTAAGAGTCCCTCCAGGCACTATCTCAAGCAGATATTGACAGGTCTGTAGCTGGGGGGGGGGGGGGGTTAGGGGTTCAACCCCCCTCCCCCTGAAATTTTCAAAACCCCACCCGAATTTTTTTTCTGGCTATGGCCCTGTTGGTAGCTGCTTCCAGATTGTGAAATTTGCTTCCATAGGAGGTCCAACTGGACCCCTCACTGCTTTTTCTCTACTATTACAAAAAAACAAAAAACAAAAAACCCAGTCCTTTTCATTTAGGTAGAATGTTGGTTTTTAACCTGTTAAGGCAGGTGGAGCATTTAATGAGTGTGTGTTGCTTTCCTATTTTTCATATGTTTTAAATATTGCATTGCTTTTAATTTGTGTTGTTTAAACATAACTGTGGTTTAATTGTACCTTTTACCTTTTGTATGAATCGTTTATTTAGTTGTTTTGTGTTTTTAAATGGTTGTAAGCTACCTTGAATCCTGTGCTGGACAAAAAACAAGTTATAAGTATAATTAATTAAATAGTCTCCTAACTAATTAACTAATTAGTTGCATTCGGACAGGTTGAGGTAAAATATGATTAACCAAGGCAGAGTTTGGTAAGGGGACTTTTGTGTATGGGTTGCTTCTCTACAACAAGAAAGTATGCTACCAAGTTCAATTTTCTTAAAAATTGCATCCTTTCAATCAAAAAGCACTTTCGCATTTAGGCAGAACCATCATGATTTATCTTTGCCATTGTTATTGAGTCTGTGCTGGCTGCTGTCCATCAAAGTTACATGGACACATACGTAAGACAACAAATAAGCCACTAAATGGATCCAAAAAGCTCTAACTGATTGCTGTAATATCGTAAGAACTACAGGGTGAGTAAGAATCACTGTAAGGATAGGAACTCTGCAGTTCTACTTTAACTACAGGAAAGAGAAATCCTAATAAGGTTCATAAATTATCTGCTGCTGATACTTCATTGAATTAATTCCTACTTGGTCAGTCAGACAAGAGTATAATTCAATTAATATCTGATTTCTTACTGCTGCTAAACCCATTTATTGACCTGTCTTGCTTTGGAAGAATGTTACATAAATCTAGTAACACAGACACTATATCATGCTCTATCTTGATTATTCTATGCTGACTATTCAGGGATTTTTCTTAGTTATTGATCATCGACTTGAAGGTCAACATCCTAGCTGTAATTAACCAATTGTATATAATAAAGGAATTAGAAGTGTATTTCCTTTGTAGTTCATCTGGAATGATAGATGGTTTAGTTCTATAAATGCAAAGAGTTGTGTGCGTGTGTGCGTGCGTGCGTGTGTGTGTGTGCAAGTGCGTGTGTCCTATATAACTGGGTCTTTTCTGAAGTATTAATAACTTGGAGTCTCTTTCCTATTGTCATTGGTTTCATGCAATGTGTGTACATGGGGACCACCCATTGGGTTACAATTACTTGGGCGTAAATCTTTTTGAACTCAATGAAGCTTACTTCTCAGAAAATACATAATAATGTGTGCCAGTATAGGTAAATCTGCCCTGAGAAGTTGAGGTATGAGTGGTATGTCTATATGTACCACACACAAAAAAATCCTCTGAAGCTGCTGATAATTTCTTGGTAGAGATTCTTAGTCAGCATCATTACAGAATTATAGCTCTCTGGATTCGATAGAAAGTTTAGTGTAGGCCACTTAAATGTCCAGCTCTATTTTTCCTGCAACAAGGGATTCTGGTAATTCATCTTCTGTATGGAATAAATGATAGATTGGCTATGGCCTTTCCCAAGTGGTTGAACATTTAATTAGAGAGAAAAAGAAGATAAAACCCAACAGAGGAGTTGCTATATTGTTTGAAATTTAGGTATCTCAGCTGCTTATGGTATTACAGCAAATGCAATGTGGTTTTTTCATTTTAATTTTAATTTTGGCTAAAAATCTGTGCATGTCTGGTGCAGCATATTTGGGGCCAGTGACTTCCCTATCAGATGTGCAGTGAATTTGACCTTGGTTTTATTAATTCAGACATCATTGGAGCTATCCAAGGTGCTGAACCTGTTCTGGAGATAACATTCAGTCCTTTTAGGTCAGGAATTAAACCCAGAATGGATTTGTCACAGGACTGCTATGAGGGCTGCTGGCTATCCCTGGTAGTATAAATATACGTCAGTGTACAACCAATTACACAGTGGATGCCACAATTTTGAGCAAACCTGTTGTGCAACAGGCAACTAGCTCCCCAACCGCCAGCTGAAATGAGAGAGAAGGCTTTATGTGTGCTTATGAAAGGACTGGTTGTACTAAAGGCCACACAGGCACTTATGTAGCCTCTGGGGAGGCGCATCTATTTTCACATAAAGGCACCAGATAACATTTTATTTTGAAAAGTAAGCAGGGTCAATCCTGGTTTGCATTTGGATGGGAGACAGCCAATGAATATTAGGTGTTGTAAGCTATATCTGTGAGGGAAGTAACAAAATCACTTCCTTGCCTAAGAAACACCCATAATATTCATAGGGGCACCATAAATGAAGGCAGATACACATAGATCCTTACTATGATTTCAGCCTTACTTTGACTTTAAAAGGCAAAGGGGCACTTTGCCCAGCTCTCTCAGAGTAATCTCCTCAGAGAATGCCCCATTGCAAAGCTACTCTGCTAATAGAGCAGGAAACTATAAGGTAAGATTGTTTTCCACATACACTATTCCCTTTACTTGAGTAAACATGATGTTTTGGTGTTAGATTCTGCACATTAGGTTGTTTTATTGTTACTGATGTGTACTTTTAAGTCAATTCTGATTTATAGAAACTCTATTATTGGTTATCTGGACTAGATTTATTTAGAACAAATTAGCCATTGTTTCCTTTCAGGCTTAAAAGACTGTTATTGACCAAGGTCACCCAATGGTTCCTGTGGCTTGAGTGGAGATTTGAACCCAAGTTTCTCAAAATCCTAGCGCAGCCTTTATTCTGTGACACTACACTTGCTTTTACAAATTGAAAGACTTGGGCCTGAATCTTATTAGTAGTCTCAAGAAGATCCATTAACTCAATTGATGAGTTAACATATCTACAAAATACATTGATTCATTGCAAAGAAGAGGGAAAGGGAAGGAATATGGTAGCACTTTTAAGAGTAACTATTTTTATCACTAGATATAAGATACTTCTTGGGATATAATACATATGGTCTTAAATTCTCAGGTACAAAGCATATTTAAACATTTGTGGGAGTGAGATAGAATGTAATAGGCTCCAGAAGGATGTAAATGCCCTAAATTTTCAAAAAACTCTATATAGTGATATAGGTTTTCCAGATTTTACAGTGGTTAATGTCAGTATATGAGAGCAATACGTGTGCTTACCAAAATCAATTTTCTTGGGTTCAAAATCTTCCCTAAGAAATCTTATTTTAACTGTGAATACTCTTCTATTACCATATTTCTTCAATTCTAAGATGCACTTTTTCTTATCTAAACATCTCTAAAATTGGGTGTATCTTACAATCACAGGTGTATGTTATGTATTTTTGTTGGTGGTAGTGGTACTGAGATTAAGGTGCATATTGCAATCGATGGTGTCTTACAATTGAAGAAATAGGATAATGTATTTAGTGTGCCATGTAACTTCCTGTAGCTTCTCACATGATTGTGTTCTATTTGTCCAGATAGGAACAGTTCAGTTAAGATATTGAAAGTCACTGGGTGCATATGCTGAAAAAACATTGTTCCACGTCAGCCATGAAGATGCTTGCGTATGGTGGTGCCATACCAGTGCCCCATAGCAGTGCTTCTGACTTAGAGATGCATGTTATCCTCAAAAGTGAAATAATTATGAGTAGTCATTGAGACTCCCAGTAGCATTTAGCCTCAGAGTGCCTTACTCAAGATTGGGGTGGATTCACTGTAAACGGGGGATTTCTTGTCTCAATGAGACAATGAAAGGTAGATGCTGAAAATGTGCTGGGTCTTTGTTGTTTGCGAAGCACTGGCCTGAGGCTTGCCTATGCTAATTTAAGGTTTATGTGTCTGCCTGCAGGAGAGTTTATGGGAGCTTGTTTGCTCTCCTGGAAGAAATGCAGCTTCTCTATCAAAAGTATCAGAAGACCCATGGGATATTGCAGTCAGTGAGGTGTTTTTCTTAGCACTGCTGCTTATGCAATGTGGGTGGAAAATGCTTCACTGCTTCCACTAGGCTTTACTAGATGCTTTGATTATTCCTCCCCCCACCGCTGCCCCCATTGAGGGCCAGGAGAGAAGAGCTCATGAATAAGTGCCCCTATCTTTCAACTGTGCCCCTTCACACATACATCTCTTATTTTTCATCAGCCCTAATGAATATTGTACTCCCTGAATTCTCCATTAAACCTCCCAATGGAATACCAGTAACTGTGAGTTTGGCTGCAAACAGCAAGGGAGCAAAATCTAAATTAACCTTCTTCTCTATGTGAAGAGGCAACAGGCTTTCCGCCAATTCTGCCTTGGATCGTCTGGCTCTACTTGTGTTAACTTGTGGCTCATGATGACCTTTCCAGCTGAACAGTTTATAGTACAGTAAATAAATGTGCAGCTGTCATTCATTTCCAGTGGGAATCCCAAAGGCCTTTCCTTAAGTCTGTGTTTTTGTTTGGTGGATAATGGCTCCCTGCTTTTGGAAAGCGAATACATCATAGAGAAGAGTTCTAGCACAACCTTTTTTTGATCTTCTAACTTTCTACTTGCTGGTGTTTTATGTGAGGTATGTATTCAAACCATAGTCTCAGTCTTTAAGTAACATGAACCTAGGAAGATTATATACCTTTACAATCCCTGAATATTAGAATTAATTGCTAGTTTTCCCTGTTTGTCCCTGGAATCCATCCTTCCAAGGAGATGGAGCATCATTCGTCTGCCTGTCAATCATCCTTCCAGTGATCATGACTAGAGTGAAAACTGGAGAGGGCTCCTGTGCCTGTAATGGCTGTGTAGAAAAGAGCATTTCAGCTGATGTCACTTGTCATATAATCAGGTAACAATCAGTACCCACTGAAATTCTAGCTCCTATACCTTTAGAGATATAGGAGCCTGTTTCAGCTCTCTCTCTGGCAACCCTAGCCTGGATAGTTTTTGTGAGTTTGGAAAGGGATTAATCCTTTTGTACTTCAACTATCTGCTAAATGCAGCCATGCTAAGTGTTCCATATTTCTTTGCCTCCAGAAGGAATGATGTGGTGTGTATGTGTTTAAGGAACAAAAGCCAAGCTCGTTTGTATCTTCTTGCCTTATGAACTGAAGCTATATGAATGCAAGGGTAGAGATCTCCCTCCTCATTTCTAAATGTTCCCCACAATATCTATCTTGGCAAACCTTTCCCCTTGTTTCCTCATTCCGGCAATTACCAGATCAGCTTGGCACTCTCCATCCCAACAGTATTTGATGAGCTGTTTTTCTGCCTTCGGGTACTTAAGCTTATAAAATTTTGTGTGTGTGTGGGGGGGGGGGGGGGGGAGAGAGCCTTTGCCATTTTATTGGGTGTGATGGGTGAGCCTTTTATGCTGCCCCCCCCCTTCACCGCTTTCCTCAATTTCTTCAGGGATATCTGGTATTTCCTCACCCACCACCACCCTGTACTACTTTCCTCTCTTTGTGCTCATAAAGAAAGCACCTTTGTCATTCATCCTGAGTATGCTGAGTGAGGTTGTTTTATTTTCTTGACTTCTTATGGCTAAGGCCACCATTTATGTGGCTAGAATGTATAGGATATAACTGCCATATGACCTGAAGGTGAGAAAATTGCAATACAGAAACAGCAAAAGACAGTTCAGGAAGAGTGAGAAACAAAATGGGAAGCTGAAAATGTCATATCCCCTCTCCCCTTCTGCAAGCTGTCTTAGCTAACTTGTGGAGAAGCCCCAAAGCAGCCAAAATGAAAAGCCATTTAATTTAATTAGACCAAGCTTTACATTTTGCTGCATCAAATGAGCAGGAAAGTTTCCCTTTGCCAAATCCATCACTGAACTTGTGCTTCCTTCATGTTTCTATAAGTCTTTGCCTTTCCTGAACAAGGTTTTAAAAATCAATCTGCAAAACAAGCTATTTGTCACCAAACCAAACACCGTCTATTACAGATATACCTCAGTTAAGAGAGTAGATATGTTCCTAAGTATTACAGTCTACCCTCAATATTCACGGTTTCTGCATCAATGGATTCAACCATCCACTGTTTGAAAACATATTTTAAGACATTACAAAGCAAATCTTGATTCTAGAATTTTATACAAAGAACACAATTTTACTATGCCATTGTATATAATGTGTCTTGATTATCCACAGATTTTAGTATCTATAGGAGGCTGAACTAAATCTCAATGAATACCAAAGGCCCAGTGCATTTCTGTAATTGGAGATTTGGCACCAGAGACAGAAGTAATATAAAAAAGTAGGAATAAGTTCTTTTACTTTAGAAAAGTGAAGTAGTTCAACATATTTCAACAAAAAATGTTATCCAAAACATTATACACATGTGAATAAAACAAATGGGTCAGATAAGAATTGCATTATTAAAAACAATAATTTGAACCTTCCAGAGATTAATTGAAGGTTTCTTCAAAATACAGCCAATGATGATAGTTCTTCTTTGATAGCCTCCATTTTTATTCTGATTTATATTTCAGTGACCAAACCTATAGATATATGTTTTTTAACTTGCTACATGGAGCTGGCAAACCTGATTTATCTGCTCTCGCCTTTCCTCCCTGTTTTGCTGCTCTCACATGGTTAGCAAGGAATTCTGGAGGCAGCTGTTGTTTACCTTGCCTGTTGGATGCAAGCACATATAGTGCAATAGAGTAGGATGTTTAATAATAACAACAACAACAATAACAACAACAACAACAACAACAACAACAACAACAACAACATTGTTTGTAGCCCACCCTAACTCCCCAAGGGGACTCTTTCCCGGCTAAAAAATTCACTGCATTATTGACAGACATATTGCTCTAACCAGATACCAAAAGCCTGAGTTTCTCTACTCTTTTTTTTTTTGCTGTGCTCCCAATGCCAATGTTGCTAGAAAACTTCCAGCTAGGAGAGCACAAGGAGGGAAATAGGCTGTGAAAAGGCGCTTCTTTCTCAGAGGCTTTGTTAACTGAGGTACGGCAATATCAGACTTGACCTTTACAGTCTTAAGGTGTTTATGCTGACGTTATTTAATCTTCACCCATAGCAATCATATTTATTTACCATATTTATATCCCGCTCTTCTCAACCCTGAAGGGGACTCAAGGCGGCTTTACAACTATATGATGCCTTAAAACAATGTACAATTAAAATAAACATTTTAAAATTAAATTTAAAACACATTAAAACATTTAAAAACATTACATTCACTGGGTTGTTGTATGGTTTCCGGGCTGTATGGCCATGTTCCAGAAGTATTTTCTCCTGACATTTCACCCACATCTATGGCAGGCATCCTCAGAGATTGAGGTTTCGCTCACATCTATGGCAAGCATCCTCAGAGGGATCACAACAACCCTGTGATCCTGGCCATGAAAGCCTTTGACAACACATTACATTCACTGTTAAAACCACACTATCTGCAATCATAATTTGGGCCAATCCAGTAGTCATTGCACACAATTCCATATCCATCTATTGCACTACAATTATTCTCTGAAGGCTTTATCCCAAAGACATGCTTTTACTCTCTTTCGGAAGATCGGGGGGGGGGGGAGTGGGCTGATCTAATATCCCTGGGGAGGGAATTCCACAGCCAAGGGGCCACCACTGAGAAGGCCAAGAACAGGGTCTCCCCAGCAGGCCCGGCCCAACACGGGACGCTAACCACGCTCCCGCGTTGGGCGCCATGTTCCCAGGGGCGCTATCGAGCCCCTGGGAGGCGTGGCCACACTTGGCCCCACCTGCGGCATCCTGGCCCTGCCTCCCGCGCTGTGGGAGGCATGGCCGCGCGACGCGGGAGGCGTGGTCAAGTCTGGCCCCGCCTCCTGCGGTGCCTGCTGTAGGGACAGGGTGCCCGCCGCGGGAAGCGGGGCTGGCCACGCCTCCTGCGGCAGGCACCCTGTCCCAGCCAAGCTGCAGCGGGCGTGCGCTGCGGGAGGCGTGGCCGGCCACGCCTCCCGCAGCGCATGCCCGCTGCAGCTTGGCTGGGACAGGGTGCCCGCCGCGGGAGGCGTGGCCAGCCCCGCTTCCCGCGGCGGGCACCCTGTCGCAGCCAAGCCGCAGCGCACGCCCGCTGCAGCTTGGCTGGGAGAGGGTGCCCTCCGCGGGAGGCGTGGCCGGCCCCGCTTCCCGCGGCGGGCACCCTGTCCCAGCCAAGCCGCAGCGCACGCCCGCTGCAGCTTGGCTGGGAGAGGGTGCCCGCCGCGGGAGGCGTGGCCAGCCCCGCTTCCCGCAGCGGGCACCCTGTTCCAGCCAAGCCGTAGCACACGCCCGCTGCAGCTTGGCTGGGAGAGGGTGCCCGCCGAGGGAGGCGTGGCCAGCCCCGCTTCCCGCTGTGGGGGGCGGGGTCAGGGCGCCCGCACGCAGTGTAGGAGGCGGGGCCAGGTCTGGCCCCGCCTCCCACGCTGCCCCACGCTGTGGGGGCGGGGTCAGGGCACCCGTGCGTGGTGTGGGAGGCGGGGCCAGATCTGACCACGCCTCCCACGGCGCGGTGGGGGGGGGCGCAAAATTTTTTTTGCGTACCCCTGAAGATTCCCTTGGGCCGGTCCTCCTCCCCAGACATTCTTAAACTCCGAGATGGTTCAAACTTTCCAGCATTTGGAGACAGCATTGTTATGTGACCACTTATAAATCTGTTAGACACAAGGGATGGGACCATCTTGATAGCATTCTGCCCCCCCCCTTTCAATACAAGCTTTCCAGTATTAATTTGTACTTTAACTGAGCAAGGATTCCACTGGGAGATATTGCACTGTCTGGTATTAAGTGCTAATTTTGATTTTCTCATTGTTGTTCTTACTATTTTGTAATGTTTTGTTGGACACTGCATTGGGAGGGTTTGCCCTAAAATTATGACTCTTTTAAATAAATCGAAAGAAAACTAGGCAATGGGCATGAAAAAGAGGTAATGAAGCCACTGGTGATATCGTGATATAGTAAACTAAATTTTAAAAAGACCTAAAATGTTATCTTAAACATGCTTCCATCCGGAACTAAAAAAAAACCTCTTTTTGGTTATTGTTATACTGTGCTTTTATGTTGTTTCCAACGTATGGTGACTATATCATGAGGTTTTCTTGGCAAGATTTGTTCAGATGAGGTTTATGTTTGCCTTCTTCTGAGGTTGGAAAAGTGTAACGTGCCCAAGGTCATCCAGTGAGTTTCCATTGCCAACCTGGTTGCCACAGTCATATTCCAGTGTTCAAACCACTATACCATGCTAGTCCTAATATACTTGAACATACTTTATTTTCATGAAAGCATGCTTAGAGGTTCCAGGTTTACTTCGATGTGTATTCCATTAAAATCAATTGGCTGTACTTACTGTTCTTCAGTCAGGGCTTCATTATTCCCCATAATCATTGCCTCAGCTAAAGCTCTCCAGTGTGTTTCCTTGCAAATTGGGGGTTATAGCACATGTTGAACCCTTTGTCCTTTAGGATGGCTTACAGCTGCTCACTCTCATTCTAGTAATTACTGGCGGCATTACTAAGAATTGGACTCAGCTTTCAACCAATAAAAGACAGCAGTTTTCCACAGCCTAGTGCTTGAGTCTCCACTCATCTTGAACAGGAGTGGGGAGTTTGAGAGTGATGGGAGTTGTAGTCCCATATATTTGGAAAGTATGAAATTGAACAAGGCTGGCATGGAATAGCAGTAGAGCAGTCAGTAGTCTCAAAAATACAGCATGTTAGAACATGACCAATTCTAACAAAGTGGGGAGCCTCCAGTATTGCTTAAAGCAATAGTTCAAACACTGACTTTTTGTGTTCCCATTTGTCCCAAGTTCTAGGCACAATTAACTCTTATTTTCAAGCCAGGTCATGGTGACTGGTGGCTTTGATGGCAGAGGGCTCACATTTCCACTTATACGAAAGCCACCACCCACCACTGGGTATATATAAAAGAACAGAGATAACTTGGAAAGCATTCTCAGCATGCCCAAAGTATTCTGAAACAATTGACTTGTCTTCTGCAGCTCATTCTACTGGGTCTTTAGTTTTCTGCATCTGAAGACACATATACATAACCCACTGTAATTAAAATTCTGTTTCTCAGCTGCAGGCCTTCTAGATGTGGCAAAAGTCTTTAATTGTTCCCTTGCTTTTGGCACTTTCATGCTCCCCACTGCATTCTATTTCTTACATAAAAGAAAAACATTCCCTTATTTCCCAACATTGTAGGCCTCTTTCCCTTCCTTTGTGTGCCTCTCCCCCCCCCTCCCCCAATTTACCAATCTGATTTATGTTTATATTAATTTTGTATTAGGGGCAGGGTGGTAGTTGGGTGTATGTGTGATGTAGCTATTCAAGGAGTTGTGATCTCTGCATTTCATTTCGCAGCTCAGCTGAGAAGATCTCGTTTCCAGATACACCCACACACAGACGCAAGGAGAGGGAGAGATTTTAAAGAGGAGGGAAAGACTGGGGACAAGACACTGGGGAGATACACAGGGACTCTAACAAAAGGACATGATAGGGAAATCTGGGTTCAAGTGAGGTCAATGTGTGGGATACACTCTTATCACTTAAGATACCAAAGAGGTTGGGCAGGAGGAACAACACACTTAACCACTGTTCTAAAAACTCACAGAGCTCCTGAAAAGTGAACAGCAAAAGCTGCTATATTTGTACACGGGTATGATAAAAGACAGTAACTTGAAAGGAAGATTTAACACATGCCTCACAAAAGGGTAATATACTGCACTAGTAAATACAGATTGCATTTTGCAAGCATAAATACATTTTTTTAGCTGCTATAGGAAATCCTCTTCCTCCTCCTCAATATGAAGATTGCTAAGAAGCAGCATGGAGTAGTAGCTTGTCTCCCTTTAAATGTCTCTGTCCTGCTCCAGTTAAAGTCTGCTTCCATGCAGGTCAGCTTAACATTCAATTTCATCTGTGTTTTGGGTAGCTTTTCTGAGGTGCCCTGAGTTATTAAGTAGTTCATGCCCCTTTCTCAGATTTCCATTGCACATTGATTGCATGTGGTTATACGTATATAAATCAGTTTTCTATCTGCTGCAGAAATACCTTGTCCAGTTGGGCACACCTGTCCATGAATGAATGACTGAGTGAGTCAGTGAGCCCATAGCTTCTTGTTTTCCCTCCCTCTGCAGGAGATAAAACAAGAGACAAGAAAAAGATATATACTGAGAGGGGAGAGTTCTGACAGCAGATTTGCAATGAAATTTGCTCTGAAACAAGAAAAGATGCATGACGGGAGAGAAGTCTGAAAGGAGATTTGCTTCAAAATCTAGACGATGATTCTGACCAAGCTTCTTTGCAGAAATTGGCATAATTATTGTCTCCTATGAGCCTATGAGATATTAGAAACCCATACCCAACCATTTTCTATGTGAATCCATAAGCTATGGAAATTGTCATTGTATCTTTCCTAATTTCTTAGCTCTGTTATTCAGGTTTTGTAGGTTGCAAAGGACACACCCAAGTCTGCTCCCTGTCCCCTATATTCATGCACAAAGAACTATGTTTGTATAGTGGGCATGGGGAGTGAAGTATAAATTGGCTTTTAAAAATCACTGGAGCATCCACTCTGGAAAATGTGGGGCAGCTGCTTATTGGGCCATTCAAGCAGCAAAAAAAAAATGACAGTCTTCTGCCTGTCATTCACAGCCTTACTTGTGGCAGGTGTAAGTAACATGAACTTAAGAATAAAACAGAAAGCAAAATTCTACCAGATGTCACTTTCCCTGTATTACAAACCCCAAGCAGTTAGCAAGCAAATACACCCTATAGATCTTTTCAAGGATTATGGACTTTTTCAGAGAGTCTAGAGATGAAAACCTGAGGGGTAAATCTTGTTATTCCCTGGATAACTATCTGGTCTCATGCTGGCAGAGCATAAAAATAAGGCTGCCATATCCCTTGCCATCCATCCCTTCCCAGACTTGTGTACATTTCCTTCCATGTTGGAGACATCATTGGGTACTAGCAAGACTTTGGATTCTCTCAATCCATAGTCTGCCCTGGTTTGCAAAATAATTGCCCTGTGGACCTCCCTAAGCTTTCCTATGGATGCATCTACATTGTAGAATGAATACAGTTTAGCACCACATTAACTGCCATGGCCCAATGCTATGGAACAATCAGAGTTGTAATTTTACCCAGGCCGTAGTTTTCTCTGCCAAAGAGTGCTGGTATCTCACTAGACTACAAATCCCAGCATTCCATAGTATAGAAACATGGCAGGCAAAGTGGTGTCAAGCTATATTCATTCTAAAGTGTAGATGCACCCAGAGTTGAATGTCAAATGCTGCTGGAAGGGTAAGGGGTACCAGGATAAATAGTTAACCCCAAACTTGATTGCCATTGAAGTCAGATTTACCCACCCCCCCCCCCTCTCTCTCATCTCTCATCTCTCATCTCTGTCACCAAGAGCCCTGTCATCCCCTCCACCCCAAATGTGCAGGGAACATGGTAAAATTATTTGCTAATTAATTTGGAAATGCCATTTTAAAGCATTTAAATTCCATTATGTCTTTATAGCACCTCCTCAGACAGACAAGGGGAAAGTGGAGTGAAACCATCCTCCTTCATTCCCTACCATCTTTCCCTGTCTTCTGTAATGGCCTCCCATCCCACGTCATTTCTCATGCTTTCCCATGCTTTCCCTGCTTCCTCACCGTTTTTTGCAATTCGGAGTTAGGTAGCACCTAACTCCAAAAAACGTGTGATAAAGCCCTGAGTCTATGGCTATAGCTTTATGTTGACAGAAACATAAGTTATTTTTAGGGGTTGCATTGAATAACCACCAGATTGTAGTTCTTAGCAATGTTTGATTCAGCAAAATGCCACCTTGGAACTGTGTTTGTACCAGCTTTCTAATGTAAGAATTTTTGTTTGGTTTTGTGGCAAACCGTGACATTTGACTCAAAGGATTTGCCTTAAGTTGGAATGGCTATTTTGCTTGTTTATTTGATTTATATCTTGCCTTTTCACAAAAACTGGGAATTAAAGTGACTCCCAGCAACATTAAACAGCAGGTACCATAAAAACCACAATAATTTATAATATCAAAATGAAATTAAACTGGACAGAATACAGAAACACAACTACTTAAAAACAATTCAAAAACTATATTTCAGTTACAGATAATATAGCCCATCCCGTTTTAAAAGCTTCTTCCTCAATAGGCAGTCTATTGCAATAAGGCTATTTGAAAAGAAGAGAATTCCCTTATTTGTCTTGTAATTTTGTAAATTGTTGTGAGAGAGCTAGAATAAATTCTGATATTTGAATTCTGTAAAATGGAGTTCAGATCAAACTCTATATATTTAACTGTGTCAGGTTAGGCATGTAAAATTTCTGGAAATTTTGGGGCCATAGTGTAAAAAAACATTCCTGGGGGAGAAGGGTTTGGAGGGGAAAAAAGGGGGGGGGAACCCCTCAATTTTTTCATTTTTCCCCAGGGTTTTCACATCTCAGAGTCTTTCACTATTAGGCATAGAAAAGAATCTAGCTCAGTTAGACATCCTTAATTCTTAATGGTCTCTTTGCATGTTCCAAGAACTGGTGCAAGGAGAAAACTATTCATCTGAAGAATCCACTCATTTGTGATGTTTATGCCATGTTTAAGAGAAATAAAGTTCACACAAAGTAGTGTGCACATTTTAAAATGAGGAAGGTCAAATGATATGCGGGTGTCCAAAAAATAAGTTTCCCTATGCTTGGATAAACCAAACAACGGTTGAAAAATTACAAACAAAATATTTACACTCTACAGCAGGGGTCCTCAAACTTTTTAAGTGCAGGGCCGATTCATGGTCCCTCAGATTGTTGAGGGGCCGAATTATCATTTGAAAAAAAAAACAACGAATAAATTCCTATGCTCACTGCACATGTCTTATTTGTAGTGCAAAAAACACCCCAACAACAATTATTTATTTATTTATTTACTACATTTATACTCCACCCTTTCTCACCACGAAGGGGACTCAGAGAGGCTTACAAGTTGTATGTACATACAATATATTTTATTATTAGCATAGCACAATATTAGCATTATATGTTACTATATTGTACTATACCATTATACCGTAATATTATTAGTAATATTACATTTAATATATAATATATTATTATATTATTATATTATACAATATTATTATATTGCATTATTATTATTAGCCACCCTGAGTCCGCTAATGGGTGAGAAGGGTGGGGCAGAAATACTGTAATAAATAAATAAATAAATAAATATTATATTGTATTACCTAATAATATTATTGTCAAAATTATATGTATACACAATATATTATATTACTACCATATCATTCATTTACAATATTTCATTTACAATATTGGTAAATGAAAGAACAATACAATATTTAAAAATCAAAATAGTTTTAACCAACATACTCTAAACTTATCAGGATTTCAGTGGGAAGTGTGGGCCTGCTTCTGGCCAATGAGATAATCAAGTAGGATTGTTGTTGTTGTGCCTTCAAGTCATTTCAGACTTTGGGCGAGCCTAAGTCTAAAATTGAGGATGGGGGCCAGGTAAATGGCCTTGGAGGGCCGCATCCGGCCCCCGGGCCTTAGTTTGGGGACCCCTGCTCTACAGCATTCTTTTATTTCTCATCATTGTTCCCTTGTTTCTCCAGGTACATTTGAAAACATAATAACAATTTTTGTATGCTTTGTGCATACCATTCTGCACTCATACTTCTTATCCAGGTGTTCCACCACCGCCTTGACCTCATTGTCAGTGAGAAAGCTGCGACCCCCTAGATGAGTTTTGAAGTTGGGGAAAAGATGGAAGTCACTAGAGGATAGGTCAGGAGAGTATGTCGGATACCCAAAGATTTCCTGTCTGAACTTCTGCAGGAGTTCCTGTGTCTGACGTGCAGAGTTGGGCCTTGTATTGTCATGCTTTATCACTGTACGAAGCTCCCCAAGAACTCACAATATCTGGTTACATTGATAGTGTTCCTATGTTGGAGACAAAGAATAACACCCTAGGCATAGCAGAAAACAGTGGCCATCAGTTATTTGGCTGATGTGATCTTTACTTTCTTCGGTGCACTCTCCCCCTTTTGTTGCCACAACATATACTGACGTTTGGTTTCTGGAGTGCTTTGGTGAATTCAAGTTTCGTCTCCAGTTACAATTCTCAAAAACAAGTCATCACTTTCTCTTTCAAACAGTGCCAAGCTAACATGAGAAGCTTCCACACACTGTTTTTTGTAAATACCAGTAAAGAGACAAGGCGCCATCAAAAACCAAATTAACACTTCACAACTGGAGTAAGATAGAAGGGATAGCTCCATGTTAACAGGCCAGAAGCTTGCAAACAACTAAACCCCAACTAACAGGTCTGCCTTGAGTAAAAATCAGGGCAGCCACTACATCCGTACGAAGATTCCCCTCCTTTTTAGTGCCACAACTTTTAGACCTGTTTCTGGGTATATATGACATTACAAAAAATGGCACCAATTTTCCCTATCAGCTTTAAATGTTGAGATACAGAACATATGCCATATACAAGTAGTCCTCAAATTATGAACAATATAGGTTCTGTAGGTTTGTTCTCAAGTTGAATTTGTAAATCAGAACAGGTTGATTTTTTAAATGTAACTCCAGCCAAATATACATATCTTTTAGTTTTGGATAGCATAGGGAAAGGTTAACACACCTGTTGTGTTTGTTTTGCTGTCTATGCCCCTGTTCAGAAGATTTCACCTCACTGTCTATCCCTGTGATAATTGGGTTTTGAAAATTTTGGTTTGTTGTGAAAGCAAGTATTGGTGAAAAAGCTTCAGTGGAGACACCTTTTCTCCATTATAACTCTTTTGGGAGTGAATTTCCCGAGGGCTAGATTTCTCTCACTACCTGTTGTCGCACCCCCATTCTTAACTATGATGTTTGTAAGTTGGGGACTGCCTGTACCAGTCAGTCTTCATCTGCTCACCCATAGAAAATCATGATAGCTATATCTAAGAAACTAGAGCTGATGTGGTTGATCCAATGCCATTTTTTTAATCAGCGCCCCAAATAACCCCAGGAAAAAGCCTAAAAACCAAGATAACGAGAAAATATTTTTGGTTGAGCTATCTCTACAAACAGCCTTTAGTCAATGGATGAAATGTATACATTTGTTTCTGCAGTCTAAAAAGCACAAAAATGACCTACGGGGAAATGTACTATGCACCCTATGGGCTATATTCAACCCATTTCTTTTTTAAAGCTTTGAGATTATGAGAATCAGCTATAAATGTGGGATTTATATTTTGATGGGGTAAGGCAATGATTATTTCTTACTTAATTAAAGCAATGTTTGGAAGAATGTTCTGCTCCATAGCCTGGCACCACAAAGACAGATACAGAATATTGGTAAAAATATTTTCACCCTGGTCCTCCCTAGTATCTGTATCCATGAGGACACCCATTTCAGACAATCTTTGGGTGCCATTCCCCAAATGGTGGCTCTCTGTGGCTTGACTGTACTGCCTTCCTGGTGGCTCTGTGCTTGGTATGATTAGAGGAAAACATAGAGACCAGCAGTCCACCTGCTTTCCCATGTGGTTTTTGAGGCGGTTACGTGAGGAAACTAATGAGGGCTTTCTCTCTCTTTGGAACACAGGCAAGTTTGATGTCTACAGCAAAGTGTGCTAAGAAAGTGCTGCTGTGACACAGAACGGCTGGCTCTCCCCTCCCTTATTTACCTGTCCTCATTTTTAGATTCCTCATTTTGCACGTTCTTGTGTTTTAAAGCCTGCAATGTCTCTGTCCTTTATTCTACCACACACTTTCTGATCCTTCCACTTTATGGCTCTCTAGAGCCCCCTTGAGCTGTCTTCCTTTTCTATGGAACTGATTAGAGAGTACCTCAAAGCAGACCTGTTTTCTGGTACTTTGAAACTAGAAGCCCAGAGAAACAAATGAGAGTTTTAGTGGAATCTTTCTGCCATGCCCCTTCTTATTTCCTCTGCACACCAAATATTATTTTTCTTGGTGAAGGTACTCAGTTGTTCCTCTCCTCCTCCTACCCAGACCCACTCTGCTCAGCTCTCTTCCAACCCCACCCAACAGCCTGCTCAGTATTTGCATGATTAACGTATTTTTCTAAGTGGCCACTGCTCCAGCCAGTGTGCAAATTGGTGCTTGTGGTTTCCTCTTCGTGCTTCTGGTAAAAATCATACATTCTTCCATTTTCAAAATGATTCGACTATTCTATTCTGAATAAAAAGTCACTGCAGCAACAGCTGAGAGGAAACTTCCTTTGGCACAGATCTGTTGGTGTGTTAGCGAGGGGTCATTTCTGGTGTAATGAGTTGTCTCTTTTAAAATGGTATCATATTTGCGGTTCAAGGATTGTCTGGAAGAGTGGGAGAGGGCTGGAATTCCTTTCAACATTAGCCGCAACTCACAATTTTAGCTACTCCCTTAGCTCTATCATGTTTCTTTGGGGTGTGGGGTGGGGGGTGGGGGACGGTACAGTCTTTTTGACTGGCATCATACTAAAATAAAACTTGGAAGAGCATGTGAGAAATAATGACTGATCTTGTTTACAGAATGGAATAGTTGAGTGCTAAATCAAATTATTAGTCTTAAGTAAAGTTAGAATCACAGATTTATTGGCATTGGTAAGTGTTGTTTTATCAAGTCCCAGCAATTCAACATGTCTCTCCTAATTAAGATGGACAATTGGATCTATTTCTTGATACTTGCAGAAAGTGTTCCTGGGTGAGAAATCTCTTCAGTAGTTGAAATGAATGTAGGTCTGAATTTGTAAGAGCTGTTCGTGAATACCATAGCTCCTCCTCCTCCTTTGTTGCTACAGAAGCCATTTTGACTTGCTTGCGAGGCCAGCTCGAAACATCCCTTTCTCTTTGCCTATTTTTAATTCCTCTGTAATATGGCACTCAGTGCACTTCATTGTATTGGTGTTCTTAATATAAAGGTGTACACACCTGGATACTGCCTTAGAGACATCTTAGGTAGAATTACTCACGTATGATTATGTAAATGTAGACACAGACAAAAATCAAGTAAGGCATGTGTAAAGACTGATATGTCCCCAAAAGAAATAGTTATGGATTTCAGATTTGAAAATTATATTGGAGCAGCATTTGGGATTCTTGTTGCGTGCCTTCAAATCATTTCCAACTTATGGTGAAACTATCATAGGAATTTCCTGGAAAGATTTGTTCAGAGTGCTTTGTCTTTGCCTTTGAGACTGAGAATTACTCTCCCAAGGGCAGTCAGGGGGTCTCCTTTGCAGAGTAGAGATTTGAATTCTGGTCTCCAGTGTCAAAGTCCCACACTCAACAACTACATCACATTAGCACTCAGTATTCAAAATACTCGTCCAGAATGTTCTCTCATTGATGAAATTAAAGCTACATCACAATAAGGATTACAGTGATCTACTTTGCTCATTCCTGTGGCTGACCACACGAAAGGGCCTTTCTTTGATCAAGAGCATTTCAGAGCTTAAATAACAAAACATTAAAAAGAAAAGTAGGCCCTTTTCCAGCTTTGAAAACTAACTTTAAGAGGCTAAAAAGAAAACAAAAACGTTTTCACTTTAATTAAAAAAAACACATACACACAACCTAAACCAACAACCTCCAACCCCTGAATCAGCAGAAAAGGCCAAGCCTACCTAGGTAGTAGAAAGCTCCAGAACCTAGGCACTAAAATAGTTTTCTCCCTTACTTCCTTGACAACAAAGGAGCAAAATGAGAACCTCTGAAAATAAACTTAGCAGTACTCGTGCAGGTTCATATGGGAGAAGGTGGAGCTAGATAATCTAATGTTGTGGCAAATTTATGTGTTTAAGAGGGGTTAATAGTTTTTCATTATCTGCAAAGTCAGAATCTTTGCTATTTTCTTTTTAAAGTCCTTGGTGCACTCCTTTATCCAACATATGTTTGCAATATGATTCCGAGTGCTTCTTCCTTTTCTGAACACAGCTTGTCATGTTCTTGCAGAGAGAATAGAATTTCTTTTTCCAATTTTATACTTTGTTTGAATTCTATATTAGCCATCAGGTAATGCCCATGTATAGAATGCATTTGCACTGGACAAATTGTTGGTCTAGCAAAATTCAATCAGTCACTCTTCTGTTTCACTTCTTGATCCTAAGCCAAATTTTCCTACAATCCTTCATCCTATTCTGTTTCCTTCTTTAGCATTCTGACATCATTTGATTAAGAACAACAAAAAGGATTAATTGTTTTTTTTGGGGGGGGGGGATGTGATTAATTTTGTTTTGATGTGTGCTCAATTTTGTGCTGAACTTCAGCAGAGAATATTTCAATTTTTTCTTCTTCTGCCTGAATTTTTATTGATATTATTTGGTCAGACTTTGTATTATATCTTTTAACTACTTTTTTGACATCTCTTTTCTATCATAGTGCCACTTCATTTCTTCTTAGGTGTTCATTTGCGTGGACAGGGGGACTCCCCTCCCCTCACCAAACCAAGGAAGACACGAACACATGGTTGGGTTAAAAACTGGCCACAACTTATTTATTGACAACAATAACAAGGAAGGGTTGGCAGCCCATGCATGGGTCCTGTATCTAAAATCGGTCAGCCTGAATCCTGACCGATGCAAGCACGCCAGGGTGCAGCCAGGTAAAAGAGCGAGCCGGCATTACCCCGCACCACTGGCAAATAGGGCACTCCCCCCGCCTCCAATGGAGGGGGGAGGCCAACCCGATCCAGGGCCCATGCCAAATGCCGACCAGGAAGTTGTGACAGAATGATATCCGAAAGACAGCAAACAGGGTGGGAAGGGAGGGCCAAAAGAAGGAAGCGGAGTGACTCGGGCCAGCCTGGAGGGTCGCCTTAAAAGGGGGTGACCCCAGCCAATAGCCCTTGGTCCCAGGCCAATGGCTAGAAGGTGGGGCAGGCCACTGATTGGCTGCCTGCCCCTTAGTGGTGGGAAATGTTCCCGCCAAGCGAGGGGGCTTTTGGGAGAGAGAAGCCCCCCACCATCGCCATCTTGTATGGGTGCCCCCCACCCCGCAACTTGTGCACCCGGTAAGTTGGGCGCTGCCTTTCCTAAGAAAATGCTGTGTAATTATTTGGCTCAAAATGTCCCATTCCTGTCCACTTTAGCTCATTCGCTCCAAGTATTGCAATGTTTATGCATTCCATGTTCTGTTTTACTATGCCTAGCTTCTCCTCATTCATGTTTTTTGCATTCCTTGTCCCTGTAATATGTGCTGGGCAGCTTTAGGCATTTCTTTCCCCTCTGAACATGTTAACAACTCAACAGTCCAGTTGCATCATTAACCACAGTATTACTTGTAGATGTCCTCTGTTATGCCCCAGTAACTCATTGACTATCATTTTATCCAGCAGTTTTATCTCCTGGCCATATTTCTGATTTCATTTTGGATTGTCTCCTCATAGGTTTTATTTGTGATAAAGGGCATTCAGGAAAAGGTTTACTATGGTATCATTACTGTAGTCTCTAATAGCTACTTGGCCAATGTCACCCTCCCCCCCCCCCAATACACACATTCCTTTCTTTGTGTCTGTATTTTAAAACGTTTGCTACCTCAAGAAATTCACATTGTCAATAATATAGTGGAAGCAGGCTTTCTAATTTCAGGTTCAAAATCATTTTTGGCCACAAACCAATGGTATTCTACTTCCGTATGCTAGTGGTGTCTTTCCAGATATTAAAATGCAGTATATTAGAAAGAAACTGTAGCCAAGGGAGTAGCATTGACTTGAGTATGCCATGGGGTCATTCTCATTATGCTCATCATTTCTTTTAAGGATTTTGCCTTTCAGATATATATAGAGAGAGCGAGGGGGGAGGGGGGGAGAGAGGGGGGCATTTTTGGCAGCTTTCCAAATCTTGAAATGTAGGCAGGCATTCTTAAGGCTGGTGAGAAAAGTGAAAATTAAATATACAGTCAAAAGACATGATACGTGGTGAATTATTTTGGCTCTGTAATCTGTCCCTTTCTGTATTATAGATAATTATGGTGTATAAGTTGCATGCTTCTTTTTCTGTCTGAGTGTGCAGATGTAGTGAGATGGAATTAAACTGGACAATGCTTAAATATCAAGTTCATTCTGGAGTGCTTGTGCTTGAAAGCCCAATTGAGGCTAGGGTAGCCCAACCTGAGAGAGATGGATCCAGAGAGAACCCAGCCATCCTTTTTTTCTGCTCACGCTCTGGTCACATTTTGCTTAACACCAAGGGTTGAAGGTGGGGCTGCTTTTGTAGATTACTTGGAATTTGCAGTAGTCTCAAGACCACAGATGCACTACTGATTACAATTGGACATATGAGACATTTTTCTTTATTTTTAAAACAATAACATACTTGCTTCTGAGCTCATCCCAGAGTGCTGATTAGCCTCTAAATCACTAAGTGGCTTGTGATGTGGGTGGCTAAAGGACTACTTTCGCCCATATGAACCTGTATGAGTACAACCAAGTCAGTTTTCAAGGATTTTCATTTGTTTCTTCTGCTGTCAGAGAAGTGGGACCTGACTGGATATAAAGCTATATTAGTTGTAGTGCACAGTCACTGGAACTTTCTACTACCTAGGGAGGCTTGGCTAGTGCTATTGATTTTAGTTTTTAGTTTAGTTTAGTTTAGTTTGTTTTTTGTGTTAAAGTGAAGACCTCTTTATTTGCTCAGGTCATTTTGAGTTAGTTTTTAGGGATGAAAGAGGGTCTGCTTTTCTGTTTAATGTTCTGTTGCTTCATTGGTGTTTAAAATGTTTATATATGTTTATGCTCCGGTGGCGCATCAGTTTAAACCACTGAGTTGCTAAACTTGCTGACCGAAAGGTTGGCGGTTTGAATCCGGGGAGTGGAGTGAGCTCCCTCTTAGCCCCAGCTTCTGCCAACCTAGTAGTTCGAAAACATGCAAATGTGAGTAGATCAATAGGTACCGCTCTGGCGGGAAGGTAACAATGCTCCATGAAGTCATGCCCTTGGCCACATGACCTTGGAGGTGTCTACGAACTATGCCGGCTCTTTGCTCTAGAAATGGAGATGAGAACCAACCTCCAGAGGTGGACACGACTAGACTTATGTCAGGGGAAAAGCTTTACTTTTGCCTATATATTTTGTAAGTAGGTCCAGGAATAGTTTTGGATCAGGATATCAAGTTCTGAAATAAAATAAAAGCACCATGCATGCCCGGTCATTCAATCATTTACAACTAACAAAATCAACCTCTTGATTTTGTTTTGAGCTTTCTATAAGCTCTTGCCCTCTGAAAGTTTGAATACTAGTTAATATCATGCCATAAATAATTCTCTGCCACCCCAATTTTAGCTAGATTTAAAATGTCTTAATTTATCTCTATTCCTCACACTTCTTCCTTTGTCTTCAGATTACTGCAAACTGAGTTCAAAGTGCAAAAATAGTTTTCATTCATAAATTCACTATAGGATGAAGAGAGGGGAGGGGAGTAAATAGTGGAGTCTTGCTATTCCCAGTAGACTCAGGCAAAAGCAACCTACCTGTTGGTTCTTCCACAATACCTTTTGCCATCTGGATCACACTCTGAAGTTTCTTGGTCACATATGTCCTGGTTTTCATATCTGAAATGTTGGAGGGAATGCAGTAACATACACATTTCTTAACTCCATAGTATGTCTGGAATGCCTTGTATGTAAGAGCCAGTTGACAAAATTCAAATGGTCCTCAAGGAGAGTTATTACTAGCAGGATGAATAATTTACTATGTGGTAGAAAGATTTGTGAGATTATAAGCCATAATTACTTAGGGTGTAGATCAAAGCCGCATCTCTGCTAGAAAAAAAGTTATAAAGGCACAAAGGTAGTATTGTGAAATGACAAACCAAGAAAATCATCTTATAAATTTTGTACAATCTTTACATGCATGGGGATATACTAAAACACCATCATGGATACCTGAAACTGTGGATAACAGCAAATCCTAGATTTTGACTATACCTGGACTGGAAGAATTGCACCGGAGAACTGAAATAAGCCCACAAACACTTCTGAGAGGGATTTTTGGGAGAATGAAACTGTGGATATTGGATTTCTGCATAAGGGGATCATACTATACAGCTCAAGCAGAGACAGCATTAAAAATGACTGTGAAGTTTTGAAAAAAAAACCCCAATGTTTTCCAAATTCTGGACAGAGGAGCTTGCACAATCCCATGTGGATTTCTTCATCATGTACCATAGGAAGGAGGCAGAGAGGCAGTAAATGGAAATGAAACTCCTAACCTATGTTGGCAGGATCATAGTTCCTTATGTAATGGCCCCTTTGAGACAGAAATGATATTGAAACAATGACCAGCAGTTTTTACCATTGTCACCAATGCCTGGATGAAAATGCTGGATATAAAACATGATTGTTCTTTATGAAAGCGTAATGTGCAGTTCCCTGATGTGATGTAATTCTTTGGGTAAAATGTAATAACAAATGATAGCTCCTTCAGCAGGTTGCACAACACTTTCCTTGGAATGAGAGAACAGGTCATGTCCCCTGTTTACAGAATTCTATAAGATAATTATATAAATCATTTTCTATTAAATATTATAAGGCTCTGGAGACATTACTCTAAAACCCCAAGTCTTTTCTGAGATCAAATTTGCCTTGTAAAAATGCAGTGTCAAATTCTTCATGTAATTCACTAATGATATAACCTATTTAAGCATGGTAATTTCAAGATTAGAAAAAATTAATATCAGAAACAAGCACTGCAGGCTAGGGGTGTTCAGCTGCTTCTGACAAAGCCTGAATACCAAATGGTCTGTTCTGGAAGTATTCACATCTCTGGAGCAAAGTAGTCCTTTTCAGATCTCAATCAAGACAGCAGAGCCTGGAGACTTCCATGTCATTAAATCAGCGAATTATGTGTATGTGATCATATCAGAATCTGGACCAGAGTTTAGTTTCAATTTTAATTAGGTCCAGCAACTTCAATAGCTCCTTTAATGTTCATACTAAAACTCAGAGTATGTTTACTGGCTAGTCCCGATATTGATACTGCTGGCCTTCATGGACAGCCTGGTCCAAAAACTTCAAGCTTTGGAAGGGTATTCTTGCCATTATTTTTTGGTCATCTGATAAATTTCATGTTCTCCTAAAAGGAAAAATGCCAGATGGGGGATTATAATTCAGTGACTGAAAATTCCTGTTGCCAATTGGTGAATACATTTTCTTCATCTCACAAATGGTAATTCTTTGGGAAGGGACATTGAAGGACCAGCAACTGATGGATTCCATATCTGGGTTATAGTCTAAAACATTATTTCTTAAACTATTAGTCCCAACCCCAAATACAATCCCCTTAGATCAGTGTTGGGGTCATGAAAACTGACAACAGTAAAAGGTTTCTGAACAACACTTACTGGCAATTTAAGACATTTTACAAATCTGTTAGCAACTATGTGCAGCATTTACAGTGGAGTCTGCAGAAAATGCTTTGTACTTCATAAAAAGGAGAAATCAGCTTGTTTAGCAAGACTTACAAATGCTGATTTATTCTCAATAAATGTTTTGTTTTGTACTTTATACAGCCATATACTGGGGTCACATAAAACTTTCTTGGAGTCATGAGTTAAAAAATTTAAGAAGCCCTGATATCAAATATAAAAGGACCTGTCCAAGGTAGTGAACCAGGTCTCCCAAATAGGTTCAGCAATTTGAATAGTCGTTCAATATTCGGATTAACACCCAGAACAGATTCGCTGTCCCAGTAGTAGGGAAGCCACCAGTTGCTTCCACTTTGAAACAGCATTTCAGTACCCTTTTGCAAGTTGATTTTTACAGAAACAGTTATGTAAAAATGGCTGAGGAATTGGTGATAATGTATTTTTTGTGTATGTGATTTTATCTGAATCTGGACTAATTCTTCCCTAAAACCCAGTCTCTTGCATATTATTTCTTATTTGTTCCTGCTGTTTGCACCATCCTTGCATATTATTAGGTAAATCACCTCCCTTCAGTCTGTTCTGATCCCTTTACCCTATTCTGGCCCTAATTGCAGTTAATGTGAGTTTTAATATGCGTTTGTAGGAATGTCTGCAAGAAATAATATGGTGTCTAATGAATCTGTGATTACTTTTGTGTGTGTCAACAACAGGCATTTGGGGAAGGGGAAGAGGCAGTCTCTGGGGAGGTTGGGTGGGATTGGGAGGATATGAGTTTTAAAGGCCATTTTAGTCTATTTACTTTATTTTGCTTCTGTTTTTACCACACAGTTACTATTTAATTGTTTTAAACTTTTGTATTGCTCTTTTAAAATGTTTCTAGTGTGGATTGTTGAGTCCCCATGGGAAGAAAGGTGGGGTATAAATAAAGATAATCATCATCATCACCATCATCATCTTATCATAATCATCATCATATACTGTGTCAAGCATAAAGCTGAAAGAAAACTCATGTTGCCTCCCTTCCCTGGGAATTTTTGGGTGAGGCAGATATAGAGGCAGATGTGGCAAAATTGGTTTTTCTCTCCAAATGAATGTAAGCTCATAACAAGAACAACTTTGCACCTATACAACTGCCCATCTAACTGTTTAGTTGGCTTAATTCATGAAGCAACTATGATGCCAGATAGTTTTCTGTCCAAATGGCAGGCATTTATTGATGTCCTGTAATAGCAGGAATATATTCAATGATTCAAAAAAACAAAAGATCTACTACAGATCTAAACTTGAAATAGTTTCTACAACTCAAACATCTCTCCCCTCCCACAGACACACATTCATAGTCCATGTGCAGGCGTGCATTTAATTTTTCTGTCTGCAATTTGTGTGGCAAAATCTGAAAAAAATGACAGGTATGATCATAAAGTATTACTAGTAACCATTGAGTCATCTACTAAAGCTGCGCTTCATTCCTTTTTCCATGACTTTCTTTGCTGCTAATTCCTATCAGCAGTGCAACGATGTCTTAACAGGTAATAATACTGAGCAGGCTATGAAACATATAAAATACAATAAAAACAAATCTTATACCTGATGATCAAAAGATAGAGCCTATGTAAGTCTAGTTTGAAGTCTCATTGTGTGACTTTGGTGGAAAGAATCAATATGTTTCTGCTACTGTTAATAAAATGTGAGTTCGAAGGCTTGCTGATCACCTAAAACCCCATGAGTGGATCTTGCTCTGCCTTTTGCCTGCTCTAGTTAAATGTACTTTATGAGGCAGAGGTTTGCTTTTCAGAGCAAATATGGAATGAGTGGGTACCTTGCACAGAAGATATCTGTTTGCCTAAAGGGAATAGCTTTCTCCAGTAAATGTGGAAAGGGAGGAAATGACCTGCTGGACAACTTTTTTTCCCCTGTGGTGACCTTATAAGCTATTGAGTATGGATGGGAGATGGTCCTCCTGTAATTGTATTGGTAAACTGGCTATCATTGACGGTGGAAATTTTCATTTGCACACAACCTAGAAATTGGCCTGAGGGCTCCCATGAGTTTGCTGCCTTCATCTTCCTCTGCTTGCGGACAGTGAGAAGCTTATTAAACCTGCAGAATCTCTCCTAGTGGATTTCACGTTCTATAAAATGGCACCATTCAGGTTGAAATCTCAACTCTGGAAAAGCTGTAGTCTTGGTTTGGATTTGAGCAAGTGTTACAAGGATGGATGATGACAATTGTCCCATAAAAATTAAGTCAGGTAAACCACCATGCCTTACCATGCTTGAGTTGCTTGAGTTGGCTTACTTGTTTCCCCTTGCCTAAGGCCAAAGTAATTAACAGGATACTGTATTGTCGAAGGCTTTCATGACCGGAATCACTGGGTTGCTGTGAGTCTTTTGGGCTGTATGGCCATGTTCCAGAAACTTTCTCTCCTGACGTTTGGCCCACATCTGTGGCAGGCATCCTCAGAGGTTGTGAGGTACCTCACAACCCCTGAGAATGCCTGCCACAGATGTGGGCAAAACGTCAGGAGAGAAAGCTTCTGGAACATGGCCATGCAGCCCAAAAGACTAACAGGATACTCATAGGAAACTACCCAGTATTAGCTAAACCAGAGTTTTGCCTGTGGCTACAATCCTGTAAGTAGCATAGCAGGCCCATTCTGTGCTAGGTTGAGTCATATACCACCCCCTCGATTTGTTGAGCACCTTCTGAATTGTCCCTGGCCTCACATAGCTGTAAGCAAGATTGCAGAAACATCCAGCTACATCCGTACACTAGCCATAAAACAATTATTGTAGCACTGAGACTTCTGGAAGATTCCAGTAGCTCTCACCACTCATGTCTTCACTTTAGATCTGGCTATGGGGAGATGCTGTGGTATCCTGCTTGCTTCCCCAAAACAAGGAATGGCTATGTGGGGGCTGTGTAGACTGTTCAGTAAACTGGGGTTTTGGAAACTGAAAGGAAAGAGCCCCCCAAGTGCCCAGAAAATGAGATACACACATATCTTCCTAACAGGATGCCTGCCAGTGTGTGTCAGTATAGTATAAGCAAAAATATGAGTTGTAAACAGAATGCTTATAATTGGGGTCGTAGAGTGTGGCAGCAGAAACACAAATAAGGCTTACAAATGCATGCATGCAAAAACCCTCTGCATTCTTGATAGACTTCTCTTGGGTCCTTACCATGCTAAAGAAGTGACACTCACAAGACATTTTTGCCTCATGCTCTGCCCTTCCGCTGAGTCACACAGCAGAGGCTGTTCACTGGGGGCAGAGCTGGCCGCTCCTGTGTACAAGAGGTGCCTCTGATGGAGAAGATAAGCTCAGAGTTTACAAGTTCAGCCAAACAAAGTTGACTTCTTGTGCCTCCTGCTATTTCTGCCTCCCAGGTTCCAGTCCCTTCAGCTTGAGGTACTCCTGCGTTGTGCTCCTATTAATCTCCAGAAATGGAAGTCCTTATCATACAAATTAGAAACAGAAAAAAGACCTGCTGGAGTCTGCAGTCCTTCTTCCTGCCAGGTCACAGAAGCCTTTGCTGCAGAGTCTCTGGGCTGCTGTTTAGCGGCTCCCTTTGGAAAGGGGCACGGAGGGGTCATCCTTGTACCTGCTTGGACTCCTTCTGGGGGGAAAAAAGCTCTGACTTCAGCACTCACTTTATGTCAGCTCAGCTGGCATTCAAGTCCTGACAGTTGCCATAGCAACATGCAGAGCACGTGACTTCACAGGTCTGAACGGTATGCCTGGAAACCGGTATCATCTAGGGCCTCCGGTAACCATGGTAATTGTTGTCACGTGGTACTTACCTGTCTCCCAGGTAATCCTTTAGGCATCTTGATATAGCCAAGAAGTTACTTTGGCTGAAGTTACTGTATGCAAGAGGCACGTGAAATCCTTACAGGGTTTTGAGGGGACAAGTTTTCTTTTTTAAATAGCTCTGGTAACTAATCAGCACTGCATAGTGACACAAACCTTCAGTCACCATGGTAACTGATGGATATCACATAGAAACATCTACCTCATCTCCACATAGAAACCTGCTTGTAAGAGTTTTTAGTACTGGTGTATCCCCCCCCCTCCCAAGAAAAGTGTTGCTATTTATTCTGAGCATATTTTTTGTAATGAAGTGCGTTGTTGTACAAAGCAACCTGAACACTTGGCTATCATTACATGTCAGTGACAGATTAGAGACACTTTGACTCTAGCCTCACATGGAACCATTTTAACAAGACTGTGTTCATTGAACTACTGCTTTGGTGATATTGTGAAGCTACTATCAATAATGTTTTTCTTGGTATGACCCCTGAGATTTTAACAGCTAAGAGCAGATGCTGTGACACGGTGCTTTTGGTTGTGATAATTGCCCTCAGTTTGTGGCCATGAGTCCATATCTCATTTTTCCATGTCTTGGTATCTAAAGTACCCGAATACCCTCTTTAAAAAATGGAACAGGACCCTGTAGCTCAGCAGTTTGAATAGTTATATGGTTGAAAGATACTGATGATAAGGTTTTCCCTCTCTGTTCACAGAGATGTGTTGAGGAAGGAGAGATTCATTTCTCATTGTTCCACACCTGTCAAAGCACAGGGTCTGTTTAGGAGAGAGGAGGCAACACAGCATGGAGAGTCACATCAAATGTCATCTAACCATGCTTAATACACTTAATCCATTTTGATTTTAGAAGTGAAACCAAGCCAAGCCTAGCTGATAACTAGTGGAAGACTGCCAGGATATATCTGGGATTGATTTTGAAGTGATACTAGGAAAGGCCTGAAACCCAGGAAAAATGTTCCTGCTAATCAGAATTAGCAGTCATGCCAGCCACATGACCTTGGAGGTGTCTATGGACAACGCTGGCTCTTAGGCATAGAAATGGAGATGAGCACCAACCCCCAGATTCGGACATGACTAGACTTTGTTGGGAAACCTTTACCTTACCACATCCATCTTAACCAATTTGATAGAAATAAAGGTTTTATTTATTTATTTACTATATTTCTACTCTGCTCTTCTCACCTTAAAGGGTGGTCCAAAACTATTTAGTTGCTTGTGATTTCTTTTCTTTTCTATTTTATTTCCATTATTTGAAATGTATTTGCTGTACCAATGCTTTTGACACGAAATTAAAAAAAATACCTTAAAGGGGACTCAGAGCGGCTTACAGGTATGGCAAGATTCAATGGAAATCTTGCCATAACTAGCCAGCTTGTTCAATGGTCAGGGATTCTGGGAGTTGGAAGCACAAACAGCTGGGGGGCCACAATTTGAGGATGCCTGCACCAGACTGTTATCTGAAAAATACTGGAAGTTATTATGGTGGAAATAATTGATGCAAATGATCTGTAAAATGCACTACCTCGACTTGGGGAAAAATGGAAGCAGAATTTGGCGGAAGATCCTTCTGATCCTGCATTCATTCTGACTGGGGAAGGGGTGTTGTTATTCAGAAGTTTTTATGTTTCTTTCTAAGGAACCAACACCATCCTGGATTTGACCAAGTCTTATTGCATCTAGTTCTGTCCAGGCAGAGGTCGGTGGCATGGCCACAAATGGGACATGAACACAAAAGACCAACATTCAGGTTGATGGCCATGACTGCATCTCATGGCAGTGAATTCCACAGTTTGAACTGTGCACTGAGATAAGAAATACTTCCCTTGGAAAAGATCTTGGAGTCCTTGTGGACAACAAGTTAAACATGAGCCAGCAATGTGATGCGGCTGCTAAGAAAGCCAACGGGATTCTGGCCTGCATCAATAGGGGAATAGCATCTAGATCCAGGGAAGTCATGCTCCCCCTCTATTCTGCCTTGGTCAGACCATACCTGGAATACTGTGTCCAATTCTGGGCACCACAGTTGAAGGGAGATGTTGACAAGCTGGAAAGCGTCCAGAGGAGGGCAACTAAAATGATCAAAGGTCTGGAGAACAAGCCCTATGAGGAGCGGCTTAAAGAACTGGGCATGTTTAGTCTGCAGAAGGAGACTGAGAGGAGACATGATAGCCATGTACAAATATGTGAGGGGAAGTCATAGGGAGGAGGGAGCAAGCTTGTTTTCTGCTGCCCTGCAGACTAGGACACGGAACAATGGCTTCAAACTACAGGAAAGGAGATTCCACCTGAACATTAGGAAGAACTTCCTCACAGTGAGGGCTGTTCAGCAGTGGAACTCTCTCCCCCAGACTGTGGTGGAGGCTCCTTCTTTGGAGGCTTTTAAACAGAGGCTGGATGGCCATCTGTCGGGGGTGCTTTGAATGCGATTTCCTGCTTCTTGGCAGGGGGTTGGACTGGATGGCCCATGAGGTCTCTTCCAACTCTACTATTCTATGATTCTATGATTCTATGATTCTAATAAGATCAGCAATTATCATTGTAGTAGTAGTAGTAGTAGTTGTTGTTGTTGTAATTATTATTATTATTATTATTGTATTTATTACCTGCCTCATGAGAATGGGCCAGGGGGTACTATATAATGTTTTCATTATTTTGTTTCCAAGTGTTTTAAATTTTAGATCTCGATCAAGAGTGAAAAGCAGAGTATAAATAAATATAATAATAACTCTGACAGAGTGCAATCTGACTCTATAGTCCAACTGAAGCCCTGAGTCCCTTTGGGGAGATAGGGTGATATATAAGTAAAGTTTATTTTATTTTATTTTATTTATTTCAGTGTTCCTCCTTCTTCTTGTTGCTCCTCCAAGCACTCCACAATGAAATACCATATTGGATTAGAACCACCCAGCAACAAAGAACAATGCTAAAACTATCGGATTATGCTGAAATTGTTTCACTAACCATTTCTGGATTTTTTAAAAAAGTAGTTCTGCTCATGCATATAACACAAGGTTTGTGATATAGACTAATTTTTTTTTGATAGCAGAAAGAAGAATTTTTATTTCCTGTGATAGGCTGGTGTTTGTTTTAGAGGGGAAAATGGCAGAACACATATACGTAGGATATGAACTGGAATGGCTTATGGTGGAAGCTTATGAAATATTATAAGAGATTATATGCTTTCCTGAACACCTGCCTCTAAGGCTTTTTGGAAGTTTTCCTCTTCATTTGGCACATTGGACTGTGATGAGCAGGAGGACCTTCGCTTCTTCAAGTGTAGTTTGACAAAAAGAGGAAAGAGATACTTTGCCTTCCAGGCATCTATGAAATTTATCACAAGAGCAACAGATCCTAGGGAAAATCCCTTTGGATTAATGCAGAAAAACATCTGGTCAGCCTTGGTGCTGGATCTGAAGGAAGCTCCAAGTAGATAGACATATAGAAAGTGTGAGAGCTGGTTTTATTCAAAACTGATTGAATAAAGTAGACTATTTTACCAAAACTTCCAAATGTTCAGTTCTGTGGCACTGTGTCTGTTTTGGCTTGAGGATTTATTTCTGTTCATTTTGTGGTTAATTTATACACACACATTCATCCCCTACTGAGTGGTACAGAGTGGTAATACAGTGTACTTATCGTGAGGGTTACGTTCCAGGACGATCCGCAATAAGTGAAAATCCGTGAAGCAGGGATGCTATATTTATTCTATGTGTGGAGGAGATCAAACCACAGACCACTTACTACAATGCAGTCTGTACTTTATTTTAGCAGTTACAATATATAGTACACCGGCAGAGAAGAAGAATGGAAGCTAAATAACTCTTTTTTTTTATTTCCAACCCTTCCCTACTCTCCCCCTTCTCCCTTTATTTCTCCCTCCCCCCCCCCTTGCAAAAATCTGCAAAACAGCAAAAATACCGCAATAAATGTGTACATTAATATTAATTGAAAACCCATGAAACAGCGAGGGAGCGAAAAGTGAACCGTGAAGTAGCGAGGGAACACTGTATACTAAGGAAAAAAGGGCGATTAGATAGTAAATAGTCACACAGAAGCCTTAATTCCAATAAGTACAGTTTTTCTCCATTCTGGATTGTAAGGTGTACTACTGAAAATCTGCTCTGTAATTATTGTGAAAGGTATAGAAATAGGAACCCTGCCCTCCTTTTTATTCTGGTCACAAACTTATTGCATCCAGAAGAAGAATAAATCACCAGAGTGTAAACTGACATCGTTATGTCCTCTTTTTACAGGATCATCACCTAAAGTATCATGTATATCATGCCAACGTCAATGCTCACATCTGCTGCACAGTACCTTAGAATAAATGAAGACAGGATTTCTAGGAGCACTTTCTGACTGTTGTGCCAATGCAAAGCTGATCTGTTTGGCATGTTTAATGACTCAAAATCAGTCTCCGATCCACAACTTGGCAGAGAAAAAATAGCTCCTTGTAGAGTTCACATCACAATTGGATTCAGGTGGCCAGTAACTTCTTTTCACTTGGTGATTGTATAAGTGATTTCATGGTGATATTCCTGCCATGGAGGCTGTTGTTCTAACAACAGGCACTAGACCAGAGCATGTGGCCCTTCAAGACTCAATCCATCCAGAGTGACTTTTTCTGGTCTTCCCCAAAAGGGTGAATTGGCTTATGTCAAGGCTTCCAGGAATGGAAATTCAACTTTTAAATAAATTGTTAAGTCATTTTGCATAATTTAATGTAAATATAGGTTTACTTAAAAAGAGAAGTAGAGTTCTGGGCACTTAAGTCAAGGGTCATTTTTGGCAGACTGTGTGCCCCCCCTCCTCCCAGGGTCCAGGAGCTCAAATTGGCCCCTGGACCTGCTGCAGTAGTTCTTTCACTCATGCATTCCCTCAACATATCTTCCAACATATCCCCCTTATTTTGCAGAGATAATTCCAACTTCCACTTCTCCTTTTTCTTTTTTTTGCTTTACTTCAAGTGCTGCAAATTGAATTGTGCAAGTAATTTGCATTATGATTTTTAAAAACCCACATGATTAGCTTGTTGGATTCTGTGTGCGTACGTTTGTAATTCAGGCCTTTTAAGGGATCAATTATATTTATAGATAGTAATACATACATATGGCCTCATAGCATAATGTAGCCAAATGAAGTGATTCTATTAAGTGTTTCAGCCTTACTTTTGCTCAGGTTACTCTGTTCGCTATAGGATACTTTAAATTAGGATACTTTTAATGATGGTCCATTTATTGTAATATTGCTAGCATTCAAAGTGAATGTAGAAAATACCAGGTAAAGATTGAAATAAAGATATTCGCCAACCCTTTTGGGAATGAAGGGAATTTTAGATGACCTGTCAATGTTTAGCAGTATATCTTCAAAACTTCAAATATTAGCAAGACATGCTTGCCATTCTTAACATTTACATGTAAATGTAAGCACACATCAAACTTAGGACACTCACTATAACCTTAGCATACACATATAGCACTGTGGCTAAAAGGATCAGCAGTAACCGATACAGTTTCTAAACAGCTGTGCTCACAGAGGGCCTTTAGCAGAAAATCTTGTCCGTTAAACACTGTGGTGCTCTTGTAATAAAGCAGCATGTGCTCTATGTGTGCTTAATTTAATTTACCCCATATTCTTCCTCCTTTCACAAATGTATCTAGTAACAAACTTAGTGTTTTATAGATTACATGTTATGTATGTGAGAACTGTTTAGGTTGACCATGCCTTTTTTCCTCTTTCATGTACTAGAAAAGCTACCTGCAGACAAATTCAATGCAAATACTTAGGGGAGTTTATTAATCTTTTTTTCTTGCTCTCTGTCTGAAAACATGAATGAATACATGAAACAGATTTGTAACAAGGATAAACCAAAGCATAATACAAGAATACCAATATTTTTCTTGTTTCTAAATGATGATCAAGCATCTCTCCCACAAATTTAATTGATTCTCTCCCCCCCCCCCCCAATTGATTTTTCTTTTTCACTATATATCAGAACAGGAGCCATTGCTTAAAAAGAGTTCCCTCCTAAACAAGACCTATCAGTTAATTGTGATCTTTGACAGATCTACACTATAAAAATAGCTACCAAATAAGAGCTCATAGTATTCAGGGGAGAGGCTAAGTGTGTTCTTTTCCCCTTAACAATAGCTTGAAATTGGTAGTGAAACATTTCACATTAAGATGATAACTACCTGTTGATATCACCTTGTTATTGTGCATCTTCAAATCGTTTCAAAATTATAGCGTCCTAAGGCGGCCCTATCATGAGGTTTTTCTTTGGCAAGATTTGTTCAGAGGGGGGTTTGTCTTCCACTGAGGTTGAGAGAGCATGAGTTGCCCAAAGTCACCAGTGGATTTCCATGACTGAGTGGAGATTTGAACCCTGGTCTCCAGAGTCGTAGTCCAATGGCTCTCTAATGTCAGTGAGGCCCCTTCTACACAGCTGTATGAAATCCACATTGAACTTGATTATATGGCAGTGTGGAGTCAAATAATCCAGTTCAAAGCAGATATTGTGGATTATTTGCCTTGATATTCTGGGTTATATGGCTGTGTGGAAGGACCCTCAGTGTTCAGATGCAACCAGAGATGCAGCTTCAAAGACTATTTGGCAACCTTGCTTGCTTTGTCAGCTGGAGTAAGTCATAAATATACTTCAGCCATCATCCCAGTCAGGCCTGAGAGGCATTCTGCTCTCAGTTGTCAGGTGCCAGACAAGGACATGATCCAAGCAGGCAAGGTTATAAAGCCAGAACAAACACATTAATACGTAGAAGTGGAGGGGGAGTAGCATTCCCGAAAACCAAGTGAGTGAGCTAAAGCAAAAGTAGAATTCCAGAAAAGCAAATGAGTGGAGAGGCTGGATGTTTAATCCTAGGATGTATCCACACAGTTGAATGAATACAGTTTGACACCACTTTAAATGCCATGGAATCATTGGAGTTGTAGTTTTACAAGGTCTTTAACCTTCTCTACCAAGTGCCTCATCAAACTACAACTTCCATGATTCCTTAGCACTGTGCTATGGCAGTTACACTGGTGTCAAAGTGCATTAATTCTACAATGTAGATGCACCCCTCAGTTGAACAGGCAGAGGTTAAGACTTCCCAGGGCTCAGGTGAGCAAGGGATAGCATGTATGGTCAGTGGAAGTGCAGGCTTTCGGACTGGACTGGGTGGCAGTTATGGTCTCCCAGTTCTATAATTCCATATTGGTTTAAAACCAAGGTGCTTTAAAAACAGCTTTCAATTGAATTCTACTAAGAGCATTTTTCCCCCAGAGAATTCATACTATAAAATAAATAACAGATATTTAATTCTGCCTGTCTTCATGTTGTGAGCTATCCTTTGGTCGCATTCTGATAGAAAGGTGCATTCTAAGGACCTCATCATATGGAGATCCTTGGTGCGGGGAACAGCGGGGGGTCCCTAGAGTAGCAAGGCAAATCGTGGGGGCAGTGGGGAGAATTCAGTGCCCTGCATCCCCTGTGTTACCTTCTTGTTCATCACATGCCAGCAAGCATACCTTTCCTGCATGCTCCTGTGCTGTCTCCCATGTTCAGAATTCCCCGTCATAGAACACTTCACCGACGCAGCCATCACAGAGCTCTGCCAGAAGTAGCTGTGCATCATGTGTTGAGATCCCACAGGCTCCATGCTGGCTGCATTGGTGAAGTCTCCTATGATGGGGAATTTTACAAATGTGATTAGGTCCTTAATCAGTTATTAACTAAATGACTGAGGATAGGATTGGGATAAACATTCACCTACTTTTCAAAAACCCCACAGTTGATGCCCCAGAAAACATTCATGATGCCCCTTTAGGTTTATAGCTTTGGGGAAAGAGTCTTGAAATTTTGAGGGAAGGTATAATTCAAGGAAACTGCAAATGGTGTGTGTGCATTTTCTTGCAATCAGCTATGATGCAAAACCCATAAATAAAATAACACTGTTGCATTGCTATTGATTGCAGCCATATTCACTTATGGATGAGCTGGGACTACTGTATCTTGGTTTTCTTAGCTTTTGTCCTGAAAGGGCTTCCCTTTGTCCTAAACTATAAATGAACCTGGAAGGTATAACTCATTACTCTTTTAAATTTAAGAAACAAAGATTAAACAAAGATCTTGGCTTCCTTGTTGCTAGTCTCCATAATAATTGCACGCACACACCTACACATGCATTTCATTTTGCTGAACTCTTGTTTTATGCCACCATTGCTCCATGTCAACGTCCCTGCGTATCTGAAGTTTTATGTGTTCTAATATGCTGATGAAATCTTGTGTAAAACTTAATTCATCAGCTCCAGCCTTCTGAACGTCATCCTGTGCTTTTAACATACCTTCCAACCTTTTACAGATGAAAACTGGTATTGTTGTACTACTGCCATCCTGGACATGCCTTTCACAAATAGTAGTTGCTTAGCGCTACTATTGATATCTCTGCAATCAACATCTATTCCATTAATAGGCCTCTCAAGATGTGGCGATGGCAGCCATTGCTATCAGGTATGCCCATGTATGTATCAAAGGGATGAGGGGGAACATTGGCCATAACTTCCCTTATTCCTCTGCGAATTATATGTCCATAAATTACCAAATGAAATCATGAATTAACCTCCTGACCTGGTTATGCTTACTCAGAAATAGATCCTATATGGTTTGGGTCCAGGTTACCTACAGGATGGCCTCCTCCCTTATTAGGTCCTCTGGGGGCATTTACTTCAACCAGTCAAAACCTGAGTGTCACCCAGCGCCCTTCCACACAGCCCTATAGCTTCTGTGTTTTGCTTATTAATATATTCTGTTTTTTGTATTGCTTGACTGCATTTACCTGCTTTTCAACTGTGAAATGTTGAAAAGTATGGTACTTTATGTACTATTGTGAGGCATATACCTAAACTGTTACTCTAGAAATCAGGCTGGATGCAAGTTGTTTTAGAGTTGTTTAGAATTATTGGTTTCAACACTGAAGAAAAGGTTGTGGAACTAGAGAATTGCCTGGTTCTGATACTGGTTCTGAAATCCATATGAAATAGATTGCTGAGGCCTTCTAGGGCACTGTGATGGGTAACTTCCACACAGAACACATTTGCCCTCAGTAAGATGTATTCCCAATGATAAATGGTGAGATCTGGTGGTGGTGGGGGCCTTCCTGGATCTTTGCTATTCAATCTGATGAGAAATTCAAAATCACAGTTTAAATACCGGTGGGGGGGGGGATTCCATTAGTAAAGTATGAAAATGCTATGCTGTTATTAGAATAGAGTCTTATGATTTGGGAAGCATCTAAAATCTTGAGAGTGTGATCCAGACCTGCATAGTGCATTGCTAATCTTTCTCTTAGTCTGGGACTTCAGGGCCCTGAAATCAATCACTTCAGGGCACCTCCTATGCTTGTAGGTGAAAGTGCTTTTAAAATCAGGATTTCAGGCTTTGGGAGTCCTTACGTTTTTAATTATATGATGAAATATGAAAGGCACTCTTGATTAAGTAACAAAAGGAAAAAGTGAATTGGTTCCCTCTTAATTTAGCAACAACTTGCAAGAGTAATCTTTTTAACAGCTCTTTATTGCTTGCTGGCTAGTAAGTGAAGGCATGGAGTGACACAAAGGGCCCTTCCACACAGCCATATAACCCAGAATATCAAGGCAGATAATCCACATGATCTGCTTTAGATTATCTGAGGCCAGTTCCAGACAGGGAAGAAGTCCACGGCGACCCGGGTTTTAAAAACCTGGGTTGCGGTGACCTTCTGTCCCCACAGCAGCCCAAAAGCCCGTGCTTTTGACACTGGGTGTCTAGATGCGCTCCCGAACCTTCTGGAAGAACATCCAGACACCTCAACCCCCATCCCAAAACCCCTTAAAAACCCCTTTAAAAGAAAATAACTTACCTGGCCACCATTACCATGCTGCCAGAGTCCTCCTGGCGAATCAAAATGATGCACCAGGGGAAGGGGGGGTGAGAAGCGATTTTCCTCTTCACCCCCCTTCTCCTGATGTGTCATTACCCTCTCACCAGGGTAATGGCAGCTGGGTAAGCTATTTTCTTTTTAAGGGATTTTAAAGGGATTTGGGGGAAGGTGTTACAGCCCTCTGGACTGTGCGGACTACCCCTTCGGTAGCCCCAGGACTGCCAAGGGGGCAGTCCACACAGGGCCCATACTGGATTAGGCCCGGGTCTTTCAGGTTGTTTATAAATCAATCAATCACTAATTATAAATAGATCACATTCAGCAACATCCTCTCAGAACTGTGAAATGTCACCCTTTATATCTTGTAGGGAAAATGAGATAACATATTTCATAATATTTGAGCTATTGATATAGTATTGATATGCTACGGGGTTAGGGAATACAATGTAATTTCTCTCTCCCTCTCCCCAACCATACTCAAAACTCATTGTGTGTGTTTGTGTGTATGATCTTTAACTGGAAAATACTAGTTGGCTGGCATTTGCTAATTCTGTTCAGAAAGGAAGCAAAATGTAATTTTTGCAATTTTCTTCCTGCTGTGGGGACATATTTTGCAAAACATTCTCACAGGGGTTTTTTCTCCCACAGAAAATAGCATTTTGCACCAAAACATTTATATGCAGAAATGTTATTTTCTATATAAAATACTGCCGTGGGAATTATTCTGCACAAAAATACTCTGTCCAGAATAATTCTCACTACAGCATTTTCTGCATAGAGAGGAGTTTTTTCGCATAGAAAATAACATGAAAAACTGCAACTTTGATGCATTTTTTCCAAATAATATTTTCTTCCCTATTGACTCATAGACAAGAAGAATACATTCTAGTTCTCCTTTTTTTGAGTTTCTTCTTCCTTTTCCATTCGGTTTTCGCATCCAACGTAAGACAAATCTCACCACAAGAAGCAGCATCCACTATATTGTGTTGAAGGAAATGCCACTGGTATTTTGGTGTTTTGAGCTTGAGTCATGAAAACAGCTTAACTATCATGTTCCTAATAATGTACCTCTGATTTTTGTGAACTATTTAAACAGTGAGAACAAATAGAAAAAATGGTTTTGACCTTAAGAGTCCTTCTCCTTTCATCTGTTCTGAATTGCACTACTTAGCTTTTCCCAGGATTCTGCAAAGTTTATGAAGATTTTTGTAAACCTGTGACTTAGCAGATGCCTATCATTGGCAGTCTAATATTCCCTTTTATTGTTATTTCAGGGAAATGCATGTTTGTGCATGAAAAGAGAGGGAATGTGGAGAGAGAATTAAACTAGTTAGCCATTAAATTCCTACAGGGAGATTTAGGGCAGACAAAATTCACCACAGCTATGGGGTCTTTATTATTGTTTTCAGTATCTCTAGCTAGGCATGATCCAGCAGAAGAGATCTCTTCATGCTGATGGTGTTTATATTGTGGGAGCATACAAGGACACTGTATCCTAAAGGCATTGCAAAGATGGTTCCCAGCTTGGACTCAGGAAAGCTCTGATATTGTGGTAGGAGGTGCTAGGCTCAGCAGTGAACTTTTGCGTTCTCTCCCTTTGAACATGTCCCAAAGTCATTAAAGGTGAAGAGCTGGTTGTAACTGAAAATGATAACAGCCACATTTTGCTCGTTAGTTTACTTTTAGTACAAAATATAGTTGAACTTGTGTTGTCAAAGGCTTTCATGGCCAGAATCACAGGGTTGTTGTGTGTTTTCCGGGCTGTATGGCTGTGACGCCTCAGGGCAGCGTGAGCACTGGGAACCAGACACGGAGGCCAATAAACAATCTAATATCTTTATTAAGAAAATAAAGGAGTCAAACAAAAATAAGCAGAGTATATAGTCCAGCAATAGGTCTTTCAGAAAAGGTCAAATATAGTCCAGTAATGTGAAAGTAGATGTCCAGTATTAGAGTTCAAAGTTTTAAATTCAATAACCGAAACACACTCAAACTTCTAGGCTGTTTGAGTGGGGATTATAGCAAGGTCTGTCAAAGAGTTCCAGGTTTCAAGCCCGAGGCTAGGATAACAAGGCAAGGCAAAGTTAGTCGTGGTAAAGCTGAATTGCTGTCCAGGTTTGGCAGGGAGATGAGATGCAACGCCCAGTCTACTCGAGAGTAGCGCACCGCAGAAACTAGTGTCGATGTGATTTCCTCAACTGACACGTAGACACCGCAAAGGTCAGCCTGCGCACAGAACTTTTATGGGACTTCAATCTCCCCTCAACCCAGGTGTCTGAACACTCTTTCCCAAGGAAAAGTGGACTAAAATCAACAACTTGCCAGATGCAACCCTCCCAGGAAACTCTCAAGGGAACTGGCTCAATTAGCGCTTGCTTTCTCTGCTAATCTAGCGCTTTTTCTCCTATTCTGCTTCTCCGAGCGAGATGCTTCCCAAAACAATCTTTGATCAAAAGGAGCGCTCTCTGGAGAACCAGGCTGTCACACAAGGGCCTTTGTAATTAACTGTGGGCTAGAACTGTCAACAGGGGACATCTGGAAGGGAGCAGAATCTTGCTGAATCGGCACAAACCCCATATCTTCTTCGGTCTGATCCATAATGGCTACGGGGTCATGACTCGAGGGTCTCTGAGACACTACAATGGCTATATTCCAGAAGCATTCTCTCCTGATGTTTTGCCCACATCTATGGCAGGCATCCTCAAAGGTTGTGAGGTATAGTGGAAAAAACTAAGCAAGGAAGGTTTATATATCTGTGGAAGGTCCAGGGTTGGAGAAGGAACTCTTGTCTGTTGGAGGCCAGTGTGAATGTTTTAATTAATCACATTGATTAGCATTAATGGCCTTGCCAGATTCATGTCTTGGCTTCTTCCTGCCTGGGGGGAATCTTTTGTTCAGAGGTGTTAGCTGCCCCTGATTGATTCATTTCTGAAATTCCTCTGTTTTCAGAGTGTTGTTCCTTGTTTACTGTTCTGATTTTAGAGGGTTTTTTTTTAATACTGATAGCCAGATTTTGTTGAACTTGTTTAATACTGGTAGCCAGATGAACTTGTTCATCTAAAAGATAGGACAAAAATATGAGATTCTACTAAGAGGGCTCACTAGGTGGTTAAGATTTCATAGCTCATAACAAGTTTGGCAAGTGTTCGGTCAAACATCAGGAGGTAAAATATTTGGGAAGTATTCAAGATGGGAGTGAAGGAGAAAGCAACCATAACTATTTCATGTGAGAGATGGAGAAAGAATCCTTAGGCTTGCTGGTCCTTGGGCCACTTAGACTCATAGAATAGTGTTATGGCCTTAGCTTCAGTCCACTCTGAAGATCAGGCTTTGTGAATAATTGAGTTGACCACTGAAGCATGTATCTCAACAGGAAATAGAACCCACAACTCTCAAGGGTTTCATTAAGAAGGTTAGCCAGAGACCAAACATTTTATGACCCAGAAGCATATTATGAAAGAAACTAGTTGCAGACTTCACTTGTTTTTTTTAGTATGTCTCGGTGGTGATATGAAAAAAATTAATAGTACCTTCTTAACATCCATGAAATAATTTTATGTTAATGTTTTTAAAGTGGCTGTTCCACCTCTCTTTATCTGTCTTTACTAGGGAGAAGTTGGTCAGAGACATTATTATGGTATCAGGGCGATGAAGAAGGAAACTGTATAATAGATGTATACAATGTCTTTTATTTGTCATATGGCTGCATGCCGGTGATTGGTAGAAAATGGTGCTTTAACCTTACATAAACTGTGGTTGGAGGGAGGAGTCCACTAGTCCCTAGGAAGCATTTATACTACAAAGCAGAAATGGAAATGCAGATGCCATTCCTGTTTCCATCACTAAATCAGGAAGCAAGGGATGGCGAAAAGTGTTTCTTGGCTTATAAGACTTTGTTTTAGTTATAGACCAATGGTGGGATGAGGTGACACTTGGGGAATCTACTTGTTTGTTTAACACCAATCCTGAAATTTTTGTAAGTGTGTGCAAAAGACATACACAACTGTGAAACAAAGGGTTCTAGGCCCTAGTGAAGGCTTTGAGCATTACGATTGAAGAGAGGTTTCATTCTTTCGGTATAAAATGTCACCCTGTATTATCCCAACCTTCTCCATTTAAAACTTAAATTTTAAAGACTCTAATGAAGAGCAGTGAGGTAAGGAAGTTGTCAGAATTTGAAGACGCTATCTTCCTAAAGTACCTTATTGTTTATGTGTGGCACGTATAGATATGAACTGTTTTTAAGTATAACTTGGGCAGCCAACACATGGTCTGTGAACTGTATGCATCCCCCATCTGTGTTTTTTTTTCCTACCACACAATGCTCCCCTGTCTACCTAAGAGAACTATATCTGTTTGTCTATCCACCTAAAATGCTGTTTTACTTTCAAGGGAACATTTTTTCTTTTTCAAAACAGGGTGCACATGCCTAAAATACCTTGTTTAGAAACCAGATTCGCACTTCCAGAAGCTTCTTGGAAGTGCTAATTTACTAGTAAAGAAGTTATATAAAGATCCCATACCATGTTTTGATGGAAAATAAATGAAAAGGAACACCATCCTCTTGACCTTTTCATCATGGCCCCTTTGGATTGAGGTGATGTGTGTAATAGCCACTGGTGGATTCATGGGGGCAGTATGGAACTCTGAAACCTACAAGCTGCCCAGCTGCCATGTGAACTTGAAACTAGGTCAGCACAGTATGTTTCATTTCAATTTCAGCTACAATTTTTTTCTGAATCATGGCTCTGCTCTGTGACAATAATAGGAAATATTATATCATCCAGATTCCCACACTGGTGAAAAAGATGATCATTCTAATAATGTGATAGCTTTTCTTTATTAAGATTCCACACTAAAGAAAAAATAGCTTTTCTTTAATAAAAGTTCCCTTCACATATCAGTAATGTGCAAAATATACTTACATGCAACTGGTTAATGGTTCTGCAGTCAATTAAAACAAATCTTGAATACTTCAATAGCTTGTATAATTGCATTTTTTCACAAATGTATGCTTTTCTCACAGGAAGTATCTATGGGTCTGGAAGAGATACCTCCTTGTCTTGCTGCCAGCCCACAGGCATTCACCCATACAATACATGTCTTCACTACGATGGTCAGTACTGATTGACTCTCTTTTCCTACCCCTGAGGATGGGGAAAGTAAGCCTTTCTGTGGATCCATCGCACCCACAATTTCAGGTTTTGAGCAGGCAATATGCAGTTGTGTATGTAATCCCAAAATAAGTGGTGTAGAGATTCAGTTCCAGAAACACTATTACTGTTGCTCTTCTTGTTTCAGGTCTGCCTAGCTATGGGATTCCATCTATTGAAATGCGGGATCAGAGTGGCTATGATTTCTTGCATACTGTTTCAAACTAGATATGCTAGCGACAGACACCAGTGACAATTTGGAAACTCTACAGGCTCTGTCAAGGTTCAATTCTTGTCTTCAGCAGCAGTCACTATATTCTACCTCCCATGGATCAATCAAAATCAATTTGCTGAAATGCCAAGTATAAACAACTAACTTAAAAGTTTGTTGGCCCTTAAAAGGCAGTTTCTGAAAGTCTGGCTGTTGCACTCACATAAACTAGAGCTCATAGCTGTATGCTTCCCTCAATTAATTAAAGCAGGGAAATGAAGTAAAACTCCTGACTGACTTGATCTGCCAGGAAAGAGGAGTCAATATTGTTCAGAGCTCAAGGTGGTTGACTGCATAAGGAAAGAAGTTGATGTTAAGTAGCATCAGCTTCATTTGGTCTGTTTTTCTCTCTCCTTTTCTCCCCTTTTTTTGATGAACCAGGGCTTATTTTGAACACAATTTACACTTGATTCATACAGTAGTTTTGGCACTCCAGACAACAAATGAGTTCTTGTGCTCATGGTAAAGCGGGTTGCCAAAAGGTTTCTCCAGACAATCACTTTGTAACACAGTGAGCAGGACATTTGTATTTCAAGATTGGTACATGAAGTCCTGCCACTGGAGGTGGGATGGCACACTCCTGTTCCCTTCCCTGCTGTGATGACTCTGCAGTGCAATAATCACCTTACTACCCCCTTTGTGTTCTGTAAACCACATTATAGTGCTATGATACACTTTAATTGCCATGGTTCTGCACTATGGGATCCTGGGATTGATATTTGTGGGATGTGCTTGCAGAATTCTCAGCCAGAGAATACTATAGGGTGCAGCCATGGAATAATATGCTTTAATTCTATAGTGTAAATGGGCCTCTGGCCTTGCAGGACTGAGCCCTGTGGTTGAGGTGCAACAAGAAACCAATGATCAGGGATCTCAAACCAGCCAATTTCTCTGTACCTCATTTCAAGCGTGGTTATGTCATCACTGCCTCATGTCAAAGACCTCCATGAGGAAGACATCAGGCCAATAGAGAGCCAATAGCTGCCAATTTTTGCTCTTAAAAGTGACCAGTAGCAGTGGAGGGGAGCTGTCAGAGGTTCCTGCAGTATGGCTATTGCCTCACCCTCCTTGGCTGCAGAGGGGACTGTGCTGATATAGCAGGGTGGTCCTTATCTCTTCTGAGCTGTTGCAAGGAGTGCTGCATGGGTGCTGAGGCTGTGACACATGTTTGCAGAGAACCAAACATAAACACTGTCACTTTAAATTACATTGCTTGCTCTTCATTGTTCAGGCACTAGCAGTTCCAGCCTTGATCAAGCCTTCTGAAATCTGAGCCTAGGAAGCCAGGGCCAAGAGCAAAAAGACTTCCAAACCAAGACCCGACTGCTGTTTCCATTGTGCTTTGGGAGAGCAGCCTTGGCTGATTAAGAAATTGTTGCATAACCTCTTAACAGGGCTGTTTCCTTCCCTGGTTTCTCTCCTGTCTCTCCCCGCCAATTAATCCAGGAAGTGTTTCCCCAAAGAATCATCCTTCAAACAGAGGCTGTTCCTCAGATAAAGGAGCTGCATGGTCCCACCTGTTCAGTGTTTACAGCAGGGAAAACAGTGCTGCAGATTTGTTTTTCTGTGTATTTTCTACAGGCAGCAGTGTTTATTTGCAGTAGTTTAGGAGCAAGAATGAAAGGGTGGCATTGTGAAGGACAACACCTTTCAGGTAGATAGTGTCAGGTATTTCTTCAACCTGAAGCAGGGTTTCTCAGTTCAAACCTTCAAGCAATACTAAAGTACTGTCTATACCAATGAGGGGCAACCTTTTGCACTTGGTGTGTCAAAATTCACCAAAAAACCTAGCATGACTTGGGTGGTGTGTCACTTCAAGAGAAAAAAAAACATAATTTCGCAATCTGTATAGTTTAAATAACAAAAATATATAATTGTAATATATAATTGTATTTAATAAATCAAAAACTATTTACTACCATTATTTCCATGTACAACAATCTATGGTACCTTTTGCAATTTCCACGCTGATTTCTCTCTATTGTAGTTTCAATGTAGTCATGAATAATGAATAATATAATAATAATAATAGTAATAATAATAATAATATTATAGTAATAATATACTAATATACTACAATAATAATAGAATAATAATAGAATGATATAATGATAACGTAATGTGCATAATTCCCATGGAGTAAACAACAAAACCACTGGACCAAATCACACCAAATTTGGCCACAAAAGACATTAGTCATCCAATCAATCTGCATGCGGCAGCGTGTCAGCAAAAATGGCTAGGCGTGTCAGTGCTGACACACGTGTCATAGGTTGGCCATCACTGGCCTATATAGTATAAACAATACTTGCAATAAACAGCAGCCACACGAGCTTCTTTTCACAGGAAGGATTTATCTTTTGTTGCAGCTATTTACAGTATTCACAGCCCTCTCCAGAATTCTCCAATTTAGCATACATTCTCACATCACCCGACTCCAACTTATTCTGTTGGTATTCTTTTATACACTTGCATGATGCAATGTTCCATTCATACTTCCCCAGGTTACATTTGGGCAGAAACATGATGGATTGACAGTTTGCCATTTTCAGCATGTTACTGATTTTATGCTTCCTTTTTCTGTTCTTTATATGTGAAATTTCTGGCTCTCTCTTTTTTGGCAATTAATCTGAAGGAAAGAATGCAACATGGTGACACTTCACAACTTTCCAGGAATACATATTTTGAGTAAATAAAAAGGAATTTCACATAGGCTGTCCATTTCGTGATGCAAAGCTCGTTGTGCCTATCATGATGTTACCTGTTGTTAGGTTTGTTTAGTCAAGATTAAATTAAAATAATAGGAGGCAGTGGCATTATATTTATGTAAAATGCATTGATATTAAATTTGTGTAAAATGTGATAGAGATCCAAGTGTTTCACATGCAATATTGAGTTGCAATCCTTAAAACAGTCCTATAAATTGGGACAGTGTTAACAAAAATAGCTATAACTTTTAATTTTATATTATTTCCACATCCACATGCCATTTGGAGTCATGCTAGTACCCAAAGGGGGATTAACCCAGCTGAATTATATTTAGGAAACTTCGGGGGGGGGGGGGGTGCTATTCAAAACCTACAACTAATGACAAGCTTTTGTTAACTGCTCAACTTTGGCCATTTATGTCATGCTGCTTTTGCCCTGGCATGGCCTCATTTCAGCCTTTTTGTTTCTCAGTGCACACCAACATGAAAAGTGATCTAGGATGCATCTACACTGTAAATTTAATGTAGTTTGATGACACTTTGACCACTATGGTTCAATGCTATTAAATCATGGGAACTGTATTAAATCACCAGCACTGTGACAGAGAAGGCCTAACATCTCGTGACACCAAAATTCCCATGATTCCATAGCAGTGAGCCATGGCATTTAAATGCTATCAAACTGCATTAATTCTACAGTGCAGGTGCTTATCTAAAGTCCTGAATCTCAATTCATATTTGATATCTAAATCAGAATTAATTAGATCTATAAAGGAACATGAGAAGTTGAATCCAGATCCAAATCGATGAACTGAATTTTGAACCAAATTGGGTGGCACATAAGGGCTTTGCACAGTCCTAATTATTATTGCCTATGCAGATTCAGTTCAGTATAGTGCTTTAAGCCTTGGTCTATGACTCTAGGAACCAGACTTCAAATCCTCACTCAGATATGAAACTGGTTGACCTTGGACAAGTCCCAGTCCCTCAACTTCAGAAGGAAGAGAAAGGCAAACTCCCTCTCAACAAATCTTGCCAAGAAAATCCCATAGCAGTGTCACCATAAGTCAGAAACTACTTGAGGACACACAACAGCAGCATACCTAAGGCTACCTAACTAGTTCACGGCAGGGGTGGAATTTGAGTCAGGGACTGCCTTATTCTTAAGTTTTTCAATCAATGCATTTGCTTGCAACATCATCATGTTATTCCGAACATAGTGTTCATTGAATCATAGAGGGAGGAAGGAGAAAATGAGAAGGGGGGGGGAGAGGGAGAGGGAGAGGTATCTCATTTATTTTTGTGGAAAACTACACTTCCACAAATGTAAAAACCCTACAGATTTTACGAATGTTAATTCTATATTTAAATTCAAGACATCTGGTCTATTTCCTATCTAATAGCATCCCACGTAGTTTCTAAGAACGCTTCTTTTCATAACACTTCAGTAATAATTATTTGCTTGGCAAATCATGCCAAATCTAAATATGACAGTCTACCTGTCTATAGTCTGGGAAGGAATCAAACAACAATTCCAAATACAGTTAACGCTTGTGTCTGAGTATAATTGCCTTCCAAGTGTAGGGTCTTGTCAGTGGGTCCAAAGGTGACTGTATACGCCTATTCTTGACCTGCATGCTCTTTCGCAGTGAGGACATCAGTTTCCAGATGGAAGGCAGTTCCAGTCAGGGTTGGCTTGACACGCCTTCCTCTTGACACATTTCTCCCTTTTGCCCTCCATTCGTGCCCCTTCGATAGCAGTACATGTGAAAAAGATCTTGGAGTCCTTGTGGACAACAAGTTAAACATGAGCCAGCAATGTGATGCGGCTGCTAAGAAAGCCAACGGGATTTTGGCCTGCATCAATAGGGGTATAGCATCTAGATCCAGGGAAGTCATGCTCCCCCTCTATTCTGCCTTGGTCAGACCACACCTGGAATACTGTGTCCAATTCTGGGCACCACAGTTGAAGGGAGATGTTGACAAGCTGGAAAGCGTCCAGAGGAGGGCAACTAAAATGATCAAAGGTCTGGAGAACAAGCTCTCTGAAGAGCTGCTTAAAGAACTGGGCATGTTTAGCCTGCAGAAGAGAAGGCTAAGAGGAGACATGATAGCCATGTACAAATATGTGAGGGGAAGTCATAGGGAGGAGGGAGCAAGCTTGTTTTCTGCTGCCCTGCAGACTAGGACGCGGAACAATGGCTTCAAACTATAGGAAAGGAGATTCCACCTGAACATCAGGAAGAACTTCCTCACTGTGAGGGCTGTTCGGCAGTCCTGGACTGTGGTGGAGGCGCCTTCCTTGGAGGCTTTTAAGCAGAGGCTGGATGGCCATCTGTCGGGGGTGCTTTGAATGCGATTTCCTGCTTCTTGGCAGGGGTTGGACTAGATGGCCCATGAGGTCTCTTCCAACTCTACTATTCTATGATTCTATGATTCCACTGCACTGTTGGCAACAGCTGATCTGCAAATGCAGTGGTGCTTTTGTAAAGTCCAATGAGCACAGAAACATAGAGAACTGACTTGTACATACTAAGGTCATTAGTTCACCTAATCCCATTTTGTCTACTCTATACAGAGTGGCCCTGTTTATCAGTGGTATCAAGCAGGGGCCTTTTCCAATCCTACCCAGACATTCTGGGAACTGAACTTGGGACTTTCTGTATGCAAAAATGTTTAGTTTCCACAGGTAATGCTCATCATTGTCTTTGATACTATGCACGTTTTCCTGAGAAGCATTTATGTATATAATTTGTGCTTCTTCACATAATTTCATATGTTAAGCAAGACATTCATGTTCCAGTGTCTTAGAGCTATCTTGGCCCAAAGATACCCCAGCAAAGGAATGTATAAAGTTCAAAATGCCCTACTTTTTATTAATGGTTCGGGCCCACACTATTTGACAAACTGCATCCCTATTATAAATTTGTTTGGGCACTGTGATTAGTGGAGAGGGCCCTGCTCTTGGTCCCTGCTCTTGGTCCCACCCCCTTCTCAAGCACAAGAATGAGAGAGGGGTCTTCTCCATGGTCACCCCATCCCTCCACAACTCCCTCTCTAAAGAAATTAGAACGGCCCCTCACTCCTCTCTTTTAAAAAAACAACTTAAAACCCATTTCTGTGAATTAGCTTACAGAGAGGAAGGAACGTAGGCTACCATCAATTATACTTTGAGACATTGCTGGTAACAAACAATTTTAAATTATGGAAATCTATATTTTGATATGTATTTTAATCTGTGCAATTCTGATTTTTGATGTGTGTTTATTTGAATGTTTTATATGATATTTTTGATTAATTTATGTTTAATTGTCTGTTAATTGTCTATTATGTTTTGTACTGGCATTGAATGTTTGTCATTTTACTTTGGAAGCCGCCCTGAGTCTCAACAGGGAGAAAGGGTGGGTTAAAAATAAAGTGTTATTATTATTAATGTTATATCTCAACTTTCATTTTTATTTCTGATCCTATTAACTCCTGGCAGCATAGTCTCCCTCCCCCAGCTATTAGCTGCTTGGCATTATAGTTGATAGTCCACAAGGTCTGCAAGTGCCTTGTTATTTCAGTTGTGCACAGATAATTTTGTAAAAAGATAGGACTAATTTTGTCTTTATTATCACTGTGGCAGTAGCTCTGGACAAGTGTTATTAAACAGAATAAACTAAAAGTAAAATACATTAAAAGGAAAAGGAAGCTGCTCACTCCATTTTCCTGACTTCCCCCATGCCAGTTAAGTCAGCAGACTACCAGTGATACCGACTTGACTGAATCACAAGTGACTTCCAGTCTATTCAACTTCAGGGTAAATGGGAAAAGGACATGATGGTAAGACACTAATGGTAAAAGAAGCTTTACCTTGCTACTTTTTAAAGCATGGAGAGCAGAACTGAATGTAAAAATGTGTACCATGGCAGTTCTAGATTACTCAAGCACTTTTCCCAAGGTGATTGTTGTGTGTGTGTACTTCATAATAAAGGACCTACCTGCCATTTTAGATGGCTTGCACTTTCACCAAGAGATCTGAACTGTGAACTTTCCTGAAAATTGCACATACTGTCTCCTTCCCTCCCCACAAGGTATGTATAAGACCAGGAGGTGCAGAAATGAAACTACTTCTGGTCTGATAATGTCCAAAGTGGCACAAAGCATATTGTTCCCTTTATGTGTACCAGGCTAAAGACTGGGGAAGGCTGCTGAACCTTTTAATGGTTTCTAGAAGAATGAGCTTTAGCAGGTATGGCTTGTCATGCAAGTGAGCCAAGATACACAAGTAACACCTGCTGAAATCTTTCTTTTACACAACCATTAAACTTGGTACAGCAGCTTTTTCCAGTTTTCACTGTAGTAACTCTAAACAAACTGTTGGATTTGAAAAGCTATGGAGAATCTCAGGGCTTTTCTTGGATCTGGAAAGTGTGAGCCAAGTTGTATGTGAGCAGTGACTCACGACCTCATCAGACATTTGGTTGTGTGATTCAGTTTTGACATGGAGCTCGCCAGCTCCCATTTCATGATGCACATCTACTTTCAATGGGGCTCCATGGCAAAACCGAAGATGAACTTGTGTACGCTGCTGAAACGGCAGACAAAGGTTTGAGGTAATGAGACAAAGAGAGTTCCGGGTGCTGCAGAAAAACGTTTATTCTCAGTGGCCAGAGAGAATAAGCATAGGAAGGATCCTTTCCTGTAATCAGGAAAGCAAGGGTACCGAACAAAGAAACACAGGGCTTTTTATACCATTTTGCATTCATCTACATACGTCATATGGGCATTATCCATCACCAATTAGTGTCGAAAAAGTCTTACTTTTGCACTTTACTAAAAGCTACTTTTGCATTTTTCTAAAACATAGGCTACTTTCAAGACCTCTGACCCTCCATTAGGCCTTATCTAAGGAATTCCCTTATCTAGGCTTTCTGGGGTTCCATTAACTGAGGAATCTCCCTATCTAAGCTTTTAGGGACTCATTAGCTCACCTCATGGCGCCAGGTTACCTTAAGCTCATTTTGACAACCCAAACCCTTGATTAATTCCCCGTTGCCTGGTACGGAAACTTATCTAGTCTTGTTGACACTTTAACAGATGGTCTCTGTCACTTAGGGTTGAACCTTGGTCTCTGCTATGAGGCAGAATGTATTTTGGCGAATATATGCACACATTCTGCTTGTGATTATATATATTTTCTATTCCCATTTCTAATATGATTACATTCAATATATAGTTTCCAATACAAGTATTATATTTTCCCAATACACCTTCATCACTGCCATGGAAGCAACACGGGAGGCTTATCATGTTGCATTAGGATCAACTGAAGAGTGTGTGTGTATGAAGCCAGGTGGTGAACGCTTCCCCCTGTAGGATGGGGTAAGGGGCTAGCTGGGCAATGCGGGGTGTGGGGTGATGGGTTCCCCATGCCCTCCAACAGACACTGCCAGATTCGCCATGATCCATGGTGATTCTGGTGGCAAATATGATGAAATCCTGGGAGAGGCCTGCAGCAAATTTATGTCGGGGGGAGGGGGGGGTGGCATAAAGCCATTGGCCATAAATCTGCATTTTTTCATTGAGTTCATTTGTATCCTATTATGAATTTCTGTTTCCAGAAAGCTTTTTTAAAAAAAAATTGTGCAAATAGCCTTTGAAGAGGAGGACTGGGAGACTTGCTCTGGAATACAAAAGGATATGATGAGTTCATGTAGGAACTCAGTGATAGTTTTTTTTTATTAGACACTAAGAAGTGGAATAGCCATACTGTCTACACTGAAAAGCTCTGAGCTGCAATGAAACTTGTTCTTACATCATGTTAGCAGGACTGATTTGCTTATTAGAGAGAATGAGACAGATGCTCCAAGCAGCACATTTTGGATGTCATCAAGGGGCAAACATTTTTATTATTTATTTTTTAAACTATCAGTTGCGCAAATAATGTTTTTGACTCAATTTGAATGGATGGGCTCACTTCATGTATTGAAAAAGGGAGTGGGGGTGGAAGCTGAGGGTTTTTTTTTACTTGAATTGAATATGTGTTGCTCCACTACATACAGTAAAGTGTTTTAAGCTGACCATGCACTATGGCATCACCAGTCTCTGTATAAAGCTTCCATAATAATGTTAGACTGAATTCTTATAGTGTGTAACATAGTATTTAGACAGGAAATACAAAATGATTACATAATTTACTGTGATCATAATGCAAGAAGGCCAAGTTAACAGGTTGATAGCATGGGCTTACACATTATTAGTATCATCATCCTGCCTTTTCCTTCAGTCTAGGAGTCAGTGGCTTCCAAAGGCTAGAACAAATACAGCTATAAAGTCCATACCATACAAAATAAAAATATATAATTAAACTAACAATATGTTGTCGAAGGCTTTCATGGCCGGGATCACAGGGTTGTTGTATGTTTTCCGGGCTATGGCCATGTTCTAGAAGTATTCTCTCCTGGCGTTTGGCCCACAAACTAACAATAACCTTCAAAGCAGTTCAAACAATGACTACACTAAGTTAATATTGTTAGAAAAATCAATACAATTGCTAACATGGCAAAACAAAACAAAATTCCCTGTTATAGGTATTGATGCACACATATGACTGTCATGAACACTTGCGTTAGGGCTTCTACCCACATTCTTCATTGAGCTCGACCTCACAGTGGAATCAAGGCAGGTCACACTGTAATTAGCACTTTGCAGATGGGAAATTGCAACTAGAACCCAGGCCTTCCAGATCTGAGTTCTGTCCCTTATCTAGTGACTGTCATTGCTACTGGGTTCCTGTCTTTAATATGAACTATTATTTATTATTTATTTCTCACATTTATATCTTGCCCTTCTCACCCGAAGGGACTCAGGGCAGCTTACAGAAATGGCAGCAATTCGATGCCCATACAAAATCAATATCAAATAATGCATAAACAGTTAAAAACTATTAAAATACAATATAAATTACAATATATAAATTTTAAACATAAAATCAGATCTGTTCATCCTAGAAAAACCTCATGCTTTGTCCGTAGTTCAGTCCGTGTCATCTTTGCCATTTGTTGATTAAAAGCCTGGGCACACAGCCATGTTTTAGGGCTTTTCTGAAGCCCAGCAAGGTTGGAATTTGTCACATATCTCTTGGGAGGGTGTTCCACAGTTGGGGAGCCACCACTGAGAAGGCCCTGTCCCTCGTTCCCATCAGCCGTGCCTCCGAGACAGACAGGACCGGGAGCAGGGCCTCTCTAGATGATCTCAGGGATCTTGCTTGCTCATAGGAGGAGATACGGCTTGGGCTGTGGCGCAGGCTGGAGAGCAGCTGCAATGAATCACTGCAATGAATCACTCTGACCAGGAGGTCATGAGTTTGAGGCCCGCTTGGAGCCATGTTTGTCTTGTCTTTGTTCTATGTTAAAAGGCATTGAATGTTTGCCTATATGTGTAATGTGATCCGCCCTGAGTCCCCTTCGGGGTGAGAAGGACGGAAAATAAATGCTGTAAATAAATAAATAAATAAATAAATAAATAAATAAATATGTTAGGACAAGTAGATTGGGCCAGAACTGTTTAGGGCTTTATAGGTCAAAACCAGCACTTTGAATTGGGCTCGGTAGCCAGTGGAGCTGGCTTAACAAGGGAGTGGTACGCACCCTGTAAGTCACCCCAGTTATTAATCTGGCTGCTGCCCGTTGTGCTAGTTGGAGCTTCCGGGCTGTCTTCAAAGGCAACCCCACGTTGTAACTAGTCACTACAATGCAAGTAACTAGTCACTACAATGCCACTATAATGATGATAGATGAACTGAAGGGCTAGCTTTTAGGTCAAGTCATTATATAGCGCAAATGTGTCTAAAACATCAGTCTGTTAGCTTTGTTCCATTAAACTCAGCAGGAGCCAGTAAGAACCAAACATGCTCCACCTTTTCATCAGCATGTTTTTGCCCTCAGCTCCATAAGAAATTTTGGTCACTTGGAAAGCTGACAAAGATATGGAATCCAAGAACTGTTTTGTCTATCTGTCTGTCCATCTGGCCATTTATCGTCTTGCATTCAAATCAGGGTTGCTTAAAAAGAGGTAGCCGAGTTTATTCCTGAGTTAGGAAAAGGAAATAAAACTAAAGTATACTTTGAAAAAAAAATGCTGGCAGAGAAAAACTTTGATCTTTTAATTCCCAAGCTCCCAACTAGTTCCCTACCTAATGAGACACCTTTCTTTTCACAGAGCAAGGGGAGAAAGAGAAAAAATTAAGCCTGTGAATTCTCTCTCCTGCCTGAATTGCTGTATATGTGAGGTAGAAAGGTCATATAGATCAGGCTGTTCTTCCTGCGAGCAATGTGTTTGCTTTGTCTGTCAAGCCAGGGCTGCTCCTCATCACCCAGGCATGCTGGGCCCAATCAGGCATTCATGGAAGCCAATGGGATCAGAATGGAGCCATTTATAGGCCTAGAATGGCTAGTTCCAAGCTGTTGGACAGGAAAATACCTGAGCTGCTGCTCACTGCCTATTAAACTGGGTGCAGAATTATTGAGAAATTACTCTCTGGCAGAAAGAAAAAGTCTGAAATATTTATTTTGGAGTTCTGTAAAAGGCAAAGGAGCGGGGAGAAGCTAGAAGAGTAACTGGGGAATATGCCAGGTTTTTGGTGGAGGGGGAGGAAAGGAGAATGAAAGGATAACTTTGTTTTTCTTCCTTCTGAAACATAATAACATAACAAGACAGGCAGGGTTTCCTTGGCCCGGCCCCTTGTTTGATTTAATGCTTAAAGATTGCAAGGAGACCGGCACAGCTGGGGTGTCGAAAAGATGCCAGGAAAGAAGAGAGACCTTGGCCTTGCTGTGGATACAATAAAAGAGGAGTCGCCTTTCCATGACTCCAGTGAAAACCCCTTGGCAACTGGAAAAGTGGGCAGCAGGGAAGGGGGAAATTTGGCAGAACCTCCTTCTCCTCTCTTGCCACTTGGGTTGCTCTGGCTAAGCGGGAGGTATGGGAACCACTGCGGGAGAGGAGAGGCATGTAGAAGGAGAGAACTTGCACACTAAATTTCATTTCCCAAGGTCCAAACACACACACACAAACACACACACACAAGGAGAGAAAGCCACAATGACATTTAAGCATTGCATAATTTGGTTCATCTAACAGTATCTTGATTTTTGTTTTTCACTTTGCCTGTTAATAGCCAATAGAGGAGCAGAAAGGGACTTGAGAAACTAAATTCTGGAGCTGAGAATCCCAGGGAAAACCATTTGGGATGTAGGGCAGGCTGGGGATCAGTGCTAAAGAGATCAAAAGATACAGAAATGCACTGAATAGGTCTCTGGGATGATTAATATGTCATTAACCCATTTTACAGATTTGTCAAAGGTGCTCAGAGCAGCATCTCTACGGCCCTTCCAGACAGGCTCCAAAATGCAGGGCCAGTCAGGCCTTTACCGGAGGCATACAAACAATGCCTCAGATAAAAGAGAATTAATTCGGAACAAAGCAGGTAAACCCTGCTTTGTCCTGAATTAATTAGATACTCAGTTAGACCCGGGCCTTCCTGAAAGGCCCAGGTTTAATGGAGAATGGGGCCCGTGTGGACTGACTACTGGGTCAATCCCCATTGACAACTCACTTCTTCAGGCTTCTGAAAGCTTGGAGGAGCAAAATGGCACCCTCAATACCCCCAAATACCTAAAAGCAGGTTGGGGGGGGGGGAACAGGAGCAAAATTGCTCCTGCCCCCCACTTCCTGGCACATAATTTCTACGTGCCAGAAGGCCTCCCAGAGCAGAATAATGCCGGCCCGGTAAGTTCTTAAATTTTAAGACGGGGGGTGGGGGGGGGGGGGGTGGGAGGGATGTCTGGGTTCCCTCTCAGTAGTTATGGGAGGGCATCTAGACACCTCCTCGGAAAGCCTGGGTTTTGGGGGGAGGTGTGAGGACAGAAAAGCAAGTTTTTAAAACCTGCTTTCGTGCGCAGACTGTGAAATCTGGAAGCATCTTAGGTATTTATCAGGTGTTAGGTTCAAGATCACCCAGCTGACAACAATTCAAACCCAGGATCTTAATCATGTTGGTAGAACTACCAACTAGAGTTTTGTAGTTTCAACCCATTGAATCAGTTGTCAAATGATGAGCCAGCCATAGGATGATACAATCCGTGTATTTTAAAACTCAGGCCCAGGATTCCTAAGTATTATACTTTCTGCTCTTTGCAACAGTGCAGCATAGCAGGCAATGTCAGGAGATGACTCTGAGCTTAGGGCAAGAAACCTTGACGGAGCAGAGTGCAAACTGGTTTCAGACTTGTAAAAGGCTTTTTGTCAAGCAAAGCAGAAAGAGAAGCAATGTAAAGATATTAGAACAAGGACAAGAGAAGCAAAGTTAGAATAGGTAGAAGTACTGGATAGTGGACTGGGGAGGAATAGCCTGGGAAGGACTGAGGCATTTGTATCTAGAACAGGCATGGACACACTTCAGCCCTCCAGGTGTTTTGAACTTCAACTCCCACCGGCTGTTAGGAATAGTGGGAGTTGTAGTCCAAAATCCCTGGAGGGCTAGAGTTTGCCCATGCCTGATCTAGAAGAACTGTGCTGGTGAAAAAAACAAGAGAGGTTGGGGAGGAGTGTCAATTGGCTATGAGAAGGAAATACACCCAGAATCCTTGAATTTGCCTGATGGTTCTTCAAGGATCTATTGGTAACAGGGAAGTATTGTTTCATCATTTCTACAAAATGGATTCAATAATTGCATTTTCAATATGGGTATTTCACATTGTATTTGCCATGTGAGTCTTCTGCATCCCATATCCCAATGATTTTTATATTTGTTACACCATCTGTTTGGTACCCCAGGGAACCTGTGCTGCAGGAGAGGATCATTATGGGCAGCTATGTGGATTGAATTTTATGTGGCTTGCTCTGTTGCAGTTTGATTAGCATCAATGTTTCTTCCTCTCTCATATGACACCTCCAATCTCCACCACTATCTGGGGGTTGTTATTCCTCTGAGACCAGAGAATCTACAGGATGACACATTCCCCTGAGATTTTCAGGAATCACTGGGGATTGTAATTCCTCTCGGATTTCTCAAGAGGCCAAATGCAAACAGAATTCAGCTCCAGACAAATTTTTACCATTGAAATGAAAACAGCCAGTTGTCCCACCATTTCTCTTCTCCCCTATTGGAAAAGACTGAAGCTTTGTAATAGCGTTCTGCACCCAAGACACTGGGCTCCTGAGAGGCAGCTGCTGTTTGGAAGACAAGGCTGTAGCAATCAACTTCCAAAGCTCAATGAATCTTTGCTTCCAGTTGGTGCCAGGAGGTAGAGTGGGGAGGATCAGAAAAGGAGCTAGTGCAGTAGGATAATGGAATAGCTACTAACCTGGTACAGCTGGATGGATTTGATAAGAGACTATATAGATTCTTATGTAACTCCTGGTCAATAAATGCTTTCAAATGTAAAGCGACTGGCTTTTCCTTTATGTTTGAATTATTTTTGAAGTTCATATTTTGGACCATATTCTGCTAATTAGATTTGAAGTAAAGAACAGGTAGCAATATATGCTGATTCAGTATAGACTTCTCCTAGGGCAATTTGGGCATATGTTTATTACACCTCAGTGGATTTGCCATGTTGGCCATAGACAAGATTTTAAGGGAATCCTCAATGGAATGTGGCTTAGCTAAATGGCGCCATGAAATTGGGCTGAATTCTCAAATGTACTATGAATCTGGTAGTCCATCCTCCTTGTCAAGGGTGTATTCCAGTTCCCTCAGTCTATAATAGAAGGAAGTTTTTTCACTTTTGGCAGCCTAGCCTTATGGATCATCACTATGACAATGGCACAGAAAGTTGCATTTGCCCATAAGATGGCTTCAAAAACTATGCATCTTATTTAGGAACAAGGGCACTAATGTTGCTGTGCCAGTACTTAGGTGTGCTGGAGTTTGTTCCCTTCTCAGGGCTCAGAGGGATGAAGTCTGAGTTCACCTCCTCACAAAAGTTCATCCAGACAGCTAATTCTACAAAGTGGTCCTACAGTACATTGAGAGAGCCAAACTAGATGGATGAGACAATTCTGAATGGGCCAATCATACATATACTCTGTTCTTCATCCAAAATGCCATGTGCAGAAGAGGGGATAATGAAAACTGCCCTTTCTCCCATCATCCCTACTTCCACTGTGCTGTTCAGCCTGGAAGGAGCCCTCCCTTGTTCATACATTAACCTAGTCAGGGAGAGGGTTGTAAAAACCACAGGTGCAAATGATTGATTTGCCCATATGTTTACTTTTGTGGTTTCACGCAAGGCCTCCTTTCTCGAACCACCTCCTTTTCCCCCTCAAGACTTCAGGGCAGTGTACCTGATTTTGTGTCCTGTTTGATCCCTTTGCAATTGTCCTGCCTAATCTGAGATGGTGTCATTGGCCCTGAGAATGCTAATGCTAGTTTCAGTGAGGCAAGTACATATATCTAAAGCCAAAACCCCTCCTCTGCATCAAACTCTTATCTACTGCACAATATACTGGTGCCTTATCATTATAGTTAGAATATAATGAGGTGGCCACTGTGAAAATCAGGCTTGCACTTCTCCTTCTATTTCCTTGGGTCACATAAACCTGGCACATTGAAAATGATCAAATAGGATTTATACATTTAGTTTCTTATCCTATTTTTAAAGGCTTGTTTTTCCCCTTTGAAATATGGGCAGAATTATCTTTCTTACTAAGGATGTTCTTCTCCGCTACTTTAAAAACTTTCAGAAATGATCAAACAAGAGGAATTGTCTTCTTGCTCTTCCTTTCTGCAGTTCTTCCAGGCCAAAATGTGCCTCTGATTCCCTCCTCTGCACAAATATCCAGGGAGTTCTCCTTTCCTAGTTTGTGTAACCGTGTTGCAAAGGGCAGGTAAGTCCCGGGGAGGTGGATCAGTAAGCATGTATCTTGGGACTCATTAACTCTCTGCCCTGTTAGATGCACTGTTCTCACTCCTGCCTATTGTGCAAACAAGTGGCAATGCTGATCTGTGTAGTCCTTGCAGTGTAGACCAGCAAATTGCAGAGTCTCTAGGTCAATATATCTGGAATTAGCAAATACTAAAGCTCTAGCTTTTAGTAACAGGGACTAAAAATATCATTTGTAAGCATAGAAACTGCATCTTGCCAATGCTGTTTTATCCCCCCAGCAGGCAGGGACTGGTGATGTTGGTGTACCCCATGTCATTTATTATGGAAACCTGTTAATTATAGAACATGTTGTTGATTCTCTGGGCCATTCTTCGTCGCACTGGGAGATTAGAGCCAACTCATCTCAGTACAAATCTACACATGCGTGATCACAGAGTCACCAGATGTGGTGTGTTAACTCATGGGACCAAACCAAAGATCACAGGAAGGTTTTGGACTGTGTCCATCGAATACTTTTCAGTTCTCACCCAATCCCATTTCCCCCCGCAAATGTGAATTTATGAGCAAAGTTTGACCAAACCCAATATTTAGATTTGGATGGATATCTGAAATGTTTTCATGCAAGTTTGGGCCTGATGGACACACCTTTGGTCCTTCTGGGAAGTTGCTGTTTAGAACCCATTCTGTATGGAACTTGGTGTGAAAGAAATAGTAGAAATTGTTAGTGCTATTAGGAAAACTTTTGTTTCATTCAAACTGTAAACAAAATCAGCAGCCTCAAGATAGACAAAGCAGGTATACATCCCAGTGCGATGCAGTGAGTATCCTCCCTGCCTTTGGCCCAGCTTGCTACTTGGAAAGGCAAAAGACTGATGTAATGTTTTCCTTCCCTCTGATAGTGACAGGGAAATACCTTGCTCTGGTTAGCTAAGGCCTGTTATTAATGTCATGCTTTAAGGTGCAATGTTATTATCCTGGGTCTAAATAGAGGCATGAATAGGTCAGAGAGTGTTGTCATCTTAACAACTGATGTAACAAGAGGCTTGCCCGACTGTGACACAAGAGTATGATCCTGTTTCTGGGAAATTCCTCTGACAATTGAGTTCTTTCATTTGGGAAAAAAGTCACTTGAAGTCAAATCAGCACAGTGTTTCTGTAGTTCAGGAAGGTGGTCATTTGCAAGCCTCCTGCAGACAACAAGTTGTTCAGAATATTGTACTTGCTGTGCTTACTGTACTTACTGTACTTTCTCAGTCACATTGAGAAATGGATGCAGTTTAAGAGGAATGAGGTGAAGTACATGACTATGAGCTGTTTGAAACAGCCAAAAAAATTACAACTGCCCCAAAGGAGAGAAAGCAGACAGAAACATGTACCCCAAAACTCACTTCATGAAGTTAATGGAGTGTAATCGTCTGAAACATTCATTTACATCAAGGTAGAGTAACCTGTGGCCCTCCAGACTGCCATTCCCATCATCCCTCACCATGGTTGTGCTTGGCTGGGTTAATGGAGAGCCCTACATTACCCATGATTGCATGATGATGATGATGATGATGATTATTATTATTATTATTATTATTATTATACCCTGCTTTATCTCTCCCGCAGGAGACGCAAAGCGGCTTAACAGGAAAGCATTAGCACATGATTTAAAATATACAAATACGTGATTTCCAATTTGCCTGTGGAGGAACGAGGTCCTGTCCTCCCAGCTCTCTGAGGAGAGGAAGCAAAACACAGTGATCACTTCAAAGCAACAACTGCTAAACAGAGGAAAACATTTTCTTGGTAAAGGAGAGTCATAGTGCACCAGCATGAGCCCCCAGCTTGGTGGCATAAAGGAAGTAACAGATGAAAATATACATAAATGGAAGATTAGCACTTTGGCAGGTTTCATGGGAGGAGTGGGGGTGGACCTGGATGAGAATTGGGATCAATTGTATGGAGATATATCTTCATACTTTACAGAGAGGCAATATGTACCAGACTCAGTAATGAAGGCCAGGGAGTTTTGCAGAAGAAACAAATTTGAAGAAGAAAAATTACTAGATGCAAGAAGAAAAGAGAATGTAACATTAGAGAAGGGAGGGGAAGAAAGCAAAAGGACAGGGGCTACAGATGAAGGAGGAATTTTTTTAAAAAAAAGAAAATAGTGAATGTGTTTGGAATGAGGGATATGGATAAATTGGCTATGATCAATAGGGAAGAATGGGAGAAATAGTGAAGAACTTTGTTAAGGAATGGGAACTATCTTTGAACTTTGTGGGAAGAAGGGAAAGCATTTTACAATAGGCTCCATAATTTGGGCTTTGTTAGAATTTTTGCTTATAATTTTTAGATGATGATTCTTGTGCTAGAGGGAAGAATGGGTGAATGTTTTACTGGCAAAGGACGGTAAGGTTGTATATGAATGTTTTCAACCCAAAGGACAGGAGGTCACTGCAACGGGAAGAGTGAAATGGGGGGAAATAGTGTAACGGGTAACAATTATTGTAGGCACTGTTCTGAAGTATATGTGTTTTATGTATACATATATGTGTAGATTTTGGGATGGGGAGGGAAGGAAAGCAATCATGCTAATGATTTGTATTTGCTATTGATTAAAATATAATTTTCACAAAGTAAAATAAAATATACAAACATTAAAACAGGATCAAATATAAACAGTATTTAAAAATTCCCAGTTAAAAACCATTAAAACATGTTCAAAGTTAAATAACCCTTTTCTGGCTGGCATTGCACTTGTAGCTGCATCTCTGTCTTTGCTTCTGTTGCCATGGTGGGATCATCACTAAAGATTTTGTAATAAGGTACTGGAGAGGTCAGATAGGAATTCCAGTCTCAAGCTGGGAAAGTGAACTGCGTAACTCCTGGGCTCCCTCTCAAATCCAGGATCTTCCACAGGAAGCTCATAGTTTTGCATGAAGGCTGAATTGAGAGATTCAGAATGTAATCCCTGCCTCCTCTCTTGTGCCAAGCATGAGATAAATGCTTGGCCTTCTTTCACTTACAACTTCACAAGTTTTACATTTGTCATCCAAGGCCCAGATCTAAATCCTCTTGCTTGCAGAAGTTAGACTAGAGGAGACCACGGAGAAGGAGAGGGAGGCCTTTTTGATTTTGATCCCCATATGCAGCTCTTTCCCCCACTCCCTACCAGAAGTTTGTTTAGTGCCAGATTTCATGTCCTCCAACACCAAGTGGATGTTTTTATCATATGTTTGCTCTAGCTTTTCAGCATGCTTCTGAAGGTGGTTTTGATTAATTATTCCACTGCTTCTTCTGTTTCTTTTTCCCAACTGCAGGGAGTTTTCTGCAAGGCTATTGAGTATTTTTAACCTTTGCAGTATACTCCTATGCACATTTATCTGCATCAATAAAATATGGGTTAATCTCCCCCATCTATATTTTCTCTCACTTGTCTAATAGTTTTACCATTCTCTAGCTCGGTTTCTATACTCAGTGTCTCATTTGCCAAGTAAAGACTATGCCAAAGATTGCAGGACTTAACCCTAAAATCTAGGGACAAATCCTGGTGATATGATACATTAAGCATCAACTCAATTTACTCAGAGTATTAATCATTAAAACAAACACCAGATCTAAAAACATACCATCCAAATTTTAACAGATGAAAGACAGGACGTATATGACTGAGTAACATCACTGTCAAAAAGATGATGAAAGTTATTAACATAGGATAATAGATAAGCAAGGAGAGACTGCAACAGCAGCAGTTTGACTGAGCCTCCATGGAAGGGCAAGATCCTTCCCTTTTTCTCTCTTCCTCCTGGCTGAGATAACAGAAAGCAAACTACTTCTGCAATTTGAATTTAATGTACAGCAATTGCAATAAGCAGATGACAAAGGGAGAAGGTGAGATGAAGCAAGGGAAAACAGGACATTTCAAAAGTAGCTTAAAAGATGGGATGAAAGAGTATCAATCAGGGCTGTCCCTACCAAATTAGGTCAGTTGGAGCATATGAACCAAAAAAATATGTGTGTGCACATAAGCACATACACTTTTTCCAAGACAATGCTCTCACTGTAAGTCTCTTCCCTTTCAACTCCAGGACTCAATAGAAGCTAGGCTCTGAGATCTGGGAACCTCCTCAGGGCCCTTCCACACTGCCACATAATCCAGTTCAATGTGGATTTTATACAGCTGTGTGGAAGGAGCCTCAGTGTTATAGTGAAACACTGGTTTGCTGGTTCAAGTAAGAATTTTTTGATTAATGTAGAAAACGATGGCTTCTGTAAGTTCTCCACTCCAAGTTCTCAGTTCCCTCTGTGTTTAGCTGTAATCCTCATAATAGTTGGTTAATGATAAAGGATTCTCTTCAGAATGGTATTTAAGTCTGTGCTCTGTGTGTGAAAGTGTATGTACTTATGTGTACATCCCAGGGTGCGTCTAGCCCTCTAGGTGTTTGATTGCAGTTTCCATCATACCCACCATTGCTTATACAAGCTTGGGCTGCTGAAACTTGCACTCTCACAATATCCGAAGCTCTTGTGATCCCTGTCCCAATGCACGCACATAGGAATAGAGATTAACCCAACTGCCTCCATTTTAACATCCTTCTCAGGGTCATGATAAGCCTAAAACTTCAGAATTTTATACCATACTGCATCCTTCACTGGCTGAGAACCTTGCATCATCCAGGGACTTGCATGTGTCCCCAATTATTCTGCCAGCTACTCCAAGGAACATAGCATTTAGCCAATCTAGAGTGACTTCTAGTCATGGGGGAGGAGTTCTTCATGATCCATTTGAACAAAATTTGGAGCTTGTCCCTTTAACCGATTGGGCTGTATGGAGCCTCAAAAGTAAGTTAAACCAGCTGAAAATTCATTTCGTATGAATGCTTTTTGGGGTCTTTTGCGCAACTCCCATTATTAGTGTCTGGAACTTGTTGGAATATCCAAGGGACACTTATTTTGGGGATGAAAGATCCTTTCTGTCATCAAATATGGTGCTTTGGCACAAAATGAATTGAAATTCACAAAAGTTTGGCTTGTCTTTTAGGCCTGTCTCATATGTTATTGGGAGAGGAGGCAGAGGAGCCCTGGCAGAATGATTACCACATTGTTGCCCAAGTACAAGCTCTGACTTCTTTTCCCTTCCCCGCCATTTCTGTCTCCCCGAGACATGCACTGCTGGAGGCAAAGTTTCTCTGCCACAGGCACAATGCAATATTTTTCCAAAATAATCTCCCTACTTTGTCTCATGACTACACTGCAGTAAACGCCATATAGAATACAGCCTCTGCTTGAAATAAGTACCCCACTGTTGTTGGTTTTGAAATTTAATAAACCCGTTCAAATTAATGGGTAAAAATCTCAGTGTTTATGTCCTTAGAATATTCTAATTAGAAAAATTTGCATCATTGGAGAAGCTCATTGAGTTAGAGACAGATTTCAGATAATTGAATTAAAATGAAGATACTTTTTGCTTTGTGTGTACTTAAATAGCTCACACAATTCAATTTGTTACTCTGTAAGAAAAGACAAAGCTGGAAAATAATTATATCTCAAATGAACCTGCATGGTAGAATAAAACCATACATGGATGCAGGCCTGTAACCAGAAGGGCAGATTTAAAGATTCAACCCCCCCCCCTTCCTGGTTTCAGGTTAAAAAAAACCCTGGTTTACTCATGAAATTGGCTAACCAGTTAAAATTCATGAGTAAACCAGGTGTTTTTTTTTTAAACCTGAAACATTTCAGGGGGGTGGGGTGGGGGCTGAACCCTTAACCCTGCCCCCCACCCCCCCGGTTACAGGCCTGGATGGATGAAGTTGTGTCTATTTTGTCCTGGAGAACCACTTGAAATCAAGGTAGAAGTCCTGTGGGTATGAGAGTGGTTTCAAGGGTGCGAAATGTGGGGGAAAAAACATTGCTGTGGAATGCTGAGTGTCACAGCTAACCCTGGATGCGCCTTTCCCAGGATGCGCCAAGCCACCCCCCTCCTTCGTTTTGCTTTTATTTTCTCCTCTTTGTGATTTTCTGTCTTTACTGTTTCCCAGCAGTTTGCCAGGGTTGCGTAGCCACATAGCATGCTCAGTTCTCATTTAGGGTTTTTGGTGGATGAGAATTGGGGAGGGGGGTACTTTTTACTAGTTCAGAAATTCTCTCAAAATGCTGACTCCATCTTTTTGTTTTCAGTTTCCTAATTTTGGTTACTTAGTCCTCATTTGTCAGCATACAAGTTTATATTTAAGTTTTATGTAGGATGATATGGCCAAAATTACCACTTGGCCTCAGATCTTGTTTGATATTGGAAGTTACACAGGGTCAGCCCTTGATAGTACTTGATAGGAAGCTGTATTTCAGACAGAGCCGGCCCTAGGTATTTTTCAAGTGTAGACGAACAGAATTTTGGCACCCCCCCCCCCAAACCAATCACTGAAAAATGAAAGCGTTGGATAAGCGAAAATGTTGGATAATAAGGAGGGATTAAGGAAAAGCCTATTAAACATCAAATTACATTAAGATTTTACAATTAAGCACCAAAACATCATGTTTTACAACAACTCAACCGAAAAAGCAGTCTCGACTGCACCCCCGTATGTTTTGCGCTTGAAGCGACCGCTTAATTCGCCTCATTGTTGGACCGGCTCTGATTTCAGAGTAAGGAAGTGCAAAAGGTCTACTCAGGTGGACAGTGGTAGCAAGGCGCAGGAGGAAATACTACATGCGCAAATGAAGAAGGGAATAGGTATGGCAGTAGGGTGGGGCTGGGAAGGAAGGGAGTAGGGCAGCCAGTTTGTCCCACCTATGACCATTTTGGTCCGTCTAGTGATTAGGACTGCCCTGTCCATCATTCCTATTTTGCTCTAAAGTAATATGGTCCTGAAAACAGGTAGGGAGTTATCATAAAATATTGTAAATTAACAGGTTCTTCAGTCCTCTTCTTCCCCACATGTGCCCCCATCCAAAGGCCTTGCATTCTACCATTTCTAGAGTAGGCATAATAGGTTCACTTCCATTGACCACAGTGTATGGAGGAGTTTTTGTTTAAAGCTACGGACAATGCGGTTGCTGTTGCCCACTTTTGGTCTAAAACTATTTAGTTGCTTGTGATTTCCTTTTTTTCCCCATCATTTTAAAATGTATTTGTTATGCAATGCTTTTGACACGAAATAAATAAATAAATAAATAAATAAATAAACAAACCACAATGGGTAGGAAGAAAGAAAAAAAGGAATGGGGGGGGGGGAGGTGCTGTGCTGTTCTGGCATACCGGATGTCAGTTGCAGCCTACTATCCACCCTTAATTTCCACTGTGGCTGGAGTGAGTGGAAAAGGCTTTGGATTTGGGGCAGATGTAACACTTATCCCACACCCCACCCCACCAACTCCATCCCCTATCTTAAGATGATTCTGCTTGGTATTTGTTGTTGGAGAAAGCCTAGTACAGCCAGTGAAAGAATCCACAGCTAAAGCATTCATGAGAAATGAACATTCAGAGATACTTTAACTGCATCAGTTTACATAAGCATCCACATAATTCTAATAAACCATCAGGACATCATGTTAGAAAAATACCTCCCTCTCTCTGCCCCTGTTTGACCTAGAGGGAAAAATCATCATCTAAAGAATGGCAGTAAGATTTTAAAAAAATATATTGTCAGTAGAAAAATAAAATTATCAATTTCACTTTCTTGGTGTGGATGGAGAAATCCATTTCACTTTAGCCCCAGCATGTCTACTTCAATATCCCATGACTTTGTCAGTGTAAATTGCTGAGTGGTAAAGAATCCAGCATTTTAAAAGCAAAATAGTATCTAGATTCACCAAAGACATTATTTGAGATTTGAGAAAATATTTGAGAAAATTAAGAGAATTTTCATGTCTGATCGTGATACAGGGTAGCTTTACATTACGCTGCAAAAAAAAAATGTTTCCATTCCTTTACCTTTGCCTGGAAACAACATAGGCAGTGAGATGTGATCAGTATGTTATAAGACATTATGGATGGCCCAATTAAAACACAAATAAACAAACAAGGAGCCTTAAGGGACTGACAAAGCTGTGCTGTTCGGGCATACAGGATGTCAGCTGGAGCTTCAAGTTCTCTCATCCTGTTCATCTTGCTTGCTGTGTTAATGTGGGAAAATGGGATCTGGGGAAGGATACACCTCCCTGCTCCCATTATCCCCTGCCCTCTGCTCCCCATAGCTGGGTTCCCAGTCTCTGCTTCACTGACATTTTCCTGTAAGGGGAAACTGCTTGTTTATAATGGGCTTCTGGTTTTTATAACCCTGAGAATGGATCTCTGAGACATGTGCTTGTCTCCAGGGACTTGGAGGTCACATCAGTGTGGAGGAAATCTCTGACAGACCACAACATCTATTTAATTTCTTTTTTAAAGCCTGAGATGGCATCAAGTCAAAGATGTATGGAGAGGGATCAGCATAGAACAAATGTGTTTGCCACACTAAGCATCGTTCACTCTAGGTGTTTTCTTAAAGTACGTAGTTGGATGCACCTGAGTTCCTTTTAAAAAGCACTCTACTGTTTTTCATTCATTTAATCTCAGATTGTTGAAATACTTTTTAAAAACTGACATTTATATGATGTGGTTCCTTACTATTAACATTGTACTAGTTTCTTATTATAATTCATTCTTTTTAAACATCTGTTTTGAGGTAAAAAAAATTAAAGCTGAAATACAATTGTGGACTCACTTGTTTGATAAAAGGCTCATGAGGTAATTAGAAAGTTGTGACTTCCTTGTTGTTTGCTGTACAACATAGGATGACATTATTATCTGTCTTCAAGTTGTTTAGGACAGAATGTGAAGCAATAATGTGGTTTTCTTGGCAAGATTTGTTTGGGGGGTGGGGGCTGCCTTTGTCCTCCTTCGAGGCTGAGAGAATGTGAGATGCCTAAGGTCACCAAATGGATATATTATCCATTACTCAAACCCTGATCTAAAGAGTCGTCATCTACTCAAGCCCTATACCATGCTGGGGACATTAGTGAAGACTTTGCCATTTCTTCATCAGGGAAGTTCCTGTTACTCTCATCCCTCCCCCACCCAAATTATGTAAAAATACCTATTATTTATACAAAACCAAAAAATACCAATTAAGGTCTCACTAAACATGAAATAACTAACTAAAGTACAACTCTTCTTGGATGCCATACTATACTGGGTGGACACTGAATGGTTAAAGGCAGCTGCAAGAAGGATGAAGTTTTTAATGTTGTATGAGTTACTTTCTGAATGTAGCTCACACCTAAGTAACTACTATGGAAGGATTTTGGCCTTCAGGACGGACAGTTGCTAGATAACATAGAGGCCCATTAAGACCATGTTCAAGCACCATTTTAAATTCTGTGCCTTCGGGTATTTTAAATATAGCTGAAGCAACTTCAGTATTGCAAACTTGAAGCTTTTTTTTAAATGAATGTGTGCTGATCCTTGGAAACAGTACCTTATTATGTAGGGACTGTGGAATTTGATGTTCACTTGCTTAATTTGTCTTCTCATTAAACTATGTCCCTGCTCCTCTTGTAGCTTCCAGGTTGAAGCTGCATCAAAATGACAAAACTAATGAGAATGGCAAAACAAATACATCTAGAAGAAAAGAAATCCATTTCATTTTATGGAGAATTTATATTTTGCAGAAAAAGCCCAAATTACCAAAGAGTAGAGCCATGTGACAGCAATAAACTGGATGTCTCTGGTCGTTTAGTTGGAGGAAGGTGCTTGCTGGCTTCATTTCCATATTTCTTAAGCTTGTTCTGTTGAATCAACTGTAGTCATAGGCATGTTACATCTGCTGGTGGATCTTGGCATTAACAAAAAAGGCATTTTCTTGCCATTTTGAAAAATGGAGGCATTAATTATGACTAAGTGGTTTGAAGCATCTACATTGTTTTCCCCAGATTATGCATACTGTTTGTGTGTTGGCTTCTCTCGGAGCTGAGAAAAGTTACTTTTTTTTACTATAGCTCCCAGAATTTTGCACCCTCTTTTTTCACAGACTTTACATCTGGCCCTTTATATTTGGAACTCGTTGTTTTTGTAATTGTGAAATCAAGCACTGGAGCATAATAAGTGTTTATCATAGATCACACAAACAGCACAATCCTGTGAAGTGCAGGTGTAGAGGTCAGGAGCAGAGGAGTACAGGACATGAATGAAGAGGGTATTGTCTACAATGAGGTGGGGAAAATAAAGATACAAGAAAAATGCAAAAGCCTTTCAGTGCAACAGTTGAAAGCTGTTGGCCTGTCTTTACTACAAAGGAAAAATAATGATGTATTTTGCTTGATGTTTGTAGCTGTAGCTCTTCCACTAGGTACCTGGCAATAATCCTACAGTATTTGTTGGTGTGAGCTGTGTTGCCCTTTGGTGTGATCCAGCAGGGCTTTTCATGTGTTCCCAAAACATCAAACCCTTTGCTGTGTAGATGGCAGATCTGCATAAAGGCATGCAACCATGTTAGTTACAGGGGTCACTTGCCAGCAATAGAGGCAAAATTTAGCTGAACACAAAGAAAAATCAATCAACTTTGAACTGAACACAGCATATGGGCAAAATAATAATAATGGAGATCTTACTTGGTGAAAAAGCTCTCCATGTATCAGAAAATCTGAGCCTGGAAGGAAAAAACTAAATCCTATGAAATAGCGTATCAGTCTATAGTGAATATATGGATGCTTGCCAACACAACTATGTCTGGAAGGTGGGGGGAAACAATAGGGGGCACGGTTAGTGGGTGCGGTTGATGGGATGATTCTCTTCTGGTGCTAGATTTTTCATACTGCCAAAATAAATGTCTTTTCTTATGTTTTGCATAAAATCAGCATATGCTGAATTATGCATACAGATACAAAATTAAAAAATGATTATTTATAATTTCAACAGAAGGCACAATGATATTTCACCTGACTAGTGACTGATATGTCCAAGTGACTTGTCTATCTAATGAATCTATTCCCCAGATGCTGCTTGATGGACAACTTTAAGGTCCCTGATTGTCCTGCTCTTTGGTTCTTTTTTTCTTCAAGTTAGACTTGGTGTGAGCAAAAGTGTCCTCTAACTGCTCCTCAAAAGAGGGGTTTTTTTTCTCTGTAAAAGTATTCCAGTGGCCACCCTAACCCATACAGGCCATTTCTGAGAATTATTGGAATGACTGTCACTCACCTATCTGCCACCTTTCCATGTGAAATGTCTCCTCATGCTCACACATAGATCTTTTTAACCAATGTTTGGTGCTGTCCTATGACTTCAAATCAAGGCTGGCCCAATGCAACCTGCTTCTTGAATCAGGTCGGCAAATGGTTCTGTATCCAAAGCCTAATTAGTTATTTTAGCAAATAAATCCATCTAGTTCATCTCCCCATCCTGCTAATTAAAGAAACAGTGAGTACTTGAAATGATAACAAATCAAAAAATTATTTCCTGTCCTTTTATGACATGTGAAATCTGCTGCTTGAGGTGGATACCTCACTCTGTCTAAAGGTAGGGATGGCTTTGCTTTAGCAAGACACAGCAACAGTGGTGTCTGATGGTTGGCTTTGTCAGTATGGCCAATGAATCTACTCTGGATTTTAGTCTGAACTTTAATGAATCTGAAGATGCTGATTGGGACATCAGAGTCAGCACCTTGGATAACCCTTTTAATTATCATGTGGAGACCCACTGAGGATTCACATTCTTCTGCATCTCACGAACCACCAGCTGCTTCTGCCTAAGGGCACATTATCTGCTCATATGGTTCTCTGCTGTGAGACAGCTGAATGGAATAAGTCTCCAGCAGCCATCTTTCCACCAGTCACATTGTCTTCTCTACTAAAGCTGATGGAACCCATAATTATTTTTGTGAGTGGACTTCCTCTTGGAAGTGTCTGAATCAAATGCTCGATTGATTTCTGAATCTCTTCCTGCCAGCAAGGCCCATTTGAGACTCCTTGCGTGAGCTTCGTCAGTGCAGTTTGCTGCCTGCTTCTTCTTCTCTTTTTCTTGCAACTGTTGAGTTGAGTGAATAATTCATAAAAGAATAATTTATCAGGCTGATTTATTAACTTGACAAATGTCACCTCTTTCTCTTCTCGCAAATAGTCCATAAGCTGCTGACGGCTTTCTCAAATCTACATGAATTTATTCACTAGATAGTAATTTCTATTCATGAATACATCTCCGGCTCATAGATTATTTCCAAATAGTTGGTTGCAAGTATTTGAGCCATTTAAATGTGTCTGCTTTGCAATGGGGCTTGAAGATCACATAGCATAATTGTGATCCTAGCTGGTCAAGCATTTCAAAATTGGCCTTTGTCTTTTTGTTTATTCTCAGGCATTCTTCTAAAGGTTAACCCAGTCCACAGCCCCTAAAGGAGCTTGGAAGAAGATGGCTGAAATTGTGAGGATGGGTGGAAATGATGTCTTTTAAGTACCTGAAAATATTAAAAACAAAAAAATCAAACTTCTATCCAGGTTAATGGCAGTAGATGGCTGCTGGCATTAGGTATGCTAGAAACAGAAACTCCAAGCAGAAATTTTAGGAGAACGAATTATTTTCCCAAAGCAAAACATGAACAGTACAAGACTGAGGGGTGGAGAGGCTTCAGATATAATGGCTTGCGATGGAAAGCGAAACTGAACTTCCTACTGAATTTTGAAGTAGAAGGCTCCTGTGGATGAATGATTAGAATATTGATAGAATTGTGAATCCCTGAAATTATTGTGAGAGGCCAAAATTCCATACATTTTTTTAATCTCTATTCTTCATGTGGACAAAAGAACTCAGAAGGAAAAAACAGAAGTAACATGGTGGAGACTGCAGGGCCTTCCCAGGCTAGTTTTAAACTTAAAAGGAATTTCCCTCACAGAATGCCACTACTACTTCATCAATGGGGAGGAGACAGTGGCTAGCAAAAGACAAAGCCCTTTAGGAAAACATGCATAGGAATGTGGGGGAAAGAATCCCTGAGCTTGCCCCTGTCTCTAGTCTAGCTACTCAGCGAGGACTGGAAACTTGACACAAAGACTTGTGCAGTCCAGGGATGAAACCCAACAGACTTCAACTCCTAGAAATCTCAGTCAGTTTACCAGCTGTTAGGAATTATGGGAGTTGAAGTCCAAAATACCTGGCGGGCCAAAGTTTGCCCATGGATATGTTAGGGTGCAGCTTACTTCTGTGTTTCGGCATTGATTTATGGCCACGAGAAAGCAAGGCCAGGGAATACTGGGCCTCTAGTTTTCTTGTGACTACAGTATAACAATCTGCATCCTACATCAACAGCTGCACTGGCAAGACTGCGAGGAGCTTCAGTCTATCACTTCTGAGAGGGTCTAGGCTAGAAGTACTCTGGGCATCATCACACTTGAGCATTTTCCCACTTTAATCTACTTTAATTGCTGTGACTGCCTCATGCAGAATTCTGGGGCTTGTAGTTTAGAGAGGCACAGGGCTTCTCTGGATGAGCAGTTTAAAGGCCCTTCCCTAAACTACAAACTCCAGAATTCTTTAGGAGGCAGTCACAGCATTTAAAGTGGAAAAATGCCCAAGTATGGAGAGGCTCAATGTGAGGAGAAGATTTTGTTACTTTAGAAGTCACTAACATAGAAAACACAAACACAGAATATGGAGGGAGTGAAGATTCTAGTAGTTATGTGACATGTATTGCATGCCAACTTCCCATTCTTCTAAATCAGACTTGGGAATTATGTGGCTCTTGAGATATTGATGAATTCAGCTATCCTCACCATTGGCACTGCTGGCTAGGGCTGATGGAAATTGCAATCCAACAATAACTGAAGACCCACAGGTACCCCACTGCTCAGAATTTACATGCAATTCTTATAGCCACTTCATACATTATTTGCTCTGGGATTAATGCAAAACTTTTATATACTCCAAAACTGTAGCATATGTCATGACAAATATACCTTTCATCTGGAAGTAAAATCAGTTACAGAGCTCCCAACCCTACTGATGATGTGGGAGGAGCAAATGCAAATCTAACATCATTCACTGTGAAAGGGCCCTTAGTGGGAGAAAACATTTGGGGATTCCAAAGGGTTTGTTGGGCAGCATTGGAAAATTAGAGCTAACCAAACAAAACGGCTTCTGTGAAATTTCCAGGTTTCATACTGTCCTTCATTTTGAAAAGTTTGTAATATTAGAAATACCAATAGCCAGCTGCCAGAAGACCTTGCACATGCAGGGATACTTAGATATTTGCTCCCAGGTTCTACCTTTTAAGATGTCCAATAGACTGTTGGAAAACACTTCCACAGATGCCAAGCAGGACTCATTGCAAATATCTCCCATTTGATGGGATACTGAAACAATCAGTGAGACTGGATGTCTTAGCAGTTAAAGCTTAAACATTCTGCTACTATAAATTTAAGTAAAGCTATGTAACAACGATACATAAACCAGAGGCATATGCTCTGAAATAAATTGGTGTTCTGGATCCATCATACAGCATTCATCTGTATTTTATTTATACAATAATGGGCATGTGGTATGGTAAAGGAATCTGGCTTGTCTACTTAAGCTGAAATACTGACATGGGTGAAGAAGTGGCAGGGAATCAGGATGAACAAAGAAAGAAAATTAAAGAAAAGAGAAGAGTAAATTCCAAACATTGGGCTGTGGTTTGCCCTTTCAAAACTGTCTTTTCCATGGAAAAGTCTTCCAGAAAACTAAAAGCCCTGTCCTTGTTGCTCAAAGTGGTGGCATGCCATCTCTTGACAGCAGGGAACTGGAGTTATATCCGGAGGAAGCTCATAGTATTTCAGAGTGGCAAGGGGGACTTCAAAAGCGCCTGTCACAAGTTTACTAATAAAATAGCTTCGCCTGCCAGCTAAGATGAGATTCCATTCTCTTTACCCATACTGGTATGGGGTCAAGGAGTGTGCAAACAGCCAGGGCCATAAAAACAGGGCGTGTTTTATCTATGAAGGCAGGGATTGAGTCCACTTTCTAGGGACAGGCTATTTGGATGCAGGCGTGGCTCACATGTCAGTGGGGACTGAGAATCCAGGTTTCAGTCCAGACTTCAAAGGAGCCAACAGGGGGGTAGGATTCTGAAACTGGGATACTCTTAAAATTCAAATTAAACCCTGGAGGATATTCACTATTCCACTAACCTGAAAGCCAACAGCCATCATTACTTGGGATGCTAAGGATGCATGGCACAGAGAGTGCACTCCCACAGGAAGCACCCAAGCCACATTTGCCTATGTAAAACTATGGAAGATTCACTAGAAAATAAGAATCACAAAATAAGAACATGGCCCTACAGCCTAGAAACCACACACACCCAATTTCTGTTAAAAGTTTTTGGTATTTTTTGCCTTACTTTTCATCCTTTTCTCTTAATTCCTTTGGTTTTTGTCTAAGCTATACTCACACTGCTTTGCTGCTTGTGCCTTAATATACTGCCGAGCATAAACAGCCATGTAATGGTCAAATCTGTACCATCTGTATAAGAATGAGGGACAGAAGGCCTGGGTTTATCTGTTTTAAGCAAAAAGGTTGAATTGGGGGGGGGGGCACTCCTAGGCTGCTGCTTGCTTCTTTAGTTCACTTCTCCCCTTTCAGATGTAGAACCCCACCATACCAATTGGATGGCTGTTTAGGATAATTACTCTCCCACTAAAAGAAAAGAGGCAGCACAATAAAAAACCAAAAAATCTGCGGAGGAATGCCAAATCAGCGTACGGTATATTGATTTTGTTGGATACCTTCAAGTCATTTCTGACTTAAAGTGATCCTATCAAGGATTTTTTTTGGCAAAATTAGTTCAAAATTTGCTTTTGCCTTCCTCTGAGGCTGCAAAAGTGTGGTTTACCCAAGGTCACCCAGTAGGTTTCAAATCCTGCTCTCCAAAGTTGTAGCCCAATGCTCAAGCAACTAGCTGGTTCCTACCATTAAATAGAAATACAGTGTGTTACATTTAATGCATTACTTCCTAGCTCTGGCCTTGTTCTCCTGGGTTTCCCTTCATTTCCTCTTTCTTTGGTCTCCTTCAAGAAATGGCTTCCCTTAGCTTCCTCTTCTAATAAGCATATACATACCTGTATGTGATACACTCACTGCTTTGTTGACATCTGGAAAGTCTTGTCTTGTCCCTTTAATTGCATGCTTCCCATATGGTTTCTCTGACTCACCTCCTGTATCAGCTTGCAGGTTTCTTTTACAGATCCCTTCCTGACAAAGTAATTACGGAGGCCTTTACCTGATGGGTCTGCAGTACCTACACTTTCAAGAAACAGGACTCAGATCTTCTACCTCCTCAGTAATTATTAAAGTGAAGTGAGCTGCAGGAAACTGATTTCTAGACATGAAGAGACTTGGAATAGTTTAGAACTTTTTGCCAGTTAGTCTCAGCAAGCTGCTATAAAGAAAAAAAGTGGTACAAATATACTGGTAACATCACATTGGCCATGAAGGAAAACAAATGATCCACAGCCTAGGTAGCCACACAAAGACTGTCCATAAATCTTGCAGAGCACATGATTGTTTGGGTCAGGGAATGCAGTCCACATAATTTCCATATCCAAAGTGAGATGGATATACCTTGAACTGAAAACTCACCACAGTACATAACCTGAGGTAACTGCTGTGAAATTATCATTTTCATTTGTGTTTATCAGCTTTCTTTTATTTTCAAGGGTCACAGAGGTTCACCTACAGAGAGAAGAAAGGGAAGGGAAAATATTTGAAATGAAACTATCAAATCTAAATAAATATTTTCACATTTCATTCTTTTCTAGTATCACAAAGTTTTTAAGCCATTGCCTTGCTTCAGTAGGGAGTGTCTCATGTTACTCTATATTATTATTATTATTATTATTATTATTATTATTATTATTATTTCTTTATTATTCTTATTTGCCAGCCATGGTGGCAACAATTTGTCAACAGTCTTGGAGGCAATCAAGGTTTTCATAGTCTTCAGGGGGTCTCAAGCTCCATATAATCTAGTTCAATGTGGATTTTATACAGCTGTGAGGAAGTTCCCTAAGACACCAGGAATCCATCCCGTCCTCCCCTGCTTCCTTCCTTCCATTTATACCTCACACTTCAGCCAAAGAGACTCCCAAAGCATCTTACTAACAGCTAATTAAACCTCCCCTCAGCTTTACAATCTAAATAAAGTCCACTACCAAAGGAAAAGGGAATGGCGTGGATTAATTTGGGTAGGATGGTTTGGGAAGTAGACAATGTTTGCTGCATCACTTGAGATTTAAATTCCTTCTGCTGGAGTGTGCAAAACACAACTTTAGTTGGGGTTGAATTACCAGCTTGGGCTTCTAGATTTAGAGTTTCGCAGGTCGTTTTGCATCTATGAATTGCTTCCTACACCAGTTTTAAAACAAAGGTGCATCACTTTTGTTCCCAAAGGATGTAGCTGTGTGCATATGCATATGTATGCACATGTGAATATACATGTATTTCCTACAAATGTGTATGTTCTCTCAACCAACACACTAAGCACAGTTCCGTTGAATTCCCTCAGAATGCAAGAGCTTTCAAACATCGAAAGCACAGCTTTAAGCCTCCAATCTGTACACAACCTTGTGGAACTTCAAAAACTGTGCTCCTGAATAGCTTTAAACATTTAAAGACATCAGTGTTCACTATTTTGAAGCAAAATGTGTTTTTAGATTTGCTGCAGGTGTTTAAAGTGTAACTGTCACAGAGAGATGGGATAACAATAAAACTGTAAAACATATCTAAACAGATATGTGGTTTGCAGAGTTTCAGCTTCAGCTTGCTCTTCAGTCAAAACATTCAAGGTTTCCATTTTCGAGCTTTCTTAGTATAATAGCGTACTGTGTGAAAGAAGAAAATGATGCAATGCTGGTAGAGCAGTCAAGTATCCAAATGCTTACTTCCAATGTGGAAATGTCTAATTAGTTCATTAATATACATCAAGCCCCCCCCTTTTTTTCCCCTCCTTGAGCACTTCTGCCTCATCCCCTTTTTAATTCCTTACTGACTATCCATCCACAAGCCTTCCTGTATACTCAGAATATATTTTGTTTCTTTCTGCCTTACTTGTTATATACTGGTAAAGTATGTATTTAAAGTATATATTTCAGCATTCCCCTGTGAAGAAAAACCTTTTCCTGGGTAGTTTCCAATTTAACTTTTCTATTTTTAAGGGCTATCTTAGCTGAGTTATAAATGCATTATCCTTGGTTTGGGAGCTATCTGTTGCTCTTCCATTCTTTGTTCAATAACGTCTAAGAAGAGAAAGACGGTTGTTTATGGATTTTATGATTATTTCTGAAAACTGTGCAAATATATTTTACTTCAACCCCCACCTTTCATCTTATTTCAGCATTCCATTCTTCCCTCCTATTTATTTTTAAGGTTTATTTTATGAAGCCTGTGGCCAATTTCCCCCATACTTAATAAGGGAAGCCAAGGAGCTGGTTGAAGGGGAGGGATGGGGAGGTTGCACAACTCTTTTCATATTCTGTACAATTATTTAATCCTGAGTGATTTGACTCCACACAGCCCTCTCTTGTTCTTTACTAATTTAGTATCCAGAGGTCCCAAATGTTAAGTCTAAAGCAAAGCACTCTGAATAACTTTAAGCTCCCATGCAAACATGAAGTGTGAATATGATGGGAATTAAAAGTGCTTCCAGGGTGGTGTGAATGCAGCTTAAGAGCATTTCCAGACACAAGGAGAAGGAAGCATTGGTGTAGTGTGCTGTCTGAGGCCCCTTCCACGCAGCTGAATAAAATCCCTCATTTTCTGCTTTAAACTGGAATATATGGCAGTGTGGACTCAGATAACCCACTTGAAAGCAGATATTGTGGAATTTTCTGCCTTGATATTCTGGGTTATACGGCTGTGTGGAAGGGCCCTGACATCTGCTATGCACTCATGCTTGGATTGTGGCTCTTCCTGCACAGATCATTCCTCAGCCAAAATAAGTAGAAGGATTAGGATCTACAAACCCAGCATCATTGGCACGACAATGACAACTGTAGCAGGACACTCCAGTGATTTTAGTGGGATATCGTTGGGGAGTTCCTCCTTCCCTTCCTAATCTCACAATAGTAGCTGCCATCTTGTAGCACCCTGAAATTCCACTACATTTATCATTTCTCACAGTCAGTTTTTGTAGGAGGGAGCAGCTGTTGCCTCCTATGGCGAGTAACAGAGGTAGTGCTTGTTATCACTTGTGTACAGTTCTGAAATGATAAATCAGTTTTGCCACAGTGTAGATGCTGTCCACAGGTATTTAATTGAGATGCTTAAGGGGACATCTTCAGAGGCTGTTTGATAAGAGTATTACAGAATAACAGAACAATCCTACCCAGCAATACTTAGAAATAAATCCAGTTGAATTGAGAGCACTTGTTTCTCAGGCAGGTGTGTGCTGGATTGCCAACTCAGCTGCAGGAACACAAATCCCAGGCAGTGGCACTTTACACTCCATTGCATTCAGATCACAAATCCAGCTCAGCCCTTTCCATCAGCAAGCCCAACAACACCACAATGAGGGAACAGGCTACCAAGTGGGAAATTTTAAACTAGCGTGTGTCTGGTGTTGGTGGAAAAGTTAGCTCAGAAGGGGAGGATACGCATAGGCAATACCTGCTAATAAAGGATACACATTTGGCCATTAGAACTGTGGCAGTGGAGTTAATATTTATTTATTCTGTTCTGCAAGGTTGATTCTGTCTAGAATGCAGGAGGAAGACATTGGATCTCTGTTGGTCTCAGTCTTGTTGAAGGTGTCTCCTTTGTGTGCAGGCTGCATGCTGGCACACATGTGCTGCTGGCGGAGGCAGGAGACTAGAGGGAACTCCATTCTGCTGTTTAGATCATTGCCTTTCCTATCTGTTCTCCTGCCAAAGTCTAAACGGGATTCCCATAACCCGCCAGTTTTGTGCCAAAACTGGCCACCCCCATCTTCTTTTCCCACCCCACCAATAGCTGGAGAAGAAAAACCCTCCATCTGGAGTTGATTGATAAACTGTTTTCAGCACTGAGGTCCCTTTAAAGCCTTATTGCATCCTGTAGCAGGGAGCAAGGGAGGGGTTGTGGCCAGGGGGAGGAGAGTTTTCTCAATAAAACTGCCTCTGTGTGTTTGGGGAATGCAGTTTTCTCTGTTCACATACCCTACAGGCAAACCTAAGTCTCCAGTTGGCTTAAGGCTTCAGTCTCCGAAAGGAGAACAATATAAAGTAGAATGATCTAATGAAGAGAGCAAGCATCCAAGGGAAATGTAGGCCACTTTTACTGGAAACTATTAGGAAAGGGTGCAACAAAAAGGGAGGGAGGGATGGAGGAAGAGAGAACCTTGGTGGAATGTTTTGGAAATTGGGATGTTGTTTAAGGGGAAGGAATTTTAGAGACTGCTCTCTCTTAGTGAGAAGGGATTCTTCTAGCCTTTAGTAATCTCCCCTGGTCTCAGTCTGAGTTTAGCCTGAAATGGAGAACTACATCTCTGATCAGCCTCAGCATTCAGAACTTGAGAGTTTTGTCATAAACATCTCCTCATGGCTCGAGGTGAGTTACAACATTGCTAAAACACATATTTACTTAAAACATTCTTTAAAGTACATAGATGAAAACATATATCCATAAAATACATATTAAAATACACAAAACAAAGGTTAGACATAGATTGGAAATTAAAACTTCATCATTAAAACTTATTATTTATTAAACAGGAAGAACACCTAATCTACAAGAGTCTGCGACAATGCCTGAATCTACTGTGAGGGGCAAGACTCTGCCCCTTCTTCTCGTCTTGCTCCTGCTGATTTACCTGAATACAAACTGAATTAGTGGGCTGACAGAGGATTAATTGGGCAGGACTTAAATTCAAGTCTTCTGTTCATTCATGCCTTCTGCAAGCAAGGACTGCTAGCAACAGTGAATGGGTGAAGATGAGTGAGAATGAAGATGTATGGAAAGAGGAGATAGAGGGGAGCAGATGGGGTTGGTGATGACAAAGGGGAAGGAGAATAGTAGTACTATTAGTAGTGGTGGCCCTGATCCTTTTTATTTATTATTTTATTATTTTATTTATTTATTTACAGTATTTATATTCCGCCCTTCTCACCCCGAAGGGGACTCAGGGCGGATCACATTATAACACACATAGGGCAAACATTCAATGCCCATAAACACATCAAACAGTGACTGAGAGACACACGCAGAGGCAAGTTAACCTTCTTCTGAGGGGATGTTCGATTCTGGCCACAGGGGGGAGCAGCTGCTTCATCATCCACACTGACAGCACTTCCTCATTCCAGGTCGTAAATTAGTTAATCTTGCCTCCCCACTTTATAAGTGGTACCTTATCTCCTACTTGATAGATGCAACTATCTTTCGGGTTGCTAGGTCAGCAACGAGCAGGGGCTATTTTTTATTTTTAATTGACGGGTGCTCACCCCGCCACGGGCTGGCCTCGAACTCATGACCTCATGGTCAGAGTGATTTAAGGCAGCTGCTCAACAGCTGCGCCACAGCCCGGCCCTGATTTTGCCCACTGTTCTGATTTTGCCCACTGGTGGCACAAGACACACACACACACTGCCAGTATTCAATATTTTTAAAAGGCTCCCAGCTTTTATGATCACAATAACATTGTATCTGACAGTACTTATATCAACACCAATTATTTTGCATTATATATTTCTATCACTGGTGCTACGTATAGAGTAGCTGCTCTCTTGCCAGCCTGGGCAAAAGGAAAAAGTTGTAGAAATGCAAAACGCTCCCATCAGTCCCTATCCTGTGTCACTTCAGTTCACACAAGGATTTGTGCCTTGAGCAGTGGGGACTGTGAGGGCAGCAGAGCAACTATCTATGTGCACATACATTTAATTTCCACAGTATATATGTTTGACATATAGGTTTGTGGAACATTGGCCAGCATTGTTGGTGTTACTTTTGTACAGAGATTCAGGAACACCAGGTTCTTCGTAACAATAAGCTTCATTTGCCTGTCTGCTAGTGACTTCAAATACCTAACATAAGAGGGATCCTTGCTGTAGTTTTGCTATTGAATAGCCTGGTCTGCAGTGGTGACAGGTGTCATTGCAGCAGTAAATTTCATAGAATCACAGAATCATAGAATGCCATGCAGGAAAAAGCACATTCAAAGTACTCCTGACAGATACAATTTTTTCTGGGTTTTATTTAAGGAGTTAAAAGAACCATTAATGTGCCGAACCCATTTTTGAGAAAGGTGCCACCCCCCTGTATAGCTTCTTTGAAATTCAGGCTACAACCCAGAGTAGATAGCACGGGCAGCTGGCCCTGCCAGTGATGCCCTCTCTCCTTCCCCCAAATCCTTCTCGGGACCCTGCAAGAGTAAAACCCAGAGTAGGCCTGTGGATGTAAAAGCAGGCAATGGAACAGGGTCTATCCCTTTTCTCACTTAGAGCCCTACATTTTGCTGTCAACGAAATATCTTGGGGAACTGAGCCCTCTCTCTCTCTCTCTTTTAGTCTTTGCAGTTATAGGAAAAGTAAACAATAGTGTCTTACAGACTTACAGTTTGCTTTTGAGGGCAGAGTAATTCATTGGGAAAATGTTGAGGCATCTGCCTTTAAAAATGTACACATCATAGACACCGTGTGAGTCTCCGGCTTTGATGGGGCACCTGCAGTGGGTTTTGTTCAGTGTCCAGAGATGCTAGCCATGGAAAACAGTCAATACTATGCAAAATAAAATCTTGAAATATAAATGGATGTATTTCAGATAAAATTTAGAGTTTTGCACTTATGCCCTCATACACAATCCCAGATACCATGGAGGCAGCTATTCTACAAATCAAGAGTTGGCTCACTTGGGGGAAAATGAGCCTCCCTGTGACAATTTGACAGCCCTGCTCCCTGTCACAGCCTGACCTGAGTTCAGAAGTATTTGGAAATGGAAACTAATGAAAGGCAAATTATTTCTAGACTTCTTTGAACTTCAAAAGCAAGGTTCTGGCTGCCCTCCCTTTCCGGGTATGCCCTTCTTCAGTTAAACAAGCTTCTTTTCCTCTGGTTTTGCAAGAGACCAAAAGAGATATTGGAAGGGAGGGTAGTATATTTTTAATGGAAAGTGGCAACAGAGAAAAGGTATTAGTTATGATAGGCAATACCTGAGGATGTATTTAGAAATGAACATGAGAAATGAGGTTAGTGTACAGCTGAAACACATTGTGTTTTTCCTTTCTCTGCACAGTACAGATGTGTACACAGGCAGTCATGCATCTCAGAGACAAACAGTGACTGATCATTTTGTCTGTGCATGGTCCCTCTGCCTGAATCCCAGGTGCTGTGGAGAGTGCAAAGACCAAGTCGGCCCTTCGCTTTCCATCTGGCAGGTGCCCCATCCCGCAAGCACAAAGGAAAATCCCTATAAAATAATTGCATCTAATTTATCCATCTGTCTATATTTGCTTCAGTGAAATATATCAAAGATGTTAAGTAGGAAGCTGAATTTCCTAAGAAGAAGCTTTGTCTCTGTATACTTTGTAAGAGTGTGCTTTTGCCCCGTGTGTGGGTGTGTGTGTGTGTGTGCGTGCAAGCACTCTTTGCCCTTCAGAAGTGAGCCAAGAAGTGGGTCTCAGTCAGTTTAATTGAGCCTCAACCAGAGAAAGTGGAGCATAGTTGGCAGATGTGGCCCAACAAAGTGGAAGATGTGCCACTTTTCCACTAACAGAGAGGTAAAATCCAGGGGAAAGGAGAAATAAGCAAGAAGGAACAACATAGAGAGGTAGAATAACAGAAGGGAGCAGGATAATCTTAGTAGGCTTTGGGGGCCATATTTGGATATGTGCATGATTAGACTTCAAAAACCAATGTATTTTAAGAGAATTTGTTGTGATTATGTTTTGGACTTTGCAGATGAGGGATCTTTTCCCTCTATGTATTATGCACACACTAACCCAGGCTGTTTTCACTAGAGCACAGGACCTCACAAGGTTACGCTCTGGTTTATTCTAGCAATGGTATTTGTGTCACTTTGTATTTCACTGAAAAATCTAAGCAGTGGGTTCCAGTTCACCAGACTTTGTTTAATTCAGAACATACCTATTGAAATGAGACACAGTCTGATAATGACAATGTAAAATAAACAAATAAATAAATAAATAATTCCATTGATCCCATCATGTATAATTATCTGCCATGAAGACTGGGGATAATGGGAATTGCAACCCAACAGCACTTGTGGCTGTGATGTTGGGGAAAGACATCATATCCACAAGCCTTGTATCTAAATTCAGACCCCACTATCCTGACTAAACAAAACAAACTTCAGCTTTCCAGATGTTGCTGTACCACAACTCTCATCTGCTCTAGCCTAATGATGAAGAATATAGGAGTTTTAGTCCAGCATCTGGAGGGCCACATAACATTATACAGCGGTCTGGATTTGGTCCATGGGCCTTAAGTTTGACACATGTGTTCTAGCGTATAAACACGCTCTAAGTTTGCACTCAACTCAGTAACTATAGCAAAGGTAGTGCTGTAGATTGAACTGTCAACATCATCTTCTTTGAAAAGGGGGAGATTTACGATATATTCAATTGAATAAAAATGCACTTTTAGAAATGCTATATTTTAATGCCTTTGGAAAAAAGCGTGTAGTAACAAATTTGGCATTTAAATTCAGCATTTCAGAGTTCAAATTGTTGTCAAAATTGACCTCTGATTGAATGGCTGAGAAATAAATTACATGAATGTAAATTTGAATATATGTTTTTGTAGGCCAATTGTCAGATAAGTTCAAGTAGCTACTGTTGTTATGTGCAAGTTGCCAGACACTGCCAAATCTGTCAACTGCTGCTTCTTAATCTTTGGATGTTAGATGCTGAAGAAAAATACTAGGTGTTTGGTAATATTTGGTAATATTTGTACAGCCATTATAATAATTGTAAAACATGGCCATCACATTTGTCAAGGACTTTGAAGAGAATATTTGCCCATGGTGGCAAGGAGGGGGTGAGTTCCAGCTCTCGATATTTGCCTATTGCATGCATAGGTCTACTCAGGTCCATTTAGATCTTGGTTACAAGACCATAGTTTGCAGAACTGGTGAAACAGGTCTATGTGATGAAGGACCCCTTGTAGAGGAAATACCTATTTCTCACCAGGTTGAGGTGGATGCAGTCCTCAACTCTGAATCCTTAGGTCAGTCACCAAGAGACCTTGCAGTTTGACCCACAAAGCTGTTTTGGTGAAATGGGGAGATGCATAGAAACACAGAGCTCTTTGGGGAAAAGAATGTATTGTGGTGTGAAATCATAGCAAATAAAAAACCTCAACTAACAAAATGTTACTCCTCTACCCTCTCAAATTCAGGGACAAGTATTAAACTATTTTTTTAACATTATTCATTTAACAAAAAAACAAACAGCTCAGGTTAGCCTGGTTTTGTTTTATTGTTATCCAACAGCTATTTTCCCAACACTAATCTATGTGAGTTATTTAAAGAAAAATATCAAAGATTTAAAAATCAATATCATTTTTTAAAAAGATTGTCGTCATTAAGAGAACCATATTTTTGAGTACCAGTCAGAATGTTTGTTATCTGTGTAAGTTTAAGAAATAGATAGCCAAGCTGAAATAATAGTAGCTATTGACTGATTTTACTGTGTGTGATAAAATGACCCAATTGCTGCTGTTAAAACACCTAAGGGTTCTTTATACTGTGTACTTTAGAGAAGTAATCTGGGCCCAGGGTGCAGCACAAATCACGAGAACAGGTGCCTCATTTTGCCCAGTCCTAGGCTGTCTGAGAAATACTCCACTGAGCACCGTGACACTGAGACACAGTCAATATTTATAGACAGGGAAAGCAAATGGATGAGTATACCTAAGTGTTTATTAAATTATACTCAAAAACCTTTCAAAATTTGGAGTTGTTCTCACCATGCAAGGCTAATTGTATTTTCATGTTCTTATTCTTATTCATTTTTAAATAAATGTTTTGCCTTTGGCTATAGATATGGTATGTTTGAGCCCAAGAGAAATCATCCATTTTAACTCAAGAGGAACTCATACAGTGCTGGGAAACTTGTGATGCCAAGTGCAGCTTCCAGCTGAGATAAGAGGCAGCCTGGTTGTTTGTCCCTGCCTGTCCAGAAGACAGAGCGTACTTCTTTTTGTACAGAGCCTGCTTTCGATGGGAAAGTGGCCTGCTTGCTCCTTCACAGTCAGCTGCTGTTCATGTTGGTTCTCTGGGACATCAACAGAGAGGGTCTTTCATGTTGCTCTCTCAAGTATCAGAGTATACTCAAAGCAGCAACTACCAAGTAAATATGTTTTGTACCACAGCTTGGAACGCATACTTCCAGTTCACAAAACAAAACAAAGCCCAAATTCCCAAATGGGTAGCATTAGGGCTAAGAGAAATTGTGTCCTGAAATTCTCCACACTTTGGGAGGGAATTAGGAGCTGCATTTTGAATAATATTCATATTGTCGTTTCATATTGCTGAAAGAGGGAAGTAATGGGCTGAAAAAAAGACATGGCAACATGTGACTCAGGAGATATATTTGCTTGGCATCTATTTTCAAACTACAACAAAATAATTGGTCTTTGTTCTGACAAAGTAGGACTTTTATTTAAAATGAGACACACAGAGAACAAATGACTTATTTTCAGGCCTGCTCCAGGATGCATGATTTGACTTAAAAATAGTGTGTAAGACCTCTTCACTCATCCTATTTTTAAAGGTTGATTTTGTGGGTCTCCTCCCTGCAGATTTCACAGTGGGACAACAGTGGGGTAGATTGCAGTCCACAATAGGTTCTTGAGGCTTGATATGAATGAAGAGGGGAGACCCATATGTGTGGGAGGGAGAAAGAGTAAGCCCCAAAGTCTGACTGTTGCCACAGTTTGAAGATGACATGTAAGAATTGTTAGGCAGGCTTAATGAGATCATGAAATGGACTGGTGTGCTCCACTTATTTCTGGAAAAATGTGGCTTGTTTTTCCATTATTTTGAAGAAGTGAGGGAAGAACTGCCGTTGTTTCTGTGTCTCTGTTGCATTTGGTGCTACCTCACATCTGTTTTATACAGACGGTCTAATTAAGTTTGCATATTTCCTGCACTTATTCTTTTAAGGACTGTTACAAACAGCAGCCTCTAGAACATTTCCATCCTCATTAACCTATTCTGTCTCCCCCTCCCCATCTCACCCATCCTGTCTCCATACTTTTCATTATTGTTGATGGGGGTTTCCAGGATAGAGAAGAATTTTAGACAATGTTAAAGCTTACTTACTATTTTTATTACATTTTGATTGGCATTTGGAGTTTTCACTAATTCTGTTGGCTTAAACATTGAAATAGAATCCAGATTTTCTTAGTATGCTAGCATGTGCCAGAGAGGGAGCATGAATGGGTTTACTTTTATGGTGAGGATGCTGTAAGAAGGAGGAAGACTGGAAAAATGTATCAAAATGGAGGGATACAAGTTTCACTAAGAAGGCATAAAAGTTTCACTAAACTTGCCTATCAGGGCTGACCCAAGCAATTTGTTACCTGAGGAAAAGTCCCACACACTTCATTTTCAAGGTATCAATAGCCAGTCAAATTATTTTGGTAGCTGAGGCAGAAAATCCCATGTGGATATTTTTATTCCAGTTGTAATACAATAATAATAAGTTAAATCACTAACAATTTGCTATCCCTTATTGACTGGTCCAGCCCTAGTTTCCCACCAACAATAGGTAGCACCAGGACAGTGACCTGAGCCCACATGTCAGGATCATTTGGTTACAGTATTCCCGAATATAATGAGATGCCATTTATTTCTGTTTAAAGTTTAACCATTACCTTTTGGATCAGACCAAACCCCTATCTACTACAGTTCACATATTAGCCAACTGGTTGCCTATGAAAGGAGCATAAGCAGGACAGGAACTCAGCTACACCCCCCCATGTTCCAATCCATTGGTCTTCAGAGATGCACTGCCTCTGATACAGCAACCATGACAATTAGCCACAAACTATCTTAGTCTTAATTTGTCTAATCCCCTTTTAAAAGCATCCAAAATAACGGTCATTGCTACATCTTGTAGTAACAGCTTCCCTAGTTCAATGATCCTATGTCTGAAGAAGAATTTCCTTTTTCCCTTTTCTCAGCTTTATCTGACACCTCCATGTTCTAGAATTGAATTTTCTCCCTACAAATGTATAATTTTATAAACCTTTATTACTCCACACTCTACTTGCTCCACACATTGCAAATGTTATATACCTTCCTCTGTTTCCATCCCTGTGTTCTATAGCCTGGAGTAGTCTAACACATCACCTCCTTAAACATTTTCATTGCTCCTCTCTGTACTTTTCACCTCTGCAATATCCTTTTGGGTGCTATTCTAACTAGAACTATATCCAGTATTCTAAATAGGGCCACATTATCATACCGTCCAAATGTTCTGCTTTGGTAGGGACATTCCCAATTTGTTGTCCCACATTTTTTTTGGTCTCCTTTTCTCCTCAACTTACTTCAGTTGCTGCAAACTGAGTTCAAGGTGTAAAAGGAGTTTGTGCTCAGTTAATTCAGAAGAACAGGACAGAAAAGGAGAGGAAGAGACTTTACCCGGTAGACTCAAGCAAAAAAGCTAAATGATACAATCTTTCCTAACTAGCCTGTTCCTCCTTCTCATCATCGTTGTCGTCGTCATCATCATCATCATCATCATCATCATCATCTTTTCATTTCTTAAATGAAACTCAAAGCAGCTCACAACATTAAAAGCAATAACATTGCACACTCTGATGTTGCCTTAGTATCTATATCCCAGTTTTCATCTGTAAAATGTTGGAAGATATGCATTATAGGTTTGTATAAAACAATTATAATAGTGGTATCACTTAACATCTGAATTTGTGCTTCAATCCTATTAGAAATCAACACATGCAGATTTTATGCAAATTGGGCCACGTAGGCTTTTGGCACTCTCAGGAGTCTAGCGGAGGAAGCTTTGCCCATGACTCATGCATTGTACTTGAGAGCCAGTGGCTAAATAGGGGCATTCTCAGAACTGAAACAGGGAATGGAGCTGTGGCTACACACCTCCTGCACATTCCTTCCAGTTAGTGAAGGTTTTGACTTACTTTCCCTTCAAAAAAAGGCTCAGCTATTCTTCACCTATCGTTTTTTGCAACCTCTGCCTCCCAGGTCTTTGCTCTGTTAGGGGTGCAGCAGTAGCAGCAGTGCTCGCTGAATAAAATGGTCTGAGGGGAGAAGCATAGGGAGAAGTTCCCTTTGTCAAACACAGGCTGTCTCTATTCATGCACCACTTTGTTCCTTTCAGTGGAGAAAGACCACAGCTTAGTGGTAAATCATGTGCCTTGCACACAGAAGATCCCAGATTCAATCTATGATTCCTCGAGTTTAGAAAGCAGCAGGATCTAACAGACCTGAAGACCTTTTCATCTTATGCTAGAATCCCAATGGCAAGTTGAATAGACAAACACTGGGACAACAGGACTAACAGTCTACCTTGGCAGAAGGCACATTTTTTGTTCATTTATGTTTATTCAGGTGGCTGTACCTTCATCAGAGCCCACTGTGGGATTTTGTAATTCCCTGACTTCATCATTTGCGCAGTATACCTTTGAAGAGAATTAGAAAAATCTAGTCTTTGAATGGGCTCTATATGTACTAGCTAACTATACACTGGCTCCTGATATAAAATGTGTATTTTATCATAAAATGATACTAAAAAGATATGCATTTTAATAAGAGTTGGAACAGACATGTATGAGAGTATGCAGGTGGGATAAAAAAATTACACTGAATAAATAAGCATAGACAAAAATAGTAAAAGTGAGAGTTGTGTTGCCAGTAACCCTGATGTTAGGCTCTTGTTTTATGTTATAATACATATGACCCTTTCATTTCTTGATGTATTGGTGATCATGGCACTAGTAGTAATAATTCATTTAAAAATAATAGTGTGAGACACCTGAGGATGTCTTGAAAATATCTCATTCATAGGATCACCATGAGTCAAAATTGACTTGATGACTAATAACATAAATTACACAAAAGTCAGTGTTATACCAAACTAGAGGTTTTCATGGGTGATGCAGAAAACTGAACCAAGTGTGAAGTATAGCCACAACTTCAATCATTGCTATAAGGACATACACATTACTTAGTGATGGTGGAGGGAGGGAGGGAGAGAATGGAACACCTTTAATTTCCTAGATGCTGAAGATTCACATAGCTGGTCAGATAGGAACCAGTTTTACATAGTGGACTTTGGTTTCAGAAGAGCAGTGATGGTCAAAATCCTTTCTGAAGTGATGGGACTTGGCCAGGTGCCTGCAGCTAAGTCACAAGCACATCACACTAGGACTTCTACAAACACTGTAGGACTTGGCAGTTGTTTGCTAATGGGGCACATTTGACATGACACATTGCTCAATTGAGAACATGCAAGTGGAAAGACCAGGGAAAAATCAATTAGTTTGATCTGGACAGTAACCTTTAATCTAGCTCAGTCCTTCTTATTTACAGCTAGGGAAAATGAAGGCAAGAGAAAAACGTCCTGGCAAGATAATATAAAGCCGATCTCATTCCCTTTCGGCGGCTGTGTTTTCACTAATGTATTTGCTGGCAGAGCCCACTGTCCCCAGAGCATGAGCAGTACAGTTCAAGCAGGCTCTTTACAGCCAAAAGGAAGCGTGTCAGTCCAGGAGCAGGATCGGGACGTTCTGTGGGAGGGTGAAAGAACCTCCAGTTTAGCAGAGATATGCCAGGGGGAATTGTGGCTTTAGCTCTGCAGCTGATGGAAAAGTATCATTAGTTTGGTCAAAGGAAAGGGAGAACAAAATAGGTGGGGATTTTTGCAGCATTTACTTTAACAACTGAAAAGAAGTTGCCCTGGAGCCAGGTTTCTCCATGCAATACCAATTGAAAATAGAAGTCAAATGGAGTGCCTGAAGGCCTTTAGATAGGTTGAAATGAGGAGAGTTCCACCCGGAGAGATGGGTAATGTCTCCCATGCATGCCTGGGATTCATTCAGCAATGAGAGTCTTTTCCACTAAACTGGGGGAACTTTTATCATTTCCCTGAGTCAGTTCAAGGACTGGGAGGAATGGCTCCTTCTGCTTTATTGCCAGTTCTGGCTGGTTAGATCAGTGTGCAAAATTAGGGGTGCCATGGTAAATGTTTCACCTCCATGCCCTCATTCTAATTCGTATCAACCTTGGGAAAATTACAAACTATTACCTCTCTTTCAGAAATATAACGTGGAAACAAATCTACCCCCACCACTCACAAAAAGCACTTTGACACTTCTTTGTCCCCATCTCCCTTCCACCTACTCTCTCAGGCCCTCTAATACTATAGAGTTATAGTACTTTAGCTCCCACGCTTTACATCTTGTGGACTCCTTGTAGTTTGGCTAGAGGCAAGCTTTCTGACTGAAAATCACTGTGATATAGTACAGTGTTCCCTCACTATTTCACAGTTCACTTTTCGTGGATTCGCTGTTTTGCGGTTTTTTAATAACCTCTAAAAGACTATTCTAAATCATAAAAAATTACAATGTACAGCCTAAGGAAGGGAGGAAGGAGAAGCCAAAGGGAGAGAAAAGGAACCCAAGCGCCAACAGGAGGAGAAGGAGGTGATTTATCAACACACGATTGGTTGATAAAGACTTAAAATAGTGTATAACTACTAAAATAATGTATAAATATTAAAATAAATATAGCGTCCCTACTTTGCGGATTTTCACTTATTGTGGGTGGTCCTGGAACCTAACCCCCGCAATAAGTGAGGGAACACTGTAGTTCAGTATGAAAGCTACAAGCATTGTGTCAACTTCCCAACCTAATTTTTGCATGTGAAAAAATACCACCAATATATTTCAAAGGGAAGCTGTTATACTCAGGAACAAGTAAAAACTGTATTAAAGATTTCTGCTCACCATTAAACCTATGTATGTGTGTGTACATGTTATTTATTTATTTATTTACATCACTTTTACCCCACCTTTCTCCCCGAGGGGACTCAAAGCGGCTTACAATAAATAGGCAAAAATTCAATGCCTAAAAACAACAATTCATATAAAAAATCTACAAAACAACAATTCATATAAAACAGATACCATTGCAAAATAAAATCACATTATATAAAATTTTAAGTATGTCCAAGATTAGAATCCATTCATCCAGAATCCTCAATAAATCTTTGTACAGGTCATGTAAAGTCCATGTTCTCATTCATTAAAAGCTTGCATGCACAACCATGTCTTTAAGGCTTTCCTGAAGCCTAGGAGAGTTGGTATCTGCTGTATGTTGCTGGGGAGGGTGTTCCACAGCCAAGGAGCCACCACCGAGAAGGCCCTGTCCCTCGTTCCCACCAGCCTTACCTGCGAGGCTGGTGGGACCGAGAGCAGGGCCTCCCCCGATGATCTAAGAGTTCTAGAAGGCTCATAGGGGGAGATACGTTCGGACAGGTAAGATGGGCCAGAACCATTTGGGGCTTTGTAGGTCAAAACCAGCACTTTGAATTGGGCTCAGTAGCATATCAGCAGCCAGTGGAGCTAACTCAACATGAGAGTAGTACGCTTCCTGTAAGCCGCTCCTGTTATTAGTCTCGCTGCCGCCCGTTGTACTAATTGAAGCTTCCAGGCCGTCTTCAAAGGCAGCCCCACGTAGAGCACGTTGCAGTAATCCAAACGGGATGTAACCAGAGCGTGGACCACCGTGGCCAAGTCAGACCTCCCAAGGTATGGGCACAGCTGGCACACAAGTCTTAATTGTGCGAAAGCTCCCCTGGTCACCACTGAGACCTAGGGCTCCAGGCTCAGCGTCGAGTCCAGGAGAACCCCCAGACTGCGAACCTGTGTCTTAAGGGGGAGTGCGACCCCATCCAGCACAGGCTGTAACCCTATACCCTGTTCAGCCCTGCAACTGACCAGGAGGACCTCTGTCTTGTCTGGATTAAGTTTCAATTTGTTCGCCCTCATCCAGTCCGACACAGCGTCCAGACACCGGTTCAGGACCTGAACAGCCTCCTTATCTCTCTACAATATCTCTACAATATTTAAGTGTCACAAAAGACTTTTTCAAAATGTAAAATCTGATGGTCTCAAAATATTTTTGGTGTACAGAATTCAAAAGGCAGTGGTCTGGGGTTATTGAAGTCATAATTCAAGATGTCTAGAAGGCATCAGACCACCCAATCTCGCTTTACATTTTGATAGTGGCATTTATGGTGCATACAAGGTGAGAACTGAAGTAGCAGTTATTTCATCTCTTTTGAAGATGGCTGCCAATTTATTCTACAGGTGAAGTTGCTTTTAGCCATGGGCTATTACAAGAAAACATTGACCTGTTTAATGAAGGTAGGGAAGGGGACCTGTTTCAGGGGGACCATGAAGGAAAATGACAAGGAATATTCCCCTGCAGCTCATTATATGGCACTAGTTTTGCAAACTACATTCCAGCTTGCCTTGTTTGTTATTGCATGAAGCAAATTGAGACTCTGCATATTCTCTCAACCTAGTTGATGTAACCTAAACATATGCTAACCCTAAATACTCAAAATTGTGTGATGGGTTTGATTTTGAACACATTTTAAGCTCAGTGGCCTTAATTGTAGGAGCTCTTTAGATGTCAATATGTAGTGTTTCCTCTACTTTAAAATGTGATAATCTGGCCCTGTTACAATGCTAATTCTGTTATTTCCTGGAAAGCTCAGAGTCTTGCTTTGATACTACCATGACTGTGAAATGAGCTTCCCTTAGAGCAGTGGTTGTCATCCTGTGGATCTCCAGAAGTTTTGGCCTTCAACTCCCAGAAATCCTAACAGCTGGTAAATTGGCTGGGATTTCTGGGAGTTGTGGGCCAAAACACTTGGGGACCCACAGGTTGAGAACCACTGCCCTAGAGGTTAATGAGGTTCCTTCTTTGCAGGCCTCTAAGGAAGGGAAACATCCTTAAAAATAGCCTAACAACAATTTTCATGATTAAATGAACTGTTACTGTGGGTATATTTTGATCATGATCCTGCATGATTCACTACATCACACGCAGACTGTTATTGTACATTGCAAAAGATGGAGTAATGTTGTACGTGCACAGCTCTGTCCTGACAATTTCTTCCTGACCTTATAAGCCTTGACTGTTTGGTGACCAGGGGAGGATCCAGAGCCCCTGGATAACATTTAACTGCACTTCTCCATTAACCAGAAACAAAGAACAAGAGTCTCTCTCCCATATCTATATCCGAGAACACTGGAAATCCCTCCACTGAATCTAGATGCTCCCTGTCCACCCTGCACATCCCCCAGCTACTAATTGGCTCAATAGGTGCACATCCAGACTTTGGAGCAGGCTTGCTGGGCAGGGAGAGCCATTGTGCAAAGAGCTACCTGATATCTCCTGGGGCAGTGATGTGAAAATATAAATAACAGGATTCTGACCACAACATTTTTGCGAGTCTGGCCTTAATGTTACACCCAGGCAGCTATTTCAGAAGCTGGAAATGGTGGGAAGATATTAAGAGGCAGAGATGTATGGGCCAGAATACCTGTCCTGGGCCCCCTAAACTTGTCTTCTTTTGTTGCGAGTAGATGATGCTGTTCCATTGCTAATATTGAAAGTTATTGTCAACTGTTAATCATAGCGAACACAGGACATGGAGTGGTAGGGAAAGGACTTTTTACCATGCCGTTCAGACAGCAAGTTATCTAGACCTAGCCTTTTAAAAACTTTTCCAGAATGAAATAGTCACTTTTTCCTCTATCTTCTCATCAGCTGAATTAACTCTTCTCACAAGTGTTTCCATCCATGGCAGTTGGAGTCTTCAGTTATTCTAGGTTGGTTCTTACTTTATCGCAGTGGTTCTCAACCTGGGATCCCCAGATAGTTTTTGCCTTCAACTCCCAGAAATCCTAACAGCTGGTAAACTGGCTAGAATTTCTGGAAGTTGTAGGCCAAAAACATCTGGGGACTCCAGGTTGAGAACCACTGCTCTATCGCATGCTGTGTTAGTCCACCTGCCAGTCTTTTCTACCATGGAAAGTAGTTTGAAGGCCGGTTTGTTGACTTTCCTTTGTCCTGTTGAGCTGCATATGAATAGCAGAGCATGTGGAAATACCACAGTAAAGTGGCATAAACATGCAGTGTGATTCAAAAAACAAAAAAGGGATAGTTATAGGAAGGTGTTGGTATCGGTCTTGGTACTGGCCAAAAAGAAAGGCATTGCAAAGTCATGGTGGGAGGTTTTTAGGTAGCTATAACCAAACTGGCACAAGTTTAGTACTCTTTGTTGGGAATGGGGAACATGTCCTCCTTCAGATGTTGGTGGACTGGAGATCTATGATCTTTCACTATTGGTCAGGCTGTTTGGGAGCTGTAAGCCCCATCATTTAAGAAGTCAAATTTCTCACATCTCTCATTGATTTTGGGATGCTCAGTTTGAATATTATGCTTATTTTTTTTCAAAGAGCATATTATTTTACTTGACATGAACATGCTAAACATTTTTAATAACTAAATGAGTTCCATTTTCAAAGGATGTGTGTGCCACTCATGGTTGGTTGGGCAATCTGTCTCCTTTGCTTTTTTTTTTTTTTAACTAATTCTCACTCTCATCAGCATCATGACAGTTGTGGTTACAGGGAAACTGTTTTCTGACTGGGGGAATTAATTACAGTCCAGACCTAGAAAGTCTGGAGGAAATATTGGAGTAGTTATTAATGAAGGAATAGCAGTAGTTAGACCTCCTTTCAAAAGCAATAATGGAATTAGGAAGAAGACAGACACTAATCAGTTTTGTGCTTGATTTCTTTATTTTCAGTCTTGTCTGCACATATGCATGCATGTGGGCTTTATTAGCTAGAATTAGAGAATACATGTTTTATTAGAGGAAGCTGATTAGATTGCACAGGATTAGAAAGAGTTAGTAGCTTTAGGCTACATGAAGGGCTTCTGACCATTTTAATTTTGATGAAAAAAGCTAATGCTTCAAGAGTAATAAACTGTAAAGTACTTTAAAGACAGGGTACTAAGGGAAAAAGAGACAATCTGAGTTCAGATGGTGAGTGGGGATGGAGACAAGAGCATATTTTTGGGCAGAAACACAATATGCTTTTAAGGTGCAAACGGCTGCACTTTCTATTGCTAATACTAAGTAATTTTAAATATACTTTTAAATAAACTTATGTTTCCATGAAAAGTTAAACATGAAGATATACATTTATCTCAGTCATATCAATCAGGCCATCTATTGCATAGCATGCAATAACACCAGCAATATTGCATGTTGAAAGTAATAACGCCTGGAAAGTCATGTAAACGTCTGTAAAGAGAACGTCAAGACTGAGGTAGGTTGCGTTATTACCTTCCCTTGAAACTTGCATAGGTCTTCTGATGACAGTGTGTTCTGTATGCTTGGATCTTCACATCTTTAGACCTGTACGTTTGTTCCATCTAGCTTTTGCAAAAAACTGAAATTTATTTCTTTGTATCCCACAGAAAAAAAATGTGTACTTATTTATTTATTTTTCATTTTCCCAACACATTCAGTATCGTGGGTACATTTTCTAATGTGTGGATTCAAATTGAATATATTGGTTTTGGGGGGGGGGGGGGGCAGTTTGTCAAATAGGCACATTATGGTGTTTCATGCATGCATGTTTTTGATGTTCACCTTTTCAGATGTATGTATTCATATATCCTTTTTCACAAACTGCATTGAAAGTTTCAGACAAGTATAGATTGAGTAAATATGTGTTCTTTTCTCTTCTCATCACACATTTAGCTTGAACATGAACAATTTAAATATTAAAATCCATACTTTTCTGAAGTTTTGAACGCAATGGTTAAACTATTTTACCCAAGGTATAAGGTAATTCCCAAGGTAATTGTTGTATCTACTACTGTAGTCTCTATACAGTTTTTATATTTGTTATGGCTAGGGGAGTTTCACCTCTGTAATGGAACCATTTCCTGTTCATAGAGGAGGAACAGCGCAACAGTACAGCATGCAAGGCGCTCTAGTTAATTTTAGGTCAGTGTTTGAAACCAGATTTAAGACCAGTCTGATCTGGACTTATCTTGATATATATTCTCCAAGTAGCTGGTTCATCTTTTATATTTATTTATTTATTTATTTATTTACAGCATTTATATGAATCAGAGCAAGTCCTACCCACTGAAATATCTGAATGTTGCTCTCACAAAGTTTTATACCAGCATGAACCATATTTTAAAAGCCAGAATCCCTCCCATGCGATCACTTCTCTTGCACCTGATTTCCTAGTCCTTATCTCTAAGTCACTTGGAGAAGCAAGTTTGTCTTAATTGCAGACCCTGTTTTCTCAACTCCAATCTCTTTGACCTCAACAAACATTTGTCTCCCACATTTCCCTCTGCACTTCTGGCAGGTACCCATGGGAACGGATATTGCCATCACCGTTCTCTGGGAACTGCCAGAAGATTCCAAAACATTTCCCTCTGGGCCACTTCCAGTCTCCTCTGGGCCCTCTGAATCTCTCCCAGCATCCCCTTCCTTCTTATCTGAACACTCAGAATCTGACCAGGCTACAACACCATGTAATACAGTGGACTCTCAAGTAAACAACACCCATGGGGCTTGAAAGATGTTGAAAAAATATGATTCCCGGTTGCTTCAGATGTACTCTTATTAATAAGCCTAACTAATACTATATCCCATACTATATCATACCTTAAACCTTGTATTAACTTGATATTAATATTGCAATACAGTTAGTAAAAGCAAATAAAAGCCAAATAAAGACAAACTTAACTTAGTAACACAGACTGCTTCTTCACAGCCATTCATCCGTCAGGAGGTGGAATAAAGAGAACCAGTTTGCTGTGGAGTGATTACATAAGCACCCCACAAACCAGTTCCAAGCTGGGACCATGGCTACAAAGATCCACTGATTGCAAATCAATCTGATCCAAATAATTTATTTCCTACTTCGCCTTGCAAGATGTACTGATAAGAAGCAGCCTGACTGATGAGAATCAACACTGAAGGGAAGCAAGGCAAAGCAAGAGGGAGAAAGTGAGCATTCCCCTCTGGGAAGTAGGAATGTGTTTGTTTACCTTCTGGCAAAGCTATGTATCCAGTTTTTTTGTCTGAATTCTTCAGTGCTAGCATGATCAATACAGCTTCAGCGGATTTTATGGCTTGATCCGGAATTTCCAGTGAATGTTTAAAATATGCTGTTTCTCGCTGGGTACATGTAGCAGTGTGCCTTGGGGGTGTACATTTTGTTGACACCCTGACCTCCAGCCAACTTCCAATTGAATTTTAATGTCTGTGAATGCAATATGAAATTTTTGTTATATATTTTAGCCGATTGCTTGAAAGTTCTGCTTGCTTGAGTTCCAGTTAACTGACAGAACATTGTATTTTCCATTCTCTTTACTCTGAGTATGATATCTATTAGTTAAAATATTGTGACAATTAGCACATTTCACAAGTAGTTCTTTATGGTTTCTGCATTTAGTATTTATGTCCAGAAATAAGTTCTGTGAAGTTACCTTTGCTCAAGTGACTGAACTGGGGGAAATCATTAGTGTCAGATACACATTATGACACACACACACACACACACATGTAATCTTCACAGGCAGCCCCAACACCTATGCTCATATATGTGCTCCTGAGAGCAAAAAAAAAACCCCATAAACTTGGCAATCATAGCTATAGCTAACAACAATTACTGGGTTTTTTTTTTTGTTTTTCTTTCATGTCAGGAGCAACTTGAGTCGCTTCTGGAGTGAGAGAATTGGCCGTCTGCAAGGATGTTGCCCAGGGGATGCCCGAATGTTTTGATGTTTTTACCATCCTTGTGGGAGGCTTCTCTCATGTCCCCGCATGGAGCTGGAGCTGATAGAGGGAACTCATCCACACTCTCCCCGGGTGGGATTCGAACCTGGCAGCTTTCAGGTCAGCCCAACCTTCCATTCACTTAGTCCACTACGCCATGTGGGGGCTCCAACAATTACTGTGTAGGGAAAGTACTGCTATCACTACAAGCTACTGTTGATTATATGATTGCCTGGTTCATAGATTACATTTATGCCTATGAGTAGGCATGATCATGTTGAAATAAAGCATACCGGGTGTAGGTGAAAGTCTCCCAAACCAGGAAATCAGTCATTTTTAGGGCTCTAAAACTAAGGGCTGCTATGGTTGGCTAAGGCACCAAATCTCTGAAAGGATGTTTTGCATCCCCTGTATTAGTAGAGTGGTACAATGAATTGGAATCAAATCACACATAAATGAATCTGTCAAATACTAGCAAACTATATCCAGTCTTTTTTTAAAAATTGACGTCAGTAGAGATGCTTTTATGTTTTTTTATACCTATTTCAGGATCTGAGTTGAGCCTCCAGCTGCCACTGTGGGGCTTCCTCCCACTGCTTTCAAGGATGATTTGTTGTCTGCATTCTGTGTTTCCTGGCTTCTGTTGGCTCATGTCAAGCCTTGATATTAATTAAACAGAGTGTTTTGTGTTTAGCAGAGTGACACATGAGAGGTGGACCAGCTGATTGCCCTGCTCTTTGCTTAGAAATGAGTCTTCCTGATTAAAACTCAAGCTTTACTTCTGTTGTTAGAGCCTTTGCAGGTGTGTGAGCGCTTTTGTCAGTACTTAAGGAGTCAGGGCCAGGGGCTGTCTCTTTGACCTTTGGGAACAGGGGTCAGGGCCAAGGTACTGTCTGGGCAGAATGTGGGGCAGATCAGAATGGGACTTGGGGAAACAGAAGTCAGGGCCACTGAACTGTCAATCTCATATGGTGAACGGGGGTCAAAAACTGTGTTTTCAGAAGTTTTTCTGCAGCAAGAAATTTTTTTGCTAAAATTACTTATTATTTCTTTGAGAAGTAACTTAATAAAATGTACCGTATATAGCTTTCCTTGAAATGTATATAGCAGCTTGGGTGGGATAGACATTCTTAGGACTGTGGCAGGTAGAGAAATAAGGAAACATCTCCTCTCTACCACTCCAGCCAACACTGCCCAAGCCTCCTCACAGCATCTGTTTATGGATCCATGTGTGGTATACATGTTATCTGCACTCACACACAATGAACATTATCTTAGTTAGTGAGAGTATGTTCCAAGGAGTTGTTATGCCTAGCCTTTCCCAATCTTCTATAGTCCCTTACTTCTTGGGGTCACCATGTTTGTTGTTTATTTGTTCAGTCGCTTCCAACTCATTGTGACCTCATAGACCAGCCCACACCAGAGCTCCCTGTCGGCCATTGCCACCCCCAGCTCCTTCAAGGTCAAGCCAGTCACTTCAAGGATACCATCCGTCTGTCTTGCCCTTGGTCAGCCCCTCTTTCTTTCTCCTTCTATTTTCCCCAGCATCATCATCTTCCCCGAGCTTTCCTGTCTTCTCATTAGGTGGCCTCTGATATCCTTCCCCCCAGTGAGCAGCCGGGCATTATTTCCTGGAGTATGGACTGGTTGGATTTTCTTGCAGTCCAAGGATCTCTCAGAATTTTCCTCAAACACCACAGTTCAAAAGAGTCTATCTTCCTTCACTCAGCCTTCCTTATGGTCCAGCTCTCGCATCCATAGGTTACTACGGGGTATACCATTGCTTTAACTATGCAGATCTTCACTGCCAATGTGATGTCTCTACTCTTCACTATTTTACTGAGATTGGTCATTGCTCTCCTCCCAAGAAGTAAACGTCTTCTGATTTCCTGACTGCAGTCTGTGTCTGCAGTAATTTTTGCACCTAGAAATACAAAGTCTGTCACTGCCTCCACGTTTTCTCCCTCTATTTGCCAGTTATCAATCAGTCTGGTTGTCATAATCTTGGTTTTCTTGATGTTTAAGTGCAACCCTGCTGTTTCACTTTCTTCTTTCACCTTGGTTATAAGGCTCCTCAGATCCTCCTTGCTTTCAGCCATTAAAGTGGCATCATCTGCATATCTAAGGTTATTAATATTTTTTCCAGCTATTTTAACTCCAGCCTTGGATTCATCAAACCCCACCACACGTCGCATGATGTGTTCTGCATACAAGTTGAATAGGTAAGGTGAGAATATACAACCCTGCCGTACTCCTTTCCCAATCTTGAACCAACACCAAATAACTCAATACACCAAGAAGGAGTTTGAGGGTTTAAAGAGAGGGAGAGATAAATCAACTAAAACATAAGCATTCCAATAACTTCCAAATATTTTTCATTCTTTTCTAAACTTACTTAAACTAGCATTTTTTCTAGGACAGAATATTCATGGCTTTATATTGGTTAGCATAATTTGAGTAGCTTCAATGATCACATAAAGGTTTTTTTGTTTCCACACTACTTTCAGATAAAGCTCGGTTTGAATTTCAGGCAGATTAAGAATACTTCAATTGAATATACTGTATTGTTAATCATAAGCAGAAACTATTTCCATTGAACAATGTTTGTATAAATATACATACAGACATGCACACACCAGCAGTGTAACAAATTCACCCTTTTTCCATCTACACCTTCAGCATAATTCTCTGATACTACAATAAATCCTGGATGGCATATAAACGATTACTGGGTGATGGTAAGCTTTAGCAACTTTCTCTCAGTACTGAGAATGTAGTTCTAGTTACATCTTTACCCATATGTCAATTTGCACCTACCTTTGGGTGGATGTGGGGGGTGTTATTTAGAAGCTGCTGGAATGCTCACTCATGTTTTCTTTCATATATCCTAAGTCTCCTTTAGCCATAACTATTTAGCATAAGTGTATAAATATTCATGTATTTAAATAAGAGTCACTTGAACATATGGCTCCTGAATATTTTAACCATTCTGCCCCAAACCTCTAATTTGAAAATATTGTACCTAGTTGTCAAAGTTGGATCCATTTCTACCTCACCACACAATTTCATAGAACTAAGATTTTGTCATCTCATTTTCCATCTAATGCTTTATTGATAGTCCCACTCTATAGCCTTTGTAAGCACAGTAGATCCAATATATCAATTAGTATTCAGTTCTCTATCAATTCACTATCCATAGTTTTCACTTATCTACACTCACAAAAATGTATTCTTCCCTGGAAGTATTTATGGGATTTTATGGATGATTCAGTGGCATGCTTCTGGCCAAATATAATAAAAACATAGAATTCATTATTTCAGGCAGTTTCAGGTATCAGCGGAACATGGATGTGGGGATTATACTGTAATACTGGATGCCAATACTATGGAAGCATTATTTGAATACACAGCATGCCCATCTGTATTCCAAACCAACAGGAAGTGTATTAAAACAGCTGCCTTCTACTAATGGTTATCTGATGTCTTTTCTCCCCTTCACTTTGCTTCAGCCATATTGGGGGCTACTAATTTGATGGAGGGAAATGATAAAATTTGAGAATAACTTCTGATTATTTTCTGGCTGAAATTACTCTTCTCTTGAGGCTGCTACTAACCCATCTAGAGGTTGATGGGAGGCAAAGAGAAATACCCTTATTACATGTAATTGTGATTCCAAGATACTTCTAGTAGCCAATTTTGAGGAAGGTTCAACGGGGTGGGTTAAAGCCCTTTCTCCAAGGAAATCAGTAGGGGACACTCCATACAAAAGAAAGTATCAGGACTCACAGCTTTCCCTTGTCATATCTAGTTCATCCAGGAGAATCCTGAAAATAATCAATGGATCTTTAAATGCTGCACCCTTCACATCAAACCTCAGGCCCTAAACTTGTTTATTGAAACCATCCTAGCTGGTTTTATTAGGGTTTCCTTTAAAGTCGGTGTGTTTTGACACTGGGAAATAGAGTCCAGCTGATGATGCCCTTGCTTTTAGGTCCCTTTCAGAAACTGCATCCATCTGTTCTAAGTGTCATGGTGCCACCTGGGGCCCAGAGACTGGCACAGCGAATGTCCATTAATCTACTTTTATCCACTAGAAACCCCTAAAAAATAAAAGGTTCAATCCTTGGCACGTAGACACCTGTGCTGTTTTTGTCCTGGTCCTACTTTTGGGGGTATTTTTTCCTGGTAAGGTGCTGTTAACGTATTGTCAGCTCTACTTAAATCAGCCAAATGCCCCAGTGCATAATGCCTTAAAAATTCTTGTCATTATTGTGAGGGTGAGAAGCCACTCTTCCCTTCCAATCCTTTACTTCCTTTCTTTTTCCCATTCTTTTCCTCTTCCTCTTCTTCTCCCCCCAACAGAATTTGACACTTGTGGGCTAATTCCTTATCAACATCCGCATAAACAATGACAACAAAAAATAATGCAAATGTGTCCGGGAGTGCCTTACATAAGAGGCTGTAATTTAGCTGTGAGCGAGGAGAGGAAAGAACATGAAAGATCCCCTAGTTATATAACAGCAGCCAAGCAGGGCTATTGCTTAAGCAGACAATGGCACAAAGACTAATAACATGGAACTAATGAGGGGTTTCTGACACGGGCATTTGGAATTGCAGCTTCCTATACTTCAGGCGATTTATAGGATTAATTTTGCAATTTCAGCGGCTGATGTCTCTTTGTGCTGCTGCTGTCACTACCACTGTGAGCTTTTTAAACATTCATATTCTATTGACAAAAGGAGATTTTCTTGAAGATGGTGGCACTGGTGGGTAAGATTGGGAGAAGGTAAAGTTTGGGAGGGGGAGGGGAAAGATATAGAATCATTTTGTGTTGTTCTGTGACTAAACTGGAGGTGGGCATGAGATCAAGCTATCTTTAGGCAGGAAGAGAATTGGGGGAAAGTATTAGAACTAAAAATCTCAAATTGATTGGCATGCTTAACAAAGGATGAATTGAATGTGTCCCTGGAGAAAAAGAGCATTTTGTGCTGCCTCGCCAGATTTGGTGCTTTTCACAGAATCTTGCCTATGGCTATATATAATATGTCAAGCATTCTGGCTTCAAGTTGAGAGTGTTTGGGGGCCCCAGCAAGGAACCTGCCAAATAGTATAATGTGACCGGGACTCATAGAGTCCAAGTGTCAGAATCTTTTGATTAACATGGATGATAATGCCCTCTTCTCATCCTCCAGAGTCTTCTATTTTCCCCTCTGAGCTTATCTGCAATCCCCACCATTGCTGAATTGAAATGGATTTTTCCCTGCAACAATAATTCTGAGTTCACCCTGTTACTGTAGAAAATATTACATTAGGGCACTTGATGGGACAGTTAAGATTTGTTAGCTTTACAAAATACATGCTCCTGGTAGAAAAGAAAACTGCTGGAACTGCAATATTAATTTCAGTCAACACAGTTGCTAATGCATAGTCTCAGTCCTCCCCTGAATGCACACACACACACACACACACACACACACAAGCGCTGCTGAAGCTGGAGCTATTGGTGAGAAGGTAAGATGCTGCTCTGTCTACTAGTCTCTAGTCTAGAGCAGCAGAAAGCAAGCCTGCTCCATCTTCATACACATTTTCAAATTTTTAAACATGGTTTTCATGTCACCTCTTAGCCATCTCTTCTCCAGGCTAAACTTCCCCATCTCTCTAAGTGACCCTTCATATGGTTTGGCTTCCAGACCTTTTACCATTTTGGTTACCCTTCTCTGAACATCTCCAAGTTTATCTTTAGTACACTGGAAAGGCTGAACCATCATTCCTGGTTTCTGTCCTCACCCTTTCCCTTTTTAGTGTCAAAGTGCCTGGTAAACTTATCCGGGGAGGTAACAAAAGTCCAATTCAGGAACATGGAATGTAGGAATGGGAGGACATGTCTCTCTATTACAAAAAGGAAGGGGCGTTTCACATCTTGAAATCCTTCCAACCCAGGAGCAGCAGAGCCCAATATCCATGACAAGTGTACAAAAGTATAACATTATTTGCTACCAGCCAACAATAATGAGCACAGTGGGATGAGTAACGGGCTGTGTGCTAAGGTGGCACCCTGGGAGTCTCTGGTGCAGCATGCTGCCTCATCTGGTGATATTGCATAGTAGAGTCTGAAAAATGAATCCTGCCTCAGAGTTCCAAGTCAGCAATTTCCCCCTTCAAGCAATGGGTAAGCTGACCTTTGCAGCCGGAGTCTTGCTGCAAAATGTGCACATGTATAGCTGCAGTTGCTTCCTCCATCATCGATGGATCGCCTCCCTCTTTCTCTTCTCCTCCTCCTCCCTCTGCCAGCTGCCAAAATTTGCTCAGCCTCCTTCCAGTTGATCTCTTGTTCTACAGCTTTTCACAGCTTAGAGAGCCAATCCTCTGCAACAAATCCAGGCAGTTTGCAGCGCATGTTGCTGACAGTGCAGAAACACATTGCTGCTGGCAAGCTGCTTAGACTGTATCCTCACTATGTTTCTATATGCAACTCAATAGGCAAGTTCTTTGCATGGGAAAGGGCCCAGGTTCAGTCCATAGCAACTCTGATTCAAAGGGTCTAAGGAGAAGGTAATAGGAAAGACTCTTCTGTACCTGAGATGTTGGACAGTCAATGTATGGCTACTTGATACAGCAAATTGATGTTCCCCAAGTCCCTCCAAGTCTCCAGATCATTTTCTTTTAGATTTCCAAGTAATGTTTAATCTCAGATCCTTCCATACAGCTTGAAACCAATAACACATCCAGCAGTTTGATTCCACAAATCTCCACAAATCTTCAACAATTCCAGAAACCAAAAAGAAAAAAAATCAGAAGGGATCTCACTTCTTCACCTGGTGTTCTGTTGGTAGGCTAAACTATCACACCAAAGCCCCTGGATCCCCTTTAAAAATTAGAAACTTATTCTCTGGTTGGGTGAAAAATCATCCAGGAAATCCATTAAATCTTTTTAAAGAATTTTGGAGGGAATTGTACTTTTCCCACCTGTATTCCATAAGTTTGCAAGGAACCCTATTGCTCAGCTTTATTTGGTAGAACAAAATGCCATGGACCTATTCTGAAGACATGCTGCCTATTACAATTTGGAAGGTTTACTTCTTGGAGCTAAACACCTTACAGTCCCCTAGCCAATATGGCAAAGGGATGCTGGGAATTATCATCCAAAAATATTTCATTATTTTGCTGTGTACCAGGGCAGGTTCAATTTTAGAGAAACACAGATTTTGTCAATTCGGTTTTTAATCTTACTACTTCCCAAGAACTCTCCTTGACCCTCTTCCTCATTTTGATGTTTTCTGTAAAACAAATAGCTAAATCAATCACTTAAAAATAGCTCTCCTTGAACATGAGTATTGTTCTGATGCTGTTTGGCATACCATCTTCCTCTTGGTTTCTACCATTTTCTTTTTGCTTTCATTGCTTTTACAGTTTTCATTCATCTACTTCATCCATCGTGCCATCATATGAGATGTAGTGTTGTGACAGCATTGACAAAAGATATTGGCTACCACAGCCATTTGGACTGAATGGCAGGGCTGGTTTGGCTATCTTGGGATATGCTCTAAATGGAGTCAAATCAACTTCCAGTGTCAGTTTTATTGATATACTGCAATTCTATATAAGGCACTAAAAACTGACATTTGGAATTGACAACATAATACAAATGTCAACAAGAACACCAAAATGTACAATATAATAAACAAAGTATCTATTACATATCAAGAGATTAAATAATAAAATAACAAACAAGCTAAATAACTAAATAAATATCTGCAGAGACTTTCACAGCACAAATGAGATCATAAACTAGCAGTTTAGATTGTACTAACCTGTAACCAACAGTATTGTACACTGTAAATAACACATACCATCTTCTAATCTTGGACTGCATCAATAATGTAAAATACCTTGAAGGAACTGGGGGCGGCGACAGCCGAGAGGGAGCTCTGGCGTGGACTGGTCCATGAGGTCACAAAGAGTCGGAAATGACTATGCGACAGAGAGAGAGAGAGAGAGAGAGAGAGAGAGAGAGAGAGAGAGAGAGAGAGAGAGAGAGAGGAGGTTGAATTTCCTGGTGGTTAAGACCTGTCCACGATGGAATATGCTGCCTCGGAGTGTGCTGGAGTCTCTTTCTCTGAAGGTTTCAGGATGACCATCTGTCGAAAAGGCTTTTATTGTGTGTTCCTGTATGACGGGGATTGGATTGGATGGCTCTTGTGATCTCTTCCAACTGTATGATTCTAAGACACCAATTGAACTGCCATTACTCAATGTTATGGCATCATGGGAGCTGTAGTTTGGTGAGGCACCAGCACTTTTGTGGCCAAATACCTCGTACAGCTGCAGTTCCCATAATTCCATAACACTGAACCATGGCAATTAAACTGGTGTCAAACTGAATTATTTTTATACCAGATAGATGTGTCCTTGGTCTACACAACATACACTCTTTGTGATGTGCTGGCCTGAATAAGCTTTTTTTGCAGTTTGGTTTACAAGACTACTAGGTATATCAGAGGAAAATGGCTATGGATATGGGGGTCATTGTGTTTTCAGCATAGGGCAGCATCAACAATCTTGCCAAAGATGTTTTTTGTAACAACAGACAGAAGATGCATCTTCTACATTGCAGGATATACACATGTTTCAGGGGTAGCAGCCAAAATACACATGATGCTCTACTCAGATGTCATGTGATTTGGTCTTGCAGTATTGTGAATTTAAACCAAGTTTCAGAGTTTATAAAGAGGAAATTGCTAAGATCTGGCAATATGTGGTTCAAGATCTGCACAAGGATTACTGACAGAACCAAAGTTATCATGCCAAGAGCTCAAAATCAGGTGCTACTCTGAAGGTATGGCAGGAAAGGGTTTTTTGTGAACTGAAACATTCCAGTTATTTCTGTTCAATCGAGCACCCTATGTTTGGAAGCCCCTGAGGTACTTCCAAGCACAAGAAGTATTTATGCTTATTAGTATAAATACTAAAAGCTGCAAAGTTTTGAACCTACTGGACAATGATTTTAAAAGGCACAATTTTTCTTCAAAGTTCAATTACTGTAACTTGTTTTGAAAGGTTAATTATAATTTCCTAACATTCAAACTGACTTTGAGAGTCCTTTGTCTATGTGTGATTACTCAACTTCAACATTTTGTTCAAAGTGCATAACATAGTCATTGCCCTTTTAAATACCAGGTTTTTTCTTGTATTGGACTTTCTTGTATTGGACTTTGTGAATGGCACTGGCAGGGATACTACCTTTCAACTTACCTCCCCCCTCTCTTTTTCTTTCTCTTTGTGTGTGTGTGTGTGTGTGTGTGTGTATTTGTAGACCCTATGTGGTCAGCATAACAGGTGACTTGAAGACACACATACACACTTACTTATATACTACCCATTTCAGGTTGGAAAAACATTATGTATTGTTTCATATTTGTCCATCTCCCTTGTCAGTGAATATTCTCAATTTTCACCAAGGCTGTTTCTGAAGTCTTTCTAACTAACTAGCTCCCCTCTTTTTTATGTCTTATGTTTGCCTGCCATTTCTCTCTCTGGAGGCTTCTTGGGAGCTTTTGGATTAGAATAATGACTTCTCATGTACTATGTCTTGGTAGAAATTCCATTGTGATTGTTTCTTTATGAGAATCATAGGCAAGGTTTATAGAGAGAGTGATACTGTGTGTCCCTCAAAGAATCCACCTAGATGGATATTCAAAACTACTCCACTGACAGTCACAGGTGACTCTAAGCTGATTCGTACAGACTAAGAAGGACTTATTTCATGAATCAGCTTAGAGTCACCTGTGACTGGCGGCAGAATGGTTTAGAATATCTGTTTAGGTGGATTCTTTGTGGGACACACAGTATCATTCTCTCTATAAACCTTGCCTATGACTCTCATTAAGAAACAATCACAATGGAATTTCTACCAAGACATAACACAGTGCTTTATACAATATAAGAATAATTTTGAAATACCACCATTCTGTTTTTCTGGAACACAATCAGGGTGCTTCAGAGTTTAGCCCACTGATGTTCTGTAGATGACAGCCCCTTCCACCTGTGACATGATTGTTATTGCAAAGCTAAGTCCTTAATGTATTCAGCTTTATTTTAGGTTGAAAATACATGATCTCAATAGTTAGCAAGCATATAAGTCATCCTAAGACTGGATGAATAAGCATTGGAAGCCAAACTGGCCAGAACACAAATGACATTTTTTTTTAAAAAAAGCAAACAAAACTAATGAATCACTGTTGCCCAATTCCAGGAATCAGGATAGTAGGGCCCAACTCTAAACCAATAAACCCTGGGTTACCTGCAGCCTTTGATCTAAGAAGGCCTAAAAATAAAACTAAAGGTACAAATAGATAAATTCTACACAAGCATGGATGAATCTTCTCAAAGACACTGGAGTTCCAAATAGGAGACCAAAACTCATTTGATCTAGACTCTTCTTATGATGAGTACAAGAAAAGTGAACATGCAGATAGGTGATAGGGAAGTTAAAGAGATTCATGGTGAAGATCTGGATTTTTGGTGAGCAGGCAAAGAGAGTAAATATGGGGAAAAGGAGGAGATATTAATGACTCCTGAGGAATAAATAGAATCCAGTATATTTTCTATATAGAGGTGGCAAAGCCTTTTTGACCCAGGAGACAAATGTAAATTCAGAAAGGAGGTTATGAGCTGTAGGCATGTCTAAAGGCATGGGAGATGCTAGGAGAAAACAAAGTCAATGGGGCCAGAATCTACAGTGATAAACTCCCACATGTTTCCCATTTAATTAAATTCTTTGTATCTTCTCTAAACTGTCAACTTGGCATTGAGGATGGGTGGGAAAACAGTGCCGCCACAGATGGCACACATCATTCCAACCACTGATCATCTTGGCTATGGCTGATGGAACATGGAGTACAAAATGTGGAAGGCCACACATTCCTTCATCTGTGCAAGAGCATTGTTAAATTTCCAACAGCTAGAATTTCCAAATTGCCTACAGTGCATTTGCCAAAAGTGAACAAAGGCACGATCCTTCATTTTGCTGCACTGTCTCTTGAGACTTTGTTGGTTTATTCATGTCCTGAACTTTTTCTAGGAATTTCATATCGGCGTTTTTTTCCTATCACATTCAGACCACCACCTCAATGCCCAATTAGCACCATTTCTAGTGACATTTTGCGCCAGGAAGTGCCATGTGTCCAACAAATCATTTCACATACTTTATTGCTTCAGGGTAATGAGTTTCAAGCTCTTGAGAATTTTGACACTGCATTATTATTTTATATTTGCACTCACAGAATGATTGAAGCAGGTGAGAACAGCCCAGCATACCAGTGAGCTGAATAGCGCTGCATATCAGTGAGCCCCGCCCCCCTCCAATGATTATTGCTTTCGAAGCCCATTGTTCATATGACCAGATATTAAAAGACAGTTTTGATTATGTGCTGGTGACTCTAGGGATATTGCTGGTGCAAAAAGCAATTGAACTAGTGACCTCTCATTTTGAAGCAAGAAAATAGAACAGTTTGATTTATTTAATTACACAAAGTTGACTTGAATAAAGAAGAATGGTGAAAATGGCTGTTGGGCCAGTTACTCTGTATTATTTTGATAAAAAAATGTTGCAAATGTTCTTTCCTCAAGTTCTGAATGGGAGCCTGTGGAGTTCACTTGTGATTATAATTAGAAATCTATGTCAAGCTAAAGGATTCACTAGGCCAATAAGCTAATCAAACTCAAAAGGTTATTTTGGAATAAAATCCAGAAGGTCAAACATTAGATCATTGGAAGATGAGAAAAATCAATCGATCAATCAATCCATTGACAGGCTAGTGGCTGGGAGCTCTTGTTCAAAGGGGTCTCATTCTTTCCAATTCTGCAGTCAGGATTGTTTTGTTTGTCTGTCATTCACCTTCTAGTGCCTTAGGTCTGCACTGTCTCTTCTCTTCATTTGTCATCTGTGAAAGTCAAAGAAGGATTTGGCAAGAGCTGAAATCTTACTGATAAGCAGGAACATAAGCTTTGCTTATTTGCAAAAACAAACTGAAAGCAGGTGTTTCACTGTATAAAATACAGTGACACAAGTATAAAATATTGAGGGGGGAGGAGGAAAAGAACAAGGAGCAGGAACAGTAGCACTGATAATCAGTCTTGCTGGAAAATTATGATTCCCTGGAATGGCTTGTGACATTGAGGCACCCTGGACAGCGCCTGGCTCTGTGTCAAGTCAGCATCCTTCATTTCTCTTTCTCTCTGGTCATTTCTCTTGCACAAGCTTCTGATCTCTCATAATTCTGAAAGTTTTTCCACCCCTCCTCCCCTGGTTTCCCTACATGTCCCTTCCCATCCCACACAATGTTCTTTCAGTGCCTTCTCTAAACAAAGGGTCCTTCTTCTATTGAACTGCCCCCAAAAAACAGAAGTATTATTTGCAGACAGCATTTGGGGGAGCAATTCAGTCAGCACATCTGAACAAACCTTTTGGTATGGCTGGATTGCTAGTGGCCACTGTGTGAGATGTTATCCTAAAGGGACACACACAGACATCCACGTGCACAGGACAAACAACAGCAAGGTGCTCTCTGTCTGTAGATGTCTTGGGAAGAGCTGAGTCAACACTGCTGGGAGTTCTGCTTGCATTGGCAGGGAGTCCCTGGCAGCTGATTTCTTACACTCAGAACCGTCAACAAATCTCCTTGGCACAGAGGCTGTGATCAGCAAGGAATCAGATATGAGGAGCATGAGAAATTACCCAACCCAAGCTTGAGAGTCTGGGTTTTATAGACAGAGACAGACAGGTTTCTGCAGGGACAGAGAGAGTCAGAAAGGCATAAGTAACCTGGGAAAAGGAAAAACAGAAATGAACAATGACTGAACTTGAGTTCCTAGTTGCTACTGATTGTCAGTTCTCGATTAGTCGCCAGTCAGTGGCAACCAGAATGCAGAAAAGTTCCTTTTTTGATGACAGTTCCCAGAATCCCCTGGCAGCATGGTTCTAGGATTCGAATTCTAAATTCTGGGACCTTGAGATTCTGGGAGCTATAACTGAAGCTTTTCCTAGTTCTGGTGATAACTTCAGAGGCAACAGATGCTATCAAAATATTCTTTTTCTGTGGGAAATTTGTAGGCTTAGAAAATCATGTTTAAATTATTTACAATGAATATAGGGTTGTGTTTTGTATTTCAGAATAAGATACTTAATTTTACTTATTGAAATATTATACTTATTGAAATATTACGTACTTCATTATCATTTAAATCTGTATGATTCACCTTATTCTAAATGCTGCCTAAATAGCCTTTCCATTGTCAGGCTATAGACAGCTGTAACACTGGCATATTTCCCACTTGTATAAATAGGAAATCAATATTATTCAGTCACCATAATAAGTCATGGGTAAGGCTATTGAACTGGGAAAAACTAGATACAGATCCCTTCTCAAACACAGAAGTGTATTAGCTGATCTTTGGTGTTTAAAGGCATTTCAGCTAGGATTTGTGTGAAAACAACCAAGAACATAATAGGACATGGAAAGGAAGTTATGAATCAACTAGACAAGATAAATACAAAGCTATATGAATGAATGTTATGGTTTTTATGCCTGGCTCTGACAGTTGCTCAGTACCAAAATCAGACAGAAAAATAATTAACCTATTTGAAATGTGCTGCCTGACGTGATATCATGGTAGTGTGGTGGTTAGGGCATTGGACTCTGACTGGAGACCAGGGTTTGATGCCCCATTTGGCCATAGAAATTCGCAGGGTGATCTTGGGTGAGTCATACACACTGTCTCAGAAAATGAGGTTATAAGGTCACATAAACTGAAAACAACCTAAAGTCACAACACAACAACAACAACCAATTTGATGAACAGTCTGTGAATCTCATGAACTGCCCCCCCCCAAAACCTAAACCCCAAAACAAATAAATGGATTCAAGAGCAAATCAAGCTTAAATCCTCCCTAGAAGCCCAAATGTCTAACCTGAGACTGCCATAGTTTGGACAAAACATGAGGTGGCATGATTCTTTAGCAAAAACAATCATGCTTGGCAGGAAAAAGGCAGTAGAAAAAGAGAGAGACTCTATTACAGGTGGATCAACTAAGGAAGACATAGCTCTGAATTTGCAAGACCTGAGCAGGTTGTTGAAAACAGAGTCTCTCGAAGGTTTGTCATTCATGGGATTGCCATGAGTTGAGGTTTATTGGAGTTAACAACACCAATGAACCTAAGCCCCGGGATGATATTCAAGCATGATTAATGAAGCTGTCATGGAAATGGAAACAGACTCCTACAATTCTGTGCTAGAGCTGAGAAGCAGCACAAGTATAGTCTGCCCTTGCTCTTCTCCTTCAGTGCCCCCAGTTCCCAGAGTGAAGGCAGGCCAAGCAATCTCCAGGCAGGGCCACATTTTTTGCTACAGAATTATTGGACTGAATTGTGTGGGATGACATAGTCTGATATGCAGACAATTGCACTTCAAGCACAAAATTATGTATTTCACTTCTGTCTTAGGCAATGCATTGGCTGCTTTGAAGATTTTTCAAAAATGAAAAAGAAGATTCTTGATAATTATCATCACAGAGCAGACATGCATTCTTCTCTATTTCGTAGCAAGAGCACATGTTGGGCACAGCTCCAGATGGAGTTGGGATGAATGCATTTGTAACAAATGTGCACACAACTCTCTGTGACACTTGCAACTCATGCATCTCAAGACATAGCCTTTCAGAAAGAGGCTATGTATTTGCCCTTTTAGCCTAACAGACCTCTTGGGCCACACAACATTAAATCGGATCAAGCAGCAATAACCCTGGGAGAAATAAGCACTGGAGAACAGGAGATTGTTTGTTTAGCTGGTTTGAATGAGTGACTTTTCCTGACGGCTCTTCCTAGGAGTGTTTTCTCTGGCACTGTATCCCAAGCAAAGGAGGGAGAACTCCCTTTCAGCTTTTCCCTGATCTAGTGCCTGCAAAGACTCTGGTAGAAACAATGTGTCTGAAAGGCTTCATCCTGGGTTTGCTTTCTCCTTCCCAGGGTTTTCTGGACCTCACTTAGTTATCATGTTGTATTGATTTCTCGACACCCACTTGTTATAGATATTAAGGAAGCACTGAATTAATCAGTGGCTTCTATTGACCCAGTGGAGCTGTAACTTTTCTTGTGCTCCTGTCTTTGAGCTGGCTCATGTTCACTGCCTTAAATTAATCTTTCATAGGCTCACTTCATAGATTTTTAATAGCTGTGTGATTTGGTCAAAGCACGTGCCAGTTTCAGGTGATGGGTTTTTTAAAAGTCTAAGAAAGATGGGCATCCTTTGGTTTTCAAGCCTTTGGGTTTGCATAACTGGTCAGGACTTTCCTGGATTAGGAAAGGCTTCTGGGGAAAAGTGATAGAGATATGAGTGCAGCCAGGTAATGTGAGCAGATCTAGGATGCTGCCAGATATGTTTAAAATTTTTAACTTTGTACATTTACAATGCCTCTCGCCACCTCAACTTTGGAAAGGCTCAAATTCCACTACAGACAAATGTTGCAAGATTTTCCCAGAGATACTTATCTTTTATAATTCCTATGTATTGTCCATTGCCTTAGTTTCAAAATTAACTGGAAATGCAACAACAGCAAAAAACAATAACAGTTAGGATTTTCTCTATCTCTTGCTATAATAACTAAAACCAGATAGGTGGAAATCTAGGACCATCCAGTAGTGAGTTGAAAGCTTCATGATAATGAATGCTAATATAGTTTATATCAGTGGTTCTCAACCTGGGGTCCCCAGATGTTTTTGGCCTTCAACTCCCAGAAATCCTAACAACTGGTAAACTAGCTGGGATTTCTGGGAGTTGTAGGCCAAAAATATCTGGGGACCCCAGGTTGAGAACCACTGGTTTATATAGTCAAGTTTTTCCCACCCTCAAAAGAGTTGGAGGCCTTTTCACACTACTTAGTATATGACTCCACATTAACTGCCTCATCTCCATCCTGTGTAATCCTGGGATCTGTAGTCCAATGAGGCTCCAGAGGAGCTCTCCGGCTGAGCGTTCTAAATGCCCCTCTTTGAATGGGCAATCCATAAAGCAGAACCATGGCCGTGAAAGCGGACCATAGCACTATAATTATTGGTTTGAATATTTTCCTGGAGAATGAGAGCAGAAATCCCATGAGTCCATATTGGCAGACATTGCTGGTGCCAGGACAGGTGTGAATGGGGATACAAGGTGTATTGTATAATAGTGTGGTTTCCAAACCCAGCACTGTTTAATCTTCCTTTCATGAAAGTGTATGACAGCTGTTTGCTTGAACTGGACTAGGCTAATTTTCTGAAGTGAGTGAGTCTTTTTTCCTCCTATTGTAACTCTGTCACAGATGACAGGGCATTCCTTTTCTTCTTGGCATTAAGAAGAGTCCCTGAGAACTGGATCTGCAACCATCGGTATTACAATGACAACCACTCACTACAGTCTAAAGTGTCAACTAAAGTCAACTAAAGTCCAATGAAGCACCTAATGGAGAAATTAAGAAATGAATTTGTCTACCCTACTCTCTTTTTTGCTATTGTTAAATTTTTCTCTGCTGGGATTTCCATCTTAGACTTTGAATAGGGTTTGGGGTTGTTATTGTTGCCTTTGATATAACTACTAGGAGTGTGCAATTTTTTCGTTAGACTGTATCAAATTTGTTAAATTTGTCCTTATTATGCAATATCTGATACATGGGCATGGCCCGCGCCAAAAACTTAAGAATCAGAACTTACCCAATATTTTTTGTTTGCATTTTGTTAATCTCGTAAGCCTCCCAAAGTCAATTTCATTTTCAACACAAGGAAGCAAAGCAAAGCAAAGCCAAGAGGGCTGCATTTCCTCTTTAAAGAAATGACTGCTTGATATTAGGAGGGGGAAACAACAGGGAGAAAGCAGAGTTCTCTGGGAAAGCAACTGAGAAAGCACAGAATTCTGGGAAATGTAGTTTGGGAAGGTGATGAGCTCTATGCCAGAGAATTCAAAAGGCCCTGCCCTAAACTACATTTCCCAGAATTCTGCTCAGCATCAGAAAGCCCCAATCAGGATAGGGAAGAGATTTTTCCCTCTGTAGCAAAAGCAGCTATAGTTCTAATAAATTCTTGGATCTGCAAAGAGGAAGACTGACTAATACTTCTAATAGGTAAATCTCTGTGCTGGACTGAGAAGAAATCCCTAAACGGCAGTTATAATGATTAATATGAGAGGCATTCAATGAGATAGCTGTTGTGGCGTTTTTAAAAACATTTTTGTCAAACTTTAAATAATTCCCTAAAATTAGGTGGGGGATAATCACCTGTTATCTTGTATCATTGTATAGAAAGTTCAAGGAGATCGTTCTTGTAGTTTTAAAAAATGTTATTTATAAAAACTTTGAACATTCCCCAAAAATCTGTGGATAAATGAAAAGTTCTGAAACTTGATTTTATTTATTTCGTGTCAAAAGCATTGCATAACAAATACATTTAAAAATGATGAAGAAAAAAAATAGAGGAAATCACAAACAACTAAATAGTTTTAGACCAGAAATGGGCAACAGCAACCGCATTGTCCATAGCTTTAAACAACTCCTCCTCCGTGCATGAGGCAGGACATTGTGGGCAAGCATACATATGCGGAGTTGTTTGTTCTGCTGCACAGTCACACAAGGTGGAGGATTCCTCCAGGTAGTGCCACCTTGCCAAGTTGTCTTTAGATCTGCCACTCCGCTTCTGAGTCTGTTCAGGGACTTCCAAGTTGCCCATTCTTGGTTTGCCCCTGGAGGAAGACCCTCATGGGGGGCCATCCAGTTAGAATTGCCAGGTTTAGCTGCCCAGAGGGACACCCTTGCTGCTGCTGGAGGAACATCAAAAGGAGTGGTGGTTCTCATGAAGCCCTTCCTTGATTTGAGTCTGGTGGGAGGAGGCTGATAGTCATGCAGTGGGTGGCTTTCACAATGTTCGACCTTATTTCTCTCACAGTTAGCAGCAACTTCCCGTCGCACGTCAGGAGGGGCAATGCCAGCTAGCTTGTAGAGCTTATCAACAGGTGTAGGTTTAAGGCATCCTGTGATTATTCTGCATGTTTCGTTTAGTGCTATGTCCACTTGCTTCGCATGGGCAGACTTTTGCCAGACAGGACAGGCGTACTCTGCAGTTGTCAGACCCCTGGCTGCTGGGCACCAATAACCTTACACGGAGGCCAATCTCTATCTAATATCTTTATTAAGGAAATATATAAAAGCAATAAAAACAAGTGAAGAATATAGTTCAGAAGCAGACCTTTCAAATGAGGTCAAATATAGTCCAAAAATGTATTGTCCAATAAATGATATTAGAGTTCAAAGTTCTTAATCCAATACCGAAACACACACTTTTGCCAAGCAATAGTGTGGGGAAATGTCAGAGTCTTAGAGTCCAAGGTAGCTTGACAACAAGGCTAGAACAAGGCTGGATTTAACTTGGTTCTTTAACAAGGTTCGTGACTAAAATATAAGGCAACCGGTGAAATCCTGGAACGAGGTCTGTGGTTAAAAGCAAGGCGAGGCAAAGGCTTGAATGCTTGATCCGGGAAGCAAGGAACTGGGGTTACGAAGTCCACACACGATCTCACTCCTGAAGCTGATCTGTTGACTCCGCAAAGAATCTCCCGCGTCAAACACCTATATTGGGTCTCGTTTTCCCGCCAACAAATCTCTTTCCCTAGAGAACAAGAAGCGAAACCCAACTCTGTCCAGATGCAAGACTCCTTAGAATTTCCCAAGGGAAGCAGGCCTAATCAGCCTGTTGTTTGGCAGCGATCCGTAAACTCCTCCGATTTGCTTCTCTGAGTCCTTTGTCTCTAGAGTAAGATTCCTTCCTGGGAAACGGAGGCGAGGAATGCCCAAGGTCTGGTTTACTGAAGTCTTGAGGACAAACATCAACATCCGGCAGGTGAAAGGACTCCGGCTCTTGTTGAACCGGCGAAAACCCCATGTTTTCATCTTCATCTGCCACGATAGTACTAGGAACAGGACTACAAGGCCCATGAGGCATCACAGCAGTTGAGAAAGACAAGGCCAGGGCTGATGTTCTTATTACTTGTGGGTCTGCACCCCATGAGCTGCCAGTCAGTTTCTGCAGGATGTTGTTGCGTGCAGCTACTTTGTGCTTGGTGTTCGTGCAGTGTTTCCTATATGTTAGTGTTCGATCTAAGGTGACACCAAGATATTTAGGATGGAAACAGTGTTTGAGCTCTTGGCCTTCCCAAGTAACTTTCAGTTTCCTGTTGGCTTCACGGTTACGTAGATGGAAAGCACACACTTGTGTCTTGGCAGGGTTGGGCTTCAGGTGGTTCTCTTTGTAGTAGCTGGAGAGGTCTTTCAAGGCATTTGTGAGTTGGTTTTCAACTGTTTCAAAATCTTTCACTTGTGTTGTAAGGCCAAGGTCATCAGCATATATAAAGCTCTTTGTGAGTGGTGGTTGTGGCTGATCGTTCGTGAAGATGTTAAATAAGGTCGGTGCAGAACGCTGCCTTGGGGTAAACCATTCTTTTGCCTCCTCCATCTGCTTTTCCGGCCCTGGAACTCCACATAGAAGCTGCGGTTTTCTAGGAGGGTCTGGACAGTTTTTGTAAAGTCAAAGTCCCGGGTGATATGGTAGACTTTATGCAGCATTTTTCTATGTTGCACCGTGTCATAGGCTGCCGTGAGGTCCACAAAAACTGTTCCTGTAATGCAGCCTTTCTCAGCCTTCCTCGATATGCTCAGTCAGATGAAGAATTTGACCTGTACAGTTTTTCCCTGGTCTGAAACCTGCTTGTTGTGCAATAAGCTTGGGTTCGATAACAGGTCCTAGTCGATTTAATAGCATCCTCTCATAGACTTTATATAGATGACATAAAAGGGAGATTGGTCAGTAGTTCCTGGCATTGGGGGCATCTTTAGCAGGTTTTAAAATGGCAATGATCTTGGTTTTCCTCCATGCTCTGGGAATCTGTTTGTGTGCCAAGCATTGATTATAAAATTTCAAAAGCCAGTTTTCAGTTTTGGGGCCCAAGTGTTTGATTTGCTCCATCATCAGGTCATCTAGGCCAGGTGCTTTACTAGTCTTACATCGCTTGATGGCTTCTCTGAGTTCTTTCAGGTTTAGAGGAGAAGACAACTGGTGGGTTTCAAGTTCTGGCACCCTGTTGATTTTCATCTTTACTCTGCTGCAGTTAGTTTTCCCATTCTGAATTAGCTGGTGAGCTATCTGGTCTGGTGTCATGTTTGCGTGTCCATGGTTGACCAGAGGGTCACTATCCAGGTGTCTCAGCAATTGCCAGGCTTTTCGGCTACTCTTGGACATGTCAAGGTTCTCAAGCAGCTCTATCCAACAGTCTTTCTTAGCATTAGCTAAGGCTGTAGATAGTTTTTGGCCTGCTGATAGTTTCAGGCCAAAAACTGAAACTTGATGGGCTAATTGTGATAAATGTGTTCTACCACTGTAGCAAGTTTCACCCCAATATCTGTAAAATGAGGGAGAAAGGAGTCCCTGAAGTTTCCTCACTTGCTCAATTACTATAATGAAAAAGTAAAAAAAAATCATTACTCTCATTATAGTAACGAAATTTTCACTAACAGTACTTTGGAAATGAAACAATACTTTGGAAACAAAATGCCGGCACCCCCTAATTTTGTAATGAGTTTTGAAACATTTTTTCCTGTCACATAGCCTTAATCACTACTTACATATAATTAGTGTCTGGACCAAATCTTGCACTGCCCTTTTTTCAGTCTCTGTTCTACCTTTTCACTTTCATTATCAGGGCTGCTGCCCTTGGACAGCTGAATTTGTGCTTTTGCATGTTGTCGCTGTTGCTTCACTTTAGAAACTGTGCTAATTGCTAATTGATTTTGGCAGGAGGGAAATCTAGCCTGTCTGCTGTGCTAGGTATCTGTTACTGCATCTCAAATATCCCTTCACCCCTTTTGAAGTGCAATTTTAAAAACTACATGTGGCAAGGGGTTGGGGGTAACATGGCTATACTTTTTCAAATTAAATGTGATTTGTACTGTACAAAGTACCTTTTCCAAAGTTTGCAATTCCAAAAAAAAGTAAATATGAACAAGAAATAGACATGCTGATGGATAAATAATCTTCTCCTCCGCTTTTAAGCACAGAGGGCAAAGAAGGCCAGTTCCCCCTTGATATTGGGTGTGATTTCAGATCGCAAGGCTAGGATTCCCACTGGCATTATAGGGGGCATCTGTAAAGAAGTGCCAACTCGGTTGACATTCAATTAGTTGTGTTCCAAGAAAATACTGATGACCCGGCTCTGTCTCTCCATCTGGCCCAGGCCCTGCAGTCTCTGTCTGTGCTCTGTGCTGTATTGTACCCAAGTAAGAATGCTGGCAAGCCAAATCAAGCTCAAAGTTGAGAAAATTGAAATGTAGTTGCTGGCAGGTCTTTTGACTAGAGAAATTAAAGAACTAGTCTCTAAATATTTGTGCTTCAGTTAAGTATGCAGGTTCATAGGTTTGATCTGCACTGGTCCTGGGATATCACACTAAGATAATAGGGATCTGGGAAGGATAGACTCTCAGGGTGGTGCATTCTTTAGATTAAAGATGAAGCAATCTTCCTTAATCTCAGTCATCTTCAGATAAAGCTGGGGAAAGATTCCTGTCTGAAACCCCATGGAGATCCTGACACTTGAGTGTTGCATACACTGCTGGGATAGATAGATCATGGTCTGACTCCTGTCAGGAGGCCTGTGTTCCAACTCTTCTTATTTTCAGGATCAAGTCTAGGGACCAGGCCCATAGCCAGGATTTTGTTTCGCGAGGGGCTGGGATTTTGGTTTAGGGGGGGGCTGAGTCTGAGCGGAAGAGGGTCTACCCTAGCAAACCTTTTGTATCGTTATCCCAATACCCCCATATATGGGATATATTGAGTATGGTGATCATATCATGATATGAATAAACATAACAGTTTAAATAATAAATGTAAGGCCTTCTCGCTGAGAATTTCGGGGGGGGGGGCTGAAGCCCCTCAAGCCCCCCCCCCCCCCCCAGTTACATGCCTGCTAGGGACCATCATTCATATTCCCATCATGTCAAAAGTGTTCTATTAAATTCTGTATCCAAGTGATACATAATGTGGTACATCACTTCCTGGTGCTAGAGTTGTGTGGGAAAAGGGAATCTTGGGTGGGAGATTCTGGAGGCCACATTACTTCTCATGAAACATTTTGTTCTGGAAAGGCAAGCTAGTAGTGGACAAACCTCACTGTCTACTATTCTCGTTCTTCCTAGTTCTCTTGTGTACATTTCTAAGCATTCACACATCACCCACCAGAGCAGCTCTTTCTTTGCTGCAGTTGCAAGTATGGAATATTGGCTTTGTGATCAGAGACTCAAACACCCCGCTTGTGAGAAACTAGAAACTCAGGGAGTTAATGTGGATTAATTGGGACCATCCCTTCCAAATCAGAGTGCTGTCACCCAGTTGAAATATTTGACAGTCGCCATATTTAAATTTGTTTAAAAAGCTGAAACAGGTTTCAGGGTTTTTGTCCCCCACCCCACCCCTTTGTCTTTCTGGCCCATATGAGACACTGCTTTCAAAACTAAATGTCCTTCCCCTTTCATCTGCTTAAAAGAATTCCCTCTAAAAGTTTCCTCAACAAAACCCCAAAGAATCTCAAAAGCAAGAACATTTTCCTCCAAAATAGAAGCTGTAGCAGAAGCTTTAGTAATCTCCTGTTTTACTTCTCTTGGAAGGCCACAGAGCTCTCTTCATTATATATGTTCTGCCCTGTCAGGTTTCTTGACTTTGCTAAAGAACTGTTCTAGCAAAGATTTTGAGTATATTCTCAGGTCAAGCAACATCTGCAGCTGCACCGGTGTCTATAATCAGGAAATCATCTCATTATATTTCACAAAGTGTGATTTAAATTTACGCTTTACTTGTAGATGTTGATGGGTCTCTCTGGCTATCACCTTACTAAATAGTTTGCATGTTGAAATAAGTGAGAAAGGGGAAACTAAAAATAGGTCCTGAAAAGGCAAAAAAATCAGCCAACTATGTCATCTATTCCAGCGATACACAGCCTTGGAATGCTATAAAGATTTTATTGCTGTTTGTTTAGGACAGCTTGTGTAACAGCCTTGGCTTCTTTCATATGAAGCCATTGTTCATGAGAAGCATTATAACATCTTCAAGGAGAGGCTATACAAATGCCCCATTTGTATGTTCTTTTTAAAAATATGTAAATCCTTAAGCAATATTCCTGTGAATGTAGATGTTAGTCAAGTAAGAGGCCAGAGGTGAGGAGGAGATATTCAGTTAATATGTCAGCACTGTGACATGATTTTGTTAACACCCATAATTGTCATCTCTGTGTGCTTTTGGGAGGGAATCTTTAGACTACCAATCCTAGCAGAATATTCTCCACACTTTGGTTTTTCAGAAATTTGGAAAATTATTTTTCTATTTACTAACTATATTTAAAAACCATTTTAAGTAGTTTATTTAAATTGAGGACCACAGCTTGATGTCCTATTTCACTGTGAACGGCCCAGTGTTCCCAGACTTGATTGTTTCTTGGCCTATTTTGGTGCTACCTTATTTGCTCTCCAAATCTAATTTGTGTTGATACAACATTTGTCCTGGAGTTATGCTTTCTAAGCCCACCCAGACAGGAAACAATTTAAATTAACTATGGGAATAATCTAATTAAAGTTAAATATTAACTTGCAATAATTTACAGCAGGTGGGTTATGCACATATTTAATTCCTCCCATTATAATCAGTAAAAATTTAAAACTGCCATCGTATTCCAAAGTACAGGCAGTCCCAAAGTTACGAACACAATAGGTTTTGTAGGTTTGTTCTTATGTTGAATTTGTAAATTGGAACAGGTGCATTTTTAAAATGTAACTCTAGCCAAAAATATATCTTTTAAAACTTTGTATAGCAGAGGGAAGGGTTAACACCCCTGTGGTGTTTGTTTTGCTGCCTGTGCTCTGGTTCAGAAGATTTCACCTCACTTTCAATTCCTGTGATAATTGGATTTTGAAAAAAGGTGGCTTGTTGTGGAAACAAGGATTGATGATAAAGCTTCAATGGAGATAACCCCATGATAATTCTGTCAACAGTGAATTTCCCTTCCGAGGGGTAGATTTCTCTCACTTCCTATTGTCTCACCCCCATTCTTATGTCATTTGTAAGTCAGGGACTGCCTGTACCTGGAAACTCTGTGGGACTTATCTTTTAGGGAAGGCATTGGTAGGCATGTACTTTACATTTCCCCCCACCCCACACACAATGAACAAATCTCAAATTCCCCCAGTAAATGAATATTTAGGCTTCCAAAGCTGGGATCCCAGCAAATGATCCCAGCAGAACTTTTTCTCTGTTGGTAAACACGTCTGACCTCAGCTCAAGGTGAATTCTGCCTTACTTGTCTTGATTAGTATCCCGGTAACACAGCATAACCGCAGCATCCAAATCTAATTTGTATTAATGTGGTTAGCTTGTGAAATCTAACAACCCAGACTTTTCAGCTTCCCCCAAGACTTTTTAAAAGCCCTCATAATTGGTATGTATTTTATCTGAATTAGCCCCATCTGGCCATGCAATCCCATATGAAGCCAGCATCACTAAATTCAGTGAGACTTCCTCCTAGGTAAATGTGTCTAGACTTACATCTCCTAACAACGATGTATGCCAGGGGCCTGGTAACATGAATGACATTCCTCATACTGTGAGGGGTCTAGACTGCAGAGTGCACATTTTCATATATCCCTGCATTGGAAAGCAGCTGTGAAACACATTTTCTCCACCACAATATAAGAAACATTGTACATTCTTTATCCATTTTTTATCTTTGTGGCAGAGAGACTGAAAAGGTCATGCCCATAACTTCCAGGTAATGTCCCCTCCAGGCCACACAACATTAGACACTCTTGACTTCAGAACTAGAAAGGTGTTAGACTGCCTGCAGACTATTATTTTGCCTTTTGCATCTTCTAGCTTTTCCCTTTATGGAGATGGAAAATGTAGCAAAGCAGCCATGGATGATTTTAGAGCCTTAAATTGGGTATCAGTAATTCCTATTTGACAAATTATCCACCCCTCCTCTGCCAAAGCATTCAACGAGAATATTATCTGTTCTGCCAGTAGAAGTGACCCTTGAGCCAGGTTCACTCAGAATACTCCCTTTGGTGAGAAGGCCATATTTTTTTAATTGCTCCTGCTTCTGCAGTCCCAGATGCCACCTCTTTTGTGACTTCAGGAGGACCCCAAGCTTTCTTTAGCAGATTTCCTGGGAAAGGAGGGATGGGAAAGAGAAAGGAAGCTCAAGAAAGACTGGCCCATTAAAAACTTCCTTCTTATTAAGGGAGCTTTTCATGGATAGAAGAAGCACTTCCACTGTGGAAGGCTTAACCCAGACCCAATTTATTAATCAGTTTTCCCCCCATAGGGGAACAGGAAGCTCTCTTAGACTGATGTATTGGTTCATCAGGCTCAATATTGTCAACTCTGACAGTAACTGACCAGGGTTTCAAGCAACAGTTTTTCCAGCCTTGTATGGAGAGGTCAGGGATTGGAAGCAGGGTTGTGACTATGTTTGTGTGTGCAAATCAGGTGGCAGTATGGCCAAGAGAGAATAACAACTGCCAGGTTCTGTATGTGGAAGCTGGATATTTCCTTAACCCTCCTTACCCTTCAAAACAAGTGTTTGAAAAAAAATCCCACTCTGTGACTCATATGCAAGGTCTCCTTAGGTGTAATCTCTCATTGTCAGCATCTTGAACTGGTGAGGGAAATGTTTCTTTCTTTCTTCCCCCTCTTTGTCTTTGGAGTTACATTAAGCAAGTTTTGTGGAGCTGTCTGCTTGCAAAGGATGAATTATCATCCATTTTTATGTAATGGACTCCAGAGCCCCAAGGTGGTTTGGAGTCTGGCAGCTGCTGGAAACAAGATATGACGTTTCCATCAGCCAAAGCATTGTGGAAGTAAAGATGTGGAGAAAAGCACTGAAAGGCTGACAACTTGCTGAGGCCCATGTCTCTCATATGCTCATATCTCTTGGTGGCAGATGCCATGGGAAAGAATAAAAGTTTGTTCTTGGCTGTGGGAAGCCAACAAATGAATGACAGGGGCAAGAGGGGGAACCCCCAAAGCCATTCTTATTGCTCAAAATAATTGTCACCTAATTTCAGATAACATTATCAGAGATAGCAAGTGTTACCAAAATTTAGGGTGAGCTCTACAAAATATTTTGAGGTGTAGGATGCACTGATCAGAGAGGGATCAGATTCAGATTTGTCCCAGCCAAAGTTGTATCTCTTATTCCATAATCTGATGTTTCGATTGAGTAGCAAATAGTGATTCTGTTATCTTCCTTCTTAGATGATGTGAAATCTATCATGGTTTCAGCTTTCAATTTTTTCCCTGGGATATCATCAGCTGTACTGTGTAATAAACAATGAGAAGTAAGTAGGGTTCAGAAAAGTCAGGGTGTCATATGTTCTCATTATTTCAAGGGGAAAAACAGGGACAGGCACCTTCCTTGCCTCCTGCTTTTTTCAAATAAGCTGTCTATGATGATACTCACTAATTAGAGCTTGCTCCCTAAATAATAATCACCTCTCCTTGAAATAATGTTGACTAGATAAAGTTTTACTTACTGAGGTGTGAGTCACACTAATGTTTAACATTTCAAAGTATGAGTTGCTTGTTAAATTTCTGAGTCCCTAAAATCGAGGCATTTCTGAACAAATTTTGCTTTGTGAAGAAAAACAAAAAAACTGAATGGTACTGCTCTTGTAATACATAAAAAGCCCAAGTTAAGGAGAAACATTGTTAGATCCACCCAGCTAAGCAACCCTCCCAACATTGCTTGAACCCAAAGTAATTTTATTAGTTTTATATCACCGAAAAATCTTGCACATTATAGATCATTAAACATTATAAGAACAAACCTACTCTTAAGTTGACCATTTTTCTCAGATTGTTAGCTACTGCCAGCTTAAGTTAATGGGTAAGCAGTGAATGAACAAATGATGGATTCATGGTGTATCAAAATTGCACTTCACCATTTCATTTGGTTTTGGAAGTTTTGTAATGATTTGTTGAGCTACGGTCTTGTTTGGCAAATCAAGGAGGAAACTTCTTCATAGTAGAAAGCTTGGTGAAAAACCTAACCTAAAAGTTCTGATAATGCTTGCTTTGTTTCAGGACCAAGATTCGGTTCACTTTAGAATTTGAGTGGTTCATGTTACAATCCAGGCAGCGTGAGCACCGAAAACCAACACTGAGGTCAATAATCTTTTAATATCTTTATTAAGGCAAATAGTTATCAAAAAATGAATTGGTGGAAAAGTTGAGCAAGCAATAGCCCTTTAAGAAAAGGTATAAGATTGTCCAGAAATGTCAAAGAATATGTCCAGTATTAGAGTCCAAAGTCTAGATACCGAAACACACTCAAAACGAAACAGCGTTTGAGTGGGGAATCAATTCGACAAGCAAGCAACACAAACGGGGTTCAAATGTTCATGAATAGTTCTTAGAAGCAAGGCAGGAACTAGAGAGCATAGAAATAAAACTTGGTACTTGAAACAACGGATAAGTAGACTCAATCCCGGTCTACTCTGGGTCTGGAGAACAAGCCCTATGAGGAGCGGCTTAAAGAGCTGGGCATGTTTAGCCTGCAGAAGAGAAGGCTGAGAGGAGACATGATAGCCATGTACAAATACGTGAAGGGAAGTCATAGGGAGGAGGGAGCAAGCTTGTTTTCTGCTGCCCTGCAGACTAGGACACGGAACAATGGCTTCAAACTACAGGAAAGGAGATTCCACCTGAACATCAGGAAGAACTTCCTCACTGTGAAAGCTGTTCGACAGTGGAACTCTCTCCCCAGGGCCGTAGTGGAGGCTCCTTCTTTGGAGGCTTTTAAGCGGAGGCTGGATGGCCATCTGTCGGGGGTGCTTTGAATGCGATTTCCTGCTTCTTAGCAGGGGGTTGGACTGGATGGCCCATGTGGTCTCTTCCAACTCTACTATTCTATGATTCTATGATTACTCGTGAGTAACAGCCAGAGCTGGCCCTAGGTATTTTTCAAGTGTAGGCGAACAGAATTTTGGCGCCCCCCCCCCCAATCCAATCACTGAAAAATAAAAGCATTGGATAAGTGAAAATGTCTCATAATAAGGAGGAATTAAGGAAAAGCCTATTAAACATCAAATTACATTAAGATTTTACATATTACGTATTAAAACATCATGCTTTACAGCAAATCAACAGAAAAAGCAGTTAAATACCTTGCGGAGGCAGGCCGCAGGAGACAGGAGTTGCCTCGATGGTGCCCCCAACAAGATGGCACCACAGGCAACTGCCTAGTTGGCCTGGTGGTTGAACCGCCTCTGGTAACAGCAACAGCTGGCCGCCCAAGTTTTGAAGCGATGAACCTTCCTGGCATTGGGTAATGTTGACACCGCATGAAAACTACTGTGAGCAAGGTTTTATTGAAGTGCAGAGTCTTCCCCCCAGGGGGCCTTCCCCTCCAAAGTTCCCAAGGGAAAGGCTTCTAGCAAGAGTCTCCACGCTCAGCCAAGCGGGTGCTTCTCCTCCGCGATTGTTTCTGAGATCTTTCTTCGTTTAGATAACGTCTCCTGTTGAAGGACATGGATTCTGGAGAGCTTAGGACATCTGGTGAGAGAGTGGAGTTATCTTCCGCATTTTCCCTTTCAATTAGAGCTGGCTGTGAATTGTCAACAGCTGGCAGCTGCAGATTCGTCAGGTCAAGCTGACTCGGAGAAATATCAACATAGTCCTCATCCTGGTTGGAGGTGAACCCGGGGTCAGGTACCGGGGCCAAAGGTAGCTGGAATCTAACAGTTCATCTAATTATTAAAACAAATTGAGTTTGTTTCAATAGTTTAGATCTGCCAGGGAGGCCCTGCTCTAGGTCCCACCTCCCTCACAGGCGTGATTGGTGGGGATGGGAGACAGGGCCTTCTCAGTGGTGGTCTCTTGATTATGTAATTCCCTTCCCAATGACATTAGATTGGCCCCCTCCCTCCTCATATTTAGGAAAAGGTTGAAGGCCTGGCTTTGGCACCAGATCTTTGGAGAATAGTGTAATATAGAATGCAGCACTAATGACGACTATGGGTCTAGGCACCAAGTTTTTAATTTGTTTTTAATTGTTTTAATTGTATTTGTATGCCTTTACCTGTTTTCTTACTCTATATGTCTATTTGTTTATTTATATTGTAATTCGACACTGAATTTTGCAAGCTGCACTGAGTCCCCTTCAGCGTGAGAAGAGCGGGGTAGAAATATAGTAAATGAATAAATAAATAAATAATGTGTTGGTGAAGTCATTTTGGGTAGAATTGAACAACCATTTTATAAACTGAACTCAGCCAAATGCTCATGTAGTAACATCAAGGTACTGAAAAAGTAAGCCTATGATAATTGTGTTCAAAGACCAGCGGTTCTGTGGCAATGCACTCTGTTCATTCTGAGCAAGGAAAGGTTTCAAGGGTGCACACTCCAATCCAAAGTTTCATTTGAAGTGTCTATAAGGAAGACAATGGCATTTATGTAATACAAAGTTAATGTACACTATACCCAGGATAAGGGTAAGATTAACATGCCAGCTGAACTATGTTCTCCATCAAACTGCAAAAGCTACAGAAATTCGCTGCATTGAGTAAAGTCAGCTCTCTGATACATTCAGACTCAACTCCAGCAACTTTCCACGACACACAAAAAAGCTCACTTGCTCTCACCACACTTTGTGTTGGTGGAATAATGTTAAGTAATCTTTGCCTATCTGCTGTGTCAGTCTTCTTGTACTATCATAGTTCCCACTGAAACACATTATCAGAATATTATAAGCTATCTACCATTTTTGTGAAGTAATAAGAGTTTTGGCCCACATTAATAATTCTACTTACAGATATCAAAAATTCAAGAATTGTGGAGTTGAAAAGAATCCTGTTGACCAATCTCCATCCTATAGCAATATTATTACTTTTCCCATTGAAACATTACTGTGTTCTAAGCTAAGCAAGCCATAGATGATTTAGTAGCTGAAGATACTGAAGAAGATATTCAAAGGGTATTTACTCTGGTCCTGCCTTCTTGTCCTGAAAAGTATTGATTCCTTTCATACTGCTGTTCAGAGGTGTGCGGTGGGAGGACAGAGCACTTACCTGCTGCTCTCTTTCGCACAAGTATATAAAACCAGGCAGGTGTACAGCTATGCTGGAGGGGGTTAAAGGAAACTGCATGGCAACAAGGACTATTTTGACTTGCTTACGGAAATTAATATATTTTGTTTGACAGAAGACCCGCATAATTTCAAGCAGAAAGGTTCTGTCTCAAATAATACAAGAATTCTGTAATTTTTCAATGCTCCTCTCAAAAAGTCAGAGTTTAAGGTATTCATGTAATGTAAATTTGGATTGTGTGAATCCACATAAATTCACATAATTAATAAATCTGGAAGCTCATTCCTACAATTCTATCTTATCCATCTATATTCCACAATTATTAATACCCAGGTAAATGTGCTTAGAGCTGCAATCTTATTTTGTCACATTTTCATCTATTGCACAGAGAAATAAAAGTGGATGTATTGTGTTTGTATTAATATGCAGCCTACATGCTTTATTGTCTTTTTAATTCAAAACCAAGGCTTTGAAAAGATGAATGAGGTTACATTTATTAACCCAAAAGAGGCAGCTCTTTTGGGTTAATTTGATACCAGTTCTGCAAATGGCAGGCCAAAAGTACTGACACTACAAGGATATTGTGGGTTCCTTGAGATTTCCTTTTTAGCCTTACATGCTCCTATATTCTGGAAATAGTATGTTTTGTTTATTGTTCTGGTCAGCAAGAAGACACTACACTTTGGAATATAAACTGCCAGGGTTGTAGCTCCAGGGAAAAACAACATGATGCCATTGCACTAAAGAAGAATTCTCCAGTACCAAATTAAAATTTCCTACACTTCCCAAATTTCTAGCCTTGCAGTAACTTAAAAAATCAGTTGAACACTTAGAAGCATAACATTCAAAGAAAATGGGACAGGAAAAAATTGGGAACAAACGAAGCAACATTTGATTAAGAGGGAAAAATTGTTATTTGGAGGGGAATGCATCTATGTTGCCTCCCTTTCCTATAGCAATACCTCTGAATATTGCATTTCATGAGGCCACATATGTGTACATAGATGCTTACAAAGGTGCTGGAACTGTCATGGTAGGATTGGCATTAGAATAATTCTCCTGATTACCTATGATATTTTTCACCTATGTGAATTTCACACATTCTGTAAATCTAAACTATTGTCTTACTGAACATGTTATTCAGTAAATATTCCCATTTAGTTGATGATTTGGACATAGTCTATATCAAGGCCAAGTCTCATGCAGCCTCCCAAAGTTGTAGGATTGCAGTTTCCAGTATTCCTCACCATTGGCTGTGCTGCGCATTGTACAAGATTCAGTAGTCCAGCACGACCCCCATCCTTGAGCTAGATCCTTCTTTGACGAACATTGTTATGATTGGTAATTTTTGACTATAGAGATTGCCCTTCCATGTAGAGGTTTGACTGCATAATTGCTGGTGCACCTCACAGGCCTATAATAATAAGGTTCTATTAGAATAATGTCAACATAGTTAAGTAGAGATTGCTGGAGGAAATAGTCATTGCATTTATTTTGGCATGTCAAATGCACTTCTCTTATGTGACCACACATTTCCTTTCAAGATCCTGAGAGAAAATCATTGGACACAGTTGTGGGGAAAGTTAAAAAAATCCACCAAGGACTTTTTCAATTGCCGGCCAAGGCGCAAGGGTCAGCTCGTGTACAGGAAAGTACCAATGCTGCTTTGGCAGGGACCAGCTGTCTCTGTCCACCATTACTGCTATTTTCCCAACCAGGCATGTGGCTGCATGCTTTGATTTTTCCTGCTTTTCAGAGAGAGAGTGAAACCATTCAGCACACTTTGCATTTGGTTGAAAGATCAGAGTAATTTCTTATTTCTATAGTAGTAACTGATGTTTTGTGTTGTTCCATGGCTCCGTGTTGACTCCAATTTAGGACAACCCTATTTTAGGGTTTTCTTCGGCAGATTTATTCAGAGGAGATTTACTACTGCCTCCCCTGTATGTGACTTTTCTAAGATAATCCAGTGAGTTTCCATAGTTGAGCAGATATTTGAACCCTGGCCTCCTAGATACCTAATCCAGCACTCAAATCATTACAGTACACTGACTCCTTGTGTTCATTAAAAGAAGCAGGCAGGCAGGCATGCAGGCAGGCAAGCAGGCAGAATGTGCATTGTAGAATTAATGAAGTTTGACACTGCCATGGTTCAATGCTATGGAATCATGGGAGTTGTAGTTTGATGAGGCATGAGCACTATTTGGCAGCTGCATTCATTCTACAGAATATATGCACCGAGAGAGAGAGAGAGAGAGAGAGAGAGAGAGAGAGAGAGAGAGAGCATTGCTAGATGTTATGTGTAGTCAGTCCTTTTCTTTAGTGCCTTCCTTTCTTTGTGACAGGAGGTAATGTGTTGTATTGGGAGAGGGGGGTTATTTATCTAGGCTGGTGCTCTTGCAACTAAATTTGAAACCATCAGGTGAGACGCCTGGCTCTTAACAACAGCAGGAAAACCAAGGACATGCCACCTTGAGCATCTAAAGATGAAGAAAATAAATTAATCATGAACTCATCAAACTGTGATAACCAGGACCCTTGTTCCTCCTTCTCAGGCCTAACTCTGAATTAGGTTGCATGCATAATAATAACTTTCTGTCCTTCTTCTGGCTGGAAATGGGCCAGTTACACTGCTATGGGGATTTGCAGCAAATGTATTCCTTATTCTGTAGATTTCCTGCCAATGGCTGCGCTTCCTTTGTGGCACAGTATGCAATCCAGATGATGCATGGACACTGCTACTTGAAGATTTGCGGGTAGATTATTTTGCCTGAGAATTTCGTCTATAGTCTGCATATGGTTTCCAGTTCATATTTCTAAAAAAACCTATGACTTGTCCATCTCAGCTGAAACAAAAAACTGTTTTGTGTGTGTGTGAGAGAGAGAGACGTTAAGGAAGGCACAACAAGAAGAAAAATATAGTGGAGGAGAGAAGTAAAGGATCAACTCTTCAGGGTTTTTGTTAGACTCATTAGTAACTGTTTAAGCAACCTAGCTAGTGAGAGGAATGCAGTTTTAATAACCATGGAAAGATTCGAGGAGTCTGGTTTGTGAATTTCTTTAGATTTCCCATCTTATTCCTCACCCTATAATTTGAGCCTCTGCAGGGGGGAGTCTTTTTCAAGGATGGTGTTTATTCGTGTGACAAAAAAACGTAGTTTGGTGTTATATCTGAATTGGCTGAAGTGTAGAGGAGGCTGGGTTTTTATTATTATTAGCGCAGTGTTCTTAGCCACATCAATACAATAGTTTCTATGAAGTGGGAAAACACATTTGACCTTGATCTTTGTTTCGCTATCTGGAAAGCAATGCAGTTTTTTTTTTTTAAAAAAAAAAACAGTTTTGCTCTCAGAGTTACTCAGAACAAACTCAGTCCAGCTATTTCCTTAAGAGTAATTGCAGTGGAACAGCCAGAGTACTGCATCCGGACAACATACAGGTACCTTGAATCTTGGACTACCCCCAAAGTGAAAATGCTTTTCAACCACAGCAAAACAAACAATAGAAAGAGAAGAAAACACTCTGGGAACTTGGAAGCCCAATTTCCTTTTTAAGTTGCTCCTCCCACCCCAGCATCAATGCCCAGCATCATGATGGGAATTCTGTAATCTTTTAACTAGATTATACATAAGAAATAATTTCTGCCTAAGGGATCCTCTTTGCTTATAAATATTTGCTTTTCAACCAGAGCTCCATAGCGGTCAAAAATGTTAACAGATCATGATGACAGAGCCATATGTACCTATTGTACATAGACAGTAAGACTAGCCTTCCAGGAACTGAGAAGCTATTATTCCAAACATACATGTCCAAGCAAACTAAAGCTTATAGGAATGAATATTACAAGAGACTCTCAAAAGCTGAATCTCTCATATATATATATATATATATATATATATATATATATATATATATATACACACACACACACACACACACACACACACACACACACACAGATGAGGTTTTAAATAGGTTGTACAGTTTAAAATTATATTGTTTTTAATTTTCTTATTTTTTATTATATGGTTTAAACTATTTTAATATTTTACTGCATTGCAGTGTTACTTTCCTGGGTATATTTTAACAATGTTAATATATATTTGTTTTAAATATGGTAATTAGCAACCTTGAGCCTTGGTTTTGGGAGGAAATGAAAGATATAATATTGTCTGGAAGGGTCCTAAGCTACAAGACCCATAATTCCTTTGCTGGCAAAGGCCATTCCCAACCTGGGTGAGACTGAGGGGAAAAGGCAGCCTGGAACAAGAGGAGAGACAGCCCAATCCGGAGGCACTACCCAGCTTGCCTCTCTTCCTCTCCTCTGCTCTCCTCTACTCAAAGCATCCATGCCTCAGGTCTGGAAATGCTGCCTGCACCACAATGAGATCTGTTTGGGAAGACTGATGAGGATGCCGAATACACACCTGCCTTTGCTGCCATGGAGGGGGGGGGGGGGCGCACTAGCCGCCTGCTTCTTTGCCTCTGTTGGGGTGGGAACAGCAGTGTTGGCCTGGCTGATGGATGGAGGAATGAGATAGGTGTCAGAGCAAGGAGACAATGATGATGTCTGCAAACATGAGGAGGGCTTCTCTTTCTTACACAGGAATTGCCAGAAGCAGTTCAAGCAGATTTCAAAACAAAGGGCATCCCTATCAGAGCCTTACACAGATATGCAATTTTTATTTATTTCATGTATTGCACAAATAAGTATAAAACTGATAAAAAATAAAGGGAACACAAGCAATTAAATAATTTTGACCAAAAATGGGCAACAGTGGTAGCATTGTCTGTAGCTTTAAACAATTCTTTCTTTGTGCATGAGGCAGGGGCTTGTGGACAAGCATACATATACAGAGTTGTTTGTTCTGCTCCACAGTCACACAAGGTGGAGGATTCTTCTAGGCAGTGCCATCTTGCCAGGTTATCTTTTGATCTGCCAACTCCACTTCTGAGTCTGTTCAGGGACTTCCAAGTTGCCCATTCTTGGTTTGCCCCTGGAGGCAGACCTTCGTCGGGGGGGGGGGGGGGGGGGTCCAGTTGAGATTTCCTGGTTTCCTGCCCAGAGGGATACTCTTGCTGTTGCAGGGGGAACATTAAGAGGAGTGGTGGTTCTCATGAAGCTTTTTCTTGATTTGAGTCTATTGGGAGGTGGCTGATAGCCATGCAGAGGATGGCATTCATAGTGTTCAACCTTATTTCTCTCACAGCAGCAACTTCCTGTCACACATCAGCAGGGGCAACGCCAGCTACCTTGTGAAGTTTATCAACAGTTGTAGGTTTAAGTCAGGGGTCCCCAAACTAAGGCCCGGGGGCCAGATGCGGCCCTCCGAGCTCATTTACCTGGCCCCTGCCCTCAGTTTTATAATATAATATATTGTACATACATATAATATTGATAATAATATTATAATGTAATACAATATAACACTAATAATAATACCATATAATAATATTAATTATATGTTCTATATTACATATAATATTACTAATAATATTACAGTATAGTGGTATAGTTCAAGATAGTAATATATAATGCTAATATTGTGCTATGCTAATAATATAATATATTGTGTGTACATATAATTTGTAAGCCACTCTGAGGTGAGAAGGGTGTGATACAAATGTAGTAAATAAATGCAGTAGATAAATAAATAATAAATAAATAAATTTTAGACTTAGGCTCGCCCAAAGTCTGAAATGACTTGAACGCACACAACAACAACAACAACAACCCTAATTAACTTGACTATCTCATTGGCCAGTAGCAGGAGCACACTTCCCATTGAAATCCTGATAAATGTATGTTGGTTAAAATTGTTTTTATTTTTAAATATTGTATTGTTCTTTCATTGTTGTTGTTGTTTTTGCACTACAAATAAGACATGTGCAGTGTGCATCGGAATTTGTTTGTATTTTTTTTTTCAAATGATAATCCGGCCCCTCAACACTCTGAAGGATTGTAAACCGGCCCTCGGCTTAAAAAGTTTGAGGACCCCTGGTTTAAGTCATCCTGTGATTATTTTGCATGTTTCCTTCAGTGCTATGTTCACCTGCTTTGTATGGACTTGTGCCAGACAGGATAGGAATACTAAGCAGTTGAGTAAGACAAGGCCAGAGCTTATTAATTTGAGTCTGTACCCCAAGCGCTGCCAATACGTTTCCAATATGCCATCATAGAATCCTAGAGTTGGAAGAGACCACAAGGGTCATCCAGTCCAACCCCCCACCATCGTGTAGGAACACAGAGAGCACTCCAGACAAATGGCCATCCAGATTACATAATCAAAAATAAGAAAATTAAAAACAATATAATTGAAATTAATTGAAACTGTCCTCTTTTATAGTATTGTTTATTTGAAAAATGAATCAATAATTATATCTTTTCTTAGAAAATGGACCACTAAAAACCTATCTGGGGCCTGAAAAAGTATACCCTATTTTAGCATTTACTACTGCTGAGCTTTGCAGGCCTGTTCTAGTTGCATTCACAACTAAGGGTGCATCTGTATTATATAATTAATGCAGTTTGACAGCACTTTAGGTGTCATGGGGTCCAATGTCAAGGAAGGTTTCTCTGCCAAAGAGTGCTTGGTGCCTCATCAAACTACAAATTCCAGGATGACATAAAATTAATTGGTGTCAAACTGCAATAATTCTACAGTGTAGATGCACCCTCCATCAACACCTCCTTCCTGTTATAATCTAGCTCAAATAACGTGCCTGTTTAGTTCCTTAACTCTTGCTTGCCTGTTCTGCAGGTGAGTAAATTCTATTATCTCTTATAGCAGACAGACCTTTTCAACCCAAAATATCCAGTATCCTTTCAGCCAGGTTACCTGACTAAAAGCTGTGGACAGTCTGAATGCAATTTGCCTAGATATGTGCCCTAAAACTACCCCGTCACTTCAAAAGCAAGAATAAAAAAGAGATACCTAGACAGGATTAGGCAGAGTGAGGTAGTTGTTTCAGGCAGCTGGTTTAGTGTGTCATGAAAAGCAACACATTTTAAATTATTTACTTTGTTATTATTGAACTTTTACTCCCAGGGATAGGCACTTATGGGATTTTCTGCCTCAAGCGTCAAAATAACTTGACCCAGCTTAACTACTGTGCACTTTTGGTGCAAGTGTGCTTGCCATTTGCTGTATTGCCTGAAGGAGGAAAGAAAAAGGTCATAGCCTCACCTAGGCCCCAGATATAGTACAGCCAGTACTTCTTTCAGAGGCTCCTGACAGGTCTCAAATGTCTTAGACTGTGTTGTAATGACTAGCCTGCACCCTCCTCTCTTGACCCATATCCCAAGAAGCAGCTGAGAATCTAACCTAGATGAGCAAATAGTTTTGTGTATGTGTGTTTCCTTCAAGTTTCCTCTTGAATTGTGACAACATAATTGATTGTGTAGGGGTTTGTTTTTTTTTTTGGCAAGGAACAAAGGTTACAGGAGAGCTAGGACCAGATACAGACCACAAACCTGGTTTTTTTCAGCCAGGACATGGTTGGGCAGAAAGCCTCATGGTCTATTATACACCCTCCCAATGGTTCCAATTTGGCAAAGACAGACCCAGTTGATCCTCTTGTTCAGCTGTTTTTAAAGGTTCCAGTTTCTCTCTTCTCCTCCCAATTTCTCCCCCTTTTCCTCAGTTTATTTTAATTGCTGCAAATTGAGCTCAGAAAGCTGGTGTAGTTTGCACTCAACTTAGCTTAGGGAAAGGAGAAGAGATGGAAGCTTGCTATTCTCAGAAAGCTCAACTGAAAGCAAACTGTTGCAGCTTTTCATAGCTTCTGTATACTTTCTCACAAATATTTTTGCCATTTTGATTCACACATGTTCTGGTTTTCATCTGATAAACATTGGAGGACATGCCATGAGGTCTCAGGATACTAAAGAACAAACCTGGCACCTGATATTTTGAAGGCTGGGATTAGCAAAGGCAGCAAACAAGGAGTACTGTAAAATGAATGCAGCTTGACATTAATTTAACTATCTTAGTTCAATGTTACGGAATCCTGAGAGTTGTTTGGTGAGGCATCAGCACTCTTGGCAGAAAAAGGAAACGATCTTCTTCAACTACAACTCCATTGCAATTAAAGCGATGTCCCTGGATACAATGTGTACCCAAGGAGTGCAGATAAGAGTGTTGGTCCTTTAAGCTCACCGTTTTCCTAAATTCACACATACCCTCTAGACTCCCAGTACTGCTATATACATTCAGTGGTCACAATAGACCACTCTCGGGCAATACATTTAGGCTGAGCAAGTATGCCTATCTGGAGTGAGCAGAATATGGTAGCAACACAATTTTCACCCAGCATGTGTTCGCTTAGCTCTGATCAGACCCTCTGATGAAGAAGTGGAATTCAAAAGTAAGCCAAGTGTCCCAGACTTCTAATGCAGAGGGAATTCAAAAATAAGCAAAATATACAAGGCCTCTATTATACCTTTTGAGAAGGCTTCAAAGGGGCTACCATACCATGAGAATTGCCCAATCTGGCAATTCTCATGATCCACAGCTAGCACACTTAAGCCCAGGAGATTGTGCTGTGTCTTTATAGTGCTTCCTGGTTGTAATACTTTATCACATTGTTAAGGACAAAGGTGCTTCAAAAATCCTGGATCATGTTGAGCTGTATTGCAGTCTAACTAGTACACAAACATTTAATAAGTTGAATAGTAGCCAAACATGTCACATGCAGAAAAGTTACTGATTCAGATTACAAGCCCCTAGACTTTCCTAAAATTTGGCTGTGTTGGAGGATAGATTCTGAAAGACACAATCCAGGGTTCGGTTCTGGGCCTATTTCTGTTCAATATATTCTCTAGATCAAGGAAATTCATGGTGACTCTCTATTCTGCTTTGGTCAGACCACACCTCGAATATGTGTCCAGTTCTGGCCACCACGGAGATATTGACAAACTGGAAGATGTCAATCAGAGGGCAACTAAAATTATCAGAAGTCTGGATACCATGAATCTCTACAAGGAGTATCTTAAAGAGCTGGTATGTTTAGCCTGAAGAAGAGAGGGTTGAGAGGAGACGTGATAGCCATGTATAAATATGTGAAAGGATGTCATAAAGAGAAGGGAGCAGGCTTGTTTTCTGCTGCCCTGGAGACTAGGACTCAATGCAATGGGTTCAAATGACAGGAAAGGCAATTCCACCTGAACATTAGGAAGAATTTCCTGACTGTAAGAGCTGTTCGGCAGTGGAACTCTCTGCTTCAGAACTCTCTGCTTCCTTGGAAGCTTTTAAACAGACTGGATGACCATCTGTCCAGGATACATTGATTGTGCTTTTCCTGCCTGGCAGGGGGTTGGACTGGATGGCCCATGTGGTCTCTTCCAACTCTATTATTCTATGATTCTATTGTGAACATGCATGAACCCTCTTATCTGTAGCTGATTTTTAGGACTTGTTCACACTTTCAAGGACTCTTGCTATTGCAAGCAAGTATCAATGCATATGAAAAATATTCAATTTTGTACTCTCCAATGTTTCACAAATGCAAATTTGTACATACAGGCAGTCCCCAAGCTACAAGCAAGATAGGTTCTGTAGATTTGTTCTTAAGTTAAATTTGTGTGAAAATCGGAATGGATACATTATTTAAGTGTCACTCAAGCCAATTTTTTAAAGCTCTGTATAGCATAAACACCCCTGTGGTGTTTGTCTTGCTGTCTGTGCCCTTGTTTAGAAGATTTCACCTCAGGCCAGATATTTTGGCCTTCAATTCCCATTAATCCTTACAGCTGGTATATTGCCTGGGATTTCTGGGAGTTGTAGACCAAAACACCTGGGGACCCAAGGTTGAGAACCACTGTCTTAGACTATGTTGGTTGAGAGTTGTCATTTGTAACAGCTGGCACATCAGATTGAGGATGCCTCTGTCATATGACAAATCTGGGCCCAAACTGTGGGGGAAATCTATAATAGAGTCAAACAACTAATTGTAGTTCCCTCAGAAGAGAAGATGTTAATGTTTATGTATCACCCAACTGGCAATTTCCTCAGAGAAGTGAATAAAAAAAACTTAAGAGATTTTATACTAAAGTCAAACTAGGCAAAGGTGTCAATATGTAATAATGATAGTAATATGATGATGATCTATATACACATATACAAGAAGACATAGACATAACATTAAAACACATTAAATCAGCCATACTAATAACATGACAGTTTAAATTCATAGTTTAAAACTGACCGAATGGGCCTGCCAGAAGAGGTAGGTCTAATTATGTCTTAAATTGTGGCAGTTCATTTAGCTGACGAATTTCTTTCGGCAGGTCATTTCACAGTCTAGGTGGACAATGAAATATTCCTCTGGGTGGCAGTTACCAGTTGGATTCTGGCTGGTTAAAGTAAACATCGACAGAACACATTATGCAGAAGAAAGTGATTCTGTAGGCAACACTTTGTACTTTGCCCATAAACTAATTGGCAACCAGTGGAGTGATTTTAGTATAGGTGTGATATGCTTAATCCTAGATGTATGCACAACCAATCTATCTGCCAAGTTTGAACTAACTGGAGTTTCTGAACTTGGTACAGAGTTCATCCAATGTACAGCTCATCACAAAGGTTCAACCTTGTGGTTATCAGTGCATGCCCTACCATTTTTATTTAGGTCTTCCAGTTCTAGTAAAAGTTAGAGTTAGAAATAGAATGTAAACTATAAACACAAATATAGATATAAGCAAAGCATAAAGATAAAAAAAAGGTCTGAATGATTGCCAAAATAGTAAGCCTGGCATCTACTAGCTGGGATTTCTTGAGGGTCATTCTCCAATAGACTCTGGTTTCTCTTCAGATCATATATCAAAGCCAGAAGAGAGTTAAAAGCAAAATAAAACAAATCAATAATTCTTACCACACATAACCTCATAAAGTTAGAGTTTAAATACACAATTCTAAAAAGGCTAGGGGGAAAAGTAGGTTCACCTGGACTGAAAAAGCACTTGTCTACATGTCAGATAAGCTTGTCTGGAAAAAAAGGTACAGCACAGAGGAGTCCCTATGAATTGGGAAGGGTCTCTGAGATACATTTTAATTAACAGGCTGGATTGGTATAGATGAAGTAATCCTGGATGTACCCTGATATTAAACTATTGTATACATTCACCATGTTTAGATTTAATATACACACAATATCCTATATGAACACATATTTAAAACATAATATAAAGAGTCTCTGAGCAGTGTTCTGTGTAGAAGTGCAAAATACTGAATAGTAGTAAGCTGTTTATCAGGAGAGAGGGACCTCAGTTAGTGCAGCATTACTTGCAATCAAGTGGTGACACTGAAAAACATCCCCAGCCAAGAGGAAACAATGGGAAGAAAATTAGTAGGCTTGCTTTCTTAGGTTTGTATAATGTTTGCAATTGTTCTGCTTGGACAATCTGCTGGTTTTGAAGAAAAGAATCAAGAGTTCATGATAATGTTCATCAGATTTTGAACGGAACTGGCTAATTATGTGAAGGGCACCCTATGATGCATGTTAATTTGGTATCTCAGTAGAATCGATTGGCCGTTTGGAAAAGTTCCACACTAACTCAGTCCCATGTCAAGCTCTAGGGTGTTTGTTTCCCCACATTTTCTAAGGCATCTGTGAAGACCATAACAGAATATAGAATATATGATAGGTTAGAGTCACATTAAAGAGCTATGAATATTTTACCTTTGATGAATCCTGAGAGACAGCTTTGTTTCTATGCCCACTTTACCTGGACTGGGAAAGAATATTTGTTTCAGACTAAAAGTTGGTGCACAACTTGCCAGAATAACCAATGATGAGAGTTGCATTCCAACAACAGCAGGAGGGTAATACACTGTCCAACCGACAAATTCACTAGTTAATTCTCTAGCTTTGTGCCTTCCCTTGTAACACACTGAACACCTTGTTTGCACAAGCAGTCAATGTATAGTAGTATCTCTGTGACAGCATAGATACTATCCCACTATTCCTATCCCACCGCAGGAAACAGTGGTGGGATAGAAAACATAACTGTTTTTTCTTTTCTAACAATACAATTTCATGTTGTTTATATTGTGGACTTTGTTTATTGCTCCTCTCAAAACAACAGTTTGGGTGAGGGAAAAGATTATTTCCCTCTCTAGGGTAAAGTACAAAATGGCATCTGTTCTTAGGACCTAATGAGACTGAAAAGTGACTTTTACTATATTGGGGATGAGACAATATCCACACAATGACAGAGAACTAGCTTAGGAGATGCTCAACTCTGTCCTCTGATAATTTGCTTGGGCTCTCATCCTCCCAACAACCACCTCTTGAGACATCTGTCTGACTTTGCCTGCCTTTAGACAATTTATTTGCTGCTTCTTGTTGTGTGCCTTCAATAAATTTCTGACTTATGGTGATCCTATGGCCATCAAAAGGTTTTCTGGGACTGAGAGTGTCTGACTTGCCCATGGTGATCCAGTGGGCTTGCATGGCTGAGCAGGGAATTGTAGCTTGGCCTCCAGAGTTATACCACCTCATGACATGGAGACTTGGACGTGTCCTTGCATGCTGCCACAACGCTTCCTCAACAGAGCCCACTGGATGCCATGACAAGATGTAAGACTACTTTCGGTGGGGCTCCATAGAGGAAGTGTCTTGGCAGCGTGATAGGACGCTTCCCTGAGAACATGGGAGGCCTCCCGTGTTCTTATTAAGAAGAACAGGAGGAAGCCAGGTGGCGATGCTTCCCCCGTGAAATAATGTAAGGGGTGCAGTGGACAATGCGGGGCATGAGGCAATGATTTCCCCCTGCTGCCTGCTGGATTTGCCATGCTGTGTGGTGAATTCCCTTTCTGCTGGCCAGCTTATTGACCTCAGTGTGATGTGGTAGTCTAACTCTCAAATCATTAAACCATACTGGCTTTTAGTTGCTGTTTATGCACACGCTAATCTAATCCAGAGGCCAAGAAGAGGCACTGTAATGTTTCAGGAAGAGTGGTGTCCACCCAGTAAAACCACATTGGCCTTGATCCTTCTGAGAGCTGTAAAGTCCCAACCCTTAGATTTATTTATCTGGTAGACCAGAAACTCAAGCTCACTAGAGTTGCCCCTCCAACTCCCTTTACACACTTTGTCTGCATTTGCTTCTGAAGCTATGGCAGTAGCCAAAAATACAAGAAGACTGCTTGTGCCCTGGCTAATTTAAATGTTTTCCTCTGTTAGCTGAGCCATTCAAATATTGTACAAGTACCAAACAGTAGCCATCAGCACTTTGTGTATCTTTGAAATCCCATTAGTGGTAGAAAGGGCTTGAAGTTTCATTTGGCATAAAAAAGGGAAGGAAACAAATAAGAAAAAGTAGAAAGAAGATGACTTCCATTGTTTTTGCCCTCTCAGTTACAAAGTTACACTTATCCCACAGCTATAAAAATTCTAATCAAGGTAAAATCTATATTCGACTAAAATGATTGACTCTGGGGATTTTATACTGCTGATCAGAGGGTCTGCCAAATAATTTGGGGGTTGGAAAAACCTCCCGCCAATGCAGTATTGCTCCTTTCTCTCCTTTTCCTATCAGTGTGTTTGCTTCTGCAAAATTACAGAGGTCTCCTGAGTAGGAACAACAGTAAAAAAATTTCGGCTTCTATTGGTACACAGCGAATAAATTACTGCCAAGGCAGGGAGAAAGGGTCAAACTGCTTAGTAAGTTGATGAGAGGGGATAAATGGCATTTTTATACTGCATTATATGCAAAAAAAAGTGGCAAACATGGGATATAGCAGAGCAGAATCTTCATAGTTCAGCTAAAAACTTCCTGATTTAACAATTTACAAGTATGGCTAGGTGTCTTCCATGACTTGAGGATAACTACTTTATTTTTAGATGCACCAGGCTTAAAAATATGGCTTGGGCTGTAGGTTGTAGCTAGAAGTTGACTCATGAGTTAGGGGATGGAGCCAGTTAGGTACACTCCATAGATCAACTGTTGGGTTTGAATGCAGGGTTGTTGCAAGAGTAGATGAAATTTGCACACACAAAGGCTTGGGGCAATCTAAAATAATAAGGTTTCTATTCAGAACCATATACATGTGTTTAGTACTGCTGGTACATTTACACAGTAGCACAATTTTAAAGATGTTCATTTGTAATGCTCCATGACGCCATTTTTAGATTGCTATAGGTTCTATAGCTCGTCTGACCTGAACTCACTCTACGAGCAAACATTGCTAAAGTGATGCTATCATACTTTGGGCACATCAGGAAATGATATGACTCACTGGAAAAATTGATAATGCTGGTGAAAGTGGGAGTAAATAAGAAAAGCAAAAGACCATATTACAGATGGCTTGATTCAATCAAGGAAATTGTGGCTTTGTGTTTATAAGATCTAAGTGCAGCAGTTGATGACCAGGGTTCCTGAAGGTCTCTCATTCATAGAGCCACCATAAATACTTGTCAAATAACAGCAACCAAAAGTGAGGCTGGCAAATTGTAATTTGCTCATTTAATGAAGGTCTGACCCAACTTAATTGTTCATTTGAATTTTTCCTCATGATTCTTCTCGGACTTTTTTAAAAAGGCAGTCTGAAAATATTAGAAAAGCCCTATTGGATCAGATCTAAGGTCTATCTAGTCCATCATTCTACTCACACAATAACTGGGAACTTTAGCAGTATTTTCTCACATGTGCTGTCTTGATAGATGCTACTCCCAATGTTGGGATTGATATACAGAAGAGTCTCACTTATCCAAGCTAAACGGGCCGGCAGAACATTGGAGAAGCGAATATGTTGGATAATAAGGAGGGATTAAGGAAAAGCCTATTTAACATCAAATTAGGTTATGATTTTACAAATTAAGCACTAAAACATCATGTTATACAACAAATTTGACAGAAAAAGTAGTTCAATATGCAGTAATGTTACGTAGTAATTACTATATTTACGAATGTACCTCCAAAATATCACAATATATTGAAAACATTGATGACAAAAATGGCTTGGATTATCCAGAGGCTTGGATAAGCGAGGCTTGGATAAGTGAGACTCTACTGTACTTATGTCACAACATAGTCATAGTCATTATTGACCTTATCTTCCTCAAAAGATACCCAAGAATATGTGTGTAAATGGTGTTAGAAGAATCTGTTTCCATTTTTCTTCAGGTATTTCCCTCATTCTTGCTCCTTCATGTAATTTTACCATCATTTTCATATTGCTTGCAACCTCTTATTATTTATCATTCACATGAAAAAAATCTTCATTTGCTTAGAAAACTTGAGTGAACTCAGGCTGGACAATGGGGAAATGAAATGGGATAAGAGGAAGGGCCAATCTGTAGTTAGGTTTGCAAAGAAGTAGATTTAAATCCTATGAGCAGCGGGTGGAATTCTCCATTACAACATTATAATAACTGAAGATCCCTTTAGAAGTAATGACTAAAACTAGCAGCAACTGGTTTTCATGGGTTCTTGTTCAATAGACTGCTTTCTTTCTGTATTCTTCTACAACAGTGATTCCCAACTTTGGTCCTCCAGATGTCTTGGATTTCAACTCCCAGAAATCCCAGCCATTTTACCAGTCTTTGGAGATTGTGGGAGCTGAAGTCCAAAATATCTGAAGGACTGAAGGTTGGAAACCACTGTTCTACAATCATCCATGTTCCTTCTCTTCCTCCCCACCCCTATACTTCCTTACTTATCACATATTTGCCATGCAACACAACAGGTTGAAATTATTCTAAAATCATAGAGAAGTATGTTGTCCAGATAGTCAACAACCTTTGGAGCTGTGAAAGCAATGCCACAACCAGAAGTCACACTGTAGTGGAACAGTGAAGCAATTTGCTGATATAAAGAATGGGTAAGGTACCAGTCGTAGTCACATGGCTGTTCATCCTGAACTCCCTAGTTAGTGCTCTCCCTTATAGATGAGTACCCTAAAATGTAAGCAGTTTATATTGTTCTTATATTTTTATATCAGTATACTTAGATTTTAAAAAATAATAGGATGAGGAACATCTAGCTCTGGATCCAAAAGCTTCACAAGTCTCCCAACCCCTCCGTTTTTCAGATGATTTTTCACCCAAATCTGTGCCAAATGCTCCTTAAATGAAACAAAACTCTTCTAAACCTTGGAAAACCTCATTTTCCCTCCATATGCTGTCCAAAGTGGCAGATGGAATTTATATCATGCCACTTCTGTTTGCCATTTTGTGACTTGTTAAATTAAAAAAACTTGTATAAGTGTGATTTGCCATGTTAAGTGAAAAGATTGGCTTTCCAAGATTCCACAAAATCCCCCTGCCCCCAATGTAAGATTGCCTGGGTCTGGTCTTAGCATTGGCCACAAGCATTTGCTTGTTTCTATAGTGTGTTTGGTTTGAAATAGGGATATATATTGGCCAGGGCCTATTGCCTTCATGTCTCATATATGGGCTACTGAAGTCAATTGGATGGCTATTGCGAAGTGCAGGATGCTGTGATTAGAAAAAAATGGCTGCCAGGCTTCTATTATAAAGCTGTTCATATAACAACATACAGCCTGCCCATAAAAGTGTTATTTGATGTTTCTTATCAATGTCTTTTTGGATGTAATGATGTTCTTCAGGAAGATAATGTACAAAGGGCATATTAATTAGCGGCTGCTAAAAAGATCAGAAAATGCATCCTTATTCTGAAAACATCCCTCCACTTGCTGTAAGTTGGAGTAATTAACTAAATGTAGTTCACACCGCAGTTGCTCGGGAAGATCATCTTAAGTATTTCATCTAAAGCAACTAGTACTGACCCCTGGCTGGATCAAGACATCATTTGGTTGAGATCTGAGCCACTGTTTTGCAAAAATGACACACCCTTTCCCCTATAATTGCAGTTCTCGATCCACTTCAGTCAAATAGCTCATTGTATACTCTAGAATAATCTGGCAGCAGTATGAGCCCATCCCATTAAGAGATATGAACTTAAATACCTGCTATAAATTTGGATGAGATTGCACAGTTGAACATGGCATTTCAGTGATTTGGAGGAAGAGATACAGAAAAGAGTGGTCTGGCAGTGGAATTATCGCTGACAACATCATTTCCTTGAGTCTTGCTAGCTGCCAGCTTCTATAAATGTTAAGCTCATTGTGATTGGCTTCTTGATGATGTGGTATTTATACAATGGCAGTCATAATGAAACATGTTTCCTGAGAACCTTTCACACTAACAAGATGTAGAGTTATTTTCCACTTTAACTTCAATGGCAACTTTTGTATGGGACCCTGAAATTTGTATTCTAAGCTCCCTGACTTAAAATTCTAAAAAACTCTCTCTAGATACCAAATACCAGGATTCCACTGGAGGAAACCATGGCAGTAAAATGGAGTCATAGCTCTATAACTGTATGGTGGGAATGGCTCCTGCTCTTCTCTAGGGCAGGACATGGGAATCAGTGGCACTTCAGTTATTGTTGGGCTCTAATTCCCATCAGCCTTAGTCGGTTTAGCCAGTGGTGAGCTTGGATGGGACTTGTAATTCACTGAGGTGTGAAAGGTCAACTGTGCCCCATTCCCTGGCTTGTAAGGATTGATAAGAAGGGAAAAAGTGTAAGCAGTGTGAGTCCAAAAAATGCCTTTGTTGTTGCCATCAAACACAACATAAAAAATGAACTGGCAGAGAGATCAGTAGAAGCAGCTTTTTTCTTTCACATACAGAAGCTTCTTCAGTTTTCTCAAAAATGTAGAATAACGTTCATCCTTATAGTTTTATCATCTGAGGACTCTTCAGTGCAGTCGGCTATCCTGTGGACTAGTTATTTGTTCTTAAAGCTGAAAGCGTAAGACAAGTTTCTAATAGTGCAATCCTTCCCCCACTCACCCAAAAGTTAATTTTTTGAGTTTAATTGGATATCATTTTAATATTATTAAGATTTCAGCCTGAGAGAATTTGGGGGCTTGAGGACTGGGCCCTTCCATGGGTGGATTTGGCATAGGTAAAGTGCTGTTAAATCATGTGATGATGCTGGTGTTCATTAGCTTAAGATCTTTTTTTATTCCAAGGAAATATTTACACTGAATGAGAATAGGAATTCCAGCTGACAGCTCTAGAATACATCTTGGAATATTAACCCCAAATATAGCAATATGGGGGCAGGCAGAGCAGACAGCGAAGAGAAGGAGGTAGAACCATCTGGGAGGCTGTAGTTCCTTTCATTTGACAGTGTTTGGATAGCATCCATCTATGGGAGCCAGTGACTTCCAGAGCATTGCCAATGATGAGCTGTTAAGCCTTTAATAAAATAAAGTACTACAACATGAACTGTTAGGAGATCCCAGAACAACAGCAGAATGGATGTGTCAGGCAAGAACAAGGAGGGAACATGTGAAATATCCAGCACATGATCCAGAGGGCTTAGAACTAACTTATCTCAGTTTGCTGTGCATACCTTCGCTCTGTCTTTCTTCCTCTATTTTTTGCTCATTTGGAAACAAATTTAATTTGTATTCAATGTGCTCATTTTCCTTCAAGAGATCCAGTTTGTAGGCATCTCAATGTGCAATATTTTGTACTTTGAAAAGGGTTTTGTTTCTCTCTCTAATCATCCTTTCCTCCCATAATCTTCCTTCCTAATTTCAAGAATCAGAACCAGTTGGTGTAATCCAGTTTTATATAGCGGACAATAAAAAATTCTACAGCAGACATTGAAAAAAGCGGAGGTTGCAGGTAGCGGGAGGTAAAGCTACCTGCCACATTACAGGTGATGGGAAAATTAGTCAACACAAGCAAAACAAGAAAAAAAATCATATCAGCAAAGTGACAGGAGCTTTTACATGTATCACAGGAGTGCCTGAGATACTTGAAGAGAATAAAATGAAATGTAAAGAGCAATAGAGGCTGCTGTTTTATTTTTAAATGCTAGAGTGAAAGCCAGGAATCCATCTAAATGTGATAGAACAAATGCCTCAAATGTGCGGACTTACTGGGATTTGTGCTGTACAAGACCAATGGTCCATAAATGTAGAAATAATATTACAGCTTAAGGAGACGTATGCATCTATTCGAGGAAACTGGAAACTGAAAAAGAAACAACAGAGAAGGCATTGAAAATGGAATGGTCCCCCCCCCTCCCTGCAGATTGCTCAAGAGATTATCACATGTAATTACAATTTGAGCCCTAGACAGGCCTTGGTAAAGGTGTGGGCTGAACACATGAGGAGGGAGAATGTGCTAGTACCACCTCCCTAGCTGCATGGTTTTTTACCCTTCATAAGTGAGAGGTACTTTTTTGAGGGGGGGTAAACTCTTTTAAGCACTGTAAAATAAGTGTTCCAGAGTGCAGGAAGAGCCTCTTTCCTCTCAAAATTATTCTCAGTAAGTATAAGGTGACAAAAATGCAGAGATCTTAGCAAGGACTATGCACATTTACTCTTCACATGTGTTTAACCTATACAGTCTGCTAATGCCCGAATAGGATGGGTCTGCCATCAGATGTGATTCCCAAACAAAGACCAGCCTGAAATGTTACAGGGGTTTGCAAAGACAGGTGCCTGGACTGTAATCCTGCACAAGACATGCAAGCAGCAGGACACTGTATCTGCATCAGAACAACTCAGTGGGAGAGGAGAAAAGACGAGAGGAGTGCAGTAACTGTGCTGTGCTTCTTACAAATATTTTATGACAGTGAAAAATGTTACACAATGCAGACATTGCCAAAATGGATCAGCTCAGTGGTCCATCTTGCCAATGCCCTTGGGACTGTATATGCACAAACCTAAACACTATTTAGTAGAAGTCTGGGCTTGAACATTGGCCAGATGTAACAGCGGCTCATGCCTCACTCCCATTTGAATGGAAAGTTCTTCTTTTACCATGTTGCTGTGTAGAGAGCTTCTCAGTACATCTTCTGAGCCATAGGATGTGCTGCACGCAGTTCCATTCTTACCCCTACAAAGCCCTGAATAATATTAACATTCAACATCTACAGGCAGAATTGTTCAAAATGAGAAAAGGGAGCTTAAATTTAAAGATCTGTGAAACCGAACACATGGTTACAGTGTTTAAAGGATTCTCCCTGCAATGTTTTCTCATTGCAGACCATGTTATTGCCTGTAAAATGATGCAAATGCATTTAGCTGTAGTTATAAGTTTTATTTTTGGTACCCTTATACATAAATATCCATATAAATATTGTTAATATAATGTACATTAGTAAAAATAGTTATATCATACTAGAACAATCTGGCAGCCATTTATGTTCATAATAGCTAAGAGTGAAGGTTCTTTAGCATACATCTAGCTTTCCAAAGGCCAAATACAAGAGAACAGGACATAAAAGGTATATTTATTTTATAAAACTGAAGTCTCTTGAATCATGAATATGAAGAGTTGGTGCAAAACTTGGGAGCTTTCCTTTTGTAAGGTCACTGACTGAAGAGTAGTTAGTGGAAGAGTTTTGGCCCACAAATCCATGATGTGCATATTTCCATTTGTCTTTTCCATTGTTGTGTCATGGAAACCTTTTGTACATAGATAAGTCACTACTGAAGTTAGCAGTTCCTCAATTGCTCACAGAGAGGATTTATACAGCAGTGTCTAATATTCTAAAGCTACATTACAGTTGTCAGTTTCCATGGCTGGAGCAGAAATCCATAGTACAAAGTTAGAGAATAATCTTCCATATTCTGGGGCTCTGGGGACTTAATCATGATACGAACATATGATAAGTATTTAAAGCTAAGGAAAACTGAAAAGTGCACCCAGGAGATGAGCTCTCTCAAAAGCTATAGAGTACGTTCTCCATATATTGACTATAGTGACAAAGGACCATCAGTTAGTGGTAAAATATAAGCTTCCATAATTCTCCAGTGCATACACTCAATATTAGTTGGGTCACTGAGAGCAGCTCTTAAGATATTAAAGAATTCCAACTGGATCCCATGCACATTTACCTGGCCACTGGTATCAAGGAAACTTAACTTCCAGGTGATGATTATGCCTTTGTTATATCTAAAGAGTCCTACAGTACTAATGGCCATTAATATCAACCTTGCTTCAATAAAGCCATAGAGCAGATGTAAATGACTTCTCTGGGCACTGAGACCAAATTCTCATCCATTTCCAGACCTTACAAGGAGCCAAAGCTATCTGATCCCACCAACTTCACCGTACTCTTGGTGAGATCTGATACTTCTCCTACAAAACAAGGCACCCAAGGTACATGGATTTGTTTGGGTTTCTGGGAAGCTGTCACTGGTGGCTTTGGTCTTGGAGGTCTACTCCAGGTCTTAGATGAAAATTTTAATGACCTTTCTAGCATGATGAACCTATTGTGGGGATAGGGATCAGAACCTTGGATAGACCTTCAACATATGGATTAAAACTCAGAGCAAATTAATTGCCTGCTGACTTAAAAACCACCAGTTGTTACTCTGGTGGCACATCGGTTAACTGCTGAGCTGATGAAATTGCTGACCAAAAGGTCAGCAGTTTGAATCCAGGGAGCAGGGTGAGCTCCTGCTGTTAGTCCCAGCTTCTGCCAACCTAGCAGTTCAAAAACATGCAAATGTGAGTAGATTAATAGGTACCACTCTGGTGGGAAGGTAACAATGCTCCATGCAGTCATGTCGGCCACATGACCTTGGAGACAGCTATGGACAATGCCAGCTCTTGGGCTTAGAAATGGAGATGAGCAGCAACCCCCAGAGTCGGACATGACTAGACTTAATATCAGGGGGAAACCTTTACCTTTACCTATTAGCCTGGGAAAACATGGTGTAAACACCTTGCTCAACTTATTTTGAGGAAGGGGGAATCTTTCTCTCTACTGCTGCTGTATTTGCTGCTTTAAAGAAAAGGTGTGTTATCTTTTACTGCTACTGCTACTGCCATGGCAAAATCAGCAGCAGCAAAGATACTCGGGGAGCCATAAAAATGGATTTGAGTTCATACATTTACAATCAAACCAACACTTAGTTGGTTGCAATAGGAGAAATACCAAAGTGAGGCAATAGGAGAAATACCAAAGCGAGGTATAGCCTCAGCTATACCATACCAAATTGTGGTATAGCTGAGGCTTCATTCCTGCCTCACTGTCTTCCCTGTAGCATCTGAAATTAAGCTAAGTATATGCACATCCTTCATATAGAATGCATATACTAAACCACTCAGAATCTCTCAGCTACTATGATCAAAGGCTAGAGTATTCTTGGACAGGGGAATTGTATAAGTTACTGTTTCGAGCTGTTTCTTCAGCAGTGTCCTCCTGTACTGAAAGAAAGGTCGGTTAATGCTAAATGGAAGCTTAGATTTGATCAGTGCTTTCTTACACTCAGGATCCTTGATTTTATTGGAAATGCCCACTGAGAGGACATAGAAAAATCCCTTTCATCTTCTAGCAGGTGGTCTGAAACTCCCTGATGTGACTTGCTGCTGCCGTTTTGTTCCATCTCTCAGATCACTTTCTTAAAATCTGCCCCATACTAACTTCATCCCCAGAAACATTTCCAAAACAGACAGCCAGATCCAACTTTTTGAAAATGAAAAGACAAGGAAGTCAGTGAGTTTAGAGATAGCATCCAATCATTTGTGGTTTAGAACTGGATATAATAGATTGAAAGCATTGTTTATTGTTTATGGTTTGTAATGTTTTTTGTTTACATGTTGTTTGCCACTTTGAGTCCCAATCTAGGAGAAAAGCGGGATAAAAATAAATAAATAAATAAATAAACAGGCATCTTGTTCAGTAAGACAACCCTCTTGAGACTGAGCTTAGTGTGACAGATGAAGTATGATTTTCTTGTTTAGTGATGGGATATACATTTAACTTTAAAGTGGCTCTTTTCACATTATTTCTCTCAGTAATAGCTTTCTTTTTTACTGTTATATTTTCAAAGGATAACACTATGTAACATGATTTTTGTTCCTGAGTTATAAATATCATTTCTTAATGGGTTCTATCGTAAAAACATGAGGAAAGTTTATCAAACTGCAAATACTTTGTTTATGAGGCATCCTGCTGCACATTTTGCTATAGTTTCTAATAACTATCTCATGAACCACCTCATCAGATGGCTGGCGACAGAAGGAGGCAGCGGTCAGCTTTGCCATGAAGTGTGGAGAATCCGGCACCCCACACCTTGCATCACCTGCCTCGCCAGAAGGGCGATTACATGGAGGAAAGCATGGAGCACGCATGGTGTGTGTGGCTTTCTCCTCATAGTTTGAGCAATACAGGCTGTCTCTCGTGTTCTGCCCCTCTGCACCCACGGAACCAGAACAACGTCATTTCATGGGAGTCAGCCGGCTCCATGGGTGACTGGGGCTAGATCAGTGCTTGCCTTGTATGATGAGGTCCTGCATCTCAACCAGTTCAACATAGTTTGTGACAGCCACAAAAACAACATTTCTGGAGTATAACAACTACTTTCAAACCACACAATTAAATAGGAACAAATCAGGAACAATCATAGACCTTCCCCTTTCTTTCTTTCTTTCTTTCTTTCTTTCTTTCTTTCTTTCTTTCTTTCTTTCTCTTCCTTTCCTCTCCTCTCCTCTCCTCTCCTCTCTCTTCCTTTCTTTCTCTTCCCTTTTTTCTCCTCACTCCCCTTTTCACCCTTTCTCTTTCCTTTCTTCCCTCCCCTCCCTCCTTTTATTTCCCAGCTTCTCTCCTTCCCTTCTCTCCCCTCTCTTCTCATCTCCCTTCCCTTCCCCTTTCTTTCCTTCCTTCCCTTCCTTCTTTTCCCTCATACTTATCTCACATAGCTGCAGCCAATCCACTTTGCTCTCTTTTTCCCCAGTCAAGTGATAACTGGACAATTCACCTAGCAACAGCCAACATGCTTTGTTCCTTTCCTTTCCCTTAGCTCTGAACCTGAAATGAATGGATCTTTTTGTTTAAACCCCTCAAATATTTTAAGAATAGTAGAGTTGGAAGAGACCTCATGGACCATCCAGTCCAACCCCCCGCTAAGAAGCAGGAAATCGCATTCAAAGCACCCCTGACAGATGGCCATCCAGCCTCTGCTTAAAAGCTTCCAAAGAAGGAGCCTCCACCACAGCCCGGGGAGAGAGTTCCACTGCTGAACAGCTCTCACAGTGAGGAAGTTCTTCCTAATGTTCAGGTGGAATCTCCTTTCCTGTAGTTTGAAGCCATTGTTCCGTGCCCTAGTCTGCAGGGCAGCAGAAAACAAGCTTGCTCCCTCCTCCCTATGACTTCCCTTCACGTATTTGTACATGGCTATCATGTCTCCTCTCAGCCTTCTCTTCTGCAGGCTAAACATGCCCAGCTCTTTAAGCCGCTCCTCATAGGGCTTGTTCTCCAGACCCTTAATCATTTTAGTCGCCCTCCTCTGGACGCTTTCCAGCTTGTCAACATCTCCCTTCAACTGCGGTGCCCAGGAAATGAAGGAAAATGAAGGTTATGTGTGCCATGTAGGAGCCTTTGTGGTTCGAACTAACCAACCTTCATACAAACTTGGACTTTTATATAGAGAGACAAATAAATTGGCTGTACTTCCAGACATTTAAGCTGATATTCTACATCACCTACTTAGTTATGCATATAACTAATGTAATGTATACTTGCTTAACTACTAGATACCCCATGAGACAGGCAGGGGAAATTGGGGGAAAGTATAGGAAAGTGTAGGAAAGAACTCTGTTCTCTCCCGTCCAGGTCCGTCTTCTGCCAGCCCACATCATTGACCCCTTCAGGTCCATCTTTCCCCTGCATTTCTGCACTTTGTGCCATTAGTGTTACCCGACTCCTCCAAAAGAAACTCAGGCCTCCGTTTCTCCACACTGCCAAAATGGAGCCCCACAGAAGAAAAATGGGGAGAAGACTCAGAGAAGACTGCGGCTGATGAGGTCCAGCCCATCCTTACAGCAAGCAGCTGCATTGTGCCAAGAAGATCTGTTCATTTGCCAATCAGAATGCAAAGAGGATGACATTTCCAGCCCCATTCTACCAGAAATGTCATCCTCCTTGTGCTCTTGATTGGCAAATGCAACTGCTGGCTATTAAAGTAACTTGGGCTGGGAGTTAGTGAGTCTTTCAGTAAGAATACGTAGGCTTACTGAATACAGAACAGTTATGGATCCATTACTAAAATACAGAATGCCAGCCTGTTTTTTTAAGATAATGCCTGTAACATACATGTTTCATTAACAACATTCAAAAAGTATATAGTCCAGATTAGGTGGCACTCAGTGTGCCATTTATTAAAATTTCATCGTCAAAGGGGAAACCATATTAAAAGAACAAGCAGAGTGAGGCATACAATGGCACATTTAAAACTAATCAAACTACTTTAGCATGAGCTTTTGTAGATTTCAATCTAGCTCTTCAAGTGTGCTGACAAAATAGAGTCTTCAGACCACAAGTCTTTCTGCACATTTAAATAGTCATGGGAGTGCAGTGGAATACCAAGGGACCCAGATTGGCCATAAACTTTCAAAAGGGTGTATAAGATGATATGGATTTGTCAAGCAGGCTTCTTAGTCTTGAGGTGTAAAAGAAATATATTCTGCTCAGCCAAAATGTACCTGTATTGAAATAAATTACTTATCTGAAGAGGATTCTTTTGCAACCTGTGTAACTATGATGAGAACTGGCATATTAATATACGAGTGTCCCAAGAAATCATTATTCTTGTTCATATCTACGATAATGAATTGAATTTTGTGAATATATCCCAACTTTGCTGTTTCTATTTCCAGTTCTCTTTTGCAGTTTGCAATTGAAATTGAATTCACCGCATGACTCTTTAAAAACTGCTACTGCAAGTGTACTTTATCATAAGGATTCTGGTGAAGTACATATAAACTTTCAGTTTCTATCCATACAACTTTGAATATGGTATCCCACTTGATCAAAATGACACATGCATTATTTACAATCTTTATGGATTGTTGTTACAGTATCTGTGGAGGTATACCCCCAAATGTCCCTATTTGGCAGGAACAATCCTGATTCATCTGTCATCCCACTGTTTCAGCTGTTTTTAAAATGTTCTAGTTTTTACCTCTTCCTCCCACTTTCCCCCTTTGTCATGAGCTCAAAGTGCAAAAGTAGTTTACACTCAACTCAGCAGGATGGAAAGGACAGGATGGGGCAAAATCTTGCCTTTCCAAACTGACTGAAGCAAACTGCTACACTCTCTCCTAGGTTTGTGTGTTCTGCCTATTTAATCATTTTGCAGTCTTTACCACATACCAGATTTTGCTTGTCCACATGAATTCTGGCTTTCATCTGTGAAACACTGGAGAGTATATCTGAGTTTGTCTTGGATAAGTGTTTGGAAACTTCATCTCCTCCAGATTGCTACAGCCAGGTTGTTGACTAGGCCAGATACAGAGCACGTTAGACTGCTTTTTAAGACTACCTTTTCAAACACAAATCAAAGGCTTGGTGATGACTAATAAAACACTATATTACTTGGGATCGAACTTTTTGAAGACTATGGTCTTGCAAGCCTGGATTTTAAGGCCTGAAAACACGTCTAGTTTGGAAAACATCACAAGGCAAGGCATTTTTCAGTAGGCACTCCCAGGCTGGAGCAACAATGTTCCAAAGGAAGCTGGTTGGCTCCCACTCTGTGGTCCTTCCACTGGAAGGTGAAGATCTCTGTGTGCAGGCAGGTCTTTGGCATGAAAGATAGCCTCTTGATGAAGAGGATTTATCTGCTTGGATGCCAGTGCTTTGTCGTATGGGGCAGTGTTTTAATTGTACTTCTAGTTTGTCAATGTGTAAATTACATTTGAATCATGATGTTATTTTACCATCTGTACTTTACTATTATTAGCTGCAATGAATAATTTGCTGTAGGGAGAGGAAGTTGAAGGATAAAGTGAATAAGTAACATAATTAGGGAGAAAAAAACCTTCCTCTTAAAATGACAGCCACCTAAATCAGGTCTTTGTTAAGTTTGATCAGGATTCTGTATCAGATAACTGTGAGCGTCTTCCAGTTTTCTCTCCTTACCTTTTGACCCTATGTCGCTGCTTGTGCGTCCTTGCTTTTGTTGGTTGCAACAACATGTGCACCCTGTATTTGCTCCAAGTCCTCCAAGGTATGCCCTTTCCCCTTTTATTCACACAATAGTACTATGAGGTAAGTAAATAAGGCTATGTGGTAATGACAGACACAAGGTCCCAAGTACAGAAGTAGGCATCATAACAAACTGAGGAGAGGTCAGGTCAAGTCCAGCAAGATTGTCTGCTGAATTATAATGGCTTTTTCATTCACATCCCTAAGTAGTATGCCAGGAATTTCATTCAAAATTTATTTTCCTAGAAAAAGCCATCCATGTTCTGACAGAATGTCAGTTGGTAGTTTAGAAGCAACGAAAACATGAGTAAATTTGCTTGACTTGGCAGACATATTCATATTGTAGAACACTGCTTTCTACACTGCTGCATCGTGTGCATATATAGAGAGGTGGTGGGGCGGGGTGAGAGAGAGAAAGGTTTCTTCCCACTCTGCTTATAAATAGAAAGTTTGAGTAGGTTGTGAAGATATAGTAAAGTTTTCTCTGAAAGAGAGGTTCTTTAAAGACATGTATTTTAGAAAAATGCTCTTCTCTTTTTTATAGAAACCAGAGATTGGTCCTTCCCTGACACTGTGGACATGCTATTTTAAAAATTGTCATCTCTGAGTTGAGAACATATTGTTTCACACAGACAAGAAAGACCATTTGCTATACATGTGTTGGCGTACAGATGGAGATAGTACACTTGAATGTGTTCACTTCTGTCCAGACGAAAACAAAACAAAAGCAAAGGCTGAAACAACAAACAAAAACAAATTTGTCAAAAACCAGGCCAACACTGCACAAACCTTGTGTAGACAGCCAATTTCATTTTTCAATTAAATGGGGCCTGTCTGCATGGGATGGAGAACACTAGACTCCTTTGTGTCTCTTAGCAATGTTGTTTGGGTAGTCATTGGAAGATATTTTAGTTGCGTAAGATCTTGAACATCCAAGAAAATACAATTCAGATTTGTACCTGTATGTTCGGCCTATAATGATAATAATGATTGTACCACATTCACAGAAAAAATGGAAGAGATTATTCTCCTCTCCCTGTAGTGTAGCAAATGTAACAATATGTGGCAGTATGTCCATTTGACTTGAAGGTAATGGATGCTAGATATTATATGGGAATCAATTTTCTCAAGAATGGATTTGGGAAGAACGAGGTTGTAAAGCCTATACCTGTACCTGGTAATATGGTTGTTTCTGATGCTAACTTGCATTATTAATGTGAACTCTGAAATAGTTATTTTCCTTGACTGATTTCCTGTGTACCTGGTTTGAAAGAGTCAGCATGCTGGTCATCCTCCTGAACTGCGTCACTTTGGGCATGTTCCACCCTTGTGAAGACATGGGCTGTGATTCCCCACGCTGCAAGATTCTCCAGGTAAAGACTTAGCTTTTAAACACTTACTTACTTAGTTACTTACTTCCTTACTGCCTTTTACATAATGCTTAGGATAACTGCTTTATATACATAAAGCTTAGAAAAACCTGTTTTATGTAAAGCAGGTTCTAGAGTCAATCCTTGGTATTTTTAGGCAAAAGGGGAATGATGATGGGGATGATGATGATGATTTAATGTTGGTGAGGGAAAGATGGGTAAAATTCAGCAAAATGGACCACATAGGAGCTCATCACATTGAGGTCCTGATGCCAGTGAAAAATTGGGGCATTCGTTGGGCAGCAGGGCAAATCTGACAAGCAGCATGGGCATCGATCGCCCCTCACCCTGCATCACCCTTTTCCTCATCCCACAGGGGAAAGTGTCACCACAACCCCGCCTCCCACTTTCCCCATTCTACCCTATGAGAACACAGGAAACCTCCCATGTTCTCCTTGCTCCATTGTACAACACTTTCAGCACAGTTAATGGATGGAGCCCTGCTGGAAGTAGCTATGCGTAGTGTAAAGGGACCCGGTGGGCTCCGTTAAGTAACTGTGCTGGAAGTGTCATATGACAGGTCTGTTTGCCCAGGTAATGAAGTGATATGACCCAAACAACACACCAAAGGAAGTCCAGATGGTACTAACCAAAATGGAACCAGGAGCTCAAATTCCTCATCCAATACTAGAGGTTTCTGATATATGACATTTTATTTATAGTAGTCTGACAAATGAAATGTACTCTTCTGAAGTATATTTCTGAAAAAAGGACTCCAAGTTAGTATTAACACTTGAAGGAATGCCTTGTGACACAAAAACATGTCAAGTGATCTGACAGCCTAAGAGTAGGTACTTCATAGTCCAGTTTTCTGTCTTCCTGCCTGAAAAAATCAATTCCACCTACAAGACAGCCAGCCAAGTGCAAATGGTAATTTTCAGTCACTTTTGGTCTGGAGAGCAAGAAAAGTCCAGCTATATTTTGCTAAAGCCCAGCACACGTTCCCCCACACTTGCTCTTCTAATAAAATACTTTTCTTGCCAGGCTTCTTTTTGCAGGCTGGCCTATGTAGCTGGCAGGTTTATATGCAGGCAGATGCATGGAGGCATAGGATATAGGGATGAGAAAGATGCTGCTTTCCTATTATTTGATGGCAACCCCTTTCACCATTGGCAGTGCTTTGAAATGGCTGGAGGCAGTTATCCTCTGTGAGCAGGCTGGGGAGTGGGGGAATGCAAGGAGGCTATTGAACTGATTGCCATCCATTTAGATCTCGGTTCTTTGTTACTTCCTCATCCTGTTTCTTTCTTTCTCTTCCAGAGCTTTGATGATTTTATCTTTGCCTTCTTTGCTGTTGAAATGATTGTCAAGATGATTGCACTAGGGATTTTTGGGAAGAAATGCTACCTGGGGGACACGTGGAACCGTCTGGATTTTTTCATTGTTCTAGCTGGGTAAGTCAGAAATTATTTTTCCAAACAAAAGGCAACTTTCTGTTGACAATGTCTGAGACAAGTACACTAGTACAGGATCACATGGAAGACTTAGCAAATTTATAGAAAATAACATTTCTCCTCCTGGGCATGATTGAGTGAAAATATGGATATGGATTCCATGATTTCAAGAGTCATGTTGTATCCTGTCCATATATATTTTTTAAATGAAAAGGATAAGTTTAGAATACTTTTTAAAAATTAGCATATCAAACAAAAATTATACATTGCCTTAACTTTTCAGTGCCTTAATTCTACCTTTCAATGTTTCAAAATATGCTGTCAGGATGGCAAACAGACTATTAATTTTTTGTCTTCCTAATCTAAGTGCATTTACTATATTTACTTGAATTCATTTCATAGCTACCTTTCCAGCCTACAGTCTTGAAAAATCACAATACAGATTTCACCAAACATTTCCACTACCTTTGGTTGCATTTTCAATTGCTCCAAGATATTAGAGACATTATAAATGCTGTATTGGAGATTTATGAAGTTTTGATAAACCTTAGGCAAATTTTGATAAACTTTTCTGCAAACTTTATAGAATTTTCTGGATTTTCTATACAAAAGGCCTTTGATATAAAGGGCTCAGGTATTATTTATAAGGACTGGTAGGGATGAGGTTTGGAAGATCTAGGCAGTGTTACTTTCCAGGTAGGAAATGGACAGGTCAATTAAACACCTGCCCACATCATACTGTAGATTTTCTAAAAGCTCTTTGCATCTGTGTACTGTGCTGCAAATTGATATGGTTCCAGGCCTCCACAAGACTGTGCTCAGTGCCAAACGCTGATATACCTTACTCTTTTAAGATAAGCTTCAGTGGTGAGAAAGAAGTGAGGCAGTAGGCGGTATACTGCAGTGAAGCATCCCAGGCCTTTGTATTTTCCTGTCAACACACACCATGCTACCCATTTAAAGTTGTCCAAGTGTTTCAAAATGCAGAGGCAGCCTTGCAGTGAAGCCAGTAGGGATGAACTCCACATGTGGAAGATAGAGAAAATACATTTTAAAAGAATAAAGTGAGGCTACAGAGTTCAGAAAAGTTACCTTTTTGGACTAAAGCCTACAGTCTATGAAGCTGAAACTGCTCTAGAAGTCCTTCATGGAAATACATAGTTCTTGTTCATACTGAACAACTTTGCAGGGAATTGTACTTCCTCCCCAATATAAACCAGAGAGGAGCCAAAATTCAAAGGCAGACCACTTGGTTTCCAAGCAGAAAGTCCCAATTGTCATTCCTGACATCTCAAGTGGAATAGTACCGCCGGTAGCAGGAGATGAGAGCCCTTCTTGAAATCCTGTAGAGTGTCTGCCAATCACAGTAGACCATATTCACCCAACTGGACCAATAACAATAGTCCATGTCAACGTAATATTCACAACAGGGCCTGAAGGTGCTATTCCTTGGACTACGACTCCTAGGAACTCTTGCCCTTTCACCACTGTGGATCATGACCATACTGGTGGCTGGAACCTGGGAGCTGTAGTCCACATGAGTTACTTCTCCTGGCTCTAGTTCACAATAGCCAAAAACTGTTTGCTGATGAATTTTCTGACTAAGGGAACCAAACCACTTGGGCAAGGCCTGCCAAGTTATGAAGCTTTTTTCATTCCCCTTTTCGGTGTTCCTGGAGGCTGCCCTGTATTTTCTGAGATCATCCAGGAATTCATGTGTGGGAGGAAATGTCCTTGGGCAGCAATCCACCGCCATATCACTACCAGACTGGAGAATAACTGAAGAAAGTACTGTAAACAAAAGCATGACTTCAGCTGCAAACTTTTCCTCCCCACCATGCTTCCCCTCCCTCCAGCATCCTCCCTGGGTGCCTTACTGGCCACGTGGGGAACAGTGTCCATGGCACTCCTTGCCATCTAATGGAGCATTGTACCTCTCTCTGTGTTTTTTCCCCAGCACTTGCAGTGTTAAGTTTTGCAGACGGCAGCAACAAAAGAATGCCACAAAACCCACTTTCCTTTGTTCCCTGCCAGCCTGTGTGCTGCTTTCCATACTGTAAGGTCTTTTGCTCCACAGCTTTGGGCGGACTCAGCTGGCTCTCTGCTCAAGTATTTTCTCTGGCTCCAGAAATATTGGTAGTCTCAGTTTCATGCAGATTGTCCAAATGGATGAGGTTTCAGCAAGTTTGTTTAAAGCATGGAGGCAGAGTTCCAAAAAAGGAATATTTCAGTCAAAATGTGCGTGATTGCCCTTTTGTTTTGAGGGAACGGGCCCAAGTTTTTGCCTTTCATGAAGTGTTTTTCTTTCAGAGGCACCTGGTTTAAATTAAAGGCTTTTTCTAGCACCCGAGAATCTCCTGGCTGAGGCTTGAAATCCACATGAAAAAGTTCCTGGCCTGCAGCCAAAAGGGTTAAGTTTCCTTGACACATAAAGAACTTGGAGACTCTCTCTTCACCTTCCTATTCATAAAGAGTGCCCAGAGTCAGTCTAATAGGGTTCTTCCCCCTCCCACTCACCCCTCCCATATCATTAAGTGGAATTTCCTGGAAAGGACCTGATTCTAGAAATAAACCACAACTTGCAGCATTTTTCTAGGTTAGGAAGTCAGCAGCAAGAGTTTACCCAGGCTGCGAAAAGGAGCCATGATAGGTTTTTAAAGGATCTTGGATGCTTGTAAAACTACTACTACTAAATAATAACAACAGTAACTAATATTTGTATACTTCATGCTTTAGGATGTAACAAGCATTTCTTACATTATTTCAGTAATTCTTATAACCACCCTAGAGTATATTTGTGAAATTTGCACTTGAGATGACTTAGGCAGACTGGCCATCTCCCACTCATGGTCACCATAATACAATATATTTAGTATCTGCTTAGCCTCCACCACTATGCCAGTTAGACACTGCATGGTCTCCCAAAAAACCTTAAAATATGAAAAAGTGGTAACAGTGATTCTGTGATAATCTCAAAAATTGTTTAATTGATTAATATGCAATGTGGTAGTAGAGGATTGGTAAATGTGAAGCTGTTCTATTCTGATTTTGTGTAGAAAGTTTTATTTATCATTTACTATTTGATGAGTGTGAGACCCAGATGTTTGCCAGTTATTGTCTGGTTTCTTTCCTTATAGATTTTGCTAAAATTAGATTTGCTAACCATTATCTCTCCATTTGAACTTCAGGAAATAGCTTGATGATTTCAATTAATAAAAATATCTAGTATGTGTTGTACTCAAGTAGCAATACAAGTTGTTTTTATTTAAGACATTGTTTTTAAACTCCTTTAGGGGCTATCTGTTGCTTTTAAGTTGTTGGTACATCAAAGCTTTCCTTTTTTCTTTTTTAAAATGAAGAACCATACAAATTACTTAAGACTGTCTTTTCTAACTTGCCTTTCTCTAGGTGTTTTGAACTACAACTTCCACTATCACCAATTAGTATGAGCAATAGGTGTGTTGGGAATTATAGTCAAGCACATCTGGAGGGTATCAGGCTGTGAAAGACTGAAGAGATATGTGGCATGTATCTTATGGACCTCAAAAGAAAGGGGAGTCTAAACAAAGTCAACTTGTTCTGTGGTAGTGTCAGGAAACCCTGTACCCTCCAAGTTGAACATCACTATTCAAAATGCTTAAGACCAGAAGTTTTTTAGATTTTAGATTTTAAAAAAGAAAGAAAGAAATATCTGTATTTGTACATAATGAGATATCTTAGAGATAGGGCCCAAGTCTAAACATGAAATTTATTTATATTACACACCTAATGTGCACAGAATCACCAGAAATCCAAAGTGTCACTATCTCAGCCACCCATGTGGACAATTTTGTAGTATTTTAGATTTTGCAATTCCAAATAAAGGATCTACCTGTATATGCATTGTAAACCTCATCCATCATGGCCAGTGATCAAGATTTATGGCACTTATGATCTGGAATATCTAGAACACTCTAGCAGACCTCTGTTTTGTTAATGTGCAATGGTCATGAAAAAAGAAAGAAAATGCCCAAGGCAAAAGGAAATTCATCTATCTCTGGTGCTGAATTTCTTAAGCACTCATGCTTTTGTTTTTGTTTCCTATTATGAAAGTATGTAGCAATCTGAAAGTTTCCTTTCACCTCAGATTCTCATTCAGCAAGTGCCCTGTAAGGACATTGTTAATGAAGCAACTCTAGACATTACTTCGTTTAGCCAAGTGCTGGACTATAATGTTGGACAACTTGTGACTAGGGACCTCTTCACACAGCCCTTTTGGACTGTGCAGTTGTGCTGGCAATTGTCGGGGCGCCCCGCATGTCCTCCCTCCTCCCCTTATCATATGGAGAGGACGAGAAAGGGTGTTTTGGCACCCTTTTCCTCCCCTATCAGATGGCAGAAAGGACAGCAACATGCAGCAAGGTGCGTTGCCCTGCTGCCCTTTCTGCCATCATATGGGGAAAAGGGGAGGAAAGTGCAGGTAGCTCAGTCGGAGCTACCCAAAATACACTTTCCTCCTGTAGTCATGGAGGAAGCGTTTGGGACTTTGGAAGGAAAGTGGGCAGGATCTGCCATGCGTTGTATGATGGTGCACAGCAGGCCCTGTCCTTGCAGTGAAGCAAAGTAGCAAAATGGAGCAAAAATGCCCTATGTGAAGAGGTGGTTTAAGATCAGAAGGAGACTTCCTGCTGTTTTGGTTAACTTTACAACTTGCATTCTGAAAAATACTCTTACCTAATTTAAAAAAAATCTATTTTTTTAAAATGGTGCAAAACCCCAACCAAAATTAGGGACAGGTTATAGTTCTGCTGAGCCAAAACACAATAAAACTGGTGTATGCCTGTATGTCAGAGCAAATATTTCAGTGGATGCTAGGTATGTAACAGCTGAACTAAAAAATGCTTCCACATTCCCAAACATGGGCCAGTTGCATCATGATAACTATGGGAGAACTAGTGTTGTGTAGTGGTCTGAGCATTGGATTACAACTCTGGAGACCAGGGTTCAATTCCCCACTTGGCCATGCAAATCTATTAGCTGACGTTGGGCATGTCACACTCTCTCAGCCCCAGAAAACCCAATAAAAGGGCCATCTTAGGTTCACCATAAGTTAGAAACTATTGAAGGCACACAACAATAACAATGACAACAATGAGTGTATAACCCAAGAGCTGAGTTGCCCTCGGGAGCTATAAAAATGCAGATCACACTTATATGTGTCTCTGTATTTCTCTTCTGTATCCAGCTTATGTTACCTCTGTTCTTGCTAACATATTCAGAGAGTCGCGTGCAAAGAAGACAGCATCTAATTTTGAACATGTGCTAAGCTGGCTGAGTGGAAAGCTCACTTAGGCTTCCCTCCTAGGCTTTCACTTGGCCAATTTAGCACAATACTAATAACATCTGTTGCCTTTGTTCTTGTCAGGCTTTGGGGGCCTTTCAAAAACCAGTCTGGACAAAATCCTCCTAGAGGTTATCCCCAGTTAATGCTGATAATGATCCTCACCTATAGTATGAGCGCATGTGCAACTGGCCTGCCTCAGCAGTGAGTCCCTTCCTCCCAGCAAAATGAACAATAGACAGTGTGGCATTACCTGGAAATGTCAGTAAGACCCTAGGAGAAGCTAGAAAATGCATTTAAGATGGAGGAAGAGCAGCTGGAGATTTCTGAGTTGTGCAACTTGGGATGGGGTGGGGCAAGCGGAGACTACAACTCTTAAAATCATTTCAATTTTTCTCCTGTATGGTTTTTAACATTTATTTTTTTGCCTGATGAATAAGCCAGTGAAGCTTCAAAATCTTGCATAATGTTCAGTATTGGATGCTTTGGAACTGGCCCAAAAAATGTATCATATGTTTTAACCATATCTATATATATAAAAGAGTGATGGCATCAGGGCAGCGGACAAAACAACAAAACTACAGGCCCCCCAACCTTGAAATTTGACAACACAACCCATCATTCACAGCTCTAGGTTGATACAACAAAAAAGAAAAGAAAAATAAAGTCCTAATTACAGGGAGAGGAATAATAGTTTTTATCCAATTGCTGCCAGTTTGAAGGCTAAGTTCCGCCCACTTGATCTCCTAGCAACCTCCTCAGCCCAGGGGACAGGCACAGTTAGGCCTCAATTAGGCTTCTTCCACAGATTATCAGATTTTAACTGGATTATATGGCAGTGTAGACTCAAGGCCCTTCCACACAACTATATAACCCATTTAGAATCTTATATTATCTGCTTTGAACTGGATTATCTTGACTCCACACTGCCATATAATCCATTTCAGTATGCATACTAAACATAAAGACAACCATACAACAGACATTCAATACCACCACTACCTCAACAATTTCTCACCAACACCACCAGACAATGCCACAGCAACGCGTGGCCGGGCACAGCTAGTGTTTTATATTTTTGTATTGATTTAATTGTTTTAATTGGATTTTCATTGCTTTGTTTTAATTATGTGTAGACATCAAATTGTTGCCAATTGTGTATGCCACCCTGAGTCCCTTCGGGTGAGAAGGGCGGGATATAAATGTTTTATTTTTATTTTTTACAGTATTTATATTCTGCCCTTCTCACCCCGAAGGGGACTCAGGGCGGATCACACTATACACACAAAGGGCAAACATTCAATGCCCATAAACACATCAAACAGAGACCGAGACAGACAGACGCAGAGGCGATTTAACCTTCTCCTGAGGGGATGTTCGATTCTGGCCACAGGGGGGAGCAGCTGCTTCATCATCCACTCTGATGGCACTTCCTCATTCCAGGTCGTAAATTAGTTAAACTTGCCTCCCCACTTTTATAAGTGGTACCTTATTTCCTATTTGATAGATGCAACTATCTTTCGGGTTGCTAGGTCAGCAATGAGAAGGGGCTATTTTTTATTTTTAATTGACGGGTGCTCACCCCGCCACGGGCTGGCCTCGAACTCATGACCTCATGGTCAGAGTGATTTATTGCAGCTGCTCAACAGCCTGCGCCACAGCCCGGTGCATTTATTGGAAATAAATAAATGAATGAATGAATATCACAGCTTGTGGATTTTGGATTTTGTTGTATTTTGCTGCATGACCAATAGCTTACTGCCGTTTTTTGGGGTTTTTTCCCTGGATCTCTACAAAAGAGTTCCACTTTATCTGGTACTGAACATTTTGTCCTTTTTGTTGTCTTGCTGCCTTGGAGCCAAGTGACTGCCATCTCTTTTGTCACGGAAGTTTCTTGCACATGCCTTCCTTACATTAATGTTTAGATTTTTAGTTTTAAAAAAGCACACTGGCTATCTCCAGCCATAAATGAGTTTAAGGATTTTTGCAGGAAGGCAGAATGAATCATGCACTACCAGGGGAGTTCATGCACAATTTTCAACCACACAACAGCTTTTAATATTTATTTCTCTTTTCAAATTAAAGAACTCTCCTGTCCTTTAAAACAAGTTGTTGTTGCTATTGTTGTTTTTACATTAGTTTGCATCCTAGTTTATTCCTAGGTCAGGATTCAAAATGGTTCACAACAGTTAAAATAAATACAGCTAAAATAATTTACAACATGCAAAAGCTAAAAATGTGATTAAACTGTCATAAAATGTAAAACTTGTTAAAACATAAACCATTGAAAACATAACAGCTAATCAAAAAATTCCATACATTATGCAAGGCCTTTCGTCTTCAGCAATCAGTCCTGAAAGGTCTGGTGAAAAAGAAAAGTCTTTACCTGCATGCAGAAAAATAGCAGAGAAAGTACCAATTTAACTTACCTGGGAAGTAAGCTCCCAGTGTCTGGGAGCAGGCATTGAGAAGGCCATCTTCTATGTCCCCACTAGATGCACTTGTGAAGCTGGAATGACAGAGAGAAGGGCTTCCCCAAAGGATCTGAAAGCAAGGGCACGTTTGCATGGAAGAATATAGTCCTTTGGATAAGATACTTGTCTAGTCTAAAGTACAGTTGGCTCTTGGAATCTCCTGGAGTTTGATTCCAGGACCCCACATAGACACCAAAATCTGTGGTACAGTAAAATGGTGTCCCTTGTATAAAATAGTAAGATCAAGTTTTGCTTTTGGGAGTTGGTGGAGTGTTGAATTCATGGAAGTTGATATGGAAAGCTGACACTATATTCCCATTGGGTTAGGAGACATGGACATTGGGTTAGGAGACATGGATCTGTAATTGGCTTAGCCAATTACAGATCCACCTAACCGTAGATGTGGGCTAGACAAAACTACGGTTAGGTGGATCTGTAATTGGCTAAGCGAACGAACCCAAAGGGTGCTCACCAATGCGTCGTCTTCATCATGGAAAGAAGTGACAAGTGGAGTGCCGCAGGGCTCCGTCCTGGGCCCGGTTCTGTTCAACATCTTTATTAACGACTTAGACGAAGGGTTAGAAGGCACGATCATCAAGTTTGCAGACGACACAAAACTGGGAGGGATAGCTAACACTCCAGAAGACAGGAGCAGAATTCAAAACGATCTTGACAGACTAGAGAGATGGGCCGAAACTAACAAAATGAAGTTCAACAGGGACAAATGCAAGATACTTCACTTCGGCAGAAAAAATGGAAATCAAAGATACAGAATGGGGGACGCCTGGCTTGACAGCAGTGTGTGCGAAAAAGACCTTGGAGTCCTCGTGGACAACAAGTTAAACATGAGCCTACAATGTGATACAGCAGCTAAAAAAGCCAATGGGATTCTGGCCTGCATCAATAGGGGAATAGCGTCTAGATCCAGGGAAGTCATGCTCCCCCTCTATTCTGCCTTGGTCAGACCACACCTGGAATACTGTGTCCAATTTTGGGCACCGCAGTTGAAGGGAGATGTTGACAAGCTGGAAAGCGTCCAGAGGAGGGCAACTAAAATGATCAAAGGTCTGGAGAACAAGCCCTATGAGGAGAGGCTTAAAGAGCTGGGCATGTTTAGCCTGCAGAAGAGAAGGCTGAGAGGAGACATGATAGCCATGTACAAATATGTGAGGGGAAGTCATAGGCAGGAGGGAGCAAGCTTATTTTCTGCTGCCCTGCAGACTAGGACAGGGAACAATGGCTTCAAACTACAGGAAAGGAGATTCCACCTGAACATTAGGAAGAACTTTCTCACAGTGAGGGCTGTTCAGCAGTGGAACTCTCTCCCCCGGACTGTAGTGGAGGCTCCTTCTTTGGAAGCTTTTAAGCAGAGGCTGGATGGCCATCTGTCGGGGGTGCTTTGAATGCGATTTTCTGCTTCTTAGCGGGGGGTTGGACTAGATGGCCCATGAGGTCTCTTCCAACTCTACTATTCTATGATTGTATGATTCTATGAGCGACTTACAATTTAAAATATCATTCCACAATATAAAAAACATTCAACAATGACTATTTGGCAAATTAGATCTGATTTACTTAAATGCACAATCAAACAGCCAAGTCTTGAGTGCTTTTACAAAAGGTCGCAACTCCGACATTGCTCTAACATATGGAGGCAATGAGTTCCACAGAATTGGAGCATAGATCGAAAAGGCTCTACACCTTGTAGCTTCCAGGCGTACCTCCCTAGGGATTTTCCTGGGAGGATCGAGGTAACCACTGATGGAAAAAAGGAATGAGGCGGTACCTAAGATATAATGGTCCTTGGCCACTTCGAGCTCTAAATGTCAGGATTTGTATCTTGTAAGAGATCCGATGTTCTGTTGGTAGCCAATGCAGTTGTTTCAGATCTTATAGATGATCCCGCTAGCAGCCTGGCTGCCGCATTTTGGACCATTCGGATCTTTTGGGTTTTTGTCTTCGGAAGGCCAGCATATAAGGCGTTACAATAATCCAACCTAGTGGTGACTGTTGCATGGATTACCATTGCCAATGCTTCTGTCGAGAGGTAGGATGCCAATTTCCTTGCCTGACGAAGATGAAAAAAGGCCTGCTTACTTATGGCAGTGATCTGGGCCTCCATTGTCAGCGATGAGTCCAACACAACACCAAGGCTTTTAACAGTAGCAGATGGAACCAGAACTTCCCCATCAAAGTCAGCAGTGACTGGATTAACTCTGGTGGCTGGCCGGGCCAGAGTATCTCAGTTTTTGCGGGATTCACTTTTAGTCTACTCGCTCGCAGCCAACTCATCACTGCTTCCAAACACATCTTAAAGTTCTCAGGAATCGTGGTTGTCCCAGGTTCGAGACGCAAGAGTAGCTGGGTATCATCTGCATCCTGGTAGCACTCTAGGCCAAAGTTCCGCACTAGTCCAGCAAGTGGTCGGATGTAGATGTTGAATAACAGGGGCGAAAGGATAGCACCCTGGGGAACTCCACAGCAAAGGCAGGAGCTCTCAGAGCTTTGTCAGCGATGAACCTCAATTTGGTGCCACTAAACATTAACAAAAAGGGTTATATTGAGCTCATCCAATAATTTCTCTTAGCAAATCTTGCTGACAATTCAACTCCCATTTATTTCCTAATAGTAGTCAAGGATGCTTTTTCTGGGCAGTCTTCAGTTCTCCAAGGACAAGTGTAGTCTTTTTGTTTCAAAGGGACTGCAGCATTGCCATCTGACCAGCAATTAATGTCTCCTGTCTGGCCTCCTTTGTCTCTCTTGTTGCAAGCTTTTCTCTTACTTTGAATGTCTGAACTGTTCTCATCTGGGTCCTGTCAAAAGCAATCAAGCCGACAAAGGATCAGATTTTAAATATGAAGTGAAACGTCCTCTTTCCTTTTCCCACTCCCCAAACTCATTGACTTTCTCCTCTGTTTCATTACCAAGGAGGACATGTGCCTCTTTCCTTCCTGACCCAAAATAGCTCTGCTTTCTCAAGTTCTACTGAGATAGCTTTAAGGGGGTCAAAATACTGAACATGGTTTCTCAATAGATTTTCCTTTGGAAAAACTCTGAGGCTTTAAAGCGGGGCAAGTTAATAAACTCACTTTATAGAAGGGTCCATTTTGAATCTGATAGGAGCTCTGCCAAGTAGGCATAAGTGTGAATTTTATTTTATTTATTTTAATTAATACTTTCAAAAACCGTACATTTCTTCCTCAATTTGAGAGAATCCACATTATCTGCTTTGAATTATTTATTTACAGTATTTATATTCCGCCCTTCTCACCCCGAAGGGGACTCAGGGCGGATCACATTATACACATACAGGGCAAACATTCAATGCCCATAAATACATCAAACCGAGACAGAGACAGAGACAGACAGACAGACAGACGCAGAGGCAATTTAACTTTCTCCTGAGGGGATGTTTGATTCTGGCCACAGGGGGAGCAGCTGCTTCATCATCCACTCTGTTGGCACTTCCTCACTTCCTCATTCCAACGTTGTAAATTAGTTAAACTTGCCTCCCCACTTTTATAAGTGGTACCTTATTTCCTACTTGATAGATGCAACTATCTTTTGGGTTGCTAGGTCAGCAACGAACAGGGGCTATATTTTATTTTTAATTGACAGGTGCTCACCCCGCCACGGGCTGGCCTCGAACTCATGACCTCATGGTCAGAGTGATTTATTGCAGTTGCTCACCAGCCTGTGCCACAGCCGGATTATCTGAGTCCACACTGCCATATAATCCCATTCAAAGCAGTTAATATAGATTTTATACTGCTATGTAGAAGGGGCCTGGGTGAGTTTTCTAGAGTTCCATCAATAAAACTATCAGTTCAATTTGGAAAAGCTCATTGAATAACAACTTGCTAATTGTTATTAATCTGTGTCTAAACATCTGCCAAAGCAGAGATGTGCTGGACGTACTCTAGTCATATGGCATCTTTGTGATGTGTTCCACAGCATGTGTCAGGATTACAAACAGGATCTGTGGAAGATACACAAGAATTCTTTGGCAGATGTTTCTGAATTAGAGGGACTCAAAAACAACAGGCATAAAGGTCTGTTGGGCCAGAGAACGTGGTAATACAAAAGGCAGCAACCAAGAGTACAAAAGTTGTCTGTGGTCGATACTTAAGGAGATAAATAGCCAGGGTTTATGAAATAGTTCCTAGTGCAACATGCTCTGCTTGGTGACCCTTAAAGGAATATTGGGTCCATTTGCCCATTTTGGTAAGGATATATCACACCTGCGAGCCAAAACCTTTCAAAGCACTAAACATGTGTGTGCACATGCCTTCAACAAGTCACCTATGCCTTCAAGTCACCTGTTGCCCAGAGTTGTCATTGAATTTCAGAGAACCCTGAATAGTCTGAGTTGGTTTTGCCAGTACTGTACTTTCCTCTGAAATATAGCCATAGTGAAATGCCTCATTAAGTCCAACGACACTGAAGTCATTTAATTAGAAGATAAATGTCTCAGTATGTGCTCAGGCTTCAGATTTAAAAGAGATGCTGATGCTTGAAAACTCATTCCAGTAGCAAATAGGAGAAATGGCACATATATAAAATATATTCTGAGGGTATAAGATGCAGTCATTTTATAGAAACTAAGCAGGTCATGATGCAGTCATTGATTGAATGGGGGCCATTTGAGAATCCCATTTAAACTACTTTTCATCACCTGTCATAAATTTATCTATTCTGGATATCTTTATCACCCTTGAACGACTGTTAAATGACTACTTTTAAGATGTTTGTTTGCAATTCCATTTTCCCATATTCTCCTGTTCCAACTTCAGCATGTGTGTAAAATATCTACCAACTGGCTCTACCTCTGTGAAGTGGGCTGGAGTCAATGAAAGCAAATGAAATGTACCAAATGAAATGTGTTAGTTTTCAAGACTGCTTGTTTTGTCTGGAATAGACAAACATAGCACCCCAACCAAATACCTTAAGGGCTATGATGGAAAGAATATATAAAACAAAGACAATTGATTTCTTCCTTGAGGAGGCAAGGCCATTCCTAAACTGAGGTGAGTGGCATCTAAAGGGGAACCTTTTCACACCTTTCCCTTCACCTCCATGCCCATGCCATCTTCCTTACACTTCAGCTACAACCTTCCTTCCCACCTGCCTCAGCACACAATGTTTTCAGAACTTGATGTTCTATCAGGAAGACTTTAACTAAGAAAGTCTCAAAGTAAAATATTGCAATAAGGAATTCTGGAAATAAATGGCTACCCTTCAGATACACTTTTCACCAGGCTGTGTATTTCATCATGGGCAATTGTCTATGTAAATATTTCTGGTCACCATTACACGCGATTACCCAATGTGCAATGGAAGCTGCACCAGTAATTGTGTGTGCAAATTGCAGAGGTGCTGTACCCAGTTCTGCCATTTCTGAAACTCTGTTCTTCAACACAAGCTAATGAGTCAGAGCCAGCCAGCTTTCTCTAGAGTTCGGCATCCTGGGATAAAGAGAAATTGTGAATGCTTTTTCCATGTGTGTATGTAAATAACCACTGAAACACACATTTTTAATTATCAGGAATAGAAATATAATTTCAGTACAAGAATATTTCCTATGCCTTTTCTTATTCTTAAAAAGAAACTGCTCAGACAGGCAGATGAACTGAGGCTGCTGCTTGGTCAGTTCTTATTTTGATTAATTTAATATGTATGAATGAGCACAATTCTTGATCAGATCACTGTTTGATTTGAGCTCACTTTCTAACATGAACCAATATTGGATGCTCCAGCAAATCAGTAAAAGGATCAGAGCAATCAGACAGAGATTAATTTCCCATGATCCTCCACCTTTCACTTCCATCCTCATGTGTATCTGCTATCAGAAGATAGTCTCCAGTATGACAGCACTTTCTCAGATCCATTTTGGCTAGATGATAAAACAAGTAGAACATTGTCATGTGGGAGGAGGAGACAATTATGATTGCACGGCTGTGTTTTTTGTCTTTGGGGGTCTTTCCTTAGTAGGGGAATCCTTGTTTGGCCAGCTTGAACTGCACTGAATAGTCTTGCAGCTTAAAAGCCTGGCCGCTTTCTACAAAGGGCATCCTTGCTAGGCCAGGTTGAATGGGACAGAGCAGCCTCATGGCTTCAGAGCTTGGGAGTTTCCTATCTAGGAGAAATCTTGGTTGGCCAAGTTGAATAGCACTGAATAGCCTTGCTGCTTGCAAGCCTGGCCGTTTTCTACCTTTCAGAATCCTTGGCTGGCCAGTTTGAATAGCAATTAATAGTCTCAGTGTGGCAGGTATGAATGCTGCAATTAGCCACCTTGATTAGCATTTAATGGCCTTGCAGCTTCAAAGCCTGTTTGCTTCCTGCCTGGGAGAATCCTTTGTTGGGGAGTATTAGCTGGCCCTGATTGTTTCCTTTCTGGAATTCCTAATTTCCCTGCTTTCAGAGTGTCGCTCTTTATTTACTGTTCTGGTTTTAGAGATTATATTGTTCTGTATTATTATACCACAGTAATTATTTCATATTACAGTAAAGTCTCACTTATCCAACATTCGCTTATCCAGTGTTCTGGATTATCCAACGCAGTCGGCCTTTTAGTAGTCAGTGTTTTTGTAGTCAATCTTTTCAATACATTGTGATGTTTTGGTGCTAAATTCATAAAAACAGTAATTACTACATAACATCACCGCTCATTGAACTCCTTTTTCTGTCAAATGTGTTGTAAAACATGATGTTTTGGTGCTAAATTTATAAAATCATAATGTAATTTGACATTTAATAGACTTTTCCTTAATACTTTCTTATTATCCAACATATTCGCTTATCCAACGTTCTGCCAGGGTGTTTATGCTGGATAAGTGAGACTCTACTGTATATTTATAATCTTATATAATCTGCTTAGAACTGGATTATATGAGGCCCCTTCTACACAGCTGTATAAAATGCACACTGAAGTGGATTATATGGCAGTGTGGACTCAAGATAATCCAGTTCAAAGCAGATAATATAAGATTATAAATGGGTAATATAGCTGTGTGGAAGGGCCTTGAGTCTACACTGCCATATAATCCAGTTCAAATCAGATAATCTGTATTTTATAGGCAGTGTGGAAGAGGCCCAATTGAAGAGGCCCTGGGTGCCATTAAATGGCAGAGTGGGTTGCTAGGAGACAAAGTGGGCGGAGCTTAGGCTTCTAACTGGCAGCAATGAAAAAACAGTTCTTCCTCTTCCTCTAATTAGGACTTTATATTTCTTGGGTTTTTTTATATAAAAACATCGACCGGATGGCTATGTTTTTTGTGGCCAAATTTGGTGTGATTTGCTCCAGTACATTTGTTGTTTAAGTTAAGGAGAAAACTATCAGAACATTTATATATATATAGAAGATGCAAAGCTTTTAATGTTCTTTTTCAATAATATGTCTCTATATGCATTTGCAGTGTGGCAAAGGAATCCTTAAAACCTAGTCACACAGAAACACAACTTTTCATGTTTCTAAAGATAGTTCATACTACACATGAGCTGGAAGATATAGAATACATCTTATTTCTAAAAAGGGAGCAGTCATAATTTACAGTCCATGCTTATTTCAAATAAGATTTTACTATGTTCATATTCTTTTTCTTTGGTTTCTTTTTTCTTGCACTGAAGCTCACTTTTCCTTAGTTTGCATAGGTATTTGTGTACTTTGCCTAACTTATGTGACTCTCCTCTACTGAATGAAGTGTGTTTCTCCATATTTCATCCCAATCATACATCGTACATACATTTTATATATTTGTATTTTCTAACCATGGATGTTTTTAAAATGTTCTTAGTTATGACCTGTAAACCTAGAAAATGAGCAAATGCTCAGGGTGAACTCTCTCCACAAGGAGATACGGTTATGCTATTTTTCCTAAGACTAATGACTCCCATAAAAAATTATCTCAGCTCTGAGCATATAGAGCAGATTTGGGTAAACTTTGGCCCTCCAGGTATTTTAGACTTCAACTCCCACAATTCCAAAAAGTCTTTCCTCATTTTCACCCTCTCTACTGATCTCGGGCGAAGTCTACCAAGGACAAAATGTATCCTCCACGTGTAGATGACAGAGATCCACTAAAGCAGGCTTAGGAAAACTTTAGGTTGGAGGCCTAAAACACTCTTAAGAATTCTCCAGACCCCCCCCCCCCTTTTCACTTAAAATTGGGTTTCTGATCAGCACAAAATGTGACAATATGGGTCCCCGTCTCTCCACCACCCTGAAAAAACCTGGAAAAATGCCTCAGGGGCCCACAGGAGTATCAAAATATATAGTCTTGAGTTCTACTTATCCTTCACAGACCAAAGTTTCCAATCCCATGTATGCCCTTTATCCTTCCTGGAATAGGGCCCAAGTGGCTCTTTCCTATCAGGGAAAAATGATTCTATCCTGGATATTCTTTTTGGTACAACAGTCTTCGGGGGCTTGAAAATTGTTGCCATAGAGGCACTGGTCCCTAGCCTGGTTGTGTTGGATAAGAAGCCTGTCAATGGCTTCTGTTCACGTTGTAAGATTCAAAGAGCTGTATCCTGCATAAAAGTGACTGCTCCATGAACTTCAAGAACTCATGCCAATCCAGAAGTCATCAACTACTGATCACTGATATTTGAAAGAGAGAGAGAGAGAGAGAGAGAGAGAGAGAGAGAGAGAGAGAGAGAGAGAGAGAGAGAGAGAGAGAGAGAGAAAGAAAGAAAGAAAACAGTGCACATATTGCATATTTCCCTGGTTAGGAAACACTTTCTGGTTAGGAAACACTTCTTCTCCCACATCTAACAACTTAAGAAGTACTGTACAAATTAGATGAATTGTTACAATCACTTACCTTTGATAGTAATACAGAGAGATACACTATTACAATTATCTGAGTGACATGATAGAGTGTTATCTATTAACTCCCTGTGATGATGATATAAATTGGCAACATGCTACAGTCTCTACATTTAATGATTTTTATAGCATTGTTCAAATGTTTTTAAACTACATTGAGAGACCTAAGGTAGAGAGAGTATTGAAGTTTATAAATGTAATTCTAAGGTTGGGTGAGATCTTGGAATTTTTTTTGCTGGCATCAGCTAATGACTCCTCTAAAATCTCCATTATTAAAATGTAACACTTTTAGCCAGAAAAAGTGTTCTGCTAACCTTTTCGACCTTAATTTTGCTAAATTAATTGAGTCTAATTTCAGTCAAGGATTAATAAGTCTCATATTCTTAGATGGCAGTTCTGTTTGTGGGACCATCCACCACGAACCTATCTTGAGGAAATGTTATTCTTTCTAGAGTGGCATTTCCTGGATTTCACTGTGGTGGAGCCTACTACAAGAACTACACCAGTCAAATACATTTCCATATCATTTAATGATGATAAACGGTAAAAAAATGAATAGCAGTCAAGTGATTGCTGTCAGGGACAAAAACTTCAAGTGGCCATAATGATATTTGTCCTGACTTTTCCAGAAATACATTTTTTTAAAAGCGCAATACCTAGAAATCATCCTTTTCTGTCCCCAAATTGCTTAATGTGCTTATTTTGCTCTTTCTCTCCTCTGATTGCTTCAATTTGTAGATAACAAAGATCTGTGACATGATTTATAACTCAATGCTGGAATGTTGGGTCGACCAATATCTCAGGAACGACTAAAACAAAGTCCTGTAATTTCTTTTAAACAATATCAAATCCTCTGGAAATGGAACAGATGCAAAATACATGTTACTCAAGTGTGCATATCACTTCAGGGAAGGTGTTAGGTGGTTTCTTCCTGTCCATATGTTGTTTCTAATTCCCTGTGTAGCACTCTGCCTACAAGGGACTATCATGGCTGGTCCCACAAACTTGGCTCAATTACTATAAAGATAGCTCCCAAAGCCAGTCTCCTTCCCAGCACTTCCTGCCTCCTACATAGAAAAGGGGAGGGACATTGGACTTTCATCCTAATGCTGTAGGTAGTACTACTACCATACTCATGGTATTGCTATATTCAGGGTCAAGCCCAATTCTTCCTGTTTAATCATCTATACCCTCCCTGGCATTCTCTTCAACTAAGAGAGCCATCCTGTGGCTGATTTACATGGAACAACTAAACGGATTGTTCCAGTCATGAGCTGCTTCTGCCCTTTTGGATGTGTAGACTAGAGTGAGTGTGCTTCAAATGCATGCAATGTTGATGTGCCACATGAACTGTCACAGCTTTCCCCACAGAAAATTGTATCTTAGTAGAAATGTTGAAAATTTCTTTAGTGCAAACTCCATAGCTTTCTTTGCAGAATCATGCCTTCTCCATGTGAACAAACAAAAGTAAGAAGACATAAACTTGAAGACCACAATTACCAGATAAAGATAAAGGGCAGGGGAAGCTTTTGAGGCCACAGATCACCAAACAAGGATAGTGGAAGGTCTATATGTCCAGTAACACAGTTGTTACATCAAACCCTCTCATCAGCTAATGCCATGTCCTTGTCATGTAGGGGTGATTCAGATACTTCTGTGCTGTAACAGTAATTAGGGGCCTGTGCACAGTTAAAGAAATTGAGGTTTCCCGCTAATATATGATGACTCCCCCCCCCCCCCCACACACACACACACCTTCCTGGCCTTCATTTATGCATTTAGCTATGTATCAGCCCAAGAGTTTCCTTTGACATCAAAATCTAGGACAGGAATGGGCACTGTATGTTCCTCCTTGTTGAACTGTCATAATTCCTAGTCATTGGCCAACTTTACTCTTTAGGGTGATTTCTAGGATTATGGCATAAAAGGGAAAACAGAGCTCACTGCCAACACAACAATTATACAAAAGAATTAATACATTATCATCTTCAAACTGCCAGGCGACTGCTCTGTCTTAAACTGCACTTAAAACAATATTTTTAATACTTAGAATCATCTTTCATATGATTTGAATCTGTTGTTTTGGTGGCTAACCTCTTGTGCAGCAGAAAACAAGTTTCTGTGTGACAGCCCTTTAGGGGATAGCTTAAGGAGACCTCTCCACTTTTGTAGGCTTAACTTACTCAGTTCTCTCCATTCTTCTTCATAAAACTTGATTTTCAAGCTTTTTATCATGTTGGTTTCCTTCCTTTCAGTGCACTGTATACTTATGTGGCACTTTTTCTGCAATGCTGAATTTCAAGTTATTCTGTGACTGGATTATAATAGCTTCTTTTTTCACATATGTGGGCACATATAATACTCCTCTAAGGCTAAAAGGTCCTGTAGTAGGCTGTGGGTAATTTCAATGATAAAAACAAGAAATGCATGCTAGATGCAAAGAAGGGATGCATCAGAGGAAGGCTGGAAGATATGATTATAATGACAAGAGAGAGTTAAGTGGTTTTGGCAGGGGAAGTTTGGATAGAAGTGAGAGGATTGAAGTGCAAATTAATTCAAATTGACTAGTAAAAGACTGCCATGGCATATTGCCATCAACAAGATGTCTCATTTTCTCTATTTTACAGTGGTTCTCATGAGTATTTTATGTGTGAAAATGATTGTGAGAGATTATTCATATTGATACCAATAAATCATTCCAAGATGATCCCATAAACTCAGACTTGTGTTCACATCCTGTTCTTTGATCAGCCTGAATGTCATGAAATCCTGGTACAAAATCTTAAAACACTGTGTTGAATCCAGACTTAGGACTTCACATGGAGGACACTCCCCCCCCCCCCCGGGTGCCATTTGACCAGCCTCCATAGCAAAGCAGCAGAGATTAGGGACACCCCTTGCACCTCTTCCAGCACAACACAGGCAGGCTCCTGTGTTTGGAGGGAAGCTTCCTAGGATGCTTCTACTCCATTTGTGGATGGGGCCTCTGCTGGAAGTCCAGTGACGTCGTATGTTGGGCAGTATCTCATCCATCGCTGGACTGGTGAGGAGGTGTCCTAGGATGCTAAAAAAAAAAACCTGTGTGATTATGTGGTAACACTTGGAATAGACTAATTGAAACTCATGGGACTTTGTCATGGCTTAACTCAGTTAAAAACCTCTAGTTATTCTGCTCTAAACTATTTTTGAACTATGGTGCCGAAACAAACTCCCACAAAAATATGCAATTCCCCTCCCCCCCTTTAATGAACACTAGTGCTCTGTGGTTGGGGTAATCACCATACAGGCCTCAAACTGGTTCCTCGATTTCCTACATAATCACCTGAACAGGAAAACCATTTTTTTCAATACCAGTTTGGAACTGCATTAAATATTCAGTGTAGATAGGGCCTAGGTCTGGATCCAATCTTATATTGTTTATATACTATGTGGACAGATTCCTCTGTGTATGTTCCCTTTCCTGAACTGTAAAATAATATGTGGAAACTCTTTCTCCCCATAATTTTTTTCTACAAAAGGGCATATGATTAGAAGGGAGTCTTTTTAGAACCTTTTTTTCTTGTGTGAACTTTATTGTGATATGCAAATAACTGATAATTAATTCCTCCAGGACCCTTCCTTCATGAGAAGATGTCCAACTAGGGAGCTCCTCTCTTGGCACTCTGTGTAAGATGTTTGACTTTGGATGCTTCATCTAACTAGTTCCCTGCAGAACTCTGATGTGCTGCCTTTGTTTGTATTTTTTTCCCTTTCTTTCAGTATGCTGGAATACTCGCTGGACTTGCAGAATGTCAGTTTCTCAGCTGTTCGAACTGTCAGGGTACTTCGGCCTTTGAGAGCCATTAACAGAGTTCCTAGTAAGTTGAATCACTTTCCTGGTTTTACCCCTTCCCCTTGATATTAGTGCATTATTTCTGATAATCTAGAATCTGAAAAATAAGTGGGGACACCCTGTGTCTTTCCCAAACCCCCTTTAACTGTTTTCCCTATATCTCTTGACTAGGATGTTGTCATTGTCCTCCCAATATATAGAGCTAATGTCAGTGTGCTCATATTAATGAATGTTCCACTCCATCTCAGCCATTGCTTCAAAAAGGAATGAATCATTAATCAAACAGACAGATAAAGACTTGCTATTACGTTTCTAATGCATATGCCTTCCTTGTGGGCACTGGACAGCGTCCATCATTGGACAGCACTTCTGAAAATGTACCTCATGTGACTCAAGTTTGCAAGTGATTTAGAAGTTTGCTTGGAGACACCAACGGTGTGCAACACAAACGAGCAGATAAGCTAGTACAGTAGTTGTTCAGGGGAATTGCCGGCATTAGTCAAATGTACTTGAATGAAACATTGAGTTAGCAGGGGTAGATGTTGTGCCCTCCCTGTCTTTTGGATTAGAAATCCCATGGCTGATGAACATGGATGATAGGAATGACAGGGCAACACATCAGGAAGGCATCAGATTACCTCTCCCAGTTTTTCCATATGTACTGGCCAGTGTTATTTGAAGCCAGGGATGAAGAGTGTGTGCCCCCCCCCCATAGGATTGACCTGGGATGGCATCCAGCCCTTCTCCAGTCCCCATTTACCCCACAAAACTTACCCGGGGGGCCTGCTGGCAGCGCAGGCCCCTCCAAAGAACTCACCTAGTGCTCAAAAATGATGTGTCAGGAGGTGGGAGGAGGGCAACTCCTGGTGTGTCATTTTTGAATGCCTGGGGAGCATTCCAGAAAAGTTTGCGATGCTGGCAGGCCCCTCATGTAAACTGTAGGGGTTAAACGGGGGGCTGGGAAGGGAGGGGCACCATTCTGTCCTTTGTGTTCTTAGAGCGCAAAGAACCAGAATTGCTGCGGAGATTAACCCCCGGGACTTTAAGGTCCGAATCTTTCCAAGTGTTCATTAATCTGGAGCAAACTGGGAAAGTCAAGTTTTCTCCAGATTAATTTGGTTTTACCTGAGGCATCATTTGGGCCCCAGGATATGGGCTTGTCTGGAAGGGCCCTTAGTCATATCAATATAATAAGAAAACCTCAGATCCCAATAAAGCTCTACTTACAAGGTGAAATGTGGTATGTTGGATTGGCAGCAATCAACTGACCCAAATATAAATACAGGGCCTCAGTTCTGCCCTTTCTTTTTAAGAGTATATGTAGTCGCAAGGATTTCCAGTAATGAGTTCTAAGTGATACTCCCTCCTCCCCCCTCCCCGCAAAAAACCCTATCTTGTCAAATTAGCCAGTTACCTTGACAACAGGAGGTATTCAGACCTTGATCCATCTGTCAAAAGTCGGAAATGCCTCAGCTGTATTTGCTTTTTCTCATCCCGTTGAATTTAACTTAATTTGACAGGATGTTCCCTGTTGTTGTTTTTGTTGTTTTTATCGTTTCATGGCTCGAGAATCTCACATTGTAATTTTCTCCCCATAACACAACTGATGAATGACTGAATTTATCTGCCACTGTCTAACAGTGGATGTAATTCACTTAATGTATTTTTCAAACACTGAGTAATGTATCTCTGCTCTCATGCAGCAAAGCGACATAAGGAAGCAAGGCAAGGAACAAAGCTGAATCAATAACAAATGTAGGGAGCTAATGCAGGTCAGTTAGGAAAACGCTGGAAGTGGTCTGTGTGTGTTCATAGAAAACAGGTCCCTAGTTTGTTATTTAGGGAGGCAAGTAAGAGCTAACACTTAATGATATAAGAAAGCAAAACATTGTTGAGGTATAACAGCAAAAACTGATGTAAAAGACATTGCATCAAATGTTTCTTTAACCAAGATAAATATGTGCTACTTGGTAGTGGAACAAAGTAAGGAAGAAAAGAGACAAGTGTAAGAGAGAAAGACAGATAGACCGAGTATTACAGAGATACTGAATGATTTTTTTATCCAAGTATCATAAGTTAGAGAACTGCATGTTCTTGACCTTGTGTGAATTAACTGTCTTATAAACTTCTGTGTATTAGAGGAGAAGGGATTTAAATGAGCAAAGAAGAATTAGGAAGGAGAGAGGAGTTTTGTTTATTTCTACATACACAATAAAGCTACAGCATGTGAATAATGTTGGAAAAGAAGGCAATAGAGAAGTTCTGTGACATAAGTGCTGGCAAAAACAGCAGTGAATAAAGGGGAATTCAGATTTTAGAGTTGCTAGCTTTCTTGTAACAGGAATTCTGCAGCCTTTACAGATTCATGACAGATAAGATCTCACAGATTAATTTTTCCAGAATTAACACAAGACATCAACAAACATTTCATCTGATGAAGTTTTACCTATCAACCCCTGCAGTTGAAGAATAGGCTCATGATAGTGGGTCTGGATGTTCTTGTTCACCAAGAGGTTGTGATGATGTTAGCAGTGCTGCTAGTAGGGTCTTCTGTGCCAGGTGTTTTGACTGAGGAGCCAAACTAAATGTTCCAAAGAGTTTCTGGGAAGCAGCAATAGAGGTGACATCAGTGGAGGATCTCTGAAAGACAACAGCAGTGATACCATAACAAATATTTATTAGCACTGTGCAACCACTCCAGAAGACTTCAGCCTTGAAAACCCTATGATAAGACAATCCAAATTGAAACAAGAGATAGGGTCAGCAGGTGAGATTCCCACTTCTAAAAGCATTCAACAAGCTACTGGGGATGAACAAAAAATACATACGAGTAGCACGAGTATGAGTTCAGCTGTATCAAGTTAACATTCAGCAGTTGATGGCCTCAGATGTGAAGGTCTAAAGCTGCACAATACCAATTATGGGAACTGGAATGTGGGAAACATGAATTACAAACTAGATATTGTAAGGAAGGAAGGTAGAACATATAAATATTGAAAAACTCAGTTTGAGCAAACCACAGTGGACAAGAATGGAAGATTTTCATTCAAATAATTACGTAGGAAACAAAAATCTAACCCAAAATGGGGCTGGTTTTAATAGTGAGGAGAAATGTAGCAAAAACAATGGATGTCATGCAAAGTCCAATCAGATAATATAAATAAGACTTTGGGGGAACCATCACTATAACAATAATCAAAGTTTATGCTCCAACTAACTGCAAAGGTGAAAGAAGAGGGGTGCATTTACACTGTAGAATTAATGTTATTTGACACCACTTCATCTGCCATGGCTCAATGCTATGGAATCCTGGGAGCTGTACTTTTACAAGTTCTTTAGCCTTCTCTGCCCAAGAGGGCTGGTGCCACACCAAACTAAAAACCAAGATTCCATAGTATTGCCCCATGAACAATTTACATGGTGTCAAACTGCATAAATCTTACAGTGGAGATGCACCCGGGGTCACCTTGAGTCAGAAATTATTTGAAGGGACATAACTAAAGGATGCCACCCCCATCCCTGACAACAAAAATCAAGGCTGTATTGCCTGGAGTGGATTGGACACATCTTGACACACACAGAACAACAACAACACAATCCTGTAAAAACAAGATCAGGTGCAGGTTGTGGCATAGATCATGAATGGCTAATACCAGAAATTATTCAAGTAAAAGAAGAACTGAAAATCAATAATTGTGCCAAAATACAACCTGAAGAACATCTTGTGAATTTTAAAATATGAAAAAAGATTTACATTATTAGTCTTAATTGACTGGGAATCAGATTAAATCTGGACTGAAGCCAAGAACATTGACAAAGAAGACTGAATTAAAACACTATCCTCAACAAAAAAAAATAAAAGAAAAGTGTCATACCCCAACCACCTTTGGCTTCTGAACCTGATCCAGAAATGAACTTTGACCAGGATGAAGCTTATTCTGACCTTTTGCCCAGTTCTCCGAGCTCCTTTCAGTTACAGCTGCCGGCTGTTGATAGTTCAGATGCTTCCTTAATTGGGAGATACTGGAGATGTTACTCCAGTGGCTGAACCAGATGGCCAGAGTTCCCCAGAGAACGTGCCCTTCTTTCCCCTTAAAAGTTGTTCTATCTTTGCTCTCTTCAGGTATGCGCATTTTGGTCACGCTGCTTTTGGACACCCTTCCTATGTTGGGGAACGTGCTTCTTCTATGTTTTTTTGTTTTCTTCATCTTTGGCATTGTTGGAGTCCAGCTTTGGGCAGGACTGCTCAGGAATCGTTGCTTCCTACCAGAAAACTTCAGTTTGTAAGTATGAGTAAATTACACTGTATGTGCATAGAAGTGGGAGTTTCTCTGTAAGAAAATATTCAGTTCAATAAGCCACAGAACTCCCATACCTGAGCTTGAGTGTATTTTTTGCATGCTCATATGGCAAGTGTGATGGACTGCAGGCCGTGCACAGGATGTGCAGCCCACACAGAAATGAGAAGAGACAATGTGGACAGGCGGTCACACTTAATTTTTATTTAATTTTTTGCATTGTACCCTTGTGCCACTTTTGATGACTACCAAGTAGCAGATGATGGAAATATCTATGCCAGGAACTGGAAGACTTCCTGCCAGTCACAATAGGCACTACAGAACTAGTTGGACATGTATAATATTTTTAGGACAGGTTCAAATAAAACAGGAAAAGGCAAATTTAGATGTGAGTAACACAAGCATGAAATCAGATAAAAGCCATGAAAGCAGTATAGCATGTAGATAAAAAAGAGAGTAACTTTCACAAGTACGCCAAAGTGGTGCATTAATTCTACAGTGCACATGAATCCTTAAAGAAGCAATTTTAAGCACAGTACACACAAGCTTCTATATGAGTAAGCTTGTGTTGAAGTCAGCAAAGCTAACAGCCTTGAAGCTTGAAAGGAGTCACTATTAAAACCATTTGAAGGTGGCAAGGCTTTGGGATTGGGCTTCATGGGGATGGGGGAGAGATCTCCACTAATGCTTCCTTTGCCAGGTGAAGACTGTTGGTGCACTCAGCTTGTCTTGCAAACTAAAGATTAACCATCCCTGAAATCCTCTATAGTGGTTCTTAACCTTTGGTCAGTCAGGTCTTTGGGGACAGCTTGGCCAACTATCTGGAATTTTGGGAACAGAAGTCCAGAAGACCTGGAGGGCCAAGAGATGAGTTGCCAAAGCATAAAACAGAGAGGACTGTACTAATGGTTGTGTAGAAGAGGGAATTTCAGCAGGTGTTGGTTGTCATGCAGCCCGATAACAAGAAACATTTACTGATATTCTCTCTTCTACACAACTATTCAATATACAGAAGCCCGCTCCAGTTTTCACTCTGGCAAACCTAGTTGAGAGATGCTCTTCTGCCAGCTCCAAGGGAAGGCTTTGAGAAGAGGGCTGTGAATCATGGGACAGGACTTACAAACTATACAGGGTAGATTCAAAAATGGAAGTCAGTTCATGGGCTAAAGGTTCCCAATCCCTGAGCTAAAGCCTTGGGAGCTCTGAATTGTCCAGTAAAGCTTTTTCAAAGCATTCGTCCTGATGGAGGAAAGAAGCCCCAACTGGGCACTTCAGATATCCAAAACCTTTGGACAGATTATGAATAAATCTTATTCACATTTGTATGTTAACATTTTGTAAGAGCCAGCATGGTGTAGTAGTTTGAGTGTTGGGCTATGATTCTGGAGACCACAGTTTGACTCCCCACTCAGCCATGAAACCCACTGGGTGGCCTTGAAAAGTCTCACATTCTCAGTCTCAGAAGAAGATAAAGTCAAGCCCTCTCTGAACAGATCTTGCCAAGAAAAACTTGTGCTGGGTTCACCTTAGAGTCTTCATAAATTGGGAATGACTTGAGGGCACACAGCAACAACAAAATATATACTGTCCCTATTACTAATATTTGTTCTTTCCCTGCAAAATTTAAAATATTTTTGATCTCCTGCACACGCACACACAAATCCCACAAAAATGTAAATAATTCATTATTGATAGTGTTGGCATCAGATAATGAAGCACACCCTTAGTGTACATAGAGACTTCCTCATTGATTTATGACTGTGTGTTTTATGTCAGGAATTCTTAATCTAGCTAGTAGGCAATGTTCCTAAGTAATGTACAAAAACAATGCTTTAAATATATTTATTACGATACATTAAGAATACATTTAGATAGCACTGTAGGGCCTTCCAGAAATTTCACTTATATTGATCCTGATGCAGAAGTCAGTCAAATTTAAATCACATTGATTTCTGTGCAGTTTAACACAAGATGAATTTACTCTGGCAAAGTCAGCATGGTTTAGTGGTTTAACTATTGGTGTAGAACCTTAAACACTGAGAGACCAGAATTCAATTCCAGGCTTGGCCATGGAAACCCACTGGGTGATTTTGGGCAAATCTCTTAGGCCCCTTCTACACTGCCATATAATCCAGATTAGCAAAACAGAAAATCCGCATTATCTGCTTTGAATTGGATTATATGACTCTACACTGCCATATAATCTAATTCAAAACAGATAATCTGGATGTTATATGGCAGTGTAGATGTGGCCTTAGTCAGAGGAAGGCAAATATAGATCCCCTCACAATAAATTTTGCCAAAAAACCCATTATATGCCTTAGGGTTGAGTTAAGTCAGAAATTACTTGAAGGAACAGAACAATAACAACTTTTTATTTTGGATTTAGGTTTATGTATTTATTTCACCTGTGTGCTGCCTTTGTCCCATAGTGGGACCCAAATTGGCCCCCAGAAGGAGTCAATTAGTCAATTTAAAAAAAAACCTTCACAATAAAATTGTGTTATTTTCCAAAGTTTTGTAACATGTTTTAAAGGTTTCCTTTGTCTGCAAGGGGAGCTGGGATTTCATTAACATGGAAAATCCCTTTAGGCAAATTGGCAATAAAGTAAACAAATTGCTAATCAATCCTGATTGGATCCAACACAGCTACTGGTCTGAGTGCTGTTTAATTGAACCAGGATATCTGGGGTTTAACTAGGCTTAGAATAGCATTAAAAGCAGTACTACAGGAATTAACTTGCTTGAACCAGTCTTAAATATAGCTTTGCAAGCATTCCTGTGAGCCTTACTGTCTTTCAGGTAGAAGCCATTAGCTGAAGTGGAATGATGCTAATTTCCAACGCTTCCTCTTTTTTTAATATCAGGGCAAGCTTTTATCTCAGCTTCTTTTCCCAAGAAAATCCTCTGAAAAGGTGCCTATCATGTGAAGATATTTGCAAAACAGTGGTAGCATTTTTAGAGACATCTTGGCCAAGATCTTATTCAGCATCATGTAAGAAAACAAAACAAAAACCCATCAGGGTAAGGCTGTCTTAAGGAGGGCAAAGGGTAAGAGGCATTTGATTGACACGCTGATCAGCGCTGGCATTGAGTGTAAGCTTTTAGTAGACCTGGACCTGGCAACTAACCAGCACCAAAAATCACATCAACCAATCCTGACAAGGAAATTCATAATTACAATAGGGCTAACTATTATCCACTGTTTCTGCCCCTCTAACCACTTCACAGTGGCTGGAACCCATTTAGACAAGGAGATTCTTTCAGTGATCAAGGAGAACATATAGCCACTATGAAATCACAAGTTGTGCAGACTCTGAATCCCTATAATTATTTGGGGGTTTCTTTTCCTTCCTGCCTTTTTTTCAGTCTGTCCCTTTAAAAAAGTCATTCATCCAAATATATCACTATATTAAAATGCACATTGATAATATTAAAGATGTGGCGGGGGAGTCAGCTTACACATTGTGTATAGATTATATGACTACCTTGATCTTAGGAGCAGGAGACTGGCATTTAAGTAATCTATATAAGACATAAATAAGGGCAACTTTTTTTAAAAGACAACTTTTTGAAGATATCATTTTTAAGATATCAGTGTTTTCAGCCAAATAGCCATTCAAGGTTTGAATGTATAAAGTATTTAGAAAAAGTCAGAACTGACCATGTCTTGCTTGTTTGTGCTCCTCTCCTTCTCACTTTAGCTGCTGATGGCAAGGAATGTTCATGGGCTTCCTAATTCACTTTCGGTCCTGAGCACTTAAGGCCAAGTTCCTAAAGACCAGACTCTTGGAATGTTTTCTGTTTCACTGACTAATCGTTATGTAACTCTCCAGATCTTTTCTGGGTTCTGCTTTCCCTCAAATGACTTAGTTGTTTTATGCAACCTCAAGGATGTAATAATTGCTATACTGGGGTCAGTCAGTTTGGTCCATCTATTCCAATATCCCGCTCCTAGAAGTTCAAACAAAACTGGGTTTTTACCCTTGTATAAACCCTGTAGGAGTGATGTGTTATCTGACATTCATTCTGAACTTCAAAATGTAAGCAGTTTAAAGAAGTCTGAAAAATGAAATTGCACTCCCAGGCAATTAAAATGCCCTGATCCTCAATTAATGTGCCTAATTGCTTTGCCTGAACTCAATTACCCTATTGGCCCCTGTGACCTCTTGGGTCCACAAGTTTCACAGGTTACTCTGGTAGTGACATGAAAAGGTAACTTTCTCTTTTTGTTTTTCATCAGCTGCCTGCTAAACATCACTGTTAACGTGCCCCTGGTTTCTTGTAATGTAGTACGACCCCTGCATCTGTGCTTTCATTTATCCATGTCTGACAAAATATGTCCTCTCTAGGCATTTTGTAGGTCCTCCGGTGCATCTCTACAGTATTCTTGAGCTGGAAATTCATCATTTCAAAAGGGCTATTATCCAGTTTTTTCATATCTACACAAAGTCAGGGGACATATCCCACAAGGATGCAGGGACTGTACTATATAGAGAAAATAATGCACGTTGATTGTTTACTGTGTTTCCAACATGATCCTGTTTGTGTAACCTGCCGTCCAACTGCTCTCTTTAAGCCCTTACATGCTAGACTTGGAGCCCTACTACCAGACGGAGAATGAAGACGAAAGCCCTTTCATCTGCTCTCAGCCACGAGAGAATGGCATGCGTTATTGCCGCAGCATCCCAATACGCAGAGAGGAAGGGCTGGAGTGCACCCTGGACTATTACTCCTACAACGACACCACTAACACCTCTTGTGTCAACTGGAACCAGTATTACACAAACTGTTCAGCTGGGGAGCACAATCCTTTCAAAGGAGCCATCAATTTTGATAACATTGGTTATGCATGGATCGCAATATTTCAGGTGAACATTGTGACTTAAATTCCAAATTTATTTGGTCAATAGACTGTTCATCAGTTATTATGAAAGGGAGTAATTTTAAAATCATGTTTGATAAAAGGAAGACAAATCATTAGTTTAGATCACCTATTGCTTGCTATTTTTCCTATGGCCCTATGACTATAGGAAATACCAGTACATACCTAACATTTGATTTTATTGCTTTCTTGATTTAAACACAACCTTGATTCCTGGAGATTTATTTTTTTAGCTTATATTAATAGGTTTAAGAGATGACTTAGAAAGAATAATGAAATTGGTACCGTTTCCCCTAAAATAAGACATCCCCAGAAAATAAGACCTAGTAGAGGTTTTGCTGAATTGCTAAATATAAGGCCTCCCCCAAAAGTAAGACCTAGCAAAGCTTTTGTTTGGAAGCATGCCCAATGAACAGAACACCAAAGCATGCAGGATCGGTAAATGTACATACCATAGAGTGTTGTACATGGAAATATTGGTAGTAACAAGAAATTCTTGATAGGATTCACAGTTGGTCTGGTTATGCTGGTTTGTGATGACAACTACTGTACAGTATATAATAAATGTTCGTTTTTTTGTTCAACAATAAATGTGAATTCTTCTTCATGGAAAAATAAGACATCCCCTGAAAGTAAGACCTAGCACACCTTTGGGAGCAAAAATTAATATAAGACACTGTCTTATTTTCAGGGAAACACGGTATATCTTCTTCCAATTTAAGGACAGATGCTATTTTCCGGACGTTATGTGCACACATCTTATGCTATATAACGATGTGTCCATTTTTCATTAAATAATGAGCTTGTCCTTTAGTTGTTCTGCACTAATGGTCCCAGAGACATAATCAAATTAGAGGAAGAATGATTTGATCGTTCTGTGCTCTTCTTTTGTTGTTGTCACTGCTGCTGTTGTTTTCTTGCCTCTCTTCTTAACGTTAACTCAAAATAAAATGAAATTCTGTGAACTGGTGTGTCCTTTTGGGTGTCTGCAGCAAATTCTTGTCCTCAGTAGACCTAATAGGAGAACCTAGACGATGACTTCATTTTCTTTCTTCTTTAATGCAGGTCATCACTCTGGAGGGCTGGGTAGATATCATGTACTTCGTCATGGATGCTCATTCCTTCTACAACTTCATCTATTTCATTCTCCTGATCATTGTGAGTTATTGCTCCAGTCTTTGTAGCAAACAAGGGCATTAATAGATGCCATGGAGAAAGAAAATTGTGCTAGAGGTGTGTTTGCAAAGAAGATGCATCAAAAAGTATGCTTTAGATTTGGACAGGCAACTCCCCAAGGGACCCTGGAGAAATCCAGCCTCAGCTCATTCCATTTCCTCCCATCTAATTTCTTTTCCTCCTAAATATTTATTTATTTATTTATTTATTTATTTATTTATTATTCAAACGTATATACCGCCACTCCCCTAGGGCTCGGTGCGGCTTACAAGAACAGGCTAAAATCTAACAATTTAAAAACATCTTTAAAAACATCTTTTAAAAACATCAATAACAGAAAACATCAATAACAGAATATATCTCTTCCCTGAAGACTGCATGGATTACCTTTGGCCATTTCACTACACTTCAGTGGGGAAGCTGTCTCTTTGTGTGTGTGTGTGCGTGCGTGTGTGCGTGTGTGAGGAGTGACTTGAGAAACTGGGAACATCTCTTTATGTTATGTTATTTATATCCCACCTTTCTACCAGCCCAGGATTCAAAGTGGTTTATAGCTCTTAAGGATTTTTTTCAAAACAAGATGTTATTGATTCTAGTTCTCAATCACCCCTTTGCGGGGGGAAAAAGATCCCATTGTACAATACAGCATATGCCTGGTATTAGAAGAAACTCTGTTTTGACCTACAGTAACAAATGAAGATAGTCTGGTCTAGCTTTAGCTTTGACGCTAAAGAAAGTCTATTGACAAGACATAGTTTTGTTGTGGCTTTAGGCAAGTTCTACAGTTTCCTTACAGTGTATATACTTTTTTTTTAAAAACCACTAAAATTTAACTCTTGCATCATTATTCGTAAAATATATATAGAACATGTATTTGCAGGGAAGGAAGAGGGTAGTGGTATGGCAAGTGGTAATGTTGAAAGAGGTTAGATTGCTATTATAAGGGCAGGAGAAGGCACTCTGCTTCCAGAAAACCCGCACATGCACACACACAGTCATTTCTCTACAGAAGAGACACACAGTTCCCTCCCTCACTTCTCCATAAGAAAACACCTGCTCTGACAGAAAACTCCTTCACATTTTTCCTCCTCCTTTCTTCCTCGTTTTTATGCATACAGAGAAAAAAGACTCAAATACAGCCTCCTGCACATACATATCCAAGCCTTTACACATACAGACACACAAGCACATATGTACAGGCTTCCACAAATACTGCTCTCTCTTTCCCCCTCCTTTCTCTTGATGCTGTTTTTTGTGCTTTGTCAAAAAGAGCAGTTTCTGGAGCCATTTAGTATTGTGATATGTTAAGGTTAATTGGGAATTGATGAATTTACACTTCATAGACTAGAGTAGTTGGCCCTTTACAGCTAGTGCTTTGCTTCATTCTGTATTGCTGTGGGTCGTGGAGAGAATGCTTTAAGTATATGCAAGTGGGGAACATGCTTAGTAATCATTGGCTCCTCAGCCCGCAATGGAGATTTAGCAAGATTTAGCAAGCCATTAGCAAAGAAAAAGAAGCAAGCTACACTTTCTTGGTTGAGGTCAGGGGGTCAGGTGAGACTGAAACATCAGAGGAAAAATTGCAACTTTCACTGCTCCCTACCCAAACATGGCAGTGGGCTGCGTGTGGTGTAACCTAAATATTAAGTAAATGGGTTCCTGGTTATGCACAAAAGTAATAGATACCCACAAATGTAGTGATTGCTTTAGCAATGTTCAGTTAACAAGTATAACGTAAGAACTCATATAGCATAAAATACAATATGTTCAGAATTCACAATTGTAATAAACATAATCCATACATCAAAAATGACTGTAGCTCAACAATATATGTTCTGTATATAATTGTTCACTTATTCAATCAGTTCATTGTGCTGAAGAGCAAGTAGGTCACAGTAGATCCCTCAACAATATATATTCTATATGTTGATGTATGGATTATGTTTATTACAATTGTGAATTCTGAACATATTGTATTTTATGCTATATGAGTTCTTACGTTATACTTGTTAACTGAACATTGCTAAAGCAATCACTACATTTGTGGGTATCTATTACTTTTGTGCGTAACCTAAATATTCTCAGAGAGCAGTGAGAAGGAGAAGGATGCAACTAATGTGTACACAGCTTTCCATCAATGTCAACACTTAATTTTAAAGGAGATATCCAAAGGGCTGACAGTTTTCCAAACTGGGTTCAACACACTTTGAATAGCTCATTTAAAGTTTGATTAAACCCTAAAGAGGATTTACTGCCCTGCTGAGATGGGAGCCAACAGCTGCAATTGCTTCTCATATTCAAAACAGTCCTGCAGTGATATCTCAGAGTGTGTATAGCTGAGGTCAGACTTTATGTTGAGTAGGGATTCCAGGGATGGACAGTAGTGTCTCGCTTATCCAACGTAAACGGGCCGGCAGAATGTTGGATAAGCGAATATGTTGGATAATAAGGAGAGATTAAGGAAAAGCCTATTAAACATCAAATTAGGTTATGATTTTACAAATTAAGCACCAAAACATCATGTTATACAACAAATTTGACAGAAAAAGTAGTTCAATACACAGTAATGCTATGTAGTAATTACTGTATTTACGAATTTAGCACCAAAATATCCCGATGTATTGAAAACATTGACAACAAAAATGTGTTGGATAATCCAGAACGTTGGATAAGCGAGTGTTGGATAAGTGAGACTCTACTGTACCTTTTTTTTGGGGGGGGGTGAATCTTTCATCAGTCCTCAAGTTTCTAGCATTGCAAGCAGTGAGACATTAAAATATTCATACTTAGAACTCAGCTATTTTTGTGTTTCCATTACCTTAGCCGCTTTGCTCATCCTGTTTCCTTGGATGCCTGAACTGTATCTCTGAAGGTTTCACTGAAACCTTCAGAATTACAATTACAATTCAGAATTACAATTACTGTAATAATAGAAACTTGGAGAATGAAGGAAAGCTTTGTTGCCAGGGCAGAATCCTTCTAGTCAGAGCTTGGCTACACTGTCTTAAGTAAACTAGATGCTTTGGTGGTAACTACCCAACAGGTCCACATTTAAGCTGATTGCAGCTGGTATATGGTAAGTCCTTTCTTTTCCTTCTCAGTGGCATATCATTTAGCTCTGCAACTTCCTGCTCAGAGCATCTGAAAGAAAATAATCCCAAGGAAGATGAATCGGCATCTTCATACAACCGAGATGGCATGAATGGATAGCATAACTATTGGTTTAAGGTAGCCAGGAGAGAAGGCCTAGTTATTGGCTTCTTTTCAAAACATTCAGACTGAATAATGATCCTGATCTGAAAATGCATCCTAATGAAAAGCTTGTTTCAAAGTAAATTATCAAATCTTTGGCTGCAAACAGCTGTTGTTGTTGGATAGCAACATCTCACAATTGCAGTTAAGAAAGGAAAAGATCTGTGCACAAAAGCTGCCAACCTTTCTGCAAGGGAAAATTTGTCACGAAAAGATTTCAAATGAATTTTTGTTAATACTTCTGAATTGTGATAATTACAAGCATTGACTTCCAAGAAGCAAAAATTAGAGAAACCCTTTTAAATCAAAGTAAATCCCTGTTCTTCTTGGCTGTGATGTCATTTGTGGAGCTGAGGAATAAGAGTCCCTTGGGTAAAGAGCTCGGGCAGGTTTGATGTGGAAAAAGGAAAAGCAGGACAGGGAATGGCCCTGGATGACTAATAGAGCGGTTCTACACAAACGCTATAATGTAGTTCAAAGCTAGCTCGAGGACGAGGTGTCCACAGAATATACACCCTCAATGTGTGCTATAGCACTGATCAAGCCAGAAACATCATGTTTAAAAAACTCACCAGAAAGTCTGGAACAAACCATATAATGCACTGCAGCTAATCAGTATATATTCCTTTCTGGACCCAAAACCAGGATGATTCCAAACAGACATGGATCTCAGTGGACTGGTTTAAAAAAACCCCTGCCTCTTCTAGTGATCAGTCTAGCTGCAGATACTGTAGTTCCTGGGTTTAGATCCGAACTGCAATCATCAGATACTGTGGCAACCATTCCAGCTTCAAACTGATTTCTGGGCTGTTTTTGTAGGCACTGCACAACGAAGCCAGTGTGTTTAAAATCCACTTCCATGCTAGATTATAGTGTCTGTATAGCACTGCTCACTGAGGGCAGTGGATGCCCTCCCCCAACTTGGAATGAGCTAAGAGCTACCTTTTAAACCGTGTGAAAGCAACCTTAGTGATGAGACAATTTCTGAAGTAGCATTTTCAGACACCCATGCACTTTCTGGGTGTTTCTTTAAGACCTAAGGACATCAGTATGCTCCTGATTGCAACAAGGGAGGCTTTGCACTCTCTCGGTTTTGTCCCATTTCTTCCTTAGGGATCAGACTAATCAATCTCTTTCTCTCCTTTTAGGTGGGCTCCTTCTTTATGATAAATCTCTGCTTAGTTGTCATTGCAACTCAGTTCTCAGAGACTAAACAACGTGAGAGTCAATTGATGAAGGAGCAGCGAATCCGCCACCACTCCAATGCAAGCACTTTGGCCAGTTTTTCAGAACCAGGAAGTTGCTATGATGAACTCCTCAAATATCTTGTCTACATCCTTCGAAAGGCCAGCAAACAGGTGGTAGAAATGTACCGAACAACAGGTGTGAAGATGGGGTTGCTCTCTAGTCCAGCAATCAGGAGTAGTGCAGAGAGACAGCCGTGCAAGCATCGACCACAAAAAAGACCATCAGTCCACCATCTCATTCACCATCACCACCACCACCATCACCACTATCACCTGGGCAATGGAAGCCTACAGGCGCCACGTGCCAGTCCTGAAATCAGCGATGTTGACACTAGCTCACTTCACAATGGTGCCAACAGACTGATGATCCCTCTCACAGCCAATCCCCATGCTGCTTCCAGCAATGCTGAATCTGTTCACAGCATCTACCATGCTGACTGTCATTTTGAGCCAATTCACTGCAGATCATCTCTCTCTCAGCCTGGTCTCAGCTTGCCTGGGCCAGAGGTGCTTCCCAGGACTGTGGTTGGTAGCAAGGTCTACCCTACAGTGCACCCAAGTACTTCCCAAGAGCTGCTAAAAGGCTTAGGAGAGCCCACGCTGAACCCCGGGATGAGCACATTGATGAGCCTTAACATCCCTCCAGGACCTTACAGTTCAATGCAGAAACTGCTAGAGACTCAGAGTACTGGTAAGTGTTAAGGTTGGGTTGCAGATCTTACATGACCTTTGTGGTGGAAGGGAGAACTGCTAATTTCCCTATTTTTCTGTTCAGCTGGAACAAACATTGATAAAATATGTGGTTCAAGTAAGGTGATACCTGAATGATCCATTTTGTCCTCCATTCAGAACTATGATGCAATCATCCATCACTATAAAGAATAAAAATACACTGATTTATAAATTAGTTATTAATTGTAGATTATGTTGGGGCTTTTTTGTCCATTGCTTTTTTGCTCTCATGTGACATTGACATTGTAACTTGGTTCAAATTGTGCTTTGGAAACTACCACCTCATTCTATTACAGCAGAGGTCGACAACTCTGGAGAGGCCACTTTAACCAATAGATCTTGGAGAACCAAACACTCTCACAGTCTATTGCCACAACCATCCCAAATGCCCCAAACACCTTTTAGGGACAGGAGGGCATCTTCACCATGTTTTGGGGGCTTCTTGAACTGTTTCGGGCTGAGGATAAACACTTTTAAAATAAGTAGTGATATATCCCTCCCTGTTCATTTTGTGTTTCAAAAATAGCTTCTTCTGGGCCTAAATGGCCTTAGGAAAGCCCAAAACGTGATGGAAATACTTTAGAGGGTATTTTGGGGCAATAAAATGCTTTTTTAAACCTGGGAGTTGGGTGGACAAGAGGCCTTCAAATGTAGATGAAATGCCATCCATACCAACAGGGTATTTCAGACCTTTTTTTTTTTTTTGTGGAATCCAAAAACTTAGTCCAGGGGGGTGGGAGAGGACCTACAGCTCATCCTTGTATTATAGCCAGTGCCAGCAGGAGTTTCCTCTAGCCTCATTGTCTCTTGGAGAGCTTGAGGGCAGGCATCTGTAAAATAGGATCATCCATTGCAAGCAATGACTTCCAAATAGTGTTTCAGGGGAAGCTTCAATTAATATTGAATAATGAGTGCACAGCGGGAGCATGGTAGCTGGCCGGTTTCAGTGTAGTCACTAATTAGTATAGCTTCATATTCCAAGTGGCAAAGAAGCTGACTACTTTCTCTTTAACTGAAGGACCAGATAGACAGGAGTTTTGTGTTCATATAATTTTTTTAGTGTTTTTCCATATTAATGGGGGGAGCCAATATCCCAAATAATGCCACTGTAGTGCTGCTGAAATCGTGTGCAATGGCTTCTCCTGGTGAAACTGCAGTATTCCAAGTAGCTTCCGTGAGCGTGATTCTCTTCCCACCGTTTACACAACTGCACAGATATGGTGAAACTTTTTTTAAAAGTATGAATGTGCTATATAGGAAAGTGGGGTCAGCAGCATTGTGAGGAACAGTATTAGCAGGAACAATAATAAACAAGGCACCATCGAAGTGCTAGTAAAGAGGGAATGTGAAGCTGAAATTTTCAGTATTGCTGTGTTTCTGTTTGCTTTAACAACATGATGGTTGCAACAAACAGCCTTGTGTGATAAAGTCTACAATGAGGCAGCTCTGAATTCTTGGCAGTGTATCATTTGTACACACACAGATGGACAGAGATACACAAACGCTTTCAGAGATGTGGGCTGAACCTCAAAGTGAAACGCTACATATCTTCAAAACTGTAAATCTCCATATGTTTTACTGTGTTAAAGTATGATAATAAGCAGTGCCAGGTATTTCCATCTTTAGGGGAAATTGCTGTTAGAATCAAGATATCACAAAAGTATTAGAGCATATTTCTGAAATTTGGTTCAGGTTCAAACATAAGTCAAATGTGGTTCTAATTAAGGTAAATGAGAAATGTGTGAAGAATTTTCTGATTGGTCTGATGCTTTAAAAAAATAAAGCGAAGGAAATGCTAAGCTTTTGCATGGAAATTGCTACAGTTGGGTCATGCCCTTTTCAGGTTGGAATTCTGCTGAATTGAATGAGTGTATTTTGATTTCCTTTCAGGTCCTTACCAAAGTTCCTGCAAAATTTCCAGCCAATGTGGGAAGTCTGACAATATTTGTAGCCCAGAAAGCTGTCCATACTGCATGAAGACCTTGGCAAACAAACCAGAGCAGACAGACAATGAGACAGGCGATTCAGACAGCGATGGAGTCTATGAATTTACCCAAGATGCTCACTACAGTGATCAGAGGGACCCTCAGCGGTGGAAAACCCAGGGGAAAAATACTTTAAAGCTTCTGGCCTTCTGGAAGGTGGTTTGTGAGACATTTCGGAAAATTGTAGACAGCAAGTACTTTGGCCGTGGAATCATGATAGCTATCCTGATCAATACTCTCAGTATGGGGATTGAGTATCATGAGCAGGTAAGCAAAATCTCAACCATACTTTGGTGGTTATATTCTGACTACAGTAGACAAGCCCCAGTTGTTGGCCTCATAACTCCCTCCTGGTTTGACTTGTAGCTCCAAGAATGGGATTCATACTGTACAGCCTTGATTAATGATGCCCCCCTTTGTTATGCCTTACTTTGCTTAGTGGTGTTTGTTCTCTCTGCCATGAAATGAGGCTGCAGAGTTGCAAGGGCAACAAAGCTGGCAGATCCTGAGGGAGCACTTTGTATGCTGGCTAGTGTGCAGGTCAGCACTACTGAATATCATATGGTTACTCTTGTTGGTTTGGAGTGAGATAAGGCATGGATGTGTGAAGCATGGTCTGGTATGTTTGGTAACAGTCAGGGTCAGTGCTACTGTAAGCCAGTGGAAGACATGTCTGCCTGTAGTAATGGATGTTTGAAGGCAGCCGGTAGATAAAGCAGTGAGCGAGCTGCAACATGATGCTGGCAGATCAAGCTATGCATGCTGTGTCTCTAGCTTGCTGCTTCTGGGTGCAGTAAGAGATTTGGACGCATTATCAATGGTGGCTGGTTAGCATCTGAAAGCAAAGTGGAGGAGAGAACCATCTTTTCCTTTGTCCTTTACTTGTTTGCTGGGTTGTCACTGCAGTGACAAGATGGCAGCTGATACAGAAGGCACAGGAGGTGATTATGGCAGCTGAGAATATCTAAGTGGGGCACTGAAATAATTCTGAGTTTGTATTTGAACATTACAAGAGCTATCCAAGATACTGATTACTATCCACAAAGCAACATCAGCACTTTGGCTATTTTCTTTTAAGTTCAGACTAAACCCTAAAGTAGATTAGTGTCACTAGTGAATGGTAAGCAGCAGCAATCCCTGTGGCCGGAATCAAGCATACTCTCATGAAGCTGGAAATGTTAAATTGCCTGTGTGTGTGTCTATACTGTATATTGTTTGTCTGATGGCATTGAATGTTTACCATATATATGTGCGTTGTAATCCACCCTGAGTCCTCTTCGGAGTGAGAAGGGCGGAATATAAATACTGTAAATAAATTTATAAAAGAATTCCCAGCCTTACTGATGTGGATGACACTCTGGTAAGCGAAACAGAAAGTTTGCAAGTTTTAATGTTACAGAAATAGTAGCAGATTTCCATTAATCTACCACATGCCTTAAGACTATTTGCTTATGTTAATCAATCATTTATATTTGATTTTGTAATAGCTACCTTGCAAACAACATATCATGAAATATGCAAACTGTAACATAAAGTCAGTACTGTAAGTGCACGCTTTGATTTTTCTCTTTTTATTCGCTTTTTAATAGCAGTCTTTGTCATATAATTTGGCTGATTTGATGGTATCTTCTCCCACTTAAAGCTGTCTTTGCTCAAGTCAATCATTTTGTGGGAAATATAGTTACTTAGAAGTATGTTTGATGGAACAAGCAGTTTGTATGACCAAAATCAAAAATATTCACACTAACTGCATTCTGTTACTGTCAAGTGGCGCATGTGGTGTGAAACATGCTCAGATTTCCATAGGTTTGTGTCAGGGCTGTTCCTTCTAAAAGGATGAATCAAAGACATTTCCTCCTAGTTCTGTCAAACTTGATACCACACCCCCCAATGTCACATTTATTTTCTGTTGTTTCCTGATCAAATTCCTAAATTTTCAGTAAATTTGATTTGTAGAGTGTACTGCAATTTTTCAATAGATTCATTGCATTGGTAAGGGTCTCAGAATTGTAAGTTCAAAAAAAACCTGAAAATAGGTGCCACCAACCTGGTCTCATGTCTATTACAAATTCAAGATGCTTGAGCACATATATTCTAAGCCTCTTCTTCATTGAGGAAAAGAGGTCCAAAGATGGATCTGATTCCCTCATTGTAGTAGATCTGTCAAATGTACATCATGTAATATCTGCCAATGTTAATTTGGGTCCTGCTGAGATTTCTAAATGCGTCATTTAAGTATTGGTTATCAGACTCAACTTCCTGGATTGGGGGCACTGGCTTTAGAAACCAGAATTTGGGGAAGTAAGAGCTTTTCATGTCTTTACGGAGGCCGTTTTGCAGATTACAAAATATGCGAGTGGCAATCTTAGCTTTCCAACAAAAATGCCTATATTCTATAAATGATTGCTGCAATGAGAAATACAGGCTAAGTATCCCTTATCCAAAATTAATTTGGTTTGTATTTTTGTGGGAGCAAAACCTAATGTGAACTTCCCAGGCCAATGTGTGACCCAGAATATCAACTTCCCAACATTTCAGAATATTATGATACAATGCAAAGATAAATAAGGACATTGTAGAAAGCAGAAAAAGATAGATGCAGTCACTGGGAATCATGCACCTTCTCAATAGCTCCCTGTCCAGTTGTCCATTCAAAATATCCCGGTATTCTGTCCATTAAATAAAAAAGAAACTAAGTTGCACACCTCTGCAAGTAATATGTAGCTTGCTCTTACACTACAGAGGGTTTCAGAAAACTAAACTTGTACAGGCATCCCCAAGTTACAACCATCTGACTTACAAATGACTCATAGTTAAGAGTGGGGGTGAAACAACAAGATGTGAGGGAAATCTTCCCCTCAGAAGGGAAATTCACTTCTGAAAGAGTTATCATGGGGAAAAGGTATTTCTGCTGAAGCTTTCTCACCAATCCTTGTTTTCACAATGAGCCATTTTTTTTTTCCAAAATCCAATTATTACAGGGACAGAAAGTGAGGTGAAATCTTCTCAACAGGAGCATGGACAGCAAAACAAACACCACAGGGGTGTTAGCCCTTCCCTATGCTATCTGAAGCATGTGTGTGTGTGTGTGTGTGTCCATGTATGTACAGTAGAGTCTCCCTTATCCAATATAAACGGGCCAGCAGAACATTGGATAAGCAAATATGTTGGATAATAAGGAGAGATTAGGAAAAAGCCTATTAAACATCAAATTAGGCTATGATTTTACAAATTAAGCATCAAAACATCATGTTATACAAATTTTAAAGAAAAAGTAGTTCAATACACAGTAATGCTATGTAGTAATTACTGTATTTACGAATTTAGCACCAAAATATCACGATGTATTGAAAACATTGACTACAAAAATGCGTTGGATAATCCAAAACGTTGGATAAGCGAGTGTTGGATAAGTGAGACTCTACTGTATATGTATATGTATGTATTTGGTTGGAGCTAATTTTTAAAAATTTACCTGTTCTGACTTACAAACAAATTCAACTAAAGAACAAACCTACAGAACCTATCTTGTTTGTAACTTGGGGACTGCCTGTACTGTGCTTGTTTTGTGTGGCCAACAATTCACTTGTGCTATGAGAAAAATTCACTGAATTTTCCTCATAGGCAGGCATGGTAGAAAGCATGCCATTCTGAACATATTGGGACTTCCAGACATGTTGGACTGCAATGGTTATCTTGGCTGGGAATGATGGGAGGTGCCATCCAATGTATTACATTAGTGAAGGATGACGTGCAAGGCCAAATTGTCTTACTTTTTTTAAAAAAATTACTTCATTCCTAGTTTTGTTTTGTTCCGAGGCATTTGATGCTGCTGTGCACAGTTACCTCAATTCTATTTTTTGCAGCTAGCTTTCTGTGTCAGATTGGTAGTTGCCAACTAAATTCTGCAGGTGGAATTGCTAATCCTGATGCCATTCTGGTATATTAACGCCTCAGTGGCTCTACATTGTGGGGGCTGAGGCACACTTGGTGTGCTAAATGTGTCCCTTCGAGCCAACATGTTTCTGGAAACCTTAATGCAATGTGGCTGAGTAACCTTTGTTTTCATTATGCCTTAAATGGAGAGACACTCTTTTGGCCTACCACACACATCTCCCACATGCTGCTTGACCTTCATTTGGTGACCTTACTCAAGCTAAATCTCCATAGTCAAAAGAAGGATTGACTGATTGCTTCAGAAATGTATTAATTCTTTCAAGAATAATACCAAGAATATCATTTCTTTGGAGCCTGAGGGAAACTAGAAAACCTGATGCAAAGTTCACACTCTACAGTTTTGATCGTTGAAAGCACAGGTGGAAATGTCATCTCTGTATAAGTTGGCTATTGCTTCCTGCAGTGGGAACACAGCACCACTCCTCTTCCTTCCTGTTATCCCTCTTCCATGCAAAATAAATTGACTAGCAACATTGCACAAAGGAGATAGCAATAATGGCCAAGGTATTTTGCTCAGAGTGATGATATGTTGTTTTCACCATAAGAAGGCCATTTCAGAGGGACAGAGGCCTTTTGGGGGTTAGCTCCTTTAGTATGGTGTGCCTAAGAATGTGGACAAAAGATGACTATGTGATGAACCTTGGGGGATATTATGCTGGGAGGAATCTTGGGCTCAGGCAAGTTGTTAAATGAGTATTTTTTGAGTTTCTAAGTGCTGGCTTTAAAAAAATAATAGTATCATTATAGAGAGTGTAATGTCCCAGTTTCCCCCCAAACTCTCTTAGTGAATAGTGGATGTTGAATCCCATTTTATTCATTCATCTGATTAAAGTGGCAGAAGAGAAGAAGATGTGTTTTTTTCTGTAAACTCCTGCGGCTTACAGTGTGCAGTTTCATAATCTGACAGTTATGAGATAGGGAATTAGAGTTGAGAATTGATGGCTCTGGTCTTTCTGCTGCGATTATAAATGGTGAATGTGACCTTTCCTCTTAAACTTAAGAGCAAACAAATCAGTTTTGCTAAATGTATCTTCATTGTTGAGTTGTTTAAAAACAAATGAAGGCTCTTTAAAGCACTTGACTTTATTAGTTTTTATATTAGGCTTTCTTGCTTTCTTAATGCATATTTATGGCCTTGGGCAATTCCACACACATACAAGATCTTGGCTTTGTCAGTTATACGAAGCTGAAGAATTTGCCATCTCAGATGCTGGTGTTAAGCCATCACAATTGTAATACTAAATAGTAGTGGTTTGCATCACAAGAAACAGAAATCATGATAGCTGCCATGAGCATTGACAATCATGTGCCCTCAATTCGGGTTGACCAGACAATATTAAGCTGGTAAGAGACAATGTGGTTGCACTTCCTTTTCTCCACATTTTCAAGCCAGTGCACATAATCTAGATCGTACACTCAAGTAACGAAATTGAAATGCATATCAGACTTTGCACTTTGCATAATGGTTCCCATCCAAAACATTAATTCAAAACAAATTATGTAGAAAAATGTGAACAAGAAGAAGGTGAACAAAACTATGCACAATAGAAATCACAATAAAAATACATAATATACAAGAGCATGCATTAGTAAAAAAAATCCCTTAATACATACATGAGAAATGCATATAATTTGTGTGTACTTTTATTTTCATAAAATTGACCAGAACCAAGCCAAAACAAACCTAAGTTCAGAAAACAGAGAGGAAGTGAAATTGACTGATGGGCAAATGGTTCATTATCACTTCCTCTCTGTTTTCTGAACCATTGATGCTAATGGTACAACATAGAGACTAATGCAGATGCCTATTACAAATTAAATTTCTAAGAATGGGTAGCATCGTCTCTTCTTAGTCTGTGCCATTTTTGCGTGCATTTGCTTACAGATCTGTTCCACACAGTTTCTGAATTGCTCAGGAGGTTGTAAGTTTTAATCCACACAAACATTTGTCTTTCAGTACAAATTGTATAACATGTTTTCCTGTAAACACATGCTTCTAAACAACAAAAAAGAACCCAGTGTCACCAGAAAGACTAACAGGTTTCTCTAGCACAGGCCTATGTGGGCTGCAGTTCACAAAATCTTTATGACAATAAAACTTGTTAGTCTAAGGTGCTGTTAGATTCTTGTCATTTGTGCTAGCTCCCTGTCCTGTCCCATGCTTTTCATTATATGTCATCTTTAAGTACATATTTTAAATGCTTTTAAATATATCTTTCAAGTTGAGGGCTACATCAGAACATTCAGGACATTCAGGACATATGGGGCCGGGCTGTGGCGCAGGCTGGTTAGTAGCCAGCTGCAATAAATCACTATGACCAAGAGGTCATGAGTTCGAGGCCAGCCTGTGGTGGAGTGAGCACCCGACCATTAAAATAAAAAATAGCCCTTCTCATTGTTGACCTAAGCAACCCAAAAGATAGTTGCATCTATCAAGTAGGAAATTTAGGTACCACTTATATGTGGGGAGGCTCATTTAACTAATTTACGACACCTTTAAAAAATCGTCCACCAATGTTTGGAATGAGGAAGTCGGCATCACAGTGGATGATGAAGCAGCTGCTCCCCTTGTGGCCGGAATCGAGCATCCCCTCAGGAAACTGGAAGCTGGAGAAGGTTAAATTGCTTTTGTCTCTATGTTCATATGGCATTGAATGTTTGCCTTGTATGTGTACATTGTGATCCACCCTGAGTCCCCTTTGGGGTAAGATGGGCAGAATATAAATACAGTAAATAAATAAAATAAATAATATGAAACCTGGTGGATGATTGAGAACTTTCATACAGGAATCGGTGAGGAGCAGATGGCCATACTGGAATTTACAAAGGTGTAATTCTTGAGGCTTCCCTCCTGTTCAGCAGCAAGTCTGTGTTTTATCTCAAATTTATTAACAACTTTCAGAAATGTGCTGTTAGGAGTTTGTGCTGATACTCATTTGATACCCATCATCATGTAGGTAATTATTGTAAGGTGTTAACATTATTGTTCTGAAAGACCAAGCATGCTTTGGGAGCAAATGAGGTGGATCCTTAGAACAGCATTCACAGCTCTGGCTGTGGACTCTGGAACAGGGAGACACAGGTGCTAGAGACCTCAAATAACCATGCAACATTGGAGAACCAAGACTCTTGTATGGTTGAGCCTCTTCAAGGGTGATCAAATAATAATTACAAGCACCTTATCAAAACACATAAGAGATAAATGCAGTTGCTACTTCCAAGTATGCTTCCATTTCCTTGTTCCTTGTGAAGCTGGCACTCAACTGCTCCCAAAGCTCCTCCTATTCATGATGTATTTCTTTCCAGATCTTTTGACCTTCATGGTCTCACTGAATCCTGGGTTCCTGCCCATAATATCTTTTCTTTAGCTGCCCTATCTGTTGGAAGGCTCTCTCCCCCCCCCCCCCCATTAAAGTCAACATGGTTGGTTTCTCAGATTCAGATGTTTTTGTTTACTTAACTCAGCTTTTATTTTCAACTCTTGATATTTTTGTCCCCTTTTCAATATGCAGTTTCTTCTACAGTGTCTTTTGTTTCTCACACTGTGCCAAGATCATGCTGATTTTTTCTTTAGGTGTTGTCAAAATCTTCTAGTGAGACCTTAATTCATGTCTTGGTCATTTCCCATCTTGATTAATTAGTCTTTCAATTGGTTTTCCATTATCTCACCATAGTCCTGTGGTTTCCCTTTAACATTAGGCTGTGAAAATTCTCTTCTTGACCAATTGTTTTGATTGTGCTACCCCATTTTTGGTATCTTTTAATTGCTTACCCATTCTAAGATTCAGTATAAGAGTTGTGATCATGTTCAAAGCCCTCCATAACCTAGCTACCCCTCCCTATCTTTCAACCCATTCTTCTTTTTACCAGCCTGCTCAAGATCTGCTTTCTAGGAACTCTAGGTTTCTTACTCAACCAAAAGTTTCCTCTTCCTTGGCTCTGCTTTGTCCTTTTTCACTTTTTGTGCCATTTCTTGGACTTGCCTCTCTGCATATTTGCAGCCTGCTCTTTCCTCTGTTATTATTATTTTTTTAAAAAACTTCTTTGTTTTTAGATTTTGGATTTGATTAAATGTATTTGTCATTTTGGTTTATATTATACTGTATTTTGGCAATGCCCACTATTTGTTGTTGTTTTAATTATGAAGTGTCACGTGTGTTGATGGCACTATGTAAATAATTTATACTGTAATGATGATGAAAAAGAATAAGATGCCATTGAACGCATGCTATTGTTTCCAAAGCTCTTCTAGCACCCAGGTCTGATACATTTTGGGAAGCATTTTAGAAAGTATTGCCCATTATTTCTGAGTATGTCACTAATGAGTCATGAACAGCCTGCAAGAAAAACATTAAAAAGAGGAACATCTCAGTACATTCATTTTTAGGAAGTTAGCTATTCAGCAGAAGGACCTGTCATAATTGCTTAAGGCGTCACATAAGCCATCCTTAAACAGGTTTTATAATAAGAAGAAATTGGGGGTTTGATATTAATAGAAGTCAGTAGCAGATTTCACTCACATTTTAGATTTGCTACCTGTTTTTAAAATGAGGATGTATCTTACTGAGAAAGAAATGCAAGAGTTATATTAGCAGAAGGAAACATAAATGCATTTAGATGCAGCTGTATTGATCCACAATGCCCAGGCCCATGCAACGGGAATTAATGGTATGCTTGCTCTCTGTATCATCTATGGAAGAGCACTGATATCCCTGACATCCTACACATCAGTCTACATAACATTCAGCAGCTCTGCCTCTCAGAGAGCTAAAGGACCTTGACCTCACCAATTATTTGGAACACAGAAACTCCTACCATGCTGAGAATCAATTGATCTGATGACACAGTTATTTCAGCCAGAGCTAAAACTAGCCTCCAATAGTACCCTAGAGATTGGATGAAACATTATTGGATATATGGCAGAGATCCCATTAGGGCAAACAACCTGGTAATAGGAAGAAACTGTAAAAAGCAGCAAATAAACCAGTCATTTCCAGTTTAATCTCAAATAAGTAAGCAAAGAGATTAATTAGGGTCCTGAAGAAACAACCTGCAGTGGGATGGGGAGGGAATAATTATTACCGAAATAGTTATCATTATCATCGCAGGGGAAGACAAATAGTAAAAAGACATGCAGTTTAAAGAATGTTGCAGGACTAGCCCCCACACATCAATCAAAAGCAGAAAACATCAGCCAAACAAAAAGGTGGAAGGCAAGCTCAAATAACTGCTTGCTGCATTTGAAAAAAGACATTGGTTTCTGAGCACTGGTTTTCTGCAACAGATATCTACGGCCCCTTCCACACAGCTGAATAAAACCCCACATTATCTCCTTTGAATTGGAATATGTGGTAGTGTGGACTCAGATAATCCAGTTCAAAGCAGATATTGTGGGATTTTCTGCCTTGATATTTTGGGTTATATGGTTGGATGGAAGGGCCCTACATTACTTTTCTGTCTTACTAAAGCTTTACCTCTATCATTCATTTTAGTTACCCTTGATTCAGGCCTGTAGCCAATGAGGGGGAGGGGTTAAGGGTTCAACCCTCCCTCCCCCCCCCAAAAAAAACCATTTCAGGTTTGAAAAAACTGCTTTACTCATGAATTGATTAACCAGTTAAACTTCATAAGTAAAACAGGTTTTTTTTAACCTGAAACATTTCGGGGGGGGGGATCCTTAACGCCCCCCCCCCCTCCCCGGCTACAGGCTTTCTTTGATTACTGAACTGTTTGATTTCAAGCATGTCTATCAAATCAAGTTAGGCCCATAAGCAGGACTTTAGGAACTATACAGCCAGATACCTCCTTGCTTAAAAAATAGGTAGTTCCTTCACTGTCACTCATAAAAAGGAGGAAGATGAGCAGGAAGGATGAAATATATGGATTTAATACAGCAGGAGTTGTGAACTACTGCTGGTAAGCTATTGTTCAAAAGACTAGAAAAAAGTAATTTAATAGAAGGGCATTTCTAACAGCAGCAAAACCTCTACAAAGGATGCTTGACACTAAATGATAGTTAATGTGCACACTCAGTTTGCAAAATACCAGCATAACCTTTTTTGATGCACTTTGTAAGCCCATTTAAGAGTTTTAATGCTTAATCCTTAGTGCACCAAACAGCAAGCGTCTTGAGCAGGTGCTATACGAATGTTGGAAAGTTCTCACTAAGTAACATTTAAACCTAATAACCACTCCATCTGTGCGCCTAGATGTAAAGAAAACGTGCTTGCAAAATGAATAAGAAACTGGTAGATCAACAGAAGAATTCAAGATTTTCTTTCTTTGTAAAAATATGGGCTAGTCCTGTAACAGTAGTACTTTATGCACAGGGATGCTTAAGATGCAAGGAGCCTTTGTCTGCAACAGACCAGCACTGAGCATCCAGGTAAAACATTGGGCATCTCGGTTGCATGAAGAGGCAGGCAGCAATTTTTGAGGTATAAGTACAATAGGTAAAGATAAAGGTTTCCCCTTGACATTGAATCTAGTTGAGTCCGATTCAGAGGGGGGGGGGGGGGTAGGTTCTCATCTCCATTTCTAAGCTGAAGAGCCAGCGTTTATTTATTTATTTATTTCAATTATTTATACCCTGCCCTTCTCACCCGAGGGGACTCAGGGCGGCTTACAAGTGGCAATTGATGCCGTTACACTGATATACAATGAACTAAAATGTTAAAACAGTTAAAACAGTCATAAAATACAATATACAAAGTTTAAAACAATGCAAAGTGCTTATGCCATTCATCCACCAGACCTTATATACAAGAGCCGTAATTCAGACCGCGTCGAAGCCAACACATGCTTATTCTTCAAATGCCTGCATACATAGCCAGGTCTTCAGTTTTTTTTCTGAACGCCAAAAGGGATGGAGCCTGCCGAATGTCACTGGGGAGGGAGTTCCACAGCCGGGGAGCCACCACCGAGAAGGCCCTGTCTCTCGTTGTCAGTAGACATAGAATAGTAGAGTTGGAAGAGGCCTCATGGGCCATCCAGTCCAACCCCCTGCCAAGAAGCAGGAAATCGCATTCAAAGCACCCCCGACAGATGGCCATCCAGCCTCTGCTTAAAAGCCTCCAAAAAGAGCCTCCACCACACTCTGGGGGAGAGAGTTCCACATCTTCTAGGTCATGAGGTTGGCATGAATGCATGGAGTGCTGTTACCTTCCCACTGGATCTACTCAAATTTGCATATTTTTGAACTGCTAGAAGCTAGGACTAATGACAGGAGCTCACCCTGCTCTGCAAATTCGAACTGCCAACCTTTCTATCAGCAGAGGGTTTAACCCACTGCGCCACCGCTGCCCCAATAGTACAATCCAAACTCCAAAAAATATTTCTTGTCTCAATCTGTATTAAAGAAAATTTCTTGTTCACTATTTCAGAGTTAAAACTTGAGATATAGAGACAGTTCCTGATGATGTCGCTAATTATCATAAAATATTTTGGAGAAGATAGTGATGAGAATGAAGATTAGGCTTGATCAACAGGATAATAAAAACTGACAGGGTAACCCTATCTATGCATTTGCAAAAGGAAGACATTTTGAATTTAATATGAAATGCTTATATATTCCAGTCTTGGTTTTGAGAATTTCTTTGAAGAGACATTAGAGAAAGCCAGGAGAATTGGAGAGAAAGCAGAAAGAAAAGGAGAGAGACAAAAGAAAAGGATAGAAGGGAAGCAAAAAAAAAAAACTTAGCCAAGAATTGCAAGTGGGAGAAGGGGGAAAAGTAATGAGAAAAAAAGAAGAAGAAGACATTTAGTCAGGAGCTGTGAAGAGAGTCAGGGCCCTTATACTTCCATATAATCCAGAATATCAAGGCAGATAATCCACATTGTTTGCTTTGAACTGGTTTATCTGAGTCCACACTGCCACTGTGGATTTTATACAGCTGTATAGAATAGACCTCAGAAGAAAAGAGAGGACAAAAAGAGAGACTAGGGAACCAGAGAGGTGATGAGTGCAGGAAGGAGATGCAAGGAAGGGGGAAAGGAAGAGAGAGACAAAAGGGAAAGAAAAGAAACTCGAGTAAGAATTGTATTCAGGAGAAAGGAAAATAAGGAAGAGGATGTAAAGGGGAACAAAATTGGAGTAGGAAACAAGAGAAGATGGCCAAAACCAAGAGTTATGGAAAAATAGAGAGGAAAAAAGGTGCAGGGAAAAGGGGGGGGGGGGAGGGAAAGAAGACATTTAGCTGAGAGTTGTAGTATGGCAGAAAAAATGGGATGAGAAAGAGAATAATGAAATCCAAAATTAAGAGGGAGAAAGGAATCTCACTCCTGAACAGAGATGAAAAGAGATTACTCTCACTCAGAGTTCACCATAATCATAGCAAAAGACTGTTGACTTTTCAGCCCTTTAGGCTTGAATAAGAAAGGTGGGAACAAACTGAATGGCATGCAGCTGCAGCTGCAGCATGCTTCTATTTTTCCTTCAGGTATGCCAAGGTTTATGCCCAAAAGGGCAGTTTTTAAATAAGTTAGTGACTAAATTAAATACCTTAAAATCTCCTATACAAGGTCCTTGCGAATTAACCCTAGCGAGAGACAGTGAGAGACAGGGGAATAATAATTAAATTAGTGGCAGTTCTTTGAATCTTGAAAGTTAAATCAGGGCTTTAGTAGTAGGCTAGGAATGCAGATATATTTTCTGTTGCACTATACTAATTTATTTCATATTATTAATAAGCACTTACTTTTTTATAATGCAAATAACTGTTTTGTCCACACATGATGTTCTATTGATTATCCCGTCACTTCCAATAATACTGGGATGGCAATTTATATTAGTGATATTTTTCTCTCCTTCTGACGACGTCATTAAAACATTGCCAGAGCCAAAGAGCTGCATTGCTCACTCTCTTCCCTTCTGTTGTCCATGTTGTTCAGGTCTCCTTAGCATTGCTGTGGATGTTAGCTTAAGTCGCTGAGTTTTTGATAAGGATTCACAGTCTCCTGCAAGTCTCTCATTCATAGAATCACCAGTCAAAACTGATTTGATAGCACGAAACAATAACACTATGTGGGTGTGCAAATGCACACACCTATTTTGTTCCTTAATATTAGTTTTCTGCTTGTTTCTATCTGGATCCTCTCAACATGCATGAAGACAAAGGACCTCATCACATTGAGCCAGAGAAGCAAGAAGACAGCAGGGGACAGCGACGAAAATCGTGGGGTAGTATCACACTGTGTTCCTGTGATGACCCATGGGCCTTGTAGTCCTGCTCATGACATTGTGATGCCTGATGAAGAAGAAAACTTGGGTTTTTTACCTTCCCAGTCAGAACTGGATTCTTCCCAGACAGATTCTTCCCAGCCAGATCTGGGAACCTTGCACCTGCAAGAGGGTTATGTTCCAGAAGTATGTCAAACAAACACTGAGGCTACATCTCCTGTGTTTTCTCGCCATGAGTTTTGTAAACAACAGAGAGGTTTGGAAGCGGCCTCGCGCAGGAGTGCTAGAATAATTGCTAAGAATTTAGCCAATTAAGCCTGCTTTCCATGAGAATCTTTAAGGAGTCAAACATCTGGTCTCAGAGATTAGCTTTCGTTTCTGGTTCCCAGAGAACTGCTCTCGGCGGGAAAGTTAGACTCTATATAGGTGTTTTACCCGCGGAGTAACTTTGCGGAGTCAATTCGTCAGCCTCCGGAGCGAGTTGTGTCTGGACAGCGCGCTCCGATCCAAGCCTTGTTCCTGTTCAAGCCTTGTTCTTGTTTTCAAGCCTTCGCTCCTGTTTCCCAGCCTTGTTTACCTACGGACCTTGCCTCGCCTTTCAGGACTAAACCTTGCCTTGTTTCACGGATTTTACCAAGTAATTCCACGGATCTTGTTCTTGTTCCTTGTTACCTTGTGCCACGATTCAAGCCTTGTTTTCAAGTATCAAGTTAATTCCTAGCCTTGCTCAAGTTCATGGACTAAAGGACCTTGTCATCTCCCCTCACTTTGCCTGGCAAAGTGAGTGTTTCGGTTATTGGATTACAACTTTGGACCTTAATATTTCATATTGGACATTGTTTCTTTGGACTAATTTTGACCTTTCCTGAAAGGTCTGCTTTTGGACTAACTTTTACATTTGCTTTTATTAACTTTATATATTTCCTTAATAAAGATATTAGATAGAATCTGGCCTCTGCGTATGGTTATTGGTGCTCTGTAGCCTGGGTCGTGACAGTTTGACTCCGCCACCCTAAGCACCAATTAACCTCGGCCAGAATGTCTACCGGAGCCGGACCTGGACCGGGCGGCCAGCCGATTACCTACACCATCGACAAGGATGAGGTGGACCGAATCCGTGATAAGCTCAATGCACAGGATGGGGAAATAAAGGGTTTGAAGGAACGCGGAATTCGTCTTCCGGCCATGGCGTTGCCAACCAAGTTTACTGGAGAAGCTTCTAAGGTTCATGTTTTCCGTCGCCAATGCCAAGCTTATCCAGAGGCCCGTGCTGCTGAGTTTCCCCAAGAAGACATCAAGGTGGCGTGGGTTTACAGTCTTCTAGACGGGCCAGCGGCCAACTGGGCGACGGCACTGTTCGACCAAGCCTCTCCACACCTAAGATCAGCGCAACGCTTCTTGGACCACCTTAAGGAGACTTGGGGAATCGAGGACAATTTGGAGGCAGCCGGTCACAAACTCCGCCGCCTCTTCCAAGGAGACAGACCCATGTCTCAGTACATAGCCGAGTTCCGAGTGCTGGCCCACAACACCGGCTGGAACGATGTTGCCCTCAGAGGACAATTTCGGGAGGGTCTCAACATTGAAATGCTGGAGGAAATCTCCAAGGTGGATCCTCCCCAAACGCTTGAAGCACTCATCGATCAATGTTTACGGGCTGAAGTCATGATTGCCAACAGGAAACAGTGGGTACGAGGCCAGAGCGGTAGAGCTGGGGTAAAACCCCCCGCTCCCGCCAGCGTTCAGCCGCGTCCAGTGTGGAGACCCCCACCACCATCCCCATACCCCAGAGGGAGCGAGGAGGTGCCGATGCAGTTGGGCAATGTGCGTCCCAGATTAGATGCCGCCGAGAAGGCCCGCCGCCAACGCCTAAATCTCTGTTGGTATTGCGGAAATGGGGGCCACTTCGCCAGAGAGTGCCCAGCCAAAGGGAAGCCCGCCGCCCGTCTTGTGGCGGCGTCCTCCACGGAGACGAAGGCGTCTGAGGCGGCTGGCACACAGCCGGCGGGGGAAGCCAACGACCGGGCGTAGAGAGGCTCGCCAACCCGGTCAAGAAACCCATTCAAGAGCCGCCAACCGGGGTCCTGTTCCTTCTAGTGGTCACCTTATGGTCAGCAAAAAAGGGACCCGTCATGATCCACGCCATGATAGACTCAGGAGCTACCAACAATTTCATTGATAGAGAGTATGCCGACTCTCTGGGATTACAATATCATGACTTCAAGAATGCCCGTGTGGTGCAAGCCATCAATGGCCGCCCTCTCAAGACGGGCCCCGTAAGCCAGTGGTCGGAACCCACCAGGATGTGGATAAGGGAACATATGGAAGAGATTTCCTTCTTTGTTACCGAGGTTCCCCATTTCCCTGTGATTTTGGGGATTCCATGGCTGACACTTCACGACCCAAGCATCTCCTGGTCCAACAGAGAACTGCAGTTTGCTTCAAGGTACTGCCAAAACCATTGCCTCGTAGCCAAGGTCTGCCATGCCACAGACACCGAGCCCATTATCACCTTGCCAAAGAAGTACTCCGAGTATTGGGATGTATTCAATGAAAAAGAAGCCGAAAAATTACCCCCACATAGACCTTATGACTGTGCCATTGACTTGGTGGAGGGGGCCCCGATCCCGCGAGGGCATCTCTACTCCCTGACTGAACCAGAGCAAGAAGCTCTCAGGGAATTCATAGAGACAAACCTTCGCAAGGGATTCATCAGACCCTCTCAATCCCCAGCCGCCTCCCCAGTGATGTTTGTGAAGAAGAAGTCAGGGGAATTACGCTTGGTGGTGGACTACAGAGCATTGAACAATATCACTAAGCGGAACAGCTATCCCCTGCCCTTAATCTCGGATCTACTAGACCGACTTCGAGGAGCCAAGGTCTACACCAAGCTGGACCTACGGGGGGCTTATAATCTAGTTCGCATCAGAGAAGGGGACGAGTGGAAGACCGCCTTCCAGACTAAATTCGGATTATTCGAGTCCCGAGTTATGAATTATGGTTTATGCGGAGCTCCCGCAACGTTCCAGCATTTTGTCAATGACATTTTTCAGGACTATCTAGATCGGTTCTTGATCATCTACCTGGACGATTTTTTGGTGTTTTCTAGATCACAATCAGAACATGAGAACCACGTTAAAATGGTGTTACAACGATTGCGGGATCATGGACTTTATGCCAAGCTGGAAAAATGCGCTTTTGATCTACAAGAGGTAGATTTCCTGGGGTACCGCATCTCGCCTCTAGGGCTCTCCATGGACCCGACAAAAGTTTCAGCAGTATTGGAATGGCGGGCGCCAACCAACAAGAAAGAGGTGCAGCGATTCTTGGGGTTCGCGAACTATTACCGCAAGTTCATTCCAGATTTTGCCCGCTGGTCTGACCCAATCACCAGCTGCATCCGTGGGAAACAGCCCTTCCGCTGGACTGATCAAGCAGAGAAAGGGTTCCAGCAACTAAAGAAATTATTCACATCCCAGCCAATCCTTCAGCATCCAGATCCTGAAACCCTTTTTGTGGTGCAAGCGGACGCCTCTGATGTGGCAATTGGGGCTGTGCTCCTACAACCGGTGGGAGATCACCTCCATCCTTGTGCCTATTATTCTCGTCAACTAACCGCACCAGAGAGGAACTATACCATTTGGGAAAAAGAACTATTAGCCATAAAGGCAGCTTTTGAAACTTGGAGACATTGGCTAGAAGGGGCCAAATTTCCCATTGAAGTCCACACTGATCATCGGAATCTAGAACATCTAAGAACTGCCCGCAAGCTAAATCAGAGGCAGCAACGTTGGGCTTTATTCTTTGAACGTTTCAACTTCCAGATTCATTATGTGACCCCAGCCCAAACCAAGCAAGCAGACGCCCTGTCACGTAAACCGGAATACGCTGCAGGACGCAAAGAGACCTTTGAATCCCAACTACTACAACCCGAGAACTTTGCCACGCTCACAGTGGGGAACACCAAATCCACTCCCATTGATTCAACTCCCTCTACTCCAGGACCCATCTGTGCTCAAGAAATCAGGGCTAGTCAGCAAGCAGATGCCTGGGCGCAGGACCAACTTCGTCAAGGTCTGCATTTTCCCTTTTCGCTTAAAGATGGACTGCTTTGCTATAGAAATCATGCTTATATCCCACCCGGACCGGGCAGGGAAAAAGCACTTCGTCTGTGTCATGACTGCAAACCAGCAGGGCATTTCGGACTATTTAAAACCATGCATCTGATCCTAAGAGATTTCTGGTGGCCCAAGATCCGCAAAGATGTGGAAAAATATGTCAACACCTGCCCAGTATGCCAGCGCTCCAAGATAAGAAGGGAGAAGCCCTCAGGGCTTCTACACCCCCTTCCTACCCCATCTCGCCCATGGGAAATAATTTCTGCGGATTTTATCACTGACTTACCACCTTCCTGTGGATTCACCACGATCCTAGTGGTGGTGGACCTTTTCACCAAGTTAGCCCATTTCATTCCCTGTGAAGGCCTTCCCACGGCCAAAGAGACTGCAGATTTATTCCTCCAACATGTTTTCAGACTACATGGATTGCCCAAGAGTTTGGTCACAGACCGTGGATCCCAATTCACCTCTCGTTTCTGGAAGGCACTACAAAAACTATTGGGCATAGACTCTCGTTTATCTTCAGCTCATCATCCCCAAACGGATGGGCAAACGGAGCGCACCAATGCCACTTTGGAACAGTACCTTCGCTGTTATGTAAACTACCAACAGGACAATTGGGCTTCTCTGTTACCACTGTCGGAGTTTGCCTACAACAATGGAGTCCAGGCTTCTACAAAAGAAACGCCGTTCTTTGCAAACTACGGCTTCCATCCGCGTTTCTTTCCCCCTGTCATTGAAACTTCAGAAGTTCCCGCAGCAGAAGATTGGCTGCAGGAACTCACAGCGGTGCAACAACTTTTGCTCCAGCAACTGGAACAAGCCAAGGAGGACTATAAACGTCACGCGGACAAACATCGCCAGCCGGGCCCCGAAATCAAGGTAGGAGATCGGGTTTTTCTGTCCACTCGCTTTTTGCCCTCCCATCGCCCTTGCCGGAAGTTAGATGCCCGTTTCATTGGCCCCTATCCAGTGGTGGCGCAATTAAACCCCGTGACTTTCAAACTCCAACTTCCGCGTTCAATGCGCATTCACCCAGTGTTTCACCGCTCCCTGCTCCTTCCGGCGGATGGTGTGCGGCCAGATGTAGACCGGCCGGCCCCCGTCCCTATTTTGGTGGATGGGGAGGACGAGTTCGAGGTTCAGGACATTTTGGATTCTCGCTTTCACCGCCGCCGCCTGCAATATCTCATTGACTGGGTGGGTTTTGGCCCTGAGGAACGCTCTTGGGAAGACGCCTCCACAGTCCATGCTCCTGATCTAACCCGTCGCTTTCATCAGACCTATCCCGCCAAGCCACGACCTCGCGCCTCGGGGAGAGAGTCCCAGTTTGGGAGGGGGCTTGAGGAGGGGGATAGTGTGATGACCCATGGGCCTTGTAGTCCTGCTCATGACATTGTGATGCCTGATGAAGAAGAAAACTTGGGTTTTTTACCTTCCCAGTCAGAACTGGATTCTTCCCAGACAGATTCTTCCCAGCCAGATCTGGGAACCTTGCACCTGCAAGAGGGTTATGTTCCAGAAGTATGTCAAACAAACACTGAGGCTACATCTCCTGTGTTTTCTCGCCATGAGTTTTGTAAACAACAGAGAGGTTTGGAAGCGGCCTCGCGCAGGAGTGCTAGAATAATTGCTAAGAATTTAGCCAATTAAGCCTGCTTTCCATGAGAATCTTTAAGGAGTCAAACATCTGGTCTCAGAGATTAGCTTTCGTTTCTGGTTCCCAGAGAACTGCTCTCGGCGGGAAAGTTAGACTCTATATAGGTGTTTTACCCGCGGAGTAACTTTGCGGAGTCAATTCGTCAGCCTCCGGAGCGAGTTGTGTCTGGACAGCGCGCTCCGATCCAAGCCTCGTTCCTGTTCAAGCCTTGTTCTTGTTTTCAAGCCTTCGCTCCTGTTTCCCAGCCTTGTTTACCTACGGACCTTGCCTCGCCTTTCAGGACTAAACCTTGCCTTGTTTCACGGATTTTACCAAGTAATTCCACGGATCTTGTTCTTGTTCCTTGTTACCTTGTGCCACGATTCAAGCCTTGTTTTCAAGTATCAAGTTAATTCCTAGCCTTGCTCAAGTTCATGGACTAAAGGACCTTGTCATCTCCCCTCACTTTGCCTGGCAAAGTGAGTGTTTCGGTTATTGGATTACAACTTTGGACCTTAATATTTCATATTGGACATTGTTTCTTTGGACTAATTTTGACCTTTCCTGAAAGGTCTGCTTTTGGACTAACTTTTACATTTGCTTTTATTAACTTTATATATTTCCTTAATAAAGATATTAGATAGAATCTGGCCTCTGCGTATGGTTATTGGTGCTCTGTAGCCTGGGTCGTGACAGTTCCCTATCCGTCAAGGGTTGTTGGAGGTCATGGTGTCCCTTCCTATGATGTTTCCCCACTGTCTCCCACTTCGTTTTTGCCTCCTCCAGCTTTCTTGTATGAGGAGTCGGGTCTACACCTGACTCCCCTGGGCTCAGTTTCTCTGCACTGTGGGCACGCTACTGGCACGGAGCCCCATGGAGCCACGCAGGAAGTAGCCTCGCATCATATGATGGGCTTCAGGGGACCCAGTGGTGGCAGTGTGCCAGCAGAGCAGAGAAACAGGGAGAAGATGCTTGTAGGCCTCAATGTGATGAGGTCCAAAGATTGTCCTCACTGCTGACGTACAGTACTTGTTAATTGTTACTGAAGCCAATCTGGAGTAGGTGTGTTTCCTTTTAGCTTTATGGGTTGCTTATAGAAATTAAATATCAAATCTGCAAGTGGAGCCTTCAGTTGTTTGAGCAGTTGTATTTTAACTACAAAGAAAAGAATGGCAAATTCTATGCAACTTAGTTTGTGCTCTGTACACAGCATTGTATCCATTTTTGATTGCTGTCACAAAAGATTATGTAGCACATGGATTAATTTGAAAGAAGTCAGGGTGAAACCAAGTTCAGCATAATATGTAAGCATCCAGTACATATTCTCTTCAAATACTTGTCCTAAAAGAGATGCTCCTGCATTTCTTAAGAGTAGAGAGGGCTAATAACAACGTTTTGTTGTTATTGTTAACTGTTGATTCTTTAAGCACATTTGTAGGATGCCAATTTTGTTCATTGTATTAAAAAATTCCTGGTCGCCACAGTTCACTAAATATTGATTCAGGTGATGGTGTGCTACATGGTGAAGGCTACATGGGAGGATATATGGATCAACAGATCCATCTGATTCTTCCATACATTCCCCACAGCATTTAATCTGCTTGTTGTATAAACAGATATTATTCTTATTAAAGGTATGCTGTTGGAGCCTAATGGAATAAAATCAGTGTTAATGGCAGTTGTTGGCACTGTTATCCATGTTGATGGGTGACTTTTAGAAACCCACTTCCTACCGTGTATTGAGAGTAATTAATTTAATGAATAAGACTCTAATGAGGGCATGTCAGCACATAACTGAAATCAGTGGATGCAGTTCTATGTGTGTGTCTTTAATCAATAGTACTTTGAAGTTAAGAGCTATAAAAACTGCAGATGTAAAGGCACAGAGCTGAATTCAATATTAGTTCCATCTTGAGTAAATTATTTCACAATTATGTTTTGTTATTCAACACTAATACAAATCCTGTTGATTTGAATGACTTGAAATGTCTTGAAATAGGTTGAAATTTGGAATTTGTCCATAGCATCAGAGGGAATGTCTACATGAAACTACAATTGATCCTCCACTTTCACTGATTTTACATTTGTGGGTTTTATTATTCACAAGTCTGTAACCTATTGCCTCCCAAACTTGGTAAGCAAGAGGGCTGTTCAGAAGGCATGTATGCCATGAATCTCTGTTCTGTCCAGTATCTTCTTTCCTTCCCCGGGTGAAACAGATTTATGGTGCAAAGATAAGAGGAACTGTCCCCACACTTCTTCATTTACCCTGCACAGATCTTGCTCTTCTTCCTGTTCTTGCATTACACAAATCTTTGTTTGACCCAGGCAAAGGAAGTGGAGTCCCAGAGGAACAGACTCGTGGCAACCTGGAAAAAGAGAATTACCTGGTTCTATCAGATAACAAATGGTGCATGCAGGGCTGGTTCCTCCTCTTCATCCTGTTTTCTGACCCTGACTCTCTGTTCTGCTGTAGCAAAGGAAGAGGACTCCTGAAGGGAAAGAGACTTGCAGCACACAGGAAGAAGAGAAGGAGTCTGGTCTGCAGGTTCTTGTTCCTCCTCATCTTCCAGTTCGCATTATGTTACGGATCCCCTCTTTTATGGAGGAGGAGGAAAAGGACCCAGGCTCTGCAGGATAAGTGAAAAGGAGGATTGGTTGCTCCTCACCAGTCCCCACAGACTGCAGAAATGTTGACCCATTCCCCACCACCATGACTGGACCTATTCATATTTTTCACTTTTGTGAGGGAACTGTGCCCCTAACCCCCATACAATTGGAGAGGTGAGTGTAGTAGGAAATCTCTTTAAATGTGTGTGTGTGTAGGGGGGTTACTTTGAATGAGATAAACTAAATGTAAACCAGTGGACAAGCTCTTTAAATCCCACCAAAAATTAACTCAGAAATTATGCAAGAACTTCCATTAAAATCTATTGTGTGGAAGTCAAGAGCACTTGAACTCCACTTGTATCACATGCTTTCACTTCCTTGCTCTTATATTCCTCTAGCTTTCTTAAAGCAGAAAAATACTGAAAAAGTGAATTCTATTGGCCAGTGGAGACTTCCCTGTATGTTGGTGCTGCACAGTTGTTCCATTTCAGTCAGTGTTGTGGTATCACTTACATGATTAAAAAAATAATTTTGAGATAAGTTGTAAGATGCTGTTTGGGTACTTGAAATATGATGCTAGAGACATAAGTGAGTTGTTCATCATGCAGTGTAGCCCCACCCTATGTGGGTGGAATTGTATTTGAGAGATATGATGGAAGCTGTCGTAATGGTAATACACCTCCAAAAGACAAGCCTACCTGTGTATCCATGTGGGTGTGTGGAGTTGTGTGCAGATAAAGCATGGTTCTAAAACAGGAATAGGGAACATGTCATTCTCCCAGTGTCATTAGAATGAAACTCCCAGAAGCATAAGCCAGCATAGCCAGTAATGAGGAATAAGAACTGAAGTCCTACAACATCTGGAGGGCCCCTAATAGAATACCTGTCCTTTTGGGACAAAGCCAAAGGAGCAAACCTACAAGGTGACTAAAACTGATGAGGAGGTTGCTTTTTGTGCAGGTGTATAGTGTGATGATGGAAAATGTGTACACTTCTCATGAACCCGTTGGTCACTTACTAGTTCAGAAAGCAAATATAGCTGCTGCTGCTCCACATAGTTTATTATTATATTTCCCTTGCTGGGGTCTGTTACTTCCTATTAATACATCCATGCAAATAGATGGTACTATCAACTCACCCCAACACCCATTAACCTCCACATGTCTACCTTGTTCGACACAACTATATATACAGCATATCACTGGCACCCTGTTCATTCTGCTCAGAAACAGAAAGGGAGAGCAATTAAGAGTGTCATGCAGCTGAACTTTAAAAAGCATCTCTCTGTACCTTACACACAAATGCTAGCTCAAGTGATTATAGCTGTTTTTGCTGATTGTCGGCATTTCTGATGTAGAAATCAGCTAGCATTGGGAATAGTTTTACCCATGTGAGAAAACCCAGGTTCAGCAGAGTGCTATGAAGAAAGGAGATGAGGGACAGAATATCTGATTATGTCTCAGGTATATATTCAAGTACTATTAGGGACATAAGTCTAATATAGTTTAGATTAACAAGACATAGATGGCATTAAACCTCAAGTATTTTTGAGATGTGATCATGTGGAAATGTACCTTTTTGTTCATCCTAAGCTCTTTCCAGATCTAGGGAGGGAATGAGCTGGATTGCAGTTTTGTTATATTGCTAGGATAATATTCTGTCTGAAATCCCAGAAAAAGATGAAAAATGTGGCATACTTTTTGTTACTTCTTCTGAGAGCAGCTACAGTGCAGAAAAAGCACAGCCCCAGAGGGACAGAGGGTGTCACTGTCAAGTCCAGTTGAATGCTAGTCCATCTGCTTCTTAGCACTCTAATTCAGAGCTCTGTGTTTTTGACAAGTTACTGGACAAGGACAGCACAGGCTGGAAGACAAGGTAGAAACTTGGGTCTGAATTGAGTATCCAGCCCTTTCCCTCCAAAATATATCACTTTTGATTTTCCAGAATGAGACTCATAAATGAAAGTTTGCTGAACTGATGAGATCGGAGCTTGGAAAAGTTATATTTTCAAAAGCCGAGAAGAAACTTGCTGGGAAGGGAGATGCAGTGTCCAAGTTTAAAATCCAGAATTTTGTTACCATGGTGGCTTGCCAGAAATGCCTTTGGGAAGCCCACAAGCAGGATCAGAATGCATCTGCAACCCCTCAGTCATACTTCCGAGCACATGCTAGACAGATGCATACTGCTTCTGACACAGTGCAGAATGTATAGCCACTCTGACAAGTAGCCATTGATGGCCCCAACTTCTATGAAATTACATAATCCTTTTTAAATCCAACCGAGTTGTCAGACATCACTACATCTTTTGGTAGCAATTTCCAAGGTTTTAATTAGGCAATATGTGAAGAGGTTTGAGAGAAGTACTCCCTATCTCACCAGTGCCTTGATTAGTTTCCCTGGCATTTTCAGAATTTAAGGAGGATTTTTTTTTTAAAAAAAGGTTCCACACAAACCCACAAGGGACCCTCTGCGTTTTTGGTTTTTTTTAATCCAATGGAGCTGGAAAACTGTGAAGATAAGGTTACCAGAAGTTCAAGTTCTGGAAAGGAGAAACAATAGTCATATCTTTATCAAATGTGACATAGGGAAAGAAAAGGCTCAGATGATGATATAAAACCATTCGATGTCAAATCTTCTTAGCTGATACTGAGTTACATATATTTATTACATTAGGTCTACCTTCTTTATTCCTGTAACCGAGGGAACACTTGTTGGCCTAATTTGAATGGGATCTGAAAAGTTAGGGAGAACAGGACCATCCAGAGCAGAGCCTAAAATCTTTTATGTCACACAAAGCATTGTTCTGAAAACACATACCAGGTATTTAGGAAGTCATTTTCTTAACAGGATGGAGAAAAAGTGAAAGATCTCAAAAGAGGTCACCATCTAGAGAGAGAGAAAGAAAAAGCACAGTGTAAAACCCATTGTTTGTGTGAATAATTGTGTTCTTTAAAATGTCATATTTAACACATTCTGTAAAAATAGAACTGATAGGAAAGACTATGAATGCAATCAGATAGGTTAGAGCTGTCAATAGTCACAGCACAATAAAAGACAGCTACTTCCTTCAAGAGGGGAAGCTCAGAGACAATGAATGCCATATCTGTGAATTCTGCTTCTATTATTAAAACAGCAAGATGAGTCTTGGAGCTCCTCAGAGTTCCTCATACTGAATGAAGAAAGTAGCTTTCCTCCAAATGGCCATTGCTCTGCAGAAGTTTTCCTGAACCCTCTCTGAGGATAAATTATACGAATCCTGCAGAGGTGCTACAAGCTATCTTCTCAAACGAGTGGAAGAAGTCTCACAATTCTGCAAAGTTCCAAAGGCATAATGGAAATAATGAAATTCATGGGTGTGACAACAAGAAAAGGGGAGAGGAGACATGTCATTGCTTGACTAGAGAAAAATAGGTAACCCAAAGAAAAGCTTGGCATCTTAAATTAAATGGAAAACAACAAAAGCAGCAACAACAATGTGGGTCACTTGCTGCATGTTTCAGTGAATCCCCCCCTTCTGCTCCTTTCACCAGAAAATGAACTCCGGGCATTTTCAATACTGTTTTGTCCCAATTTTCTAGTAGGAACAAGCTTTTCATAAAGGAAAGAGAGAAAATATTAATCTGGAAAAAGTTGGATGCAGAATCTTGAAAGATGCTTAGTGACAGCTCTCCCTTAATCTTCTCTACCAATGTTTCATGTGTATCCCTTCAGCACATAAACAGTTCCAGCTAGCTCTGGCCTGATCTGACTTCTAAGGAGATACGGTATTGCTTTCCTCCACCCTAGTGGCTGGAAATGGCGTTTCATTCCATACTATCCTAATTGCATTGGGGAAATGGTTGATTAAATTAATGCCAGCAACTAAGTAAGTTGCAATAGTAACAAGGAATTAGCTTTAAGAAGCTCCTAGTGACTAAACGGTAAGTCCTCCATAAGGATGATTTAATGAGTTTAGATGAGAACAACCCGACGGGTTATAGCACCCCTGTGTAGTTTTATAATCAGGCAAGACCATTAGGCAGACTTAATACTGTCAAAAAATACTAGATGGACATCTGTGGAGACTGAGGGCTGTTCTTTTTAACCTCAGAACACATTTCTCTTGTCAAGCTGCAGCAGAAGTTTCCATGTTGTTTCTGTGCCAAATGTCTGTTTCCCAGTGCTTATGTTTCTCCGTTTTCAACTTTGTCCTGTTCAGCAGTGAATCCTGCTGTGGCCCAAAGAAGTTGGAGTGTTGTTTCACTGAAGCAGGGAAGGGAATTTTAGGACTGTCAGATATTGAGGGAAGGCAGCTCCCAGTAGCCCCAGTGAATACAGCACATTGTAAGATCTTGACAATCCTGTTTTTGACATGTGATTAGCTCATGTCAGTAACAGCATCAGACCTACATATTGATTAAAACAAAATTCACACACACAGTATAGCAATGGGTTAAGGTTGGAGATGGCATCTGAAAAAATATAGCAGCATGTCTATATGTCATCTGGCTTGAATCACTTTGGACAAACTAAGTCAAGAAAGCCCAAATACGGTCCTGTCAATTAGCCATTTAAGCAATTACCATTCACATATTTGGTGACAGTAAATTAATCTATTTTGTTCCCTTTTTAAACAACTGATCAGGAGCATTTCGATGGATCAGCATTAACTTTAGCAGCAGAAACAAAAATCTTGTGTTCATTTTCTTCTTCCCTTTTTCTTTCTGTTCAAATCAAGTGTCTTTAAGTGATGAGTCAGTAAAATGTTGTTTGGTAGTTCCTAGGGAATAGCTGAAGCTGTCCCTCTTCCCTGTGCCTGCTTTCTTCTTTTGTAAAGAATCTATCCTTCAGAATCCTTCGTTACCATGGTAATCATTTTAGACCGTGTGTGCCTTTTAGTGATTTTTTTTTAAAAAAAGAAATAACTCAGAAGTTCTGGATGCAGAGTGGGCAGAATCATTTGGGTCGCCAGGGGCTTTCTGACTGATCATCCCTGTTCATCTCTTTGCCTCATGGAAGAGGCCAATTTTGTTAGTGTTAAAGGGATAAGAGTGAAATCCTCTTTGGGACTTTCTCTTCTTTGTTGAGGAGTCTTAGGAGGAAGGGAAGAGGTGGGGCTGTGTGACAAAGATGGTTCAGTCTGCCTAGTTCAGTCATTCTCATTTAGGTACACCGTCAGATGGGAAATTAAACATAGATTTCTGTGGAATTCATAAACACTCAGGTATAACTATATTACATGTTCCCTATTCTGGTCTTCTAAGCCAATAAAAGTAACAGGACAGCACTCACAAACTTAGGCTGCCATTTTCTTAGAAACCCCCAAGACCCAAGTGGCATCTCAGCTAACTTCAAACCATTAAGGAGGAAATTTTTAACATAACAACAGATTTCTTGTTCTTCAAGAAAAGAGTGCAGCCACAGCACTTAGAGTTGTAGAAGCCACAACCCCCTTTGTGACATAATTCAGCCCTAACCCTCTGTTGCCCCAGCTTAAGGCATTTTTAGGAGAAGTGGGCAATAGTGTCAGAGGGGCCAGAGTCAAGGCCATCTCTTGCTCTAGAGAAGGCCAGTTTGGCAGCTCCCAAGCTGCTCCCTGAAGACTGGTTAAATCAATTGCAACATATTAAATGAAGAAATGTTTAGACCCTCTGTTATAAGGTGATGATGACCACTTCTCTTCATGCCCAAATGTTAAGCTCTGTGGGGGGTGTCAGACTTTTAAAATGTTGTATATAATAAAGCAACTGATTGGGTCTGTTTTTTTAGATAAAGAAGGCTAGACATAATAAGAATAACAAAAACCCATTTCCTGTCCTATCATTGCCCATCTGTATCCAGTACCAAAGTATATAATTATGTTTCTTAATAGAATTGGAAGGAGATAATGGATGGGGGTTTAATAGTTTACGCTTGATCCATATCCCTGGATCCAAGGCTACCCCTACTATTGGGCAACTTGAGACAACCACCTGTGGCACCAGAATTGGGAGGGTATCATAAAGAGGCAAATAAATGTTATTTGGTTCCAGGGTTCCCAGAGATACCAAAATCCATGGATCCTCAAATCCCATTACATGCAATGGTGTAATAAATAAAACTGCAAAAACAATATTTGCTCTTTGAATTATTTTTAATTTGGAATATTTTCAAGTCATGGTTAGTTGAATCAGTTTTGTATTACTGTTGGGGGCAACAGCAGTTACTTATTGCATTTTCTGCTGCATGCTGGGGGGGGGGGGGCGTTCTACCCTGTACCTTCACATGCGTGGCTGCCATTTGCTACGCCATCTCAATTAGCAAAATGTTTGATGTCAACCCTACCTAGGACTACTAGTACAAATTACAAGTAAATTTTTGGGTTAATAGAAGCACCCTACTGTAATGCTCTGTGTATATGTTGCTAGTGTAGAAATGTATGTATACGTCAGCTTCAAAATGTCAAATTAGTTCTGCATCCTTAGAACCAACTATGTTAATGATGTTAGAACCTATCATTTGTTACTGTGGCATTTTCTATTTTGCTGTTAGAGTAAATCTGTAGGATGCCTTCTTCACACTAACAGGCCACAATCCATTGAGAGCAATGATGTGCTAACAGCTGAACCAGAGTGTGAATTCCGATATATAACTCAGCCACTGTTCCCTGCTCTGTGCTTCCTTCCCAACCTAACTTGCACTGGAGTTTTTATGTAGCTGCCAATTTGTAATTTTCCCTGGACATAAAATAAATGGGATAAAATTAGACATAAAGAAGACTTGGCATACTTATCTGCACTAGCAGAAAAACAATATCTGCATCAGATATTATTGAAAGTAATGCATTACTGCAGCAATTTATCTCTGGGTACTGCCAGTACAAAAAGCAGAGTTTCCTTACAAGAGTTGACTCTGTCCGTACAATGGGGAGGCAATCTTTGCAATGTCTGAGTTCTTGTTTCAAAAATTAGATTCCCGCAGTCTAATGAAGATGGCAACATTAAAGGTTTGTGAATCAAATTCAGGTATCCTTAAAGACATCTGGGCTTACATTCAACAAAAGCCAGAGGCAACAGCTTTATGGACAAGTTCTGCTATTAGTTTCAATTGAGACTAATTTAGGGACCAGAAGTGGTAGACTTAATTCTGTGTTTAATTTAATCACTTACTCTGTTGCTGCTTAATTGGGAAATCAGTAAGATCATGATGTTTTCTGCCTTTGAGAAGAGAAGAGCAAGTTTGATCCTACTGTTTTTTGTGGTTCCAACTCCTCTAATCTTGTCAACTAATCTAGAGTTACTTTGGTTTAATGGACACCAGGAGCAGCGGTACATGATGCCCCACTGCTGCAGGAAGGACAAACACCAGGTGACCATGCCCCCCCCCCACACACACACACTTATAGTTTGTGTCTACCAGAATAAGGCAATGGGGTCTCTGGAGAGCTTTGGAAGCTGCAGAAAAATCTACCCAAGGTCTTTCCTTAGAGTGAGGCATTATGGAAAAAGTGGCCATGGAGACAATCAACAAGGACATCCTAACTGCTATTATTATTATTATTATTATTATTATTATTATTATTATTATTATTATTATTATCTGCATTTCTATACCACTTTTCTCACCCCTGGGGGACTCAAAACGGTTTACAACATAATAAATGGCAAAATTCAATGCCTTACATATATATATAAAAATATATCACATATTTAAATAACATACAACTGTAGATTAAAACAATTAAAACTTTAAAAACATCAAACATAGACATATGTATGAAACATATTACAGCAATTAACATAGGTCCCTTCTCTACCCCCACCACCATCCGCCATCTCCCTCTCCATAGTTTTAACCTATCTTTATATACCCTCCCTGCTCCCCCAACTGCTATGCTGGATGGGGATTATTATTAATGCTAGTATTAGTATTTATACCCCACTTTTTCTCTACCAAGGAGACTCAAACTGGCTAACAATGAAAACTGTAACAATAAGAACCAATCCACTGCAGAGAACCTTGCAGCCTCAAAGAATCCTCATGTGGGTGATTTTGAGGAGGGCTGGTGCTGCCATTTAGTGAAGTGAGACATCCACTTTGAGTGGCAGATGCTGAGAAGAACACAAACACCCTTTTGAGCCCACCACCATTTCCCTCTACAATAGCTTTACCTCTTACCCTAACCAACTGGCCACATATGATGTAGATAATTGCATCCAGTAAGAGCCACCTACCAGTCTAGTCAAGTTTTAGAGAGAGAATGGTAGAACAGTTTTCACCTCCTTTCCCTCTGGCAGTATACTGTCTTGGGTCTACCTTGGCTTCTATTCTCACTGATACATTTCATGAAGTTATGTATTAAAACCAGCTTCTTACCTAAGCAATGGAAGAAGATCTGTTATTCTGCTGATGATATGGGAAACCCAAATTTTTAAAAATTTAATTCAGGTTGGAAAAGTCAAGAATGTTTCATTCTTGCCTTGCTTTTGAGGTGAGCATTTTCCAAACTCCAAGGTTTTTTTTGTCCCCATTCAACAGACTTCACCAACACCTTTAATTTGAATCTCCAGTCTCTTCATCACTTTTTAACTCATTCACCAGTTTTTTAAAGCAGTGCAATTCAGTCTAATCCTGTTGGCTTGTATTTTGCTTGCTGTTGTTGCTTCATCATAACTTTTATAATTTTTAAGCAATCTTGAATGATGCGGATACATTGAAGGGATTATAGTCCAAAGCCTGCTTCATGCAAGAGCTCCTTAATATCTTCTCTGAAGGATCTATACAGGAATTACAGTTGAGTCTCAATTATCCAAGCTAAACGGGCCGGCAGAAGCTTGGATAAGCGAATATCTTGAATAATAAGGAGGGATTAAGGAAAAGCCTACTAAACATCAAATTAGGCTATGATTTTACAAATGAAGCACCAAAACAACAAATTTGACAGAAAAAAGTAGTTCAATACACAGTAATGTTACGTTGTAATTACTGTATTTACGAATTTAGCACCAAAATATCACAATATATTGAAAACATTGACTACAAAAATGGCTTGGATAATCCAGAGGCTTGGATAAGCGAGCCTTGGATAAGTGAGACTCTAATGTACCAAACATTTGTCAAGCATTGTTTTCTCCAAAAAGGAGAATGAGGAAATATGTGGACCCATCAAGCTCCACATGTTAGTGGATTAAGTCTTTGAGGGGGTGGAAATGCTCATGCACATGAACATTCAACAGGAAACATTCTCTCTCTTTCACACACATACACACACACATATGCACTTTAAGTATCCTTTTATTTTCTTCCCAAAGAAGCCCACAGTAGCACAATGGATTAAACCCTTGTGCCGGCAGGACTGCTGACCGAAAGATCAGTGCTTCAAATCTGGGGAGCAGGGTGAGCTCCTGTCTGTCAGCTCCAGCTTCCCATGTGTGGGCATGAGAGAAGCCTCCCACAGGATGGTAAAACATCCCGGGTGGGGGGGGCTGGGCAACGTCTTTGCAGATGGCCAGTTCTCTCACACCAGAAGCGACTTACAATTTCTCAAATCGCTCCTGGTACGAAAAAAATTATTTCCCTCAAAACCGAAAGTCAAGGTAGTTGGCAACATGAAAAAATAGAAGTAAATCACATGTAAATAAAGACATTCAAAAAGTTAAGATTAAAAGAGTAAAATAGTTATATATTTATTTACAACATTTATACCCTGCCCTTCTCATCCGAGGGGACTCAGAGTGGCTAATATAGACATTAGGCTGTTTATAGAGTTAAAACGGTTTAGAAATAATCTTAAAACACACATAGTACACATGTAGTAAAAGTAGTACAGCATACTTTTTTAAAAAAAATTCCATTCACATATAAAATAATCCATTCCTGTTCCCAACCAACAGATCGCAGGGAGGGAACCAGCAGAGTCTCCCTGGGGAGGAGAGGGTTCCAGAGTCTGGAAGCAGCCCCAGAAAAAGCCCTCTTTCACATTCCCACCAATCAAAACCTGTGAAGAAAGTGGGATTGAGAGAAGTCTTAGATCTTGGGAAGATTGTGAAGCTGCGTGGAATTATATTGCAGGCAAATAATAACAAACAAAAATTTGCAGTATGGAGTATGCCTATTTGGAATGCCAGACAATCTTAAAGACTATTCTACTCTAACAGTGAATGTATAGCATTCATACCTAGAAAATGTGTCCAGTCCTCATTGTGCTGTTTGGGAAGTGTTCTTCCCCTCGGGATTAATCTTATCTTTCTAAATTGTATTTTTTGCTAACCTGGAGGTTTTCTCCAAGCCTTTTATGTGCAAAAAAGATCCTAATTGAAGAATCAGTTCACTGTTAGTATATGTGACGACGCAGGAAACAAAACAGCATATGAACTGGTGGATTATTCTCAAGGGGGAAAAAAATCTATGGTTACTTTATCCTTGTTTACACATGTACCTCGGCTCTGAATGTAGCCTGATAATAAGCTATTTCCAGAAAGAAAATCTTGAAAGTTAAGAGTTCAGAGTGGTGTTGATAGGATACTGCATTCCTCTGTTATGTGGCTGACATTCATCTCACAGATGCAAAGAATAATGATGGTGTTTCATTCTTTAGCTCCAACTGTCCTCAAATTTTCATAAGCCTTTTCATTTGCTGCTTTTTAAAATGACATGGTATTTTCTCCTCCTGTGGTATTTCAGGATCATTTTCTTACCTTTTTCTATTATCCTCACTTGCTATCAGCTTCTTTCTTGGAATCTGCTCCCCACTTTTTCTTTCCATCCTCTCAGAGTTTCATCTGACCTTTTTTTTTACCTTTACAGGCTCATACAAAATGTGTTGAAGCATCTTTATTATCTGGTCTGTGTTCTTTCAGTGATGACAAGTCAAGGGTTTCATTCAGAGACATCCTGTCAAACCATGTTTTAAAATGCCTGTCTATAATTTAGTGTAGGGGGAATGTGTAACTCCCGTCAGCCCTAGGCAGTAAAGCCAATACAGAGGAATTGCTAGGGCAGCCAGCAGCCTCTAGAAGTCTGAATTTTAATACATCATGGATTGAGATCAGGCAGAGACCCAGAATCAAAAATAGTAGCCTGAAACTGGTTTATAAGTCATGATTTGGGAGTAACAGTCATTGGCATGATTGGCATGAAGGGGCAAAACGTCAGTTTTCCCCTGACGTTAAGTCCAGTCGTGACCGACTCTGGGAGATGGTGCTCAACTCCATTTCTAAGCTGAAGAGCCAGCGTTGTCCGTAGACACCTCCAAGGTCATGTGGCCGGCATGGCTGCATGGAGCGCTGTTACCTTCCCACCAGAGCAGTACCTATTGATCTACTCACATTTGCATGTTTTCGAACTGCTAGGTTGGCAGGAGCTGGGGCTAACAGCGGGCACTCATTCCACTCCCGGGATTTGAACCTGGGACCTTTTGGTCCGCAAGTTCAGCAGCTCAGCGCTTTAATGCAATAGCAGAGATCATTTCTGCAGATCTCAAATGACTGAGCAAATAAAAATATTTTCACTTGAGTGAAAAAGGTAGAATTTACTGAAATAAAAAATAAAATGCTAATTCGGACTATTGTTCTGTAAATCCCCAGGTCCATTATGGCCACTGGACATGCTAGCTGGATTGTAGTGGGATTTGTAATCCAAAATCAGTTTTTCCAGGCTCTGGAATAAGGACAATGCATCAATACAAATACAAATACAAAAAAGAATTGGTATACAATAAAACAAAGGACTGTTTCATTCATAGTAAAAAGAATATTTTTCAGTGTGTTGTTGAAGACTTTCATGGCCGGGATCACAGGGTTGTTGTATGTATTCTGGGCTGTATGGCCATGCTCTAGAAGTATTCTCTCCTGAAGTTTTGCCCACATCTATGGCAGGCATCCTCAGAGGTTGTGAGGCATGGAGAAAATACAGTTTTCCGCTCAAAAGAGGAATTGACTCCTCTTCTCATAAACAACCATTCTTCTTTTCTGGGAAGTAATAGACTCCAAATACACAAATTGACTCCTCCTCTTATATATAATAATTGTTCTTATTTCTTTACTATGCATAGTAGACTCCACAACCACAACCAGTTTCAACTCAAGAGAGTCTTCATCAGGTGGATTGTAGCCTATTCTTTAAGTTGTTTTTCTGGGTTTTTTTATATGGATCCTATAGCAAACATATATATTGGCTAACGGTTATTTACAATACACATAGTTACAGGAGACACAGGCATGTAGCTGGGGGGGGGGGGGCTTGAGGGGCTTCAGCCCCTCCCCCCTCGAAATTCTCAGGGTGGTCCGTGAGAAGGCCTTACATTTATTATTTAAATGTTATCTTTATTCATATCATGATCTGATCACCATGCACATTATATCCCATATGCATGGGGGTATTGGGATAATGATACAAAAGATTTGCTAGGGTAGATCCTCCCTCCCTCAGACTCAGCCCCCCCCCCCCCCAACCAAAATCCCAGCCCCCCTCCCCCGAATCAAAATCCTGGCTACATGAGACATACAAGATACATAACAAAGATAATGTAAAAGTTATACTCACAGAAAGATCTATTTCTTAACATGCATACTCTGCAAGCATTTTGATTCCGATGTGAGTATGAAGCTGAGTAAGTAATCTCACTGTTGATATGGGAAGCATATTGGTCAGGTGGTTGCAAAGTAATGTAGTTGCTGTTACTCATGAATCACATTTAAAGGAAGACCTTCCATTTTTACAAGAAAAAGTCATAAGAGTTGGTATTGTTCGACCCTTTCGGATGTTCTGTTTGGAGCGTGAAAATCCAAAAGGATTCACGTTGTAGGAGCTTCATCACCACTGAAAAATATTCTTTTTACTGTGAATGAAATAGTTCTTTGTTTTTTTGTAAAGCAATGCTTTTTTGTATTTGTATTCATATTGATGCATTGAACTAAATATAGGTTTAATGACATTAAAAACAATTTCTTTATTACTATAACAGTGGATACTTGTCTTTGTAGTTCCAGGGAACCCATTTTCTTTTCTGAAATAAGGACGTCAAACCTTCTCCTCAATGAGCTTCCCTGCTATAAAGCTATGATACCTTTATATGCTACCATCAAAAAGGCTATTTCTCCATTCACTAGCTATCTCTCACCCAGAGTGATTAAAATAAGATCTCCCAATCATTATCCTAATTCTTGGGTTCAGGAGAAGGCATACTTTCAAGAGCAATTAACCCCAGATAAAAAGACAGGCTGTTTGACCAAGTGCTAATTGAACAGTGAAAATTGTACTTCAAGTCTGACAAGATGACTTCAATCTGGTCCTGATTCTGGTTGGCTGGTCACCTAATTGGTCCTAATTGAAAAATCAGTTCACTGTTATGCAAATCTGTGCCACTTTGTTTGTCAATATGTTAATATTGACAAACGGGGGGGGGGCACAATTTGCATAAAATATGCATGTTCTAATTTTTATGTGCACAAGTTTAGAAATAATTGCTATAATAGAAATATTATTATTATTATTATTATTATTATTATTATTATGTTTATGTCCCGCTTTTTCTCTCCTCAAGGAGAATCAAAGTGGCTAACATTAAAAGCATTTCCATACAATTTAAAATATACAAATATTAAAACATAATTAAACATTATTAGTATTAAAAACAATTCAGTTAAATCCATAAAAACATATTCAAAACTGAAAACCACAGCAGCTCCTGACATGATCTTACAAACCTCCTCCTTTCAAAGCCTGCCTGAATAAAAAGGTTTTAGCCTGCTGCCAGAGGGACAGCAGGGAGGGGACCATTCTGGCTTCCCTGGGCAAGGAGTCCCAAAGTCGCGAAGCAGCCACTGTGAAGGAAGGCCTTCTCTTGAGCTGGGCTTTAGCACAGCTGTTAAATCACCAGCAGTACTAAAATCTACCAACCAAAAGGTGGCCACTTCGAAGACCGGTCGGGTTGAGCACCCTACTGTCAAGCCCAGCTCATTGTTTACTTAAATAGTTCAAAAACAGCTTAAGGCTGTAAGTAGAGAAATTAGGTTCCGCTAAATAAAAGAAAAAGACTAGAAATGCTTGTAACCAAAAGGAAAGAGGTAGTCCTGATGGCTCTTCGTCATAGATAAAGGAGCAATAACCCCCCCCCCCCCCCCGTGGCTGAATCCGAGCACAACCTCAAAGCCATCGAAGCTGGACTTTGACACAACGTACCTCCTTTCTCTCTATCCTGTCCTGTCTGTCCAAACTGCATTGAATGTTTGCCATGAATGTGTACTGTCATCCACCCTGAGTCCCCTTGGGGAGATAGGATGGAATATAAATAAAGTTGTATTATTACAGTAGAGTCTCACTTATCCAAGCCTCGCTTATCCAAGTTTCTGGATTATCTAAGCCATTTTTGTAGTCAATGTTTTCAATATATCATGATATTTTGGTGCTAAATTCGTAAATACAGTAATTACAACATAACATTACTGTGTATTGAACTGCTTTTTCTGTCAAATTTGTTGTATAACATGATGTTTTGGTGCTGCATTTGTAAAAGCATAACCTAATTTGATGTTTAATAGGCTTTTCCTTAATCCCTCCTTATTATCCAAGATACTCGCTTATCCAAGGTTCTGCCGGCCCGTTTAGCTTGGATAAGTGAGACTCTACTGTATTGTTGTTGTTGTTGTTGTTGTTGTTGTTGTTGTTGTTGTTGTTGTCTCCCCACCAACCAAGCTTGAGATGGAGGTGGGACTGAGAGAAGAGTCTCTCCTGAAGATCTTGGTGCCCGGGCAAGTTTGTACAAAGAGATCCGGTCACCCAAATAGACTGGACCTGAGCTGTCTAGACAGACAGAACATGAAGGGGCGGCAGCACAATGTAATGGTTTGAATGTTATATGAGGATTCTGGAAGAACAGGGTTCAAACCCTCACTTTAGCCAAAGAAACTCACTAGGTGACTTTGGTTAAGTCATACCCTTTCAACCTCAGAGGAAGGCAATGATGAACCTCCTCTAAAGAAATCTTGTCAAGAAAGTTTTATGATAGTGTAACTTGGTTTGCTTTAGAGCTGCCATAAGTCAGAAGCATCTTGAAACAAACAACACATCACTCTGTATTGAAAAAGACAGTGACTAGGGACATCATCACATTATAGAAATTCCCTGTTCTACCGCACTTCACCAACACAGCTGGCAGAGAGCCCACCGGATCTCATCACATGACACACACCTACTTTCAGAGAGGCTCCATGCTGGCTGTGTCAGTGAAGTGTGGTAGGAGGGGGGAAATCTGAACACAGGAGACAACCTGTGTTCAGATTGAGAATCATGGGGACAATGCAGGAGCACATCAGAAAGGTACACTTTCCGAGGTGTGATGGGCAGATGGGCGATGCGGGGCGCCAGGTGCTAGATTAGCCCCACTGCCCCACAATTTGCCCTGCCGCCCTACAGGTCCACTCATTGTCCCCCACATCAAGGACCTCAATGTGATGAGGTCCTAGGTGATAAGTATGCCTGTCTGCTTAGTCTGATGTTCTGACACTGAAAACGGTTAATGGATTATCTCAAGACCGCTGCTCTCCCTTTTTTCTTTACGTATTCTTTACCTTCAAAATGGACTTGGAAAAGACCTCTAATAGGCCTTCAAACAGATGACAGTCTTCCCCTTTATCGGTTATTTGGTGCAATCTAGTCCTGGATCCCCACGTCCTTGGTTCATCTCCCTCAGTAGCTAGTAACTTGTGTCAGAAATGTGTTATATTTCTGTACACGGCTGGGTCTGACTAATCTTTTATTTATTTATCTGCTGTCTCCGCACCACAGATTTCATGTTCTTTCTGATTTTGACAAAACTAAATTTGTCTTCCTTAGTTTGTTTCTTTAGGTCAATCTTCCCCGATCCAAAGACCATATTGGTTGGGTAGGGTGGGAACTAGTAATTCAATGCATCTGGAGGGGACTACTATATTTGAAAAAGCTGCTGGATGCCACACATACAATAAAAATGAATAAATTTCCTTTGAGAATAACTTGGTGAATGGGTTTCACTTGCAGCCAAGATAGAGGTTTTCACCATGTTTTCAGATCAAGGAGTTTTTCCCCCTAAATCCAGGTAGGAATTGCGTTTTTTCACAATCTGTCATTGCCTTGTTGTATGAATCTTCTCAAGCTGCCTGTCATGTGAACTTCTTTCTGGAGGATATTTGTGTCCTTTGTTCATGGCCCATTGCTTGGCAGGCAATCTGCATGGCATTAACTGATGGGCTAGAGGGTAAATGCGTTTGCCTCATAGTGATACATCTTGCCATGCCTTTCTAAGATTTTATATAAATTTCCATTATTTTAATGCTTTATCTGTAGCTTGCAACATGAATTGTATTGATTTACAGCTTTTGAAGTTTTGGAGACTCGTGATTGGTGACTTGTGGTTGCCAGGGAAGCGCTTCATATGAACACTTTATGGTTTTCTACATTATAGAAAGGTATTTTTCTATTTTGTAGAGTTGACAATTCTATCATCCCTCCACATTCTCTGGGTTACAGGGACAGGATCTACCCCCCCCCCAAAAAAGAACATAATTTTTATTTTATTTTTAATTTTAAAACCTGAGAGAACATCTCCTGTTCACTGTCAACTATTGTGATTTTAGCTGGGATGGAATGTGCTGGAAAAGCAGAAGAGGAAGGGGTTACCTCTCCTCCTCTTTTCCTTTCCCCTCATTGGTGCTCCATCACTATGGCTGATGCCACTGCATATTATGATGAACAGGTAGGACCTGTGTCACAGTTGGAGACCACTGCAACATAGAGGGCAGTGGGTACCTTCTGCTGCCTACGCAGCAGCTAGAGGATTCCCTGTGGGATCCATGTCTGGAGCCACTCTGGCATCAGCCCCAGGTTATGAGTTTTTATAGATCTGCCCTAGGTCTTTCAGTATAACTATGGTCCACTTCCACTGGAAATAGACCCTAGAATCCCATTGGAGGGCTAATATATTCCTACAGAGGTGTTTGTATAAATAATATGGTCCTCAGGGATGCTTGGGGAAAGTTGACCATAGAGTCTACTAGAAATTCCTAGGGGAAATATTATTAATCAAACCCGTTAATAATCAAATTTGCAAATGTCAATGCCATAAATATGGAAGGATGACTATAATGCTCAGCAAAAATTAATGAAGAAAATGTGAAGACTGCTTTTGTTGTTTGTTATTGTGTGCCTTCCAATTGTTTCTGACCTATAGTGACTCTTTCACAAGAGTTTATTGGCAAATTTTACTGCTGTTTTGAACCTGCTGGAACCTTGCAGGCAGGCCTGTAGCGAGGGGGGGGGGGGTTAGGGGTTCAACCCCCCCCCCCCCCCGAAATTTTTCAGGTTATAAAAAAAACCTGGCTTACTCATGAATTTTAACTGGTTAACCAAATCCCCATGCTAAGTCTATGAGACACAAAACATTAAGAGTCCCTCCAGGCACTATTTCAAGCAGATATTGACAGGTTTGTAGCGGGGAGGGGTGTATGCTAGGGGTTAACCCCCCCCCCCAAAATTTTCAAAACCCCTCCCGAATTTTTTTTCTGGCTACGGCCCTGCTTGCAGGATATGTTTGTATGATGAAGGGGAGGGGGAAAATGTATTTAGAAAAATGTACCCTTCCCAGTTCACATTGCAATAGCATTGTTACTGCAGCTAACACTTGCTTGTTGTGTATATGAAAGGGGAATCATCATGGATTGGGGTAGAATGGGAAATTAAATCTTCCTTCCACATAGTTCTGATCCAGTCAGAACTTCATGAAGCTACTTTTTCATGTTAAAATGTCATTAGATCTCATGATAGCTCTGAGACAAGGTGGTGTTTGGAGGAGAAGTTGGAGCTCATGTACAAGGTGGTGTTTGGAGGAGAAGTTATGGATAAAGGCGGTGCATTAGTAGCGAAACAATTTGTATGATGGAAAGTGTTACAACCTAGCAGCTTTGCATGACTCCTTTTCCAAAGTTTATTAATGGATCCTGATTTCTGTGAAAATGTATTGACACAGTTTTCAAGTGTTTTCAACAGGTGTTGTGGTATTCTTCTATAAACATCAAATTACCAATTAAGAGTAATTTCCAAGTTTTTTAAAAAAACTTGAAACTGTAGCTAAAATAGAAATATTATTTAATTAAATCTATATAAAAATATAGAATGCATCATAGAATTTAAATTATTTTGTCTTATGGACCTACTCTTCATGATTCGCTAAATAAATAAAACATGTTTCAAACACCCATCCTATTTTTTCTGGCTATGGGCCTGTTTCCTACTTTTTTTCGTGTCAGGATCAACCGGAGTTGCTTCTGGAGTGAGAGAATTGGCTGTCTGCAAGGACATTGCCCAGGGGACGCCTGGATATTTTGATGTTTTACCATCCTTGTGGGAGGCTTCTCTCATATCCCCGCATGGAGCTGGAGCTGATAGAGGGAGCTCATCCATGCTCTCCCCAGGTGGGATTCGAACCTGGCAAATAGGGATGAGACACACACTATTCGCTGTATCATCCCGTGACCATTGTTTCTGCTTATCTCTCTGTTTTTAAAATAATGGTTTTTTAAAATAAAGTGGTTAAAATAAACATACTCATTGGAAAGAATTCTCACATAACCTTTAGTTCCAGAGCTTGAGAAAGTTACATTTTTAGACAACAGTTAGTAGAATTCCATAGCCATAGCCATGGCCATTTTTTCTTGTAAAAAATAAGGTTTTCAGCATTGGACCTGTACATCTCTCCTTAATCATTGTTATCCTTAAGATTACGCCTCAAATCTAGGCACTTTTCTAGAAATGTCCACATCTTTGGGGGTTTGTGGTTTTTAAAATCAATTTTGCAAAGGCAAATTCTATTTAAAGGCCCTCGGTTACATGTTATTGTTATTATGTGGGTTTTAATCATTTCCAACATCAGGTGAACCTATCACAGAGTTTTCTTGGCAAGATTTGTTCAGAGAGGGTTTGCCTTTGCCTTTCTCTGAAGCTGAAAGACTGTAGTTGCCCATGACCATCCAGTGAATTTCCATGCACTCTGGAATCATAATCTTAACATTCAGATCACTACACCATACTGGCTTTTTGCCATGTAAATAAAGATATTTTTTAAAGTGTGGTCATTACTTATATATTTCAATAAATACCTGAATGCCATTCCATTTGTAACTTACATCAATGCATCACTCTAACAAATGTAAGAGCTGTTAAATTTTCTATCCATTGGATCACAAGAGGGGATGTACTATCTTTGCCATAGTGAAATATCAGTCTTTTTGCAATCAAAGTCGTTTTTCACTGACCATGTGTTATGTTCCAAGGCATGGATAAATAATTTAAAAGCATATACAGGCAGTCCCCAAGTTACAAACATCCAACTTACAAATGACTCATAGTTAAGAATTGGGGTTAGACAACAGGAAATAATAATAACATAACAACAACAACAACAACAACTTTATTTCTAACCCGCCTTCTCTCCCCGAAGTGACTCAAGGCAGAAGTGAGAGAAATCAACCACTCGGAAGGGAAATTAACTCCTGAAAGAGTTATCATGAGGAAAAGGTGTCTCCACTGAAGCTTTTTCCATTCTTGTTTCCACAACAAGCAACATTTTTCCAAATCCAATTATCACAGTGAAAATGAAAGTCAAATCTTCTGAACAAAGGCACAAACACCACAGGGGTGTTAAACTTTCTCTATGCTATCAAAAGCTTTCATAAGGAGTTATGCTTTAAATGTACCAGTTCCAACTTACAAACAAATTCAACTTAAGAACAAACCCACAGAACCTATCTTGTTTGTAACTTGGGGGACTGCTTGTAGGTGTCAATGAATAACAAAGAATGTTAGAATACTAAATTATTTAATTACTAAATTTATTCATGTAATGCCAGAAATAAGGCAACTACACGGTACTTCCAAAACATATGGCTTGAAGAAGCATTAACACTATTGCACCTCCAGAAAAACCTTTATTAAAAAGATATTATGGTGTCCAGGTTAGTCAAAAGATCCATTGTTGTTGTATAAGGCATAATTAGAAATCTATAGCCGCATTCAATATAAATATAATGACCACTGATTAGCCAAAATAGGGCATTCAAATACTTAATTCCAGTTCTGCTCTGAATCTTACACATCACACTTTTTAGTGCAGTGGTTCTCAGCCTGTGGGTCTCTAGATGTTTTGGCCTTCAACTCCCAGAAATCCTAGCAGCTGGTAAACTGGCTGGGATTTCTGGGAGTTGTAGGCCAAAACACCTGGGGACCCACAGGTTGAGAATAACTATTTTAGTGGATAATAAATATATATATAGATACATATACCTTGTGTATATAGATCATTGGCTTAGCCACTTGATCAGTGTCAAGAAGTGTTTCTGAAATTAAAGAAACCTCAAAGGCTCAGAGAGCCTTTGGAGCACATCTTTCAGCATGTAGCTACTGGTGTGGGGAGTAGACAAGTAACAATCTGCAGATTCATTATTTCAGGGGAAATGAACTATGTTTATTTCAGTTGATTCAAAAGACAGATACTTGCAGCACAATTAAGGAGATGCATTTATGAATGGGAAAAGCACAATGATAACTATGTAGTACTGGCTTAAGTAACAGACTGTAATCTGAACCTATGTTGCTACAACAATAAGCATGCCCTGAATGTACTACTAGGCTTTCACATTCTGAACTATTGTTATACTAATTGCCATATGTTTAATTGAAGAAATTCAGGCAAAAGGGTAGAACATTTCAGTGGTAAAGATCAGTGTCCCCGTCACCATATAAATTTAAAGTGCTATATTTCCATTACATGGTGCCATCTTCTGGAATTCTGGGATTTGTAGAGAGGGCTAGCCCTTTGGCTAAAACACAAAACTCAAGATACCATAACATGTACCCATGACATAATGGAATCATATCACTACTAGTATAGTATGAAAAGACTCCAGATCTAATTTGGGACTTTATCACACAAGGCTGGTAAACTTCAATACAGCTGGGTAATAGTGTGTTTGGCTTGTACTTATCAGACTACATCATGTCTCTCTTATTGCAGCTTTGCATTTCAATAGTTAGTGGAGTACCTCTTTTCATTGACTCCTAGTATTGCTGCTATTCCAAGACTGTGTCTGGTGTGCTCTTTCTGCTCAGTCACAATATTCCCCCAGGCATGTGGTGTGAGTGCTTCTCCTTCTCAATTTTTTTCTTTTATATTTCTTTTATATTATATATTTTTTATTTCATGATTTGGTCATAATTGCACAATTGCAGCAAAAGTAAACTTTGAAAATTGAGAATGTACTGGATAAGACAGATACAGGCAGGAAACGACTGTTAGCAAAGCAGTGAAGAAGCGTGATTGCAGGACTCTGACTCAAAGACATAGTGTAGAACAATTGCAGAGAAGTATAGGTAAAGGTAAAGATTTCCCCTGACGTTAAGTGCAGTCATGTCTGGGGGTTGGTGCTCATCTCCATTTCTAAGCCAAAGAGCTGGCGTTGTCCGTAGACACCTCCAAGGTCATGTGGAGCACATGACTGCATGGAGCGCCGTTACCTTCCCGCCGGAGCGGTACCTATTGATCTACTCAAATTGGCATGTTTTCGAACTGCTAGGTTGGCAGGAGCTGGAGCTAACAGCAGCTGCTCACGCCGCTCCCAGGGTTTGAACCTGGGGCCTTTCGGTCTCCAGCTCAGTGCTTTAACGCACTTCTTTCCACGTGGGTATGTTTCTATCTGCTTCAGCAATGCAATTGCTGCAAGACAACAGGCTAGAATGATAAAGTCTCACCAGTATTTGCATGGAGTGATAAAATCTTGCCAATATTTGCATAAGATTATTACTGACTTGCACTTTTTCCTCCTAAATGTATATACCGCATAAACATGGGCTCGGCAACTGGAGAAATTGTGCCACTTTTGCTATGGTTTGAAATGGAGTTGGGGAAAGGAAAAAATATATTTATCCATATGTCCAAGGCCTATAAAACACTTCCCTTCAGCTAACTTTGCACCTGCCAGGTGTTTTTCCTCCTCCAATCCTTTATTTTAGTGTCCAGAGAGAACTGTACAGGAGCAAAGTTAAAGGGCCATTTATTTCTGTGAGTGAAGTAAAGGAGAAAACCTTGGCCATTGAATAAATACTATATAGAGCTTGCAGCTTCTACAGTTGCTTCATCCAAAGTGTTGAATGTGCTTGAGGGTACAATGACCTAATGAACAGGGTCAAACTGTGCAATGTGAGGCTTTGGTGTATTTCAAAATCTCTGCAGCAAAATGACTTTCCTGCCAGAAGCTGATCATAGTTTTGAACCTGCTGTCAGCAACTCTCAGTGAAATTTATTTCAGTTCCTTCAAAGCTAAATCATCCCACATTTAACATTAGCATCAATTGCAAATTCTATGAACCCTACAATGCTCTTGTTTCAGATGGTTTTAGAGTATCATCTAAAAAATGAAGCTCTTCTGAGACTGATGAGGTTTAATCATTAGCAGCACTCTCTGGCACTTCAGGCAGCAATAGGAGGAACTGCCTGTGATTTCTACTGACTGAACTCCATATTTGCAAGATCTGGGAAACATGAAAATAATGTAATGGTGACTCTATGATGACATGGTGGGGTAAAAATGAACAGCCTGGAGCATGAGTATATAATAGGGCTGTGCAAAAAATTGTATCAGCATCATATGTCTGATCTATTTTGTAAGATTCGTACATATGACACGATATAAAGAAACACAGGCGGCGCCCATACCAAAACTTAAGAATTGAAACTCGCACACAGGAATTTTTTTGTAAGTTGAGCAAGTGTTGTTATTCTCTCCATGACACAGTTTTAATTTCCAGAGTAAGTACACTGTACCAGGAGGCAAAGCCAAACTTGGTATGCAGGGCTGTAGCCATGGGGTTCAACCCCCCTCCCCCCAAAAAAATTCAGGTTTAAAATAAACCTGGTTTACTCATGAATTTTAACTGAATAACCAAATACCCATGAGTGTCCATTGAAGTTTAACTGTATTGAGTGTCCACTGAAGTTTATCAATGGGGCCTGATTTCTAAATGATTTTGCGTTATGGGACTACTCTTCATGATTCGCTTTTTTAAAAAGCCCCCCCCCCCCCATTTTTTCTGACTATGCCTTTCAGCCTATCAAGAATGGGGGGAGGAGGTGGAGCCCCTTTAAATTACGGAGCACCACGAGGCTCCCTCTGTTGTGAGCTGGGAGAGGAGAGCAAGTGAGCAAGCAAAACAGCAGGTTAGGCTAAGGCTAGGTATACAGTAGGTTAGGCTAAATTGAAAGAGGCTAGGAGGACTGAGTGACTGACAGCTATTAGGAAGAATCAAGACTGCTGAGAGTCCTTTATATTAATTTTATTTTGCTTCTATAATTCAATTTATTATTGATTCTGCTAAAGAGTGACTGCTGGGAGCAGAAGTCTTTGGTTTTTATTTTTCCAAAACCATGACGTGGACAGGAAACTCTTCTCAGTTATTGCATCTGATACTATCTGTGCTGGAGTGACTAGGACAATAGTCCCAAAGCTTTACTTTTCCAAAACCATTATGTGTTTGGAAAACCTGGTTCAATTAAAGTACAGCAGTTTAAAGAAAAAAATGTCTTCTAAGTTATTGCTTCTGATACTATCTGCTGGAGTGACTGGGACAACAGCTCCACCCCACCTCACTCCACTCCAGCCAGCCATAACAGCTAAGATACATTATAGACAAATTCAAGGGGATAGCTGTTATGGCTTTTTAAAAAGAAAATTGACAAAAAAATTAAAATTCCCCAAAAATCAGTAGATGTGCGAATCTTTCTGAAACTTGGGGATATGATACCCTTGTTATACTGTGTCATTGCAGAGAAATTCAAGAAGATAGCTCTTATAGCTTTTTTAATGTTTGTAAAAACTTTTTAAATCAGTGGATGAATGAAATGTTCTGCAATTTGGGAAGGGAGTAACAGTGATAAATGTTTTCTACAATTGTAGCAAGTTTCATTTCTATAGCTCTAAAATGAGGGAGAAAGGAGCCACAGAAGCTTCCCTACTTGCTCAATTACATAATGAAAAAGTAATGAAAATTTGGTTACATCATAAGAGTTACGATACGAACCCCTTACAATATTTTAGAAACACTTTATAAATGATCCCCCCCCATTTAGTAATGAGTATTGAAACGTTTTTTGTTGATCGCATGCTCCTAGTATCTAATGACATTAGTTTATTCATTCCTTTATATTTTTATGTTCTGCTGTTTCGCAGAAGTAATAACAACATTGCAAAAATTTGTTCTACAATTTAGGCATGCCAAACAATATTTATTTCACTGGGGAACACAAAGAGGTTAAATATGAGCTAATTTATGAATGTGGCATGAAAAAGAACCTCAAGGAAGACATAAGGAGAAGGGGGAAAGACAACTATTAGAACACAAAATCTTAAGAAAGAAATAGAGGTGCCTCATGATTCTTCAAGAAGAATAGACAGATATGATGCCAGTTTTTGTTTCCTGAAAAAGATGACTTTCTTCAATTTTTAATGCTGTCTCCCAGATAATACAAATATATTTTAAATTTTAAATGTAAGGAAATGAATGAACACTACTGTCTATGTAGTTTATTAGTTGATTGCATTCAAATGCATGTTAGGCATCTTCTCATGGAAGCCATCCAGAATAGTTTACTTGGCCTGAAAGAAGAATTACCACAGAAGTGGTTTGAGTCCACAGTTGGCTTCCACATTTGCAAGTTTCACTTTTGTGGATTTGATTAATATGTTTTCTCTAGGAATCTCTAGATCCCCTGGCAGATATTGACCACAGAGTTGCACTGGAGGACCTAGAGATTCGTAGAGAGAATACCTCTCTAGGCAATTTTAGGCCCTCCAGTGAAAGTTTGTTATAGAAGTATGCTGATGACATAGAGATTCCTAGAAAGATGTTTTCTCAGAGAAAAAATGGGGGTTTTATCTGTGGTTTCTCAATGTTGTGGGGGTCCTGTTCTCCTACCCCAGTGAATGTGGAGAACTAATTGTACCGTGATATAAGGTGCTATGATGGTTTTGCCTCAGGAACCCCTGTTGACAGGTTTACATACAGGTGCTATTATAAATTTCAAGTGAACAGAGAATAACTTTTTCTTAACAATATTAATGAAAACAAACATATGTAAGATAAGTACAACTGCAGCATAGGGTGGCCCCATCCATTCAGCATTGCTTCATAACATTTAGATGAGAATATGAAGCTGAATACGTGGGACATTATTGAGGTCAGAAGTTAACTTGTGAAGTTTCAGTTACCATAGATGATTGCTGAGGGAAAGAGATTTCCCTAGATTCTTGAGGCATGCCCTGATGGATAGAAACAACCTCTCATTTTACTTTTAAATTATGAAAAGTTTAGTTTTACATTTTTTGAAATAATGCAGATAAGGCTTTTGTGGTTCAATTATTCTGTCTTATGACAGAGATGTCATCCACAGCCAGAGAACTGCCTCAAAAATACTGTACCTAGAGCCCCCCTTGAACCACAATTTGAGATCTGGAGACAGAAAGTAAAGTTTTGTTAGAGTTACATTGTCGAACAATCCATCCGTATATGTGCAGCAGGAAACAATACCATAAATCATGTAGTGTTGTGCTGGCTCCTTGTGGCTGATGCAAGTTCCACTTTTATGTGGGCAAAACAAATCTGATACTCTTTGCGCACAACCCTAACAGATATGCTCCCTTGAGCTCAGAGATGGCATACTTTATCCTGATTCTCATTTGTATTAAAAGTGCTTGAAGGTGAACCAAACTGAGACAAAGATGAACCATAATGGATCTGGGACAAATCCTTGGTGTAGAGTAGGCCTGTGCAACCTGCAGCCTACCCTATCCTACAACTCCCAGAAGCTCTAGCCAGCTTGTCCAATGGCCAAGAATTCTGGGAGTTGGTGGCCAAAACAGCTGGAGGGCTGCAGGTTTTGCAGGCCTGGTGTAGAGTCATCCTGGGGGCCCTTCCACACAGACATATAACCCAGAAGATCAAGGCAGAGAATTCCACAATATCTGTTTTGAACTGGGTTATTTGAGTCCCACTGCCATATATTTCAGTTCAAAGAAAATAATGTGGGATTTTATTGAGCTATGTGGAACGGGGCTGGGTGGCTTTAGTTTAGCTTGACTTCCCTTGCTCCTGTTGAATTCTCAGCCATTGGTTTCAAGGCTGAAAATATCGTTATTAGAGTACGCTCAGAAGGATGAGCACATCATGTTATTTGCGGTTAATTAAAAAAATAAGAACAACATAGAGATTCTGAAAACAGTGTTAAAAATATGTTAATAGCATTGTTCCAATAGTTTATCTGTTACCTTTCTTCTAACCCTGTACTGTACTTGATTAAGAATAAGAAAACAGCTATGAGTAGGAAGTTTAGACACTGAGTTCTCATGAAATGTTTATTTTTATGTCAATAAGCAAATACTTATCTTCTCTTTTGAAACAACATAGTTTTACAGTCAGAGGTATAATGGTTACTGGAAAACCATACCACTGAGAGAATCCATGTAAATATAGAACCTTTAAACTGATTGAAATGAGGGGGGTCTCTTTCACTGCCTGTAAATTGGGCTTGGGTTCTGATATATAATTTTCCTTTAGAAATACGAAAAGTGGTAAATGGTGGACTGAAAGACATTTCTAGAAGAAAGTGCATAAAAAATTAGTAGGATACTGGATTAAAGAGAAGATAAGTATTTCTACTCTGAGAGCTTTCAGTGTTCATTTCTGGAATAATATAGCCTCCGGGATGAAAATAACTACATGCCAGTTCCCTTGGTGACACTGAGATTGTAAATAAGATATTTTCCCCCATTCAAAGCACAAGTTTTAATAAGGCTATTTGAAATTGGTTTATAGTGCAGTTTGCCAACCACAGGAGTTTAGATATATATATAATTGTATACGCAGAGTGGATGAATGGAAAGCCTTATTGACTTTAGATGAAAAATGTGTTTAATATCAAGCATGGTTTAAAGATGTGCAGAAAAAAGTAAATCTATGCACTAATAAGGACCACCTTGTGTCTCCTTGTGTTTCAGCCCTCAGTGGAGGCTATAATATTAAGATAGCAGGGGAAATGCTCAAAAGTCATCTTAGATTAATTTCTGCACAGAATTTCTGCACAGCATGTAGGGAAATCATGTAAACTAAAAAAAAAGGGGGTTTCATGGATTGCTATTCATCCATTACATCCTGAGCAATTTTCCATTTAACAAATGCCCATGTAGCTATCTAAAGCGCAAAGCATACTCTAAGTGTCTTATCAGCAGGTGACAGTGGCTCTTTTATGGGAAGCAAAATGGGAAGAGAAAAAGAGAAGGGGGAAAGAGAGAGAGTCCACAGTGGAGAAAAGCATGTGGGGGCCCATTGGTACTGCAGAAATATAGATCCACTTTGACTAACATAGCAACAACCTAGGGAATTCTGGAGTTTGCAGTCTGATAGCCACTGGAGTTGCCTGGCTGAAACTTCTAAATACCTCTCCCTAAACTACAAACGCTGGGGTTTTACACGATGTTGTCATGGCAGTTAAAATGTAATAACCGTGCAGTACAAATGGGCCTCAGGTTTCTGGGCCTGTGTTTGGGTACTCTCCTAGATTCAAGACGGTAGGTTTTAGTGGGAAACTGTCTAGTGCACAGCCAGGGCAACAATACACAAGGGCCAGAATGAAGCCACTGCCTCAGGTGACATATATGAGGCTACGATTGTAACAGCCCTCCCTGCCCTGCTATTCTTTCTAGCCCCATTAATCTGTCTCTTCCCTTGTAACAAGGTGAGTTCATGTTGCCTGCAGTCCTCAGATGTGGTGGAGTAAAATTCAGTTCGGCAGTGGAACTCTCTGCCCCAGAGTGTGGTGGAGGCTCCTTCTTTGGAGGCTTTTAAGCAAAGGCTGGATTGCTATCTGTCGGGAGTGCTTTGAATGAGATTTTCCTGCTTCTTGCAGGGGGTTGAACTGGATGGCCCATGAGATCTCTTCCAACTCTATGATTCTATGATTCTATTCTATGATTCTACCAAACCAGCTTGTTTCTAGGGAGAACTATTATGCCCTGTGTGCCAGGCAGTGTAATGTTTTGTACCCCTTAACACAGGTATGGGCAAACCCAGGCCCAGGGGACCGGATGCAGCTCCTTGGGCTCTTTTCTCAGGCCTCTTTCACGCCATCCTATCCATCCTTTCTTTTCTCTTTCCTTCCTCCTTCCCTCCCTCCCTTCTTTCCTCCCCTTCCTCTTTCTCCCTCCCTCTTTCCTTCCCTTTCACCCTTTCATCCTTCCCTCTCTCTCTTTTGTCTTTTGTTCCTTCTCTCTTTACTCCCTCCCTTCCCTGCATCCCTCCCTCCCTCCATTGCCCTTCACCCACCCTTCCTTCCTTCCTTCTCTTTTTTCCTTCCTCCTTTCCTCCTGGGAATGTTTAGCTTGGAGAAGAGAAGGCAGAGAGGGAAAATGGGAACCATGTTTCAAGATTTAAAGGGTGTCCCATTGAGGCGGGGGGTTGACTTTCTGCTGCTCTAGAGACCAGGGCACAAGAGAGCAATGGGTTCAAATGGCAGTGAAAGAGATTAGATTGAAAGGATTAGAAAGAACTTCCTGAGAGTAAGAACTGTTGAAGAGTGGCATAGGCTGCCTCAGAGTGTGGCGGAGTCTCCTTCTCTGGTGGCTTTTCTGCAAAGACTTATATTAGGAGTGCTTTGATTGTGGCTTCTTGCATGGCAGGGGGTTGGACTGGATGGCCCTTGGGGGTCTTTTCCAGCTCTAGGATTCTATATCAGGAGTAGGCAATATGGGGTCTAATGGTACACTTTTTCTCTCCCGTCCATCATCTCATCCTGACCAAGACCAACTCCTTTGGGATCCAAACGTTTCCCATCTTTCCTTTACTTTCTGCCTCCGAAAGAGAAGAGGAAGGGGAGGAAAGGGTAGGGAGGGGACTTGGGGAGAACCCCCTTTCTCCTGGTGTGCCCACCATGCGGCCCCTAAGTTAGAAAGTTTGCCCATGCCTGCCTTAAAACCACTTAAAATTCTTTGATTTAGAGAGTCAATGCAGATAACAGCTTGGGAACTTTTTGAAAAGGAATCCAGCAGTCTATAGGACAGCAGTGCAGCACGATACAACTGGCTTGTAAGATTCTTCTAAAGTCTTCAACCTGGCTGCTCCTTCTTGCAGTATTTGAAGTGGCACATCATGTGATAAGGGATCCCAAAGGAAGGGAGCCAAGATACTATCTGACAAAGTCAGTGCTTGGCACCTCATCCAAAGCCCAATGGGAGTAACCCTGTGTAGGCACACATCCAGAGGAATAAAAGGGCCAGACTCTAGCACATTGCCAATAGCTGATAGTCATGCCTCATTTGGGCAATGGGAGGGCAATGCAGTATCTATATTTTGATTTCTCCTTATATTTGTGTTGCTATATATTTGTGCAAACTTAGCCCAGGCATTTATCACAGAGTCAGGGAAACTTTTAAAAAATCTTTTAAAGTATCAAGCTATAATCCTATGTCTTGTTCTGCTTCAGGGCTTCAGCTCTTTTTCTTTGATGGAAGATAAACATTTCCCGAGAGCCAGGCTGCAATCCTGTTTGGTGACTTAAATTCTAGTCTTCAATGGCATTTAAATAACTTGGGGAGCTGCAGCTCTAGATTTCTATATTGGCAGGACATTTTTGCCATCTCATTAATTCTGCCCCATTTACCTAGTACAGTAGATGGGTAAACTGTGGCACTTCCAGCTGTTTTGGATTTTCAATTCCTAGAGCCTCAGGCTGGCTGGCCAATGATAAGAAAATATGGGAGATGTAGTCCAAAATATTGGAAGATATGTCATTTTACCACTCTGCCTTAGCATACTGGGGATGTTTTATTTTCTGAGACATGAGCCTTTGGCCATACTGCCAAAGCTGAAGGAGCATTTTTGGGTTTATTGGCATGCAGAATTTGACCGCATTCTGGGATTGTAGGTGAACCAGAAGTTCCTTTAATCCGACTCTTTACATTGTGACCACATCTACAGTCTTTCCCAACAGGAAACATTTATGCAATAGTAAAATGTAGTATAATTCAACGGCTTAGAGAAAGTAGCAACAAAATCAAATAAATCAAACTGAAGGTGGTTGACTGGTACCCAGTATCCACAGTGTAATTGATCTTGCCTACAAATGCAAATAGATGCAAATAGAGGAAGTTGCTTAGCAACTGGAGGTGGGCGGAGCCAAAGTGACAGTTGGAGCTATGCAGCCTCAGAATTCTTTTTCAGTTGGGAGTTGGAGTTTGAAGTGTGAAGATAGAGATAAGTTTGGGAACTGTGTTATTAGAGAGATACCTCTCCGAGGAAGATAGTTAAAGCCTTCAGGGAAGAAGGGCTGAGAACTATATTGAGACTCTATAGTTTAGAGTGCCGGTGTTAAAATCCAAGGAGAAATGAATTTAAAAATTTAAATTGTCCTGTTTGTATTTTCTGTGTGAAAGAACATATTTCCAGTTTTAAACCATCCTTTGTAAGAGAAAAGCCTAACTTGTTATTGAAACCGCTACGCATCTTTATTGTTATTGAAACCACTACGCATCTTTACTGTTCCAAATACACATAAACAACAACTTCTTGTTTTACCTCAGACAAAGTATCTCGTGTGACTCTCTAAGTATCCTAACACAGAGGAGGCTCCTGAAATATAATATTGGTAGCAGTGTTAACAGTGGTAACAGGTTCGAATCTTCCATATATTAGTGTCAGTGAGCGGTGATTTGGCTAACACATCGAGATCTCCATATTTTTGGTGGCAGCTGAAACCAATCCTCTCCACACAGCAACCCAAAATAGTTCAAAATAGGCAAGGGTATCATTGCCAAAATAGATAGTGCCTTTGCCTCAGGTATGCTTTGGCACTGCCTTTCCACCCATTTACATGATAGGGGCTTTGAGATAGCAGATTTCACAAGTGTCAGCACCATTTACTTCACATTGCATTTCAATGTCAAGTTGATAGCTGAATGGTTTGGCTGGCTTCAGAAATTCAATGCCTAAAATATTGCACTGGAAGAAGACATGCACAAGACACAGTGAACATGTAGGGAACTCTTTAAAACCAATCAAGACATTTAAGTATAAACCGAACATGCTACAGAGAAGTTTGCTCACTGTACCGTCCTGATATTTACTAGCTACTCTCAATCCAAAGCAGTAGTCACAGACATCTGTTGGGGCCAAAACAACAGAATCTTGCTGAATTGTAAACATTGGAAAAAAAACCCTAAATGTATTGTTCTCTAAGGTGCCACAAGGCTCCTTATTGTTTTTATTAGCACTAAAGCTGTCAGCCACCGTGATAACTTAGAGGGCTGACATGGTTAATAGTAGTGACCCAATTCAATGTTCAGTCTTATGACGGATGTCCAAATCAAATTTAATCCAGTAAGATGTACACATACCTACACACACAAGTTGTATTGAAGCCCTCCAGTAATTAAAATTCAAGGTTATTGAAACCATAAATTCTGACTCTCGCAGTTATAATACAAGAGTGTGAAGCAAACAAAATGATACAAATGCTTCTGTCTAAACTAGGAAGATGCAACGACTTCAGTGGGAATTTCACCCAGAAAATCTCCCCCCCCCCCCCCACTAAAGCATATTCTGGTATAACCCATCATGAATTCACTTAGTCTCATAAAACAGGGTTCAGGCTTTATTGGGTATCAGAGAAACAGTGGACACTTTAAAAGAATCCTGTCTGAAATCCCTTAAAGCTACTAGTCAAAGCAGAGTATATCAGGCTAAATTGGCCTTTAGTAGTCAAAATTATGTCATCCACATACAATAAAAGGTCTTAACATACTCAAGGCAATCCCAGGGTTTGTAAAAATCCACAACATCTCAAGGGGGTGAAAAATAGAGGAGCCTAATATAATAGAGGAGGGTAATACAGCCAAGTGTAGTGGATATATGTAATGCTGAGTCAGGCTGGATCTACACTTCCCTATATCCCAGTATCTGATCCCATAATTATATATCCCATATTATCTGTTTTGAACTGGATTATATGAGTCTGCCACATAATCTGGGATGAGCAGATAATCTGGGATCAGATACTGGAATATGGGGCAGGGTAGATCCAGCCTCAAGGCCCTTCCAGACAGACCCAAATCACGAAAGGAACTGGGATTAATAATCTTGATTCCTTTCAAAATTTAGGTTGCACAGAGGGCTGAAATCACAGGTTTGTCCAGGGGGAGGGGGTGGCTAGATGCCCTCCCAGGTCAATCAGAGGTTGGCCTGGGAGGGTATCTAGCCAGTCCCCAGCCCCCCCCCCCCATTTCCCCTCTTAACTTACCAGAGGGGCCTAATTAGATCCTCAGGCCCCTCAGAGTAAGTTTTTGACAAGCCCCTCTGGTAAGTTTAACAGGGAAATGGGAGTCTGGGAAGGAAGGGGGTGCCATCCCACTCCTTGGGTTATAAGAGCCCAAAGGACCAGGGTGGCAATGGGGATTGGCCCTCAAGATCTCAGAAGGCAGTCCCGAGAGTCAATCCCATAGGCTCAATACCTCAAAAGACCTGGACGTTGCAGTAAGGTCCAGATCTTTTGAGGTGTTTTTTAAATCTAGAGTATATTGAGGAATTGCTGGAAACCCATCACAGATTTTTGGCCTGTTTGGAAGGGCCCTCAGGCCTGGTAGGGTTGCTAGAGTGAAACTGGAGAGAGTTTCAGTACCTTTCATGGTGGCGTAGAAGTGGAAATTTCAGCACATGTTGTATTTTACTGAGGACCATTTCAGATAGGCCCTATATCCCAGGATCTGATCCCAGGTTTTCTGTTTATCCCAGATTATCTGGCAGTGCAGACTCATATAATCCAGTATAAAGCAGAAAACCTGGGATTAGATACTGGGATATGGGGCCTGTCTGGAAGGGCCCCTAGTTGCTTGGTAAAGAACATCTGATGAAATCCAGAACAATTAAAGGTATGGGGCCCAATTTTCAAGTATGCAATCAAAGTTCTATTGAAAATGATGGAAAATCAGGAATAAAGGAGAATTGAATGGAATGCTCCAGAAGAGGGCATTTGGCACAGCAGTGGTATGACCTCCATATACTTAATGTTCATGCCATCCCTTCAGTGAAAAGTAATTTCGTGTTCTCCCATAGACATATTTCTCTAGCAATTCTGCTGCAATTTTTAACATCGTAGTACTGCAGTGTCTTTACACTTCATATTATTTATACAGATTGAGCATCCCTTATCCAGAATACCAAAATGTTCCAAAATCCAAACTTGTCCTCATATGTGTTTGAGATTATGGTGCCTTTCCTTTCTGATGGTTCAATATGCACAAACTTTGTTTCATGTACATTATTTAAAATATTATGCATAAAATTACTTTCAAGCTATATAAGATGTATATGTAACATAACTGAATTTCATGTGTATACTAGGGGCACATTTTAAGATATATCATTATGTATGTATATACAAATACAGGTATTCCAAAATACAGGTATTTTCAAAAGGGAAAAAAATCCAAAAAGCTTCTGGTCCCAAGCATTTCAGATAAGGGATACTCAACTTGTACTATGTTAGGTGAAGTTTATGACAACTCACTTAAGAGCCTATCAATTCATGGCCCCCATCTATGAAATGCCTCCTCTGCTGCCAGTGTTGTTTTCTCTTAAGCACCAACTGGACAGTTTTGATAATTTAATATTTTTTTAATGTTTGTCAATGTTTTTATAATACAAATGCTAGTAAGCTTAATACAAAGGCTTTAGAAATACTTGAAGAATTGCTGTGGTATTTTCACATTTGGGCTTATTTTTAACGCTGGGTGGGCTTTAAAATTGATATTTTAATTACATAAATTGCCCCAGAATTAATTTCAGTGAGGAGTGCAATGTAAATACTTGGAGGCTAGTTCTAAAAGTTCATCCTCATAAGTTAGAAGAGCAGTAAAAATCACTGCTCATTATTCAAACTATTGATTTCACATTGCAGTTAATTTTTTGAAGACCCTTAATTAGAGAGTACATATGAGGGTAATATGTCCCCTGAGTTTGCTCATAATGCTTTATATGTGAGAAAGTGATACATGTATCACCTCTTTATAGTAGTTATCTTCCTATACCATATTTAATGTGTACTAATTACCTCAGAAATCTGTACTGCTGGAAAGTAAGTTAAATTCTCATATTACTAATTTACCAGTGCTCACTTGTCAGTAGAACAGAGGTGAGGAGAATTGATCTAAATAATACTTTATGAAACTCACATTCGTTGTTCACAAGGACTCAGGATCAGTTTTTGTAGATGCAAAATAACCACTGGAGCCTACAGGCTGAAAGTTCTCTAGACTCATTTCACCAACTGAGTATATGAGTACATGATGTACTGTCCAACGGAAATTTGTATAACTAAAAGTTTCATAATCTTATCAAAATAAATATTTCATTCAATTTTGCATTTCTGCTTCTTCTTGTTTTTTGTTTCTCCAGCCTGAAGAACTCACTAATGCGCTGGAAATCAGCAATATTGTCTTCACCAGTCTCTTTGCCTTGGAAATGCTTCTCAAGCTTCTTGTATATGGCCCTTTTGGCTACATCAAAAATCCATACAACATCTTTGATGGCATCATTGTAGTGATCAGGTAAGCGGCATAGAGATTCCTTATATCTATACAATTTCTCCCAAATGATTCCAGGCAATTGCAACTGAAGGAACATAGTTAGGAGAAGATGTTTATGAGCAGGTGTTTGCTTTCTCTTACCCATTTGCTACCAAATCATCATAAGAGGTGTAAAGTACATCAAGGCTTGGGATCAAATCCAGACTTCAGGGGCGCTCCTAGACAATCACAGCCTTTTCCACATGATGCCACTTTTTATGGTTTTCCATCTTTTTATCATAATTGATATTATCCATGGACTTCCATGGCTCTGTACAAGAGCACTATTTTATGACCTTGTTCAAGAAGAGTCCAAGGATTCTGGTCTCTTGAATAAAGGATGTGTGCCATGAAAATCATCCAGCACTACTGTCTTCTTTCATTGTATCGTTCATGCATGAAAAAGTGGATGTGGCTGCCAAGCCTGTTGCCCTTTACTTCCTCAACCCAATTTTATTGACCTTAACATGTAGGGTGGTCATTTATACATCCCTTTTTTAAAAAGAGAGAATTTATGTTGCCAAAACAGAGTGAAAGAGGGCACATGCATTTAATTTAATTTAATTTAATTTTTGTATAAAGGAAAAATTAGAAATAATTACTATGGTTGAAGTGGAAGTATTGTGCTATCTACAACGGTGGATGTGACTGTGATCAGGTTTCTTACATGTCTGTTCAGTCCAGTATTTACGTTATGAGTGCTTTCAGGCTATTTCAGAGGTCCTTGGGCTCTTTCACATTATACAGTTAGAAAACTGAGATTCCTGAGTATCCCTGTTTTGCATCTATATTAATCAAGAAGTCAGATTACTAAAATGGACTGTAACCATTCTCCAATTTTGCTGTACATGTTGTATATAGAAGCGAAGTAACATTATTCTTTCCATTCTTAGTGTCTGGGAAATAGTTGGACAGCAGGGTGGGGGCCTGTCTGTTCTCCGGACCTTCCGCCTTATGAGAGTCCTGAAGCTGGTCCGTTTTATGCCCGCTCTCCAGCGCCAGCTAGTGGTCCTCATGAAAACAATGGACAATGTGGCCACCTTTTGCATGTTATTGATGCTTTTCATCTTTATCTTTAGGTGAGTTCTTAATAAAAGATCTTTCTTCCATAGTACTAATAGACGTAATGGTATTAATGATGTGTGTAGCTAATGCAAACCATTGCTTCTGTGCTTAAGGAACTTTGCTGAAATGATAAAAGTTTGTCTTAATATTGCAACACTGTCTTGTTATAATTCCAACACTATCTTGTTATAATTCTTTAGTATGTCTCTTCTCTCATTTTCCTTTTGTATTCAGTATCCTTGGGATGCATCTCTTTGGCTGTAAGTTTGCTTCTGAGAGGGATGGAGACACTCTACCAGACAGGAAAAACTTTGATTCTTTGCTCTGGGCCATCGTTACTGTTTTCCAGGTAATGTATTTCCATATCGGACAACTGCTTAAGAAATATGAACTTACCTGAAGTATAGGATTATTCAAAATGCAACACAGAATATTAAGAGAACAATTAAGGCCTTTCGAAATAGGGAATGCAGTTCTAGTTACACTAGTCAAGATGTCCATTTATTATTTTTAAAAGATGGTCAAACTGTCTTAAATAAAATAGATCCTACATTCTTAGGAAGTTGGTAAACTGAGATATGGTTATACAGTAGTCTCACTTATCCAAACTAAACGGGCCGCCAGAACCTTGGATAAGCGAATATCTTGGATAATAAGGAGGGATTAAGGAAAAGCCTATTAAACATCAAATTAGGTTATGATTTTACAAATTAAGCACCAAAACATCATGCTATACAACAAATTTGACAGAAAAAGTAGTTCAATACGCAGTAATGTTATGTTGTAATTACTGTATTTATGAATTTAGCACCAAAATATCATGATATATTGAAAACATTGACTACAAAAATGCCTTGGATAATCCAGAACCTTGCATAAGCGAGTCTTGGATAAGCGAGAGTCTACTGTATATTTGAATGATTGGTTAGCTTCTGTATTGCTGGGAGAAAAAAAATGAATGCAATAAAAATGGAGATATTTTAGATGGAAAAACTAGATAACTCTACTTTAGACTTGGGTTTGTCTTTGATCTTTCAAAAAGGATATTTTTTTTTGCAGAGAATGCTGCGGTTACTTGGTGATCCTTCAGGAGAAAGCAAAATACAGTGGGGGAAAGGAATTAAAAACAAAACTTCCAGACTATGTCTTTGATTATTTCACTGGTCTGAGCTTGGCTTTGTTACTCTTAGTAATACATGAGAAATATGTCCTGGTTATTTGTGACCCTTAGTCAAGAACAAATAACCATGGCGTATTGCTCATTTAAGCCCTCAGAAATTCTGGTAGTGAGGAATAGACCCCAAGGACTGGTGTAATCAGGATCTAATTTGAGTAAATGTTATGGCTGTTCAGACATCCCTGGAAAAGAGAAACAGGGAAAGGGCAATGCATGCCCAGTTCCAGCTATAAATCTCCCCAGGCTAGGTTCAGTGCCTGTAGGAGCTGGATCACTCATGTAGAGTACAATCTCTGAGGGCTCAGTTTTGGGGGAGAATGTGCTGTGTGGCATGGTCTCTGATACTGATACTTATCATTTGATCTTTTTTTTGTTTTTATTCTAGATACTTACTCAAGAAGACTGGAATAAAGTACTATATAATGGCATGGCTTCTACCTCTTCCTGGGCTGCCCTCTACTTCATTGCCCTCATGACATTTGGAAATTATGTTCTTTTTAACTTGTTGGTTGCCATTTTGGTGGAAGGTTTTCAGACAGAGGTAAAGCCTTGAATAACTTACTTGTTTTATATTTGTTTACAATATTAAGAATTGTGAGCCTGTAATCCATATGATGATTGATTACAACTGCTTTAAAGGGGGAGATGGGAGTATGCCATTTTCCTTTCTATAGCAAAGGTTTCAGAACAAATCAAGCTTGGAAGTTATTTTTAAAGGGCATCAATTGCACCTAAATAGCCTAATATAATATTCAAATAAATGTGCACATGGATTAGATAACAATTAAGAACAAAATACTGACACAATATATATCCATCCCATAGCACACTCTTCAAGAACAATATGCAAAACATTTTGAAATTTAAAATTTTCCATGCAATTTTTTTAAAAAAAAGATTGTTTTGACCTCAAAGAACCAGAAAGAATTGAATAGAATGCACACAATTGCGACAATAAGAACAGCAAAATCCTAGGACTAGGTTTTTGGTGTCCTGTGCATTTTACATAAAATTTATCAATTGCTAATAAAAGACCTGTCAACAGAGTTTTCCAAAAATGGCATCCATCTCAATGTATCTGTTCTAGTTAGAAGAAAAAATAAAAATCTGCTTAGTGCAAAAATCCAGATTATGCAGTAAAAGGAACTGGATCACCCCAAGAGGCATGGAGAGCAACAAACATACCCCTTTGTATGTTTGGATAGCAATCATGATGATGAAAATCTATGCCATAAAACAAAAGCACCCTCTTTGGAGACTTGTTTTCCTGCTCCAGCTCCAGATTCTCAGGAAGAAAGTGAATCAAGTGGTTTAAGCCATGACAGCAGAACTTGAGTGGTTTGTTCTACAGGGATCAACACAGAAGTCCTTGTTTAAAGTGCATTCTTCTGTTCCAGCCATAATTGCTTACAGAAGGAAAATGAATCAAATGTCTGAAGTCATTTGTTATAACTCAGATATATAAAATTAACAAAGGCCCAATCTATACTGACCATTTAGTGCAGTTTCAAACCAGTATTGGAGAAAGTAATTTCAATGTGCAGATAATTACCTAGGAAATACTGGAACCAGTTTGAGGCCCAGATGGTGAGTACAAAAACTAGAAAGCACTGATGCATATTAGGGTTTCATTTGTGCACTTTTGTGAGTTTGTTGTCTGACCACCGCAGTCTGAAACTAGTTCTGCGCTACATTAATGGTCAGTCTAGATCGGGCCTAAGAGTTACAGCAACACAGCAAAAGAGTGATTAGGGCTGCTTCTACTTAGACTTTTAATCCAGGTGTAGAAGATATCCAGTTCACTGCAGCGTGCCTACAAAGACACCCCACAAACCATCTGGATGTAGGGAGGGAATCCGCAAAGACCCACTGATTGTGGATCAAGCCAATCCAAAGATCTTTTCCCCCAACCTCCTTCAGCAAGATGTGCTGTAAAGAAGCAGCATATCTAATGAAGATCAGCTTTAGAGCAAAGCAAAAAAGGGAAATTGAGCATTCCCATGGGAACACTGAGGTTTCCTCTCTGTGGGGGATGTGTTTGTTTATCTCCAGCTGAGCTATGTATCCTGTTTCTTTCTTCAAATGATTCAGCATTAGCCCTCTCCTCACAAGCACTCTGCATTTGACTTTCGGCTTCCTGCTCTGCAATGGTATATACATAGATGGGCTTCAGTGGATTTTGTGGCTTGATCTGGAATTTCTAGTGAGTTTTTTTAATACGCTGTCTGGATGCGTGTCGCAGCTGTCATTGGTGGTGTACATTCTGTAGACATCCCGACCTCAAGCAAGCTTCAAGTTGGATTTAGTAACTCTGTAGAAGGGGTCATTATCTCTTATTAAATTCTAATCAAAATGTTAAGAGTTGAAAATGTTCAACTCTTTGCTTAGTCTTTGTGGACTGGTACACCAAAAGTGGATCTTTTGTGAACAAGAACCCATATCAGCAGCCATCTCCAGAGAGCTGGAAAGCAAATCTGTAAAGTGAACTTGCCCTTCATGTTACACCAGCAAGCAAATTTACAATATATACAAGAGTTTTGAAAAGTAGCTGTTAGGCAGTTCTGCCTTCAGCTCAGGCTAGCAGAGAGAAAAAAATAGTCTTAAAGCAATAAATGTCAAAGTGATGAAGGTCTAAATGTGTCATTGTTCTGTGTGAGGCCCTGGGCAGTGTACATATGATAGCTAACATTATACAGCAGTATCTGGTAATAACACTTCTAAATTAAAGTTATATTGATAATATAGGTTTGACAGGAGAATAACAACCTTTCAGGTCTGTCACCTTTCTTGCCATCATATCCATCCACACTGTAAAACTCATTTTAAAAACCTCTTGGGCTTTTCATTTATTTTCTGAGCACAGTTTAAGAAGAAGATTTACTGAGGCCTTTCAGGGGAAGGCAGCCTGAGGTCTCTGCTTGTTTAGTCTGATCTTCTTCAGATTGTCGTGTTTGTTCATGTTGTTTCTGCTTGATATCATGCCCATGTCACCATGTAATAGTCTTTTTGTCTTAGATAATGGAGGAAGGGGTTATTGAACGAGAGAATGGAGATAGGCTCCCTCTCATCATTTGATAAGAGCCAGGAGGTAATTTTGCTTCTAATGCCTGAAGTGTGAGGAATCACCCCTTCTTGAAAATAAAACTTCAGGCATTAGAAGCAAAATTACCTCCTGGCTCTTATCAAATGATGAGAGGGAGCCTGTCTCCAAGGTTTGAGTGGGCTAATTCTAATGAGCCTACCAGCTTCACCTAAATATCTCTCGCTGCCAGTTATGAATGTGCTGTTAATAGCTTGGAGTGAATATAGTACCTAAATATACAATGCCTAAAGATGATTCATAGAGCATAAATAGTTTCTCTATATGTCTGTTGTCAGAGTATCCCTTAATATGAACTAGCAGTATTCCATGAATGCCTACAGACCTATGCAGATACTAAAATCAAGTTAGGAAGTGGATTAAACTGAACTGATTCTGCTGCACTGGGATGGTGACCACAATATCTGCTGATTGAGAATTGTAACCAAACCCAGGAACATTTTCTTAACCAAACCGCTGAGATGCACTGTTGCACATCTCCAAGTCCATTCAGGATCAATGCTGGATCATGGCAAGGGAAATGAGAACAAAGGCAAAAAGCAATGATAAATGGGAATTATGTGGTCTCCCTCCTGCGGGAATAAATATTTTCGTTCCAACCAGCTGTATTTTGAAGTGCTCCAGTAGCAATGCCCTGAAAAGCACTATGCATTTTCCCATCCCAGTTTCAAGACCTGCAGGGGATACACCCTGATCAGCTGCAGTACTTTTTTTTTTTTTTTTTTTGCTTATTCCAGATGCCTGGTGAATTTTTTAATACACCGTTTCAGGCTTGATGTGATTTATAGCACACATTGGGAGTGTACATTTTGTGGACATCCTGTTCTCGAATTGGCTTTGAACTGCATTATAGTGTCTGTGTAGAACTGTCCTATGACAAATCCCTCGTCATGCCTTCATATGTGATTTTGGGCACCTTACCTCCTTGTGTACAGACTTCTTGCTCTGAGCGCAGAAGAGCCACAGTTCTACCCTCCCAACCATCTATGGGCACCCAAGAAAAAAGTAACAGCCATACCCTCGGGCATGACTCTCTGGCAGATGAGTGGCTGAGAGGATTGAATTATACATATACACAAACACCCAGTTCCTGGTAAACATATGCATAGAGGCTCACACTCTTACAGTCTTTCATATTGAATCCCTACAATAAATTTGGGATCTGTCCTGCTTTTTTACATCAATTCCTATTAAAACATACATTTCGAATCCCTTGGGGATTGTTCCTTCCTTGCAGTATGCAGTACAGCCAAATAATCCTCTTTCCAAAAATGAGTATGGTTTAATTTTGCTTGTTTGATGCATCTTTCATAACTCAAGGGCAGTTTTGTTCCATAAGCATTATCACTCTGCTACTTCTCCTTTGAAGTCCCCTGTCAGTACAGCTGAAGTTTTTTTAAAAAAAATCTTTGTGATCCTCAAGTACCTTTCCACAATTTCGGAAACCCCTTGTTAATTTTAGTGTCTGATTATGCAGGACTTTTGGTTGCTAAGCAGCAGGCACACATACAAAGATATGTGGCTGGTTTAAAACACACACACACACACAGAGAGAGAGAGAGAGAGAGAGAGAGAGTCATACCGGATGCCTCATTCAAAATGCAGACATCCCACATTTCCTGCTGCAAAGAAGTCCAATTTGGTTTTTAGTGCACATTCTGAGAATTATCTGCACTCCACTTCTAGCAGTTATGAAGTATGAACGAAGAGGGGTGTGAGGAAGGTTCTCTTTCATAGAGCAAGTAATGCAAAATTACTGACTGAGAAAGCTATCAGGTCCCTACCCTGGGGGATTTATCTGAGAAACAAACATTGGCTCCTGGTGAGCAAGCTTTCTGTCAGCGATAAAGCTGCTCTCCTGCGGGACTTCAGGATAATGTTATCTATCAAGCATATTCTTCCATTGGTAATCCTTTCATGTTTCCTACAGTTTCTGTGCTTGTTTCTGAGAGTCCTTTGGGGCTGGCTCATTCGTTGTCTCTCTTTTGTGTTGGCTTATTCTTCTCACTTCTTTATCTTCCACCAGAAAGCAACCTATAAGTGAAGGTGGTGAGTGAAAGTGATTAAGTCTTATTGGATCTGTTTGTAAATAGTTAGAAAAATCAAATTGGTTGTTAGGTTGTGGCTAAATAAGATAAGGCTGTAGGGTTCTAAGAAAACAAAAGGAGGAATTCCACCTTCACTCATCTTCTGGTGGCATTTTTGGAATGTTTTGGACCATGTCATGTGCTTTAAGCAAACTCATTGAAATGATTACCCTTAGGGAATTCCATGGTGTACATCTTAACTTTCCGCTAGTGTATATATTGCTTCAAAGCTAGTCTGGTAATACTTTAAATTCCCAACACAACTGAAGTGAAGCAATCAATTTTGTATATTGTGCTGAGTTAGGAACAAATATTTTGTCCATTCATGCAGCCCCTTCACTCTATCCTTTCTGTAAGTTCATAAACAAATCAGGAAGTCTTCAATTAATTGTAGTTTCCCCTTTGGGCTAAGCCCAATAACTGGACTGGAACGCTTTAAATGCTGCTTTAACATCCTGTTCTGAAGCTGCTGGCCATTGTTGCTTGGGAAACCTCTAAATTGGTTAATTGAAAAGTTTCCAGTTTTATTTGCTAGTTTATATGAAAAGAAGCTGAAAAGCCTCGTGCATATAGGCAAAGTGTTTATTCATATCTCAGCTTATTAAGCAGTGACATGACTCTTCTGCTTAGACTTGAATTTTGACCCGACTCTTTTCAAATAGTCCTAATTTATTGATTTCATTACTTTAGAACTAAAACCTAGGATCTCATCCATCACCAAACACAGCAGGCAAAAGAAATAAAAGTGTAACATTCTAAAAATAATATGAAAACTTTCCCCATGCTCGTGTATCTCAATTTAAAAAGGATTGTATTTCAAATGCTTTGTGCTCTCATTTCATGGATAGAAACTTGAAATACAACCAGAGAAATCAAATTATTTCCATCAGAAATGAGGAACAAAAGTAGATTCTCTAGTTACAAAAACATTATGGAATCATAGAATAATAGAGTTGGAAGAGACAGCATGAGCCATCTAGTCCAACCTCCTGCTATGCAGGAAAAGCACAATCAAAACACCCCCAACAGATGACCACCCAGCATTTGTTGAAAACCTTTCAAGGAAGGAGTTCCCACCACACTCCAAGGCAGAGAGTTCCACTGTTGAATAGCTCTTACAGTCAAGAAGTTCTTCCTAATGTTCAGGTGAAATCTCCTCTCCTGTAATTTGAACCCATTTTTGTTTGTGTGTTTTCTTTTGTTTTAAATTATCATCTTATATTATGCCTGGAAAAGAAAGTCTATAGGATATTTTATTTTGAAAAATGGTTGTCAAGAGAATTAACAGCATAAATGATGGTAGAATTATTAAGGATTCTTTTTTAAAAAATGCAAGTCTTGCTAACATTACATATTATAATAGGCCTAGATTTGAGATAATTTATCACCTTTTAAAAAGTGATATTGCTGATGGGATGCATACAGATTTTCCTATCACACACAAAACAGCCTTTCAGCAATGGAAGAATCCATAGTATTTCAAAAAACACGATTAGAATTCTGTCTGCAAATAATCCATTTCTGCAACACTTTGCAGATGGATTCAGACGGAATACTGATGGGATACATCATGTGATGGGACCAGTTCGAAACCATTCTCAAACAGTCTCAGAAACAAAGTATTTCCTAATGTGATAAGGTCCATATTTCAACACTTTGGACAACTTCATTATAGTCAGGAACAAAACCTTGATGAGATTACATACACTCCACTATCACTGGTGCCATTGGATGCTACTGCTCGTAAAGATTTTCATAGACTCATGAAGATGGAAGAGACCCAAGGGGGCACTCAGTCCAACCCTATTCTGCCATGCAGGAACATACAATTAAAGCACTCCCAACAGATGGCCATGCATCTTCTTCTTTAAAACCTCTAGAGAAGGAAACTCCATCATACTCCAAAGCACAGCCGAACAGCTCTTGCCATCAGGAAGTTCTTCCTACTGTTTTGATGGAATCTCTTTTTCCTATAGTTTGAAACCACTGTTCTTAGTCCCTGGAGCAGCAGAAAATAAGGTTGCCCTCTCCTCCATATGAAAATCCTTTCAAATAATTAAACATGGCTATCATACGCCCTCTTAAACTTGAAACAAAGCTTACCCACTTCTCTACATTGTTCCTCATTGTGCTTGTATCTCTCTCTGGTCAGTAAAGCCATGGCAAAGATGGATATAAATAATTGACTGAAACAGTTTGATAATCTTTCAAGCATCAAGTAGGTATTCAGCTTGAAAAGAAACAGGTAAATGTGACAGGAATTTGTTCAACTTGTGAAATGTAAAACTCCCCTAACACTGGGATTATAACACTGTATATTCCCCCTCCCCGTTTTAACTTGTTTTATTTGGTTAATACTCAAATTCTGATTCTGTATGTATTTATTAATCTGATGTCTATGCATTGCTGTTTAAGACTAAATAGATACAGATATTGTTGTGCAGTATAGAAAAATAATATAACCAAGATCTAAAGAATGACTCAGGCATGGCCACAGCTAGGCTATGCATAGGAGGAATCTTTGCTTTCTTTTCCTTCTGACAGCAGAAACTCAATCCTGCCATATTACAAACTACTCTTTGATGTCCTTTCAATTTTAGAAAATATTTTCTCTGAGACCTGTTTGATGTTCTGTCTGAGAAACATTTTGTTTTACATGAGAAATATGAAGTGTACATAATAATTTCTTTGCAAACAATTTATTAACAAATTGACAACAAATAATTAAACAAATCTTTCTTCAGAGCTCTTAATTGAAAGGTAAGGATGATTCTATCTTAAGGAGGCATTAAACCATCCTGTATTTGTGTAGAGCAGATACAGAAACATAGGTGACTTAAGTGTAGTGCAACCTGTTCCACTGCTTCTCATGATACGAAATTGACCCCAATGGGTGCCTTCCCCCTCTTCCACCTTCCCCTTTTTGTTTTCATCTTTTTATAGAAATACCTTTTTTGCCTTTTGATCCACTCTTTCAATTTTGATGTTGAAATTAATAAAACCTGAAAACCCACCTTCCTTCCTCCCTCCCTTCCTCCCCTCCCTGCCCTCTTCCCAACCTTCCTTCCTCATTTTTACTTCAGGAAATCACCAAACGGGAAGCAGCGAGTAGGCAGTTAAGCTGTATTCAGCTGCCTGTCGACTCGTCGGTGGTACGTAAGATCTTGTAGCATGAACACTCCCAAACCTTGTCAAATAGTTATCTCTCTCTTCTTCCCTTTCTCTCTGTACAGTATTGCTTTCTCTCTTTCTCTTTGTGTCTCTCTTTGTAGTGAACAATCACACCATTGCCACTGTTCTTATCATGGTAGCTGAATTTGTTGTTGTCATCAAGTTAGCCTTGATTTTAAGTCTCTTTCTTCTTTGAGAGAATTCAAAGTCTCTCTAATAACCAAATAACCAAGAGCATTTTCTAGCAATACTTGGTGCTAAGTTTCTTCTTTATAAGTGTCCTTGAGTTACCTATTAAAAGGAGAGATCATTTAATGTGAAATAGAAAGATGGTTAGGACATGACAGTAAAGCTGCAAGCTTTAGCTGCTGCTCTCAAAATCATATAGGATGAAACAACCATTGTGCCCAAGATCCCTTCAGGGCCCTAGGATTTGGTAGAGTTGGGATCACTGGAGCCTGCTTGTATTTACCATGTTAATGCATTTCCCTGAGCATTGACATTGTGGACATATGATTTCATTTTCCCGTCATGGGGAGAAACAATTATTATATTTTTTTTCCAATGTCAGAGGATAAACCTGCTGATGTCTAGATACTGTTACTACCAACTATCCAATTACCCATTGGTGACTTAAAAGAAAACAACTTACATTGTTTTTGAGATGTGTTAATTGAACCATGTAGAAACCAAACTCCCTTGCAGACAAACAAAGAAAGAGAGAGAGAATGGGAAAGTTCATCAAAGACAGAAGGGACCTAAAATCAAGCGTGTATTGTGGATCCTCATGTGTGAGAGCACTCTGTCTTGGAAAAACCAATCCAAGAGCTGAGGCAGCTGCAGTAAATGTTGATGTCTTTTAAAAATATTTCTACAGGTTCATTCAAAAGATGTGAACATGCAACTACATTCCCTGAATAAAATTGTTTAGCATCAAATATGTAACAAAGGTCATAACAAAGGTATACATTGTTCCCTCACTTGCTGCAGGGGTTACGTTCCAGGACCACTCACGAAAAGTGAAAATCCACGAAGTAAGGACACTATATTTGTGTTGTTCACAAGTAGTGTCTCTGTCCCCTCCTTGCCTCTCAAGTACGCGCATGCAAACTCCCGCCGCTGCCGCTGCCTTATGAGCCGAAAACAAAGATGCTTCAGTCTCCTTTTCTCTCCTTTCCTTAGGCTTCTCCTTAGGAAGGAAGTAGAAAGAGGGATTTATAATATTATTTTATGATTTATTCTATTATTTTAGTATTTATTAAAAAGAACGCAAAACAGAGAATCCGTGAAAAACAAACCGCAAAGTAGTGAGGGAACACTGTATGTCTTTGCATATATTTATAGTGTTGGTTGACCAAAATAGTAACAATATTGTGAAGGCTTTTTGAATGTAAAACAATTTAATATATTAAATACTGACCTCATACACATATTTCTTCCTCTCTCATATCTATGAAATCAAAATTGCTTCTTTTCCACATCTTATGCCTATCATATGTTTACTCTTTCACCCACTTTCTCCATCTCTATTCAGTATTTAAAGCAATGCCTTTAAATTTGATCAGGGCAAGAGAACCTATATATAATATTTATACTGTCTCCTATATCAAGAGATTTCCAGGCAGCTTGCACTCCATATTTCCTGAACTCCAGCTCCCATTAACCCTAAATAACTTGGCTACTAATGAGGCATGATGGTAGCTAGAGCTTTATAACATATGGAGGTCTACAAGATTTCCCTAGCAATTTGTACCCAGGACTGCTTGTGTACACGTAATCTTCCCTGTACAATGACATGTCTCCAGTAGAAATATCTCAAAACACTGATAGTTCTACACATAAGCAAGCAAGAATAATCTGCATTTGTTGATGTAATATCTTTTTCACCTAGAAAGGCAAACTAGGAGTACAAAAACAAGTAATAATTTGTATTGGAGCCTTGATAAATGGTGGTTGTCTGCAGCTAAACTTAGCACTTAGTATGTAGTAAGAGGGTGCTGGTGTGTCCTGTGTCGGGGATGCTTTATTCTCAAGTAAATATGTGGCTTGGTGCTGGAAGATTGGTGAAATAATTCCCTATTATTTCTTGTTCTCTCTCATATACATACACATGTGCACACCTCCTGTCAATAACAAAGCTTTCTCACTGGAAAACAACTACCTCATGAAACAGGACACTTAATACCAGATCTGCAGTTGCAATGTTATTTTGAGATTTTTAATCCAGTCTCAAATTGTATTTCAAACCAGTAGTTAATTCTCATCCATACTTATATACAAGTTGAGAGCTGGTTTGCGGACCAAAATTAGAGTTTCATATGACCCATGGATAAGCTGCGGGTCATTCCATGGAAAGGGGAAAGCACCAATACTACCTTGTGGTCAGCTGCCCCTGGCTGCCACCACTGCCTGGCCATTCAAAAAGGCCAGACATGGTGCTATGATGGGAGAGTAGAAGGTGTTAGTGCTTCTTTTAGGTTCTTGCAGGATGGAGTAAGGTCTTGCCTTTCACCACTCTTCTCAGAGAAGGGGATGGCTCCCTTTGAGGAAAAAAATTAAGATTCTCCTGTTGACCCATGAATAAGTAGGCCCAGGTTTTTTGGGTTGACTTTTGAACTACAATATTTGGACTTATACATGGGTATGTACAGTAATTGACCACCGCTGGTAAAACTGTTTCACATACATAGTATTTCTGGCTCCAAACATTTGTGTTGAAAGTGTTGTTTCCAATGAACACAAAATATCATTTTATGCAATATCATAAATAGTTCATCAGCATGTTCAACAGGTCTTTTAACTGGCACACATCTGCACAATAATTTCTCTCACTTTCTTATGATGTTGTAGTGCCAAAAGTTACTGGCATTTTTTTAAAAAAAGGCATAATTACACAAGCCACTTATGCAGTTATTTTAGTCCTTAGTGTCCCAGGCATAGTTGTAGCACAGATCCAGGGAGAGCCAGTGACTTTCTTGTCAGGAGTCCGGTGAATCTGCTCTGGTTTTTATTCCAGATTTTTAAAAGCTTTCTAATGTACCAATCCATTCTCAAAATAGATTCAGCACTTTAGATACCTCCGGTAATTAAAACACAAAGCTGATTCATTAATGTGGAAGTCTCCTTTGGCCCCTACCTAGATTGCACTGATTTTGAGATATAGAAATATAAGTGCCATTTGGGGATATTTAATCAAAATAGCAGTTTATCCTCACCAAATTAGATAATTTATTACTGGGTAAATGGCCTTAAATGCATTGTCTGAATAAAAAGAGAGATGCAGCTATTTCACAGCAATGCTATTAATTCCAGGCATCATTTCACAAGAGACAGCTTCAGATTACGACCATATCTTAACCTTGGAGCAAATTTATTTCATGGGAAGGAAATGCTGAACATGAAATGACTGAGATGCTTCTACACATAAACAAAAGGGCATTTGATTCTGTAGAAATATTATTTTGTCCTTGCCTATTTTATGCCTCCTATTTTTAAGAAAATATGGTTAAAAGGTGTCTGTACTATTAATGAATTTATCCATGTACTACAAAGATCATTGGATCAGTTCTTCAAGTCATGTTTAATTGTGCTATTAAATAAAACATGTAACCAATTGTACTCTTTTTTGAAAACATTCCATTGTACAGAACTAATCTTGATTCTATGGCACCACAAAATCATTAATTCAAGTCCACCCTAATCAGTGACAGTGGTTAATTCAATGTCAGAGAAGTGCAGAATCCAATCTGAATTTTAAAGGGGCTATTCAGGGTGTTGGCCATATTTTGAGATTAAAGCTTTTTAGGGCCTGAAATCTGAAGCAGGCTCGCTGACAGGAATCTACCAGATCTTGGATGAGCAGTCTCTCTTCTTCAAATAGTCCTCCTTTGTAATCTCGTCTAACATGAAGCTGAGTAATTGAATTCCTCTGAGTAGAGGTGAAGTCTTGCAGAATGGATGAAGATGTAAAAGTGCAGGATTTCATAATTGTGCATACTCTGTACTTTCATGAAAAAGCCTCAGCTTGAGTGGAGAGAAATATATATTCTGTAGATGTGCTCATCTGTATAAATAAACCAATACACATTTAATTGGTGGAAATAAAGGTCATTTATGTTGATGATATTGCCCTGTTCTCTTTAATCAGGCAAAACTCCTAATTATTTCTTGAGACTGCTGTTTAACATTATCCTCCCAGCTAATGCGCATTCTGCTTTTCACATTTTGCCCAAGTACCAAATGCCATCAGGGTGAGCCAAGACTTGTTAGAACAGCACCGTATACTTTGTTGTGCTTTGCTAGGGTTTCTGCCATTCTTTCCTAAATTTTCTTGCTTGAAATAGGATTTTGCTTGGCTTCTTTGTTATCACTGCATTTGTGTCTGTCCTCCATTGACCACATCAAACTCAATGGGGGCTATTTGCCAGAAGTATGATTTCTACAAGAAATCAGGCTAAAGTCATTCTTGAGCACTCCATTCCTGGCTTATGTAACACTGTCTTAATGCTTTCCAACCACCACTTGTGGCAGCAGATGAGTTCATAGGACCAGAAGGGGAAATGTTGCTGTGGCCTTTGTTTAATGATGCCTCATCTAAGAAACTCATCAGCGAAGGAAATGGCAGAGGCTAATGAGCAAGTGAATTAAACATAGAATTAAATAGGTTGGACTAATAGGGAAAGCTGCTGTCAGCTATGAGCACTTGAATTTGTAAGAAAGCACTGGCCAATGTGGCAAAGCACATGCCAGTGTGGCAAAGCCCTCTTTATCTATATCCAAATAATCCCAGTCTTTTGACCTCATGATTTCCGTGTTATGGGATGAGATTCTCATTTATCCAAATAAGACAAAAGAATTCAAGCTTCAGATAAATGTAACATCCCAGTCCACTACGTTGCATGCAATTATCTTGATCTGAGGCCCTCCTTTCAGCTGGACCGTCTTTGTCATTCTTTAGTTCTGTTATCCAATATTCTCTTTCTCATCCTCATGATTCATTAGTTCTCCTGAAGATATGGTTTCAGATTACTGCCTAAAATGAGGACTGTTTTCAGAGCTTGGAACGGTGTTCTCCAACCAGCAAGAGGATTCTAGGAATTGCCTTTTCCAAGCACTGGGTCTTTTGGACACAATTCAGCTCAAGGAATAATGAGTTTATGGGAGTGCAAATGTGTTAGGAATTCCTCCATGGAGTTGAGAAATTGCATGAAGACGAGAAAACCATTCTGTATTTGGCCAGGATGGGATTTAACTCAGAAACAGGTTAAAACACTTTGTTCCTGTCTCATTCCAGTCTTTAGTTCCTTCTGAATCATATCCAGCCTCTCTGTTCTTCGATGGAACCCTATACAGTAAAACTGATGTGGTATATTGATATGTGCATGCATCATGTTGTGAAAGGTGTTGTCCCATTGTGGTTACAATTTCAGTGGAACAGTGAATATCTTGTTGGGCCAAGTACTCTTGTAGCCAGAAAAGGGCATCTGGAGTTCCTTTGACCTGCTAGCTAACTCATTTTCCTTTGCTCTAGGGTGATGCTACTAAGTCTGATTCAGATGGTGAGCTTTTTCCTCATGCTCTGGAAGAAGATTATAGACTTAAGAAAAACTTCTCAAATCCAGCCTGTAAGTGACAATACTAGATGTCTCACTGGTCTACCTTTTTAGTTTATTACGAATAGCAGTACTGTCTAATTCACAGGTAGGGAACGAAGATGTCCAAAGGTAAATAAGAGAGAGAAAGTGGCATATCATACATTATGAATGTAGACGTTTGTGAAGTTGATGTTACAAAAGCAGGAGAGATGAGAAAAGAAACTGTGATAATGAAAGTTCAGATAAAAGATGGAAACTGGCCTTGCCAATTAGATAGGCATATCTCTGCCAACAAAGGAAGAACTCAAATGCACTATATTATTTTTCCCCTCAGTGATGGCTCTTTGTGACCACCCAGAGCTAAAGAAGAACTTAACCCCTCCACTCATCATTCACACAGCCGCTACACCAATGCCCATGCCAAGAAGTGCCATCTATGGGGAAGCAGCTCAGGGCTATGATTCCCGAAGAGCCAGCAGCATCTCCATGGATCCTAATATATATGATCTCAAATCCCCGGTACGTGGGTTGTATTTCTTCTCGTGCTCTCTGTTTTTTGTCTCTGTAGTATTTCCAGTTCTATACCTTCTGAGCTAGTGTTTGGTGTTTTGTGGCCTAGCTAATTGTGTGAGGACCTGGGATGTGTTTACACTGGTCCTGCCCTGATTCTCTTTGTGTCCCTTCTCTGCCTCCTCTCAGGTGAGTGCCCGGAGCTCTCCCCACAGTCCTTGGAGCGCAGGAAGCAGCTGGAACAGCCGCAGGTCGAGCTGGAACAGTATTGGGCGGGCTCCCAGCTTGAAACGCCGCAATCAAAGCGGAGAACGCAAATCACTTCTCTCAGGGGATGGGAAGCAGAGTTCTGAGGAAGGGGAAAGCTCTGATGAAGAGCAGTCCAGCCGGACTGGGAGCATTAATGGCTCAATACCTCACCGTATGGAGTCACTGGAGACCAAAGGGTCCTTTGACTTCCAAGATACCCTGCAGGTGCCTTCTCTTTACCGGACCAGCAGCATACACAGTAGCCGGAGCTCTGCATCGGAGCGTCAAGACTGCAATGGAAAAACCACTTCACGTGTCCTGATACAGCAGCTTCACCTGGAAGATCATCTGCCTGAATGTGATGATGATGAAGGCAACTTGGTAAGTGAGAACCAGTGTGCCTAGGTGTGTGCAGTTGGTTTGCATATCTTTCTTTTTTCCTTCTTTTTTCCTTAGAAGAGCAAGGAGAGTGTTTTCATTCTTGTTTATTTATTTCACCAGATTTATTACACCACTACTGTATGCATTTGGAGGCTTTCATGCCAGTTTGGGGAGGAGGTGAATCCACTCTGGATTTTATTCTAAACTTTAAAAGGAGTTACTGTTTGTGGTGAACCCAATCTTCCCCATCAGTCCATCATCTATTAATATTAGGAATCTAAACTGGATTAACTCTCCACTGAAATGTGAGCCACAAGCAACTACTGATGCATTTGACTGCATGTTTCCTTTGGTCAGTGTGTGATTTAGAGTAGGGTTCTCAAATTTTTTCAGTGGTGAAGCCCTTTTTGAAGCAAAAGTTTCTTGTGGAGCCCCAATAAATGTTTATATATTATTATATATAATGTATATGTATCAGGCATGGGCCAGGCCAATGGCAGATAGATGGAGATTGTTTGTGTGAACTAATGGGAAATTTTTAAAAAAATTCAAATTTTAAAATGAAGAACAATTTTAACCAACATAAACTTAACAGTATTTCAGTGGAAGACCCCCAGGGCCATACAGTCCAACCCCCTTCTGCCATGCAGGAAAAACACAATCAAAGCACCTCCAACAGATGGCCATCCAGCCTTTGTAATAATAATAATAATAATAGTAATAATAGCAGAAACCCCAGAGGAGGTGAGGTACCTGAGGAACACCTGAGCACCTCCCACAGAGGCCCTAGGGCTCTCCGGAGCACAGTTTAATAACCAGTGATTTAGAGGATGTAATTGAGAGCAGGTACAGTGGGAGATGTGCATAGGAGCTGGCATTGGTCATTTGTAAACCCAACTCCTTAAATTAAGACTATAATGTTGAAGGCCTTGTGGACAAAAACTACAAATATATGGTTCAGATTCTGCATACGTTTCCTGAATGCTTGGCCACCTTCACTGTGTTCTCCATACGCTTAGTGTATCTCATTCATTCCTGCCCACAGACAATCTGTCCTTCTATCTCCATTGACTTTTTACAATTTGGGATATGATCCCTACATAACTCCTGTTCCAAGCTCAATATCATGCTCATTATGCTTCTGTATTATCTCTCTTCTCTCATTATGTGAGATGTGGTGGAACTATATCAAAGTTTCCTCATACAGTAGGAATCCAAACATATATCATTACCATTTGGTTGTCAGTCTCCCATTGTTGGCTCCCAGGCAGAAGCTGAAGTTTTGTACCATATATGGACTATACAGGTCATATGGGTAGTTCCACAGTAGTATCATCATGTGGGGGGGGGGGGGGGTAGACAGAATGTAACCATATGATAAAGGTAGCCTATGTGATATGAGGCTTTAGACATTGCTAATTTGGAGCATGAGCAGAAATGTTTCTATATAGATAGCTCTTATAGCTAAACACCTGTGAGAATTTCTTCTTGGCTGTGGTCAACTGAATAATTTAAAACTGGTTGTTATATCATTTAAGACCAAATAGTTTAAATTCAGCTAATTCAAATCGAGGGTTCCTAGGAAGCAATGCCCCCATCCTGCTATAATATTAATGGGAAAGGCTGTGCTTTGCCACAATACTGTTCAAACATGACATGGTGTAACTGTTATGGACAGGTTGATATAAGGTACTCTGCTGTCTGAGAAAAAGACCAAGAAACTGCCACACTGTTGCCACAAAAAGAAGGTATCCAGGCAGGCAGCTGAGTCCACTACTCGAGGGTAGCTGACTAATTTGAGCAAGCCAGAACATACACACAATTTTGTGCTCTAACATCTTGCTACTTTCCTTCATATCTGCCACTGAAAGTGACCATTTCCTCTATCTGCTTAATAGTAAAGTAGAGCCAATATTACTTTCAGCATTGAACTAGGATTCTGGAGAACTGGGTTTGAATCCCTATTCAGCTATGGAAACCCACTAAGTGACCTTGGACAAGCCATATTCTCTTAGCCTCAAAGGAAAGCAAAGGTAAATCCCAACTGGATATGTCTTGCTAAGAAAACCATGTAATCATTTTGCCTTAAGGTCACTATAAGTCAAAATCAGTCATACCTTCAATCAGTCATACTTTGCACAACCTTATCAGAAAGGTCCATGGATTCACCCTGCATTGGGGCAATTCTCACAAGGGTGTGTGTAGAAACTACTGCTCCACACCCTGCATCGCCCGCCTTACCTTCCTCCTCATCCCATGGAGAGATGCATCACCGCCAGGCTTCCCCCACATTCAAGGGAAGGCAACATGGGAAGGCTCCCATGTTGCTGTGGCAGCGCAGGCACTGCTTCACCTCCCTTTTTGGCATGGATCCCAAATGGAAGTCCCTTTACATTGTGTGAAGTGCTCCATGCCGAAAAGGGAGATGAGGTGATATATGACAGGCAAATCAACCCGTCTTCGCTGTGTCTTGTGTTTCTTTTCTCCACTATCATTTTCTTCAGGCCAGGCAGGAGAAAGGGAAGAGACAGGCTTTCTGGGCATTGTAGTAACTTTCTCACACTCTGGAGCTGTCACCGACATCATCTGAGTCACTGTATTGACCAAGAGCATGGTTGCCAAATTCATTTGGGATTATCATTCAGTCTTGTATAGTAATTAGCAGACCTAACAGAACACAACCAAGTGGGCCACCTTCACCTGTTTGGCATGCAGTTTTGAAAAAGTCAGCAATATCAGTCTGTTTTCTTATAAAAAGAGCCTTGTGGCACCTTTAATATGAAGTGATTTATTTCAGCATATACTTCCATGAACGACAGACCACTTTTTAGGATACACCTTCTAAGTTCTGAAAAAGAGGGCTGGAGACTATGAAGCCTTATGATGAAAAAAATCATATAGATATCACACAACTGCTTTTTAAACATGCAGTATAGGAAAAGGCAAACAGATGTGGAGAGAGTGGCCAGTTAGAGTTTTCCATTCATCGGAAAGAGTGCTCTATACTCAGTCTGAAGTGGAGGATTTCTCCTTCTATAAACTCTCACATCAAATCCCCCTGCAAGGCAAAATTGTTCTCTGAGTCTCATGGAACATAATTAGTCTTTTATATCAATTTCATTTTAAAGAAGGGAATACTTTTTCAGGAAGCACTTTTAGATCTGAGAGAGCTCATTTAGAAAATGTTAGTTAAAAACTACGGATGGCCATAAAACAGGAGGGAAAAAAACATCAGCACTTCGATACTGATTAAGCAAATGAAGCTCCGTTATCGTCCTGTATTTCTACATGTCAATGAGTCCCTGCAGTTTGCACGGAGATATTACAGGCATGCTTATGTAAATTCCAGTGTCGCTGTAGAGCACAGAACAACAATACATTCAGCAATACAGTGGATTTCAAGGAGGGAGCTGCTTGTCCTGACAGGCATCTCAAGCTTCAGCTTCATCAAGTGCAGTTAGATAAATTGTACAGGGCATCCATTAGGAAGGAACAAAGCCCGTGGGCGCCCAGGAGATGCAGAATGTGACTAATCAAATAAAAACCTGCAGACATCCTTCCTTGTACAGCCTGGGCTCCTGGAGGGGCAGACGAGGACTCTGGGGACTGTGTCTCCTCTCTGCAGTGCAGGTGAAAAACATGACGTGAACATCTGCACCTATTAGAAACAAATTCTAGAGGAGTTTGTGCCGTCCGCCGGACAATAAAAAACTATAAAACTGAAACGTGCTGTCCTTTATCCGGGCGAACTGCAAATCCCTATAAGCTGTCCTATAGATATTGAACGACTGAGTCTGGATAACTTCAAAAAAGGATGTTTATTCATACAAGGTTGTAAACCTGGCACAGATCTTAAAGTTGCAGAAAATGAAACAAATTTCTATAGGTTTTAGGTACAGAATTATCCCTGGTTCCAGAAAGCAAAGGTGATTATAAAACCACTATACCCTAATCACGCTGCCTATATTAGAAGGAGAAACTCTTTCCTTCCCTATCTTTACAGCAAAGATTAGTTCTAGAAGCGACAGAATAACCCTGCTCCTCTAACTAGATTTCTTATTCCAGATCAATATAATTCAATACTTATCTAATTTGGATAGGCTTAGATTGGCCTGGTTTTGAGGATGATTTGTCCCAGTTAGCTTTGCACAGCTGCAGCACGTTGGAAGACTATAGCCAAAATGAAGCTCCAAAATGGAGACTAGACCCTGGTAAAAAGGGCGGTCCTAAGATGTTGCACTCTTTGACCAATCACTGCAAAGAAAACTGCAGCCAGCTATTGCAGATTCCAAGCCACTTTTCCTAGGCTTTTGCAGCCAGAGGCTCAAACAAAATGCAAAGGAGGGAAAACAAACAAACGACCAATAGGTAAGGCAAACCATCGTCCTGGGGGACGGAACACTCCCCGCTAAATTCCCAGGATGTGGGAATTTACCAATCAAAAACATACAAACACCTTTGTATACACAACAATACAAACACTAGAACTTTAAACATCTCCAATAAGCAACACGAGGTCACTAATTGGTCTGTCCAAAATGGACACTTTGCCTCTGTTGCAAGTCTTTAATTGAGCTTTCCTGACCTTACCGTCCGGGCAAGGAAAGGTCTTTAATACAATGCCCATGGGCCACGCATGGCGGGGCAAGTCTTTGTCCTTTAACAACACAACGTTGTTAACCTCAATGTTGTCCTGTGGGCTTTGCCAGATTCTTCTAGCTTGAAGCTGGCTTAAGTACTCGGCTTTCCACCTTTTCCAAAAGTGGTTGGCCAAGGACTGCACCTGTTTCCACAGGGCACGGTGAGTTCCGTCCGGAACTGGCAACATGACGTCCTTCCATCCTGGCACCTTTTGTGTCAAAATAAGTGCAGGAGTCAGTGGTTGTAAGTTCTCAGGGTCACTGGTAAGGGGAACCAGCGGCCGGTTGTTGATAATTGTGGTAACTTCCGCCATAAGTGTCACCAAAACATCATGCGTCAATGACCTATGACTCAAAAACATGGCATTAAGGATTTTGCGACTAATACCAATCATCCTCTCCCAAACACCACCCATATGGGAGGCGTGAGGAACATTGAAAGTCCACATAATTTGTTCAGTATTCGTAAAGTTCTGAACCTTTGGGTCTCTCCCAAACCTAGACACACAATTGAGTTCTTTGGTCGCACCTACAAAATTGGTGCCACAGTCCGACCGAATTGACTTAATTGGCCCTCTGAGGGCTATGAACCTTTTCAATGCGTTTAAAAATGATGAAGTGTCCATCCCTTCTATGACTTCTATATGGACAGCTCGTATTACTAAACAAGTAAACAAAACTGCCCACCTCTTGTTATTTACAACACCACCCCTGGTTTTTCTGGTAACAATTTCCCAAGGACCAAACACATTAATTCCCACGTGGGAAAAGGGTGGGTCTGTCAAAGTCCTATCCTGAGGTAGTTCTGCTATTAACCGATTTTGACAGTTTCGCCTAAGGCACCTGCATTTAACACATTTGAAAATACAACTGTTGACCAACCTTTTGGCATTAACTACCCACAGACCTTCGTTTCTAAGGGCTGCCTCAGTTAGAGTTCTACCCTGATGATGGATTCTTTTCTTTAGGGACCAGAGTCTTTTCCCTGCCATGTGTCTATTGTTTGGCGAAGTGGGCTTATCTGACTTAAAGGGCAAAGGAGCTACCCAATTTCCCTCTGTACTTCGTGAGACTTGAGCATTCATACTGTCCAAGAACCTTTGCTCATCTTTCAAGAGCGCTATGGCTTCGTCTCTCTCAGAGACTTTGAAGGTGGAGGAATACTCTGGAGTTATTCCTTGGCAGTAGACTGAGATGTGACTTAGGCAACTGCGCACAAGTGTAGGACGTCCACCTTTAAGCACCTGTGCTTGATTGGAGTCCAACGACGATGGTGGGTGCATCTTGTTTATGCACACTGGGCCTATGACTGTCCAGCCTAATGGCAATTGTTGTGCGATAGGTGCACCTGGAGGTCCTTTAACTTGGTCGTTCACACAGAACAAGCTCGGGCAGTCCGAGCCAAGCAAAAGGGCAATGTCCACATCTGGCCGAAAGGCTGGTATAGCATTCTTTAACCGTCGCAAATGTGGATGAGCCTCCACAACTTCTCTAGTGACAATCTGCCTTTTGTTCCGGGGAATAGAGGAACACTCAATCAGGTCTGGCAACTTGAACTGTCTCTTCTGGTCGCAAGAGGAGACAACGAAGCCAGATGCTATGCGACCCTGCAACTTCTTTTTTCCTGCACACGTAGTCATAGTGTAGTCGACCATCTTGGTTTTAAGGTCAAACATGCGGAAGAACTCTGGAGTAGCCAGGGAGGCGTCGCTCTGTGAATCCAGGGCCACATAGAGTCTCTTTCTAAGCCAAGGGCTCTTGGCTGGATATACATCCGCTAGGCAGATAGGATGACAAACTCTGTACTGGTGCGAGTCAGAACACAGCTCTGTACAGGCGACTGCTGAAACTTCCACCTGCATCTCTGGTGCGGCTGGCTTGTCGGTGTCTTCGACTGCTGACTTTTCTTTTGGTGAAGCGTTCTCTTTGGGGTGGGAGATGATATTGGAGTTGTGCATTGCGGTGCAATGCTTGAGGCTGTTGCATTTCTCACACTTGATGTTTTCTTTGCAGTTGGATGCAAAGTGTGGAGTTGCTCCACAGCATCTAAAGCAGATTCCCTGCTTTTGAACTAGCTGTTGCCTTTCTTTGTATGTCTTTCTACTAAACTCCCTGCAGTTGGCCAAGCTGTGAGGCTTTTGGTGAATAGGGCAAAGCAACTCTTTTACCTCCGACCTGGGTTCGTCAGTCTTGAGTTGAGTTTCGACTGCCTTTACGCTGACAGGTCTATTGGCCTCTCTAGATGGTTTCTTGTCCACTTTAGGTGCCTTCTCTGGCTGGGTCCCTTGGTATAAGGTGGGGAGGCCCGTCTGCGGATCATTCCTTTCTCTGGCCGCCCTGGTGATGAACTGGACCAAATGAGAAAATGGAGGGTATGCCTGGGAGTGGGCCTCCTTGTAGTTGAAGACCTCCTGTCCCCAGCGTTCTTGCAAAGTGAAGGGCAGCTTGGTCAAGATCTGCCTCTGGGACAGGTGCTGATCGAGGCACTTCAAACCGGGCAGTTCTGGATTCTCCTTGGCCGACTCTAATTCCGTAAGGAGATCGCTGAGGTCCCACAAGAGTTTGAAGTCTTTGAGTTTCAAAGCTGGGAACCTTTGGAGCTTGTCCATAAGAGATGCTTCAATCTCTGTGCTGGCCCCATACCTCTGCTGCAACCTGGCCCAGGCCTTTTCCAGGGCTTTGTCGGGATCGGCTACGTGGGCTGCGTAGATCTTCTTAACTTGTGAGGATGAGGCTGGGCCCAACCATGCAGCCAGAAGAGTCAGTTCTTCCTCAGGCAATAACTTTAAGTCTCTGATTGCTCTCTGGAAGGTGGCCTTCCAGAGAAGAAATTCCTCAGGCTTGTCCGAAAACTTTTCGACACCCTTGTCCTTAAGATCTCTTCTGGGGCTTCTGATGATGGAGACAAGCTGGGACTCTGGCGTCGAAGGGAACAATTGAGGAGTTTGCTGTTGTGGAGTGGACTCCCACCGTGCACCTTGCGTCAACCTTTGGCCTCTTGGAGGGATGACATCGACCACTGACGAATCGGTGGCTCCCTGTGCAGCTGTCTGTAAGGGCCAACTAGCACTTGGCCTTGAGGCCCTGATTGACTGACCTAGGGATTTAGCAGGAGGCACAGGTAGCTCGGGCAAGGGTGAGCTCCCCGCTATGACGCTCTGCTCTGCAGGAAACTCAAAAGTGACTTTGGGGCCCTGCTCTGGGTAAGGAGAGAAGTCTTCCTGTTCCTCATCCGAAAACTGGCTGTTTAAGCTATTAAGATGCACAAGCACCTTGGAAGAAGGGTCCTGCTTCGGCAACTGACTTACATTTTCTTCTGTGAGTGGCTCAATTAGGGCCTTGGCCAAAGTCTCAGCCCTTACCTTTTTGGCAGTAGCGTCCATCCTTATTCTAAGCATTTCTATTTCACCTTGCCTTTGGGCCTGTTCCATTTGCATTTCGCTTTGTCTACGGGCCTGTTCTATTTGCATTCGTTGCTCTTCTTCTTTAAAGGGAAGGGTGAGATCAGCTGCCTTAGCATCAGCTTCCGCCCCTGCTACCTTGCTCTTTAGCTCCAGACGTGCAGCCTCCCTAATGTGCAAGGCAGCTAGGGAAGAGATGGCACTCCCAGCAGCAGAAGACTTGCTAGAGTGGCTATGTTTAGATGATGCACACTCCCTTAGCTTAGATACCTGGCTAGAGCGGTTGGACTTAAGACTAAGTGCCACAGCAGGTGATTTTAAAAGATTGGTCTCATGGCTGCATAAGGAAGACTGATTTCCTTTTGGCTCAGACCTTAGATTAACAGGTGGAGAACTAAATTCCAAGGCATCTAGAATTGCCCTCACCTTATTTTCTTTCTCATTAGTGTCAGCTAAGACACTCACTATTTCTAACTCTGAATCCTTGGCGTTAATGCGCTCGAGGACCTGGACTATCTTAGACACCAAACCCCTCCAGAGACCGAAGGTCTCTTCAAGGTCGGTCTGTAATATGGATGGCACCCTTGTAATACCCAAGCTCTCAATTCTGCCCATCAATGTTACAATTCGCTCCCATGCCGAACCTAACCTCACATGGAGGAGCTCCTTTTCATCTATTAGATGGGCTAGCATCTTGGCTGAAGGGTGCTTTATCCTTTGGGGCCTTTCATTCCTACTTTCAGCCTCAGAAGGAGGTATACCATCTGTATCATCTTGAAATTGCATAGACATTATGTATTCTTAATAGCAAGTAAATTTACAACAAAAGCAAATACAACATACCAGCAAGTAAATTTACAATAAAAGCAAATGCAATATATAATACAATGCACAACACTTAACCATAGCAATATATATCACTAAGTAACTATACTTTACAAAGATAGTGACCTTTGGCGCCAGATTTTAGTGGGCAAGCTGCAAAATGCCAACTGACAGCAACTTGCCACTTGATACCTCCCTTGCCCGAGTGACGTAAACTGCCAAAATGGCGACTTCGCCAAATTTTCAAGCACCTCGCGCTCTGCGGCTCGAGGCCTGCCGCCGAAGGAGCACCGAGGCTGGCTTTGGAAAGGAGGAGAGAAAAGACGCCTCCTCCCCGCTGTGAAGGGAGGTCACCACCGCAGGTCGATGAAACAGGTCACCACCGCAGGACGATGAGGCAGGTCACCACCGCAGGACGATGAAGCAGGTCACCACCGCAGGACGATGAGGCAGGTCACCACCGCAGGATGATGAGACAGGTCACCGCCGCAGGTCAATGAAGCAGGTCACCACCGCAGGACGATGAGGCAGGTCACCACCGCCGGACAATGAGGCAGGTCACCACCGCAGGACGATGAAGCAGGTCACCACCGCAGGACGATGAGGCAGGTCACCACCGCAGGACGATGAGGCAGGTCACCACCGCAGGACGATGAGGCAGGTCACCACCGCCGGACCATGAGGCAGGTCACCACCGCAGGACGATGAGGCAGGTCACCACCGCCGGACCATGAGGCAGGTCGAAGCCGGCCGAGTGCTCCGGCCGAACTCGCAGCAGCGTTGCCAGGCCTGTCCAGGTTCTAGCCTGGTTCTGGTGGGCTTCACGCCTCAGAGCCAGCCAAAGAACTGTCGCTGGTGCTCCGCGGCTCGAGGTCTACCGCCGAGGGAGCCCTGGACGTTGCTGGGAACTGCACAGCCTGTGCAAACCCAGAAAGCCACTGGGCCACGTGCGCACACGCGAGCCAAATAGCAAGGAAATAGAGCCCCACTATTTGACTCCTTCAGGTCTGAGAGCGGGCTCCACTGCCTCAGACGCTGGTTGAGTCTTTAGGTATGCAGACTGAGCTCAGGCGGAAAAGCCGCGGCCTAAACTAAACTTCCTAAACTATAAAAAACTATAAGCCGTGCAAGCTAGCTCAAGCGGAAAAACCGCTGATCTACCTCAAAACTGTGCCGTCCGCCGGACAATAAAAAACTATAAAACTGAAACGTGCTGTCCTTTATCCGGGCGAACTGCAAATCCCTATAAGCTGTCCTATAGATATTGAACGACTGAGTCTGGATAACTTCAAAAAAGGATGTTTATTCATACAAGGTTGTAAACCTGGCACAGATCTTAAAGTTGCAGAAAATGAAACAAATTTCTATAGGTTTTAGGTACAGAATTATCCCTGGTTCCAGAAAGCAAAGGTGATTATAAAACCACTATACCCTAATCACGCTGCCTATATTAGAAGGAGAAACTCTTTCCTTCCCTATCTTTACAGCAAAGATTAGTTCTAGAAGCGACAGAATAACCCTGCTCCTCTAACTAGATTTCTTATTCCAGATCAATATAATTCAATACTTATCTAATTTGGATAGGCTTAGATTGGCCTGGTTTTGAGGATGATTTGTCCCAGTTAGCTTTGCACAGCTGCAGCACGTTGGAAGACTATAGCCAAAATGAAGCTCCAAAATGGAGACTAGACCCTGGTAAAAAGGGCGGTCCTAAGATGTTGCACTCTTTGACCAATCACTGCAAAGAAAACTGCAGCCAGCTATTGCAGATTCCAAGCCACTTTTCCTAGGCTTTTGCAGCCAGAGGCTCAAACAAAATGCAAAGGAGGGAAAACAAACAAACGACCAATAGGTAAGGCAAACCATCGTCCTGGGGGACGGAACAGAGTTGCTGTGGCAATATATGGATGAAAATACAATGAGCCCTGTAAGCTCCTTAAAGACCAGTCAAAGTCATTGTGGCTGAAGCTGTTTGTGGGTATCTATTTCTAGATACACGAAGGAGGCAGTGTCTGTGTACATGAACAAATAATACACAAATCCAATGCCTGGGAGAAGGGTTTTGCAAGTGAGATATTGTAAAAATTCTTCAGATCTACAAAAAGTAAAGATGCCATACTCGAATCAGTCAAAAGAAAAAAAATTACTTCTTTTTGTGATTTTTTAATATTAAAAAAATCTAAAATCTACATTACATTCCACCTTTCTGCTGGCATGGAACCCAAGGCAGCTAACAGTATAGATTAAGTTGGTGAGTTAACCAGTTTGAGTCAACTTAAACATTCTTTGCTTCAGCAACCTCATTTTTTACCAGCAGGGGAAAATGTGTCCTGGCAGGAACCAACCACTTTGAGTTTCCTTTGTGGAGAGAAAAAGCGGGATATAAATTATCATCATCATCTTAGGGATTTAGATTGCAGAGGGAACAAATTGAGCTCTTTGTCTTCCTGTCATGGTTCTCTGTCATCCCGTACCATTACCCATCTCATCTTTGAGGCTATTTGCATTTCAAAGGAAAGCTACATTTGGCACCAGTGGAGACTTCCCTTAAATTTCAAATCACAAGTTCAACAAGGAGGGCTTTTTCCCCAAGACTGTGGCAAGTAATATCCTTCTCCACTGTTCAAACATTGCTCTGCATCCCCCTCTCTTTTTTGTTCTGCAATTTTAAACATTCACATGTTATATTCATGCAATTAATGTTGATTCTTGTTTGGTCTTAAAAAGTCGTGTCATTGGTTTCTTTGCATTCCTATATCTGATTTGGGTGAAGTTATTCTCTCAGCTCCATTCCTCCCATATCAACCATCAAAGGGCATTGGTGGCAGTGAGTAGCAAAGTATGTTACATGGGAACCTTTGAGAGTATAACTGATATACTGTTCATATACATGTAAGAACTATATTGCCCCAGGGTTTGAACTGGAAGATTATAAATAAGTTGAGCCTCAGTTCTCATTGTGTAACTAATTGTTAACCCTTGGCATGATGCACTCTGACCTGCATTTATGAACTAAATCTTTGTCTCAGAATGGAGCAGGAGCAGGAACACTGGTGGGTAAAAGTTTAAAGTGAAGCAATGGGATTGTGATTGTAATGAAAATATGACTTGAAACTTTTTGGGGGGGGGGGAGCTGGTTCCAACAAGATCATTTGTTGGCATCCCCTCCAGTAGAGTTTACTGATATCCATTAAAATTAGTGGGACTTTGAGCATTATTGTTACACCCCTAGGCAGCGAGAGCACTGAAAACCAACACAGAGGCCAATAACAATATCATATCTTTATTAAAGCAAATAAAGTTCCCAAAGGAAATAAGCAGCAAAGTTGAATAAGCAATTGACCTTTCAGGAAAGATCAAAATTAGTCCAATAAGTGAAAGTTTTATGTCCGATATTAAAGTCCAAAATCCAGAAACCGAAACACACTCAAACTCGGCTTGAGTATTGAGTGGGAAAAAGGAGCAAAGTGGCAAAGAAGAGTTCTCTGGAGTAGATGTCCAAAAGCAGGATTTCAGGGCAAGGCATGAACTGGATGTGCAGGAGCTGAACCGCAGTCCAAACTTGGGCAAGGAGGTAGACCGGCACCCAGTCTACTCAAGAGTAAGCGCACCTTCAGGCCGCTTGGATTTCAAGAGCTAGGGACAATGATGCTTCTCAGTAAGAAGTAAAGTTGAAACCGCAAAGGAAAGTTCCCAGCGCAATACTTTTATTGCAGTTCATAAGCTCCCCCAAACCAGGTGCCTGACTCCCCAATTCTTCCCAAGAGAACTGAGCTTAGCCATAGTCACCACGCTCCGCTAATCTGGCGCTTCTCCTCAAGCTTTGTCTCTGCAATCTCTCTGTTTTCAAAAAGGCCCTGCAATCAAACGCTAACCTGTCCGGAGAATCTGGGAGAGCTGGCACTGTTTCAAGGGCATCCTTAATTGGTGCTGGCTCAGCAATGTCAATAGAAGGCATCTGGAAAGGAGTTGAATCTTGCTGACTTGGAAGAAAACGAAAGTCTTCTTCGTCCTGGTCAGCAATAGTCACAGGGTCAGGGGCCAAAGGTGCCAAAGGCCAAAGGTATCACAATTATGTTCTTGCTTCAGTGCTACAGAAAATAATGGCTTGAAAGAAAAAAATATATATAGCCATATCATTTTGGTTTGCAAAGCTTAATTACTTGTTTTGTAGCCTTCCTTTTGTCCTTAGAAAGTTAAAATTTGGAAACTTCTTTACTTCTTCTGTAAGATGCTCCTTGCTTTCCTTTCTCTCTCACTATTGCAGCACATTGTGTGTCATGTTTCAGGTATTTCTCTTCTTCAATGGCCTTAAACGTACATTAGCATCATTAGAACCTCCTGGTCAGGGAAAATGGCCAAAAGTGAGGAAGAGCTGAGGAGCCTTATCACCAAGGTGAAAGAAGAAAGTGCAAAAGCTGGGTTGCAGTTAAAAGTCAAGAAAACCAAGATCATGGCAACTACGCCTATTGATAACTGGCAAATAGAAGGAGAAAACGTGGAGGCAGTGACAGACTTTATATTTCTAGGCGCGAAGATCACTGCAGATGCAGACTGCAGCCAGGAAATCAGAAGACGTTTACTTCTTGGGAAGAGAGCAATGGCCAACCTTGACGAAATAGTGAAGAGCAGAGACATCACACTGGCAACGAAGGTCCGCATAGTCAAAGCAATGGTATTCCCCATAGTAACCTATGGATGCGAGAGCTGGACCATAAGGAAGGCTGAGCGAAGGAAGATAGACACTTTTGAACTCTGGTGCTGGAGGAAAATCCTGAGAGTGCCATGGACCGCAAGAAGATCCAACCAGTCCATCCTCCAGGAAATAATGCCTGGCTGCTCACTGGAGGGGAGGATATTAGAAGCAAAGCTGAAGTATTTTGGCCACATCATGAGGAGACAGGAAAAGATCACGATGCTGGGGAAAATTGAAGGAAAAAAGAAGAGAGGCCAACCAAGGGCAAGATGGATGGACGGTATTCTTGAAGGGACTGGCTTGACCTTGAAGGAACTGGGGGCGGTGACGGCCGACAGGGAGCTTTGGCTTGGACTGGTCCATGAGGTCACGAAGAGTCGGAGACGACTAAACGACTGAGCAGCAGCAGCAGCGGTCAGGGAAATTATTTTATTTCAACTGATTGAATCTACAAGCAACTTCTCTTTAAAAACAAAAAGATAAGAAAAATACCACTCTGTATCAAAAGGATTGGAGCTCATTTTTCATCCAGCCAATTTTGCTCTTCAGTACACATGTTCACATCTGGATCAACAGGGACTTTGTTTACATTAGAATATTGTAGGTTCTTCTCAGAGCATTTACTACCAAATGTATCTGTTTCATTGCTCTGTTTCTCCACATCTTTATTCATGCTGGCCAGGTGTGCCTTCTGATGTAGTTGTGATTTGAAAAGCATAATTGAGGCATTACGTTGAGTATAATATGAACTTCAGAAGCAATCAAGCTGATTGTAAGCAAGCCTGCAACTCTGGACTTTCCGGGGAAAAGTTCTCATGAGATGGGCTAGAAGGATCCCTTTAAAAAGTAGGGAGAGGGAGCATAACTTGCAGGACTGGGAATCTGGATATGCACTGACTTCTTCTGGGCAAGCCTAACTCTCTCAATAGGGGTTAAATCACCTTTGAGTTAATTACTATGCCTACATAGTATTAAGATGCTTACAAATTAGAAGTACTATACCATAGTACTATAGTTAATGTGTTTAAAGCACTGTGTCTCTGTTCACTGCATTATCTCAATGTGTACCTACTGACATCTCCGCCTAAGCAAACATTTAGCCAAGTCAAAGTGTCATTTCTTACCAAACATGTTATATGGAAAAGGACAGATGAAAAGGGAAACACTCCCCCACTCCTTTTGTCATCTCATTTGAGTAACTTGCTTGAAACAATTACACAAACCGAAAATATCTCTGGCATTAAAATTGGACTGGAGGGATATAAAGGGGGCATTCTAGGCTACTGACACATTCTGATTTAACTACAAATCTTCAAGATAAATACCAAGCAATGCTTTGAATCATAGATGCTTTAGGAAAATATTCAGATTACAAAACTATCTGGACCAAGTTGCAGCTATTACTAGATATCCCCAGGGAGGCCTTCTAGCTAGGACATCAAGTGGACATAACATCTTTAAATAGCCCTGCCTAATTAAGCCAGTTTGACTGGTATTTGGGGATTAGATGCTCCACAGCGGAGGCCATCGGCCATCGGGTCATATTGTGTTTGGGGGGGGGGGGCAATTCCCTGTGGTGAAAAATAAGCTTGATGTATATACAACTCATAAATTTCACTGTGAAGCAAAGAACTGAAGTTCAAGTCTACATTTATCATTGTATTCCAAATTGTCCTTAACTTAATTGACAGATAGTTTTGTCATTTCAGAGTTCAGCTTGTCACTGTGTTTTTGTTACAATGCACATTTTCTCCCTGTTACCTGAGGCTAAGAAGCTATTTAGCTGAGCTCGTGGCAAAAAAGAATGCATGTGTGTGTGTGTGTGTGTTTATATATATATAGATATATACACACATACATACATACATACATACATACATACATACATATACATACATGCAGTACAACTCCCGTATCAGTAAGAAATATGCTCCTGGACTTTGTGTGTTTACATGAAATTGCAGATAACAGTGAACCCTATTGAAATGAAGGATTTCTGGCCCAAGAATACCATTAAGTCATAGTAAAGGACCTACAAAATGCCTATTTAGGATATGTTTTAAAGGATATGGGTGTATGAAACTGTGGATATGAGTCCTCTTTATTAGAGCATTAAACTGTATATCTGTAATACGAACTGCTGTGGGACTCTGCCTTCCATCCCCAGTTGCTAATGTTTACAAACGTAAATGTAAACCTGTGCACCTAAGTGCCAAACTGAACCCCATGGATCATTTTTTTTATTTCACTGATTACTTTTAAAAGGTCAAGTGAAAGATGAGTTGGGCTGGAAGTGCTGAGATAGATGGTTCATAATAATTTGGTTTGGGTTTGACAGTGAATTTCCAGGAGATACTCAGTTGTGAACAAACAGGATATTATTCCCTGGCACACGAGGGAGCGGGGGTGAAAATGATAGTTTGAGAAGCAGTGATGGAGATCCAACTTTGATTAAGGATGGTTGGGCACACCCAACTATAGCATGAAATGGCTTTTACCAATTTCTCTTGATCATCAGTGGCGTCTTTTCTCTAAAGAGATGATATGGCCATAGTTATTCATGCATGTGGTTTCCTTATATCCTTGCTTATTTCCATGCAACGCAGCTGCCCTTGCAGTTGTCCAAAAAAGAGCTGCCAAGTTTCTTATTGGGATTCATCATGTCAAAACTATCCTTCCAATATTTCAGAACTTTGCATTGGTTTCCAGACACAATTCAAAATGCCAGTTTTTGAACTGTTGAGTGCTAAATGTGTAGACAACAGAAAAGTAGGGATTGTGATAATAATGCCCCAACATTGATCGTTTCTCTCTGGACAGGCAAATTTGGTGTGACTATTTCGATCCGCCCTAACGAAGGAGGAGGCTATAAGCATCTGTGAACAAAAAGCACAAAGGCGGTGCATACAAGCCCCTGTCCAGCACTTTGTGATTTCTTAAAATCATACATGCACAACCAACATTTCATAATAACAAAAATTTTCCTAGCTTAAAATTAACATTTTTATTTATTCTGTAAGACGTGTGCAAGTTCCATAATGCCTAAAATAATATAGCACTTACTAGGACCACATTTTTGCTCATATTAACTGCAGCTTTTACAGCACTTTCCAAACACATCTTTTGACTTCAGTGAGACCCCTCATGGTGTATAAATGGCCAATTAGTTCTGAACTGCTGAAGCTTTTTATTGTGTTATGAAAAATAAAATCCATTGAGGAAATGCTAGTAGCATTTGTTGTATATAAGCCTTACACTGGAGTAAGTCCAGAATTACATTGCTTCCAACCAAACCAAAGAAAAGTAATCTCCCTTTTTCAAAGCCTGTCAACATGTTGCTCTAGATCAGGGCTTCTTAAACCTTTCCACTCATTACTCCTTTCTTTCCAAGAAATGTTTACATGACCCCAGGTATTGTTTTATAAAATAGTTATAAAAATCGAACATTTTCTGATAAAAACCACATTTGCAATACTGCTAAACAGATGGAGTTTCGTTTTAATGCTGAAGCATCTTCTGCAATAAACTGTAAACATAGTGCAACATATTCATGTAAATATCTAAAATGAGAAAAAAATTACTGTTGTCTTTTTTAATATATATTTTTTATTTTAGGACATACACATGCACATACACAACATTTACAATTCCTGCAAGGAATTGTCTGCAAGGACGTTGCCCAAGGGATCCCCGGATGTTTTACCATCCTGTGGGAGGCTTCTCTCATGTCCCCGCATAGGAAGCTGGAGCTGATAGACAGAAACTCACCCCGCTCCCTGGATTCGAAGCATAAGAGTTTAACCCATTGCACCACCGTGGGCTCCAGTTTATAAAAAAATGTACTGTTTTATAACAAAAAAAGCCTTTTTTCCTCTCACACCTTTATTTATACAAAAAAGGGGGAAAGTGGGACTATTATGCAATGAAATATGGTGTACTGCAAACTCCTAACACAGTTGCCATATCTGGAGATTGAGCCAAACACCCAAGCACTTGAAGGTCTTCATTATTAAAACCAGTTTTATTTATTTATTTATTTACAGTATTTATATTCCGCCCTTCTCACCCCGAAGGGGACTCAGGGCGGATCACATTACATATATAGGCAAACATTTAATGCCTTTTAACATAGAACAAAGACAGACAAACATAGGCTCCGAGCGGGCCTCGAACTCATGACCTCCTGGTCAGAGTGATTCATTGCAGTGATTCATTGCAGCTGCTCTCCAGCCTGCGCCACAGCCCGAGCCCGAGCGCCACAGTTCAGCCATTGAACTAGTTCTTTCCCTTTCTCTGTAAAATCACATTAGCATTTTATTGCAATTAAAAGGGAGAGAAAGGGCTTTTCTTGATGCAGCATTTTTTTAAAAAAAAAACTGAACAAGAACTCTTATCCTTCCTCATTACGTTTCTTTAGTTTTCCAGCTTTTGAAGCTGGATTGACACTAGAGCAACTGTATTTCAGCATGGAATAGTGACACTAACTGGGGGAAGGAGGGGGAGAGCCTCAGCCCTTCTATAGGAATAGATGACAATTTTTGTGTTTTGATTATTATTTACTGAAATGTGTACATTTTTTCAGATTTAGAATAGAAAGAAAATGGAGTTTGTTTCCAAAAGGTATCAAATCCCCCCCGCCCCCCCAAAAACCCATGAAAAATGAGTTATAGGTGGCTATACATTGTTGACTAGGAGTAGAATATTATGTACTGTAATAATATTACAGTACATAATATTCAATACATAATATTACATAGTATTAAAGTACATAATATTACAGTAATAATATTACTGTATTTAACTATTTGTAATAGATTTTATATGCTGTTTGTTTTAATGATTTGTCGGCATTGAATTGTTGCCAATTGTACGCCGCCCTGAGTCCCTTCGGGTGAGAAGGGCGGGATAGAAATATTATAAATAAATAAATAAATGTACAGATCAAAACTAACAAAATATATCAAATCATTGGTACAGGGCTTGCATTTTATAGCAAAATAAGGCATATTATCGGCACTTTTTCTATTTCTGTAAAATTTGTTCAGATGGATTTGGTACCTTTTAGAAACAAGATGTGTGTGTGTGGAGATTGCTTCCAAAAGGTGCTAAATCAATCTGAACAATCATTATAGGAATAAGAAAAAAGGTATTTTTTAAATAGAATTGGGTAAGAAAATGCAAAGTAATCATTTTTTTCCCATCTGTCCTATCTACCATGCAAACAGCTCTCATCTGATCTGGCCACATGTCTGGCATTAATATGTGAACTATTCATAAACACCCAGTGACCAGAAATGTATTTAACTTTATACATAATAATTTATTTCATGCTACACATACCCAGAGAGGGAAGGATAAATAAGTGACAATAGAACTGCCTGATGTTTCTGAGCAGATACAAGGGGGGATTTTCCAGCTTATGAATAATATTCACATGCTCAAAATATTTGACATATTTTTAGGTTTGCATTTGTCCCCTTGGGAATTTTTTATTTGTTTTGTCTCACTTGCCTTAATTTGCTTTCAAGCAGACTGTGATTTTACATCTTTGTGACCTGACCCTTGTAATAGCACAACCAAATTAGAGCTTTGTTTGGCTTATTTCATTCAGTTTTTTTCTCAATTTGAACATCCTGCTTAATGACTATCCATGAGAACATCCTCTGAAAACTAGATCAGATTATGCATGTTAAATTGGCTACCTTGCTCTGCCAATAGTCTAAATAATCAGAAGACACCTGTTCCTTTCTGATCTTGGAAGCTAAGTAACATTACACGTGGTAGTATTGCATCAACCAACAAATATTAGATGTTGTAGGATGTCTTTCAGCCGAAGGAACTGACAAAGCCACCCCTGGGTAACCCTTTCCTAAGAAAAACCTTTGAAATCAGGAGGCAACTTGAAAGCGCGCACTCACACACACCCCTTGTTCTTCTGGAGGGAGTCCACCAGGGCCCAAAGGAAATGTATGACTTCAAAGAACCGCACTTGTGCTTCCCCTGCCTCCCACCCATACATGAAATGCCCAATTTGCTTTACAGGTCTGTGGGAATTATTAAATTGATCTTGTTTGCTGGTAGCACCATGAATGAAAAGGAAAGAACAGGTGGGGCTTCACCTGTCCTGCGACACAAGATTCTTAAGATCTTCTGACTCATAAATTAAATAAATGTCTTTCTGTCTTCCTTCATCATTTACACACACCTGTTTGCTATATTCTGGCATTTGAGGATGGGATATTTTCATTTCTATTTTTGTTCTCATGTCATATCTTAAGAACCGAGGCAGCCTTGGTCGCCTTAGTCGATGATCTATGTCGGGAACTGGACAGGGGAGTGTGTCCCTGCTGGTTTGGCTGGATCTCTCAGCGGCCTTCGATACCATCGATCATGGTATCCTTCTGGGGCGCCTTGCCGGGATGGGTCTCAGAGGTACTGTTTTGCAGTGGCTCCAGTCCTTCCTGGAGGGGCAGTCCCAGATGGTGTCATTGGGGGACACCTGCTCAGCCCCACAACCATTGTCTTGTGGGGTCCCACAGGGGTCAGTACTGTCCCCCATGCTGTTTAACATATACATGAACCCGCTGGGAGAGATCATCCGGAGTTTCGGGGTGAGGTGTCATCTATACACAAATGATGTCCAGCTCTGACACTTCTTTCCACCTGTCACTAATGAGGCTGTTCAGGTCCTGAACCAGTGTCTGGCCGCTGTGTTGGACTGGATGAGGGTGAACAAATTGAAATTGAATCCTGACAAGACAGAGGTCCTCCTGGTCAGTCGTGAGGCCGAACAGGGTATAAGGTTACAGCCTGTGTTGGACGGGGTCGCACTGCCCCTGAAGACACAGGTTCGCAGTCTGGGGGTTCTCCTGGACTCATTGCTGAGCACAACTAAGACTTGTGCGCCAGCTGCGCCCGTACCTTGGGAAGTCTGACCTGGCCACGGTGGTCCACACTCTGGTTACATCTCGTTTGTATTACTGCAATGTGCTCTACGTGGGGCTGCCTTTGAAGACGGCCTGGAAGCTTCAATTAGTACAACGGGCGGCAGCCAGGCTAATAACCGGAGCGGCGTACAGGAGCACACCACTCCTCTGCTCCGTCTGGTCCACTGGCTGCCAATATGCTACCGAGCCCAATTCAAAGTGCTGGTTTTGGCCTACAAAGCCCTAAACGGTTCCGGTCCAACTTACCTATCCGAACGTATCTCCTCCTATGAGCCTATGAGAACTTTAAGATCATCGGGGAAGGCCCTGCTCTCAGTCCCACCTGCCTCACAAGTGTGGCTGGTGGGAACGAGAGATAGGGCTTTCTCAGAGGTGGCTCCTCGGCTGTGGAACTCCCTCCCCAGTGATATCCGGCAGGCCCCATCCCTTCTGAGTTTTAGGAAAAAGGTGAAGACCTGACTTTGTGAGCAAGCATTTAATGAGTGAATTGTGTTGGCTATGACCCGGTCCAGATTAAGATTCGTGTGCAAGGTTTTACGGATTAATGGTTTAAGTATTTTATATTGTATTGTTTTAAATGTATTTATTGTATTATGCTAAACTTTTAAATTGTTTTAATTGCTTATGTTTTATATTTTGTATTGTATATTGGCATTGAATCTTGCCAGACTGTGAGCCGCCCTGAGTCCCTTCAGGTGAGAAGGGCAGCATAGAAATGATGTAAATAAATAAATAAATAAATTGCTGTTCTTCAGTCATATGTGAGCTAGAAGGGCAGTTGTATTTATTCTTCCTGAGCTGCGTTTCCTCCCAGTGACTGGCTTCTAAAATGCCAATATATTGGAGTGGTCTTTAAGCGGATACTGTGCACAGCGGTGCATGTCTCTGCAATAAATTTTCCTAAATCTGTGCTCTTCCACACTAACTCATAAGACACCTAACTCTTTGTGCTGCTTCTATAACTGGAGCAGCCGGCTGGTTATACTAAATGACATTAATCCTTCTCTGAGCACCACAGTGTGGGCTGTATTTTTCACAGCCAGATGCCTTGTTTAATCCTTGTTTTACATCCAAGGTGTCCCATTTAGAGACAAACTCCAGCTTGCAGGTCTGCTAGATACCTTCAGGATTGATGGGAAATATTGGGATTTAAAGTATCAACGTCTGTCTGATTTCCAGGATTCAGATTCTAATTTTAATGGTTCATATAGCCATTCCAGAGTACCTCAGTGAATAAGTTCTCAATGCTCTCTCTCTCTCTTTTTAAGAGTAAAAAGGATCGTATGAAGGCTTGGATAAGAGCACGCCTACCCAGCTGGTGCAAAGAAAGAGATTCCTGGTCTGTCTACATCTTTGCTCCTCAGTCTAAGTAAGGCAACTTAGTTTGATTGATAAAGTGTGACAGGCAGGGATTCTGGATGTTGTGTTCAAAGCAGTGTTGGTAGAGTGTGGCAGAAATAATATTTGGCAAAAGAACCAAACATTGCTTGCTGCTGAAAGATTTGAATGTGTGCTGATAGTGACTAAGGTAGGCACCTCTGCAGTCAATTAAATGCATTTTTCAACCTTAGCTGCAGACCATTTAAACAGTGGGCTTATTGTAGAGAGGATGCTCTGGCTGCCAAAGATACTATCCTCATTGCCATTTCCATTTTAAAACAGAGAAAGGAAAGATAAAGGTGAGGCACATAGGTAGGTGGTGAAAAAGGCTCCTCTTTTGCTTGAGTGACAAAAACACAGAGGTTTTTTCATTGACAATTCTATAGTAGCATCAGTCATTGTGGAACTGGTAGGTGTCGCAGCCATATCTTAATTCTGCTCAAGAACCCTTACTTTGTTTTCTCTCTACCCCTTTGGTTCTGCCACAAGAAACAGGATTCCCATGAAATACCAGTTAGGCAGAACTATATACCTAATTTAGTTACAGTAGCAACAAGTTTATTAGCACCTCAAAGATGTAATGAAGTATCCACTATTTCTTCATTTGATGAAGTAAGCTATAGTTCTCAAAGTCTGCAGCATTTGCTGAGTACAGTTGTTGGCATCTCTTGGCAAGGTTGAAAACATTCCTACCTGTAGTGCTGCTGCAATTTATTTATTTATTTATTTATTTATTTATTTCCAACATTTATATCCCACCCTTCTCATCCGAAAGGACTCAGGGTGGCTTACAACAATTGGCAGAAATTCAATGCCTGCACATAGTTAAAAATCACAAACAGTACATACACCAAGTCAAGAATCACAGTACTGAGCCAGATGAACCAAAAGTTTGATTTATTATAATCATTGCATTTCAGAGAAGTAGTTATTCCACTACAGTCAGGCATCCCCATTTACAGGTTTCACTTTGGCAGATTAGGTTATTCATTCATTTGTTTAAACTAATCTATTTAGGAATCTCTAGATCAGTGGTTCTCAACCTGTAGGTCCCCAGATGTTTTGGCCTACAACACGCAGAAATCCCAGCCAGTTTACTAGCTGTTAGGATTTCTGGGAGTTTTTATTATTTTTTATTTTATTTTTTATTTTTTTATTTTTAACGAACAACAATATCAACATTTATTTATATAATTGGTTTGATATACACATTAACATTGTATGGTACTACATAATATTATATTAGACTGTGTGACATTATCACCTTAAAAAAAATTTTTTTATTACATTCCAACAATTAACAAAATTTTAGCGATGCATGTCTTATTTCAATATACATAATACCAAAAGGATTTCTGGGAGTTGAAGGCCAAAACATCTGGGGACCCACAGGTTGAGAGCCACTGCTCTAGATCCTCCAATGCAATTCTGACAGAAGTTGACAATGACCATGGAGTCGTGCTGAAGAGCCTAGACATTGCTAGACAAATGTCTCAGATAACAAAAGGTTTTCACTTTCATAGGAGTTTGGTAGCCCAAACCCCAGTGAATATGGAGGACTGATTTTCTGGTCTCTATCTGTATGTTTGAAGATGAGTCCCACATATGACTATGTATAAATGGGAACTATTTTTCCACATTGGAAAACTGATATGGTCTTTACCTGAATAACTTTAGCACATCTTGTATCAATGGAACACAACAAAGTGCTTCATGGTCATTTAACTATATAGCAATGTTTTTCTGGAACTGTACATTTCTTCCCATGCAGCAACCATGGAAGTGTTAATAATCACTACCTCATTACACGGTCGCTGAAAAAGGCAGATGTTGCTTCGCCACAGGGCATGGGGAAGCCGCCATCCTACACCCCGCATTGCCCGTCTCCTCCAGCTGTTGATCCCATGGGGGAAGCGTGGTGCGGGTGTGAAGTGCACGGCTTCCCCCATTAATATCAATGGCAACACGGAAAGTCTCCTGTGTTGCTGCAGCAGTACACCGGTTCCACCCTCCTTCCCCCACAGAGCCTGACTGACTTCGTAGGATGGGAGCCAACTGGCTCCATGGGTGACTGGGGCTAGATATGCATATGCCCCCAATTTTATCCCCATGTGACAAGGTCGTAGTTACACATTTAAGGTTTTTTGTAACATTTTATCATTCCTTAAATAGAAATTAGAGGGCAGATTAAATATAATTAGTTTTCAGCTAAGTTTGTAGAGGTACACAAATAATGAATAATAAGCATTGGGGAACACAGAACCACTCTTCAAACTAGAGATAATTCTGTTCCTTCAGCTCTGCATCAAGCATCATCAAGCTATTTGGACAGAAACAGACCATCAAAGCCTTCAGCCCTGTCTTGCACATTTGAGTGGAAATATTCAACATCATGATTGCCTATTTTTTCTTTATCATAGGGTAAATATAAAATCTTTTAATTAAATTCTAGGTGAAACATCAAATTGCAATAATTTGTTTTGAAATTTGATGGAATGAGGAAACTTATGGAGGGGCAAGACCACATACAGGAAGTCTCTGAGTTGCAGACATCTGACTTCCATACGACTCCTAGTTACAAACAAGGAGAGAACAAGAAGTGAGAGGAAATCTACCTGTAGGAAGGGAAATTCACTCCTGTAAGAGTTGTCATGGGAAAAGGGAGTTTCCAATGAAGAGCTATTACCATGACAACACACACATTTCGAGATCTAATTGTCACAGGGACAGAAAGTGAGGTGGAATCTTCTGGGATGCAGGCAGCAAAACAAATGTTACAGAAATGTTTATCCTTCCCTATACTGTCCAGAAATAAAATTAAAAAACATTTTTTGGCTGGAGTTACATTTAAAAATTTACCTTTTTGATTTACATACAAATTCAACTTGAGAACAAATCTACAGACTACCTCTTGTTCATAACCCAGGGACTGCCCCTAAAACCAATTTCCTTCAGGCTTCTAATAAGTACAGATAATTTCTTAATGTTAATTTAGGAGGACACTTCATATACCCCAAAGTTTTGCTTTTTTTAAGGGTAAGCTTTATCCTTCCTCAGTTGATCCAGTTTCCAGTCCACCCACTCATTTCTTCTTTTTGCGTGTTTCTGCAAAGCAGCAAGAACAAGCTTAAGTGACTCATGCAGAGACACAGGGGGGCACAGCATCTTCTTCTGATGAATTACATGGCTGCATCAGGAATGAATGAGGGATCCTATTGAACACAGTGGATTATGTGGCTCCCATGTAGGTGGAAATTATCCAGGCCAAGAATGGTGAAACACATAGATAAAGAGTGATTTTCTCCTGTGACACACAAGTTGCAAATCAGTGGAGTACAGCAAAACAAGTTTTAGAAATTTGTGATATTCCTGGAAATGGGAAGATCTCCAGAAAGCGAGAATGAGGGCCCATCCAGACAAGGCTCATAATGCGGGACCTCCCATGGTTTTACCTGAGGCGTCCAAACATCTCTGGTAAAACTGAATTAATTCGAGACAAAGCAGGAAAACCCTGCTTTGTCCCAATTTAATTTGATACTCCATTAAACCTAGGTCTTCCTGAAAGACCCGGGTCTAATGGAGTATTGGCCCTGTGGGGACTGATGCCCGGGTAGTCCTGGGACTACCGACGAGTCAGTCCGCACAGCCCAATTTGCTTTTTCTGGCCCCGTAAGCTCAGAGAAGTGAAGAGGGAACCAACCCCCAAATCCCCCCTAAAACCTTTAAAATAAAATAAAAATCTACTGAGCCACCATTAGGCCTCTCTGCATGCTTCCTGGAACATGCCAATGTAGCGCTAGGAGATGGGGGATCACTCCTGCCTCCCTCCCACCACCAGCACTTCCTAGCACTACATTTGTATGTTTCAGGAAGCATGCAGAGAGACCAAATGGCAGCCCGATAAGTTTTTGTTTTATTTTAAAGGTTTTAAGTGGGGATTTGGGTTGTCCAAATGATAGCATGATTGTTACCACACTACAATGTGGACAACTCACGGGAAAGCCCATTTCTTTTGGGTGCCCATATGGACAGCAACATGGGGAAAAATAGATTATTTTAACCCACTTTCTCCCGCAATAAATTACTGTCTGGAAGCAGTCTGAGAAAGGAGGGTGGGGTATGTGAGTTCCTCAGAAGATATTGCTGGGAAGACAAATTTGACAGCAGTGTGTAAGGAAGCCTGTGTTCCTGAACAAATAATAGTAACCTCAGTATTGTTTTAATGTTGAGCATACATAAGAGAGATGTGAATGATTGCTGTAGACATCTATTTTAGAACAAAAAAGAGGACCCACTGTGTATATCATGTGATTACAGCTATTTCTTGTGGCTTTTCTCCTTCTTCCCTCTAGATTCCGTATGATATGCAATAAAATCATCACTCACAAGATGTTTGATCATGTTGTCTTGGTAATCATTTTTCTGAACTGCATCACAATTGCAATGGAGCGTCCAAAAATTGAGCCACACAGTGCTGTGAGTAGTACCCAATGATGTTATTACCCAGACAAGCAAATGAAGCTAACACTGAACATGACTCAAGGTGTTGACTTTTGGCATCAGTCTCTTAACCAAAGAGGTTGAGATGGGGGCTACTCTCAACTGGCCTACAAGAGAATAAAATCATTAAGATTAAATTATTCTGCCGTATATTAGCAGCTGAACGTAACCAATATGGAAAATCGTCTCAGCACACTATGCCCACCTGTTTATTATCTCAGGAAGAACCCATTCCATTGACAGCCTGTAGTTTCCATATTATCTTTAAGAAGTATTGGCCAAGAACCAAATGTAGCAAACTCAGAAGAATCCAGACTTTTCTCCCTCTCTCTTTACACCTCACCATGGCACTGGAGTTTCATAGCCATCTAGAACTAGTGTTTAGAGTGCGTGGGAAAGCTGTTTGGGATTGAGAGGGGATAGCTGATTCTGGCTAAAACAACGGAAGGGCTCGATTCACAATGAGAGTACATTCCTGTACTTTTGGGATCATTGAAAGAATTAACATGCACAATTAAAATCAAGGGAAAAACAAGCTTCCCATCAAACCTCTTGTCTTCCTCTTGGAAATGATGCAATGTTAATATTTCAGACATAGTGTGCATATCTTTGTTTTTTAAGTGTCTGCTGTATACTTCCTTTAATCATGTCTTGAATATGTTAATCAAAAACAAGATTAAACTAGAAGAGAAGACAGGTCTTAAATCATAACATCAAAAAGGAGAACCCATTCCTTCTCTTTCCACACCTATACAAATTTTAGGAAGCACATGGAACTTCTCAAGATTATGAGCAGCATTGGCAGCCACAGACTCCCTGAAGGAGTCTTTTGATGATATCAGGATACCATTCCTGATATCATCAAAATCCAAGCAATCCTGCTAAGAAGCAAGGCAAGCATTTTCTAGGTTTTCTTTTCCCTGTAAAATCACTAGGATTTGATCAAAAGAACCTTCAGCAGTAGCAATGGGGAAGAGAAGGGGAAATGGCAAGGGAATAAATAGGCAAGCTGGATAATGTGGCTTGCTGGCTACATCTTGTTCACTCATTCATTCGAGGAACCAAAGAAACAAGGGCAGATCTAAAGCTTAAAACCAAACAACTTCTATACCTTGAACCACCAAAACAACTTTGCACTTAAATGCAGACCATTGATTTTGGCTCTTAACACATAGAGAGAGAGATGAAGCCAAAGCTAGCTTCTCTTCTCATCCTGACTTCTAATAATATATAATTGTATAATTATTTGTAATAAATCAATACAGGTATGGCCCAGGAATGATGATATACATATCTAAATGCTCCTTGGCAGAAAAAAGGTTCTACACCCCTGTTCTAGGTGCACAATGGTTTAGGTTGGGATTTTGGTGCATTATCCTGTATGCATATCCTGTTTTCCCCTCATAGGGTGTGTGCTTTGGCTATTTTTAAAAAATTGATCTCATACGTTTATAATTGGATATCATTTTTGGTTGGCTTTTTTTTTTAAAAAAAAAGGCCTCACCTGCATGTTGTTAAATTGTGCAATAAATGCTCCTTCCTGGCAGTGAGTGCAAAACACTTTCCCTGCTCTTTCTGTGGCCTTTGCCAAACCACCTTCTGTTCTGCTCAGTGTCCAAGAGCAACATCCATGTATCAGAGGCGTCAGAACTTCCTCTTCTTTTCTTTCTTTTCTGCACGCTGTAGACTGAATTCAGCTAAGGCATCTGGCATACTTTTCGTCTCCAGTTAAATTTTTAAAAAAAATCTTCCTTTTTTGTTACAATGTTGGGCTTTAGTTGTTTCCATCTGTTCTTTGCTAGTATACAGACTGGGAGGAAAAGGGAAAAGTGGGGATAGGAACAATTACACTTTTACACTTCTTTTCTACTTTTTTCACTTTGTTTTGATATGAACAAACATCTTTGTTCTTGTTTCCCACATTTGTTTTGACACATTTACTTGATTCCTTCCCCAAGCCCAGATCTTCATAGCCACACTGTCTAGCATTCAAATACCAGCAAGAAGAGCACATTCATATGATTATCCCATTATATTATTTCATTGTCTTGCTGCCTGGGCCAATGCATGTTAAGTGCCATTAAATTCAATAAGGTTTACATCCTGATGCATATGCAGAGGATTTCAGTTTTAGGAAGAAAGAAGGTTGGGCTGATAGATAATAAAAACAACAAAAACAAGAAGCCTTCAGTTGCTTTTCTAATATTGCCTAAATCAATTCAGACTCAACTTAACAACCTCGGCTCACTTGGGCAAGTCATACTCACAGACCCAGAGGAAGGCAGTGGCAAACTGTGTTTGAATAATTCTAATGCTACCAGAAGTTGGAAACAACTTGAAGGCACACAGAAACATACCATATCTTCACACTAATTCTGCTATCATACTTTTTGTGGACTACTTTCCAAGTGAATCGGTCAATAAGTTGCCATATGTCATTGGAAGTCACTGAAATAAAAATGAATTCTACAATTTTATGGATGAGATAGACCTGGTGAACCAGATGGAACACTATGTAGGAGGTAGCCCTGTTGCACCATCTGGTACATGTTTCAAACCAAGGTTTCTATAAGTAGAATTTTAAGGGAAATCCCCTGTTCAGAGCTGCCATTCTCTCAGGACTTGCTACCTCATCACACCAAAGCATGGATCCACTTTAAATCCGGTTTCTGCCTCCTGCAGAATTCTGGGGTTTGTAGTTTGATGAGGCTCAGGACCTGTCTGGCTGAGCTTTTTAAAGGCCCCTCCCTAAAGTGGATTTAAAGTGAATCCAAGCTCTAGTGTTATGAGGTCCTTGGGGTGGGATCAAATCCAGTGATGGCTGGGAGAAGAGCTGGGGGCCATATATGTGGCCCTAAGCACAGACTGCATATCCCCCACTTTGGGTGGTATAGTATTACTTTGAGATAATTGCATGAAACAAACACGCATGTCAATAGTGTGAAAATAAATGTAAGCTCTGCGTTTTCTTTGCTTTGCTAACTTTTCTTTTCCTCCCCCCCCCCCCCCCCCCGTTCTTGTCTCCACCCAAAAGAAAACCTGAACATGTGTGTTAGTTCATTAAAAATGATCTTCATTAAGGCAGGGAGCTTTCTGACTATGTCAAATAGGGCTTTACAAGAATCCTCTTGAAACTATTACAGAAAGAACACTCTTTTAATGAGCAAGTACTGATACTGCTCTCCTAAATCGTAAAAAAAAAAAACAACCCACAGATCTTAACATGAGTGATTTGTATGGGACAAGAGCTATTTTGAGCTCCCAGGCCATTATTAACTTTCAAATGTCTATTTTTTAAGAAATTGTTTTGCCCTTTAGTACATATTGTTGGGGAAGTTGTTAGGAAATTTTTACACACATTTTTATAAAGAACCAGACTGACATCTGGTTTTGTTGAATTTGAAATTGTTCTGCAATGAATGCAGAGCTGGAGATGTTTTGCTAAGTGTTACCCTTTTAAGAATAAAGGATCATAGGATTTCACAACTGTGCCTGCCAATATGTCACACGAGTGATGAAGCTTCACAGGAACCCATTTAGTGTCAAATGGGGAATACTTCAATGGCAGATGTGATCAGGAATAAATTGATTTTGTTTCAGGAAGTGACCTTCTGAGCAAGATATTGATCTGAGGCAATTGAAAAATTAAGGTACATGAGAAAGAAGAGAGGATAGAGGAAAAGAAGGGAAGGGAAGGAGAAAGAAGAGAGTAGAGGGGGAAATGGGAGAAGAAAAGAGAAAAGAGGGGAGGAAAGAAGAAGAAAAGAAAGGGGGAAGAAGGGAAAGAAATGGGGAGGGGATTTCTTTCTCCAGGAGATAAAGCCAATGCCCCCCCTTCCTTTCACCTCCAGGCAAAAGGTAATTTCAGCTCTTCCCGCAAATTGCATAACCATTTCATTTTAAAGTGGAGAACAAGGAGAGTTCGTCACATGACAGAATTGGCCATTTTGCTCATTTCTATGCAGATAATTTTTTTAAAAGTCACTTGCCAACCAGTTTAGAAAGTGTCTGAAAAGATAACCCTTTGAAATGCTTAAAAATGCTAAGATATCTCTACCCTACAATTGAAGCCTATGTCTTGTGATGAACTCAATAGGTTGCCATTTTTAAGTGGGTGGCTCAGTAGAATTTAATACATGTGATGAAGTGGCTAGAGGACTAAATGAGAACCAGGATGGATGTGGGAAGAATTCCAGTAACAGAGGAGTAATGAGGCTTCTACTCAGAAGGAAAGGTTTGAACTGCAAAAGAGAATGAATTGGAGCAGTCCAGAATGAAAAACACACAATACATATGAATCATGGAAATTGATTGTATGGGTAGGATAAAAGGAGGATTTGCAAATCATGGGATGATAGAGGATGTCAAAAGTTCTCTTGTGCAATGCTGGGAGAGGGCACTGAAGGACCTTGACTGAGAGCTTTCTCCATGTGACGGACTTCATGCCTAGAAACCAAAATAGATATTATTTGCGCTTCAGCTGACTCAAATAATTATTCTTTGCTTTCTATAGAGGGCTTTTTAAAGATTTTCTTCCACTGTGCAAGATCTGCTTCCTCCTTCCCTATATCATGACATGGATGAAGTTCCATTTTTAAAGCAAGTAGCAAGGACCATTGCTAGCTCCATACTGGGGCTGGTTGAAGTCACACCAGGTATATAAACATGCAGCATGATCAGAAAGTATGTTAATATCTTGCATCTTTTCTCTCTCTTAAATAGGAACGGATTTTTCTCACACTCTCCAACTATATTTTCACAGCAATCTTCCTCGCTGAAATGACCATAAAGGTAAGCATTCTCTTTGGCTATTGAAGCTCACATAAAACCTACATGCTGAATTGCAATTTTCATAACTACTGAAGCATCCTTCCAATTTCATGTGGATTTCTGCACTCACTGTGGCTGCTTCTACACATTTAATCTGAGTCATGACGTGGATTAAAGATAACCGGTTCACTGCAGAGTATCTACAGTGTTTCCTCACTTATCGCGGGGGTTCCAGGACCACCTGCGATAAGTGAAAATCCATGAAGTAGGGATGCTAGGCTTCTTCTTAAGAAGGAAGTAGAAAGAGGGAGGGAGGAAGGAAGGAAGACAGGGAAGGAGACAGGGAAACATGGCACCGCCTCCTTCTCCTCCCGCTGCCATTTGAGCTCCTTCTCTGCCCCGCCACCTGCACCTGATGAGACCACCACCACTGTAAATCATCGTTTTTATGATTTATAATATTATTTTAGTGTTTATTAAAAAACTGCAAAACAGAGAGTCCGTGAAAAGCGAACCGCGAAGTAGTGAGGGAACACTGTATACAAGTATCTTAGCTTGTTAAGCACAATTAGCAAATCTTGTGTCATCTTACCATACCCCCAGAGATATATGCTTCCATGGGCCGCAGTTTTAATTTATCAGATGCCTAAAATATTATTCCAATGGTTTATAAGCACATGACTGTAACAGGGAATGAGGATCATAACCGCTGATATCAAAACAAAATGAAACACAAAAAATATAGGCTGCAGCAGTTTTGTTAAAGCATCCTGCTATAGTATCCAGAACACACCAAATCTCATTTGATTTCAGAAGCTATGTAGAGCCAAGCCTAGTTAGTACTTACACAGGAGTCCAGCAGGAATCCTCAGATGGGGCTGGAAAAGAATCCCACCTCTCAAGGGTGCATTTGCACTGCAGAAATAATGCTGTTTGATCACATATTAATTATATGGAATTGAAGGATTTGTAGTTTTGCAAGGTCTTTAGCCCTCTCTGCCAAAGAGTGCTGGTGCCTCACAAATCTGCAAAATCCAGGACCCCATAGTATTGATCCATGGCAGTTAAAGTGGGACCAAACTGCATTAATTCTACAATGTAGGTGCATCCCTTATATTCAGAGAGCTTCTGCCAATCAGTGCTGAAAATACTAGGCTAGATACCAAACGGTATAAGGCAACTTCCTACATTCCTGTGCTTATTTGTGTGACCATATTATCCCTTATGAACCAGCCCATTGCCTTGAGACCTGTTGTGGAGGCCCTTCTCTCTGTCCCACACCATCAGAGGCATGTCTGGGGAGCATAGGAAAGGGCCTCCTCAGTGGCTGCCTAAGGCTCAGGAACTCCCTTCTCAGAAACGTTAGGCTGACATTCTCCCTACTCGCCTTCTTATTTATTTATTTATTTATTTACAGTATTTATATTCCGCCCTTCTCACCCCGAAGGGGACTCAGGGCGGATCACATTATAACACACATAGGGCAAACATTCAATGCCCATAAACACATCAAACAGATGAGAGACACACGCAGAGGCAAGTTAACCTTCTTCTGAGGGGATGTTCGATTCTGGCCACAGGGGGGAGCAGCTGCTTCATCATCCACACTGACGGCACTTCCTCATTCCAGGTTGTAAATTAGTTAATCTTGCCTCCCCACTTTATAAGTGGTACCTTATCTCCTACTTGATAGATGCAACTATCTTTCGGGTTGCTAGGTCAGCAACGAGCAGGGGCTATTTTTTATTTTTAATTGACGGGTGCTCACCCCGCCACGGGCTGGCCTCGAACTCATGACCTCATGGTCAGAGTGATTTAAGGCAGCTGCTCAACAGCTGCGCCACAGCCCGGCCCCTTCAGACACTTCTTCAGACACTTAAAAACATGTCTGTTTTGATGGGTATTTGATGCTTGATTGCATAAAACCTGTCCCACCTAGACAATATGTAGGAACTTGCTAATGCTTGTTCAGGTAGGTGGGTATATATGTGGCTAATGGTGTATGTTTTAATCTGTTTTATTTTTTAATCATTTTATTTTTTAAAAACTTTGGTTATTTTATTATTTTTAAAAAATGTGTTTTTCAATTTGTTATAAGTTGCTCTGAGTCCCAAAAGGGAAAAGATGGAATATAAATAAATATAAAATAACTATACTTGTGGAAAATGAATAATGTAAACAATTGCCCATGGCATCCACTGTTGACCTTCTGGACTGCTTAACTATGTTCTCCTAACTGCCATTCATGTTGCCTGGGCTTTTGATGATCAGGCATTTTCCAAAATGAGTTCTTTTCTATTTTGTTTTCTAAGCTTGTACCTGTTATACACTTTTAAGAGACTTACCGCCTAAATTTTGTTAAACATTCTTGTGAAATGTTCTAGCTTATTGAGGAAAAGATGAAAAAACATCAGCCGTCTCATAATGGCCTAGAAAGAAATTATTTCAGAATGGTATATATTTGTGATTGAGTATGCATAAAAGTGCAGAATTAGCAAGCTGTCAAAAGTTTTTAAGTTATGGATATTCCTGAAGCCTCCTCATTTTACCTAAAATTTCTTTGAAGCCTTATGACCAACATATGGCTAGCAGCAACTATTTTGTTCTGCAGTCAACTGTAAAAATTTATCATATCTGCCGTCCTTTTATGTAATTGCTATACATTGTTACAGGCACTTTTGAACAATTAGGCTTTAGCTGCATTAAAAATACATCAACTGTTAAAGGGACAATCTGGGATGTTTCTGCAGAGTTATTTTTATGAACCTCACATTATGACACTTTACAGATTTGGCTTAGTGATGTCGCTATAACTGGGGATCGAATGCACTTGCACTCCCAAATGTTTAAATAATGCATTCAAAACAGGTTGCCAACATATTGAATGCATCACTCATGTTTTGTTGCAATCTGACACCTTGGCAGGTGGTGGCACTTGGTCTGTGCTTTTGTGAGAAGGCATACTTGAGAAGCAGTTGGAATGTCCTGGATGGAGTGCTCGTTCTCATCTCTGTGGTTGACATCCTGGTTTCAATGGTTTCTGACAGTGGCACCAAAATCCTGGGAATGTTACGAGTCTTGAGGCTGCTGAGAACTCTTAGACCGTTAAGGTAAGGAAATCATGTAGAGGTATGCAAGTTGTCAGGAGGCTGAATAGGGAAGGATATATGGATCACGTAAATAGCAAAACAAACAGAGGTGACCAGTGGTGGGAAAGAAGAGAGAGAGAGTGGGGGCGGGGAGGACAGAGAGAGAGAATACACTTAGATATGCAATGTTTTTGCAAGTCAGTGAATGTTTTCCCTCAGAGTCATTGGAACACAACAGGCCTGGTTACAAATGTATTGGGGCTCATTTCTTATATGCAGCATATATTACAGCTGCATGGATGTGGTTCCCTGTGGTAAGTCACAAGGGTCCACTCCCAGGAGGAAAACAGGTTGTAAATAAAATAATTAATTGAAAATGTGTAAGTACCTTCAGCTGCTTTCTTGCTATTTTAAAACAGGCAACACCAGGGTCTGTTTCCTGGTTTTGCATTTGTGTGTATGAGCACTCAGACTACAGGCAGTCCCCAAGTTACAAACAAGATAGATTCTGTAGGTTTGTCCTTTAGTTGAATTTGTGTTTAAGTCAGAACAGGTCCATTTTTAAGCGTAACCCCACCCATCCATATAAGCTTTGGATAGCATAGGGAAGAGTTAACACTCCTGTGACATTTATTTTGTTGTCTGTGCCCCTGTTCGGAAGGCCCCACTTCACTTTCTGTCCCTGTGATCATTAGATTTTGAAAAATCGTGGGAACAAAACTTCAGTGGAGACATATTTTCCCCATGATAACTCTTTCAGGCATTAATTTCCTTTCCTAGGGTCAATTTCTCTCACTTCCTGTTGTCTCACCCCTGTTTGTAACTATGAGTCATTTGTAAGTCAGATATTTGTAAGTCGGGGACTGCCCGTATGTGGGGAGGAATTCCAAGTCTTTTTTTCTGTACATTGACTGAGAAGGTGTGGGAAAGTAAGAAAATAACCTCTCCAGAGCCAGATGGCCAAGGGAAGAAGCAGAAAAACATTTTTAGATGGATACCAGAAGCCAACTGGTATCCTTCTAAAATATCCATCCCATTTAGCTTCTAACAGTAATGCCCTGCTCTTCAAGACACACAGTAGGTTTCATCGTGGTTTTGCATGATGAAGGAGGGGGGTAATTTGGGGTTGTGTGAGATGTAATATATCATCATCATCATCATCATCATCAGGGCCCTGCTCTTGAATATGGATTTTTTCACCTTTCCAAAGAAGTACCTTCAGGTATAGAGCAGTAATCAAGAGAGATTTAGTAAATGACATGCTTCTGCCTTGAAAGACCCGAGATGGTTAGGTCTTTTCTTTACTGAGCTCTGGGGACACTGCATTAAATCATCCCAAGGAAAGACCCTTTATGGGAAAGTGAACATTGTTTACAGAAAATTTGTTAAGATGTGGGAGCATCCACTTGTCCCACTCTCATATGTATGAATTGCTTGCAACCAAAATGTTTCTACCTAATACATCCGGGCTGCAGTGGCTGAGTTCAAATACAAGAAAAATCAGCATGAAAATGTATTGAGAATAATCTGAGTAGGTTGGAATACTATCCTGTGCTCTGGCTTTGGCTTCCAAAATAGAGGTATGAATTATTCACTCTTCATAACACCAGGGTACAAGAGTCATTTCATAGCTCTTTCTTTCATATTATCACTTCTCCAAGTGTTGAAGGCAAATCTGAATTTCTCCCCACTTTGTGACAAATGCTCTGATCAGGCTTAAAGCTGGCAAATGTCTTCCAGCAGAGATGAGACTGACAGCAGTTTTGGTTGGAGCTTTTTTCATGGCAGGAGTTTAGCACAGAGGGAATTGGGACCGCTGAGGCTAGCAGAACTAGGGGAAACTTGAGGGATTAGAGAGGGCGTTCTGCTTGTCAAGAGAATAACAAACACTTCCTAACTTTATTTTCCCTCATTTTTCATACACCTGACACAAGCTGAAAAGTATTCTCACTTCAACTTTGGGTAGTTCCCAGACTGGGATAGCTAAACAACTGCAGAAACTCTATACTCTGAATTAACAGGATGATAGACTAGAGACTCTGGAGGTAGAAGGTAGAGATAGCAGCACAGCAGTACACTAAGGCTGACCTGTTTGAGATAGCACTAGTCCTTTGGAAATGTAGATGTTGTGCTTGTTGGCAATCCTTCATGAATGTGATCTAACTCTTCCCCCAGAATCAATGAGAAGAATATGTCCATTTAACTTTAATGGTCCCTGAAGCCCTTAAGCGAAAACATGTCACCATCTTTCAGTGATTAGGGATTAGTTGTTTTCTGTAAAAGTCCTTACATTTTTTATTTCCTGCAGACATGAGAACTGCATTAGCATTGAAGCTGAGGAAACAGCAGAGACATTTTTAAAGCCAAGGCACTGTGGGTAGTTTGCACCAAGAAATCCAAATGTGGCTTCAGTGCTCAGGATAAATAGTGCAAGTTGCATAATGCATATTGCAACATTTGCATATGATTATTTTTCATGAGGTGGCCTGCTTCGAGGAATCTGCCTTCTTTTTCTCTGAAAAAAAATATAGAAGAACATGGTGTGAGGAGGAGAAAGGGAGCAGGAGACACAGGACAAAAGCCATCACAAAGGGACAAAGAATTCGTATTGGTTAATTCCATTGGAATCCCTATCTACCTCATCCAAAGCCTGCATGTTTTCAGTTGTTTTCTTCCCCCAGGACAAAGTATTACGCTGTACTTCCCTTCGGTGGTAAACAGCTTGAACAAAAACTCCCCCTTTTCAGCCCAAGGGGCGCCACTTCATGCATGCACCCTGTGATGTGGTGTCCGCAGAGGATGCAAACCATATGGGCATGGCGCCACGTGGTATGCCATTTGTGTGAAGCATTGCCTTTGTCTTTCGAGCCAGTTCCTAACCACACCAGCAAAGTCCTCATTTCCATGGAAGTTGTGCAAGCACCCTGAACCCCAGCCAAGACCATTTAGCCCAATAGCTGTGTACAAGACTTACACCATGTAGGGCAGAGCACATGTGGTTTGCATCCACAATGGCTATCGCACCATACTACCACACATATATTAAACTCTACCTGAAACAAGCCAAAATGTTTAGAAATTGACACATTAGCCATGTGTGTTTTATTGCTCGAAAGTTATATAAAAATTATCCATCTGCTTCCTTTTAAAAATAAAATAAAAAGAGAATCCAACATTCTATTATTGACATGAAATAAATCAATCCCTCTGTGAATTTCTTTCTATAATTGTTCAGGAGAAGTAATGGAAATGGGATGGTGTGATACTTCTCTTACTGTTCTTTGGGGCAAAGCTGTACTTTTCAGTGAAGAAGAGGAGTTAGAAAATCTCAATGTGGTTTATTTACTTTCAGTGGGAACATAAAAGTTTTAAACTGGTTATCACATAAGCTGCTTTGAGTTCCAAAAGGGAAAAGGTGCAATATAAATAAATATAAAATAACCATACTTGTAGAAAATAACATTTGGGATTTTCATGCTTGCTGTTGGGTCTTAGACATATTTGAGGAGGCCAATGGACATATGTTTATAAAGGGATAGTCAAACTTTCTGTTTATTGAATGCCTAATGAATAGCAGGCACAGAATGTGAATGCCTGTATAGTATACCCATAGTCATTTTAACTGTTTCCTTCCATCCTCAGTAAGCCAGTCAAGGCTTCATCCCTTAATAGGTATCTCCTTACAGCCACTGTCTTGTTAGGTGGGGAGGAGCAGCTACTGTCCTGCTGTTACTTTAATGGGAGGGCTGTGTGGCTCCATGCACACACCACGCTTCCCCTCATGAGATCAACAGCTGCAAGAGTTTAGTGGGGAAGGGCAAGGGGTGGCGGCTTCTCCATGCCCTGTGGCGAAGCAAGGTAAACCTTTCTCGGCAATCGTTTGACAACGCCATTATTCTTGCATAGGCAGACCTATGAGAGAATTAACTTCATAGGTCAACAAATACATCACCACTTTCTGACTGCAGCATCTGCCACTGTGCATATGGGGGGGTCCTATGAAACTTGGAATCCGGAGGTGCTCTTACCTAATCATAGTGTGGTTGTCTATATCCAGAGTGTTTCTTGCTTAAGTTTTAATAATGCTGAATTTTACTTGGTTTTTAACTATGCAAGAGCTAGTTCATATATGTCACGACCCAGGCTGCAGAGCACCAATAACCATACACCGAGGCCAGATTCTATCTAATATCTTTATTGAAGGAATATATAAAGTTAATAAAAGCAAGTGTATGAAATAGTCCAGAAATAGACCTTTCAGGAAAGGTCAAAATTAGTCCAAAGAAACAATGTCCAATATGAAATATTAAGGTCCAAAGTTGTAATCCAATAACCGAAACACTCACTTTGCCAGGCAAAGTGAGGGGAGATGACAAGGTCCTTTAGTCCATGGAACTTGAGCGAGGCTAGGTAGTAACTTGAAACAGGGCTTGATACAAGGCAACAAGGACGAGGAGCAAGAACAAGATCCGTGGAATATTTGGCAAAATCCGGAAAACAAGGCAAGGCAGAGTCCTGGAAAACAAGGCTGAGTCCTAGGAAGCAAGGCAAGGTCCGCGGAGGTAAACAAGGCTGGAACGGGAATGTAGGCTTGGAAACAGGGACGAAGGCTTAGAAGCGGAGTAGCGCTGTCCACACACAACCTACTCCAGTTGCTGACGAATTGACTCCGCAAGATCCCTTTGTGGGCAAAGCACCTAAATAGGATCTAGTTTTCCCACCAAAGAGCAGTTCCCTGGAGAACCAGAAACGAAAGCTATTCTCTGAGTCCAGATGCATGACTCCTTAAAGTTTCCCATGGAAAGCAGGCTTAATCAGCTGAATGCTTAGCAGCTATCCTAGCACTCCTGCGGGACGCCTGTTGAACTCCCCTCTGTTGTTTACAAAAAGCATGGCGAGAAAACGTAGGAGATTGTGGCTCGGGGCTTGTTTGACAGACTTCTGGAAGACAAATCTCTTGCAGGTGCAAGGTTTCCAAATCTGGCTGGGAAAGTTCCAATTCTGGCTGGAACGGTGAAAAACCCAAGTTTTCCTCTTCATCTGGCACCACAGTGCCAGGAATGGGACTACATTGCCCATGGGTCATCACAATATAGTATTCTATGTAGTATTTTAAAGGTGCATCTCGCCATTGAGTTATGTAGCATTTTAATGGTTTGGTATATAATATTTTAATGGTGTATTTTGTATTGTATTTAAAAATCTGTTTTTTGTGTATTTACAGTATTTGTTTGTCCTGTATTTGAAAAACCTACAGTCTAAGTATTAAATAAACAAACACACATGCCATATATGGGCAAAAAAGTTCTATGAAACTTGGAATCTACTGAAGATGCGGGGCCATGTCCTCATTACTAGCACAGTATTAGCCCATATGGCTGGGCTCCATAGCCTCTCCCTCTGACCTAGCCTGTAAATGCATGACGGCACCACTTGCAGATCATCATGGTCACTAGCACCACCCACGCACAGTTTCTATACAAATGTTTGAATCAAAGGCTAGACTTGAAATAAAGGCTGTGACTGTATCAAAAAGAATAATGGTTTTCCAATAATGAACCTGATTCTAATTCTAATCCTAATCCACATTTGTATGTATATACAGCCCTTCTCCATGTAGATGCATATTCAAAGTGTTTTCCAGTAAGCAACTGTTAATAATAATTTAATTAATTTACAAACCTAAGTAATATGAAACTGATTATATTCCTAAAACTAAAAGAAGTAAAAATAAACTTACTTATTCCCAAGGGATATGCATAGTTATGTTGGTAAAAACAGATTGATTCATTTTGCATAAATGACATTTTTTCAAAGTAGGTTGTTGAAAAAGGCAGATGAATAATCAAATGAGCAAACCAAAATTAACACATAATACCAAAAATGTAAATCCAATTTGACTAGCACTGCCACATGTTGGGTGATACACTGTCATGCCACATTTCTCCCAAGAAATAAATCAAAGCAGATGAAAGCCAATTAAAAAACCTTTCTAGTGGAATCAGCAGAAATGTAAGTTAATTTCCTGAACAAATGATGCCACAACCTGCGACAGGTAGTAGAAATACTCTATTTGCTTTAGCTGTGATTAGAAAAATTAAATTAGCTCAGTTGATATAGGGATATTATACACACGTGCACTGTATTGTTCAAAATGTCCAAACTTTGAACAAACAGCAGACTAAGTAGGGGGGATTTTTCTCTTTATCGACAGTAATGTTAAGAAATCCTAGTCAGAAAATAGTGCCACAAGTGACAGGGAGTTAGATCACAACCATTCATTCAAACTCTTGGCAGAAGCAAACCATCGTCTAAGGGGGTTAGCATCTAATATGATGCTGAGTAATATGGTACCACACTCAGTTTACAAGAGACCAGAATGTTTGTCCATGGGCTCAAATAGGATGCCATTTAGTTTCCCAGCCAAGGTACATCTGCTTCCGTGACAACTTTAAAAAAATGGGCAAAAAAGTGAGTGTATTTGACAGGGGGCACTGTTAGGCCACTAAATTACACACACAAACACATAATCAAAAATAATACCACCAGGGTTTGAAAACAGAGTGTTTTAGGGTGAAAGCCTTAATTTGAATAATTCTGTAATACTTGTTTTCTTATTTTTGCAAAAACTTGTATTCTTGTTACTCTTAAAAGTATCAGAGGGCATAAGGAGAAGAATATATTGCAGTCATCGGTCTTTCAACAATTCCTGTCTGTAGTGTTACATATCTGTTGCAAAAGAAATTAACAGCCTCCCAATTCTGTGAATGTGTCTATTTTTCTTAAACAAATTTACAGTAAGTTGAAATAGACTGCTGTCTTTTAAAACTGAAAATAAGAATGATTGCATATGGTGAGGCTTACGTCTGAGTAGAAATATATTTGTTCCACTTCCATATAAATCCATGGATTTGTTGTGGTTTTCTGTCTTTTAGGGTAATTAGCCGAGCGCAAGGGCTGAAGCTGGTTGTGGAAACCCTGATGTCATCTCTAAAACCTATTGGAAACATTGTGGTCATTTGCTGTGCTTTCTTCATCATTTTTGGCATCTTGGGAGTACAGGTAGAATGCAGTAAATTCATTGGATATAATTGGGGCCTGTAATGCTCACAGACCTTTCTGCGTACATATCTTCACTCATACAGACTCCAAGGGTGGAAATGAAACAAAAAAGTAAAAATAATCTTGTAGGTTCCAGAGTTGCTACATGATAGATTGTTTTTTTAAGGCACCCCAAATCCCATGGGGTTTTTTTTAATAAGGGGGGATATAAAAGGATTTATTGCTGCTGCTTTTTACATGTGTATAAAATATTTGATCTTTCCAATAATAACAATGCATCCATCTGACAAATGTGTGTTCTCAGATTTTGCAGGAGGCATCTACATCTAGGGGAATGTAGCTTCTTTTTGCATGTCTGTGTGATAGTAAATACATATTTGCATCTCCACAGCATGCAAAACACTTCTCAGGCAAAAAGATTCATCATTTTCACAATCTGCTAGGGAGCAGGGTTGGAGGGTGGTTAAAAGGTTACCAAGTTGTATGATTCATGAACATTCCCTCCAACTCAATCCAAATGTTTTCTAGCAGAGCACACAAAAGAAAGATGGGCTGCTTGTAGTGGTAGTTTACTAATATATTCTTCCTTCATATTTTATTCACAGAAAAATGCATTTATTGAGATACTGTAAGCATTGAAAGTTTACTGTAGTAGAAACGAGTTGACATGTATCTGATGAAGTGGATGAGACTCTATAACAAGTATGGGCAAACTCTAGCCCTCCAGGTGTTTTGTACTTCAACTCCCACACTTCCTAACACCTTACCAGCTGTTAGGAATTGTGGGAGATGACACCCAAAACACATGGAGGGCTGAGGTTTGCCCATGCCTGCTCTATAAAAACATGTCAAATGAAATGTTTTAATCTTTAAGGTGTCACAGAGCACTTTGTTATTATGTCCTTATAACTAGACAATCTCTCTGTTTTCAGAAAGCAACCTTAAGTTTGGCAAACCCCACATTTATCCCTACAGCCTTCCATTTTCCAGTTACAGAAAACCTATAGTGGGATAGTCCTAATCCTTATCTGCACCATTTCCCTAATAAACGGATTGCAGTGCCTAAGGTTCTTTACAATGGCTGTAGATTAGAGAACAGGAAATTGTGTGTCATGCACACAGGGGCAAGGAGGAGGAGGAAGAAGAATAGAAGAAAGGAGAGAGAGTTTGTGCTTGATACTAGCAAAAAAAATGCTGTGATGTGGGAATTCTTTGACCATTGATATAAATCCAATATTGCATTTTTAACACAGTCAGCCACCTCAGTACAGTGTGTGTTTGTGTGTGTGTGTGTGTGTGTGTGTGTGTGTGCACGTGCGCACACGCGCACATGCACACATCAAGTTGCCTCTTGACTTAAGGTGACCCCTTTGTTTTCAAAGGCCTTTCTTCAACAAGGAATAATGCTCAGAGGTGGTTTTACCAGTTTCTTCTGCTGAAATCTCAGTACAGTACACCTCAGTAAAAAGATTAAATATCACCTTGTATGTGATGCTTGGCTTTGCATTGATCTCTGCTATTTCGCTTGCTCAAACAGAGCACCAAAGTTTGGCATCTGGTTTTGAGTTCAAATAAAAGGGATATTTAAAGAGCCCTATGGGAAGGGAGCCTAGCCACAAGGAATCAAAGTATGATAAAGCCTATACCTTCTGTCATTGAGTGAAATGGTTGAGGTGTGACAACCTTGCCCGATACACGGCACCTTTCTGGCATCTATCATAATAGCCTTCACACTCTGCCACTTCCTGTTAGCCACTGAGAAAGCAACAAAATTAATCATCTGGGGTCTTGATACATTTCACCCTGTTGATAATCATATTTGACACTGCTGAAGTCATTGCCTTGGGATCACCAGATTTTGTACAGTATAAACTGTGTGTTTTCACACTTGTGTTTACAAGAGAAATTCAACTGGTGCAGGAAAACACACCTTTCTCACATTTTGCTTTGACAGGCATAGTGCCCTTGACCCTTACTATGTTTTGGGAGTCCTGTTTAATAATTTCCTTCATTCTGATTATAAACATGAGGAAACTAGATTTAGAATCAGTCAGCATCCAGAAAAAAAGTGTAGATCGCTGCATATGTTACTGTGAGTGAGCAGGCAAACCATTCTCAAAATAAGAAGATTGTCTGGAGAGCATGGCTCTTAAAGTTGTGTCCATGGGGCTTCAGAAGAAGACATTTCCCAGAGAAGGTGTATCAGTATTTTTTTCACTTGCTGTGCTTCCAGAAAAGCTCCAAAGCTTCTTGATGTGCATCAGATGAACTCATCAGCCCATAGTCCTGTGTAAATGAATTTGTAATGAGGAATTAAGTAGGTTTCCCACTGCTGTCTTTTTAGAAATACACTTTATGGATAGGACACCACTGTTCTTTGTTTTGTTTTTTCGTGGGGGTTTTTTGTTTGTTTGTTTGTTATTTTAGCCCATTGGCTTATTGATTTCTCTCTCTTCTGTGAGCCACTTTAAGGATCAGGGGAAAAAATTCATATACAGTAGAGTCTCACTTATCCAACATTCGCTTATCCAACATTCTGGATTATCCAACACATTTTTGTAGTCAATGTTTTCAATACGTCATGATATTTTGGTGCTAAATTCATAAATACAGTAATTACTATGTAGCATTACTGCATATTGATCTACTTTTTCTGCCAAATTTGTTGTATAACATGATGTTTTGATGCTTAATTTGTAAAATCATGACCTAATTTGATGTTTAATAGGTTTCTTCTTAATCTCTCCTTATTATCTAACATATTTGCTTATCCAACGTTATGCCGGCCCGTTTATGTTGGATAAGTGAGACTCTACTGTATTAACTTTTTAAAACATATAATCTATTTCCAGGGTAGACTCTGGGTTCACTCTTATTCAAATGAAACATGGGGCAGTGTGTGTGCGGTGTGTGTGCGCGAATATATATATATATCACTCTGCATGTGAATTATGAAATGGCCCAGAATTTATGTAGGATTAATTTCATCTGTGGAGGATTTGAAAGGCTATAACAGAAGTATAATATTGGGGTATCATGCTGCAATTGTGCATTCCATTATCCTGTGGTGTGTTACTGTGCTATGCTATGAATTCGCCATGCTACGTTTTTAGTACAGTGCTTTTAGAGATTATTGGTCACACTGATTGTATATTGCCTCAAATACCACAGGCAGTATATCACACAGAACTTTGTAGGGATACGACAGCAAGAAGATAGTGATGTGTTAGTCCTTCTTTCATGCTTCATGCTGATCAAAGATATCAGGGCTGGAAAACAGGACAGTGGGCTAGATTAACTTTTGGTCTGATCCTAATAGTGCTCTCCATTCCATGACTCTTAGATGAGTAAGATATGGTTGGATTTTCTATTCTTGTGCGTATTGCAAATTTTCCTTCCTGCATTGATTTTTTTCTATAACTTTACTGTATTAGAAATATAGCAAGACACTTCTAGAGCTGGAAGAGTCTCATGAGCCATTCATTTCAACCCCCTGCTGAATGCAGGATCTTCAGCTAAAACATCTCCAGCAAGTAGATACACTGGAGTTTTACACTGAGCACATTCATTGAAGTTTTACTAATCAAAAGAGCCACACTGAACAGATCAAAAATCTCTTTTGATAAGCATCCTCTTTACAACATTGACCATCTAAACACCAATTGAAAACTCAAATAAGACATGAAGTGTCCTTCCAGACAGGCCTGAGGCATCCAAAAGACACCTCAAGATTAATTTAGAGTAAAGAGGGATTCCCTGGTTTACACCAGATTTTTTAAAAAACACTTCAACAGATCCAGACCTTATTCAAGGTTTGGATATTTTGAGGTGTTGGGCCTGTGGTTATTGACTCTCGGGACCTTCTTCCACAATCCCAAGCCCAATCCCCATTGCCATCCCAGTTCTTTGGGCTCTAAGAGCCCGAAGGGGCAGGATGGCACCCCATTATTCCAAATCAATAAGAGAAGTATAAAACAACAAAATAATTTAGAGTTGAAAATACTGTCATAACGTAATTCATGCAAAACAGGATGACTAAAATCTTTTGAACTATGTGCCAGAAGCTCGTGTGGGGTAGACCTTTCTGGGGAAGTTGTTCCATTGTTCATAATTGGGATATTAGCACAGAAAAGGACCTATTCTCAATTACCACCATCTAAAACCAGGGGCAGGACACAATGGCCTCTTTCACCTATATGATTCTATGATGGTATGTAGAGTTGAGCCTCCTACTCCAATGCATGGGCATCCTCTGTTGGTTGTTTACACTAATTCCACTTTACCACTTTTCCTTTTCACAGTTATTCAAAGGGAAGTTTTTTGTCTGCCAAGGGGAGAACATAAGGAACATCACCAACAAGTCTGACTGTGCAGACGCCAGCTACAAATGGGTCCGGCACAAGTATAATTTTGATAATCTCGGCCAGGTATTAATGGAATGGTAATCTGCTTCTTTGCCCCTTTATTTCTTTGATTCAAAACAAATGTGAAGTATTTTTGCAGATATTGCAGCTCACCATTTAAAAGGTTCCCATTATAACTTTCACAAGTCTGCATTTTCAGTATCAACCAAACCCACATTGTGTGCCATCACACCATGTGACTGCCTGACAGCTACATAGCAAACTACATACATCTCGCAAAAAACCTTGTCTTAGGAAACTGGACACCCTGTACCCAGCAAATCCTAATGTTGCCATTCATTTACAACTGCCATTGGAAGCCATCCATTTTTAGCACTGTGGCAGGAACTAATTAGCAGTGAGCATGGAAGCCTGGAGGATGGAATAGCCAGCCAGCTGTCTCTCTGCTTCTTCACTTAACCCTTTTGGGCTAAGTTAAGCAAAGTGAAATTCATACAAAGAAAACAACAGTTTCACTGTACACATCAAGTGAAACACTTCACTCAAATGTAATGTTTTCTCTTGTCTTTTTAGGCCTTAATGTCACTATTTGTTTTGGCCTCCAAAGATGGTTGGGTTGACATCATGTATGATGGATTAGATGCTGTAGGAGTGGATCAGCAGGTATGTGTTTGGTATCAAGTTCCTAGAAGTCATAGAGACAGATAATTGCTGTTTTGCAAAATATATATGACTTTGGAGTCATATACTGTTAGAGATAAAAGTCCTGCTTTTTACATATGCTGAACTTTGTTTCCTGTAGCCTACTGGAGTGCCATTTCTAATGGCCTTGTCTTCCTTTTTCCCACAGCCAATCATGAACTATAACCCTTGGATGCTCCTCTATTTCATCTCTTTTTTGCTGATCGTTGCCTTCTTTGTCCTAAACATGTTTGTGGGAGTTGTGGTTGAAAATTTTCACAAATGTCGCCAACATCAGGAGGAAGAAGAAGCCAAGAGGCGTGAAGAGAAGAGACTCAAACGACTGGAGAAAAAGAGAAGGAGTAAGGAGAAACAGATGGCTGGTCGGTAGTCTTTCCACATCTTTCTGAATCCTGCTTGACCTTTGACAGCCTCCCTATATCTCCTTGCTAGCACTTAATGCTCAGATTACTCTGAAAAAGCATGTCCAGCTATGAAATTTGCATGGAGGATCTAGCACGGGCATAGGCTTAGCAAAATACCATGAAAATAGAGCAATGGCTGCATGATTTGCAACTGTAGTGTGCTAGGTGAATTAAAACATTGTACTTTTACAATATTTATGTTCTCCAATGCAAAGTTTAGCATAACCCAAATAGTGTCAGATGTAAAAAACCAACAGTTCCAGAACAGGCCAAGAGTCTTCGGCATGTTGCGCACTGTTGCTGTTAATTAGTTTCACTACTTAGTTTATTACTACCTTGTAATCTCACAGTGAAATCAGTTGCCAATTTCTAAGTTTACATAAATATTCATGAAATTACATAGTGAATTCAAGGAGGTAATAACGACAAAGCAGCCTTGTTTTAGAAATGCTTGAAAATGTAGTACATTTGCTTGAGAAATACAGATTCTTTTTCTTTAAAAATAATAATCAAATGAAATCAGCCAATTTGGGGGTAAGCCCACTGACACGCAAACTTGGTGGACTGCTTGAAATATTTCTATCTTTCGGAACCCACGTTAGACTTCTTGGAAATCTGAGAAACTTCACATGCTGTCTTTTTTAACCTCAGTTTCTGTTTGATTGAAAAAACAGGAAATAATGCTCAGGTCAGAGGTCACAGGTCAGAGGAACTCCCTCCATCTTGCATGCTTTCTATTTTGCTTGTTTTTTTTCCTTTGAAGTGTTTGTGTGTTTGGTCATTGTATCATTTTTGTTACATTCACCTTTTCATGGCTGTCCCCTCCCTTCAATTATCTGTTTTGCATTTATTTCACTCCTTTTGGACAAGCATTATTAAATCTGTAAGAGTCTTTTGTTGTTATAATGATCTTAACAGTCAGTGAGATATCAAGTGTTTTTCTCTATATGCTCCTTTCACAAGTTTAAGAAGATAACTGCATTACTCTTGAAATCTGCATTAATCAAAACATCTAACACCTCTCTTGAGTTCTGAAGGACTTTTTAAAAGTTGAAAGATATAGTCTAATTCCATCAAAAGTTCAAAATCAAGCAACAAAATGATACGGCCATTTCTTACTGAATGTTGTGAAACTGTTGTGTTGTGAAAAAAGATGTGTGGTTCTCTGGAAACACTGACATTACTTTGTCAAGGTGCATATATGCACAAATCCTTATGAAAAAGTTCTATCTATGTGTCTTAGGATATTCTCTTTTTAGGGCTGATATCCATGAGGTTATACACATGATGCTTGGAAATGACAGATATTATTGTTAGTATAGCTACAGATACTACAAAATTGAAAAACAGTTTTCAGTTCCGCTGGTTTAATATCTGTAAATGTTTTAGTGGTGATAACTACAGTTTATATCATAAGCACAGAAGGAGAATTACAACCATACAAGCAAAACACACCCCTTGTCCCCAATGAAGACCCATAATCTCCCATGTTTTGTTGTCAAATCTGTATTCCTTTTATGAAAGAGCAACCATGGAATAATCATGGAAAGTAAGGAATCCCTCAGGGAGGACTTAGGAATAGCTTATTTTGGGGAGAAAAAAATCCTTCATAAAAATGTGAGCACTGAGATGCATTTGCAAAACAAATGCATTCCTTTAAAATCATACATAGTACAGTATTTTGGGTGCAGCTGGACTAGTTCTGGTATAGTATGTGGAACAATAAAATGGCTTGCCATTCCTCACGACTACTACTCTCGTGCATTCTGAAAGGCGTGCCATCCTCTATATTTTTTTTAGTTTTGTACTTTTCAAAGGACTTTGTTCAGTACTTCATTCCTTCCTAATGTAGATTCTAGATTCTTTCCCAGACCTTTTCTCTGCTATAGGCTTAGCTTATTCAACTGTTGCCAAGCTTCCCCTTGAAGCCCCATAATAATGGAGCAGCTTTTTGAATTCAGTTTCAAATAATTCTATGGCAGATAGGAGTACAGTTTCCAGTAGGTTGCACTAGAGGCAAAGGCTGAGACCAAAAACATCAGCATATTTCAGATTAAGGTCCTCTCCTCCAATGACTGAGAGACCCATCTACACAGGCCAGTTAATGCTACACCACCCACCTCCATCCCACCATGGTGGTGGGATAGACTCTCTAGATCTGAACCTGCTCCAGACTTGCTGGATAGCCACCTTCATCTGTGTTAATGACAGAGCTCTGAAGCACCTTTACCAATATCAGCCTGTGTGACTTGGGGAGGGAGGACAGCAGGGAATGGCATTCCACAACTTTTCTTAGCATGGGGAAACTGCATTAAATGGCATCATGTGGACTTCTCACCTATTTCAGGTATATGGCCCATGTAGATGGGCCTGAAGACCTAAGAGACAGAATCTCATTTTTTTAGAATGGGAAAAACATACAAAAACTTAGACTTCCCCAAAAGGATGGTGTCACGGGGTAGGAAGTATACACTGAAGGTTCTACTGCACCAGGATAGTTTGATTCACTTCAAAAGTCTGGGGCTCCTTCTCCCTACCTTTCAGTATTGTGCCCTCCAATTTGTCTTTGTTCTTCAGTAGCAGAAGCATAGATAGAGGAAACACTCTCCAACCAACTTGTGCTGTATCAAAAGGTATAGCTTAGACAGCTACAACTGCCCCATTCAAAGGTCACACATCAGGATACAGGAAGAGGAGATATCACAGCAGTTGACCACAGCTGTACTTATCACAGATAAATATACTTATTCCATTGTTGAAAAATAGTGGCTCTTAATTTTAATGGTATGAGAATATATGAGACTCAGATGTTCATGAATCTGCTCATAGCCACTATAATGTACATGAGTTAACTCACATGCTGATTGCATTTCTAAATATACACAATTTGCAATTTGAATATTAAGATAAACTATAGCTAGGCTAATATTGTAACACATATTACATGGTTCAGGCTAATTGTGTATTGTGCCTTCCTGCATTTGAAAATGAATTTAAGTAAGGATTTAATACATGCTACAATAACACTCTAAACATCATTCATAAACCCCAGACTGATGATCCCCCACTAATGAGACTCATTATGGATGACTGGAACAGATGTGGTGAGAGTTTAATTGCTTCTTCCCCAACCGATATATATTGAAAGCTTTTCCACCTAATACGTGCTCCATTGACAATTAATAATTCTTTGGAAATTAATTTCGCATTGGCTGTGATTGTTCCTTTTAAAAGAAATCACTTCTTAAAGTAAATCACTGTCTTTTCAAATAAATTAACTTCACATTACCTGTAACTGCTACTGTTAAAGACATCTCTTTTAATGAACCCACTTTCCTATTTCTCTTTTCGAATTAAAGAAAAATGCTGAAAATATGCCTTTCTCTCCAGAATGTACCAGGTTGAGGAAGGGAACATTATATTACAGAAGTAGACTATTTGGCAGGAGTGGAGTAGAAATGTGTAACTTCCTAAAAGGAAACCTCATGACCCACAAATGTCCATCTATGTATGAAAATATGGAGGCAGGGATGGGACACATGTGGCCCTCCCAAAGATTGGTGAACCTCAACATCCAGCATTTTCCAACATTGACTATGCTAGCCAAGAGTGCCGGAAACTGCAGTCCAACTACATCTGGAAGACCACAAGTTGCCCTGGTATATAGAGGAACAATGGCAAAATAGTTTTCTTCAGAACTGGAAAACGTTACAAAGGATTATTCCATATAGATCACCAGTCTCTTATCTCTTATTCATGGAACAGAGAGCAGAACCACGCCACACATCTCATCCCACACCCAATGTACTCTTATGAGGCACTATCTTGGCATTTGATGAATGACATATCTAATCATAAGTTGTGGCTTCCCATTTTAGTGGATTAGTGAATCTGCTCTGGATTTTGGAACATTAAGAGATCTGTATCTTGTCTGGGGAAAGTGGTTAGACAGGTTGTGCCCTTGTCTGAATGGTGGCGAATGAAGTGCTGAAGGTGAAATGAGAGATTTACCCCAAATCCTATCAGGTGATTTAATGGCCTTTCATTCTTCTAGATCTAATGCTGGATGATGTAATAATGGAGAACTCAGCCAGTGCAGTGCCAGGTACTGGGAAGACCTTGCGTCTATGTCTCACGTGAATGGCAGTGCTGTGTGACTTAACGGCTGGCCACTGATGCTGTGGGGCATTTTGCTAGACTGTGTGTGTTGGAAGGTCTCTCTTTGCTTACTCCACATTTCACGCATGCTCTGTGTACTTTTTAACTAGTCTGTTTTTACCACCAACACATTTACTTTTCAAACATTCTTCTGTTTTAAATTCCTTTTTTCTGTATCATACGTATTATCTGGATTGTTCCTTTTCCTTTTATTATTTTCAGAAAGAGATTCCTGGATATAGCCTGGGTCGTCCACTTTGGAGCTATAGGATCCTTCCCCTGAGCTGCCTTAGCATTCATTCAATTGCATCCCCACAACTTTTCATTCTATTTAGTGCCCATAGCTGTCTCTTTTTTTCTAACTGGTGCCAACAGTATCCAGGACCACACCCATCCAACTTATTTGTCAGAAAAGGGGAGCAATCTTGCCTCTTGTTTTCTGCTGGGCATTGGAAAAAACAAAAGTGTGGCAAGGGACTGAGTTTGCTACTTTTCTCCCTCTATCTTAAGACCAGTGAGGGCAGCCCAACCTCTCCCCAAAATACTGTGAATTTCTAAGAAAGAAAATCTTATCTGTTGTGCCTAGCCACACCTAGAGGCTTCTCCCAGTCGTGATTTGCAGTGCTAAGTAGAATAATATAAGGAAGGTTGCTCACTTTGTGCTTGACAATTATATAGCTACAGATAAATCCTGAACACTATGCTTGCATAGTTTATTGATCCAGTGCTTTGTAACATACAATATACTCCTAAGAGTGTTTCCATAGTGTAGCCTAGTTTAAATTCTACCTCCTGTGCAAAATGAAACATCACAGAAATGGTTGAACTTCATGGAACTTAACAGTATGCCATTAAGCTGTGGAATGTGTTACTACAAAAGTAGTGATATGATGTCTGCCAGTTTGGATTTTTTTGAATGTGCTTAAAAAGATTTGTGGATGATTTAGCTCTCGACAGCTATAAATCAAGATGGCAAAATGCCACCTCCAGTATGACTTTATATATCAATTGCTGCTATCAATAAGAGGTAGCAGAATTCTAGATTGGTTCAGCCTCTGTGCTTATTATGCTGATCAAGCAGGGCTCCTCCTGTTTTCATTTGCTCGCTTTCTATTTACATTTACATTAGAATATGGCCTTATTCTAATATTGCTTATGGTTTGGATGTGCATTGTGTTTTAATGTACCATTTTGCCTAGGGATAATTTGTTTTACCTTATTGCCATCAATCCCCATATTATTCTAGAGGCTTCAATAATTGTGCCAGCAGCATGGAGAAAGGATAGGATACTGGAGAAATTATTAGGCATGGGCTAAAGTGGATTAACAAAAGCCACGTCTTTTATAGGTTACAGCTCACAAATTTTGATGTTGAACAGGACAAGGGACCTGTTAAACAGGCTGACTGACTGCTGACTGGTTAATGATAAATGGTTCCAGCAATTCATGCCTGTATGCTGGGAAAATAATAGGAGTGGCTGAATGGCTTTGCTAAAGCATTGATCAGTATCAGGACCTCATCCCATTAGACAATTTTCTCATTACTAGATGCTATTAAATTGAAGTCGCTCGATTGCCATCACATAACACAAGCCATCACATGTCACAAGTTATCACATGACAGTGGTCGCCCGATGGTCCCCAGCGCTTTCATTAAAAAAAATGCACATTATTTGAAGCTGGTAATCTACCAGCTCCAACTGTCTGTACGTACCTAGATGTGGGGGAAATCATGGATTTTCCCATGTTATAGCAAGTGGTCATTTTTGCCATGCCAAACTGTTTTATGACGTCAGTTCACAGACAAAAAGTGGGTGGTTACCGTAACCGTAAATCTTCTCTTGCCGCCATTACTGCCTCAGGTCTGTCATTACTGTCAGCCTCTGTAGTTGAAGAAGCCCCCCCACCTTCTGAAATGTTTTTCATTATGATATAGGGACCCCCCCCCCCCCGTCTTGATTAACCAATGCAAGTTACAAAGTAATTATGTAATAACTGTAAACCCCGGTTTTGGTAGTCAGGTGGTTCGAGCACCAGCTGCCGGCGTGATGTCATCCTTATTTAGTTCTCTGCCCTGCAGAGGTTTCATACTCCTGTTTTCATGCATTGGGTGGGTCTTTTAAGGAAAAAAGGCTGAGGGAAGCAGGATGGGTGGGGACTCCACCAATGCATGTGATGGCAAATTAAGCAGGCAAATTCAGATAAGAAGAACAAATGTGATGGCAGAGAATTAATTCTCTATTTTATTTAAACATGGGCTAAGACTGAACACTAATGGCAAGGTCCGGATCAACCGGAATCAACCTGAATGCTTTGTCTGATATGATGAGGTGCTCAGAGGCTGCAACCTGCAATCTAAGTGTATAGCCAGTGTTTCAGTCCTGAAGCTGGGCTAGGAATGAAACAACACCCCAGGATCTTGAAAAATGGGTATCTAATGTGGATTTACACACCAACTTTCTCCCACTATGAGAACGACCTCAAGTTTGTTCAATAAAATATATGGCGAATGTATAGAGCCTTCACAAGAATAGAGAATGTAAAAACTGCATCAGCCAATAATACAGGTAAAACCCTCCTCCGTCCCTTCACTGGCAGCTAACCTCTGTCCAAATGAGCAGCACTACAGCTTGGTCAGTGGGTATGTGGCACTGATGTTACGACTGCTGAAGCTGGTGGCTAGGCCCCAGTTTGCATCTTAGGCCAGTTTTTCACAGCCCTTTAAGTTAAATTAGGATATGGATTAAAGAGGACTAGTTCACTGTGGAGTGCTAACACAAGCACCCCAGGAACCAGTTCCAGGTGGCCACAAAGATCTGCAGACTGTAGATCAATCCAAACCCAAGATTTTTTTTTTCTTACCTCATCAGACAGAATGTGCTGATGGGCATTTGCACTACAAGTGTTGACAGGCAGCAGAATTTCCAGTAGGGATCAGAGTTGGTTTCTTCTTGGGGAAGATATTTGTTTACCTTCCAGACAGTTGTGTTTCCAGATTTTTCAAATGCGTCACCACTTCTTCTCTCATGACAAGTAGTCTGCTTTTTTCTGTCTTTCAGTCCAACTCTGCATAGACTGCAGCGATTTTATGATGTGTTCTGGAATTTCCAGTGAGTTTTTAAATATACCATTTCTGGCTGGATATGTGCTGGAATGCATTGGGGTTGCATGTTTTATAGACATACCAAACTTGAGTCAGCTTCAAATTGCATTTTAATGCCTATGGGGAACCACCCTTAGCCATAGAGGGAAATGCTGCTCTCTGATCTCAAAGAGCTGCAGTGAATGTAAATGGTTGATTCATGGGATGGAGCCCCTACCTGAAAGAGATACTGCTTCCACACATACACACATTTCCCGTACAAGCACAATAGATTATGTTTCCCAGTAAACAGAAATCCAGGCTATTGCTGCCAGAATATACTTACAGGCAACCAAAAAAAAAAACCCATTCATTGGCCACTTAGTTCTTGCAGACACCTTCTTACCAATTGGCCTAAACTTCCACTGTTGCATCTTAGGTGTTGTCCTCTGCCTATGAGCAATCCTTCTAAATTTGAAGTGGAAGAGGTGCAGACCAATCCCCTTTTCAGACCACACATTTAATGTGGGAATCTCAAAGCCTTTCTGTGCTGCCCCTTAATGACTATGTATGAATTAAGATACATGATAGGCTGTAAGCTATAAACCAGAAGAAAACCATCAAGTTTGTAATTGTGGAACACCAAGAAAGGCTGGATGCATTTGACAAATGAGTTCGAACAGCCTGCAGCAGTGTAGCATGGAACTTTCTCCAACTTGTCCAATTATTTGATAGTGCCAGGGGCTAGATTAACATGATTCTGAGTTAAGACTGATATACGATATCACAACTCCTAAAAGTTGCAGATTTAATATGAGACACGACAGTAAGAATATGGCTAATGTGTTATGTTTCAAAATATTTATTATAGTGGTATAGATCTTAAAGAGAATCTTAATATGAAAAGACATGGTTAACCATGACCCAGCTTCTGCAAAGAATCCTGAATCTCCTCTGCATTATTATTTATCAGTTTCATTGTCGTGTATTTTCACATTCATACTTGTTATGTGGGCAAGGAGAGCAGTCTTGAGAAACATCTCCTAGGACTTTCAATTTCATTGTAGTTTTAATCTTAATGTGAGGTGGGCATTTTAGTGTTTCAACTTGTTTGTTTTGAATGCTTCAAACTTAATCCCATATGAACCATTTTCCTGTACAGGCTAAAAAAGAACTTCACATTTTTCTTCTTTTTTGTGTTTTACTTTCAGATTTGTACTTTGTTTCTCCTTTATGGTTGTCTCATGCTGGTACTAGCATTATGAAACATAATGTACTTTTCAGTGGTGTGAGAGGACTGAGAGAAAGAGAGAGAGAGAGAGAGAGTCTGTTCGTGAACATCTTAAGCTTGTGTGATGAGAGGAAACAATAATGAATAAGTACTCTCTGAAGTTTCTGTAGTCCAGTGAGTAATTTGTCTGTGGAAACTCAGTCTGCATACTTTCCTTTGTGTTTTATAAATCTCATGTGATTGGGGGGGGGGGGGGGGGCTGTTATCTATCAGTGTTGCCTGACTACATTGTATACTGGTATAGAGGGGCAATTTCATTTTTGGATGTACTGTCTATCACCGCTGGAAATCTCTCAATGGGAATATTTTAACCATTTTCCACTTTTCTTTTTAAATATGCAATTAGCGAAACGCTAATAAATCCCACTTATTTAAATGTCAATGTTACTATCATGCACATCACTCTCAATTTAATATTCTCAGGACAGTTTGTAAATCCAGCTGCTTACTGAATGTTGATTCCCTGACCTCCCATCTCTTCCATGAGAGTTTAGGAGAATAATCCCACCCCACCCACCCACTCTTTGTGAAACTTCATGCAGCACTAGCTATTTCCAATGCCATTCAAAATGATATGCAAATGCCAATGCTATTAGGCAGCTGGTTACAGCTGCCACAGCAGATCACTTCAGAGCACTGGTCTCTGAAAACCAAGGGGAAAACCAGGGAAGTGTTATGCCACCTTCAGGCTATGTCTTGCCAAAACTGTGAATAAAAGGATTCTCTTACTTGGCATGTTTGCTCTTTAGGGTTGCCAATCACAATAAGGGTGATATGATGGTTGTTATATGAGCATGATTGCTCTGACATAATGTGCATCCTATCAGTCAATATCCTAAACAATACATAGCATCGATAGCATTTCCTCCTTTTCTTCAGTGTTTATGATAGGGATAGATTAAAAGAGAGGTTCATTAATTCATATGAAACCTGAGAAGACTGGAATTACATTAGTCTCTACAAACTCCTTATTACCATAACCATATAGTACTAGCATCCTTATATAATTGAGTGATGACAGTGTTGCATGAAGTAGCACTTTGCTATTTATGGCTGAAGCAGGTTTATTTGGTTGGGATTTTATCTACAGATCAAATTAGGAGATCTCTAAATCAATGTAAGTTCACTCCCTTTTTTGCTGAGTCCTGGCAAAGCAGCTTGATTTGGAACCTGTGTTACCTGCTTGTATCTCGTATTTTGTTGTGGACTTTTTTGGTTATATTTCTTTGTTTCCTTGCTTTCTTATCCTACCATTTCTTTCCTTTTCTCTCCTTTTTTTTTCTTTGGGTGAGCACTCATAGCTACACACATCATTGACCCTTTCACTGCCAGGATATAACCTTAATCTTTCCTAACTGATTGCAGCATTCCTATTGTCCTTGACCCCAGTGTACCGTAGCAGTATTTGTGGTGTTGTCTAAGTTTGTGTGATGATTCATCACGCTGGACTTGAACAAATGTCTGTATTTCCCAAGATGTTGGTACCTCTTTTATATTTACAAGTGCAAATAATGCTGTTTTTACAGGGGGCACGGATTTCAGGTCTGGACTTTTAACTACCAATATTGACAATCATTAATCTGGCATCTTTAAAATACTTGCAAAAGAAACAAAAAAATTTTTTAAAAAATGTTCCCTGCCCACCTAAATGCAGTAGCTGTTACTTTAAAGCCCACAGGCAGCATGGTGTTACTATTTGTGGTTCAGTTCAAGGTAAAACCTGTAATTTCCACTAATATGCATGATGACTACTAGCATGCCAAGCATGAAAAAGCAAGTGGTTTGCAGGATTTGAAGCAGGGCTGACAAAAGTGCCATAATCATAAACCTCTTGGCACATACTGAAATGTTTACATCAGCCACATTACTTTATTTGTCAAACTCAAGCCAATTTGGAAATTAGCTGCAGAAGTGGAAAGTAGTATATATTTCAGATCACTGAGTAAAGACAGAGTTACAAATACAAGGTGAAGACAGATGTTAAAATTAGTAGAACACTACCAAAGTTGAGCTTTGAAAACCTCTATGAAACATTTGTTATGCTTTTTTAATGTAACCATTTTAAAATGGCATAGGATGAATGTGGAAACAAGTAATGAGATACGTAGCATTAAATATGGGGAATAGGAAGGGAAAGTCTGGGAAGGAGGGTGCTGGCAATCCAGCTGGGTCATGTAGAGGGAACCAGATTGATGGTGCTCCAGCATTCAGATTATTGAAAGATACTCCTCTCTTGCAAATTGTGATGCTGAGCTCACCCTGAAGAGGAAGAACCTGTCGTAGCTTCTGTTGAAATATTACATCTGTCTTCACCCACAGTATACCAAATAGAAAATGAGCAACCCTGCTTATAAGGTTATGCTGTCACATGCTTTGTTGCTATGCAGGTAACATTTTACAATCTCTTTTGGCAAGGGGAGGGAACCCTGTTAACAGCCTTTTATGTTATTGTATGGGTCTGGGAAGTAATCTGCCAGTCATAGCTGAACCCTTGCATCCCACTGTAATTATTCATAAATAAATCCTCTTTAAAAAGAAGCACAAATGGTGACATTTTTCCTGCTAGAATGTGAATTATGGATAAGCAATGAACAATAAGGGATCAGCAAATTAGAATGGGGCTTCTCTTTCATAGCTGAGGCCCCAGTTCATAACTTAATTTCATTCAGACATTTTAGTTAATTTCCTCTTCATCTTTGTGCATAATGCTTTTTAGATATCTCAGATTTTTATGGATATTTATGCAAAGTTAAAAGCTCTGATGAAACTTATGATTCATCTAGCTAGCTACCAATCTATCTAGCTTTTTGTGGTTGTTGTTTTTAAAATGCTGAATAAATTTGGCATCAAAATCCATTCTTATGTGTCTCTTCAGTATTATGCCATAGCATTCAAGGTCAGTTTGTCTACTGACAGATCCAATAGAAGAATCAGTGTTACTCCCAGTCTGAAATATTTGAATTAATGCTAGGGATTACTTGATCAAAACCCAGAGAAAGGTTATTAAACATTAAATATTTTCTCTTCATAGTATGGAGAGTTAAAGGTTTACATAACAAAGCAACAAATGTAGTATAGCCTCTATCTCAGACAGTTAACTAGTTGGAATTTCTTTTTGCACATGCCCACCTGGTGCACAATGTGGGAAGCAAAACACCTGTTCACATGATACAGTTTGAACACGGTGATTCCACCTTGACTGCCATAGCTGCAACCTGTGGGATACTTGGCTGAGAATTCTAAGTATGCCATAGAAATGGAATCATAACCATTAAAGTGGAATCAGGACAGTATTGTGTGAAAGAACCCAAATGCCCAATGATCAATTCATGTGATTTCCCCTCTCACAAAATGAGGGAGGTTTGTACAAACTAAGATCTCAGGTGAATGAATTATTTTAGGGTGCATGGCTAGAAGGAGGGTGTCTGCACCATACAGAAGGACTGACCAGCTAGATAAGTGCCTGGCTAGAATACTAGGATCTTAACAAGCGGATAAGCAAGTTGTTTATACATGCTTTGCAAAAATGCTATCTCCTGAAAATTAGTTTTTTCCCAAGATCATAGATTCCAATATGTCAGCCCACCCAAATTTCTATTCAGAGTGAGCCATGAAATCCTATCCTTGTTAACTGCACCTAAATGCCACACCATTCTATTCTCTTGGCTCAATAATTTTCATAACCAGTTGATTATAACATAATTACAGATATAACATTATACTCTGACATCTTCAAGACAGGCCTTTTCATTTTATGCTACATTATAATACCTATTTGAAAATTGCCCTGGATTATAAACTTAGACATGGCATTTCCTCATTAGAGAGTAGATGTGTTAATGAGTTTATCTTCAAAAACATACAGGGTCTAAAGAGTAAGTGCCATCCTTGACACAGCCAAACACAGGAAACTATCAGGACATCTGCACTTGGACAATCATCACATATAAATGAAAAATCATTTACACCCTAGACAGAAACTGACTGAGCAATTACCCACATTATTTCATAAATTGTTTCTATGGTGCTGATAATTCGAAGTGTTTCAGCTCTCCGCACCTCCACCGCAGCCTGGATTTTAGAGCAATAGGGTTGCTTTCTTCAAACATGTTCATGAACATATTTCATTCCATGTATTTATCAATAGTAGTTTTAACCTGCCCTTCAATTCATCCTGGAATATCAGGATGGCAGTGTACATGTAATCTTTTCTTGAGTTTCAATAAGTTTTCTTCAGGGTTCGCATCACTTGTCACTTGCCCTCAATTGGAACATGTTACCTTTTTACTCCCTTGTAGTTTCATATGTGTATGTGCATGCTACAGCCATATCTTTGCAGTAGAGCACCTGCTTTATATGCAAAGGTTTCCAGGTAAGACAACCACTGTACTGTAACTGTCCAATATAGTAAATAATTCTTAGATGCTCCAATGTTCCTTCATGTATACATCCACCCTCAAAATGTTATGACAGACTAATTCAACCAGAGAAATCAGCCATAGCAGAGCATTTGATGAACCAGCCTGGACACAGAATACTATTTGAGAACACAAAAATGCTGGACCATTCTAACAACTATCATGTCAGACTACACAGAGAAGCCATTGAAATCCACAAGCATGTGGACAACTTCAACAGAAAGGAAGAAACCATGAAAATGAACAAAATCTGGCTACCAGTATTACAAAACTCAAAAATCAGAACAGTAAATAAAAAGCAATACTCTGAAAACAGAGGGTTTCCAGACATGAATCAACCAAGGGCAGTTAACGACTCTAAACAAAGGATGCCCCAGAGGCAGGAAGAAGACAGCAGATAAGCTTTTCAATGCTAATTTAAGTGATTAACTACACATTCACACTGACCTCTCTCACCCTAGACTTTCCACAGATATATATTAACCTCTTTGCTTAGTTTTCTCCATACCTCACAACCTCTGAGGATGCCTGCCATAGATGTGGGCGAAACGTCAGGAGAGAATGCTTCTGGAACATGGCCACACAGCCCGAAAGACATACAACAACCCTGTTATGACAGTGTTTCTCAAACTATGACAGTGTTTCTCAAACCTGGTGTTTTGGGCTTCAACTCCCAGAAATCCCAGCCAGTTTACCAGCTGTTAGGAATTGTGGGAGCTGAAGTCCAAAATATCTGGAGGAGTAGTTTGAGAAACTCTGTGTTGTGAGAAACCTTTCAAGAGATGTTGCAAACTACTCCCAGCTTATCCAAGGGTCTATTTGCCATGTTCCCTAGACTCCACAATCAGATTGGACAATACATTATTTCTTTATTAAAGCACAAGATCAAGCTGGCATGAATTTAAAATATCAAGGAATACTTTCAAAATATACAGTATGAAACCTAAACCTATTTTTAAATGTAAAGAATATTTAAGGATATCTTGCTTCAGCATGTATCATGCAACACTAAATAAATTTTATCATCAGAAACCACATTCTTCCTATTTTTATTGTTTTTGTTTCCTTTTCCATAAAATTTAAGAGTGTGTGATCCATTCAAACAGTAATCTTAACATTAAAAATGCTTTTGGAACCTGAAATGATTCCATGCTATAATTACTATATCTCTAATCCTGAAAGCCTGGCTTTTGTGCATGTTCTAGTGTAGCTGCTGAAACAGATGAAGAATTGTGTAGCTTTGCTATGCATTAATAATGGTAACACATAATCCCCTTTCCCCCATCCTGTAGAAGACAGCATTGTAACGGACATGAATAATTGCCTTGGAAATTTTGATCGCCAATGCTGAACAGGTCTTATAAAAGAAGGAAATTCCCTGATCTGCTTCTTCACTCTTTTCCTTTTCAGAAGCACAGTGTAAACCATACTACTCTGATTATTCTCGCTTCCGACTCCTGATTCACCAAATGTGCACCACCCATTACCTGGATTTATTCATCACAGGTGTCATTGGGCTCAATGTCATTACCATGGCCATGGAGCACTACCAGCAACCAAAGGTAAGATAGAATAATATTGCTACATATTGGCACCGGTAAATGTTGACAGAGGGTTGGCAGCCGTTAACATCCTTCTACAGAGGAGTTAGATCTGTTTCCATTAACATGACCCTAAGGTGGATAATTGTAATCAAAATATAGAAACATTGAGCCTAGAGCCATCTTTTATATCACAGTGATAACCCTAAGGATTGAAGGCAGCATTTGGGCAGAAGTCCAGAGATTCTGCATTCAGTCTTTAATCTGGCCATGTACAACTGGTAAGTTGTATTCAGGAGGGTCTAACTCAGTGTCACAACTGAGTGCATGTTTGAATACATAAGACCTCTGCTTCACTCACTGGCATCTACAGATATTTATTATTATTATTATTATTATTATTATTATTATTATTATTATTATTATTATTATCCAGCTTTATCTCTTCTGAAAGAGACTCAAAGGCCTAACATAAAAGCATTAGCATGCAATTTAAAATATACAAATATGCAAACATTAAAACAAAATTAATTATAAACAGTATTAAAACATTCACAGTTAAAATCCATTAAAACATATTCATAGTTAAAACCACAGCACAGACTCGTGCTTAAAAACCTTCATCTTTAAAAGCCTGCTTGAATTAAAAGGTTTTAACCTGCTGCCCAAAAGACAAGAGGGAGGGGGCCATTCTAACTTCCCTGGACAGGGATTCTAGAGTTGAGAAGCAGCCACCAAGAAAGGCCCGCTCTCCTGTTCCCACCAACCGAGCTTGAGATGGAGGTGGAACCAAGAGAAGGGCCTCTTCTGAAGATCTCAGGGCCTGAACAGGTTTGTACAAGCAGGTGCGGTCAGCCCAATAGCCTGAACCATCTAGGGCTTTAAAGGTAATAACCAGCACTTTGAAACAGACTGGCAGCCAGTGGGGCTGCTGCAACAGGGCAGTTGTCCACTCCCTACAGCCAGCCCCAGTTAGCAACCTGGCTGCAACTCTTTGAACCAGCTAAAGTTTCTGAGCACTCTTCAGAGACAGCCCCATGTAGAGCGTGTTAACAGACGAGTTATAAACGAGATGTAACTAAGACATGTACCATTGTGGTCATATCTGGCTTCTCAAGGAACAGGCACAGTTAGCGCACAAGTTTTAATTGTGCAAAGGCCCTCCTGGCCACCACAGATACCTGGTCCTCCATGTTCAGTGCCAAGTCCAGGAGAGTGCTCAAACTGTGGACCTGTGTCTTCAGGGGGAGTGTGACCCCATCCAGCAGAGGCTGAAACCCTATTGCCTGGTCTTCCTTCCTTCCTACCTCTGTCTTGTCTGGATTAAGTTTTAATTTGTTTGCCCTCATCCAGTCCATTACTGATGAAAGGCACAGCTTCCTTGGCATTAGGTGGGAAGGAGTACCAGAGTTGGGTGTCATTTGCTTATAGGTGGCACCGTACTCAAAAACTCCTGATGACCTCTTTCAGTGGTTTCATGTATATGTTAAACAGCATATGGAACCCTGAGGATCCCCACAGGTCAACAGCCAGGGGTTCGAACAGGAGTCCCCCAGCACCACCTTCTGGGTACAGCTCTCCAGGAAGGATTGGAGCCACTGTAAGACAGCACCTCCCAGTCCCATCCCAGCGAGATGACCCAGAAGGATATCATTATCAATAGTATCAAAAGTCACTGAAGGATCCAGGAGAATCAACAGGGACACACTCCCCTATCCATCTCTCTGCGAAGGTCATTCACCAAGGCGACAAAGCTGTCTCTGTTCCATAGCTAGGCCTGAAAACAGATTGAAATGGATCTAGATATTCTGTTTCATCCAGTAATCCTTGGAGTTGAGAGGCCACCATGCGCTCCAAGACCTTGTTCAGAAAGGAAAGGTTGGACACTGGCCAATAGTTGTCCATCATAGAGGGGTTCAGGGCTTTTTAATATAGGTCTCACAACTGCCTCCTTTAGGCAAGTTGGAACTTTGTCTTATTCCAGGGAAGCATTGGCATTTGGCCACTACTTTCACCCACTCTGCCAGTCCCCCTCTGGCCTATTTGATCAGCCTGGAAGGGCACGGATCCAGAATACATGTGGTAGCTCTCACTTCTCCAAGGATCCTGTCCACATCCTCAGCCTGCACGAATTGAAAGGCATCCATCAATATAGGAATGAATCCTGTCTGAAACCTTGGATAGTTGCTGTCAGTCAGTGTCAACAGTACTGGGCTATATAGATCAGTGTTCTGAGCTACTACAAAGCATGTTACTATATATTCCTTTATGTATTCTGATATAGGACCAGCATTGTATAATGGTTTGCATGTGTGATTTGGACTCTGGGTGACCATGGTTCAAATTCTCACTTGGCTATGGGAATGTACTGGTTGAGCTTGTGGAGGTGCTTCCTATGATTTGCAGGTGTGTAAAAGTTTATTGTTCAAAGTAAGAGACAGAGAGATGCAGCATGTGGGAGTCTCATTTATAGTCCCAGAAATGAGCAGTGGGTACACTTCTAGGCCCCCTTCTAAAGGCTGGATGAAGAAAGGAATGTACACTCCCACCCAGCTAACTACAGTTCGTCAGCATCGAAATATCTAGAAACAGTTTAATTTCAGAAGATCAGAAATACAGAAAGTGTTTCGCTGAGAATTACACTATGCAAAATGTGATGGATAATTACCTCCCAATCTGCTCATTGCTTTTGGAGGTGCAGATCAAGTCAGTTTACTTCAGTATTCACAAAGATCAGATTCTTCCAACCATTCTACATATTGCAAGAAGTCATAGACAAGTGTGGCTTTTCATAACCTGTCCACTTGTGAATAATTGTTACACAGTGTCTTCATGAGCATATATAACATTTACTTCCAATACTTTATTTTCAGAAGCTTCATAATATGCAGGGTGGTCTTTAACATCAAACAGTGCAATTTCTTAGCATTTCAACCAATTCTTTTAGCATTTTTCAGCTCTGCGTGAGAAAATCCATTCCATTTGTTTTCTGCATCTTCAGTTACGTCATCTGTTTACCCTAAACGTTTTTATAACAACTGAAGAGTGTTAACTGAAGTTGTTGCTCCTTTAGAACTTAATTCTTAGCTCCCTTTTTTTCTAGGCAAACTAATCTCTATGGGAAATGCTTTCCCTAGGGATCCTTTGTTAATCTTTTTAAAAAACTATGCTGAAGCGAATAGTCTTCCTAGCTCACACAGAGTTTATCCCTTTGCTTTTAATTACTGCCAAGACAGAATTGACAAAGATGTAGAGCTTATACTCTGCTGGACCCACTTCTGAACACTGTTTCTGTCAGCTTCAGTGTTGCTGAAGAGCTGCCATGTCAACTTAAACTTTCCCAAGGAAGAGCTAAACCTGATGACCTTTTTCTTATTTGGAGACAGTTTCTCTTTTTTTTTTTCTAGAAAAAGGATACAAGAAATGCAGGCAGTACCAAGCAGTTTAGAGTGGGGGTTTTTTAACTGCCTTTTTAGGAAACACGATTTTCCTGTACATGATAGTACTTAGTTTTGGTGTCATTATTTTAAATGTGATTTTCTTTGTACTTATCATCAAGGGCACACACTATATGCCTGCACACCCATACAGATTTCCTACCTATCAGCTTTCCTTTTCATCTTCCCCCCTCTTCCTCTTTTAAGAACCTAGAGAATAGCTATTCAATTGTGTCTTATTCGTATGTTTTCTGAGCATCTCACTGGCACTGCTGGAGGCAGACCATTGGGTTAGAAAGGCCCCTGGTCTTTCTTATGAGAATTTTCTTGTGCACAGCAGTGCTTGCTGTGAAAAAAAAATTAACAATTTTATTTTGTCAACCAATGAATATTGTTGAAAATTGTTAATTTTCTTACATTTCATTGCTTATATTTATTTATCATCAAAATCTAAATAAAGAGAATTATTGTTTTGTAAAAAAAAAAAAAAAGGACCCCCCCCCCCCCGAAAATGAGAAACAGTGATTTCCAGAACCCATAGTTAGTGAACAAGATACAGTAGAGTCTCACTTATCCAACGTAAACGGGCCGGCAGAATGTTAGATAAGCAAATATGTTGGATAAGTGAGACTCTACTGTATTAAAATAATTTCATTTTGTGTTGACTTAAAAAAAAACTAAACGAATTGGAAACTATTGAAAGCCATGTATAAATGTGAGGGGAAGTCATATAGAGGAGGGAGCAAGTTTGTTTTCTGTTGCCCTGGAGACTAGGATGCAAAAGAACAACTTCAAACTACAGGAAAGGAGATTCCACCTGAACATTAGGAAGAACTTCCTGACTGTAAGACCTGTTCAGCAGTGGAAGTCTCTGCTCTGGAGTGTGGTGGAGGCTCCTTCTTTGGAGGCTTTTAAATAGAGGCTGGGTGGCCATGTGCCAGAGGTGCAACATAGAAATATAAGTTTAGAATAAACTTTTCTAATCATTGCAGAACACATTCTATGTCTTATTTTGATACTTTCCAAAATTAACTCAAATAATGCATTATAAAATTCCAATGTTCAGTGTATAATTCTACTATTCACAGTGCCTTTAATGTAAAGATGTTGGATGAGGCAAATAAGCAGATTTATGACTTGTAAAAAAAAAAAAAAGAGGTAAAGGTAAAGGTTTTCCCCTGACTTGTATATTCCAAATAATCAAAAATCTAGATTATTATCCTGTTTCTGCTCCAAATATGGTATGTTATACCATCAGGCTACCAACTATAGAACATCAGAGTTAGGAGTATCAAATGTCATATCAAGTAGAAGTACAATCAATTCAATGCATTAAGTAGCATGCCAACATATGGCAACTATGGTGTTTATTTTATTATTTTGCTATATCCGTTTAAAATATCTATAGCCACCTTTTGAATAAGTTGTGTTCTCTTGAGATGACCTTCCATATAAAAATACATTTTAATATATAAAAAATTCAGAATTAGCAATAGCTAAGTAGGAGGAATTCAACATCCATCACCATGCCTCCCTGTGGTTACACTAAACCACTCCTGAACTGCAGCAGTGATGAGAGTAAGAGTCCTCACCACTGAGTCAGGCCAAACCTAATTCAGTCCCACTGGACAGTCACCCTTACCTGTCTTGTTTTTTGTCACCATAGCAGCATTAATTATTATTATTATTATTATTATTATTATTATTATTATTATTTTATTTTTGTATGCCGCCTCCATCTCCCCAATGGGGACTCAGAGCGGCTCACACGGAGGTAAGCCCAATACAATCATATAATATCATAAAAACAACAGTTAAGACATCAAAGAATGCATTTAAAAAACAAATTAACAAGTCATGATTTAAAATAGACATAATTAAAATATTAAACAATCATCCAAGGAGTTAAAAGGTCCAATATAGAACAGCAGTCTGGGCGACAGTCAAACTGATGAAGGTAGTGTCTATTACAGAATAGAACATACATCAAATAGACACGACAAGCAGGGAAGATAAATCTGAACAGAAATCAAACTATAAAGTGACAAGGCAAGTTTCAATGTGGATATGAGCCAGGTTATAACGGACTTGTCTACTCAAAAGCACAACGGAACAGCCATGTTTTTAATTGCTTCCGGAAGACAGCGATTATAGAGCTGTGGGGAGCTCCTGGATGTTACTCAGCCCTTTTGCCAATGTCAGGAAAAGCGTCTGCATTACTCTCAGAGAGGGGAAGGAGGAGGCCATTCCTCCTCCTCTCACCAAATTGCATGGGTGCATCTGCTGACATCAACAAAAGCACCAAGTGACATCCAGGAGCTTCCTGGAACTCCATGGCTGTCGGTATGGTGACACAACACATGTAAGTGCCATCTTCTTTATTCTGCATTGTGGAGCAAGGGCAAAACAGGATGGCAGTGCTGGTTCATGTGAACAACAGTAGCAGTTCTGAATTACAATCATCCCAGCTGTTCACATACACACATCCCAATATGCAAGGCTTTCCTGAAACCCCAAAGCATTCCCCTACTTTTTCTAACATGGAATAAAATTGGGATACCTGGTTTTACCGCAAATTAGGACCAGAAGTCCCTGGACATTACCTAGATGCCTAGTAGTGACTTCTGGTGAAACTCGAGTATGTGAGCTGTGTAGACATCACCCTATCCTCACTGGATCCTAAATAAGAGAAAGATTGATCTGAAATGACTTTAAACTATCAAACACAACACTAGACATCACAGGGGTGAAGGATTATCACTCATCCTTCACCTACAAATCCTAAAAATCAATATATTTTCTCATTTTTACATTCTGTGTCCACTCTCCTTATAAGTGGGCCCTTAATATCTGCTAGGATTTTGCTTCACCCCCACCACCCTCAAACAGATACCACAATCCATAGTTACTTAAATCCTGTTATGCGCAATGACATTGTAATATGCTGTACCTTACATAAAAAGGCAAAATCAAGGCTTGGGTTTTTTTTTTTTTGGGGGGGGGGGGGGTTGGTATTAAAAAATATTTTTCAGCCATGGATGGCTGACTGTACACAAAGGGATCTGCAGTTATTGAGGGATTTAAAGTTAAGAAACAAGTGTCAAGCTGATTCTGTATCTCCATTTCTTTGCAAGACTATTCAGCACCTGGATGGGGATCTGGAAGTTGTAACAAAGGCAGTTAAAGTGTTGTGGTAGTTTTCGGAGCCCATTGGGACTTAGTAAAGCAGAGCGGAGATAATGGTGGTGATTGTGGATGTTATTAGTTATTCTTAGATCACATGCTGAAATCTTTTCTTCTTTTGACCGCTGAAGTGCATTGGGAACTTGCACAATCTGTTCTGCAGCCTGAAGGATATATTATCCTGCAAGATTGACTATAAACTGCCTCTCTTTTTTCTACTGTGGTGACTCAGCATTTTGGCTAAGAGGCAGACCCCAGTATATGAACCTGCCAAATGCCTGTATTTAGGATCACATTCAAATTATAATAACAACCACTTGCAGTGATCTGCCAAATCATTTGCTCATGACAGCTAGATGGGAATGACTGCCAATTTGTGTCCCCTGTGCTTATTTTTATTCCCTGCCGCTCTGACAAGGAGTCAATGCAATACAAAAGGAAAGGTGAAACAGTCATTGAAGCTAGACGATACTTGAATGTCTAATGTGAAATGATTAAAATGAAGATAGTGGGTTAAAACATCATGTTCAAGGTGAGAGCACAAGACCTAAGTGTTGCTTTACCTTGTAAATACTTTGGATGACTATATGATCCAGTTGCTTCATGCTGCAAAATATTGTAAGTGGTGTTCTGAACTGTGTCTAGCATTTCTCAGTGGGAAGTGCTGATTATAAACTTAAAACTCAAGAAGTACGCAATTTCTGGCATCAAGTCTTAGCATACAGAAAGATAATAGTTGGTGCCTTTCAATCCAGCACAATGGATCCAAGAAAAGAAGTCCATGGCTCCATATTCTCATTACTTTTTGGATCATAAACCTCTGATTAAATTGTATGTGCAAGTTTTGTCTGTATACACTGCATAGCTTTCAATAGATTTCATATCCAGATAGCTGTGTCTCATTCAGTAGGAAGGAGCTGTGCATCTCATTGAAAGCAGTACATTGCAGATGGATGGATGCTGTATTTGGATGTGTATTTGGATGCAAATCAGATTGAAGTGAAGTTCCTGATCCAATAGATCATTGGTAGATAGAAGCTTTCTTCTGAAATGTGATCTTCTTAGTTAGAACAGGGTGCCTTCTGGTTTCATTACACCCTGCTACAGTTTTGCAAGACAGAGAGTTCCGTCTAGTGGTGAACACATTGAAGTTTGATCCAGACAATTCAGAGATGTTCCAGTCAGTTGCAGGGCAAATCAAGGAAAAGGGGATTAAACCTTTGCTGAATGGAGTTACACTCTGAAAATACAATTTTGAAATCTGGATGTAATTCTAGACTTAGCCTTGAACCTGGCTGGATGCTCAGGTTTTGCAGTGACTAGGAATGCATTTGCACAAGTCAAAGTAGTTTGTCAACCATACCCATTTTGTTGTGACGTTTGACCTGAAGGTGATGCCATATACCTTGATTCAATCCTATTTAGAGTATTGCAATATAGTCTACGTAGGGCTGCCTTTGATGAGTGTTTGTAAACTTCAACCAGTCCAAATTGCTGCATCCCAATACCTAATGCAGTCTGGTTACAGGGGGCATACAACGCCTTTAGTGGCAATTGTCAATGTCCTGTCCACCAAATTACTGTTAAACAGCTGGACACTGTATCATAGTCAAAAGCAGTCCGAGGTCATCCACAGCAGTCAGCCAAAATAAGGGTGAGACACAAAAGTAATTCAAAGTCCTTTCCAAAATGTTCAAAGCTAAGTAATCTCACCAACATCAAGGCTGCAAGCCAAAACGTATTCCACACACCAAAGTCAAAGTTCACCAGCAGAGATTCAGGCTGTAACAATTTCACCAAAGTTGCTTCCAGAGCCTAACTGATACAGCCTCCAGCTACGCATGCCACTTTCCCAAGTGATCCCACCTATTGGCCCTCCTGTCAGCCAACCGACTGGATCTCCTCAGTTAAATGGCATCAGTTTTAAGAACTGTGGCCTAGCTGGAATACTTAGTTCCTGGTTTGCAAGCCCCATATCCTGTCCTGACTCTGTATTCCTATGTCCTTGGGGCTCCTGCTCCTGCTCCTGTTGTAGTTCACATAGATGAAGATGAGGGGATTGGGATTCCAGAGCCTGGAAGGCCTGGGGGAGCAGTGGGTGGTTCTTTCACTTAGGGAAATGAGAGGATTTTAGATCATGATTCTGTGAGATGGGGCTTGAAAGTGAAACTGTTTTGGAGTTCAGCAGCTAGGGAGAGACAGTGGATGGTGGAGATGACTTTTCTCCTACCACATGTCCTCCTATGAGCCCACATAAGCCCTGAGGTCGTCAGGAGAGGCCCTACTCTCAGTCCCACAATCGTCTCAAGTATGGCTGGTGGGAACGAGAGAGAAGGCCTTCTCGGTGGTGGTACCGCAGCTCTGGAACTCCCTCCTGAAAGAGATTAGAATGGCCCCCTCGCTGCTATGATTTTGGAAGCAAGTAAAAAACCTTCCTCTGGAAGCAGGCCTTCCTGAAGAAGAGCAGTAGATTGATAGTCATTGTGATGTGCAATTGGTTTGCTTCACAGCATACAGGAATAGGAAATTACATGGGTTTCAACTGGTATGTTTTTCATTTATGTTGCTATGCTAGTTTGATGCTAGTTGTCATGTGTAACAGAAATTCATAACATTTTAATGTCTTAAATTGTTAAGTTCTCATTTGTCGGAGTTCGTGTTCATATTTTTTGTTTGTATTTGTATTGATTTTACACGCTGTATGCTGCTTTGAGTCCCATCATGGGAGAAAAGCAGGATAGAAATAATAATAATAATAATAATAATAATAATAATAATAATAATAATAATAATATATTTGAGGAAGGGTTAAGTAGACATCTAAAGCATCATAGAAACTTCTTTTGATGTTATAAACAAAACCCAATTATTTAGCAAGGCGCTCTTCAAACAACACAAAATTAGACTGGTTGAAAGTGGAGTGGAGAAAAAGGAGGATAGGATCTTAGGTGTATGTGTTTGTTACAAGCTGGGCACTCTGCATCTAATTTTGCTAGGTGGCAGGCCCTTTTCTTCTGTCTTCATAGAAGAGGAGGCACAAAGAAGAAACATGAGAATCCGTGTCTGGCTGTCTATCTAATGCAGTGACAAAGAAAATGGAGTGTTAGCTTAAGAAAGCAAAAAGTAATTATTTAGTCATCAGATTCTATGCTATATTCTGTTTCTTACCAATAAGAATGCAAAGAAAAAGAAGGAACTTAATGGCAAACATCGAGGTTTTTTTTTTTTTATGGCTTTCTAGAACTGGTGTCAGCAGAAGGACCGGGGAGGTAATTGTTTTATTTTTCAGCCTCCATAATTCTGAGTTCAACTCTGCTTCAGTACTTTTTCCATTTGAAGAAGCCCAAGATATTGAAATAACATTATTGTAAGATGAATAATGGGAAGACTGTGCTGGGGAGTTAGAGTTGAGATCTGAAGCAGAAATGAATTGTGATGAGAATTGGTATCAGATGAAGTCAGAAACACAGCTAGTGTCAACTGGAGCAGGCAGCAAATGTAACTACTGGGCTATTACAGATGGGGCAGATGTATCATGGTAGCAGTAATTGTTGTAGTATTGTAGTTTTCCAACATATCCAAGCAATGTTTTATTGTCCTGAGCTATTTTCTAACAATTCCCAGTGCCAACATTGTATTCTTATTCTTGATTGTGTTTTTTTCATACTCCAAGGCAGGTTTCCCTTTTCATCTCTTCCTTTAAAAAAAGCCTGACGCAATATACCTCTCTTCCCCCCCCTCCCCCCCACACACACACCATTGCCAACTTATTTCCTTCTATTTCCTTGCTATCCCATCTCCAACCTGTCCAATCACCTTCTTATACTACTTACCCTATTTAACACATATCAAATGCAAGGCCCAAAGGTCAAATCTAGTTCACCACATCATTTTATGTGGCCCATGAGGCTTTCAATGCAGGGAAACATAATTATATTTGTACAGTGTTACAATTACAAATGGCCCTTTGAAGGTAACCATAAGGCTGTTGTGGCCCTTAGTGAAAATGAGTTTGACACCCCTGCTTATGGTAGAATTTCTTGAATTTCTATGCCCAGACATATATGTCAAGTCTTGTGGTTACACAACATCCAGGCCTGCTATTTATGTGACTTGCTCGCACTGAAGAAATGGTGAAGCTTTTATTTATGCTGTAGAAATAATGCAGTTTAGAACCACTTCAACTGCCATGGTTAAATGCTATGGGGATCCTTCAAGATCTTTAGCCTTCTTGGCAAATAGAGATGTTTACCCCCCCCCCTCCCCCAGACTACAGTACACTGAGCCATGACAGTTAAAGTGTGTTAATCTGCATTATTTCTACAGTATGGATCAACTCAGTAGTTGAAACTGTCTCCTGTGGAAAGTTCCATTTCCCAGTTCTCTCATCTCCTTCCACTTAGCAGGTAAAGACCATTATATTTGCTCAGATCTTTGGCTCTTAACTTATACGGCAAAAAAAAGTTCTTTTAATGTAGTGTGCTTTGTTTATCTTTTTATCAAATTCTTTTAATAAAATTGTTTATTTTCCTGTTTTTAACTTTTATATACCGTATATACTCTAGTATAAGCTGAGTTTTCAGCCCTTTTTAGGGCTGAAAAAGCCCCCCTCGGCTTATACTTAATTGAGGGTCCTAGCCAGCTTATATTTGGATTGGCTTATACTCGAGTACATAGGTAATTAAAATTGGGCAGTATTATCTTATTAAAGTCTTATTATTATCTTAAATTACAGTTTTATATAAATATTCAAAAACATTTAACCTACTGATGCCTCGATTAATGAAATTTTATTGGTATCTTTTTTAAAAAAAATTTACCAGTAGCTGCCTCATTTCCCACCCTCGTCTTATACTCGAGTCAATAAGTTTTCCCAGTTTTTGTGGTACAATTAGGTGCCTCGGCTTATATTTGGGTCAGCTTATACTTAAGTATATATGGTAATAATATTTTTGCTGTACTTTATTTTAATTGGATATTGTCAGCTATCCAGGGTCTCATGTTGGGAGAAAAGTGGGATGTAAACTGAATGAATAAATACATGAATGAAAAAATAACAGGTACAGCTAATATCTTTCTAGAAAGGACCATGTTGTAGCTCCTCTTAAAAATCTGAAACCTATCAGAGGAGAAAAGGTGACAACTCTGATTCATTATTACCAAAATGATTGAATGCAGTCTTTGAAAGCCACACTTTTAAAAGCTATGCATTCAAAACCATGACTGATAAATCTATCAGCATCACTGTTCAGCACTTTTTTTAAAAAAAAATCTCAAGTTGTTTTGTGCAGTTATAAAAAAATAATTGGGTCTTGAATACTCACCCATTGCAATGATACAGTGAAAACAGAAACATTGTAGTCAACCAATGAATCTTTGGTCAAGTCTCTCAATAACCTAGAGTTTGTCTGTTTGTATTTAGGTTCTTGATGAAGCTCTGAAGATTTGCAATTACATCTTCACTATCATCTTTGTCCTGGAGTCTGTTTTCAAGTTGATTGCATTTGGATTTCGCAGATTCTTTCAAGACAGGTAATACTGCTCCAATATAACTTTGCAGGAGGATAAGGGCAGTGTTTGTGGAAATGTTCCAGAATCTTTATATTTCTTTGTCTGGGGATGTAGCTGACCTAATGGACCCTTGGTCACAATGGTGACTCAGCCTTGGGGGCAAATAGTTTTTTTAATGGCGGAAAGTCTCCCTCGGTTTAGTGAGAACCATGCTTGGAAAATTGGTGTGAATAAAACAGTTAAAGAAAATCAAGCCAATACCTTTTTTTAGCATTCAGGTTTTCCTCTGCACAAATTCAATTTCAGCTTTGCCCTTTCTCTTCTTATCCTCAGTGTGTTCAGTCTTGACTAAGTGTATAATCTGATAATAAATCTTTTGTTTAATATGTTTCATCTGAAAAGTAACTTGACCTCAGGAGTGTTGGAATGACTGAAATGATTGGAATTCTTCTATCACATAAGCCATCCCTCTTCTCAAATAATGCATCAGATTTTTTTCCATTTTATTTTTGTTTTGCCTTCAGATGGAACCAATTAGACCTGGCAATAGTGCTGTTGTCTATCATGGGGATCACACTAGAAGAAATCGAAGTGAATGCATCACTGCCTATCAACCCCACCATCATCCGCATCATGAGAGTCCTGAGGATTGCCCGGGGTCAGTCTCCCATTGCACTAGGGTCATACTAGTCTTCCAGAACATTTAGCCTCAGAGGAACTGCTAATTTCTGACACATAGCATAGGTAAAAAAAGGTTTTCCCCTGACATGAAGTCTAGTCATGTCCAACTCTGGGGGTTGTTGTTTATCTCAATTTCTAAGCTGAAGAGCTGGCTTTGTCTGTAGACACCTCCAAGGTCATGTGGCTGGCATGACTGCATGGAGCGCCGTTACCTTCCTGTCAGAACGGTACCTATTGATCTACTCACATTTGCATGTTTTCGAACTGCTAGGTTGGCAAAAGCTGGGTGAACAGTGAGAGCTCACTCTGCTCCCCGGATTCGAACCTTTAGATCAGCAAGTTCAGCAGCTAAGTGGTTTAATCCGCTGCACCACCAGGGGCTCCTCACACACAGCATAGCTACACTTTAGATGTAATCTCATGGCTAATATAAATCTCAGTGCAGTTTGTCTTACTCTTCTTATCTGCAAATCATTGGCCCACTCCTAAAATCCTTACAGAGCAATAATATTATTAGATGGGGAGTGCTCTGACCTTGAAGCATCTCCAGACTCCATAGTTGAGGAGCTGTTGCTTCTCTTCCATTGCCCCACTTTTGTTTTGTTTTGGTTTTGAATGACTTTCTATGTGTTGGAACCAAGAGAGCTAGGGATCTTGCAGATGCAAACCTTTTGTTGGTCCACCCATGCCATATCCCCATTAAAGAGACTTCTCTGGCCCCAGTGCTCTTGTACTTTGGGAGGGGGTCCTATTTCTCTCCTTCTCTGAAAGTTATTTTAAGGTTCATGGCATTTCACTGGTAATTCATATTACTATATTTATATCTCATTTTTCCTTAAAGGAGCTCAAGGTGGCATACATAGTTCTCTCTCTTTCATGTTTTATATTCACAACTACAAAGTGAGATACTTTGGGCTGAGAGAGAGTAGCTGACCCAAACTGAGGTTTGAGCCTGAGTGTCCCCAGCTCTATATTGAAGTGCTTGCGTTTATAAAGTAAAGGGAACCTGAAAACCTGGATATTCCAGTGCGCATTTGATGATGATTAGGCCCCTGTTCATGAACGCCCAGCACTAACTGACTGACAGATTGTACTCAGCGCTTTATCTGCAACCCTGGCCTTATAATCTGCTTTTTGCACAAATCCTCCCTATATTCCGCTTACTGGTTGATGAGGTTTGCTTTGGATATATTTTAATAATGTTTTATATCCTATTGTTCTTAATTGTTTTATTGATTGTGGTACTGTATGTTATTATGTTTTAACTGTGTTTTAGTTGGTAAGCTCTGTTGTTTACTCTGAGCTTGGTCCTGCATATAAGCTGCGCTAAGTCCCTCCAGGGAGATGGTGATGGGATATAAAAATAAAATTATTATTATTATTATTATTATTATTATTATTATTATTATTATCAAGAAGGATGTTTCCATCAATTCTATGACCAAGTTGTTTGTGCGGCAGGCATTATACATCATGAAAGACTGGAATTGTTTGTACCTTAGGCACACTATGTGAACTTCTGACTCCTATATTTGCAACACAGAAGTTATATCAGGTACTATCCCAGACAAACAACAAAATATTGGTTGCAGAACAATTGAAGCTGGTAGCATTGGGTTATATACCTTAGCTGTGAAGGTCATGAGTTCGCTGCTTTAGCACATCTTGGATTTAGATTTTTAAAAATAAGACTTCATTTCTTTCCCCAGTCTCACTACCACTGAAACCAACAGCTTCTTAATTATTTAGCTCAATGCTGAATTCTCACCATTTGTACATTAGATACATTTCTGACCTTTCTAAACCACTTTACATTATAGACTGCCAAGAGAAAAAAATTGCTGTGTTTACCTTGCATGGCCTCAGAAGCACTCAATTTAGGGAAGAAGGGAAATGAGGATTCATTCATGAAGCCTCTAGGCAGACAGTGATGTTCATGGGATTGTAGTTGCAATATTTTGGTAACAATCACACATATCGTGGAACATAGCCATATCCTTTCATCTCCAGGAGCAGAGATTTGCTGTGATGCTTAGGGAACTTGTTGGGACATTTTCCTTTTCACACACTGATGCTATGGCAATGATATTATGAACATTTCATTTTCTACAGTGCTGAAATTACTGAAGATGGCTGTAGGGATGAGAGCTCTGCTGGACACCGTCATGCAAGCGCTGCCTCAGGTAACCTCTCAAGTCTTATCAGCAAGACCTCAGTTGAGTTTCTCTCAAGTTTCTCATTGCCTTGAAAAGTCTGTTGTGAGTTTTTTCTATTTCTATTTTCTGCATTTATTTTTCACCCTCATATTTTCAGGACCTAATGGGGCTGATTAATGCTATTTTCCCTCTTTTAACAATTGAGTAGGCCTTACCTCAAATTGGTTTGTCAGCTGCTTAAACTCATTACCTATTTGGTTTTTTTAAAAAAATTTGGAGCAGAAACGTACTTCCTTTTCCCAAAGGTTGTAGGACTGATGTCTTTCAAAATTTAATAACATTATATATTTAGAGAAAGAGAGAGAGAGAGAGATACTGTTATTATCTGAAATGCATACACACAACAGCAAACAATACATACTAATGTGGAGTAGCCTCCATAATGAGAGTACTTAAAGAAACGTGTGAATGAAGCTTCGATTTCCTCTCTGTTTTCTTTACAGGTGGGGAATCTGGGCCTTCTCTTCATGTTGTTGTTTTTCATATTTGCAGCACTTGGGGTGGAGCTCTTTGGAGACCTTGGTAAGTTACCTGCTCCACCAATTGGCAAAGAATTGATGGAGACAGAATAATGTGGGGTATTCATTACAGAAACCTGTGACTTAATTGTCTTTAATTTTGGTTGGCCATATAGAATGTGATGACACACATCCCTGTGAGGGCTTGGGGCGGCATGCCACTTTTCGCAACTTTGGGATGGCCTTCCTCACACTCTTCCGCGTATCCACAGGGGACAACTGGAATGGAATAATGAAGGTAAAATCTGCATCAGAATGAGAGTTAAGTAAATGAAGATGATAGACATTTCCATGGTTTGAGGAGCTATGTTGAATATTTCCCTGTTTTGATTCATTTAAGCAGAGATTAGCTATTGTGTCTCTGTGTGCTACAAATTGATTTCCGTTTTCAATCTTGCCTAGTGCCAGTTTCCTCTAGCTGCTGCTGGTACTGCTGCTTCAGCAATTCTTTTTTCTTGGCTAGGGCTTTGTTCTCCTTCCTCCATCCTTCACAGGTTGTTCCAAGCCGGTCAGGGCTCACGTTGCAATCATGACATCATCAAAATGGTCAGCTTTCACAATTAATAAAAGCAGACAAAAGTCAGAGTAAGGACAATGCTTCCTGAATGAAGTGGACACCTTCAAAACAGTGTCATTTTCAAAGCAATTACTTACTGAAACTTAAAGATAAGTGAGGTACAGTAGAGTCTTGCTTATCCAACGTAAACGGGCTGGCAGAATGTTGGATAAGCGAATATGTTGGATAATAAGGAGAGATTAAGGAGAAGCCTATTAAACATCAAATTAGGTTATGATTTTACAAATTAAGCACCAAAACATTATGTTAGACAACAAATTTGACAGAAAAAGTAGTTCAATACACAGTAATGCTATGCAGTAATTACTGTATTTATGAATTTAGCACCAAAATATCACGATGTATTCAAAACATTGACTACAAAAATATGTTGGATAATCCAGAACGTTGGATAAGCGAGTGTTGGATAAGTGAGACTCTACTGTATAGGTTTTTGTTTTTTGTTTTTGGCTATTTCCTTTTAGAGATCTCTTCATTGCTGCAGTGAGTTTTTAAGTAATTTCTGATCTATGACCACCCTCAGGAAAACTGTTGCAGAATTTTCTTGGTAAGAATTGCTCGTAAGGGGCTTGTCATTGCCTTCCTCTGAGGCAGAGAGATTGGGTTTTCATAGTTGAGTGAGGATTCCACCTCTTCTCCTCCAGAGTCAGCACTCAAATCATTACACCATGCTCTTTCCTAGGCACATACTAAAGGCAGTGACTGTGGGGCTAATGGAGCCATTCTGTCAGAGTCAGTGCAAGCTGTAGCTATTGCAAAGGCTCTGTATCTTCTGTCTATTCCTGTGATGCTATGGAGTTCTGACGAACCATGTGTTGAATATGTGACCAGTCTTTGCAAAGGCTGTATCCTGGGCAATGGAAACAGTGGGTTTTCAGAAAACTCAGTGTGACAGAAGCAGGGAATCAGGTTCCAGTAATTCAAAAGAAACACGGTGAAGGGGTGAAGTAAATCTATTTATAGATATTCTGTGATGGCCTTTACTCTTCAAAAATTATTTGGGCTTGAAGCTGTGTGGCTCAAGCTACACATTCAAGTGAATAGAAACCTATAGTTCTCTCATGAACCTAAACTATTTCCACCCCCTTCCCTTTACTCCATTGTAGGACACACTGAGAGACTGCGATGAGGAATCCACCTGTTACAACACTGTCATTTCGCCTATCTACTTCGTCTCTTTTGTGCTGACAGCCCAGTTTGTCCTGGTGAATGTGGTGATTGCTGTACTGATGAAGCACCTGGAAGAAAGTAACAAGGAAGCAAAAGAGGAAGCAGAACTGGAACTGGAGCTAGAAATGGAAATGAAGACAATCAGCCCAGGACAGCATCCCCTCGCTGACCCTTTCATGTGGCCAGGCAGTAATGGAGGAGAGAGGCCCGAGAGCCCTGGAGGTTATGCTAATCCTATGCAAATCAAGATGGATTCTCAGCTGTCGTTGGTTCACCCTATGGTGAGAATCTCAGCAGGCGGATGAAGTGGGGAGTGGCCAATATTTTTCTCAAATGGCATATATACAAAGCCATAAAGAAGGTCCAGGAGTATTGTTACTGTACAAGAGAGCTGTATTCCTTTTCCTCTGCCAAATTCACAGTTGTGTAGCATAATTCCTAAACAATTTATCAAGAGTCCTTAATAGAATTGCTATTAGTACTTGAGTAAAAGAGATTTCACACACTGAAAATGAAAAAGATGGCTCGGGTCTCTTGGACATAGTTTGTTCATAAATGCTAATATTAAAGCGAAAATATAAAGAAGATCTGGTTCCCTTTCCTTCAGTGATTGTCAGCAGCCTCCAGTGGAGCCATGAGATTGACCGCATGACTTGGTGCATGAGGGATGCCAAGCAGAGCGCTGTGTGAGATCTCCACTTGTTCTCCCAAGATAGATGTGTAGTTTGAATGTCTTTGTATAATATTTGGACATAACTGGGCCTCTTAAATCTTTCCAGAACAAAGGGAGTTTGCATTTATTGGTTTAATTTGTATTTATTCCATTATAAATTAGGCAGTCATCACTCAAGGATATATAATAAAACAGGTCAGGTTAAAGAACTAGCAGTATTAACAAGTAGATTATCAAAGAGTTTTAAATGTTCTGAAAGTCAGCTGTTTGTGTCACAGGAAGAATGGTGCCTAGTCTGTTCATGCTCTTCCTACCCAAAGAATTCAGTTCAGTTCAAAATTATTCAAATAACATGGAAACAATTGTTCCATTTAAAAATAAATTTGCAAATTGCTCATTAAATGTTTTTGATGGGATACTCTTGACTTTCTGAACTTCATTTTTTTGTTTTTCCCTGTATTTGGGTATTTTTGTAGTTGAAGTGGTACATGAAAGAGGAATACAGCTCCTTTTTTGCATCCCTGCAGAATGATGTTATTGGCATGCTTCTTTGCTTGCATGATCTGTAAAATATACACACTGTGTTTGTGAGATTATTATTGTGATAATTCATGTCATCATACACATTGGCTCTTGCCTGCATAGAAAGTATGGTTTTGAAGTGATCAACCACCATATTGCTTTAAAAGCTGTATGTGATATATTCAGGTGTAAGCACTTGAGTCAACATTTCCAATGTTGGGCATCTGACATTTGGAAATCAGGGTAAAATTTTCAAAAGCTCTTAGGCCTTCTCAATCCTGGTTACAGAGTTCTGTCAGTGATAAGAGACTCTCAGGCTGCAATCCTAAACCCATGTGTCACACAGAATATGCCTAATTTAATTTGGTGTAGGTGTTTATACTATCGAACCTTTCAAAAGAACTGGCCTTTAATAACTGTTGTGAAAAGTCAAATGAAAGTAAGACAGCCAAAATATTGGGTTTGCATTTGGATTCATCCAACTGGAATCAATAGTTCAGTTTAACCTTCCACAACTGATGACTTCTAAAAATGTAAGGCTACAACATACATAATTTCTACCCAGCAGAGACAGTGCAGTATTAGCTGGTGGCCACAATCATTTTGAACCTGCACATGCAGCAAGACTCTGGAATTGGAAAAGCATACATGAGATTCTGGTGGTTACAAATGCTTCTGAAGGCAGTTCATGAGACACTGCTTTTTCAGGTTATTCCCTAGCCCTTAAATATGAGAGGAATAAGGATGCTAACTTAAAAATGGTTTTAGAGATTACATCTCTATGCTTTCCAGAAAAATTCTGGTAGCTCACAATGTGACCTCCTTTGCTTAGATCCCCAACAAATCCAGAAGCTAATCAATCATGATTTATAACTACAAAGGCTAAAGAAACATTGAAATGATAGTGGCCATGTAGTATAGGGGTGGAGGATTTGTGGCAGCCCAGAAGATGCTGAATTTCAACTCCCATTTGTCTCAAATGGCATGGCCAATGTAAAATCCATCAATATCTGGAGGATGTCATGAGTTCCCCATTCCTGCAGCAGTGGCCTCATATTGACCTTTTGTGTAGGGGTGGTAGTGATCATTGGTGACTTCACTATAGTCTACGTTTAAAGGTGTTTTCCAAAATGCTGACCTTGGCCCCAGAATAGATTCAACACTTTGGATAACCCCTTTGAACATTGGTCAGATTCAGTGGCATAGAGATCACCAGCTGCCACAACTGTTACGGTTTTCCAAGTGATTCCTCATGATGGAAAACAGGCTTAAATGCTCTTCTGCAATTTCAGTGTCTCCCAACACATACACACAGCTGATCACACAAAACCCCTGCACATCCTTTCCTGAGTTTCCTTTTGGCTGAACAGCAAAGGAAATAATGAGCTCTCCACAGCCTGCAGAAGGGGAAAGCCATGATGTTTCAGAACAAAAACACTGATACATGATATTTCTTATTTTCATTTATGTATTTAATTGAGAGCATAGTACCCTACTTTGCAGGTTGTACATTAAAGTGTGGATTTGGAGGGTGAGAATCTTCCCATGTGAATGGATGTCCTGAAATCATAATGGTGCCAAAATTTCTTTTATTTTATTGCCCTCTTCCAAGTAATCAGCCCATTCTGAGAGCCAGTGCTATTTGTCCCTTTGCCCACAAGTAGCACCGTATTGAGCATTTCATTCTGTAACATGACTGGGTAGGTTATCCCCTTTTTTCTAGGATCCTCTTCCTTTCAGGTACACATACTTTACCTATTCTTTTATTGCCGGCTTTTATTTCTGTCACTGTCCCTCTTCAACTGGTAATCCATCACTGTGAGAGTCATTGTAGGAGGTAGGGCTCAATCATAGAACAACTTTTTGAAGGTAAAGTCTCCAACCATGGTGCCTTTTGAGAGAGTGACATGCTAGATAAAAACCAGTGAATTTAGTGGTGAAGCTTTTGCTACAAGTTCTAGCTATTGGCTCAGTGCTCTAATAGATAAAGAAAGGAACAAAGTCCATGAAGGGGTCTTAGCAACCAGCAATCACTTGTTAGTAAAAGAAGGAGAGATTTTTCCCAGATAATAGCAAAAGTCTGGACATCATTTAGATTTCAAAATCAGTTTGGTTACTATTTCTTCATATCTGGATCTTCTGATAGTTCCAAAACTGGAGTTAAGCAGGTGCTGCTTACCTCAGTGTGTGTGAGTTGGACAGAGTGGCATATTCTATTGGTAGCATATGAGATATCTGTCAGAAGTGATTCCAGTTTTCAGAGTAAGCTTCCCTTAACTTCCTGATTAGCATATGAATAGATCTATGCCATCTTACTTTGCCTGTACTGGAAGGATGGGTCATGCATGCCAGCACCAGCAGAGAAAGAAAAGGGGCCAAGGATAATGTGTTGAGTCATTTTCCATGCTTTTGAAAATTTAATCTTGCGCCCATTCTGTGGGGGCTGAACATTTGTGGAAGCTGGTATTAAAGAGGCCCCCTGAGCACCTTAATCACAAGACACTGCAGGTTATCCATCCAGCACCTCAGAGAGTCCTGCTGTTCCCATGTGGTTGCGGTGGTGTAAATGTGTGGATTTTTCAGGCTTTTAATGCTGGGCTTCCATCCCCACCTCCATTTGAAATTGCACACATTGTTGTTTAGTTCTGCTGCACTTGTTCCCTGTTGTGTCAAGTATGAACACCCTGAAAAGTAGATGTACTTTTGTCAATTAGTAATAGTTGTCTGTAGCCACATCAAATGAATGTCTCACCAGCCTGAAAGCACCAGTGTGTTTAGATTTGGTCTAATGTGTAGTAATGACTCAGAAAGGTTCTGACCATGGTATTACTGCACTGTTCTTTTTTTCCTCTCTGTCTCTGTCTTCCCCTCCTTGCCTTTTTGACAACGACTGTTGTGTCTGAAAACATTTCTTTTCTTTCTCTCTCTGGTCTCTCTCTTTTATGCCTTATAATTTATCTCTCTCTCTCTCTCTCTGAATCTCTCCCTCAATCTCAATTTCTCTGTCTTCGTCTCCCTCTGTCTTTGTCTCTCTCTTTCTGCCCGTGTGCCTATCTTCTCGCTCCCCCCCCCTCCAAATCTTTTCCTTTATCTTTATCTTTCCCCCCACCCTCTCTTTGGCCTGGCTTATTCTTCTGCATGCTATATGGCACTCCTCCCAGGAAAGACACTTGTTTGATACCATATCACTGCTGATCCAAGAATCTCTGGAAGGAGAGTTGAAGCTGATGGACAACTTGTCAGGCTCAGTGTGCCATCATTATGCCCTTCCAACTACTGACAATTACAACACTGAGAAACAGGTTAATATTACTAATTTCCTGCAACATTTCTATCTAAAATTAGACTTAAACCTTTTTGAGAAAGAGAGGTTTTCTTACTTGGTCTAACGTTGGCCTATCTGATCTGAAAGTACAATCCTGTACACACTTACCTAGGAGTATCTACCAATGAACTCACAGTTTCTTATTTCTGAGTAGGATTGTGTCCAGGATTGCACTATTTTATGGGACAGCAAATGCTTTTTCTTTTTTCTTTTTTTTGGTTAACAATGAGATGGGACTTATTTACAGATCAGACTATGCATGTTCAGTGAAGAAGTCAGTATGCATAGGAATGCAGCCTGCACTAGATCCCTGTTAGGATCCATATTTGCTGTGATGTGGTTTCAGTCTTGCGCATACTGAGTTGGAAGCAAGCATGCATAGGATCATGCTATGCATAATCATTCATATATATATATATGATTGTCATGAAGACAGCATAGAGGTGAGATGTTTCTTATGTGAACATTTCCATTCATCTGCATGAAAGCCCGTGTTCAAGTCTCGAGGGGAGAACAAAAATGAAGAACTTGCTTGCTTGAAGCCAGAGAGCAGGCCAAGGGACAGGGAAGTTGTCTCCTTGTTTGATGTATTCATTGTGTCAAAATAGATAGTGTCATGTAAAATCCATTTGCAGTTTATTTATCTACCAAATTTTGATTATTTTCCATGAGAACATAGAGGATTGTTTATATGCTCAAAACCCTATTCCTTGTTGAGCCAAAATATTCAAAATCAATTAAATGCTAATTAAAACTTTCATTATTAAAGCTTTAGTATCATGTTAAGAGCATAGCAGTTAAACGATTGTCCCTGTTGATTTCCATCTGTTACAGAACAGATTTGTTTTGTGATTCATAATGTACCTTTATGTGGCTCAAACAAACTAACTCTTAAACCAGCCATATCAGTTCTTTGTGCAAAAGTCCCAGCAGTGCTAAGACTGTGAATATAATAGGCAGCAGTACTTTAAAAACAAATTAACTCTTGACATTTTTAACGAACTGGTAAGTTTCAAAACTGTGATCCCCACCTGTTTTTTTTTTAAAGAAATCTGCAGAGTATATACTAAGACTTTTCCCACATTCTTAAAACCAGTTTTGATGGGGAATTCTAGAAGTATTGACCAAAAATGCTATTTTTCTCTGCTGCATTTCATAACCCATATTCCTGTGTATATCTGTTCTGCAGCATGTGTTTTCCACCATAGCCTCCCTCTGTGAAAAAAATAATGTATAATACAGTCACATCAATTAAGAATCCTTTAAATTTGACAACAGGTCAAATGGAACTCTGCCCATGCATGATTATTTTTGACTGGCTCTATACTGTAGAATGAATGCAAATAAACATGACTTTAACTGCTATGATTCAATGCTATGGGTTCCTGGGAGTTGTAGTTTGGTGAGGTAGAAAAGGTTAAAAATCTTGTGAAACTGCAATTCCATTATTCCATGACAATTAAGGTGGTGTCAAACTGCATTTATTCTTCAGTGAGGATGCACCCTTTGTGTGTGCCCAGCATTTCTATTTAAATTGACTTTAGCAATGAAATCTTTAATCCTTATTTCAAATTTCAAACAGAAATTCCTCTGAGTAATTTAAAAAATGATGAAAATAATAGGCTTCCTTAAACTTTAGGTTTCTGTGGATTGAATGGCTTTTCTCATGCCTCTGCCTTTCATTGTTTATTCAAATATTACAATAGACATATTCTATTGATTTAAAAACAAAACAGTTAATCAGCTGCATGACTGTTAATTAAGAAGCATATGTGTTGTCAGCCCCAGCTAGAACATATCCATTCAATTAATTGGTGAATGGTGAATCTACATATAGATAAATTCAGTTGGTTCAATGAGACTACTCTATTCAGGACTCAAGATTCAGATCCTACTCTGATTTGAGTTATGTTTCATAAGTTAAAATGAAGTATCAGGGAAGTAATTGCCTGACACATTTTCTGTCCCATTTTATAGGGGAGGGGGGTAGTCTTCGGCTTCATTGTAAGGGCTATTCAGCTTTGGGCAGACTTGATTAACTTTGGTTAACCCGTGCAAAGTTTCAGCACTGCTGTTTGCGGTCAATAAGAATTGTTCCTTGGCACTAGTGTACAGCAGTTGGAAGGCAACCATTGCAATCCATTGAAAAAAGTGGCCCCTGCCCTGACTTCAGCACAGGGTAGCCATTGTGCATCACCACCAGCTTCATAGTAATGTGAGTGAAGTGTAGGATGGGTAGGCTGTCAAATACTTTTCCTGTTAAGTTGAAAACCTCCAGAATCTTTGTTTCTGTATGCATCTGGTAAGAGATGGATGTTTATTGGCTGATATGAGCTACATGCACACTGACTGAATTGTGCTGTACTTCTTCATCAGTCTTTTCTCCAGAAAGGCTGGTAATATAACATCACCCTATTCCCGTGGGATGACGTGGGATGGGGGTAAGAAACGGTTGTTATGAGGAAAGTTTTCCCTAACATAACACTTTGTCTTCAGAAATTGAAGCTGTTAGCTTCAATGGTAGTTGGGTTGCTAATCCACTCCAATGAAATCAGAGGCAGCACCCCAGACTGACTTGCTGGCATGGCAAAAAAGGGTCTGCGGGTTTTGCATTCATGCTTTATTTATTTTTTTAGTGGAAATTTTATTTAATTATTGTAAGCTGCCATAGAATCTATTGTGGGAGAAAGGTGGGGTATAAATTCAATCAATCAATGAAATGTTTCCTTCATGAACATGAGTTACACAGTTTTCACCACTGAGTTGTTAGGGGAACTTGCCAGGAGGGTGGATAGAGACCATTGCAGCATTTCTTGGTCTATAGCAGTGGTTCTCAAGCTGTGGGTCCCCTCCATGTGTTTTGGCCTACAACTCCCAGAAATCCCAGCCAGTTTACTAGTTGTTAGATTTTCTGGGAGTTGAAGGCCAAAAATCTGGGGACCCACAGGTTGAGAACCACAGGTCTATAGTTCTGGGCTGATAACTGTTTTGAACCAGGGAACTGCCTTCAGTTTTTACTAGGTGATGTAGCAAATCTAACGTGAGACTATAAGTCTCAATTTCTGAGCACATCTTCAAGGTCAAGATGTCTATCTTCTTGCAAGAAAGAAAGCAGGAACTTACAATATCGTGAAAAATATGGCTTACCCAATGCTCATTTCCAAGCCAACTTTTCATATAGTTCTTACCTCAGCAGATCATCCTACATCCCCAAACTTCAATAGCCAGACCTGTGTCTGAGGAAAAACAGAAATATCTTAAAACTTCACAAATAGTTCATATTGTATGCACTACTGTTTCCTCCACCTGTAAGCTGTCCTTGTGGTGATCACTACAGGGATGACTTTGTCTATGTTGTATGAAGCAACACAATTGCTAAGAACTCCTGCTGAACTCTGTTAAGTCCTCTTGATCTAAATTTCTATTTCCTCTCTTCCAAATAAATAGGTGTCAGATCATTTCAAAATCTTTATAAGGCAAGCTTATATTCTTGCCAGTCACTCCTATTTCTGAAAAATCATTTTAAAATGTAGTGAAAGCCTTAATATTTTCACTCATGGCAGTACCAAAGGACTAGTAATACCAATTAATGCTTGTTTGTGACAATCAGGAATTCATTTTCATTGTGCTGCATTTGAACTGTTTGATATGTAACATAATGATAATAGTTGGACAGTAACTAGTAAGTTTTTACATAAATACTTTTATCCCAACCAAAGGCAAACTTTCTAATATAGTCTGAGGGCCCTTCCAAATATGTGAAAGTCCCGAGAGGAATCAGAATATAAAATCCAGATTCCTCTAGGGACTTTGTCCCTACTCCAACTCCTAAACCCGGGCTTTCCCTCAGGGAGTGATGGATGCCATCCCAAGTCAACCAGAGGTTAACCTGGGAAGGCATCAAGCCACCCTCCAGCCCCCCATTCCTCCCCCAAAACTGACCCAACCACACAATGCTTCAGGAGGTGGGGGGAGGAGGAATTTTCCATGCAGGCCCCTTGGGTAAGTTTTGGGGGAGGGAATAGGAAGAGGGTGGGGGGTGCCATCCTGCTCCTCTGGGCTTTTGCGGAAGCAGCCCCAGAAGTCAGTCCCCACAGGGCCCTCACCTGTAAAGATCTGGACCTTAAGTTAAAGTCCAGATCTTTACAGGTGTTTTTTAAACCCAGATTGAACCGGGTAAATTCAGTTTACTTCAGTTTGAAACAGATTAGCCTGAAACATCATCTGGACACATGGTAAATCCATTTTTTAGCCTGAATTTTAGGGCTGTGTAGAAGGGCCCTGAAGTGCTGAGGGTTTTTATTGCAATATTGTCACTATTACAAGAAAACGTATTGAGGGAATCACTGCCCGTTGTATTACAAAGTTTCTTAAGCATGTTTTCTAGTCCAAATATGTGTACAAGGATTCAGAAAACAATTCATGCATGCTTATCTTACAAGTTCATTCAGACCTATGTACTTTTTTTTGCCCTTTTTAAGATCCTCTACAAAACCAGCTCTTTTCTGGACTGAATATAGGGACCCTGGTCTCCACTCTACATGCTAAAAGATTCATTACTATTGGACACAAACTGCTTGAGCACTTAGAGTAAAAGTGCTAATTTGTTGGCATAAAAAAAGAACGGCTAAGAGAAAGGAGGCACTGGAGGGCACTGAATAAGCATATACTTTGATCTAATAGCAGCCCTTAGTATAAGTCAGTTTTTCAGCAAGTAAAAAAAAATCCCACATGTTTGTAGAGAAGCACATTAAAGTCCACAGTTTAGATACTAGGCTTCAGGAAAATTACATAAAAATGGAAATCTAGCAACATATTGCTTAGGATTGCAAACCATGGGGATTTTGCTGTATTAATAGTAAACACAGCACCCTGATAGGGCCTTTGAAATAAAATCTAAAATGGCCTATAAAATACAAATAAAACTATTTATCACTAATCTGCCATAGTACTTCTCTGAAGTCTTCAAATAAATGTATGAAGAGTGATTGTTTAAATAAAGAGCCAAATTTTTCATGTGGGGTTCCATTAGTTTTAATTTTAAAGCCAATGTCAGGACCAAAACTCAATAGGCAAAGTAGAAATAATTCCATATACAAGATAACTGTGCCACTGCCTAGTTACCTTGGACTGATCTGTCTTGAAGAACTACTTTTGCCTTAGAATGGAAAAGAACCTCTCCTTGTTAGATATGTATAGAGTGCCTTAATGAGATTTCTCTCAACCACCCTGTTTGTAGTAACCTGCCTATAAGCCCATACTCATCTATGTAACGTAACACGACACAAGTCTTGCTTCTAAGTAGGGATGTCGAGAAGTGTGCTCTTAATAAATTTGAGGTCATGCTCTGGATGTTGCACTACCTGGGGCTCCCATATTTCTGTATTTGGCATTCTAAGGTTCAGACCACATGTCTATTTATATGCTTAAAATCAGATAAAACTGGGTGTGGCATAATGTAATACTCTTAACACATCAAACCTATTGTTAAATGAATGGTTACTTTAGCATTTCTTTTGGCTATGGTGCAGGAAACCAGAACTGTCAGTCCTCTGTATCTATATCCATGGATGCAACTATCCATGGCTTGAAAATACACCCTTAAAATACCAATAAGGCAAACCTTGATTTTATATTTAAAAAGATACTATTTTACTTCACCACTTTATATAGTAGGACTTGTGGCAAATAACCAAACAACGGCAAACACCAAAACCCATCATAATTCCTAATAGTCTACCTATTCCACCAGGCTTCATGTTACCATGTCCAGTAGACTGATAATGGAATCCTAGTGCTTTTTATCAAAAGGTTTTCAAAAATCCAAAGAGCATACTTTCAATATATAGCATTGTAATTTGGGAGTTAAAATCTGGAGAGCCAGGTTTGTCATGAGTATCTTGAAGCATGGTTTCTTCAGCCATAGAGCAGACTGATAGACTTTTCCAAACCAGTCACAAGAAAGGATGCAATTCTGATGTCCGATGGGTGGAGAAAGTTTGTGTCCTTGTTAAGCACAACAAAAATAGCTCTTTGGAGCCCAGTTTTCAAAAATCAGTTTTAATAGCAGCTTTTGAGCCAACACAAAAAGAATATTGCTGTAGCAGTTAGAGAGAAGGGGCTGTAGAGCGTTAGGAGATTTCTGAAAATGTGTAACATTTAAATGTAATTAGGCTGGGTTTAAAAAATTAATTCCAAAGTTGCTGGTGTTTTAATGCCAAAGTTGGTCTCTCAAAAGATTATATTAATCAGTACATCTTTAATGAGCAGCTGGTGATTTCCATTTTGCATTATTGGTAAGCCTGTTCGGAATATTTTTTAAGGAAAGCTTAAACTGTATTTCCTTATGGCTTTATTTGCATAATAATGTGCATGACACAAATGCACTTATTAGAAGGGGAAGCACCGTACTATATAGATGATAATGTTAATGATGTTAGCTTTCTTCTTTTCTTTTTTTTCTCAAAGACATTTACATGTGTCCTCGTTTCTTATGTTTGATCATCTCTCCCTTGTTTAGATCCCTCTAGCTGAGATGGAGGCTCTGTCTCTGACGTCAGACATTCTCTCTGAAAATTCCTGGTCCTTAGCTCTGACGGATGACTCTTTTCCTGATGATAATAACACATTCTTACTTAATGCCCCGGAGAGCAATGTACATATGCTGGTCACTGTATATTCTGGTGTTTACAGGGTTCTAAATACTGCTATCAAGTGGATGATAGAGCCATGGCATTTTCAGACAAGCAAAAATGTATCAATAGCACATAACAAGGAAATCTGCTTATTATTCATTAATTTGAGGTTATGTTCAGGATTAGGTATTTTTATTTCATTTATTTTGCATATTTACAAAGAAAGTGCCTTTCCCCCCTGAAAAGTTTATCTAGTCTAACAACATCAGAGACAAAGGCATTGTTTATGGATACATGAAAAATGCTATGACAGAAAGGATTCCAGTTAATGTTCTGTTCCTTTCAACAAACTATTCTTTTAAGAAACATCTGTAGATGGATTGGCAGTGGATTCCAGTTAATAGTTTTGAACTTAAACTATCAGATCAGGATCTATAACAATGAGGGTTAGGTTGTACACTTATTGGTGAAAGTTCAGAATAAAGGGTGGAAGTTTATTGAATTATGAAGCTTGTAACCAGTATTTTGAGCCCTGCTTTAACCATCTCCTCCTGAAATATTAGATATTTATAGCTGGTGTGTAGCAACAAAGTGCTTTCTTTCTGCTATAAAATAGACATTAACTACTTTCCAACATTTGGTCGATCCATTCTTGTTTTCTCTTGCCCACATACCTACCTTTAACTGTGTGTTGTTTTGATGAGACTTCTGCCACCCTAGTAGATTTCCATCATAGTTATTACTTATTCAGGACACATCTTTTTTAAACCGTGACAATATTTCCCATCATGCTTCATGGCATCCAATGCAAAAGTCTCAGAATGCTAAAGTGAATGTTATTGAATGGGCCATTTTCTTCGAAAACAAGATACTGAGTGGCAAGAGGAGCATTCTGATGCATCCACCAAGATCAAACTTAATATAGCTTTTTGAATCCAGCAGACTCTGAATCATTGTTTCTCAACCTGAGGTCCCCAGATGTTTTTGGCCTTCAATTCCCAGAAATCCTAACAGCTGGTAAACTGGCTGGGATTTCTGGGAGTTGTAGGCTAAAAGCATTTGGGGACCTGAGGTAGAAAACCACTTCCCTGAATGGTTATTGAGCCTATGTCCATCAGCAAACATGGTGGCAATAGTAGGACATCTGATTTCATCCCAAAAGGCCTCCTCTTTTGCTTTGAAATCTCAATTTCTAGATGACATAAAGATTGTATCAGTATATTGAGAAATATAAAGTGATAACTGTTTTGTTTCAGCAGTTTGAGATTCATCAAAAGTCAAAAATAGAATGTATGTCGCTACTACATAGGAAACTGTGGGCATAGCCTCTCAAACTGGTTTCCCCATGAAATGAATGACAAAATACTGTGCTAAGAAGTCTGAATCTACACTTCTTTTGTCTTGCCCCAGTTTGCCCACCAGTTGTACTTTTTTCACATTGAAGTTAGCAGTGCTTCATAAAACAAGTCCTAGTCAAGTGAACATTGGGCTCCCTAAAAACCATAAACGGTTGTGTGAGCAAACATTTACAATGCCATTTATCCCAATCATGACCATGCTCTTCTTCTCACTTCACCACAGATTAATATTGATTTTTATTATGAATAATATTGTTGACTATTTCACTATTCACCATTACTCAACTATCCCCTGATTTTGCACTACATCCAGTTATTTCAGAAAACTGCAGAGACCACTTCATATCTCTCTCTTCCTTTCTGCTTGTATTTTATTTGGTGAAAACATTCGGCACAATTTGTCATACATACCATGCAGCTATTCTGAAATGTCAATGACAGTTCTAATTAATTCCACTTTTTCAACTTTTTTTTAAAAAATGCTCTAGTTTCTCTTTCCCCCACCTACTTGCCCCCTTTGTCCTCAGCTTACTTCCAATTGTTGCAAACTGAGCTCACAATGCAGAGGTTAACAATTCACAATGCAGAGGGAGGAAGGGACAGGATCGTACTCTTCCCAGTATGTTTTGGAAAAAACAAACTGCTTCAGCAACTTGTGTGCTCTTCTTCAATAATATTTTTGCCATCTTGAACACCTCTGATGCTGCTTGTCCACACTTGTCCCAGTTTTCATTCATGAAATGTTGGATAGTATTCTGGTTTCTGTAGAAACATGTCATTTTGTGTATACTTGTTTTAAACTCCTATAAACACAGCCTGAAAGTACCCCATATTGTATATGGAAATGCACATATAAATGTTAACATGTAGCATATTGACCACAAGAGGCAAAGAAAAAAAGTATTACATAGTAAGCACACCCCGAGAAAGGGGGGTTGATACAAATAATATAACCTGTGCACAACAAGTTGTTTCTTTCATCTCATCAAAAACTTTCCACCAATTATAAATACATTTATTGATGCCACCAGTGTGTCAGCCACTTTCTAGGATGAAAGAAAGCATATTATCACAACAGGAAGAAAATGTTATTGTACTATGTAATATATTTGTTCAACTGTCTTCAGTTGGATTAGGATATCAATTGTTACAAGTTTCAAAACAAAATAGTGCTTGGCACTAGTGTGGAACAAAATTATCCATTCCTCTGAATTACTAAGGACAGAATTATTAAATCATCAAATTAAAGAAGACGTGAAATTCACACCCTATGGCAGAGAAAGCTGGATAAACAAAAGCAGCAAACATTCTTCTTTTGACTTTTAAAATACATTTTACTCTGCTTTATTATGCTCTGTCATGCACACTCATATTTTGTTTTGCCATTAGATAAATATATTTAACAAAACTTAAGACTTTTGTACTTAGGATATTTGCAAAATCTTTTTGGTAGGTATTTTTAAATTACTTTGAAAGGCAAAATTGGGTTATCAATTTCTATCATTTAGAAGTGAATGGAATACTTTAAAAAATGATTTTGCAGTTTTGTTTCCATTGTACAGTCAAACTCAGTTTATAATTCTGCTTTTGTAAGTAGCCATTTTTTTCCAGCTGGCATCATAAAGTCAATGATGGGCAGAACGAGATATATGTTCCATTAGATACAAATATCTCCTCACTTGTTAATCAAATTAACTGAGATAACATACATGTCTCTGCCAAAATCACACTTTCTTTTGGATGGGTGGGAATAGTATTCTTTCTTATTTCAAATGTTAAACGTTGGCAAAGCATGCACCTGTGACCAAGCCTTGAGGCATGATGCTTGTTCAGTTATTCCTGAAATAGTCATGGTTTATAACTGCAGTGTTGTTTTTCTGTCTTCCTGTAGTGTTTGTTTTGTTCTTTTTGTGTGTGATTCGTTCTGTGTCTGGTGATATGTTCACACTATAAAATTAGGGTATTTCTGTACTTCCTGGTGAATCCATCCGTGTAAATTCCATTTGATTTCAGTAGAAGTTGTTCATCTTGATGGTATGCATGCTCACTACTCTCCTTGTCTGTTTCAGTTGATGTCAGTAAAAGTTCCAGTGATCGACATATTTTTCTTTCATCTTGTTGGTTCTTCCTTTTCTTTTTCAGACCAAACTTTCTTCGAGAACCGATCTCCTGCCTCCTTCACCAGACAAGGATCTACTGAGCGTAAGAAAGACTTCTGTAGGCCGCACCCACTCTTTGCCAAATGACAGTTATATGTTTCAGGCTCCAGACACCAGCCCCCATAATGACTCGTCTGGAGAAAAGAACTCGTCACATCAAAAATCCCAATCAGGTATAAAAAAATCTACCTTGAATAATTGTATGAAAGTATACCTTCCAGCTGCCTCAATTGACGTTTTGCCATCCCACTTTATGTTTTAATGTCCCAGTTTTTCTCTCCCCATTCCTTTGTCCTTTGTCCTTCAATTGCTACAAGATGAGTTCAAAGTGCAAAATGTTTTGCACTCCATGAACTCAGTAGCAGAGGGGAGAAGGATCAGGCAAAAGCAAACTGCTTTCTGTGTTCTTCTTCTTTCATAACTTTTGCTATCTTGGCCACACACTATGTTGCTTGGCTAAATGTGTCCCTGTTTTCATCTATAAAATCTTTGAGGGTATAAGGTATGTAACTGTCCCATGTGATCCTTCATTGCAGAATTGCTGATGTTTGGGTTTTGTTTTGATTTTGTTTATATAAGAAAAACCTTCTGGTAAATGTAACAGCATTTATCTCCTCAGATATTGTGTGGACGGGCCCTCTAGACCACTATTTTTTAAAACTGTGGGTTCTGACCCCAGATGGGGTTCCCTCCACTCAATGTTGGGGTCACAAAAAATTGAGAACAGTGAAAAGTCCCTAATAATAATAATAGTAATAATACTTTATTTTTATACCCCACCTCCATCTCCCCAAAGGGACTCAGGGCAGCTTACATGGGGCCAAGCCCGGATAAAAACAGCAAACCAAATAAAAACATCAAAAATACAGACACAGATATTAAAATTCAACATTCTAAACATAACAAAAATATAAAATGATAATCATATAAAAACATGGATTTGGCACCCAAGTAGCGGGGTTAAAAACCAACTGGGCAAAGTGCAACGAGTGAGTATTATAACACGAAGTAGTTGATTCAGTGCAACCGTCAATGACAGAGCAACTTGGGAGGGGTGGACCCTGTGATTGTAAACAAACTGATAGGGCAAGATAAAGTGCAATAGATGAGGAAATGGCAGCAGATATACAGGGTCTGTCATGGGGATGGGGAATTCATTCTCTGAAAGCCTGTTGGAAGAGCCAAGTTTTTAGGCTCTTCCTAAATGCTGCCGGGGGGGGGGGGGGGCGTTTGCCTAGATGCCACCCATTTACACAAATTTGCGTGTAAAAACATGCAGTGTTTACAGTAGACTCTGTAGAAGATCCTTCAGGTTTAGTCCACAAAAAAGGGAAATTAGCCGGTTAACAAGCCTTGCAAACACTGATTTATTATCAGCAATTGTTTGATTTTTATATCTTTTTTAATATACATCTATACCTGGCGTGAAATAAAAATTTATCAGCCAGAAAGGGGTCATGAGCAGAAAAAGTTTTAGAGGCTCTGATCTAAGCCACAAATACACTGGATGAAAGACTGAGTGGCTAATTGTTTTTGAAAATTTGCTACATATCTTTTAAATCTTTCTTCAGTACATTGCAGAGAGAGATAGAGATTTTCACATTAAGCAGCATAAGCCACATGAATGGAAGGGAGTATGGAATGGTTATGTAGCAGAGTAGTGACGGTGCAGATTTGCCTATCTGCTAGCTGCATTGCCACACCAATTCCCCTCCCCAACTGCTGGCACCACTCATCAGGTTCTAGATGTGTGTCCTGAAGGCCAAAGCTACATTTGCAAAGGAATTAAAATAGCTTGGGGATTATTTGACATGAAGAAGTAAAAGATACTAAAAGAATTGATCCTGCAACATTATCTCCACAACAACATACTAGCTCTCCTGAAGTAGCTTTTTTCTTGATGATGAAGGAAGACTGCATATTTGTCCAAATATATGTGGCAAACATAGTTCAGCCCTTAATTTTAAAAAATAACATTTTCTTTCATTTTCATTTTGGCCTTTTGAGGTGGGGTGCCATTTTGAGAGTTTTTGCATGTTGTTGGATAATACAATTTATTTGGCCACCAAAAGTATAATCATCATCCACAACCTAGCTTGTCTGTTCCTATTTGCTGTTCACAGTTTGAATGTTCAAATGTTCATTAAAATATGGTTATTGTAGACCTTCAAAAAACAAATGTAATCAGCAAAAAATTGACCTTTTAAAATTATTGTTCTCATCAATTTCTGTTTTAAACAAAACAATGGAATTCTAGTAAAGATTGGTTTACCAACGTTTCAATGTAATTTTAATGTGTGTTAATCTTTTTTTCATTGGAAGTATATTGAATAGAACAGAAGTTACTTGTTAATAAAAAATAGGGTTGGTCTAGTTCAGAGGTCCCCAAACTATGGCCTGCGGGCCACAAGCGGCCCATCGGAGCCATTTATCTGGCCCCTGAGGTGGTGGCTCCCTCCTCCTCCTCCTCCTCCTCCTCCTCCTCATCCTCCTCCGAGGAAGGCGCGTGTGGCACAAAGGAGAAGGAGGGAAAAGTGTGCACCTTTCTCTCCTCCATTGCCCCGCGTGCACCTTTCCCTCCGCCACTGCCAAGGAAGGTGCGCACAGGGTGAGGGAGGAGGGAAAGGCGCATACCTTTCCCACCTCCTTGCTTGCCCCACATGTGCCTTTCCCCCCAATGCTGAGGAAAGTGTGCGTGGGCGAGGGAGGAGGTGGGAAAGGTGTGTGTGAGGTGAGGGAGGAGGGAAAGGCACGCACCTTTCCCCCCTCCTCCCTCGTCCCGTGCGCGTCTTCCATCTGTCGAGGATACTTTGCTTGTGCTTTTTGTGCACAAAGCGGTCTCTTCCAACCCTGATTATTACAGTATTATTGTTGTTGTTGTTGTTGTTGTTGGGTAGCTATCTGTCAGGGGTGCTTTGATTATGTTTTGGTGCACAAAGGCAGAAGGGGGATGGACTAGATGGCCCAAGGTGTCTTTTCCAAGCCTCTTTATTATTTGATGATGATGATGATGATGATGATTATTATTATTATTATTATTATGATTAACATTGAGGCTGTATTTGTTCCCATTTTGTTTTTTACTTCAAAATAAGAAATGTGCAGTGTGCATAGGAATTAGTTCATAGTTATTTTTAAAACTATAGTCCGGCCCTCCAACTGTCTGAGGGACTGTGAACAGGCCCCCTGTTTAAAAGGTTTGGGGACCCCTGGTCTAGTTTCTCTGCAGAAACCTCTCTGAGAAAACATATTTCAGATTCAAGGGGAAAGCTTTTTTTTCTAAATCCCGTCATATACCATAGCCCTATAAAGACAACATTTCAGAGTACTGTTCAGAATAGTACAAAAAGTGAAGAAATTACAGAAAGGATATTGAAATTTGCATAGTAATGGGAACAGTGCAGTTTAGCAGCAGGAACAAAACATGGGGGAGCTATACTTATTAGGCAAAGCAAGTGTGCTTTGACACTAACATAACATTAAATAGTTTAAGATCAAACATAACATCCAAAAATAATGTGATTTTGACACTTCTGAAAAGATTTTTATCAGCTCTTTAAACCAGATAGTCTTGGTGCTGACAGGGCACTTCGTTCCACTCACTGAAACAAAATGTGAGGTTCTCCATAAAGAATTGCTTCTGTATTGTGAAAAAGCATTAAAGAGTGAGACCCTGTACAACATATTAGGCTGTCTGACAATGCCACTGAACACCCAATACAGGTAAGTGCGGACTGTCTTCAGACTTAGGCAGTCCATAGTTTTTAAGTAGGATTCTGATGATCTTTTAACAACAATACAGATCAATATATTATATTTTAGCCATAGTTATACACAAGCATGCCATGTAGTGATAAAGCATCATGACTTCATTAACCAAGGCACCTAAATATGTTTTTTTACTAACAAACATAGCTGCTGGATCAGATAGCATGCCATTTGGTCCAGTATTTCTTTGCACTAGCTGGATCCCACATAGTGTCCAGTGTCCAGTGTCCTACCAATAGATTCTGAATTTTATCTGTTTCTACTTTATACCACATAGTAATCGTTCTAAAATGTTGTTTCTCTGGGTGTTTTGTACTTGAGCTCTCAAAAGTCACCACCAGCTTAGCCAACAGTAAAAAAAGGCCAATGTTTGGTAATCATTGCAATAGAAGATTCTGGAGGTGGGGGGGGGGGGAGGGGTGCTCCAGTGGCAAGGAATAAAATAAAATTAAGCAGTCTTGCCAGGCATGTAAACAAATCAGCGTTGTGCATCATGTATATTCCACAGAGTCCATGCACCCCATCCCACCTGATTTGGTGGGGGGATGGACGCTTGTTGTTAACAGCCATCATGTTGAGTTTGATTTATTGGAGACTCGGAACTGTGGCTCCCTTGATTGTGTCCGTCTATATGCCTGACAATGTTCCTGGGTTTTTCTGACTCCCAGTCAATTAGACCTAAAAGTGAAAATCATTTTTTAATTATCTTAAATTCTACAGGGAGGTTTTTTCAGGTTGTATTTTGACAGGATGTTTGGTTTAGTGTTCTTATTTAGCCTTACTCTGTTTTTTTGTTATTTGCAGTTCATAGCCTGTGCCACAATTTGTTTCTCCATCTTCTGCTTCCAATTATGTAGTCTTATTTATTTTCTATTTTGGACTTCAGGTGATGTCCATATATACAGTTGCCTTTTTGGTTGCTTGTGATGAAGAAACCATTGGCTTTGTACAATCCAATCAGTCACTTTCTTGCTTCATTTCATGATCCTAGAACAAAGTTTCTGCAATTTCTGATTCTCTTCTGTTTTGTGCTTTTGCATTCCAATTGACCATGATTAACAACAAGTCCTGTTTTGGTGTGTGATCAATTTTCTCCTGGACTCCACCACATTTCTTCTTTTTCTGGCTAAGTAGAGCGTCAGCTTGGATTATGGTTACATTGATAGGTTTTCCCTGAAGTCTCAGTGATATTATTTAGACAAAATTTGCATTACAACTTTTGACTACTTTTGCTAATCTCTCCTCACTATAAGTGCCATTTCTCCTGTCCCACCCCTTTCCATTTTAGTTTATTGACCCTGGGTATTGCAACATTTATACATACCATGTCTTGCTTTACTGGGTCTAGCTTCACCTCATTCATGCTTCTCCCATTCCATGTGCAGCTTTCAACTTTCCTTTCCCCTCTGAGCATGTCCATGGCTGAAAGTCCTTTTGGTTTGAGTACAGCTCTGTCATTACCCATAGTACTACTCGTAGTTGCCCTCTGCTGTATTCCAGTAGCTCACTGAGTGACACCTGAGTATCATCTTTTGTCACTATCTCTTGTTTCATTTTGGATTGTTTCTTCATAAGGTTTTTGTAGTAAACTACTTTCACAAGGTTTACAATGCCATCTTCAATGCAGACCAAACAAATGTTATCTATGGTGCCACTGCTGTTGTCTCTGAGCGATATTCTGCCAGTGTTACCCCCCCCCCCCCAATATTGTGGCTGGGCAGTAGGTCTTAGGCACATTTAGTCCAGCTCCTTTGCAAAAGTCAGCACTGCCTCTTGCTTCACAGGAGCATGAAATCCCCACCACCACAGAAAGGTGGGTTCCTAAGGAAATGCCTTTAACAACAAAATGGCTAACCACTCTGGTGTAATGAAAAGGTTAAGTCAAGCAGGCTGTATAGCTCTTGCTTCTTACATAGTCTCATGGATGTCTTCCCAAATGTTAAATCTGTTCTTCTACCATGCCAAGTTTTTCTAAATATAAAAAAATACTTACCAGTACCATTTGCTGTTGATTATAATTGCATGACTGTGCATGTCAGTGTGTGGAATAACATAAGCAAAAGTGACAAGTCACTACCCCAAGGAATTTACAGCACAAATTTTAATAGTGGGGGGACAATAAATTGAGACAGAAGAATGGAAGGTACAGTGTGTGAATATGAAACAATGTGGCTTTGTTTCAGTTTGCAGATGGGAACTAAGTATTTGTAGCATAGGCACAATGGGAAAATGGATTTTGAAGTGAGCAATCTTTAGTCAGTTCTACAATTACAGCTGGCAACTGAGATCACAGAAATGCCTTTTTGGGTGGAGCCACAAAGTTCTCAAAAGGTGTTTTCATTACTCCAAATAGTCTCACATAATGCAGAGATGGCACAGAGATAATAAACTGCCAAGTTGCATTGGAAACATCTTTACTGTTCCTGCAGTTCCTGTTCTGACTTATTCCTTGGCATAGTTTAGCATCTCAGCTTCTTTTCTAAACTAAAAAGTGGCATCTGTACCTCTTTATCTCTAGAATGTTGTGAAGTCTATAAAAGAAACACATTACCAATAAGAGAAATGTATTTCAAGCTGGAAATGAATTTTTGTGCTGCCAATCTATTTGGCCTTTGCCAAAGATTCTTCTTTAAATAATTCTGTACAATAGAGCTGCTATTCCAGAAAATATTACAGGCTAAATACTATTTCTACTTTGAAAAGCAGACTGTCACAAGCAGCAGCGGTCTGTAGTCCATAGTATTTTAGGCCAACTACATCTTGTTACCCTTTAAAACACTGTAGGAATACGTTGGTTTCAGTGCAGCACAGTAGCATGACCACTTCTCCCAACCCTATGCCAAATAAGATAGGAACAGAATGTGAGTCAGTTGGAAACCTAATTAGGACATGGAACAGCAGCAATCTCCTCGTCATCTCACATTTTCTTCTTCTCAGGCTCAACAACATCAGTGCAGTCTCAGCCTGCAAATATTGATGCTCTCCTGCAAATTCCAAGAGACCTCTTTCAACCACTCAAACCCCAATACAACCTTGATTGGGAAAGTAAGCCCAGAGTCCCTCCACCTGTGCATTCACCTTCTGCAGAACGATTACTTCGCAGACAGGTAAGCTGTGTTGTTACTGTTAGGCTTTCACAGGTTTAATGCTATTATGTATAGCCAGGACAGCAAAGGTGGTGATCATGGTCCTCTGGGAATATCAGAGGTAGCTACAAACCTTCTTTGGAAATGGGAAAACACCAGCAGACTCCGTGAACACATCATTAGATCAACTATAGTTTGGATGGGGGGGGGGGCAATGAGGAATATCTGGAATCTCTAAGTAGGATATAATTCTGTCTGAAAATCTAGAGAGCCATTGTTTTCCTGCCTGAGTTGACAATACAGAGCTAGGTGGCCCTACAGTCTGATTCAGGTACAAGTGACCAGCCTTTGGCCATGGATTTGGGGGAGCTTTAGTTTTGACAAATTTGTAAATTTTTAGCAGCATGGCATCACTCCAGCAAATCTTCATGAAATGAATAATATTAAACAAAATAATTTATTACAGTAGAGTCTCACTTATCCAACATAAACGGGCCAGCAGAACATTGGATAAGCAAATATGTTGGATAATAAGGAGGGATTAAGGAAAAGCCTATTAAACATCAAATTTGGTTATGATTTTACAAATTAAGCACCAAAACATCATGTTATACAACAAATTTGACAGAAAAAGTAGTTCAATACATAGTAATGCTATGTAGTAATTACTGTATTTACAAATTTAGCACCAAAATATCACAATATATTGAAAACATTGACTACAAAAACATTGACTACTGTGTTGGATAATCCAGAACTTTGGATAAGTAAATGTTGGATAAGTGAGACTCTACTGTATTTGGTATTTGTTAGTGAAACTCTTTTTTTTTTAAACAAAAGCTGTCCAGCAGCCCCACTTCCCTCCTCCTATTCCACCTTTCTTTATTTCTTTCTCGTTCTCCTCTTCTTCTCCCCCCCCCCCTTCCTCTTCCTCTTCCTCCTCCTCATCCTCTTCCTTCACTTGTCTGGGAGCATGGGCAGAGGAAGAGACCAAATAATTCCCCACCCTTCTGCCCCGCAGGGACTTGGGCCAAGCTAGCAAAGGGGGGTCCTTCTGAGCTTTTCCCACCTCAGAAGGGAAGGGAGACGGGGCTGTCGTTCACGTGTGGATTTCCCCCTCCCATCCCTGGTGTGGCTGCTCACGCTCTCTCTCTTTTCCTCTTTCTCCATCCCTTCCCACCTTGTCATAACTCCCTTCCCCAACCCTCCCTCACCACACACACAGAGTGAGACTGTTCTCCTAAATATAAGGGAGAAATGAAAGAGTAATATGGGTGACAAAAATTAGTTGAAATGTGGATCATCCCAGGAAATATGAGAGAGTTGGTCATTCTAAGTAGAAGGCAGCTTCCTATCCTGAAGCTGGCAGTGGATTCTGCAGGCCCATCAATGTGTGTGCAACTTAGGATCCTTTCTGGATAGGCTGTGGTGGCACCTCCCATCTTCCTTAAGGATGGGAAATGTCAGCATGTGGCCATGATGGACTGTACTATCCACATAAATAGCTTCTTGAGGCAAGCAAATTGAGGGGTAATATACCCTTTTCTTGGAAATTGTGGGGGAAGATACTCTTTCAGGTTTGCCTCTTAACCACACCTACTGTTTACCCGTATGATGTTTTTGTTGAGTCACATGATATTCCTGATTACCTTGCTGTATTTGTCTGTTTGTCTGTGCCATTTATATTCAGCTTTCCTCCCAAAATGGGATTCATACATGTTATGAAACCCCCTGTGGATCAGTTATCTCGATGATTATATCATATAATTGTTATTGCCATTTTTAAAGCATAAGCTTCTTCTGTACATATGCACTATTCTTTTAAAAATATGTGTAATTTAATGCCCAAAACATTGTACTTACCAAGATGGGCAACAAAATTGTGATAGATTATTTAGACTTTTAACCCCATTTTTAACAATGCTAATGTCTGGAAGCAAGATTAAGAGCACGTAATACAACACATTAAATATCATTTTTTATTTTCCCAAAATAGCATGTCATACAAGTGATTACTTAATAACCCATGTATTCAGGCCATTACCTTCCTTTTCAACAGTGCAAAATAATGTAGCTAATTTGTTTAGTGCTCTTCCCTTTGATTTCACATGTGAATATGAAGCTCCAAGGTGAGCAGTTGACATTAATCTGAAGTATTAAAATGACTGACTAAATTCACAAAGCATATTAGGCCAATGCTGAGCTAGCTGGCCAACCTAGGAATACTAACAGAGAATCTAATTGATTTCATGCTTCCAGTCCATGAATAGGCTCCTTGATGTCGAAAGGATAACTGTCCAATCCTTTTCAGTCAGTCCCACAAGGATAAGTGATTGTATTAGCTAACTCCTTGTCATTTTGGCCAGTAAAAGCTAGTTGCTGTGGACTGAGAGCACTTTAAAATACCAGGTAATGGTTTGATATAAAGATTAAGATGAATTCAAAATGCAAAGGGGGGCACATTTCAAATATGTGGATGCTGCAAATTCAGAACATCCCATTGCAGCTTGGTGGGCATCTCAGTGTGCCTTTGGTGCGGGGGGGGGGGGGGGGGGATCTGGCATGCACTTCAGACTTGAACATTACTTAGTTACCTTGCAGAATCCATCCTCTTATTTACAAGAGAGTAAAGGAACATGCCAGCCTCTGAACAAGTGCTACCATCCACATGGAGAAAGATTCCTTTTCCTCCTTCCTTTATTCAAATTACATCAATTTATTTGCATGACACATTATAGCAGACAGCAGAATTAAAGACAAAATTAATAAAAGACAAATTGTGTAATAATTAGGCATGCTGTTCATTTAGTAGATTTTTTTCAAGGTGGAGTCTGAACCAAGAAACCGAGACCCGCACCATATAATTTACCTAACCGTTTTTTAAAAATCGTGCTTCATAGGACCTCATTACATGGAAGTTGAGAAGCTTGGGGATCACTATGTCTAGTAAAGGCAATCATCCCATTTCAAGTTCTGTCCTTCCATCACACGTATTTGCCTCTTCAGTTTTTCCCCGTTGTTGCCCGGGTTCCAAATTATCACACAGGAAGCCTTTTTTCTGCCCTCTCCATCTTACTTTTTTAAAAGGGGGTAAATCTTCTCTTTAAAGAAGATGGATAATTTACTTACCCCATCACACAGGATTGCCTCCTCCTGTCTCTAGCTCAACCATCCACTTAGAGCAGTCCAAGGTGTCATTCTTAAGACACCACCTCTATGGGCTCCTTTCCTTTCTAAGCCCCATTCTTAAGACACTATTATGGGCTGCTTTCCTTCCCAAGCCCCTTTCTTAAGGCACTTCTAGGGACTGTTTTCCTTCCCAAGCCCCTTTCTTAAGGCACTTCTAGGGACTGTTTTCCCTCCTAAGCCCCATTCTTAAGACACTCCAAAAGACCACCCATCGGAACTCCCCTCAAAACACCACCGCATGCTAGAGCAAGTTAGACACTTTCCATCTCATGTGTTTTACAGCTGGAAGTATGGATCTGATGCACTAGGAGCTTCGAACATGATTGCTGGCCCGTTTTCAGAGTTCCCTCCTTTCAGGACATTTTTGCCTCTTTTCAACCATGGAGGGCTATACATGACTGCCGGAAGTAGTTTAACATCATGTGATACGTTCCGTCTCCATGCTTGAAAAGAGGCTGAAATATCCACACTGGAGGAAATGCCTCAGTGTGATAAGGTCCCTGAACATGATTGCTGGAATTCCCTTCTTTCAGGACACTTCTGCCTCTTTTCAACCACAAAGGGCTATGTGTGATGGCTGGAAGTAGTTTAACTCATGTAATGAGCTCTGTGCCTCTCCATGCTTGAAAAGAGGCTAAAGTGTCCTACATGGGGGAAATTTCGCAATTCAATGAGGTCCTAACTATATTATATCAAAAATGGGAATCTCAAATTCCATCCTAGTGGAAGCACCCTGGGCAGCCATTTATTTTGGAATCAGTACACAGAAGACAATTGTAAAGAAGCTGGCATTAAAATTGTACCTTTTACTGTACTTTCTTTACAGCAGTGAGGGCTCTTTTGTCCCTCCAATACCTAACAACCCTGAGCAGCACAACCATATCTGGAGGAGCAAATTTCCCTATCTCTGTTTTATGCACTATTATGACAGTGTATTCATTGGACATTCATGCCAAAAGGGTAAACCCACACTTGCTCTTAAAATACACTTATGAATGCAACTGTAGATGTATACAACACTGAACACGTCTATGAATCATGGCCCTGGAAAACATTACCAGATAGGTTAAAGCCATTTGCATTGCAATTTGCAGTAATTTCATTAGCCTTTTAAAAACTCTTGTTACATTCCTGGCCACAAGGTAGTGTGAGCATAGTATTGTATGCATAGTATGTTTTATTAATTCTGCATAATACATGCTTTTCATTTTATGAAAATATTTTGTCCTTCCCTTCCCCTTCCTCGTTTTTTTTTTCTTAATCTTATTCATCACACAGAGTCTTCTGTTGTTTGACTTCCTTTCTATTCTTCAGTGTTGTAAAATGGACCAACCACATCCCCCACTGTATCTTAAACCATAGGTCTTGCAAGGCCTGACAGCCAATGACTAATTCCATAGTAAAGATCAGTCCATCTAATGTTCTTAAGGAACAAAAAAAAAGCTTTGTTGTATGTTAAGGAACATATTCCCTGCCAGTGCATTGTAAAAGGGCTTTTCTTCAGAAGAATGCTACTTTGATTCTTTGTTTTGTAGGCCAGGAGTGTAAAACACTCCATTTTGCCTCCATTAAAGGATTCCATGGGGAATCAGCACAGCATGTGTTGTTTTCCAGAGTGTCAATCCAACCTAAAAATAAAAATAAAAGAATGCATTCAATGTTCAGCTCTTGCTAGCAATTAAAAAAAATACTGACAGTATAACAAAAAATAAATCATCTGAAAATATTCCTTTAAAAATCCCAAAAGCAAACCTTGATTTTGTCATTTTATATAAGGGACATGATTTAATTGTGCCATAATATACAATGAGACTTGAGCAATCAAAAGATGTTGATATTTGCAGTGAGGGAGGTGGAACCAAACCCAGCGGATACCATGAGCCCACTGTAATTAAAAAGTTGCACTTACCTGCATCAACAAAGTTATCCCTCATTATGTTGTAAATAATAGCTATGTCTTTGTCATTAAGTAAAAAGAGCTAATTAAAAGTGACTCAGGACTTATTTACGCTGGGCAGTGTATCCAGCATAAATATATCCAAGAGCAGCCTCAAATCTTTTGCTACCCCTAGCTGCTTACAGAGCTCCACTCAAGCTTCTGCTCATTGTGAGTGCTTCTGCTGATATCAAAACCAGGAAGAAAAGAGAAAATTGCATGGTTGCATGAGTGCCTCTGCTGATGTCAGAAGGGGGTGTTATGTAATCTGGAAGAAGGATGAGTGACCACCCTCACCCTTCATTTGGTTCACTTGAGCACCCCATTCTGTTATCAAGAAAGGCACCCATGACAGCAAGGAGCTCTCAAGGCATTCCATGGCCAGCTAATGACCACAGTGATGGCAACATGGCCATGATCCATCAGTTTTCCCACACTGTTGAATGCAGGAAAGTGTGATAGCACCAGTGTCCCATTCAATTAGTGAATTGGGCCAGATCAGACCCAATCGAGTTGTTCAGATTGCCCCAAAACCACAAGGTGGCAACTGTCCCTAAACCAATTTAAACCAAAATACCCAGAATATTCATTGAAAGTAAATTGGCAGCCTTCCATTTGAGCTTTTGGTTACATAATGTGTCTGGCCCTCAGATATTTGTGAGTAGTTACTTCCAAAGTGCTTACAATTGCTTCCCTGCTATAATTGGAGGGGTTTTTTTGCTATAGATTTGCTATATTCTATATGCTGGAATAATTTATTTTTTCTTTCACAATAGCTGTCAATAACCACAAGTTAGTAGTGATGGTGGTGATGATGAAGATGTATAAATCAGTATAAATAGATTAAATAATTTAAAACAATGAAATAATTCAAATGAAATATGTTGACACTTTGGAACAAGTTTAGAGTGTGGAAACAGTTTAACATCATGAAGATCAGGCATGTAGGCGGGGAGGGGGGGCCTTGAGGGGCTTCAGCGCCCCCCCCCCAAAAAAACTCAGGGTGGTCCGCGAGAAGGCCTTACATTTATTATTTAAACTGTTATGTTTATTCATATCATGATCTGATCATCATGCTCAATATATCCCATATGCATGGGGGTATTGGGATAACTATACAAATGGTTTTCTAGGGTAGATCCTCTCTCACTCAGACTCGGCCCCCCCCCATCAAAATCCCACCCACCCCCAAATCAAAATCCCACCCCCACCCCCACCCCGAATCAAAATCCTGGCTACGGGCCTGATGTAGATGAACATTTTAGGTGTGAGAGGTAATCAGCCTAAGTCTGAGAATACTGGTGGCCATTCATGAACAAAAGCTAAGAAGGCCAGCAACTCACATTCTCTCAATAAACATCTTGCTAGTTCCAAATATCTCCAGCCACTGACTAGCTTCCTGCAAATCCGCAAGACAACTTTTCCATTCTGTTCTAGAAACACACTGATATTTTTATACATTAAACACCACTCACAATGAAGGTAGTGAGACACTGTCTCTATATGTGTTGACAAGTCCCCGCACTAGAGTGGAGGACTCAAGGGGGAACTTGACAGGAGTAATTGCAGTGTGCTTTAACTCTCATATTTATGCCTGAACTTCTATAGCATTCAGAATTAAAATTCCATGATGATCTCTGAAATGCCTCTTACTACTTGCTTTTAGCCTGTACTAACCTTTTTCCTCCCTGTCTATTGCCGTCTGTTCCCCTCTGAATCCTTGGCACATCCATACAGATGGCAATACGGAATGACTCCTCAGACACCCATAGCTCAGAGAGCCGAGAGAACATCCATGCTGAGGTGAGTGAACTCTCTGATCCCAATTTATCCACTCCATCTGCTGAGGATCTGTCTGTCACTCTGGTGCCCTCAGATGCAAGAGACTCACCCAGTTGGGGGCGATCAAGTGTTCGTACTCAACAACATTCCTGCAATCAGTATAACATATCCAAGCATGTTCCAGATTTGTGTGCCTGTACAGACTCCCTTCAAGAGCTATCTGCAGACCCGCTGGACCAAGAAGTATCAGAAATAAACAGCTCTTTTACTTCAGGAACTTGTTCAGCCATGAGTGCCTCTTCAGTGGTTCAACCTGAGACCCCTAAGAGAAACTTAGGCAACAGTGGCAATCTTACTTTGAAGGACTTGAAGAAATGCTACAGTGTAGATACGCAGGGTCTTCTTAAAAAACCATCATCTTGGTTAGATGATCAAAGGAGACATTCCATAGAAATTTGTTCCATGGAAAACAGCCCTCAGCATCATTCCACATCTAGTTCTTCTGGCTTCATAAGTCAGGTCTTAAGTGAAATGGAAGGCTTGCAAGGAACACGGCCGAAGAAAAAACTGAGCCCTCCATGTATATCAATAGATCCTCCCGATGAACAGGGGTTGTTATTGAGGGGATCACGTACGACATCGCCCTCCAGCGCAGACGTCTGCTTACGAAGGCGTGCGCCGTCTTGGGATTCCAAGGATTCCATGGATGCCGGGGACTCCGCGCTCCCAGAGAGTGTGTCGGTAACGCCAACCCCAAAGAAAGACTTGTTGACACTCCCTAGTTTTTCTTTTGATCAAAAAGATGTGGACCCTTAAGTTTGCTTCTTTTCTGTTGCTGGTGCCAAAAGTTCCTTTTCTCCCTCATGTAATAAATTAAACCTCTCTATTCTAAATGGCACTGATTTTTTTAAAAAAATCCAAAGAAAGTTTAAAGAGCTAGCTGGATTAAGAATGGTTAAGCTATATCACGCTTACTTAAGCAAACGTTCTGCTTGGGTAAAAGCAATACATTGTTCAGAGTCTATATGTATATTCTATTTTATTAAATTAATTGAACCTAGTATTGCAGGATGTAGTACATTTTGTGGCTTAAAGACCTGGTTTAATTTCTTCTGTTCTATGTATCTCAGAATATTCCTGAGATCATGTTTGGGGGGGTTAAATAAATATTTTAACCTTAAACCATACATATTTAATCCCCTCCCCCATTTTACTTTTTCTTTTGCAAAGCACAAGATGTAGCCATTAGTGCATTACTGAGAAAAAAATATGTCCCACGGTCAACCAGAAATGAAACTATTTGCAATTATAATGTATTTCATTCATCTGTAGAAAATAGCCATTTGGATATTTTTTACAACTGTAATGGCATTTTTAAAATAATAACAACAATAAAATAATATCCAGAATGGTTTTTATTATGATGTAGAGGTAAAACAGGAGCAAACACTGAAGAACATCTGGAATCAGTAGAAGGATTTTCAAAGGTGTCTCATATACAAAATTCATGTCATTTGGCAATACATGACCATATCTTCTGTGCCAGGTATTTGCTCTGTGCTCTATGGTGATTCCTAAAATCTTGGTGATTAATGCCTAGGGTGAGGGCCACCTTCCTCTTCTATTGCCCTTCATACATACGTTGAATGTGACCTGGGAGGTGAGAAAAGTTTGTGATGGAGAATTCTGCCATAATATGGGAGCCCAAGAGAAGTACTCAGAGGTGAAGCCCCATCCCATTTCCTTTTTTGGTGGAAGAGCTAAATCCAGTAATGACACCGTTGCTTACAAAACTAATCCAGATCTGTACAACACATGTCCCATGTGTCGCACTACCTGCCAGAATCATCAACTGCTGTGCTGAATGGCCATTCACTCCCTTCCTGTTCCCAGCACATACTTACTGCAATAAGGTTGCATTCCAAAAACAGTAAATTAAGTCTCAGGGTGTTATTAGGATTAATCTTTGTTCAGTATAACCATAGCTGAACAGAACATCATTTAAACACAGCAATTCCCATATGAATCATGGTCTCTGGTGGCATCCACACTGTGTCTAAATACAAGGCTAAATTGTTGCATTTTAACACTGCAATTCTAAATACATTTATTCAGAGGTAAGCTTTATTTCAGCAGTCTGAGTTTCTAAAAAGATGTAAATTTACTTTCTCTCAAAAGTAACTGAAATTATTAGATTACAATGCTTTAGAAAAGAACGTTTGAAATTTCACCAGCTGCTAGCCTGTGTTTTGAAGCTTCCTGTCCTCCCAACTGTCTTGTTGTCACTTTAGTACCCACAACAGAGCATGAGGGTAATTATAATGTATTTCATTCATCTGTAGAAAATAGCCATTTGGATATTTTTTACAACTGTAATGGCATTTTTAAAATAATAACAACAATAAAATAATATCCAATAAAATAATATTGTCCTACGAGCACAAGTCACCTTTCACCAATGTGATTTCCCCCCTCTACCATTTAGTGAAGCTACATTCTCTTTACTGTAAAAGAAGTCAAAATATTACAATTGTGTTGAAAAAAAGAGTCATATTTCCCCAGTTTAATTACAATCTTGCAATTGTATATAATTATTGGAAGAAAGACCCAAGTTGCAGAGGAAAGTTGCAAGTTAACTCCTTAGAATCTTAAATGTGAGGTTCTGCAAATACTATTTAATCCAACCCCCTGCCATACATAAAATACACAACTAAAACACTCCTGAGAGATTTCCATCCAACCTCTCTTTAAAAATGTTGAAAGAATGGAAGTCCCCTACCCTCCCAAGGTAATCTATTCCACTGTCAAAAAGCTCTGATAGTAAAAGTGCTTTTCCCAATATGTAGGTAGAATAAAGATTCTACCTACATTGCCTTGTAATTTGAATCCATTGGTTTGTATTCTAATCCCTCACTTACATGTTAACCCCTTATTTGTTACTAGTGATTTCCAAGCTTCATTCAGATTTCAAGTGCATTCAGGCAAGCTGTTAATCCTCTAAAATGCTAACCTGGACCTCCCAACACTCCCATCATCTTCAATCTGATTCATGAACCCAAATTGTTTTGCAATGTGCACGGCATAGTCCTAGGTCAAGCCAGAATAGCAATTGACTAGGCTAGGGACAGTTCGTCTTTCACTCCAACTAGGGCCGATCAGCACCATCCCAGTTTCTACTTCATTACTGCCATCGCACTTGCTTTAAAAAATGGGTCATTTTATTGTGGTACCCAAACTGACAAAAGATTTTTATTATTTTATTTTAAGGAAAAATTGCCCTTTTAATGGACCATGCTACAAATTACTGTTTAGTTCCATGTTCCTCTTAGCAAGTCCATATATTTTATTACTCAAACTGATTCCAAGCCCCACTTGTGCTGAATTCCTGAATTGTGCTGAATTTGGAATAGCTTTTAATTGATCTGTAACAGAGCCCCAGGATTTATAGCATTTTATAATTATATTTTCTCTCCATTCAGGAAGTTTTAGAGTGTTTTTACTTATTTTAATGATAATGTTAACGCCCTACAAGGAAAGAGTATGTAACCTATTTGGGTTAATTGTAATGGTCTATTTTATATTGTATGTTTCTATGTTGTTGTAAACCGCCTTGAATCCATTGGAGAAAGGTGATATAGAAATTTCCCAAATAAATAAAATAAATAAATTCCTGTCTTTTACTTGTGCATCTTGCCCAAGGAACTCGAAAATAGCCCTCTCTTCTCACCTCACCCTTGTAAATTCAGTGTAGAATGAGAAAGAACAAGAAGGGACTGCCCAGTGATCTCCTAGTCAAGGCAGAAAATGAAACTAGGCTGTGAATGTCTCAGAGAAAATGTCCAGCCAATACAGTGGCTCATTCTCCAGACTGATTTTTACTGTCAGCACAAAAAGTTGAAGAAAAAAATAGAATTTTCTGCTATACAAATATTCAGCAGCAGCTTGAGATCATAAGATAACGAATTAGCCCAACCTAACTCCCACCTTTTAACCCATCAACAAAGAATGCCACTCCCTGTTCACAAGATGTTGGGCTATCATGCATATCCAGAGATCTGCATTGTCACAATTAGTGAGTGTTTGTGATGACCTAATAATAATAATAATAATAATAATAATAATAATAATAATAATAATAATACATTTTATTTATATCCCGCCCCCTCTCCTGGAAGGGATTCAGGGCAGCTTACATTCACATGTACTGCTGTGTTGGCATGTCTCTTTTCTATAGACTTTTCAATCCAATTAAGTTAACCTAGCTTTTATGAACACACACACACAATAGCGCCGCTGATTTCTGCTTATCCTAACTCTTTGCAAATGTATTTAGGACTGCAGTCTTGATATACACAGTTAATCCAATTAGGGTTAAAAGAAACTATGTTTTGAACTCATATTATCCACACGCAAAGCTTGGAAATGAATCAAACATTCAAGCTAAACTTGGCATTTAATTTAGAAGATTTGCCAAAGTCACGATCAATTGTATTCTGACATTTAGATTTTGAATGCTTCAGTGCTGAGAAACAGTTGCAAAAATACAGAGTTGCCACTTGTGTGCTCGCCAGCAAATAAAACCCAAGTTAATGTCATTCCTACAAAGCCATCTTTCATTGTAATTCAGACTGCAGTGTTTGCAATCTTTTGTGTTTCGTTTTGAATTGTGATCAGTTCCACCCACACATCAAACCCCTCCATAGATACCTATGATTATAAAATATGGTTAAACTTGATCATGCTCCCTTCTTTTGCTACATTACTCCATGCATACCACCCTGCTCTTGATATCACTACATCCACCATGTTTGCATAAGGGCCTTCTTCATCTGTCAGGGGTGGACAAGGCCATCCATGGGCTACACTTAGCCTTGAAGGCAGTTTTGAGACCCTCCAAGTCCTGCAGCACCCCTCAATCCTTTTTATTACACCCATATCTCTGAGGGAGTAAAGACAAGCTTGTCATGTTTTTGACTACTCACCGCTGATTTAGATCCAAGAGATACAATTTAAAAAACTAGAAATAGCAAGTAAACCCTCAAACCATAGACGTTATTCAAAGAAATCTTCTAAAAATGGTTGCAGATGAAGTATAGTAGGAGTGCATCCTCTCTAAAACCCTAAAGGTTCCTCTTCTCTGATGTACAGATTGTACGAATATACCTATACATGCAGCCAGTGACTACACTATTCATGTGGCAAGCCAATGTAATGTAATGCATAGATACCCAAAGTGAGATGGGCAAGCCAGATTGATCTTGATCCACTCCATATGCATAGCCTCAAACTTTTCCATAAAGCTCTCTGACAATGAAGCGGTGAGATACAGTAAGTCAACCCAGTAATGGTACCTAATTTCATCATTAGTCAAAATGTACAATATTGATCCGGCTGCAACTGAATCAACAATGTTTACACAGAGCGTGTCACTCCTGGTTAGTGCAACGTGCAATATTTTAGGATAAAAATGTGGTGCAAAATGTAATTTACACTGATATAGCAAAAACTGTAACATGTAGCCTAAAATGTTTCAAGATATTCTTTTTCCAGTACTTGAGGATTTCCCCATTCTGAAATGTTGTATAAACATCAATAAAGCAAATGATTTGCTTCATAGATCATGTTTAATAAAGAAAAATCAATACATAGCCTACTGTAAGCTAATGCAGTCAGGAAAATAGTGTGTGCAAAGTACTTTGTGATACTAATATTTTCTAGTTGCCCTTTTGAAAATCCAGTTACCATACAACAGCGTGTGCAATAATCTTCATTCGAATACCTTTGCAATGGGCTTTTTTAAACTTAAGACTTCACTTTTTTTAAAACAAGTAAACTACTATAATTAGATATACAGTACACACATTCTGTAGAATACTTACGTTGATTTTTTTCTTGTATTTTTATAGAAATCAGTATAGCAATTGTTGAACCTGTCAGACATTATTGAAATAGAAGAGGACAGAGATTTCATATATTAATATGAGGGTTTTGAGCTCAGTTTAGGCATTTTGAGTTGTTTTTACTTGATTTTCCAACATGAAGGGTACCTTGTAATAGAGTAACAAGTATTCTTTGGGTGCATCTATACTGTAGAACTGATGCAATTTAACACAACTTAAACACAATGGCATCTTGAGATTTGTAGTTTGGTGAGGCACAATCACTCTTTGACAGAGAAGGCCTTATAAACTACAAATCCCATGGTTCTACAGCATTGAGCAGTTAAAATGGGGCCAAGCTGCATTAATTCTATAGTGTACATGCCCTCTTTTGACATTCAGTTCTAAACACATTTCAGAGAGGCTAGTCACGTGATCATAGATGCAACCGACAGCCACCACACACTTAGACAATGTCAAAATTTCAGTGGATCATAGGTAAAAGATTTTCCCATTGGAACTGGTCACTCAGACATATTATGGTCATCTTATGTAAAATGAATGCAGTGTGACTGCACTTTAACTGCCATAGCTCAAGGCTATGGAATCCTGGGGAGTTGTAGTTTGGTGAAGGACCAGTAGTAGTTGGCAAAGAAGGCTAAAAGCCTTGTGAAACTACAACTCCCAGGAGTCACTGAATTGTGTTGCCCTGGCTGCACCCATATTTATTTGCTGTACAAGCCGGCTCAATTCCAGACTTCTGTCTATAGTCCTACCTGGCTTTAATTCAGTCATACACTTGATTGAATAAGTTTTGTTATGTGCTGTTCCCCACTGATGGGTATTGTTTATATGCAATGAAGCTATCTGTTATAGCTAAGAAGCAGAGCGGAGTAAATTATTCATTGAGACATGTGAATAGACATGATTAGGTTTATGTTGCACATATTTAATCTCTTGTGCAGCACATACACACAGAGAATTAACAGTGGGGTGAGCAACAAGGTTGATCTACCATGTTGGGCCATAGAACTTCTCAAGCTTTTTCAGCAATCCCACATACACCTAAAAGAAAACAGTGTCTGGATGACAGAGTAGCACTTAGAGCTGCTGATGATCAATTATATATATATATATCAGAAAAAAATTCTGTTAGTGTTTTTGATCTGATGTTAAGTTATAAATTATCCACTTCTCATTGATTGAATGGTTTCAAAGCTAATGATTAATCTGATACAAATTCTGAATCAGTTGACAGCCCTATTGACAAGTAACAAATGCGGTATCAATATGATTGTTTAAAACCCTAAGGGGATTGATTGGATGAAGTCATTGTTTTCGATGTTTTATGATTCCTACCTATAGACTTCAGTAGGACTTTGGCATCTGAGTGTTTAGAACTGGATTGCTCTTGTTCTGTGTTGCTGCAGTTCTAAGGTCCTTTTGGAAATGTATTAACCTACAGCATATTGTCCCTAATAAACCTCTAATGACAAGTACTATCCAATTTGTTTTCAAGCACACCAGCACTTTAATATTGTGAATTTACTGTATACTGGTAGAAGAGAATATTCCGGTTTTGCCAGTGTATATTATAAGGGTAAAGATTTGCTACCATGTTTGAGGCAAAAAAAAAAGACTATGTAAATTCCATACTTGCAAACATTGCACATAGTATTTCTATAACTTTTAGATAGATTACAGGTTATTTAAACTGTAAATAATTTGGAAGAAAGAAGAAAAACGTTTTTTGGCTTCAGTAGATTGCACTCAAACTAATGTTTGGTTTTGGTCTAGAAAATGAGGTTTACATTTGTAAAGTATGCCTCAGTTTCCCCTTCTGTGTCCCATTGGCTATAATAACCCACATAGAATCTTTCACAGAAATTACTAGAGTAGCCACAGTTCCAACGTCCATTAACAACTGAGTAACTATTTTAGAACTTTGTATTTAATGGTTAATATATTGTTATACTGTATCAGGTATAGAGACCTAAAACCGGGCGTTTGGTCAGGACAATAAAAGGTGGAATGAATTGGATTAAATGTTTTTTTTAATGAGTGTAAATCTTTACAGATGATAAAAACAAATATGTATTATTAAAAGCTTTTGAAAATAAAAGGCATACAGCTTGATTATTTTATCTATAGTGCATATAAGATCTGTGAATGCAAAGACCACAGAGCCATTTTGGGCTGATTCACCCTTTCTTCTTTCTCTGAAGGCAAGAGAGTTTAAAAACTATAAAATTTAGTTCTCTGGAGCTGCACTGTTCCCTCCTCCTGCCTCCTGCCACCCTCCTTCCGAGACAAATCAGTTTACAAAACCTGAAATTGAGCTCTTTGGAGGAAGGAGGAAGGAAAGAAGACTGGAGTTAGAGATCTCCATTTTATAGTTTTTAAACTGCCTTCAGGGAAGGAAGGAAGGGCTCAGAATTGGTCTGCAGTTAAAAAACAACAACAGAAATTGAACTATTTATTTGAGACTGGATCATCCCTCCTCCTTCTCTTTCAGATGTAAAGCATTTTATTAAAAACAAACAGAAACTGGAGAATCAAAGACATATTTTTTTTCCTCACATAATACTTGCATCCCCTTTTGATGAAGAGGGAGTGCGACTATCATGCAGTGAAATGTGAAAGTCTGACTATTATGCAATGAAAGCTGAGACGATTCCTAAGTAAAACTGGCCGCAGCTGTCCCAACAACAGTTCCATGTTTCCTAGGCTCAGGTGGCCCATGGACACTGGATGGCTGTCTCTGACCTCCATGTCTCTGCCCCGGTGGCGAGGTGGGTTCGAATCCAAGCCAGGGAGCGCATAGATCAACTCCCTCTATCAGCTCCAGCTCCTGTGGAGACATGAGAGAAGCCTCCCAGATGGATGGTAATAACATCAAATCATCTGGGCATCCCTGGGCAACATCCTTGCAGACAGTCAATTCTCTCACACCAGAAGCAACTTGCAGTTTCTCAAGTCACTCGTCACACCAAAAAAAAACCCCACGTTGCATCTGGCAACAGCTGCAACATGACCACTGACCTTGTAATTGGAAGTCTGGTAGCCTTCTGCCAGGCCTTGGGCTTCACTAGGGAGGGTAGGAAAAGAAAGAGAGGGAATTTCAGAGTAGATTTCAGAGATTTAGTAAAAGAAGCAAAGGAGAACCTGCAACCAAATGGGAAGTCACTTACCACCCAGTTTCATCATGCTGTCTTCACTGTGATAGTCCCCATCTGTAAAAGTATTAAAATGTGTCTTGTGCAAAGTATTGAAGAGGCCTACACGCTGAAAACAATCTTGAAAGTGTGCTAACACTCAAACTACTCTAAGTGGCCCTTTCCCCACAGTTTTAGTCCAGTACTTTTCTCACTTGCGTGGGTGTCCTCATTTCTTTTCATTCAGTATTTACTGCAACAGCACACAGCACAACACTAACAGAAAGGGCTTTCTTTTTTAACAAAAAATATTTTGAAGCACCAGCTTGATTTTACCAGCAGACCTTTGCTTGAGAGGTTTCCCTTTCCATTTAGTTGTTCTGGTGAGAGACAGAAATTATTTATTTCAAGTGAATAAAACACTAGGCCTGCTCGGATGCAGCTTTTTGGAAAAACAGATTAAACCTCCGCAGCATTCACGAAGCCAACTCTGGCTTTTAGCAGCACTGGCTCATCAAAGGCAGAATGTGACTCCAACACAAAGAACAATTACAATAATGCTGCACTTAACACAGCATTTTAGAGTGGACAAACCAAGGCATTTATTTGTAGAAACTGTCAATGAAGGCTTAATTTCAAGGACAGATTCTCTCCTAATGCAAACAACAGCGAACAAGGAGAGGTAGAGACTGGAGGGGCCAAGTGTAACCCAGACACAGAAGATGTTCCCTGAATATCTTATAGGGATGTGGCATACTTTGAAAGTTGCTCCTCAAATCCAAGCATATTTTACATAAGAGAAGGAGATAGGGATATCAATTCAAGTGTATCCCAGCAAAGTTTGGAAACATGTTTATTTTAACGACAACTCCCAGAACCTTCCAGCCAGGATAACCATTATGTGTGTAAACTGTAATCACGGACAGATTATCCATGTTGCATGCAATTGCTGCAAGTCCCTTGCTGGTCCCGGGATCCCTGTGCTGAAGAATAAAAAGGATATTCCTTGCTTTCTTTTTTTCTCTGGGCAGATGCCAAATATTCTTATGTTTCTACATGTGTGCATTGCTTTGCACATGCAGTTTCATGTCCTCGCACCACCAGCAGTTGTCAAGCCCTTGCCTTTTGTAAGCCTCCTTGAGTCCCAGCCTGGAAGAAATGTTCAATACAAATAAAAGGATGGATGGATGGGAAATAAATAAGATGGGAGGCAAATAAGATCATAGAGACACAGATGGTCAGAGGAAAGAAATGGGGGTCTTCCTTTCCCTATAACAGTGGTTCTCAACCAGTGGGTCCCCAGGTGTTTTGGCCTACAATTCCCAGAAATCCCAGCCAGTTTACCAGCTGTTAACTGGGAGTTGAAGGCCAAAACATCTGGTGACTCACAGGTTGAGAACCACTGCCCTATAAGATCAGCTCAGCCTCATCTTTCATCCTTCCTCTCCATCCCGCTGGGAAGAAAGATCAGCAGCATCCCCTCGCAGCTCAACACACATTTGGTAAAACCTTTGCAGATAATGTCACCACTTTAATTAGCTATTCATTCATTTTGAGAAAGGAATCTTTTGAGCAGTGCCAAGCGCTTTTCTGGCTATTTCTTTTAAAATACAGAAAATTGGCAGTGATATATCACTTAAACAGAAGAGTGTTTCAACACTATATTCCTTTAATGCTACTTTAATGAGAAAAATAGCATTACAAAGGCATGGAACTTCTTTCATACAAAGCTAACTTCAAAAATCATTTTTATTTTTTTAAAAAACCTTACCAGCCATTGCTATTACTTACCTTACTAAATTATGCATTACTTGAAAGAGGTATAATACTGCAAGGCTGTTCCTTTCTTCAGTATTTCATTTTAATATACACATAAAATATTTTTGCACTATTTAAAATATCAACTTTATGCTGCAAAAACTAGCAAATGTGGGCTGGGATGTGACAAATTAACCTGGGAATAATTCAAAACATATTGATGTCTTTTTAAAAAACAAAAAAAGACAAAAAAATTAGTGCTAGGACTATGCATATATGTGGACTGAATACAGCAGGCTGTACATGTAAAAAATGCATATTGTACATTAGTGAGGTAAATCAACTGCAGCTCCACAACTAACATATAGCAAAGAGCAATGATTCTATCAATGCTAGAAGCTGTGTGTGTCTAGAAGCCCCCTTACATTTTCCCATTTCTCCACTGGTATATATGGAATGAATAAATGCCAGGATGTAGCTATTGGGGAGCAACGGGCTTTAGGTAAATGTAGAGGTTTCCCCTTGACATTAGGTCTATTCAAGTCCGACTCTGATCATCTCCATTTCTAAGCCGAAGAGCCGGCATGGTCCGTAGACACCTCCTGAGTCATGTGGCTGTATGGAGCACCATTACCTTCCTGCCAAAGTGGTACCTATTGATCTACTCACATTTGCATGTTTTTGAACTACTAGGTTGGCAGAAGCTGGAGCTAGCAAGGGGAGCTCACCCCATCCTGTGGATTTGAACCACCGAACTTCCAGTCAGCAAGTTCTGCAGCTTAGGAGTTTAAACCTTCCCTCACCCCACCCGCACCCCCAAATGAACTGTTCCTTCAGTCCCAACATTTCTAGCATTGCAATAACTTAAGCCTCAGTTCAGTGTTTACAGTTTGGGCATCCAAAGAAATGAGGCAGGCAAAGTTACCAAGGGACTACAAACACGGCAGATATAAAGGCTCTAGATCTGGGTGACTTTCATTGTCTCACTCCCTGCAATGTTAAAAAATGCAGGGCTGGAGGAAAATTTCATGGAAGGCCCCAAATTCTTGCTTGAGTGGAAGCAGTAGTAACACCCATACTGCTCCTTATCAGCTCTGCACATAAGCCTGTTTCCAACAAAGGCAACTGATTTTGGGGTGTCAGGCTGGCAACAAATAGTTAGCTGTGGCCTCTTCTACACTGAAATATAATCCAAATTATCAAAGCAAATCCACATTATCTGCTGTGCATTGGATTATAAGTCTACATTGTTGTATAATTCAGTTGAGAGCAGATAATCTGGATGTTATATGGCAGTGTAGATGGGATCTATCTCTACAGCCAAGGAGGAGAAATAGTATTTCTGAGTTTTTTCTACCTCAAAAATAATGTGATTACTCTTTAGCATTAGGCAACTTTATTGTGCAGGTTAGATTTCCTTGCTCAAAGTCCATCCCAATGAAACCAGCCCGGACATTTATGCTTAGCAGTATAGCCTACACAACCATCTGCTTAGGTTCATACAAGCCCAGAACTTCTTTCTTTACCCAGCAACACATGCTATTAAGAGTTGTGATTCTGCCAAGGCTGATCAACATCCTCTCTATCTTTGGTGCCATCTGCTGGATTAATACAGTTCTCTGGGAAAACTCGGAGTGCTTCACAAGTGCAAAAATATTGGTTACGCTATTTCAGCTAATCACAATTCTGTTGATGGCTGAGACAAGCCTAATCGCTGTGTACAGTTTGAACAGTGCCCATCTCTTCTCCCGAATCGTTTAGTGTAATAGACACATTTCAGCATAATTGGTGCACAGTTGTTTGAGAGACTATGTGCCCAGAGGAGGAGTTGTTATTTGGGATTCGCAATACATTTGCATTTGCAGTTACTTATCTAATGACTTGTTGCACTTCTATCTTCCAAACTCCCAGAGGTTTAAATCCAATTGTATATCCCCACTAGAGGAGATCTATGAAATCTGCGGCTAAATGGGTTCAACACTTATTCGTATCCTCTTAATTCAATGGGTCTCCTCTTGCTGGGATAATTACCTAGAATTAGTCCTGAAGATTCTTCTCACACAATAAACTGCATAATATTTCCTAATTCTAAAATTACCGAAACATTTAGAGCTATAAAAGCATGCACAACTATACAGTTTTGACTGGGAGAGAGCTGGAGGACGATACCGTGCATAGCTAAGCTACCAATCTAATACTTTTATGAAGAAAATTGCACAGCATGAGAAATTAGATTTCAGACCAATTGAGGGTATATTTAAGTATATCTATATGTTTGTGTGTGTGTGTGTGTGTGTGTGTGTGTGTGTGTGTGTGTGTGTATATATATGGATATGGATTAATCATATCTATATCTATAGAATATATCGATATAGATCAATAGAAATATAATTCCGTCATATCCAAACATTTCAGAGGGGTGTACAATAAAATCAATTTCAAAATATTAATGAAGTAAGATGTGAAACAGTGAAAAATCGTTTAAATTGTATTAAAGGAAATGGGTTAAAGCAGTTAAAGGCATGTATGTATACAAATTGGATAAAATCATGAGACCCCCCTCCCAGCTTTAATTAAAAATCCAACAGCTGGCATCAGACTTATGGCATCACAACTCACTTTTATGGTTGTTGCACAGTTTGAAATCTGTTCTGATCATGCAAAAGACAAAAATCCCCCCTCAAAAAAGTCACCTTTGTAAGCAGCCCATCCAATATGACATTTTATACATTTTTGGAGAACTGAAGAGGTGAATCAGCTGGATACAATAACAAATGTAATATTTGAAGAGCCTGTAAGGGCCCATAGAGATCTCCACAAATACCTGCACACTTCCACCTACAAGAAAAAAATCTGGAAGCATCACCGCTGATCTGGCCTCCTGCTGTCTGGCAGCATAGAAATGGCCATGTTGTGGGTGGTGGGCTGCTTACAAGATGGGTTGTGGGAGATGTAGCTATGGAGATGGAACTGTGTGAGACACATATGTCTCCTAATGCAAAATCTCGGCTCATATTCTGATTTTAGTACAAAAATAAATATTACTTTGGCACAAATTGGACCTCAGTAACATGTGGTAACAACCTTTGACTTCAATGATATTCTACTTTTGTTCTATTTATTTGCAATATTTTTGACAAGATTTGTTGCAGGTCCCGTTTTTAACAGCTGAAAAGTAAAAAATAATTGCATGCATTTTCTAGCATAGAGGTACAATACGTCCTTCTGAAATCAAGAATGGAAGAGCCAGGGCATAATTAAATTGCATGAAGTTAAGCAATCAATTCTCTTCATTTAATTTAGGCTATTCATGCATTGGATTATTCTTTACTCAATAAATTCCCTACACCTGAGAGACTTGCAGAATCAAAGGAGACTTGGTATTTGGCCATTGCACAAGCTATGCTTTTTGAAACAAAACAAAACAAAATATCACAGAGAACATTTTGCTTTGCTTTTTGATTGATTGCTGCTCACTCCCATGTTTCTAGCACAAAGATATTTCGTTAACCTTGCCAGCTTTTGATTTCATCAACCGGTATGGGAAGTAAATGCTCTTAGATGCATTAAGACACAATTTCCCAGAGTCCTTTGAAAGCAAGTCCCATTAAAAGTATAGCATCAACTGGCTATTTTCTCTCTTCAAGTGTCTTGGGAGTATCATTATTTAGCCATTTCTGTTCATGTCTTAACTTTTCTGTCTCCTTTTCTTTTGAATGTTATACAGAAGCAAACTTGTCAATTGTCATCTATCTGTCTTCCCCCGCCCCCTCCGTCTATCTTGTTTGGCAACTCCGTACTTTACCAACAGTAAGTGAGCTACAGATTCACTCTTTAAGAAGATAAAGCATTGTGGAATTAGGGTATTCTTTTTCATATGTAACAGAAATAGAACAAGAGAGTGTCCAGGTGATTCAGTGAATAACTAGATGAGAGGTCTTCAAAGCAGCATTACTTCCTGTCAAAACAAACAGCACACACAATGTATTGATACTCATGACCACACACCACAGCTAACTTAATTATTATAGATCTCTGTGACATTCCCCTTCCAATAGAAGCCTCCCTCTGACTGCTGAATGCTGCAATAATCATACTAATAATCATACTAAACTGTTGCTTGGCTCAAGAATAGAAGGAGTCTTTTTCTTCACAAAGAATCCAGTGAACGCAGCCTTGAAGAGAGGAACCATTTGTATACCATCATTTTATTCCAAAAAGCAAACCTTGATTTTGCCATTTTATCTAAGTAACAGTATTTTACTATGTCATTGTACCTAATGGGCCATGAGCATCTGCAGGAGATCCTGGAACCAAACCACAGTGGATACTGATGGTCCACTGTACTTGTTTCATGACAAGTCTGTCAGGTATTGTCTTCAGTGCCCTTTGAGACCAAGGTAGGAATTGTGTGGCCCACCAGACGTAGTTGGACTGTACTCTCACAGCTTCAGCCACCAGCCCCTTGGTGAGGGATTATGGGAATTGCATTCAATGACATCTGGAATGAGACACAATCCACTGCACTGAGGGAATATCCCTAGTTATTCACTGAATCAAATTCTGTATAGAAGATAATCCATTCCACTTGATGACCTGTAACGTTATTTTTAATTCTTCCACATTAATGTTTCATAGTCTTTTAAACCAATGCCAGGGATGAACAGACCACAGAGTTCAGAAATACATCTTTCTGTGGAAGCCACAGTGCTACAGAGAGACCTTTAACTGTAATATTGTAATATTTTCACAGTGGAAAATTCCAAAAATTGCTAATGGAAAAGCTCATATGGGTCAGAAATTGATGGTTTATGTATATGTGCACAGCCCATTACTGACAATGCAGAGATTTCTTTCTTCATGTTCCCAGAAGATCAGTTTGATAGACTATAATATAAGCCACATTTCATTACTATTAGAAAAAAGTGTGCCATCAAATATATATTAGTGTAAAACAATCAATTGTTTGAAATAGTAACATTCTAGACAGCTTGGGCCCAGATTATCTGAAACCTTGAATTTCCTTATATGTACCTACTTGAGTTTTTAGATGTTCAAAGACTGATTTCTGTCACTCACACAAAACTTGTTTAGAAAGTAGACAAATATGGACCTTCTTAGGGCCCACACACAGAGAGCCCAAAACATGATCCCTCTCGGACCTTTACTTGAGGCATCCAAATGACAAAATTAATTCACAAATCAAAATGCGGGGCATCATTTTTCAGTGTATGTATACTCTTTGTTCTCTTCTCACACATTATGTTCTTTCCAGCTCCTGAGTGTTTGTTAGCATATCAAAAAATCTGTGAAGCTAAAGATTTGCTACAAGAAAAAAACAAAAGCAATTTTTCCAGAATTAATAGTCTGGCCTTAATTATACTTATTGAGGCCTAGCTGCATTGCTATGACAACTTCCAATGAGGGTTGCCAATTCAGGATCCCCAAGGCTCTTGGACAAAAAGTGAGACCAAGGGACATCCTCTGTTAGTGCCATTAAGTGTTATCCTTAAAGTGACAATAATATTTTTCAGATATTCTCATTCAAACAAATCCATAAACATAGAAAATATTTTTTTCTGATTGGAAATTTAAATAATAATCTTAGCTGAAGGAATTGTTCAAGATGAAATAAGAGTTTTACTATTTCTCTTTTACTTGGAGATGGAATAAAGAACATTTAATCTCGCCTACATGCTTCTAGTCAGAGGGTTGATGCAGATCAGAGAGTAACACATAGAGCTACAATGACTGTAAGAGAGGGAGGAAGCTAAGTGAATACATAGAAACCCTGGAAGAGTTTTGTAGATCTCAGCAGTAAATCAATTAAGGGTTACAAATGGCTAAATTTACTAAATGAACCAGATATCTGCACACTGTCCTTTCCACTTGCTTCAAAACTGCAGAATCTGCACCTTTGTCTCCCACCTGAAGATGACCTACGTATTCAAGCTATAGGGGGGAAAGATTTCATTTAAACATTAGGAAGAACTTCCTAGAGGTAAGAGCTGTTCAACAGTGAAGCATGGTGACATCTCCTTCTCTGAGCATTTTAAAGTAGAAGTCATATGGCCATGTATCAGGAGTGCTTTGATGGTGTATTCATGCATATCAGGATGGAGTTGGACTGAATGGCCCTTCTGATTGTTATCAAAATGGACCCCAAAAATGAAGAACATATGAATTACCTCACAAAGTCCCATGCTGCCCTCTCCCAAATCCAAAAACGCACTAAGCCTCCCTCGGGGGTCTGTCCCAAGTTTACATAAGCACCACACATTTTCCCATACTTGCACCATCACTATAAGCAGGGATCGGTCCCAACAATTTCTCCTAAATACAAAAATTCCCAGACCAGTAGGAACCAAGAAACCCATTCACCCACCTCCTCACCCCTTGCCATATCAGCAAAATGCATCAGAGCACCCAGGACCCATCAGGGTTCCCAGAAATTCCATTACCCCAGATGTGGGAACTGTGTCCTCAGAGATAATCCTCCCAAATTCCAAGTACTGTATCTTCTAGCCATGCCCAAGTTCAATTCCCAGAACCTTCCAAGTAGGCAGGTAACAGACAGTTTCAAATCCAACCAATGACAGTTTATTGACATTCCCGCTGGATTGCTCAACCAATAAGCAACTAAGATGCATGGACCTTTAAACTTCCAGCCAGGCATGAACAAGCCTCCACATCCAATGAAACCGCAGAACCTGAACCATGGTCAATCATCTCTGTTTTTCATGTTTCTAAATGTCTGTAACTTTTCTATAAAATACCCTGTTTGGGCTTGAGGGACAGCTGGATTTGGGAACTTCCCCCAGTGTCCACTGTGGCCACAACTGAACAAACTGATATCTGTCCTGCCTTCAACTCTGCTGTGTAAATCTGTTTGGGCTGCTTCAGAGCTGCCACACACCAGGAAAGAACCAGAGATTTTGGGCAACAGGGCCTTTTCCAACTCTATGATTCTGTGGTTCTACAAACAAAGGAGACTCGGGGCCAAGCTCTGGCAGCCTAATGTCCAGTGATTTATTAGTCTTGTTCAGAGCTGGTCCAACAATGAGGCGAATTTAGCGGTTGCTTGGGGCGCAAAACATACAGGGGCGCAGTTGAGACTGCTTTTTCTGTTGATTTCTTGTAAAACATGTTTTGGTGCTTAATTTGTAAAATCTTAATGTAATTTGATGTTTAATAGGCTTTTCCTTAATCCCTCCTTATTATCCAACATTTTCGCTTATCCAACACTTTTATTTTTCAGTGATTGGTTGGGGGGGGGGGGCGCCAAAATTCTGTTCACCTACACTTGAAAATTACCTAGGGCCGACTCTGGTCTTATTTTTGTCCTGCACCTAGATGCTACCAATAAAGATGGCCAGAAAATGCTGCTTGGATTAACAAGAGTGACACTAGGGATCAATGGAGCTCATCCTTGCCTTATAAAAGGCATTCCATTTACCTGGATGTATTAGTCTATCCCTCTACTGAAGGCCAGCCCTACTACTGCAGATGTTAGGCAGCAGATGTTGGGCAAGGAAAACAAAGCCTCCAGTTTTGCCCACAGTTGCACTGGTGGGTATTGTGTTCTCACCAATGTCAGAATACATTTCTTCCACTTGTCAGGGGACACTATCTTGTCCTTCACACAAGGTTTTCAGCTAGCTCTGCTTCTCAAGGATTGCTTTGCTTCTATATTACCAATGCCAATAGCAAATGTGCACAGAAATGTGTATAAAACTCTATATCCACCTGCCTATGTCTGTTTGTTTGTCACAGTCATAGCTCTTGATACTCACTGGTTCTTGAAGAAGGCTGTGGAGAATTCTGCTGGTCCACAAGTTCGTCACAAGAGGGCAACACTGCTTAGTGAGCCATGAACAAAAAGGGGGAAGCTCTGCTATGGTTTGATGGGATATATAAAATGCCAAACTTCCCATTCTCTAGATTTGCAGGATTTTAAAGTGTGACATAACATAATATGGTTTTGCGTCCTTTATATTTGAAGACTTTGACCTTCTGCTGCTCTGACATTTGAGATTCATGGGGATTTAAGCTTCTTCAGAACTTGAAAAAAATGTTTTAAAATTCATTCCTTTTGGATGTGTTTAAAGTAAATTAAATATGTAATCCTGTAGTTCCTCTGCTCTTTTATTGCATTATTGCTGAAGTCAATGTGTGGCATAATTGGCAGCCATTCAAAGGGCCTGAATGGATTATCTTTTGCTAACTAACTCTGCATACTGCATAATATAACAAAAGTCCCCCTGGAGCTACAGCAGAAAAATGAAAGGTTTTTTAAATAAAAACCTGTTTAATTACTTATTGTGTTTTCAATTGCTTTGTACTGCCACAATGCAGATAAGAGATTTTTCCCTAAGCGTTTTGAAATCTAGTCTGGAAAGTGTTAACTCCCCCAAAAAGGGGTAAGGGCATTGTTGCAGTGATTTCGAGAAAAAGATTAGGTGGAAACAGTGGTGATTTTAAAAAAACTAATTGTCTAAAAAACTTCTTTCACATCATCCTTCATGGGAAAAAATCCTGAGCAAACAGTTGGTTTCAGACATCTAGTCCTGTACATTTTTATTTCAGTCTGAATCCTTTGGTGCCACACACACACACACACACACACACACACATATTTTTGTAATGGGTTTGGAATTTATCTAATTGATCTTTCAAGACCTAAGAGTCTGTAGTTCTGAAACCAAATTGCCAGAATATGTCAAATCCATTGGGTAAATGTGGTCTTGCAAGGTACCTACTACTACAGTTAAACTGAGTCATAGACATCCTTACGAATTCTCCTGAAAGATGACATATACATTACAAGATGAGAAGATTAAAAGCCAGCAATATTTTCACCATAAATTCTAAAGTGCAATTGACCATTCCTATAACCACATCCCAAAGGAGAGTCCCCAAACCTAAACTGCCTTATTGGTGTACATCAAAGCAATTCTAACAGTTTTCATTGAACACAGACCAATCCTGCTACTCCGAAATAGACAAAAGCCATGTTCCTAGCTCTCAGTTGCCCAGTCAAGAGCAAGTCACACTGAAACTACAGCTGGAATGCTGAATGAATACCTGCATTTGGCTACATTTTCATTGGTATGTCTATAGGAATATTTTGTATCTATATCAAGCAGAGTGCAGTATAGCAAATGCAATATGAGCTTGAGTTTGAAAACAAGAAAAAAAAACTACTCAGAATGCTACTCTATTGTAAAAGAAATGATAACTTGCATTTATTGTTTCATGAAATCCATATTGGGATAAGAAAGAAGATAGACAAAAGAAGATTAGCCAAGTTCAATAAAAAGAGCCTCTAAGGCTGGCTCTCATATGGGTTTGTAAGTCATCCTAAGGGGGTTCCACCATGAATGTTCTGTTCCCAGACAAAGGGAGATGGTGGGCTAACTAACTATTGGAAGAAGGGGGAAATGATCTCTGCAGACAGAAGAGGGGATGAGTGCCCTCTCGCTTCTCCAGGCTCAAAGAAGCAAAATAGGAAGTGGGGGCTGACCCCTGGGTAATTGCAAGACTACCCAGGAATCAATCCCCACAGGCCCCATACCCCATTAGACCAGGGTCTTTACCTGCTTTGTACCAAATTAATTCTCTTTTACTGGAGGCATCACTTGGACACCTCTGGTAAAGGTCTGACAAGGTCCACATTTTGGGCTCTGTCTGGAAGGGCCCATGGACTTTCCCTTCCAATCCCGTTGCTCCCAAGGAGACAGGCATCACTGATCTGGGTAGAGATACACCACTTTAGGTATTTAGACTTTCCCTTCCAATCCTGCAACTCCCAAAGTGACAGGAGGCATTGATCTGCTTCTCCCCCTTCCCTGAGCTCATCTTCTTCCTCCCAATCTCATAAACTTGCCGTAGTGCAATTTTGAAAGCCAAGATTACTATGGAGAAATAACAGGAAAAACAAAATGATGATATTTTGAAATGTTGGTACTTCTCATGATTAAATTAATTTAAAAAAATTAACATGTCAGGCTCATAAAGTAGGATTTTGGGAGAGAAATGTCAATGTTTGGTAGGAGACCGCCCCATAGAAACGTCCCTTACTCTATGTCATCAATTTGATTCAATGCAAGGAATCTGACAGATCCCATTCCATGTGTTTTTTGCTGTTTTTCCCAATTGTATTGTAATTCCTGAGCTCAGAAGATGAAATCTGCCCACCCCACCCCCTGCCTTCTGACATTAAAGAAACACTTTCTTAACAAGGCATGATAAACTTGAGCATCCCCTGAGTCACGGGATGGGCACCATTATATATTGTTTCTTTTCTGTATTATAAGTGTCTGTAAATGGGAGGCGGGTGCTGTGTGGAATAATGTCCTAAGTCTCATTGAAATGTGCCCTTATGTGTTTCAAATGCTATCAACAGTTCTGAACACACATGCAATCTCTTCCCTTTCCAATCAGTTGCTAATTGATGAGGAACCCACTTGATATTTACAATCCAAGGTTGTAAATAATCTCTTTGATCATGACTTAACAATTTCTTTTGCAGTGACATACCAGTCCATGCAAACTATGTCATCCACCCTGCATTGGTCTTCATTGATAATGCTGTTGAAGGCAACTTATCTTCAACCAAAGTTTTCATTTGTCACTCTCAATAATGGTCGTTTCACCATGCACATTTCTGAGACTTCTGTGAATGCTGTCAGAATGCATCGTTACTCAGTAAAGAACCCGATTATTGTTCTTCATTTCTGTTTCATACCCATGGTTATAAAACACAGAGAAATACAAAAAATTATACCAGTCTTGCAATAAGCTATTCTGTCTGTGGTATAATAGCATCATATTTGATTAACAGCTTCAGAGAAAATGGATTACAAGCATTCATTTCAGTACAATCCTTGTATAACCACAGAAAGATATTTGAAAATCATCTTCCTTTCTTTATTTTATTAGTCTTAGTTTTTGTTCTGTATTTAGGTAATTCAGGTTTGTTTGTAGGTTAGGAAGTAAATTTGATAGCTATTTTTTCTATATTTTATGTATTTGGCAGTTTTATGTATAGCTTTTTGTAGTCTGCAGTTTGTTTTTATTATATATTTATTCAATTTTATTCTATGTACAATTTATTCAATAAAAGCTATTTTAAAACATTCATAATTTAATTATACTTTAACTTTATATGAAGTAAGCTCTTTACCTCTATCTGTTTAACTTTTATAAGTTGCTTTGAGTCCTGGACTTGAAAAAAGGATAGGATGAAGACAAGGATGGTGAGACAGAGTCTCCATTCTATTTTTTCTGCATATTTTTTGTCTTGAAGTATGTTACACTAAAACAGAGGACAACAATCCACCCTACTTCAGCCATTGTGAGGTTTGTGCTAAAACTTCAATGCAAAAAAGGAGCCTGAGAAAACATCAGCTGATGTGACAGACCTCTTGAAGTAACAGGTACCTCTTCTTCCTTGAATTCCTTTTGTGTTTCTGCAGTTTTTGTGATGAGACAAATGTGCTGTCTGGTAGCACCATCTGAAGTTCTTTAGCACTTACTACAATAAGCTTTCAATTTTTCTATCATATATATATATATAGAGAGAGAGAGAGAGAGAGAGAGAGAGAGAGAGAGAGAGAGAGAGAGAGCGCAAAGACAGCCGTAACAATGCTAGAAAAGCTGGACTGGTTAAGAAGCCTCTTTGACAAATTCAAGACAAATATACCTTGTCTCTTTAGAAACAACCCCCAAAACACAGGGCTTTTAAAAAGTTTGCAGCCTGAACTTAAAGTCAAATACAAAGTTGTCAGTTCACTAGTGCTGATGGTGTCACCAATAACCTTTTCCTTCACTTCACATCAAGCATTTTGTTTAAGGTTGGGTGAAGGATACAATTATCAACAAAATGACACTGCTACTTTTTAAATATAACCTAAAAGAGAACAGATAACAAGGAAGCAGAATTTTTCTTCCATTGGAATATTTTGCCATGAAGATAGTAAAATCCACTGAAACTAAAGCTATAATGAAGAAACCCAGAACTATATAAATGCAATTCAAGAGGGACACAAATGTTATGATTGCAGTGATTTTAGCTAGGACTGCAATTAGAAAGGTCCGTGCCCAATGAGCATTCACTAGGGACCTCATCACAAAGGCCCGTGGATTCTCCCCGCATCGAGGTGAATGCATGGGCTCCTGGCGGGGTGTGTGGAGAAGCCGATGCTCCATGCCCTGCATGACTGGCCTTACCTTGCCCTTCATTCCATGCGGGGAAGTGTTGCTGCCTGGCTTCCCCCATTGTTGGGAAGGCAACATGGGAAGGTTTCCCTGTTCCCGTTGCAGCAGTGTGCATGGCTCAACCAGAAGTGCCTCTACGTTGTGTGAAGGGCTCTGTGCCAAAAATGGAGGGGAAACAGCATACAATGGGCATATCGACCCTTCTGATGAGGTAGCTAACCACATCAAGACATACTCACCAGGTTGAAGACACGCCAAAGAGGTTTATTACAATTCAGCCAAAGAGCATGCAAGTACAAGCAATTTGCTTCAAAAGGTACAAGCATGAATTCACAGAAAAATACAAGACATCTTATACAGTTCTGACAGCTATTTATTTAGACTTCCCGCCCCCTCTCTTGATTGGCTGAAAAAGAAGCAGAGTAGAATCTGCATCTTGATTGGCCAGGTGTTTCCCTGACGTTGCAGGCTGCAGGAGGAGATTTCCAGGGTGGGAAGAATGGCAGATGGGAATTGGCTAGGTCAAGGAGTCAATCTGTTGCAGAGACCCCCTTGGAAGGGCACAATCCATGAGGAAACAATGGTGTGGAAATGTAGGTGAGTCTCTGATTAATTCAAGTGTCCAGTTCCATGTGAGACAAAGGTGTAAGACCCAAAAGACAAAGGTGCTGATCTTAGACAATCAAGAACTTGGTTGCCAGCATAGAAAGTTAATGAATGTACTCCTAAGCCCCCTCTTCTGTGGGAAAAGAAAACTCTCAGCCTCAAGTTAATTAGATAAACATCCTGAACTTATTTTGTTGGGAAAGAGGATCATCTATCTATACACAATGGGTCTGATAATTATCTGGCTTGCGAAATGACTGGAGGGATCTTGACCATGATCTCCCTTTCCAAAGGATTATGCAAACAGAGTCACATAAAGTGCCTTCAAGTTACATCATATTAGGAACAGTTTATATATTTCATCTTGTAGGAATTGATACAGTACACAATATATAAAAGACACAAATTATACAAAAATCACCAAATTGATACAAACAAACAAATCTTTATTATGGTCATAGACCAGCATAAGGAGAAAGGGTTCCAGTCTCATAAAAGTGTTGTACATTGAACTAGAAAAGGCTAGAAAACGGAGGCCTGTTGAAGACTAAGACACAAAACTATTTAGAAAAGGGGAAAGGACTAGCAGGGGGTGAAGAGGGAGGAAAATTGATGACATAATAGGAGCATTCAGGGCACAAGTCTAGGGGGGCACTCATTTATATTTCAATTAGCTGATGGTTACTTTTGGAGCCAGTCATCACCTGCACAGAACTTGGCAACATTATGAATTATAACTGAATTGGTATCTGAAAGCAGCAGGGTGGTGTAGAATTGTCCTGAGCGGCCCAGGGCAATTGTATAGTTAGGATGAGTCTAGATCAAATGTCCTTGTATAACAGGCACTGGAGGAGCACATTTCTGTGTGGCCAAAGTCACAAGGGCAGAGTCTCTCTGAAAATGGGATATTCCGTTATCAATCCTCGAGTACAGCTGAAAGAAGGGTGTGACATCGAGCCAGGATAAAGGCCCTCCAATGAATGGTAACCTCTAGATTTGTTAAGTATGCCACAGGGGAGGTGAGATATTTGCTGTGTTCATTGACAATGAAGGTTGGGGTGGAGGCTAGATCTAATTGGCGCTCTGTGTCTGTGATACATTGTTTGTCAAGTGCTTTGACTTGATCGTATTCCATACTGAGTAACAAACCTGGAGAGAAGCCCAGTGATGAGATTTTAGTTGCTACAGCCTGTTTCCATGTGGACTGGAAGTCATTCTCCATGGTTAATGGGGCAGGATATATGATCATCCACACCCTGGCCTCCACTCTCATGAAACCTATCTCCAGTCACAGGATGGCATTGGAAATGCATTTTGGTATTTGCAGGGTCGATCTCAGAAACTCTGACTGTACCAGCTCTAGTGTGACAAAATTAGAGAAGGAGCCTAGCTGGGCATTATACAGGAGTTGTGCTAGTGGCTTGGCTTGAAGTTGATCTGCTTTGCAGTATTGTGCTACTGCTCTCATTGCTCTTTTAAGGCCAATGGGTGCTCTTGAGAGTATTAAAAGGTTAGATTTGATACCGTTCGTAGGGTACAGATGCTGCTAGATCCATTCCAGAACCTCTGCATTTCGCAACTCCGGATCTCTGCAAAATATTTTAATAAAAAAAGGGGGGGAAGCATGTCATTTGCTTGAAGTGTCTTTATGATCTCTAAATCTTTAGGGGGGTATGTTGACTCGATAACATGATCCATCAATGGCTGCAATACTATAGCATCCAGTAGGCCCAGCCGACTTAGTCAATGGTAATAAATGCTTAAGCATGCACTGTTTGGAGCTCTCACAATTGCCATTGTTATTTATTTATTTATTTATCGTGTCAGAAGCGAATTGAGAATACAGTTATAATGCAAAAAAAAACAACCCACAAACACAGTTAAAACTTGGCATTATTCTAAATTTCCTTTGACCAGAAGCTGGCCACTTTGAGTGCCTCTGGTGTCACTATAAGAAGGTCCTTCATTGTGCATGTGGCAGGGCTCAGATAGCATTGTAGTAAGTGGCCTGTGGTTTGTTCTTCTCCATTGTTGAGAAGTAACATTTTTTTCCCTTTAAGACAGGGTGGATAATTGTGTTGAAGTACCATCCCCTCATCCATCACAATTTTCAACACAGGCGAGGGGAGTCTAGCTGTACAGCATCTGGGAGACCACAACCTTTTTATGCCTGCCCTGCAGGCAGCAGTTTAAATCAGATAAGAGCATTTCTGCTGTTTAGTATTATATTAACTGAAGCTGCAAAAAAAAAATCCAGTACTTGCTGCAAAAGATAGGCTTCATCTCTTCTTCATACCTGTAACAGAGCTAAGAAAAAGGTAACTTGGGCGATTTCCACAGCTGAAATGAAGGCAGCCCCTCAATTATGCAGAAGTGATATACTCCTTTGACTTGTTCATTCATCCAGTTAATCTCCCTTCACAGTAGCAAGCCCTCTTACGTCCAGAGGTATGTTATGCCTGCTGTGAGTCTAATTAACCTTTTAAGACAGTTACAACAAGCAAGCAATTAATCCATCAAGTGACAGACAGGTCCGAAACAAGTATTCAAAGATTGGTTTAGTTAGCCAGATTGCTGTTTTCTCTTTCCAGAATTGCTCAGGTTACAGGCTTTTTAGGGGGGACTAAATTGGGTTTACTAGAACAAGTACAGTAATGCACGCTAAGGAATGTCAGATATAAAGCATTGAAAACTTGAATGGGGCAATGCAATGCATGGAGGACAGTGGTACTCACTCCTCGGTTAGTGTGTGTTAGATAAATATCCTATTTTTGTTCTTTAAAAATGTTGCAGATTTTGCAGTGTGTGGCATTTGAGTAAAGCCAGGATTGGTAACAAGAAAAAAAGAGAACCAGGTTCTTCAGAGCTGAATAATGCAGAATGATTAATAGCAGTCTGAGGAGCATCCCAAGGAGAGCAGAAAGAATGAATTATTCAGAAATATTCCAAACCTCCAAAGGCAGAGTTACAGTAATTCAAAATGACAAGCAGAAGAACAAATATATACAAGTGAAAAAATGCCAAGAAGTTTGGAATACTGACAGGGCCTTGTCATGGTATTCAAAAGGAAACTGGTAATCTGTCAGAGTGTTTTTGTAAACCTATTGGGAACTTTAAATTGAATCCTGTTTGTGATACCCTTGGAAGATTTTTCTGGAATTTCTTTATCCCATCTTAACTCCAAAACTGCAGAACTCATTTGATAAAATGGAGAAGATAGAGGCTTAAGGTGGTTCTATACAGACATTATAATGTAGTTAAAAGCTAGCTCAAGGGAAAAGTTTCCACAAAACATACCCCCGCCCATGTGTGCTGTAGTGCAGATCACGCCTGAAACAGCATGTTAAAAAAAACACCTGAAAGTCCAGAACAAGTCAGAGACTGTGTTGCAGCCAATCAGAGTATATCCCATGCAGGGTTTGAAACTAGGGTGATCCCAAATAGAGATGGTTATGCACATCAGCGTACCTCAGTGGACTGGTTAAGTCCACCCTGCATTTTCCTGTGGCTATCTAGTTGCAGTTACTGTGGTTCTTGGGTTCAGTTTTTATCCACAATCAGCAGATACTGTGGCCACCATCCCATCTTCAAACAAGTTCCAGGGGGGTTTGTATAGGTGCTGCACAGCTAAACGATTTTTAAAAAATCCAGTTCCAAGATGGATTGGGTTCGACCAGATGATATTCCAGAGACAATTTATAACAAAAGTTATTGTAAAACATAAGATGCAGCTCACTGGGTTTCAGAGCTGCAGATTTCATTTCATATAATTTTATATATTTCATAATTTGAGAGTTTAATTTTTTTTCTTATCATACGAAGAGAGAGAATGTCTGAAACCATATCCAATAATTAATACTATGTAGAGTAGACCCACAGAACCAATGGAACTTGCATGAGTTAAGATATATTGTTGTGTGCCAGTTTCAGTTTATGGTGACCTTATGAAGAAAAAAATCTCCACATGATCCTGTTATTAACCTTTCTGCTCAGGTCAAGCAAACTCACAGTTACAGCATCTCACAGCTGCAGCCTCTCTTATTGAATCCATCCATCTAAGATGTGATCTTCCTTTTCCCTACTGTCTTCCAATTTTCCCAACATCATTGTCTTTTACAATGTGTGTAGATTTATCAGCTTCTTATTGATTTAGTGAGAGTACTCCACAGTTGGAAGTAAAAAAAAAAAAGATTTAGGTCAGATCGTCTATATATCACATTATTTGAAGAACTTCAACCACGATGATGATAATGATGATGATGATGATGATGATGATGATGATGACGATGACAATAATAATAATTTTATTCTTATATCCTTGCCCCATCCCCCCCAAAAGGACTTGGGGAGGCTCACATGGGGACCAAGTCCAGCAATACATCATAAAATACAACCACATAAATACATTTAAAACATAAAAACATAAAATCATAAAACATATAATACATTAAAACATACTCAAGCAATAACAAATAGTCAGGTGCAGTGAACATATTCCACTGGGGCAAGGCAAATGTTGTCTGTGTACAACATTTTATAAACCTCTGCTGAATGAACTGGAAGAAGTGCAGTAACTGGGTCTAGGTGGAGGTAAGGGACAGTCGTCAATTTATGCCAGTTTAATCAAACACACATTTAAATAGCCAGGTTTTCAAATGACAAAAGAAACAAGAATTGTACTTTTTTTTAATCCAAGACACTGTAGGGAGAGATGAAATTACATTGGAATGCACAAGAAATGGAAACCTTAGATGTTGGTGAACATTATTTTAATTACTTTAATTTGGAAAGTAATTAAGGAAAATGCCACCTTTCCAATGATCCAATTAACACTGGAGCAGGGAAACCCTTGTTGCTTTCTAATAGAAGTTATTTTGTTCTCACAAATTGTAGCAGGATTTTATTACAGTTGGTTTAATGTCACCTCCACACACATTGAGGTCTCAGTTGACATTTGCTCTGGATCTAGAATTGATTTTTAAAATCTTACAATAATTGTTAGGACATGCAGTTAATAAAATTAAAAACTAGGAATGTATGTTACCAAGATCAGCTAGCCACCAGAAATGACGAGTGAAAATAAGTGCCCAACACGCTCCACTACTTTGAAATCAGGATCAAGGAAACATAACGGGTGAAGGCAACAGAAAGATAGTTTTATTCAACTGGCCAGATGGATGTCAGAACAGCATAATTGCTCAAAGAATCAATATAACCCATACAGAAAAATGCAGCACTGTCTTGTCTTCATCATACAGAAGGAAATATTTTTTGGAGAAAGATTTCCATTTTGTAAAATAAATAAAATCAAGAATGTACTTAAGTGTTCTTTTTCCATTCTTGCAATAATCATAAGATTTGGGTTTGTCATACCATTGCTCTTGTTCCTCTCTCTCGAACAAAATTTCCTTTATAGGCTTAAAGTAAAGTTCAAAATGGGATACAGTGTTCCCTCACTTATCGCTGGGGTTAGGTTCCAGGACCATCCGCAATAAGTGAAAATCTGCAAAGTAGGGATACTATATTTATTTTAATATTTATACATTATTTTAGTAGTTATACACTGTTTTAAGTCTTTATCAACCAATCGTGTGTTGACAAATTGCCTCCTTCTCCACCTGTTGCCACTTGGGCTCCTTTTCTCTCCGTTTGGCTTCTCCCTCCTTCCTTCCTTAGGCTGTAATTTGTATTTTTTTAATTATTAATAATAGTTTTTAGAGTTTATTGAAAAACCGGGAAACAGCAAATCCGCGAAAAGTAAACCGCGAAGTAGTGAGGGAACACGTATCAGAAGAACAACCATCTACTTGAAGGGCTATTAGAAAACAGGACCCCAACCATGAATGTTGGCTGATATTCATTATTATAGTTACAGATTCATGACCTATAGTTAGGGGTCAGCATTTGGTCTATTTGCAGTAAAACTTCAATAAGCCTCATCTACACTGAAACTGAAGCTGTTTGGGCCTCCTTATCCTGAGCGCTAGTTCATAAAGTGAGGTTTTTTTTAAAAAAAAAAATATTTTTATTGAGTTTTGCACATGTACATGAAAGGAAAGGAAACGCCATATACATAGAGAGAAAAGGAAAGGGAAAAAAACGTGAGTTTAATAAAAAGTGGTGTTAAAAAAAAAGAGATAAATACACACAGTTGGGGGGGAGTAGGGGGGGGATAGGAAGTGGGGAGGGGGAGGTCGACTTCCACTGCACCCGACGGTAAAGCTTCTTTTCTCCTTTTGAAAACTCATCCGTCTTCTCTTCACTTGCTTCTTTGCTGTTAGTGCTTTGGTTTCCACCTCACTGGGTGGGGTGCCGAGTTCCTTGTTTATTTTCAAATCTAATAATTCCTATCTCTTTTTGGTCAGTCTTTAATCTATATCCATTTCTTTTATTTATTTGTACCCTTATTTATTCGTTTTAATTCCTTGTATATTTACCTATGAATATATAATTATGTACTTGTTTAGTTCTTATATAATCTTTTAATTATTCATTTGTTTAGAGCTCTTTTTTGTAGTCAGATTGGCCTCTAGATATTTTTCTATTCCTCGCCAGTCCGTTTCTTTCCTTGATCTGCCCTGATTCCTTGCCATTAAGTAAGTCAATCTATCCATATTTTTTATTTCCACCACTTTGATTAACCATTCCTCATTCTTAGGGATTGTTTCTTGTTGCCAATATCTAGCGTATGTTAATCTAGCCGAGGTAGTTAAGTATATCATTAATTTTTCCTCATTTGGGTTTCGGGGTTCATTGAATATTCCTAATAGGTAGAGTTCTGGAGTTTTCCTAATTTTAGTATTCATCATTTTTTGTATAATTTCATGTATTTTAGACCAATATTCTCTCGCTTTTTTGCATTCCCACCATGTATGGATGAATGTTCCTTCTTTTACTCCACATTTCCAGCACTTACCATTCCTAGTTTTGTTAATTAATCCTAGTTTTTTTGGGGTGAGGTACCATCGGTAGAACATCTTCATCCAGTTCTCTTTTAATTGATATGCGTAGGTATATTTTAGTTTCCTTCCCCAGCACGCTTCCCACTCCTCCATTTGAATGGGTCTTCCTATATATTTGGCCCATTTACTCATATTGTTTTTTACCTGTTCCATCTCTGTATTCCATTCCAGTAATATCCTATAAATTTTTGAAATTAGGCGGCCTGTTGTAAATAAAATTCTATCCCATAAATTATTTTTCCCCATAAATCCTTTCACTTTGTCTTTTTTATAATATTCCTTCAGTTGGCCATATTGTAACCATGTTATCTTTAAATTTTCTGCTTTCAATTCCTCCTGGGATTTTAATCTAAGTTCCGATCCATGTAATTTTATTAATGTTTCGTAATTAGGCCATTGTGACCAACCTAGGAGTCTTCTCTGGACTGCCTCTATGGGTGAAATCCATATCGGGGTTTTATTGTACATTCTTAATTTATATTTATCCCACGTTTTTATAAGTGTCGATCTAATAAAATGATTGCCAAAGTTTTTTTCTATTTTAATTTTGTCATACCATAAATATGAATGCCAGCCTACTCTTAAATCAAAACCCTCTACTGTCAGAATTCTTTTATTTTCCAGTTGCATCCAATCCTTTATCCAAATTAGGTTGCAGGCTTCATAATAAGCCTTCAAATCAGGCATTGCGAAGCCGCCTCTTCTTTTATCGTCAATTAAATTAATCCTTTTTATTCGGGGTTTTTTACCCTGCCAAATAAATCTACTCAAATCTTTATTCCATGTTGTAAAAATTTTCTGGCTTCTTAATATAGGCAGACATTGGAATAAAAATAACATTTTCGGTAGGATACTCATTTTTACCGCTGAGATTCTACCCATTAGGGAGATTTTTAAGTTATTCCAATTTTCTAAGTCCATTTTTATATTTTTCCAGGTTTTTTCATAATTGTTTTTTAATAATTGGGAGTTTTTTGAAGAGATGTATATTCCCAGGTATTTAATTTTGGGTGTTATTTCAATGCCTAATTTTTCTGATATCAGCTTCTGTTTTGCCTTATTAATATTTTTTGCGAGGGCCTTTGTTTTATTCATGTTAATCATTAAGCCTGCGACTTCTCCATATTCTTTGATAATCGAAATCCATTTTTCTCCCTTCTTTGCTGGGTCTCCTATAAAACAAATAATATCGTCTGCATATGCTTGTATCTTATATTGTACTCCTTGGATGGTTGTTCCTTGTAGTTCCTCATTCGATCTTATATTAATTAATAGGGTCTCTAGGGTCATTATAAAGATTAGGGGCGACAGGGGACACCCCTGCCGTGTTCCCTTTCCAATTTCCAACTCTTCTGTTACCTTCCCGTTTACCATGATTTTTGCTTTTTGTCTCTGATATATGGCCTCAATTGAGTTTTGAAGGTGATAGCCCATATCGAGTTCTTGTATTAACAATTTGAAATAGTCCCAGTTTACCCTGTCAAAAGCCTTCTCGGCGTCCACGGCCAGGAGTAATACCTCCTGTTGATTTTGAGATTCGTGATATTCTAATAAATCTACTACTAGTCTTATATTATCCTTGATGTTTCTATTTGGTAGGAAGCCGGATTGCTCTTCCTTTATCCATTTTTTAAAAAATATTTTTAATCTTTCTGCAATTATATTGGAAAAAATTTTGTAATCTACATTCAATAACGATATAGGTCTATAATTTTTTATATCTTCTGGGTCAACGTTTTCCTTATGTATTACGGTGATCAGGGCCTCCTTCCATGAGTCTGGCATCTTTCCTTTTTCTCTTATTTCATTCATTATTTTGAGCAGATATGGTGTTAACTCTCCCTCGAATACCTTATAGTAAATTGCCGTCAGGCCATCTGGGCCTGGCGATTTTGAGCTGTCTAGTTTCCTAATTGCTGCTTGAATTTCTTTTTTAGAAATTTCTTTATTGAGATCTTCTCTCTCCTTTTCCGTGATTTTTTGTAATTTTAACTTCCCTAGATAACCTGTTATCTTTTCTTTTTCTATCGGGTCTTTCCCATATAATAGTTTATAATATTGTGCAAATTGTTTTAAGATATCTTCCTCCAGATAATGGTATTTTCCCCCTGTTTTTATTCTTTTTATATATGTTGCTTCTTTCCTTTTCCTTAATTTCCTAGAAAGCCATCTACCTGGTTTGTTTGCCGATTCAAAATGGGTCTGTTTAATGTAGTTCATTTGCTTGGCTCTCTCTTCTAAATCAAAGTATTCTCTCTTTTTTTGTGTCATCTCTAATCTTAGCAACAAGTTTGAGTCCCTAGGTTTCCTTTTAAGTTCTTTTTCAATTTTTGCTATTTCTTCCATTATTATTTTAATTTGTTTTTGTTTTTCTCTTTTTTTCCAAATTCCCTGTTCTATTAGATAGCCTCTCATAGTAGCCTTGCTGGCATCCCATACAATGTGGAGGGGTGTTTCTTGGTTATCATTTATTTTAAAAAAATTCTTCCAGAAGAGCCCTATTTTTTTCTATATCTTCTTTCCTTTTCAGAAGATTACTGTCCAATTTCCATCTCCAGTGTTTTTCCTTCTTATTTAATGTTACCTCTATGGGGTTATGATCTGTATCTGTCCTTGGTAGTATCTTAATATTTTGAACTAAGGGGGAAAGGGATTTGGAGGTCCATACCATATCTATGCGGGACCAGCTTTTGTTTTTTGCTGAGTAAAAGGTGTAATCTTTTTCCTCACCATGGTGTGTCCTCCACACATCATCTAAATCGTACTCTTCTTTAAAATTCCTGAAGTCCTTTGATAAGAGTCCTTTAAATTTCTTGTCCCTGCTGTTTCTCCCCGGATTTCTATCAATTTCACAGTTCATCACCCCATTGAAATCTCCCATTAAAATTATCTTGTCAAATTCCTTATCTTGTATTAATTCCTTCAGTTTTTTCACAAATTTGGATTTAGGCTCATTTGGAGCGTAGATATTTATCACTAATATTCTTAAATTTTCAGTATTAATAATAATTCCCAGTATTCTACCCTCCGTATCTTTAAAAGATTGTTGAGCTTCTAATTTGGGGCTAACATAAGTTACTACTCCTCTTTTTTTTTGTATGTCTGAAGAATAAAATTCCTTACCTAATTTTGGTTGCGATAAAAGTTCTGCTTGGTCCCGCCTTATATGTGTCTCCTGGAAAGATATTATGTCATAATCTGATTTTTTAAGGGGGTTATAAATTTTATTTCTTTTTTGGGGGGAGTTTAGTCCATTCACATTACAACAATAAATCTTCAGGTGTCTTCTCATAGTATTTCTTCTCTTTTTTCACCTTCCATTGTCTCTTCTTCCTTTTCAGAGAGTGTTATATGGTTATCCTCCTCCTCTAAATCCTCTTCTTCTGTCCTGTCTTCCTCCTCCTCCTCCTCCTGAGTAGTTTGGTCTTTCTTTACATTAGTACGGTGTTCTGGGAAGTATTGGTCGTCTGTCTTCTTTTTGAATATCTCTGTACACGGTCTAAAGTTTTTTGAGTATTTCCTTGAGTTAGGAAAGTCAGGATAGAAGATGTTGCTTTGCTGCATGGGCATAACTTAGTAGCCAAAGTACAATGTTAGTGAAAAAAATAGGTTTTTATCTATAAATATAAATTATTGTATATTTTGCCCTATTTTTGATGATGCTTAAATGGTTTCATTGGCCATACCATTATTGAGAAGGCCGCTTTTTTCCTCCAAACTGTGCCCATTTTGTACCACTAAATGGCTAAGAGTTTTTTGAAGCCTTTGAAACTAGAGTTTTAATTAAAGTCTCTTTGGGACCAAATTTTATATGGAGAACTAACATGATAACTTACTGTTTTTGGCACAATAGCCAAAAGAACAGAAGATAAAATGAGATAAATCAAGTGTAAAGAGTGCACTTAGTGAAACAATGAGCATTAAGCTTCAACAAGCATTGGAACAATGACACAACACTGTGCATCTTGTGAATATATTCCATCAGGGAAGAAAACAATGCCAGATGCCCTGGTAACTACTAATTGCCCATCAGGAATTTGCAGAATTGTTGACAAACCTGCATTTTATATGAGCCATAAATGAAAACATGTCTAGAATGTGAAATATTACAGTAATGCTGTAAAAGATGGAAGTGGAGCAAAAAGCCTAGTTTTTGGTAATTACTTGTGACTGTATCATTCATACAAAACCCCGTTACAAGAGGTTGTGAGGATGCCTGCCATAGATGTGGGCGAAACGTCAGGAGAAAATACTTCTAGAACATGGCCATACAGCCCGGAAAACATACAACAACCCTGTGATCCCGGCCATGAAAGCCTTAGACAACACAGAGTTAACATTGTTTAGAAATCCATTTAAAATATAAAAATAATAAGAAAGCACACATTTAAAACCCCATTGCAGTTACTAAAACCTATAAAATATAAAAATCACACAGAACAAACAAAGGAGAAAATTACTGTGAGGTGATACTGTCATAAGTTGGAAAAATCTTCCTGTACTTCATAGGATGACACGTTTTACCTAAAGCAATGTGGGAAGAAGGCACAATGGTATCTGTTTCGGTCTTTGAGAAAGTGGTGATAGAAAAGGAGAAGATGTGGCAAGATGTGCTCAGTGAGGGGCGTAGTCACCAAATCCTTGCCACTTGCCCTCTTTCCAATCCAGTGGTTCTCAACTTGTGGGTCCCCAGATGTTTTGCCCTTCAACTCCCAGAAATCCTAACAGCTGGTAAACTGGCTGGGATTTCTGGGAGTTGTATGTAGGCCAAAACACCCGGGGACCCACAGGTTGAGAACCATTGCTCTAAGCAAATGCATGCCGCTAATCAAGGAATGTGGAAGGAACAGCTTGGTAGGACAAGGGAAACAGCAATAGAAGCAAAGTTGAAGAGAGTTTTGGGTTGTGTTGCAGAACCCCATACTGTGCTAGGGTGAATGACTCCAACCCTGCTCAAGAAAGTGATAAGTGCGTCACTCCATTATCTCGAAACTGGTGTTGCTCTTTTTAAATAATGTAAGAATTCTGAGCACAGAGAACAGCCGTTGCCTTCTGCTGACATTATTTATTAAAACTTCCTGGAACACAGAGCAACACAGACTTTAAAGGAAATAAAAAGGAACTGAATAGACCCAAGATGATCTGTGAAGGTGAAAGAGAATCCAAATCCTTCTATTAGCCTCTCCCCAGCAAACCAAAAGCATCTGTCTTCTGCTCTATCCTCAAGACCTGGTAGCAGCATTGAGGTCTTACAACCTCCTTTCTTAAAAAAGCAAGAATAAAGGGAGTATGCTTTATTCATTCCTGGTGACAGGGGGAAAGTATCTTTGGGGCATACAAACAACTCATTAATTTACTGCTTCATTCATGATCTAATAGTGTGTAGATGCTCATATTCAATTAATTCCTGTAAATTTAGTTGGGTCTGCATTGTCGTTGTTGACCATCCAGTATTTGCAAGGTGACTGCAAGGTTTGATTTCCCCTTCCCAGGTCAGAATAGAGAGTGGGGAATACATATTCCTTGTGGCTAAAGTGTTTCCTCTCTGAGATGCGTGCCTCATCTCCACTGACCAGTCACAAAACAAAGCATATTAAATGCAAGACACGTAGTTAAGAAAACTCACTAGCAGTGATGAATAGATAGTTTGACCACTTGGAAGAAAACATCTTCAAAAACTGATGTGTATTGTCTAGTATTCAAAGATGTAGCCTTAATAGTCTGTTCCAGCATAAAAAGATATCAAGGAATTCTGTCACAATTTTGAGCCTAGCTGAGAAATTTCTAACGTAAGATGTAGTGGACTCCAGCTCACTTCTTTGGATGCGATCTGTGAAAGCTTATACCAGAATATTATTTTTCTCAGGTTCACACGTGCCACAGGAATTTTGTTTGTATCTTATATATTGTTTAGTTTGACCAGCAGGTGATATAACCAGAGATTTAAAGGAAGAGTTGGAGATTTCAAGGGACTCTCCCTCAGAGCTGGTCCTGGACGCTCTGGCATGGAAAGAAGCCATTCTGCTTTCGCTTGTCTGGCCTGAGGAGAGACAACCTCCAGCATTGTGGAATCAGGTCCCCAAGCTCCAACTGAACAGCCATGTCCCTCAGGCTATAAGAACCAATGGCTGCTGATTGAGGCCAACCCTGCTTAAGGAGAGGAGCTTTTCCAGCATGGAAACAACACAAATAGCAAGCTGTGGTCCTACATTGCTTCAGGGTAAGGTAAATATGGGCTACAAATCCCCTATACTGAATACCAATGTGGCACCATATATATGGATCAATTGTCAATTGACATGGCTGACAACTCATAATGAACTAGCGTATATACCTGGTATTGCTTGGGGATAGGAGGGACCTCTTCCCCCCTGCTTTCATCCTTTCTTTTTTCTTTCTTTTCTCTCCTACCTTTCTCCCTTTCTTTGCTCTTCTTTCCTTCACTCCTTTTTCTTTCTCCCCCCCTTTCCTTCACCTTTCCTTTCTTTCCCTCCCGCCTTCCTTCCTTCCTTCCTTCCTTCCTTCCTTCCTTCCTTCCTTCCTTCCTTCCTTCCTTCCCCCTTTTCCCCTCTCCAGCTCTGAGAGGGCCTACCTCACAATTTCACCATGACAACATGACTCTGTATGTGGCACTTCTTTCCTTCCTCCCTTCCACTCATACATATCACTTTTATTTCCCAGTGACATCACAAAGGGTCACTTTACCTAGAACAATCTTTGCAATACAGACAGACAGAAAAACAAATATAAATACTTTGACTTGGACAGAGGGAGAGAATACGCAAATATATGATATAGAGACAATGGCATTTGCATGTGACTCAATGTGTTTTAATACAACATTGTTTATTCACTGGCTGGATATGGCCATTACACATTGTCCAAAATATAAAATGAGTCTCGTGCTTTTTTCTGCAGTGTCACTGATAAGATGCCAGACACTATAAGTAGTATTATACCTATAACTTTTAAACTTTAGGAACAAGCATAGCAACATTGCTCGAAAAGCTAGTTTTTGTTCTGCCTCGAAACAAATAATCATCCTTTCTAGTGGGGAAGCTCAGTTCAAGGATCTCTGTGGAGCAGCCTAAATCAAAGCAGCTTTTCAATCCTCCTCCAACAAGAGTTATATATGACATTATCCCTGTTGAATGGGTTACTTTGTTAATCTTGGGGTGTGGTGGGGGACTAGACTCCAGCTATGCCATTTCATGTGCTATTAAGTAACAGAACTATCACTTGGAGATGAAACAAGTCTGTTCCACTCCCAGTCAATGACATGCATCTTGTAAAATTGTCATGTAAATCTGTCTTTGACCAAGACAATATACAGAATTTAATTGAACATTTTGCAGCACAAACCATCACAACATATGAGACCCTCTTGTATGAGTTGGTATTTCATAATGTGAGCAGTTATGCTTCAAGTCCTGGGTTTATTTCTTATCTTTTCCACAAAGTCTCTGTCATTCCAGGAGGTCAATGTTCTTATATGAGTTGAAAAAACAACTCACAGATATTAAATGTTTTGAACGCTTTCAAAAAACAATATATTATGTGAAGTGTTATTCCAAGTGATGTTATATGAAACAAACATGCATCAGTGGCAACCAATATTGTTTGCAGTCAGATAAAAACAGGGAGAGAACAAGAGGAAACCATTATTCACTAAATATAATTTTATCCCCTCAATAAAACATAAAAGCCACAAATTAGATACCACGAGTGGTTTTGAGTCCTGGTTTCATAAGATGAGCACCTGCTCTTCAAGTTAATAATAATACAATTTTGGGGAGTATCCAACTTCTCACTTCCTTTAGAGCTTCCATCAAGCCTGCTTTCGTTCACCTTTCCCTCACAGAACTATTTGCATCACCAGATGTATCCTGGGTGTGGACCTATCTGGAGACTTGCCAGCCTGGGAAATAACCTCTGACACATAGTACTGTTAGACGCTCATTGTTTGATGGTTGTTTTGCTAACTCTGTTGCAAACTTTCTCTCTCTCCCTTTTCTTCTCCCAGTGTTCTACCTGACATCAATTTCATCAGATGCCTGATATTTTATCCTTACATGGCCTCTGTGTATGTGTGTCTATGCACACTCACACGTACACATACATACATGGGAGCAGTGCTGGTTGTAAATAGTAAGTCAGAGGAAACCAGAATAATAAAGAAACATGCATGGACTATTTCTAATTTACATCAACTCTACTAAGGGGTTTTCTTGACTTGAGGGGTGTTGCTGAAAGAGTGTGACTTCTGCAAAGTCACCCAGTGGACTTCTGTGGCCAAGCAGGATTCCAAATCTGGTCTCCAGAGTTGCAATCCAACACTCAAACTACTATACCATGTTGTCTCTCTTTATTAAACATAAATGGAATTAAATTGTTTGTACATGTTCACAATACTCAACACAATACAGGAAGGCTGGTTACCTCTTACAGGAGCACAAGGCCAGTCTGAGATAATGAAGTTTTCATATCTCTGTAAAGAAGTGTTGCTCTACAGGGAGAATAAATCTCAGAGATAAATAACTGTGCATATCTTGAAAAAGTTAAGTTTCCACCAGTGGCTATTTTTTGAAGCAGTCATGTTTACTGGCTTCTCCTGGAGCAAAGACTGAGGGATTGGGAGAGAGGGGGGATTTTTATAGCACAGTGACAAATAATGGCCACAGTCTTAAATAAATTGTAACTGCATCATCCTGTGTCATTGTTTTTGTTGTTCTGCCTCATTCTGAAAACCAGAAACAAGTGAAGGGAAGAGGAAGTATGTAGTTAAAAAAAGAAATTCTGTAGCTAGCTTCTGTTGATTTCCATTTTAAAATATACTTAGCCGAAATGAAAATGAACAAAATATATTTTTGTTTGCTGATATCCTTTTACAACCTATGTTGCAATGAGTTTCAGAGATCATCCTTCTAAATACACAATATTTTATAGCTATGTACACAGCATTTTATGGATAAAAGGAGAAGTAAATTTATATTATGTATATGTGGGTCCGGTACTGCATCCATGACATATTGCTTAATATAATATATTTAAAAGGAGACACATATACACATAATTAAATAACACAAAATAAATTGAGAGAAGGTGAAAAAATATGAAGTACCATGGTTGCCTTTACAGTTTATTTAAATACTGATTGTTAATATTGTATGTGATTTACTTTATGAAAATGTTCCTTTGTGGTTTCTATGTATTTATGAATAAAATGAAGAGCTCATGTTAAAGGTTGTCATCAAATATGCTTTCAAAACTGCCTTAGCTATATTTATATGTTATGCTAGTAATAGGAAAACTCAAATCTACTTTCAGGATAGCAATCCAGTTCTAAGTTGTGATTATTTCCCCTTCTTGGCTCATTATCATAAAAGGATAAAGGCAAAAATGAATGAGGAGCAAAAGGTTTGAAATTAATTCATAAAAACTTAAATTTAAATAATAATTTTAAATGAATTAATGTTGCTCATTAAGAAAGATGTGATGACTCATGGGCCATGTAGTCCCGTTCCTAGTACTATTGTGGCAGATGAAGAGGAAAACTTGGGTTTCCCACCGTTTCAGCCAGAATTGGAGCCCTTGCACCTGCAAGATGTTTGCCCACAAGAAGTCAGCCAAACAAGCCTTGAGCAGAAATCTCCCCCATTTTCTCGCCGGGATTATTATAATCAAGATAGGGGCGCTCGAGAGGCGACTCGCCGGAGCGCCAGGATAGCTGCCAGACAATTAGCTGATTAAGTCTGTTTCCCTTGGGAAACTTTAAGGAGTCATGCATCTGGACACAGTATAGGTTTCGTTTCTTGTTCCCCAGAGAAAGTGTTCCTTGGCGGGAAACAAGATCCTATATAGGTGTTTGCCCGCAAAGGAATCCTTGCGGAGTCAATTCGTCGGCTTGAGGAGTGAAATCGTGTGTAGACTTCGTACTCCAGTTCCCAGATCCCGGATCAAGTTTCCAGCCCAGCCTTGTACCATGGACTTCTATGGACTCAGTTTTTGATTCATGTTTGCCTTGTTTCAAGTTTGATCTTGCCAAGTTTCAAGTCTTGCCTTGCCTTGCGTTTTAAACCACGGACCTTGCTTCTCTGATTCAAGCCTTGTTTTCCAGTTCCCTTCGGATTTACCTTAAGCCTCAAAGACTATGGACAGTTCCCCACACTATTGCTTGCCAAATAGTGTGTGTTTCGGTGAAGTGGATTATAACTTTGGACTTTAATATCTCATATTGGACATTGTTTTCCTGGACTATATTTGACCTTTCCTGAAAGGTCTACTTCTGAACTATATTCTTCACTTGTTTTTATTGACTTTATATATTCCTTTAATAAAGATATTAGATAGATTCTGGCCTCTGTGCATGGTTATTGGTGCTCTGCAGCCTGGGTCCTGACAAAAGATTATTGAATTTACTTTGGGTGGATGTATTTGTGAGGAAAGTCTTTTGCCAAAACTTTCCATTTACCTACCTCATTGATGCTCCTACAATGTGTGATCCAAATCTAGCTTTTCAGGAAAGTACTGAATATTATGTATTGGTGTATTTATTTAAGTATTTCTTCATTGTTTTTCAACAAAATAAATAAAGGAAGATGAAAGCATTATTTAAAAGCAGTGTAAAACAGTTTTGAAAAATTATAGCTCACTCCACAGCGAAAACAGCCCTAAAAGCCAAATTTGGTTTCAAGGATTAAACCCTGGTTTTAACAACCAAATTTAAACTAAATTGTGTATCCTTGACTAACCACTAGACACTCAGCAGAAATCTCAGTTTAGGTGTTGGCTTGTAAGACACACAGGTGTCCTTTAAATAGATACTACTTGGAGATTCTAGGAGCTGTGATGCCAAAAAAATATCTTTCCAAACTCCAGTTTTAAGTACTGCAATCTCATTACAGGTTGGCTGGACTATTTTTATTGAAAGGCAGGATATAACTACTATAACAAAGAAAGAACTGTTATATTGTATTATTGTAGTTTTTATTTACTTTTAAACCTGCAACCCTACAACCTATAAGATTCAACTAATGTAAAAAATCTCATTAAGAAATTATGGCTGCCCTATATCTAAGGTCAAGGCTGAGTAAGAGCTTACTGCCCCTTTTATGACTTTTTTTGGTGTGATAGTTTTATAACTGAAATGTTACACATTTGAAAATGGTTTACATATTAAAACCAGGTATGCATTTCCAGTTATCACCAGTTATAAAATGACAACAGCAGAAAAGGGAATATACATAGCTGAGAACCATGTCTCCCCAGGACAGCCTACACACACATTTGTTACCATAGGGAGCGCCCCACACTGTGTTCCACTGCTGCTGAAATGCTCCAAACTTTATCAAGACAGGAAAACTGATGCTGCAGCTAGACCATCACCTATGCTGACAGTCCCTATCAAACAATACTGTGTGCATCCTGTTGCCAATGAACTCCCCATACTTCTCCCATCCCTACCCATTAATGAGTAAAATCTGTCAATAGCCCCCAAATACACAATGTTCACATCACCTGCCTTGGTGTGATAAACCCCTTCTGCTTTGTGCCAGCAAGTCAGCACTAAAATAGCATCAGGAAGTGAGATTCAACGCCTCTACCCTAGCAATTCCCAAGGCAGCTATTTTCCTTTTATTTTATTATGCCTTTTTTGGGTTTTAATACTAAAATTGAACAATTATGCCAAAAATTATAAAAATAAATTTAAGGAACAGCACTAGTACAGGAAGACTGAATTATATGGGGGTGAAGAAGTACAATTGCAGGATTGGCAAATTGGCGCAATTGCACTACTGAAGAAAGGTGTGAGATCAAAACGTACAACACAGTATGTATCTGTTAAGAACAGTAACACGATCATAATGGAATAGTTAGTTTGTGTGATAAAATCCTCCGTGTAAAAGAGGACAGTCTTATGAAACAAAAACATTGAAGCACAGTGAGACTATTTAGACTGTTTTTTTCATTCTCTGAAATAAAATGAAATAAAAACTTTTGCTTTATTTATATTTATTTATTTATTTATTTGGGCCCCTGGTGGTGGCGCAGTGTGTTAAAGCGCTGAGCTGCTGAACTTGTGGACCCAAAGGTCCCAGGTTCAAATCCTGGGAGTGGAATGAGTGCCCGCTGTTAGCCTCAGCTCCTGCCAACCTAGCAGTTCAAAAGCATGCAAATGTGAGTAGATCAATAGGTACCGCTCCGGAAGGAAGGTAACAGCGCTCCATGCAGTCATGCCGGCCACATGACCTTGGAGGTGTCTACGGACAACGCCGGCTCTTCGGCTTAGAAATGGAGATGAGCACCTACCCCCAGAGTCAGTCACGACTGAACTTAACGTCAGGGGAAAACCTTTACCTTTACCTATTTATTTATTTAGGAAATTTCTATCCCGCCTTTCTCCACTTGCAGACTCAAGGTGGCTTACAGCATAAAAACATACAAATTCCAAAAGTTAAATATATGTACAACAATAAAATCATGGTAAAACAACAGCCAGAAGATCAATAAAATAAATAAAAACGGTGACCTCCTTTCTCAAATCTGTGGGGATTTCTTTCCTGTTGATCTAATATAACTACATTTTATACATGGATACATTTTTATTTATTTTTGTTGTGTAAAAGAAACACAAAAAGAGAAGAAAAGGGAAAAAACAGAAAAGAAAAACATACATAACAAGAAAAAAATTAACCAGACATTATACAGCCATCTAATGCAAATCATACACAAAATATTAATGACTATACACTCATCACATCTTATCAAACCCCTACCCCTTTTACCCCACACCTGTGAACCCATCACCCAAGACATCCAACACCACTCAATGTAGATCTCATATCTAAGAAGCATCTATCCTTTTTTCTTATCTTAATAAATTCTCTTTGTGGCTATTTTTAAATCAACCTTTGTCTTCCTTTTCAGATAGCCAAATGCCAGCCTCCATTTATTGACACATTCTTCATTATTTCCTCCTCTAATACCATTTGTAAGCTTGGCCATTTGAATATACTCTAGTACTTTCTCTCTTTAGTCTTTAATAGTTAACTCTGTTACCCCCTTCCAAGATTTTGCTATTGTTCGTCTTGTCACAACAGAGCTGTATTGGCAAATTTTTCGTCTCTTACACTGATATTCTTTCTGAATAATCCTAAAAGGCACATTTATGGGTTTTTCTTAACCTTTTTGGTGATCATATTATTTGTTTCTATAACCACCTTTTCCCAAACAATTTGTACTATATTGCAGGACCACCAAACATGAAAAAAGAACCTTTCTGCGTCCTGCACCTCCAGCATTTATTTATTATTATTTATTTATTTCCAATATTTCTACCCCGCCCTTCTCCCCGAGGGGACTCAGGGCGGCTTACACAACTGGTAGGATCACTACCAGTACATCATAATACAATAAAATAAGAATAAAACAGTTAAAATAATTAAATAACATAGTAAAATACAATATATAAAAATTTAAGACAATGCAACACCAAATATATATACAAATCATCCATCAGACCTTGTGCAAAAGCCTGAATCCAATCCATGTCAATTCTGAGTTCATTCATTAAACGCTTGCGCGCATAGCCAGGTCTTCAGCTTCTTCCTGAACCCCAGAAGGGATGGAGCCTGCCGGATGTCACTGGGGAGGGAGTTCCACAGCCGAGGAGCCACCACCGAGAAGGCCCTGTCTCTCGTCCCCACCAGCCGTGCTTGTGAGGCCGGTGGGATCGAGAGCGGGGCCTCCCCGGATGATCTTAAGGTTCTCGTGGGCTCATAGGAGGAGATGCGTTCGGACAGGTAAATTGGACCAGAACCGTTTAGGGCTTTGTAGGTCAAAACCAGCACTTTGAATTGGGCTCGGTAGCATATTGGCAGCCAGTGGAGCTGGCTTAGCAGGGGGGTAGTACGCTCCCTGTAAGCCGCCCCAGTTATTAATCTGGCTGCTGCCCGTTATACTAGCTGGAGCTTCCGGGCCATCTTCAAAGGCAGCCCCACGTAGAGCGCGTTGCAGTAATCCAAACGAGCTGTAACCAGAGCGTGGACCACCGTGGCCAAGTCAGACCTCCCAAGGAACGGGCGCAGCTGGCGCACAAGGCGGAGTTGTGCGAAGGCTCTCCCGGCCACCGCTGAAACCTGAGGCTCCAGGCTCAGCAATGAGTCCAAGAGAACCCCCAGACTGCGAACCTGTGTCTTCAGGGGGAGTGCGACCCCATCCAACACAGGCTGTAACCCTATTCCCTGTTCGGCCCTTCGACTGACCAGGAGGACCTCCGTCTTGTCTGGATTCAGTTTCAATTTGTTAGCCCTCATCCAGTCCGACACAGCGGCCATACACCGGTTCAGGACCTGGACCGCCTCCTTAGTGACAGGTGGGAAGGAGTGACAGAGCTGGACATCATCTGTGTACAGATGACACCGCACCCCGAAACTCCGGATGATCTCTCCCAACGGCTTCATGTAGATGTAGCATTCTCCTCGACAAGTTTTATCCATTTTGGCCATTAGCTCTGGGGTTATAGAACTTCTGTAAAACATTTTATACATGTTTTCTCTAATTGAACAAACTATCAAAAATTTAAACCCCCTTTTCCAGAGATGTTCCCAATCCTCCAAATCAATATTTCTTCCTAAATCTTTAACCCACAAAATCCTCCCAGTTATTATTCAATTCTCCTCTAAGTTATATTCTAAATATATTTGCATAGCCTGGAGATTAGGTTTTCGTTACCCTTTTCGAAAATGTTCTCTAATTCCAATTTTCTATTTGAAAACCCTACCCTCACATCTTTTCTAAATCTATCATGTAATCCCTAACTCCTCTCTTTTTAGGTTTCCATTGTTCTTTTTCTTTGGTAAGATACTCCTTATAGGTACTTGATCCTACGTGAGTATTTGATCTCAATACTGCTTCCAATGGGTGCAGCCATAACTGAGTTTTTGGTTCAATTCCCTTCTTATACCTTTTCCATATTGCTAAAAGATTAGCTCTTATGATATATCTATTAAATTCCTTACCGCCTTGTCCGTTTCATACCACAAATAGACATGCCAGCCAAATCTTATTATGGCCCTCTAAACAAAGTAACTTGCTTCTCCCCAGTTTGAACCATTCCTTAAGCCAACTGAAATTGCTGCTTCATAATAATATCTAAGATCTGGAAGCGCTAGGCCTCCTTCTGTCTATAAGATTCCTATAAGCCATTCTAGCTTTTTTGCCTTTCCAAATGAATGTAACCAGATCTTTCTTCCAAAGTTCAAAAATCTTTACTCCTTTGATAATTAGTAAGTTTTGAAACAGGAACAACATTTTAGGTAGAACCATCATTTTTATCACTGCCACCCTCCCCATCCAAGTTAGTTGAACTCTTTGCCATCTTTCAAGATCTCTTTCAACCTCCTTCCAAGTTTTGTCATAATTATTTTGATACAAATTACAATTTTTGTTGGTTAACCATAATCCAAAATATTTTTCTTTTGTCACTACCTTGCAAGTGGCTAATTTCTCCAAGTTATCAATTCTGCTCTTGGACATATTTTTTAGTTAGGAACATGAATTTCTTTTTGTTAATTTTAAAACTGGACACCTTAACATATCCATTAATAATCTCCATTACAATGGTTGTACTTCTTATTGGGTCCCTTAAAAAGCATACCAGATCATCTGCATAAGTCTTCCCTTTACATTCACGTTCCTTTATTTTAACTCCTTTGATGTCACTATCTTCCCTTATTCTAATGTTCAGTATTTCTAATATCCATATAAACAGTAAGGACAACAAAGGACATCCTTGCCTTGTCCCTTTTTGAATCTCTATAAAATTTGACAATTTATGTTCAGTTTGGCCCTTTGTTTTGAATAGATAGCTCCAACAGCCTTCCTGAAGTGTTGGTCCACCCCATAATGAGCCAATACTTTAGTCATATATTCCCAACAAACATTATGAAATGCTTTCTCTACATCTAGAAACATTGACGCAATCTCTGTTTGGGTCTTGTTCAGTGGACTCTATTATATCTAAGACCGTTTTTACATTTTGACTTCAATGTCTACCTGGGAGGAAGCCTGCTTGGTCCCCATTTAGAGTTTTTACAAAAATTTGTTTCAGCCTGTTTGCTAATATTTCAGCAAATAACTTGTAATCACAATTAACTAATGGGATTTGTCTAAAGTTCTTCATCTGTTCCATATCTCTGTCTTGATTAGTTATGAGAACTATTGTGGCTTCCTCCCAGGAAGCTGCCATCTCATCGTTTTGGAGAACTTGGTTCATTGTTGAAAGCAGTAATGGGCCTAATATGGGCCGAATTCATCTTTAGAGCAGTATAAAGATCTAATATAGCTATTGATTCAGTGCTAGGTTTTTATTTCATTTAATTAAGTTGTATTCAATACTGGCCATGAGGTAGCAGACAGCGTTTACAGCGTTTACTCCCCACAAAGGAGTTGAAATTAGCTCTAAAATTAAAGCAGACCACGGGGAGAGATATTTGCTAATTAAATAGTTTATATTAACTTTCTTAGATATTATATCACATCCCTCCAAATACTTAATAAAATTAAAACAATAAAAATAGAATAAAAGTTATAATATTTCATTTAATATTGAACAAATTACATTAAAACAATGACTGTGTGTACTGAGTTTAAAAGCCTTTTATTCTACAAGGAAACTTAATATTTTCAATGGCACTTTTATTGTTTTAAAAATAAAACTAATGAAAGAGCATACATCTATGTATAGGCATAGTAATTTCACTCCAGTCCTGGAATATTTCACTACTAGATTAAGATTAAATGTTAAGAACTCGCTTTTTAGTCCATGCTCTGGTTACATCCTGAATAGACTACTGCAACATGCTCTACGTGGGTTGCCTTTGAAGGCTGTTCGGAAACTTCCAATGGTCCAACAGGCAGCAGCCAGAGTGGAGCGGCGTACAGGAAACATACAACCCCCCTGTTGCGTCAGCTCTACTAGCTGCCAGTCTGCTACCAAGCACAATTCAAAGTGCCGGCTTTAGCCTATAAAGCCTTAAACAGTTCTGTCCCAGCTTACCTGTCCGAATGTATCTCCCTTTATGAACCATCTCGGAGTTTAGGATCATCTGGAGAGGCCCTGCTCTTAGTGCCGCCTTCTTGTGTGATGACTCATGGGCCATGTAGTCCCGTTCCTAGTGCTGTTGTGACAGATGAAGAGGAAAACTTGGGTTTTCCACCATTTCAGCCAGAAAGGGAACTTTCCCAGCCTGAATTAGAGCCCTTGCACCTGCAGGAGGTTTGTATTCCAGAAATCTGCCAAACAAGCCCTGAGTCAAAATCTCCCCCATTTTCTCACCGTAATTATTATCTACAACAAAAAGGAGTTCAGCAGGCTAATCGCCGAAGCCTGAGAATCGCAGCAAAGCATTCTGATGATTAAGCCTGCTCCCATGAGAAATTTTAGGGAGTCATACATCTGGACACAGAGATTGACTTTCGTTTCTGGTTTCCCCAGAGAAGTGTTCTCTGGTGGGAAACGAGGCCCTATTTAGGTTCCTTGCCCCTTTTGGAATCTTGCGGAGTCAATTCGTCAGCTACTGGAGTAGCGTGTGTGGACAGCTACTCCGTTTCCAAGCCTCGTTCCTGTTTCCAAGCCTTGTTCCTGTTTCCAAGCCTTCGTTCCCAGCCTTGTTTACTTCCATGGATCTTGCCTTGCTTCCCGGACCTTGCCAAGTAAATTCCACGGATCTTGGTTTTGCTCCTCGTTTCTTGTTGCCTTGTTCAAGCCTTGTGTTCCAAGTATCAAGTTATTACCTAGCCTTGCTCAAGTTTCATGGACTAAAGGACCTTGTCATCTCCCCTCACTTCGCTTGGCGAAGTGAGTGTTTCGGTTATTGGATTACAACTTTGGACCTTAATATTTCATATTGGACATTGTTTCTTTGGACTAATTTTGACCTTCCCTGAAAGGTCTACTCCTGAACTATTTCCTACACTTGCTTTTATTAACCTTATATATTTCCATAATAAAGATATTAGTTAGATTCTGGCCTCTGTGTATGGTTATTGGTGCTCTGCAGCCTGGGTCGTGACAGTTTGACTCCGCCACCCTAAGCACCAATTAACCTAGGCCAGAATGTCTACCGGAGCCGGACCGGGGGCCCAACCACTCAGCTACACCATCGACAAGGATGAAGTGGACCGCATCCGTGATAAGCTCAATGCGCAGGAGGGAGAAATAAGGGGATTGAAGGAACGCGGAATCCGTCTCCCGGCCCTGGCGTTGCCAACCAAGTTTACTGGAGAAGCTTCTAAGGTTCATGTTTTCCGTCGCCAATGCCAGGCTTATCTAGAGGCCCGTAATGCCGAGTTTCCCCAAGAAGACATCAAGGTGGCGTGGATCTACAGTCTCCTAGACGGGCCAGCGGCCAACTGGGCGACGGCACTGTTCGACCAAGACTCCCCACATCTAAGATCAGCGCAACAATTCTTAGATCACATTAAGGCGACTTGGGGGATTGAGGACAATTTGGAGGCAGCCGGCCACAAACTCCGGCGCCTCTCCCAAGGGGACAGACCCATGTCCCAGTACATAGCCGAGTTCCGAGTGCTGGCCCATAACACCGGATGGAACGATATAGCCCTCAGAGGACAATTTCGGGAGGGTCTCAATATCGAGATGCTGGAGGAAATCTCCAAGGTGGATCCTCCACACTCTCTTGAAGCACTCATTGATCAATGTTTACGAGCTGAAGTCATGATTGCCAACAGAAGACAATGGATCCGAGGCCAGAGCGGTAGGACCGGAGCGAGACCTCCCGCTCCCACCGGCGTCCAGCCGCGTCCTGTGTGGAGACCCCCGCCACCAGCCCCATACCCCCGAGGAAGCGAGGAGGTGCCAATGCAGTTGGGCAACGTGCGTCCCAGACTAGATGCCGCCGAGAAGGCCCGCCGCCAACGCCTAAATCTCTGTTGGTACTGCGGAAACGGGGGCCACTTTGCCAGAGAGTGTCCAGCCAAAGGGAAGCCCGCCGCTCGTCTGGCGGCGGCGTCCTCCACGGAGACGAAGACATCTGAGGCGGCTGGCGCGCAGCCGGCGGGGGAAGCCAACGACCGGGCGTAGAGAGGCTCGCCAACCCGGTCAAAAACCCCACTCAAGAGCCGCCAACCGGGGTCCTATTTCTTCTAGTGGTCACCTTGTGGTCAGTGAAAAAAGGACCCGTCATGGTCCATGCCATGATAGACTCAGGAGCCACAAACAACTTCATTGATAGGGAGTATGCCGACTCTCTGGGATTACAATATCACGACTTCAAGAACGCCCGTGTGGTGCAAGCCATCGATGGCCGCCCCCTCAAGACAGGTCCAGTAAGCCAGTGGTCGGAGCCCACCAGAATGTGGATAAGGGAACACATGGAAGAGATTTCCTTCTTTGTTACTGAGGTTCCCCACTTCCCTGTGATTTTGGGAATTCCATGGCTGACACTCCACGACCCAAACATCTCCTGGTCCAACAGAGAACTGCAGTTTGCTTCAAAATATTGCCAAAACCATTGCCTTGTAGCCAAGGTCTGCCACGCCACAGACGCTGAACCCATCATCACCTTGCCCAAGAAGTACTCAGAATATTGGGATGTATTCAATGAAAAAGAAGCCGAGAGACTACCCCCACATAGACCTTATGACTGTGCCATTGACTTGGTGGAGGGGGCCCCGATCCCGCGAGGACACCTCTACTCCCTGACTGAACCAGAGCAAGAAGCTCTCAGGGAGTTCTTAGAGACAAACCTCCGCAAGGGGTTTATCAGACCCTCTCAATCCCCAGCCGCTTCCCCGGTAATGTTTGTGAAAAAGAAGTCAGGGGCCCTACGCTTGGTGGTGGACTATAGAGCATTGAACAATATCACTAAGCGAAACCGGTATCCCCTGCCTTTGATCTCGGACCTCTTAGACCGGCTTCGAGGGGCTAAGGTTTACACCAAACTGGATCTACGAGGAGCTTATAATCTAGTTCGCATCAGGGAAGGGGACGAGTGGAAGACTGCCTTCCAGACTAAATTCGGTTTATTTGAAACCCTGGTCATGAATTTCGGTTTATGTGGAGCTCCCGCAACGTTCCAGCATTTTGTCAACGATATCTTTCAGGATTATCTAGACCGGTTCTTGATTATCTACCTGGACGATTTTTTGGTGTTTTCTAGATCACAATCAGAACATGAGAACCACGTCAGAATGGTGTTACAACCATTGCGGGACCATGGACTTTATGCCAAGCTGGAAAAATGCGCTTTTGATCTACAAGAGGTAGATTTCCTGGGATATCGTGTCTCGCCACTAGGGCTCACCATGGACCCGGCAAAGGTTGCAGCAGTATTGGAATGGCGGGCGCCAACCAACAAGAAAGAGGTGCAACGTTTCTTGGGGTTCGCGAACTACTACCGCAAGTTCATTCCAGACTTTGCCCGCTGGTCTGATCCAATCACCAGCTGCATCCGTGGGAAACAGCCCTTCCGCTGGACAGATCAAGCAGAGAAAGGGTTCCAGCAACTAAAGAAATTATTCACGTCCCAGCCAATCCTTCAGCACCCAGATCCTGAAACCCCTTTTGTCGTGCAGGCGGACGCCTCCAATGTGGCGATTGGGGCTGTACTCCTACAACCAGTGGGAGATCATCTTCACCCTTGTGCCTTCTATTCCCGTCAATTGACCGCACCAGAGAGGAATTACACTATTTGGGAAAAGGAACTTTTGGCCATAAAGGCAGCCTTTGAAACTTGGAGACATTGGTTAGAAGGGGCCAAATTTCCCATTGAAGTCCATACTGATCATCGGAACCTAGAGCATCTAAGAACTGCCCGCAAGCTAAATCAGAGGCAACAACGCTGGGCTTTATTCTTTGAACGTTTTAACTTCCAAATCCATTATGTAACCCCAGCCCAGACCAAGCAAGCAGATGCTCTGTCACGGAAACCGGAATATGCTGCAGGGCGCAAAGAGACCTTTGAGTCCCAGCTGCTACAGCCCGAGAACTTTGCCACGCTCACAGTGGGAAACACCAAATCCACTCCCATTGAATCAACTCCCTCTACTCCAGGGCCCCTTTGTGCTCAGGAAATCAGGGCTAGTCAGCAAGCAGATGCCTGGGCACAGGACCAACTTCGCCAAGGACTACATTTCCCCTTTTTGCTTAAGGATGGGCTACTTTGCTATAGAAATCATGTCTACATTCCTCCAGGACCGGGCAGGGAAAAAGCACTTCGTCTGTGTCATGACTGCAAGCCAGCAGGGCACTACGGACTATTTAAAACCATGCATTTGATCCTAAGAGATTTCTGGTGGCCCAAGATCCGCAAGGATGTGGAAAAATATGTCAACACCTGCCCAGTATGCCAGCGCTCCAAGACAAGAAGGGAAAAGCCCTCAGGGCTTCTGCATCCCCTCCCTACCCCATCTCGCCCATGGGAAATAATCTCTGCGGATTTTATCACTGATCTACCACCTTCTTGTGGATTCACCACAATCCTAGTGGTGGTGGACCTTTTTACCAAGTTAGCCCATTTCATTACCTGCGATGGCCTTCCCACGGCCAAAGAGACTGCAGATTTATTCCTTCAACATGTTTTCAGATTGCATGGATTGCCCAAGAGTTTGGTCACAGACCGTGGGTCCCAATTCATCTCTCGTTTCTGGAAGGCACTACAAAAACTATTGGGCATAGACTCTCGTTTATCTTCGGCTCACCATCCCCAAACGGATGGGCAAACTGAGCGCACCAATGCCACTCTGGAACAATACCTTCGCTGTTATGTGAACTACCAGCAGGACAATTGGGCTTCCCTGTTACCGCTGTCAGAATTTGCCTATAACAATGGTGTCCAGGCCTCGACTAAAGAAACCCCGTTCTTTGCAAACTACAGCTTCCATCCACGTTTCTTTCCTCCTGTCATTCAAACCTCAGAAGTTCCCGCAGCCGAAGACTGGCTGCAGGAACTCACAGCGGTGCAACAACTTTTGCAACTAGACCAAGCCAAGGAGGACTATAAACGTCACGCGGACAAACATCGCCAGCCGGGCCCCGAAATCAAGGTAGGAGACCGGGTTCTTCTGTCCACTCGCTTTTTGCCCTCCCATCGCCCTTGCCGGAAGTTAGATGCCCGTTTCATTGGTCCCTATCCAGTGGTGGCGCAACTTAACCCCGTGACTTTCAAACTCCAACTCCCACGCTCTATGCGCATTCATCCAGTGTTTCATCGCTCTCTGCTCCTTCCGGCGGATGGTGTGCGCCCTGATGTAGACCGGCCGGCCCCCACTCCTATTATGGTGGATGGGGAGGAGGAATTCGAGGTTCAGGACATTTTGGATTCTCGCTTTCATCGCCGCCGCCTTCAATATCTCATTGACTGGGTGGGTTTTGGCCCCGAGGAACGCTCTTGGGAGGACGCTTCCACAGTCCATGCCCCAGATTTAACCCGCCGTTTCCATCAGACCTATCCCGCCAAGCCGCGGCCTCGCGCCTCGGGGAGAGAGTCCCAGTTTGAGAGGGGGCTTGAGGAGGGGGATAGTGTGATGACTCATGGGCCATGTAGTCCCGTTCCTAGTGCTGTTGTGACAGATGAAGAGGAAAACTTGGGTTTTCCACCATTTCAGCCAGAAAGGGAACTTTCCCAGCCTGAATTAGAGCCCTTGCACCTGCAGGAGGTTTGTATTCCAGAAATCTGCCAAACAAGCCCTGAGTCAAAATCTCCCCCATTTTCTCGCCGTAATTATTATCTACAACAAAAAGGAGTTCAGCAGGCTAATTGCCGAAGCCTGAGAATCGCAGCAAAGCATTCTGATGATTAAGCCTGCTCCCATGAGAAATTTTAGGGAGTCATACATCTGGACACAGAGATTGACTTTCGTTTCTGGTTTCCCCAGAGAAGTGTTCTCTGGTGGGAAACGAGGCCCTATTTAGGTTCCTTGCCCCTTTTGGAATCTTGCGGAGTCAATTCGTCAGCTACTGGAGTAGCGTGTGTGGACAGCTACTCCGTTTCCAAGCCTCGTTCCTGTTTCCAAGCCTTGTTCCTGTTTCCAAGCCTTCGTTCCCAGCCTTGTTTACTTCCACGGATCTTGCCTTGCTTCCCGGACCTTGCCAAGTAAATTCCACGGATCTTGGTTTTGCTCCTCGTTTCTTGTTGCCTTGTTCAAGCCTTGTGTTCCAAGTATCAAGTTGTTACCTAGCCTTGCTCAAGTTTCATGGACTAAAGGACCTTGTCATCTCCCCTCACTTCGCTTGGCGAAGTGAGTGTTTCGGTTATTGGATTACAACTTTGTACCTTAATATTTCATATTGGACATTGTTTCTTTGGACTAATTTTGACCTTCCCTGAAAGGTCTACTCCTGAACTATTTCCTACACTTGCTTTTATTAACCTTATATATTTCCATAATAAAGATATTAGTTAGATTCTGGCCTCTGTGTATGGTTATTGGTGCTCTGCAGCCTGGGTCGTGACATCTTGTCAGGCGTGACTGGCGGGAACAAGGGACAGGGCCTTCTCAGTGGTGGCCCCTGGCTGTGGAACTCCCTCCCCAGGTATATTAGATCAGCCCACTCCCTCCTGACTATCTGTAAAAAAGTGAAAACATGGCTGTGTGACCAAGTCCTTGGAGAACTGATGCAATAAATAGATACAGTATGATGTGCAATTGACTATTGGAATGGCCCGGATTACGTTTGTGGATCACGTGATTAATTGTGATAGTATTGCTTTTAAATGTTTTTTAAATTGTTTTCAAATGTATTTTATAATTCTATTTTAAATGTTTATGTTATTGTACACAGTTTTAAAGACATTGAATAGGTGCCGGTGTGTAAAGCCACCTTGAGTCCCCTTCGGGGTTGAGAAAGGTGGGGTAGGAGTGTTATAAATAAATAAATACTCTACATACATTATACAAACATATTTATCAGTTAATTAGTTACATTTATATCTTGTCTTTCTTTAATAAATTCAAGGGAGTGTGAATGGCTGTTGTCCCCTTCTGCTTTGTCTTGTGAAGATAGGTCAGGATGAGACAAAATGATTGGCCCAAAGACACCCAGAAAATCTCATGACTGAGTGGAGATGACAATTGCGACACTTTCCCAGGTCTATTCCAAACTTTAACCATGATTTTAAAAATCCCATAATTGCCTAAAATTATGGCTATAATTACATATTGCTATAGTTGTTGATGTAGTATTTGATAAGCCCCATGTGTTGCTGGAAGAAATGTGCAGATACTGATTATTTTGGAAAACCTTTCAAAATAATTGTTTGAGAACTAATTTTAATGCATTGTAAATGCCCATAGCCAACACTCAACTTCTGGTGCCAAAACATGTAATTGACAACAGGTGATCAGCAAACATTCATAAACAATAATCATACCCATTTGAAACACTAGCCAAAATAATCTGTATCTGCACATTTCTTCCAGCAACACAGGAGGCTTATCAAATACACCATTAGCAACTATAGCAAAATATTCATCTGATTCTCCATTCAAAATCCTCTCATAAGAATGTTTCTGTTGAAATGTTGACATTATTTGGCCTTCAATATGCATCAACACTCAGACCCCATCTACTCAGGCATTATAATCCGAAAGGCAACAATTAAGGATTTCTCCTTCCACTACGGTGCTTATTTTTTAGAGAAATACATATGCAATTGATAATTAGCAAGAGGAATAAGTCTTGACAGCTGGTCTCAGTATTTCCAATGCCTTAGTGGAGACATATAAATCCACCAGAACTCCGTTCTTTACTATTCAGTACCTTGAAGTACAATATAGTGGGCCTTCTAGATCTATTAATTCACTGACCACAGAATGTCATGCTCATTACTATTATTAAAGGGCAGCAACACAAATGCAGACATCCTAGAGTGTGTACCACCATCTAATAATAAGGCAGATGTTCATCTGCATTTGCTCATATCCATGCATGTCCTGGAAGCAAACCTTTGTATATAAACTGAAGCTTATGAATCTGCAGACCTGCTGTATCTACTCATGAATCTTTATATTTTATAAGAAGCAGCATAAATAAGTTGTTACATTATCAGAACATCAAGAAAGAGCCAACTCTTTTGCTACAAAAAAAGCTAAAATGAACAGTATACTAGAATAGAAAATGTTGCTAGGTATCTTGATACTGCCAAAATGAAATCATTCAGGCAACGGTGAATGCAGTAATCACTTACAATGTCATATAATATCAAAAGTATCATTTCATTTTGGAAGGGAATATTTGTTTTCTTGCCCATACAGCCCAAAAAACTCACAGCAACCTAGTGATTCCAGCCATGAAAGCCTTCAACAACATTTTGTTTTCTTTCTTTGGTTCCTTGTAGCAAGAGTACAGATGAGACAGAGGGTAGGATTTAGAATGAAAATAAATAAGATAATTAAATTCCTTATTGACTCTTTACTATGTGGCCAACCAATGCTTTTGTGTGGTGTTGTGAGTGTGTGTGTGTGGGGGGGGGGGGGGGGCAGGCTAACTATTTTTCATGGGAGGCAAGAATAGTGCATAGTACTCCTTCCTTCATCCAAGTGACACTGTACAGGAGGCAAATCATCTCCCTGTCTTGCCTAAGCCCACTTGCCTAGTTTCCAGAAACCTCACAACCTCTGAGGATGCCTGCCATAGATGTGGGTGAAACAACAGGAGAGAATACTTCTAGAACATGGCCATACAGCCCAGAAAACTCACAGCAGCCCAGTGATTCTGGCCATGAAAGCCTTCAACAACACAATCTGCCTATTTATGGGAGAAAAATAGATATGGAAGATCAAATATAGTTATTTGCTTTGTTGCAACAATTGGTCCTCTGTATCCATAGATTCCGCATCCACAGATTCAATCATCCATGAAAACCTGTACCCCGCCCTACCCGCAAAATTTCAAAAGCTAATTATGATTTTGCCCTTTTATCTAAAGGACATCATTTTATGACACCATTGTATACAGTATTCCAATATTCAAGAGACCCTGGAACTAAAGCCCAGTGGACACCCAGAAGCCACTGTTCCCATTGGCTATTCTCCTATGTCACCCAAGCAACTGCATTTTCCCCCAAGGCTCCTGCTAGTCTTGTGCCCCAGAATTGTAGCCCTGGCATGGCTGCCACTTGATAGACCACCCCCTCTGAGCATTCAGCCTTCCTTATGTTTCCATGTTTGGGCAGTGCAAAGCCAGGCTCAATTGGCCCCATTCCCACACAATGTATAGGGAGAGTTCAAAGAAATAGACAGGGGAGGGAAGATGAGGAGCTGTCCAGGGTCACCACTATTTGCCCTAGGCCTCCATCTACACTGCCATATAATGCAGTTTAATTGCACTGAACTACATTATATGGCAGTGCAGACTCATACGATCCAGTTCAAGGCAGTTAATCTGCATTCTGAAACTGTATTACTTGGCAGTGTAGATGGGGGCCCAGTCCTGCAAGAAAGGACGGGCTCCTTGGCCCCATCTGCTCCCTGGAGCTTTCCACAAACAGGGCACAGCAGATGTACCACTTTAACCACCATGGTGAAGTACTATGGAATCTAGGTTGCTGTGAGTTTTCCGGTTTGTATGGCCATATTCCAGAAGCATTCTTTCCTGACATTTTGCCCACATCTATGGCAGGCATTCTCAGAGGTTGTGAAATCTGTTGGAAACTAGACAAATGGGGTTTCTATATCTGTGGAATGTTCAGGGTGGGATAAAAAACTGTTTGTTTGAGGCAGATATAAATGTTGCAATTGGCCAGCTTGATTAGCATTGAATAGCCTTTGAGTTTCCTGTCTGGGGGAATCCTTTGTTGGGAAGTGTTAGCTAGCCCTGATTGATTCATATATGGAATTCCTGTTTTCTGAGTGTTTTTCTTTATTTACTGTCCTGATTTTAGAGTTTTTAAAATAATGGTAGCCAGATTGTGTTCATTTCCATAGTTTTCTCTTTTCTGTTGAAATTCCCCACACGCTTGTGGATTTCAGTGGCATCTCTGTGTAGCCTGACATGGTGGTTGTCAGAGTGGTCCAGCATTTGTGTGATCTCAAATAATATACTGTGCCCAGGTTGGTTCATCAAGTGCTCTGCCTTCAACAGCGTTCGACAACATACTATGGAATGCTGGGAGTTGTCCTTTGGTGGGGCACCAGCCCTTTGGCAGAGAACCCTGTGAAACTACAATTCCCATGATTCCATAGTGTTGAGCTCTGGCAACAGAAGTGCAAGACCATGGCAGATGCAGGTAGCGGGCACATGAGTTCTATTTCTATTGGGTAGGCTTGGGCAAACTTCGGCCCCCCAGGTGTTTTGGATTGGGGATCAAAAGACTACGGGCTGTTAGGGATTGTGGGGGTTGATGTCCAAAACACCTGGAGGGCCAAAGCTTGCCCATGCCTGCTCTTGGGGGTCTCCGTGCTGATAGAGGAAGAGGACTTGCAGCCTCCAAGTGTGGCTGCTCCCAGCTCCTCTCTCCAGGGCCCGGCCCTTGGCGGGGCACCGAGTTGGAAGAGGCGCAAGGGGCCCTCCCTTCCAGCCCCTCCCCTCCCCGCCCCGCTAGGCAGGCACCGCCAATCAACAGGCATCCCGCCTGAGAGGGAGCAGGCGGCACCTGGCCGGGTTGGGCACCTCTCCCTGCCACACCCCACGCCGGTTGCCTCGGTCACTGGAGTTAGAGAGAGGGAGGGAGGAAATTATCTGCGCTCCACCACCACACACACAGGCTTCAGAGTCGGTGACGTCAGAGGGAAGCCAGCATTCCCCGGCAGGGAAGCCCCCGCCCCTCCCCCTCCCGCTGCCGCCTCTTCCTCTGCCTGGGCCGCCCCTCCCTCCTCGGCGTGGGCGCCGCCTGGGCAAGCCCTTCCCCGCGTGAGGCGAACATCCGCCTCAGCCTAAGGAGAGGAAGCGGGGCGCCAGGCGGGGAGGGAGGGAGGAAGGAAGGAAAGGAGGGAGGCCGGGCCCCAGGAGGCGTCCCGCCTGCCCCGCCAGTCCTCCAGCCCCGCGCCATGGACGCCTTCTGCAACTCCAGCTTTTGGGTAAGCCCACTCGCGCCCTGGGGTCTTCGGAAAAAGCCCCGAGGGAAAGTGAAGAAGGCTTGGGCGCCTGTAGGGTGGGAAAGGGTCTCTCTGGAGAGGAAGGGCAGGCAGCCCAGGCTCCTGCGGGAAGTGTGTGTGTGTGTGCGCGCGCGCGCGTGTGTGTTAAGCTGCGTCCCTCACGAAACTCACGTCGCTTCTGCCAAGTTTGAGGGAGGGCGTTGGGTGCCTTGACGGGAGGCAGGAAACTCGCGAGGGGCCCTCACGCGGGGTGGCGTGGTAGGGATGCCGGCGCGGTTTTGTTTGTTTGTTTTAATCGTGTCAGGAGCGACTTGAGAAACTGCAAGTCGCTTCTGGTGTGAGACAATTGGCCGTCTGGAAGGACGCTGCCCAGGGGACGCCAGGATGTTTGATGTTTTTACCATCCTTGTGGGAGGCTTCTCTCGTGTCTCCGCATGGGAGCTCACCCGATCTCGCAGGATTCGTACTTCCGACCTGTCGGTCAGCAGTCCTGCCGGCACAAGGATTTTTAACTCATTGCGCCACCGGGGGTTCCCCCGGCGCCCAGTCAGCCTTTCCTATCAATTCACGATCGAAAGGTAGTAATATCCATGCAGTAAAAGATGCCCAGGGAAACAAAAGGAGAGCTCGCATTCATCCTGCCCTGGGAGAGGCTTCAAGGCAGGCATGGGCAAACATGGGCCCTCCAGGTGTTTTGGACTCCAACTCCCACAATTCCTAACAGCCCACTGGCTGTTAGGAATTGTGGGAGTTGGAGTCCAAAACACCTGGAGGGCCCAAGTTTGCCCATGCCTGCCCAAGTGATGCCTGCTAACATGAGTTGGCATGCTTGAAACCTTGCCGCCTGAGCACACAGGCACCGATTCCTCCCCGTCCAGCAAATTAACTGTGGCAAACCTGGCCAAACAGGTATTTTCAACTTTACACTGGTTATGCCTTCACAGAGCTGTGCAAAACCAATATACATTTAAACAAGGGAATTGCCAGAAGCAGCTCTACATTTATGATGGTGTTTTTGTGTGTATATATATTAAATGATTGAAATCTCACTCAGTCCTACATTGGATAGCCCAATGATTATATGTTGAAGCTTTGTCCAGGATTCCATAGTACTTCATCATGGTGGTTAAAGTGGTATTGTACATCTGCTGTGCCCTGTTTGTAGAAAGCTCCAGGGAGCAGATGGGGCCAAGCAGCCCATCCTTTCTTGCAGGACTGAGCCTCCATCTACACTGCCACTGCAATTTTAACAAGTACAGTCTGTATCAACAATCATGGCCAGCTTAAAAGTGTACTGATACTACAGCTATTATATATTAGAAATATCTCTCAGGCGCTGAAGTTCAAGAAAACCTACGATATTATTGAGTTAATTTAATGTAACCAACCTACATGCTTACTGATAAGACTTTGCGTTGTCAAACGCTTTCATGGCCAGAATAACTGCTGTATGTTTTCCGGGATGTATGACCATTTTCCAGAAACATTCTCTCCTGATGTTTCTCCCACATCAACAGACCTCACAACCTTTGAGGATGCCTGCCATAGATGTGGGCAAAACATTAGGAGAGAATGCTTCTGGAACATGGCCATACAGCCCAGAAAACTCACAGCAACCCAGTGATACAGAATTGTCATACAGTATGACCTCCTGTTCCTGCAGAACTTGCCCCCATGGTTTCACCTCCCTGAAATTTAACGAAGTATGTCCTTTCTAGGAATTTTCTCAGTCCTGTACGTGGTTCTAGGGTATGTTTCTGCTGGATGGGATTGGCATAAGGCCAGCCATCCCCCCCCCCCAAAAAGAACATTTTCTTTCTTCGATTAAGGATTGGCTAGTCCATTGCCACTGAAGACTATCATTTCCACATTCATTACCCTAGAATGTCTCAAGGAGTTCTCCAGATGATTGTGTAGTTATTCTGTCCTTCCCAACCATTAATTGTTTACTGAATTGTCCACATAGTTAGCGTTTTCATCAATATGTAAGATATGTCATTTTCCGGTATGTCCTAGTGTCATGTTTCAGTGAAAACAATTACAGTGTTCCCTAACTTTTCGCGGGGGTTAGGTTCCAGGCCTGCCCGCGAAACGTGAAAAACCACAAAATAGCGGCACTATTTATTTCAATAAACTAGCTGTGCCCAGCCACGCTTTGCTGTGGCTGAAGTGGAATAGCAGTGGAACTCCTGAAGAAGTAGTTGAATACGCAGTACTGTTGTGTAGTACCTACTGTATTGACGAATTTAGCATGCGTGGCTCTGTTTCGCGGCCCTTCGCTCCCTTCCCTTCCCTCAAAGTTTTGGAAGTGCCAGAGTTTGTCAGGCCACCTTGCTCTCCTGGCCTCTTCCCTCCCCCCCCCCCCCCCGAGGATCTTGAGACCTGCATTTTGGAGGCCACCTTACTCTTGTGCTGCATCTGTTGGCGCCATTTTGTGCCCTACGCCATTTTCTTCCCTGCCATACAGCCGTCTGGCCCCTTCGCTTCCTTCCCTTGCCTCAAAGTTTCAGAAGCAGCAGAGTTTGTCAGGCCACCTTGCTCTCCTGGCCCCTTCCCTCCCACCCCCAGAGGATCTTCAGACCCGCCATTTGGAGGGCACCTTACTCTTCTAGTGACGTAAAGCAAGGTCTGCTCTGCAGTCCCGAGAGCTGAAACCGCCGCTTTTGTCGCCCTTGCTTTCTCTCCGGGCGGTCTGTCCTTCCCTCCGCCTTCCAAGGCCAGCGGTGCTTTGGAAGAAAGGCAGAAGAAAAGCGGTGAAGAAATTGTGAGCTCCGTTGAAGATCCTGCCACTTTCAGCGCTCTCTCTCTTTCCTCGCGCTCGGTGGTGTGGGTATGGTGACAAAGATGGCTGCGGCGGCGAGAACAAGCTAGCGAGAGAGAGAGAGACCATTGGGGGGGGGGGTGGAGCGCATGATGGCCTTGCGCCGCGTCCTGGTCAGCGCAGGCACACATGGCTTTTTCGTGTTTTGGGGGGTTTTTGGGCCATGGTTCCATCCCTGATGTTTGGTTATGTTGTCAGAACCTAGCAGCAAGGATGGTGGGTTGTGTTGCCAAGTTTCGTGGTTCTGGGTCATGTAGTTTCGTTGCCTACTTCTAGGTAAAAAGTCCAGAACATTTATATGTATATATAGATATAGCCTCCCTCCCTCTTTTCCTCTTTTAATGTACTGTACTGTCTTTCTTGTTGTTCCTGAGTCGATGAGGCGCAGGCAGGCCCTACTGGTGTTGCCTGCAGGCGGCTGAGGAGGAAGCACGGACCAGGTCACATGTCTCTAACTGGGTCCTTTTGTGCCTGCGAGGGGAGGGCGGGCCTGATGGGAAAATCCACAAAACAGCGAATCCGCGGAACGCGAATTAGTGAGGGAACACTGTACTTCAGAAAGATGACAACATGCCCTACCTAAGAGACACTCACTTGCCTGCAAGACCCTCCAAAGATGTATTAATTCATTGGGTTTTTATCCCATATTTTATTCAAGCAGTCCAAGATCTTTATGCTGAGAGGGTGTGGTAGCAATGTGACTGTGTGGAGATTTGAAGCTGGTCTATTGTCACCAATGACTTTACCACCTTTCTGTATGTTAGAATTCGTTCTTAAGATGGATCTTAAACTGAAAGTTAGGGAGGGCCTCTGTTTATATATTTTAGGTGCCCCTGATATGAATTTTATTAGTTTAATGTGCATAAAAGTTTATTATGCCAACATTGCTTTTTGGTCAGTAAGAGCTGTGTTTGTCTTTGCCTCCCACATTTAGTGGTTCTTTTGCATAAGACCTACACTTTCCCCCAGATTTAGTATTCAGAAGATAAATACCATGCAATTGGTAACATAGGTTGAGGACTCTGAAAAAACAGATTTTACTATCTTTCCTCCCTTGGTATCTACTTTTGGAAAAATATTTTTTTTCTTCAAGAGCCAATGAGGTAGTAAAGAAAAGATATGATAGTAAATCTGACAATGGAAGTGTGCTTACAACTTCATATTTCTTTCATAGATTTAAAATCTAATTTTGCCACTACTTTAAAGTAGTAAGAGTTTTGTCAAAATTATATGTACAATAGAGGATAGCAACTGTGCTTTAGGTTTATGTGAGGTTCTACTTTTGCCCACAAGAAACTGCACATTTTCACTGGATTTGAAATTATGTGGTGTCATTTCCATTATTGTTGTAATAATTGTTTGTACTTCTAAATTTTTAAATTAATTTTTTAGCCATTTGGGGGGTAGGGAACGACCAACTCCAGTGCTTGGGGTTTACAATTATTTTAGCCTTTCCTGATGATTTTTCACTAGATTTTCTTTTTTTAAAGGGGTATGTTTTATGGCATTTAGGTTTTTAAAAATAGCAATAACAGACAGACAAGATTGACCAGGACACGTGAGGCTTGGTTATATAAGGCCAAGTTCAGGCTTCATGAGAGCAAGGCCTCTCATAAGAGCTCCTGTGAAATTTCAGATCTCACAAGAACCCACAAACCCTTTGTAACCTGGCAACTGGGAAACAGTTTAATGCCCCTAGACTAAGAGCACATGCCTTGCACACTCACAACAAACCCCACCTCGAGATTTAATGTGCAATGTAAGGGTTATATTTATAAACATTGTCTGGAAATACTAGTTTTAGCAACTTCTCTAATGTTTACATAGAACACATCTTCTGGCCCATAAATAAGATATACCCCTTACAATGGGATTGACCTGGCAGCCCTTTTTATGAGGTCAAGAAAAAAGGCTTAGGCTCCATGTTGCCTGGAGCCACACTTTCCTCACCCTGGTGTTTAAGATGGCACATCCTAAGAAGTGTTACATATAGAACAACTTGGATATGATTTTACTCCATGTTATTAAGTGTATTCTATTTCCCAGTTATTGAATACATTGTTCACAAAATTCCTGATATAAGAGTTACTTCAGTTTTGAGGTCCTATAAAACAAAGGAAATAGCTGAAACAGCTGGCTCCTTATAAACAGAGTATTCTTTCTCCCATTCTCTTTTTGTTTTGTTGAGTCACAGCCCAGGTCACTCTCTACCTCCAGACTTCACCTATTCCCTAGTTCTAACTTGTAGTTGCTTTTATTATTCCAGAAGGCTCTTGCTCCTCTTCAGTTTTTTAAAACTGCTATTATCTTTTGTATCAAACAAAATGCTCAAACATTCAAATGATAACATCTTGGAGTTGGGAATAAGTTTTTTTCAGGTATTCTTCAGGTATTCTTTCAGCTCTTTAGTGTTCAGAGAAAAGATTTCCTATGACCATGTTTATCAAACAGTAACTACACTCCTTCCTAGATTTGGGGGGGGGGGTCTCTTAATCTCTGTCATTAGGACTGCATGTAGTTTACTAGATTTCAGCTTAAGAAACAGATTTGTTCTTCCAAGGTCTATGGGAAGCCAGTCAGGGGAGATGTTGCCAGGTCTGTTCACCCTGGAATTGTCAATCTGCCTTTCCAGGTATATTTGTATAACTGATATGGCTGGTTGGTTCCAAGTGAAAAGTTCAGTCAATCTCTTCTGGACCTTTATACCATACTTTAAAGATGGTATCAAAGGAGCTGAACCCTGTCACCCTAAGTGGTTCAGCACTTTGGTTAGCTCCTTCAAAGCCTGAAATAATTCCCAAAAGGAAATTATTGTGCCACTGGGCAAGGATTCTCCTGTGTTTGCTTCACTGTTTTTAGAAATCACAGAAAGCACAAAGAAGTGGTGGAATCTCCACAGGTGAAAACCATGCTGGCATTATTGCTTCATGTGGCATAATAATAGCTTACTTCCATAGTCTCCCAGCAGTTTCAGATGAGGGCCAGAGGCCAGATCAGCTACACCCAGGGCCAGATCAGCTACACCCAAGAGTACTGAAGGAACTAGCGGAAGTTATTTCAGAACCACTGGCAATTATCTTCGAGAGTTCTTGGAGAACGGGAGAAGTCCCAGCAGATTGGAGGAGGGCGAATGTGGTCCCTATCTTCAAGAAGGGAAAAAAGAACGACCCAAACAATTACCGTCCGGTCAGCCTCACATCAATACCAGGCAAAATTCTGGAAAAGATCATTAAGGAAGTGGTCTGCGAACACTTAGAAACAAATGCGGTCATTGCTAATAGTCAACACGGATTTACCAAAAACAAGTCATGCCAGACTAATCTGATCTCTTTTTTCGATAGAGTTACGAGTTGGGTCGATACAGGGAATGCTGTGGATGTAGCGTACCTGGATTTCAGTAAGGCCTTTGACAAAGTCCCCCACGACCTTCTGGCAAACAAACTAGTAAAATGTGGGCTAGACAAAACTACGGTTAGGTGGATCTGTAATTGGCTAAGCGAACGAACCCAAAGGGTGCTCACCAATGCGTCGTCTTCATCATGGAAAGAAGTGACAAGTGGAGTGCCGCAGGGCTCCGTCCTGGGCCCGGTTCTGTTCAACATCTTTATTAACGACTTAGACGAAGGGTTAGAAGGCACGATCATCAAGTTTGCAGACGACACAAAACTGGGAGGGATAGCTAACACTCCAGAAGACAGGAGCAGAATTCAAAACGATCTTGACAGACTAGAGAGATGGGCCAAAACTAACAAAATGAAGTTCAACAGGGACAAATGCAAGATACTTCACTTCGGCAGAAAAAATGGAAATCAAAGATACAGAATGGGGGACGCCTGGCTTGACAGCACTGTGTGCGAAAAAGACCTTGGAGTCCTCGTGGACAACAAGTTAAACATGAGCCAACAATGTGATGCGGCTGCTAAAAAAGCCAATGGGATTCTGGCCTGCATCAATAGGGGAATAGCGTCTAGATCCAGGGAAGTTATGCTCCCCCTCTATTCTGCCTTGGTCAGACCACACCTGGAATACTGTGTCCAATTTTGGGCACCGCAGTTGAAGGGAGATGTTGACAAGCTGGAAAGCGTCCAGAGGAGGGCGACTAAAATGATTAAGGGTCTGGAGAACAAGCCCTATGAGGAGCGGCTTAAAGAGCTGGGCATGTTTAGCCTGCAGAAGAGAAGGCTGAGAGGAGACATGATAGCCATGTACAAATACGTGAAGGGAAGTCATAGGGAAGAGGGAGCAAGCTTGTTTTCTGCTGCCCTGCAGACTAGGACACGGAACAATGGCTTCAAACTACAGGAAAGGAGATTCCACCTGAACATCAGGAAGAACTTCCTCACTGTGAGAGCTGTTCGACAGTGGAACTCTCTCCCCGGGGCTGTGGTGGAGGCTCCTTCCTTGGAGGCTTTTAAGCAGAGGCTGGATGGCCATCTGTCGGGGGTGCTTTGAATGCGATTTCCTGCTTCTTAGCAGGGGGTTGGACTAGATGGCCCATGTGGTCTCTTCCAACTCTACTATTCTATGATTCTATGATTCTAGGGTACCAAGAGCTCACAAACCCAGTGTTTCATTTATGAAGGAAGTAAGATATGCCTTCAAATTAGACCAGCGAGAAGTCTTGTAGCAGTGGAAGAGCTTTGGCCCATCATATCTAGAACCTCGTTGTTATCCAAAAAGTAACTTTTCCAAGGTCTTTACTTGAATCAAGCTGAGCCAACTCCCAAGGCCACATATTGTCTGCCAATTGCAGGGGCCGCTGTTGGATATTCCTGTTCTGTGCTGTTTGAGGGCACACACAATCGTGGCAGTTTATCAGTTTGGGCTCTTACTTCAGACTCTGTGGTTCCTTTTATATTACTTAATAGATTTGCTCCCTTTCAGTGCATGCCTTCTTATAAGGCAGCTTATTTATAAAGTAACAATATAAACTAAGAATACCTCAGTTGGTTGCATTCTTAAGTACCTTAAACATTATCATGAACATTATAACAAATATCTATAGGACTACCTTGTGTTGAACTAGGACTGTGCTTTTAGCCCCATCCCAGGCTCTCATCTGTGTACATCTCGTGTTGTGTATCCTCTATGGCCAGTTATCTAGTCATTCAGAAGCCATATGCACCCACAGCTTTTCAAACATTCAGACTCTTGCACAGACAATCAGAATCCACACGTGGATGTCAGATGACAGAGGTCCAGCATCAGGAACAAATGGAGCTAAAAGTGCATCCAGCCTTCAGTTTTAACACTGTTTAAATGCTTTAACCTAATATTGCTGGTATGAGGCCTTAGAACTGTATTGCAGAAAATGTTATAACAGTGGTTCTCTCAACCTGGAGTCCCCAGATGTTTTTTGCCTACAACTCCCAAAAATCCCAGCCAGTTTACCAGCTGTTAGGATTTCTGGGAGGTGAAAACCAAAAACATCTGGGGACTCCAGGTTGAGAACCACTGTGCTATAAGATAATGGTCTTCTGGGGACTACCATTTCCTGCAGGGTCCTTTTGGAATTGAAATCTTTAGCTCTGTTTGTGCAATTGAATGAAACAGTGTTTTTCAGCACTGTACTCAGGATGTTGCTGAGTCACTCCTTGAGGCATCATCCAGAACAATCAGATTTGTGGCAATTACTTTACAATCCTGTGGGGTACACATTTTTCATAGCAAGATTGCTTACTTCTTAATTGTAAAATTCTAGTGAGGCTTGCCATTCAGAAGCTGTGACTCAGCTCAGGTTTACACTGTAGCATTGGACAGGGATTTCTGTTCATGTGTCCTGCTTAGATCTTAAATCCAAGTTAGTTTTTTAGTAACAATTCTCATAGCAGGTCAGGGAGATGTGCTAGTGAATAAAACTTAAAACATCACTTTGAATAGCGAGGATGTACATTGAAGGCAATGAATCCAAATATATTTTAGTTGTGTAACAGTAGAAGCACAAACAATTGCCCAGTGAGCCATAAAGGAAAAAACTTATAACTTGTTAACGTAGCAGACTATAAGTTTGGGAGCAATATAGGTCCCATGCTACCCTCAGTATTACATTTCTCAAAATATGTAAATGATAAGTTGAGGTTCTAGAATTTATAATATGATTATAGTCTTGCTGGTTTTTAATTTGGGGAATTTTGAGGAAGTTCATTTTGATAGTTTTGAACTTTAGTTTCTAGCCAATTAATGGAATAGTTGTATAGTCTCTTAGTTTGCACAATCCTTGTAGAATCCAGATTCAGACTTTAGTACTCCCACAGACAGTTATTAGGGAGGAAACTCTTGCAGATAATGCAAGACAGTAAATCAAATGGGGTTACATGAAACTATCTTGTTTGGAATAATAATAACTTTATTTGTAGCCTGCCCTATCTCCTCAAGGGTTTACTTGCAAGGAAATATGCAACGAAAAGTCAAAACCAGTCCAAGAGCTGAACAGGTTTGTTAACCACTCCAAGGTCAAGGTTTGAATTCCTGCTTGGTTGTGCAAACCTTCTGGGTGATCTTGGGCAAGTTACACTTAACCACTGAAGAAGGCAAAGGCACACTCTAAACAAATAATGCCCAAAAAAATCTGTGCTAGATCCACTTTAAGTTGTCATAAGTTGGAAACAACTTAAAGGCACACAACAAGAAGTTATAGTCTGATTAAGTCCTCAAAACAATTTGCTGGCAAATTGTGATGGTCTTTCCAAACTTCACTGTATTTTTTTAACTAAAAGAGTCTTTGATTTGATTGAAGTCAACACTTGAAGCTGAAGTTAAAAGACTAGCGCAGTCACTTGAGTAACTATCCAGGTAACAATCACAAATAATGGGAAATGACAGCCACCCATTGGCTATAGTGTTGGCAAGACAAAGACAGTCTATCTGTTGATTGAATCAGTCCATCACCTGCTAAATGGCAATTATTTTGAATGAAAGTAAACAACTTTATTGCAAATGAAATGTCTGCACCTCTTGTTGTCCATAGCACATTGAAGAAGAGAAAAATTCGTGACTCAAAAATTGAGGGAGATTTCCCTTACCTTTTTATAACTTCAGGCATTCTATATTAGTTCAGTCATTCAGACTGAGCATTATATAAAATGCAAAGAGACATTGGGCAAGAGCAAGCAAAGACATTTTTGGGATAAAAGGATTTCTGAAGCACTGAGAATGGCAGGAGAAGGAAGTGGCTAGCCCTTCCATGTTATCATGTGACATACTGTGTGGTTTCATTAACCTCTGCCAACCTGCACAGTAACAGCACTAACAGTCAACAATACAGCAAACCCATCAAATTACATCTGGGCACCAAGGCAGGCTTCTCAAATAATGCTAATGTTGGTTCACATCTGTACAATATAGGCATCCCTACTCCATCCCATTGTTCATTGCAGTTGTAATGTTTTGGCTAGAGGTATCCTTTTCTGTGAATGGGGATGAACATCCACATCTAGCATCATTGTTTGTTTGATGTAATCAGCATTTCAATAATGGATAAAATGTTCAAGCACATAGTGTGTTTCAGTGTCAGTTCTTTTTTCCTGGTTGAATAATCACCAAAGCATTAAACAGGTATTTTCCAACATTACTCTGTGAAATTGCCTCTCATAAGAAAGACTAGAACCAGTTTCCTATCCATGCCTATCTCATCCCAGTAACTCAAATGGACACCACAGCTAAAGCCATCAAGTTACTGAGTACAATATTACCTTCTTGTCTGCAGACTTGATATCCATGGCTTCATTTTCCCACACTCTTAAAGGGATCCCCACAGAAGTGTTTCTGGGTCTCTCTATATCAGTGCTATTCTATGGTATGCTTCCAGGCCATTTATAGCCAAAATATAGATTTGGTATTATTCATGTTTCAGATATCCGCAGAGGTGGTGGTCTTAGAACGTATAGTCTGTAGGTGATCTTAGGGATAAGGTCTGTGGGTCTTGCCCTGCTTTTCTGCATCTCTCCCTGTCCTTGTGTGATGAAAGATAATATACCCAGTGGAAAGCTTTATCCCATCACAGAAGTTTCCTGCACAGTTTAGAACCCTGATTTTCCATGATTATCTATCAAGCAGGAACCCTTCATGGATAGCAAACATTCCCTATCAACAAATCAGGGGCCCAAGGAGAGCTGTGCAACATTGTTGGTAAACTAAACCAATAGTCCTACAAACCCACTCTTTTTGGTCACTTTATGAATAAAGTTTATAACTGTTTACATTTTATGCTTTTTTGTATTTTCTTTGACCAGGACCTGAGAATCACCATATGCCATTTGTATGTGTAATATGAGATTATTCGGAATGGAATTTGTTTTCATGTTTTGTGCCCAGTGTGGAGTTTTGTGCCCAGTGTGGAGTGTTCCGATAAGACCAATTTTAGTTTGGAGGCAGGAGGCAGAAGAGAACGAAATCTTCAAGCTTTGAAATAAAACATCTCGTGCATGGTCTCATGATGTGTATGTGTAAGTGCTTTATCTGCACTTACACATACACATATTTTAGAAAAGGTCAAGCTTGAGAGTGTTTGTATAGTAAACAATTTGTTCATTACCTCCTTTGATAAGCCAGGTTGCTTCAGTACAATTTCAGACATTAAGTCATAATGTTCTTACCAGTGACCTGGATCAGTTTTCTTTGTATACACAACTATATCTAAAGGAAATGAGTCAAGCAATTGGCACTAAAATGTCAGTGAAGCATGTATAAAGGAGAAAGGTTATTTTTTCCAGGAGCACAAGGTCTTGCTCCAAAGTGAATGACAGATATTGAAAATTATTATATTGTTTTTAAACAGAGGCTTCATTTTCCAGTCCTGGCTAAATCCTGTATGTCTTAAGTTGGGTTAGCAACTCCTTCACTGTGAAATATAGATGCATTTAGTGGATCTTCCTCACCTTTAGAAAGAAAGTCATAGTTATATCATATACTGCCTTTTTAGCTGTATTCTCATGTCAGACATGCTAGGGGAAAAGCACACAATATTTCAAACAACATGACTAAAACAGAGGCATGAAAACATGGTTTTTCCTAACTGGCTTTATGTATTGGATACGAGAAAGATGATGTCCCAGTACAAAATATGACATTGACCTTCATCCACTAACATCTTTCCCCTTTCTTCCCTTCTACTCTTTTTAGATGCCTTGAATTAAATTGGCTGTTCCTCATAACATTGAAAGATCAGCTAAGAACAAAGAAAAGCTTTTGTGAAACACATTCCATCCTCCCTAAACCACAGCAATTGAAGGATCTCTGATAAAATGTGTCCTGTGATTACAAGAGTTACTTGTCAATGATTTAGTCTTACTGCTTTCCTAACACACACCAACCCCATCATTTTCTGGGGGGGAAACCCAGAAAGCTGGGGTTGTTTTTGGTTTTGCACACAAGAAGATTAGTGTAAGGTCCTGATTCAGTTCTGATAAATGTAAAGTTTAATGCTCTTGATCTTGGGAAGTTTGAAAGTGCCTGTTTTAGCATGGAATTTGTCTGAATCTAATTGAGAAGGGCAATAGCAATTTTGGATGACTGGTAAGATGGACTGTTGTGTATTAAAGCTTGTTTCACAAATAGTTTGTTAGATTTTAACTTTTCATTGTTTGTGCTGCAACAAACTACCATGCCTACTCTTCTAGAAACAGATTGCTTTTACAGCCCTTCTTTTAGTGACCTTTTCATCTTGCAACATCTCTGCTCTCTTTTATTTTTGAGAGTAATCTTTCATCAGTTGTAACAGAGTCATCAGTTGCATGGAGTCTGTTCATTACAGCTGCTGATTGCAGAGCCACTAGCCTGCTATTCAGACCCATCAACCATCAACACATAGGACTCAGAGGAAATTATTGTGTGTGTTTCTTCTATGGCTTTTGAAACTGTTCCCTAAATTAAATGTTTTATGGGAAAAGATGCATAAAATGTATATGGATTACTTGGGTACATGCATTGGATTAAACTTGTTTTGTCCTCTTTTCACTTAATAGTAAAACATTTCCCAAGCCCTTTATCATGCTAGCTTTTTGAAATGGAACCACTTAAACTAAAGCACTTGAGAAAATTGCATACACTGTGGCCCTCTTTTTCTTTCCCTTTCTTTCGGCTCACTTTCTCTTTCACTTCCCTCCAAACACTGTGAAAATGGACAACAAAGATTGTTTTGAGGCCTACCTGATTTCTTCTTGGATTTCAACTTCTATAGCCAAAGTTCACATTGTAGAAAATCCACCCTATAAGTCATTATGGGTCAGAAACACCTCCTGCATGTGTGACATTCCATATATTACTACTTCTATTAAAACGTTCTTAATAGCAGCTTCTTTGTGACCCTGCCGTGTTATACATCATGGTGGTCAGCTGCTTAGAGTTCATAAGGCTGAGGCATTCCAAAATGAATGCAAACATTTATCACATTTATTAAAACTCCATGTGGTAGATTCTTCAAAAATTAACTGATTTTACAACCAAAACAAGTAGACATCAAAACATTAAAATGTTACAAACTTGTTAGAAGTCACAACCTTTTGAAAAATGAGGCCATAACCTCTTGGTAAAAAGCATGACCTGTTAGAGTCATAACCTTTTGGGGAAATGGCATTCACCAGCATTCATGCAAGAAACTAGTTTTCTTGGCTGTTAAACTAATATACCTAGGAATGTCTTTGAACAGTTAGGGACAAAAAATGCCAATGTACAAATACATCACAGAGGTCCAGAAGTGTTCTGCTCTCCCTTAAAATGTCTTGGTTTAAATCATGTTCTCAAGAGACAAAAATAAGCAGACTTCTTTAAAAGTAACACAGTTGGTTTACTCACAAACTTCATGTATTCAGCATACAGGTACTTTGCTTATCAATCCAGTTACAAATAAATTTGAAGTAGTTTCTGTGTGTAGGTAACACAAGGCATCATTCTTAGAATCAACAGTCCATAGTCCAATGGAGTCTAATGGGTTCTGTATAGCATACTGTTCCTGCACTAAAGTCTAAACTGAACAGTTCCTACATTGAAAGTTTAATGTCTTCTGCTTTTCTAAAATGAATGTGGTTAGCCCTGATCACCTGATCTGCACCCCCTCCCACAAGAAAGAGTTAAAGTAAAACTGCAAACCAATACACACATATACAATATAATAAGCAATTATATACATAACAAATAACTAGTGGAGGCTTGAGAAGGTTGCTATTTCCAACAAACTGTACATAAAATATCAATCCCTTTAACTAAAAAGCACTTAACCAGGAGTAAACAGTGTGGGTCTTCATGGGGCACTACAGCGGCTATGCCACATCTCAGGCAGGCCTCCTGGCATGTAGAAATAACATGTCAGCAGGTGGGGTATCAAATCACTTCTCTCTCTCCCCCCCCCCCCCCCCGCCTCCGTGCATCATTTTTATGCACCAGGATGCCTGCTGCCAGAGGGGCGTCATGGTGGCCAGGTAAGTTTTCTTGTATTTTAAGAGCTTTGGGAGGGGGGGGTTAGAAGTGGCCCCATTCTAGTTACCCTGCTGGTATGTGGACACTCCCAGCCGCCCGGGTTTTTGACAAGGGTATGGGGACTTAAACTCATGATGAAACAGGTTTTTTAAACGCCTTCGTCATGGGTTTAAGCCCAGTTTGGAAGCCTCCTGTTATTTGATACAGCACCAAAACAATCTACCCTGTTTCCCCTAAAATAAGACATCCCCAGAAAATAAGACCTAGTAGAGGTTTTGCTGAATTGCTAAATATAAGGCCTCCCCTGAAAGTAAGACCTAGCAAAGGTTTTGTTTGGAAGCATGCCCGTCGAACAGAACACCAAAGCATGCAGTATCGGTAAATGTACGTACCATAGAGTATTGTACATGGAAATAATGGTAGTAACAAGAAATTCTTGATAGGATTCACAGTTTGTCTGGTTATGCTGGTTTGTGATGACAATTACTGTACAGTATATAATAAATGTTCATTTTTTGTTCAACAATAAATGTGAATTCTTCTTCATGGAAAAATAAGACATTCCCTGAAAATAAGACCTATAGGATCTTTGGGAGCAAAAATAAATAAGACACTGTCTTATTTTTGGGGAAACACGGTACCAAAAATTACCTTAATTATTAGGGAGGAAGAGTGTTAAGAGTTACAATTCCAAGTCCTGGAATTGCTGGATAAATTAGTCCATTTTAATTACATCACCACTGAGCTTTTAAAAATCTTGGCTTCCATATATAAAAGTAATAATATTTTGTAATTTCTTGTCAAAAATCAACTGAACCAATATTGATGAACATGAAACATTATATCCTGCACATTACTCCAAAATGTGTATGCACACAATATTAAAACTTCATATCTTTAATCTTATTTTTAAGTTGTTAAATTGTTTAATATATTTTTAAATTGAAGTATTTTTATTGTTTTAAATGTCATAATCTGTTTCATTTTATTTTAATTTAATGGTGCTCTGAGATAATTGTGATAAAGAGGGGGATATAAATGTCATTATCTGTTGTACTTTGTCTTTAGAACAAATTAATTTCTGAATACTTGCACCATCTGCTGTGCAGGAAGTACTTGCACCTAGATTTTTTTAAAGCAAATACTGGCAAGCGTCCTTGAGAAGCCTGCCTCTTTTACCTTTAGAACTGCAAGCACAAATTATAAATTTGCACCTGTACAGATGATAGTGGAGATTTAGCACAAGCCCTTCCTTTTTTAATCAGAACTTGCTTCTGTAATTTCACTTTATCTAATGCTGACTTTTATGTTCTTAACATATAAAGACTTCAGTTTTTGGTACTGCTGTTGCTACTCCTTGGTGTGGAGGTTAAAAGTAGGACTTTCTAAAGGGAAAAAGCTTGGCATTAAGAGGGTGTGGTTTTGTGTGTATTTTGCTAAGATGAAGACTGCGACGAACACCATGATGTTCCTTGCCCTGTGCTGTGCCTTGAAATTTTATATTCTGTGACCTGTGTGAACTCAACTAATATCAATAAATTGTGGATGAGGTACTAAAGGAAATTTCTCCTTCTCTGTAACACACCTGTCTTGTAAGGTGTTCCAAAGCCTTTTGAGATATTAACAGTGACAGAGCTTTCTTTGTGAGAATGCATCATACATGGGACTTCCTGTCATGCAGGCTCAGACCAGCCATCCCCAAAATCATGCCTTGCAAATCTTTGTGGTTTTGTTTCAATGCTTTGCTTTTTATTAAAATTGCATAACAATTTTAAAAGCAGGGCATTCCAAATTTCAAATGCCTTTAAATTGCTCTCATTCATTGAATGTATGATCAGCTTCCCTTCTTAGCTTTAAAACAAAGCTTCTCTACCCCAGTGAAAATTAAGGTTGTGGGTGAGGACTGCACAACCTTTTACTGAAGGTTGCATGCAAAATCATGTTGTAGGGTTATGTTGTTGTAGGATTATCTGGAGGACATCAGATTAGCACAGTGTGTTAAAGCTCTGAGTTGCTGAACTTGTGGACCAAAAGGTCCCAGGTTCAAATCCCTGGAGCGGAATGAATGCCCGCTGTTAGCCCCAGCTCCTGCCAACCTAGCAGTTTGAAAACATGCAAATGTGAGTAGATCAATAGGTACTGCTCCGATGGGAAGGTAACGGCGCTCCATGCAGTCATGCCGACCACATGACCTTGGAGCTGTCTATGGACAAAGCCAGCTCTTCGGCTTAGAAATGGAAATGAACACCAACCCCCCCAAAGTCGCTCACGACTGGACTTAACGTCAGGGGAAACCTTTACTTTACCTAATTTAGATAACACTCTCCTTATGTGTTCTGCTGGTCTTTTTTCTCTTTTGGCAACCTTCTAAGATTATTTTTCATTGAGTTAATTGGCCTTTAAAGCCAGCACCATATTTTGGTATAAGACTGTCATTCATCCATGGCAACCTACTATGGGACATTATGCAAGTCACACTCTCTCAGCCTTAGAGGGAAACAAATGTAAACACCATCTATATAAATCTTGCCAAGATAATCTACAATAAGACTTTATATGACTTGTAGGTTCCTCGCAATAATGGCATCTTACTTACCATGATGTTGGTTTGATTTTGTTGGTCAGATTCAACAAGAAAAGTAATTAGTGACAAGAAAAGTAGAATAGTATATCTCTGGTTTTTATATACTCATCCCACTTTTATTTTGCTAGACATAAGGAGGAATAAGTGGACTATTGTAAAGCACTGAGTTCTCATTTAGCTACTCTTCTGGCTTTCAAGGTTTCATTAGGAAGTCCCATAACATTCAGGGCAGGGGTAGAATCATATGCCTCTTTCAAACCTGTGGCCAGTTTAAATGCTGTGAAAATACAAAGAGGATTAGTGGTTAGAGCAACCTTACTTAGTTATTGCTAGCTGCTGTCAACTTATGGGGCAATGGGTTAAACTCTTATGCTGGCTGAGCTGCTGACCTGAAGGTTGGCAGTTCAAATCTGCGAGACAGGGTGAGGTCCCATCTGTCAGCCCTAGCTCCCTGCAAAACTAGCAGTTCAAAAACATGCAAATGTGAATAGATAAGTAGGTACTGCTTAGGTGGGAAAGAGACTCTCCAATCTTGCCAGCCAAACCTCCCTGGATTCTGGGAGGTAGAAAAACTACCTCCCAGAAGACAGAGATGAGCACCACCTCCAGAAAGCCAGAAATGAAAGGAGAAGCCTTTGTTTGTGTGTCTCACTGTATCTGTGATTGTAAGGTCATTGAATGTTTCCTATGTATGTAAATACTGTAATCTGCTCTGAGTGCCCTAGGAGAGAAAGGTGGAATATAAAGGTGGTGGTGGTGGTGGTGGTGGTGGTTGTTGTCATGGCAACAGTATGAATGAGATACCTTCAAAAGGGAGGGTATACATTCAGTACATAGTGAAGAACACATAAGACTTTATCTCCCATCACAGGCCTAGGATTTCACAGGTCTTGCCAATCCATTAGAATAACACAACAATGTATTCTGTGTGCATAACAATTTTCCACTAAGAAAGAAGTATTGTTTTTGTTCAAAAGATGTACCACTTGTGAACTTCCATCACATTATGGTATTTCTTAAGTAGCAGAGTCCTATCAGCTACATATCAATGCTTTTGTTTATTTTTACTTTTTTGTAATTAATTCCTCTCTTGAGGTATGAAAAAAAGCAGAAGGTGATCAGGTAAATCAGCTTGAAATGAATGAGTGTATTGTGCTGTGTTAGACAAATGGCATTGCTGTGGTGAATCTCTGCATTGTGATGGGGATCAAAGTGCAAAAGATCTCAGGTGACTAGCTAATCATCTTTGGAAAAACCTGCACAGCATCACTTTGGTGATTTTTGTTGGAGGTTTAGAGCATACAGTGTGCCTACCAATATTAATTCCTACTTTTTCCTCCCTTCCACAGGATCCTAATCTAACACTGTACACAGATAATCCAGACCTGACTCCATGCTTTCAGAACACTGTCTTGGGGTGGATCCCTTGCTTTTATCTTTGGTGCATCTTGCCTTTTTACCTCTTTTATTTAAAATGCAACAATCGAGGCTACATTGTATTATCGGTGCTGAGCAGATTTAAAACGGTAAGATCATGTTGAACTCCCCCTACAAGCAGCTGCAGATCCTGCAGAAACTGAAGATTTAAAAAAGGTAGAATTCAGTGTTTTACAACAGAATGTGGCTAGAAAAAACTAGCTGTAGGTTTACGTTGTAGGGTGGCTTTGATTATCTGTAATTTTACTGTACAAAGCTGCTATTATTGTTATTATTATTATTATTACAATGCCTTTCTACATTATTGTCCGAATTGAAACATATTCAAGTTCCAGCTAAGGAACATTTGGCTTGACTTAGATGGATTTAAAAACATGTTCTCATGAATGCAAGAAGGAGCATTTAAAAGTATGAGCAGCCTCTGTCAAAACCTTAGAAAGCAAAGTGGTTCAGAGCTGCTGAGAGATTACACTAAACTTGGAATAACATGCATGATCATGGTCCACTCCCTCAATCTGCTTACAAACCAAATATCACTACCTTAAAAATAAGTTTTTAAGTGACTTCAGTTTAGGCATATGTTTACTAGTAGTAGTTCTAATGTCAACATATAAATTGCATTTCATCATGTCTGTTGGTGGTTATAGAAGATTTGGATTTGCTGAAATTTAGCAACAGACATTATAAGGAGCACCTACACCAGCGTTTCCCAAATTGATCTTCCAGGCCTTTTGGACTTCAGCTCCCAGAATCCCTGATCATTGGCCAAGTCAGTTGAGGCTTCTGGAAGCTGAAATCCAGAACACTGGTGTAGGTGCTCCTTATAACACTTGTTGCTACATTTCAGCAAATCCAAGTCTTCTACCACCACCAACAGACCTGATGGTGATCTACACAGTAAATTGAAAGCAGATTGACACCACTTTAATTGGCATGCCTCAAAGCTATGGAATCCTAGTATTTGTAGTTTGTGAAGCACTACTCTTTGTGAGGGAGAGCTAAAGGCATTGTAAAACTGCAACTTAACAGTGAATCATGTCAAAGAGGTGTCACGCTACATTAATTCTGCAGTGTAGATGTACTCCTAGGGCCCATCCACACAGGGCCCAAAACGTGCAAGCTCATGCACTTTTGCCTGAGGCATCCAAACGACGCTGCAGGTAAAAGCGAATTAATTTGGGACAAAGCAGGAAACCCCTGCTTTGTCCTGAATTAATTAGGTTCTGGATTAGACCCGGGTCTTCCTGAAAGACCCAGGTCTAATTCAGTATGGGCACTGTTTGGATTGCTCCCTTGGAAGTCCTGGGACTTCTGAGGGGGCAGTCCGCACAGCCCTCTCATGTTTTCCTGGCTGAATCAGTTTTTCTGGCTGAATCAGAGGGCTGTAACCCCCTCCCCCAAAACCCTTAGAACACTTTTTAAAATAAAATAATCCAGCCGCCATTTCCCCTTTTCTGGAACTCTCCTGGCGCATCATTTTTGTGCTCCAGGAGAGCTCCGGAGAAGGGGGAATGGTGACCGGGTAAGTTACTTTATTTTTAAAGGGGTTTTAAGGGGTTTTGGAGAGGGGTGTGAGTGTCTCCCTGCCCTCCTGGAAGGTTTCAGGAGGGTATCTAGACACCCAGTGGCAAAAGTGCGGATTTTTCAGGCCAGTGTGGGGACAGAAGTCCGCCCCGACCTGGGTTATTTTAATCTGGGTCGGAGCTGACTTTTTCCCTGTGTGGAACTGGCCTTTGTCAGCCACTAGTCTGTTGAGATACTAAAATTAAATTGGTATTGTTTCTTTCATTTTTTCATTGCCTCTACCTTGTCACAGCCTGTGCCAGGGATTTTGCTTCCCCATCTGTCTAACCAATCTTCAACCCTTCAATTGGGAGAAACAGGAATTCTTCTGCCTCCTGTATAGTTAACTGGATTTTCTCATTTTTTGAACCCTGAGCTCCAGGACATTTGCACACTAGACACTCCTTTGGAGAACCTTTTTCCTTTCAGTACCCATTTTCTTGTAGAGATGATTGTTAGTTTTAGCTACTAAAACTCCATTTTAGATTTGGAAGCAATAGATCATACAATTAATTTCCCCATTAATTGCAGGTCGGGGGCATAGATTTTTCACTGGATTCAATCTATGTTGTCCACTGCAAAATAATGCTTTATGACATTATTGTTAAGGATTAATAAACTATCTTGAATCAAGCAATACAGTACTTTTGTTTTGGAGAAAGTTTTATATAATTTGCATGGGTTATTCAGACAAGACAGATAGGCGGGAAGATCTCATCTCCGGGAAGCATCTTTGAGATATCGCCAATATCGAGATAGCGTAACTGTTGCTTCAATCAGTTAAATTTGTTATAAAGGAAAAGGGCAGTTCGTTGATTAGAAACATCTTTATTCTGCTATTGTGTTGCTGCAGTTATCTTAATGTATGCACCATATAATTTAATAACTGTGGATCCAGTACTCATTGAAGTTAGTACATACATCTTTATTGATTTTTACAAGAACTTGCACTGATAACTTGTTAAGAAAGACTGCACCAGTCATCCAAAGGCTTTTAAAACCAGAAATTATTCAACTGGATAAAAATCAAAATGTGCAGTTGCTTTACACAAGCCATTTGTATGGATATTTAGACACCCAATTTCCCCATCATGCTACAACCCCCATCAGTGGGAACATATCTCTTCTCAGGATCTGTTTGTCTGGGTATTGTGTGTATGTCAGTACAAATGTCCTGCTACTGTATATATTCTGCACCTGGAACAGAATACTTGCAGTCCAGAGCAAGTAGACCTCATCTACACAGTTTATACATTTTCATTTTTTAAATGTATAAATTTTGTGGATGGATGCTATACAAGCTGAGCTTAGCATGTTAGCTCTAGACTGCTAACTAACATGGGTTGGAACACACAAATTATTGTTATATATTTATTATATTTATTTATCTGTCACTTTTTTCTCTAAATGGCAAACAGTGGTAAAACAATACCATGTAGAATTTAAAACCTGAAAACTATAAACATTACAATAGAATTAAACGTAGAAGTGAATAATTAAAAGCATTAAAGCCAATTTAAAATCCATAAAAACCCACACAACAAACACCCCCTGTATCTGTCTTAAAACTTCCTTCTTTAAAAGCCTGCCTGGATAAAAGGGTCTTAGTTTGCCACCAGAATGACAACAAGAAGGGAGCTATTCCAGCTTCCCTGGGCAGAAGGGAGTTCCAGAGTGGAGGGGCATCCACAGAGAGGGGCCTGTTTTCTCGTCCCCACCAACCTTGCAATGGTGGTGGGACTGAGAAAAACACCTTTCCTGAGGATCTCAGGGACCAGGTGGGTCCGTGCACAAAGAAGGCAGGGCAGGTTCACACAAATTAGTATGCCAACCCACTGTCTGGTAAGCAGACATTTACATGGTCTTTGTGAGTTGGTCTGTGTTTCCTTCTAGGATAGCCCCCTACTGTCTGCTCTAATGGGGAGTGGGCTTAGGTGTTTTCAATCTGGAGGTGACATGCAGTAGGGGCTGTTGACTTCCATATTAGTAGGATGGAGAAATAGTCCTGGGATTTTCTCCATGTTATCAAAGGAGAGGAAGTCTAGGATACAATATACATTGGATAGCCCCTTTCAAGTTCATTAAATCCAATGTCCTGCTGATATGGAAGGCAGTAGCCTCCACTGAAGAAGGAATCTTGGGGACTGAGAAATATCCCATATGCTTCACCTCTGAGTTATTGGTGGCTCCTTAAGACAAGAATTCCTCCTCATATTGAAAGGAATTTGATCTTTATATTACTTGGGCTAGGACAAGTCATCAGCCAGAACTAGCTTCAATGAACATAAAATCAAATAGAAGAATGGCCTGCCTAGGTCTTGAATTCAGCCTTTACTATACCAGCGGGGTCTTTCCATAAGCCTTTTAGGTTGACTGTGTAATTTACCACAGGTAACTGATAAGGAGGGTACGGTCAGGGACAGATCAAGAAATTTATTGTGTTGCAATTATTTTTTGTGGTTTTGTTTGCAATTATACTTTAAGAGTGTACTGTAATGTAAATGTTCTTTGCATATGTTATCTGCTCATGGAGATGATATAATACTTTTCTTTCTTTAAATAAGGTCTTTGCTTTCCTCCTCTGGTGTGTCAGTTGGGCCAATCTCTTCTATTCTTTCCATGGAATTACTCAAAGCAGAACACCGCCTTCTGTGTATTTTGTAACACCCTTAATTGTTGGCATCACAATGGTAAGTATGCCTTTTTATTGATGCTGCTACTTCCTACATCAGACAGAACTGATGATAAACTTGATTTTTTTTTGTTGCTCAACTGTTGCACTATGCAGGAGATCTAGAAATAGTCAGCAGGAATTGAACAATATGTAAAGAGATGGTAAAGGCAACCAAGCTTGCCTAGGTAAGCATCCCTGTAACTCCAGGTTGATGTGAATCTTTCTCTCTCTCTCTCTATGAAGGAAGAGATCTGTGGGTAAAGAGGTCCACTTTCACAGGCCTCTGCTTTGCTGGTACAGACTCTTCTGCGCCCAGTGCCCCTTTGCTGTCTCCTGATTCATCCTCAGACCTTCTGCTGTTTCGTGATTATAAGCAGACCAACAGGATTTTGAAACATCTGCAGCCAAATAATAAGGAAATAATTGAAGTTTCATAAATGTTTATGTTTTGGGTTATAGACTTTAGTAACCCTTAATGTGTTTTTCTGATAATTAATGGTGTCTCAATTAATTATTAGCTCATGTTAATATATGAAATGTTACCATTACAAAAATATAAACCGAGTTATGTTTTTATTTGCATTTATTTATTTATTTATTTACAGTATTTATATTCTGCCCTTCTCACCCCAAAGGGGACTCAGGGTGGATCACATTATACACATACAGGGCAAACATTCAATGCCCATAAACACATCTAACTGAGACAGAGACAGACAGACAGACAGACGCAGAGGCAATTTAACCTCCTCCTGAGGGGATATATAAATATGCTATTTCTAACACTGAGGAAAGATGTACCTTTTCAAAAGACCAAGAAAACAAGGACTAGAGCTATGGGAAGAGAGCTTTTAATAATGAATTCATCTCTTGTTTTAACATTTTATTTTGTATGTTGACCTTTTATGACTGTTTATATTGATGTTGATGTTTTATTGTTGAGTTTTATTGTTTTGCTTTTGCTTTTATATTGTTGGGCAAGGCCCCATGTAAGCCGCCCCGAGTCCCTTTGGGGAGATGGGGCAGGGTATAAGAATAAAGTTGTTATTATTATTATTATTATTATTATTATTATTATTATTATTATTATTAATGTGTTGTTTGGTCCGTATTTCTTGTTTTTTAATTACTATGTTTTTGAATTACATTTCATTCTATTAATACCTCAGTTATATTTTAACTCTTACATGTTTTTATTGATGTAGACATTTTTCTGTATTTGTGGTAATTTTAAAAAAATCTTTTTGAGTTCCCAGGCTGTGGAAAAGGTTGGATATTTATTTTTGTCTGTTTTTTATGTATATGATGCATTGTCTTTTATTTGTTTGTATATTTGACATTGAATATTGCCATATTGTAAGCCTTTCTGAGTCCCTTTTGGAGTGAGAGAGAGCGGCATATAAATGTAATAAATAAATGTTTATTTATTTTGTATTGCTTTTTTCTTCCCATCATGAAATTGAATGTGGTACACAGTATATTTTAAAAACCACAGTACAGTTTAAAATGTCCCTCAAACAAAAGTTGAAATGTAAAACTAAATTTGATGTTAAAAATACAAGTTTAAATAACTAAACAAAAAGGAAGAAAATCTAGCAACGAATAGAAATTAAACATTACAAGTTCAAGTTTTTAAAGTGTATTAAGTTATTCTCATCTAAATTTCACTGCATTGTCTCCCTGCCCCCATCTCTCTGTGTCTCATTTGCAGCTGTTGGCCATGTTGCTCATTCAGTATGAGAGGCTTCATGGTGTCCAGTCCTCAGGGATTCTCATCATCTTCTGGTTCTTGTGTGCCTTGTGTGCTGTGGGTCCTTTGCGATCCAAAATCATTCGTACTTCAGCTCAGGTAAAAGAAATGCATCTCTGTGCCCGTTCTAGCATATTGTACCATTGGTAGTCCTAAAAGGATCTTTACCACCAATTTTGGGGAAGGTGCGTAAAGGATTTGTGAAGGTCAGAAGTAGGTTGGGTAAATATCAGCTGCCTGGCTGTTCAGGGACACCAAGGGTGGGGTACAGATTAATACTAAATGTAAGGGCAACCTAATGGACTTTGATCCTAGCTGGGGATACAGGCAAGCCATTGTACTGTGGAGAAAAAAAATTCCCCTTCTTGGGAAGTAGAAAGACGGGGCGTGTGGGAAGTGAGAGAAAACTACTAATCGAAAAGGAAATCCACTCCTGAAAGAGATATCATGGGGGAAAGTGGTCTCCACTGAAACTTTATTCCCAATCCTTGTTTCCACAACAAGTCACATTTTTCAAAATACAATTATCACTGGGATAGAAAGTGAGGTGAAATCTTCTGAACAGGGGCACAGACAGAAAAACAAACATGATGGAGGTGTTAACCCTTCCCTTTGCTATCCAAAGAATGCATGCATGTGTATATGTTAGACAAACAGACAGACAGACAGAGATATATACAGAAATATTTGGCTGGAGTTATACTTAAAAAAATGGACCTTTCGATTTACATATACAATCAGCTTAAGAACAAACCTACAAAACCTATCTTGTTTGTAACTTGGGGACTGCCTGTATTTGTCTACCTTTGCGGAAAGGGTAATGAGAATGCAAATCAACATGCTCAGGTTGTTCCATTTTCTTCTTCTTTATTTAATTTAACAAATTAATGTTCTTCTTTAAGTGAATGAAAGGAATGAAATCTAGCAAAACAAAAAGCCATCAGACACAGCAATGCCTTGGAAAATGCTAAATGTCAGAATCCTGCAAGCGGCTTCAGGAAGGGCACTCCACACAGAATGAGCACATCTACCAAAAGGACCCAGGCCCTTGTGATGGCCCACTGTTTCTTACTCAACAGAGCAAGCTCTGAGATACTGAGCACAGCATGCTAAAAGAACACATGAAATAAATGCCCCTTCTACACTGCCATATAAAATCCAGATTATCTGCTCTGAACTGGATTATATGGCAGTGCAGACTCATATAATCCAATTCAAAGCAGATAATGTGGATTATATGGCAGTGTAGAAGGGGCCAAAGAAGTTCTCAGGATACCCGAGTCTGGCGTGAGGCCACTTCTACACTGCTATATAAAATCCAGATTATCTGCTTTGAACTGGATTATATGGCAGTGTAGAAGGGGCCTCAGTCAAAAACAGCAGTGTAATCTGAGCCTGTTAAGGAACCAGTAACCTGATCAAACAAAACAGGAGCAGTGTATGCCCAACTTCAGTCAACAGTTTGGCTGGAATTGTGTTCAAAAGCTACTTGCTTATCTTTCTATTCTTTGAATTGCATACTTAATATTGACTCCTACCTGTTGAGTGTGTGACTGCAACCCCATTGCCTCTGGTTTATATTTTCCTCATATTTCTGTAGTGCTAGGATCCAAAGCATATGGGCTGGAAGAGATTTGAAAGCAATGCAGCACATCAGGCAAACTATTCCATTCTGCCTTGCAAAAGGGGGTGGGAAGAATCTATATATTGATATCAGAAAGACATCCCAGAGAGCAGGTCAAAAATGCACACAAGTCTTGCCCATTTTTATTCAATTTTATTTTATAGTTAATTTAAAATGTATTTTTAGATTAATGTTCTATTGTTCAAGCAATCATTACCTCAATTCATGTCCTACTCAGTATTTCACTCCAAAATTACTAGAGAAATATTCTTCTGAAAAGGTCTATGCACAATAATAATATCTTGTCTATTTGTTCTGCCTATCTTTGTAAGCCTCATCATTCGCTATCGCCTGCTCTTTTAATGAAATCTATTTTCTTTGTTGCTGTCTCTTCTTAGGACCAAATGGAAGACAGATTTAGGATTACCACATTTTATATCTACTTTGCTCTGATCCTCATTGAATTGATTCTTGCGTGCCTTAAAGAAAAGCCTCCATTTTTCTCACCTGTGAATTTAGACCATGTAAGTAAGTCTGTACATAAGTACAATTTCATTTGCTATGAATCAAAATTTAAGACCATGTAGGATAGTCCCTCAGCTGCTATTTTTCTGCAGCATGCGTGTCAGAACCAGGGATTTTTGAGCAAGGGCTTTTTCAAGCTCTCCTCAGAACATTAGAGGCATCTTTAGTTAAGACATAACCTCATCCTAAGTGTATTTGTCAGCTTGGTTCAGATCAGTAATGTCATTAGAGGGGTGCAGACTACAATGGTCTGCACCCAACAGAGGTCTGCCCTCCCTCATCCTGAAAGTGGCCCTAGCAGAAATAGGAATCAGAAAACAGAGCATGTGTCTGGCTGGACAGGCAGAGGGAGAGAACTGATGGATCTCACTCCCAAGAAGGGTTGGGAACATGAGATGAAAAGAGGGGAAACTTGAGACAATGATTGTGCAAGAAGTACAGCATGAAAAATCTTTCCAGACTGTTCAGAGGAATGTCTGTTCCTTTTTAATGAAATACAACTCACCATCTATATCTCCCCCCAGTCCAAGAGTGATGTGTTAGTCAGGGAACAAAGAGATTTAAAAAGCTGCTAGATATGGAATGTGTTCGAGTTCCTCTCTGTGTGACAATTAAGAAAAGACAGTCCATGAAATACTGGTTTAATAATACCTCATTTTCACATTCCCTAGAAGATGGTGGCGAAGGCACCAAAAGCAAAATAGTTCCTTCTGTTTTGCCACCATCTGGTCCTAATCAGGCCTATTGGCATCAAGACAACGGAGGCTTTCCCACTGCCTCGCTTTACTCTCTCCCTTTTCCCTCCTTCCCTCCCCGCACATGTCAGCGTAAGATTTCCCTCTGTTCACTATCTGAGTGAAGTAAAACAGGTTTCCACTTTCTGGTTCATCTCTTTCGCAAGTAGAATTTGATGACATCAAACAGTGGGATCCAGCTATTGTCTTGCATATTACGCAAAGCCTGGAGTAGAGAGAGTGTAAAATGAGGAAGAATTGCAGGGCAGTTTTCATTTGAAATATTTATTATAACATACCCTAAGCGGTTTCAAATACAAAGTATGATCTTTTAATACAGCCTTGACCCCATGATTGAAACATTTTTTTACTTCTTCAATGTTTATCCTAGAATCCGTGTCCTGAATTAAATTCTGGTTTTCTTTCCAAGATAACATTTTGGTGGTTCACAAGGTAAGCATATTGCTTCATGTTTTCTTGTGGCTCTGTCAGTAACCTCCATTGTGTGTGCAAAATATACTGGAGTGGCATTAGCCCAGGAGATTTTCCCCATGTGCTCTTGGTTGCCTAGCTGCTTTCTCATACAAGACAGTAATTCAAATTCACATTAATTTTACACCCCCTTTGCACCCTCACCAGATGTTAGAGGTCAATGAAGACAGAGAGAGAGGCTATAGCATTAGTTACTCTTAGTTGGAAGACATTCTCACTGAAATCAATTTCAGCAGAGTCACGCTATATGTGCATTACCCTGCCTGACAAAATGTTTAAAATGAAATATCTTCTTTCCAAAATGTAATGCAAGAAGTTTGAGAGAGAACAGAAAAGCTTAATTACAAAGAGATCTGATATTGCATTGATAAACTTAGATTTTAAAATACTTGCTAACTTTGTGAATGGCTTACACAATGATATTTGAATTGGCAATTAAGGTTCAGGTTTCATTTCCTGTTAAAGCCTTATTTTATAGGTATTTTTATCCTTCTTTCTGTACAGCGGGGGGGGGGACATGATGAGCCACATTGCTGCTTAAGAACTAAAAAACACTTTAAATTTAGCATTCTGCATCTACAAAAAAGTGGGAAAGTTTGTAAAATATAAATGTTTGCATGCAGAGAGAGGATTGTTGTGCTATTAGAAGGGGAGTAGATTAAACAAAGCTCATTTTGAGGTTTTCTTTGAAATTGAAAGGTCAAAGTTAAAAGCAAACACTGAGGACAACTTTCATCTTGCTGCTTCTTCCCCCTTTTGCTTTTTCTGGCCTTGCAAATTAAAGTGGTTTCATGTGATAATCAGTGCCAGCTAGTGGTTTCAAATGTTATTGGGAAAAATAATCTGATTTCGCCTGAACTTCAAAAGATTGATCTAAGGTGCTGGACCCTACCTCCAAACTAGGTTCAGGACCTTGGGTTGTTCTTTTCAAGTTCACACTGAAAACCTGAGTAGATTCACAGTTCCATTTACTTGGAAGCCACCCATCACCTCTTGTGGGAAATATATGTTTGTATTTGATTGCACTCTAAAGGTCTCACAATTTTCACAGCCACTGTGCTGAATTGCTGGGAACGTGTGCCTTTTTCATCAAAGAACCTCGGGAACATTAGAGATTATCAGTTATGCTTAGACACCAATTGAAGGAGACTGGAGACCACTACTGTAGTGAATCAGCACAAATCTCTTCACAACCCCATGCCAGTACTATCCTAGAGAGCTTAAAATACTTCACCAAGTGAGGACCCTTTCATACCATGCTCAAGCAGTTCGATTCATGAGCAAGACAGGAAAATACATTTATAAGTAAATACTTATATGTGACTGTTTCATCCTTGCAAGAGACAGTTGATAGTTTCCAGTTTTCTCTCTGCTGGAAAGAAAATAAATATTTATGCCATTGCGTTCCTGGTATCTAAGCATCTAAGGCCCCAGTTTTCAAATAATACTAAGCTTTCTTTTGTGTGTGGAAGACAACTGAAGACTTGGATGTTTCGACAGGCCTTTGGAGCTACAGTCATTAATTAATCAGCCGCAGAGGGTTTTTAATAATCTATCCCGTATTTATTACGATTTTACCATTTATGTGTTTTAAATGCAATTTTTTATCCTGTATTTTTGTTTTAATTGATTTATTGTATTACTGTTTTATCTTTTTATAGTGTGATTTGTATTATGTTGCCTATGTTTTGTCCTATGTTGTTTGGGCCTCTGCCCCATGTAAGCCACCCCGAGTCCCCGCGGGGAGATGGTGGTGGGGTATAAATAAAGTATTATTATTATTATTATTATTATTATTATTATTATTATTATTATTATTATTATTATTATGTGGTAGACCAGAAATCCAATCTGTCTATTAGACAGACTATTTAGGGGCCACATTAGTAATTAAGAGCCAGCTCACAGATTTGTTGAGTTAATAGCTTCATTTTAATTTATCTTAATGGGAGCTATGTCTATTTAATAAACATAGGTGACTGTCTATGATAATTAATCCAGGAGAGTTTTTTTTTTTTACAGTTATGCATGTCTTATCTTTCAACACATTCCTGTGTGTGGATGAATTGTTATCATTTGCTTTTTACCAGGCCATAATAAGAAATAATGAGCCTTTCAGCAAGCCATTCAATTGATAGCTGACAAAAGTTCAAAACTAAGTCCTACATATCTAAGGCCCCATCTACACTGCCATATAAAATCCAGATGGTCTGCTTTGAACTGGATTATATGGCAGTGTAGACTCAGATAATCCAGTTCAAAGCAGATTATGTGGATTATTTGCTTTGATAATCTGAAGTAAATGACAGTGTAGAAGGGCACTTAGGCAACATTTAAGATCACTTCATCAAGATAACAATGTGGATTAAAGATTCCATAGTCTGCTTGAGGTTTGTGTAGACAAGAAATATTTTCCTACTGAGATCCCTTGGGAAGCAGGGATATCCATGGGCACGTGCATGCTCCCAGACTATATTCAGAGGAGATCTATTCTTGTAGTCCTCTTCTACACTGCCAGATAATCCAGGTTATCAAAGCAGAAAATCCACATTATCTGATTTAAACTGCATTATCTTAGTCTACACTGCCATATAATCTAATTCAAAGCAGGTAATGTGGATTTTATACAGCTGTGTAGTAGGGGCCCTAGTTTCCACCACAAGCTAGAGTTTCACTGTGTGAATTGGACAACCCTTGTGTCAGTAATGAAACTACTTCCCTGCCTCCCAGTTATTCCTTGTGTCAGCCACAAAGAACCTTACTCATACGACTTTTTAAAGTTTCAACAATTTCAGAGACCTACAAGAGGGGATGACAAAAAAAAGAAGCAGAACACCTTCTTGTATGTGTAGGGGGGAGAGAAGGATAGGATACTGATGGATCCAGAAGGTCTATTGTGAATGTTAGTGAACTGGAGGCAGGGAGAAGCAGAGCTCTTTCTAGAGCGGAAAATATCTGGATCTGTTCTCAGAACATTCCTCAGTATGCATCCAGTTCTCTGTTGCTTCCTCTACCATTTGTCTGCAACATTATGCCTTTTCCCTTTCCAGCCAACTCCAGTAATAGCAATGTGTAGTGTTGGCAGGAATAAAAATGGCACAAGAATATTACAAAAGAAGAAGCATAAGTGTTGTCCTAGAATCTAGCATTCCCCTGAAGGGGTGGGAGCAGCCCACGGGGTGGGTGGGAATTGGCAGAGGGAAGCAATTGACACTCCATGACTGCCTACCCCTCTATTGGATCCTACATAGTTTGGTGGAAATAAATGGGTGCCTACTGCTCATTGAAATTTTGCATATTTAATGTAACCCTGGTTGGATCTACATTACCAGTATAGACCTATATAATTCAATTCAGTGCAGTTCTAATCGCATTACATGGGTCTACACTGACCATATAATGCAGTTCAAACTTCATTATTTGGCAGTATGGATCCAGCCACTGTTATTGTGGCTTAAGAAGGGTTGAATTGCTGCAGCTGATTTCTGATTTCTGTACATTTTTTTTCCTTAAATACAGTATGGCCGTCCAGGGATATAAAAGGCCTCTTGAAGATAAGGATTTATGGTCCCTAAATGCAGAAGACAAATCGGATGTGGTAGTAAAAAAGCTCCAGAAAGAGTGGAATAAACAAAAACATGAAAGGCTACAGTAAGTAAGATCTGTGGATAAATAATAGCTTTATATTGTACTCTTAATAAAAGAATTGTGTGCTGTTGTAACCCATGGATCTGTTTATGGATCTGTATCCACATATCTGTATTTGCATAATTTAAATAATTTACTGTCGTTATGATGATCATAAAGGATAAAGGAAGTGGTGCCAATGCAAAACTATCTCATGGTGTAAATACTTTGCTCATATTCTAGTTTAGTAGTTCCCCACCTTTATTTGACCAGGGACCACTTTGACCAGGAACCACTCTCCAACATTAGTACCAAAAGGGTTATGGATTGCTTTTTGGTCAACTTTAGATTTGGTTTGGTTATTTGGGATGCTGAATCAGAAAATTGCATTGGATAAGACCACATCAGCTCTAGTTTCTGATACAGAACATATGTCATCCAGTAATTGCCATCTGCTCACCCACAGAAAACCATATTTAATAATCTAGAGGTGATGTGGTCTATCCAGTGCAATTTTCTAAATCAGCACCCCAAAGATGTTGTTCTGAGTTCCTTTCGTGGGTAGTCAGTCTCTCCCCTCCCAATATCCCCATTGCCTCAGCACTATCCAAGTATGGGACCAATCAATAAAAACGGTAGCTTCAGTTGAAATTGTAATGATTAAAGGTGATGCCACTCAAACCTTTGTTTTACTAACGATCAGTAATGATTACTAACGATCAGCAGAAAAGAATGGGGAGGGGGGGGCTTTGACTTTTTAAACTCTTTTGAGCAATTTTCTAAGCATTCTGGAGCATACATACCTCAACCACTTTGGGCAATAGATGGATGATACTGATGCTAAAATAATCATCCTCAAATTGATTTGAGGCCACATTCTCCTCTCCCTGCTATAAGGATTGACTTGCCATCCAGCAGTGATACAATGGGTCTACTTCATCTGGGCCTAGTAATTGCATTTAGCTCAGATGAACAAATTTAACAGGATATGGATAATTTTTAATTAGAGGTTTGCATTTTTCCTTATTCTTGAGAGTCTGAGAAGCTGCTTTAGTGTTAACAATTTAATTTGCAGTCAGCTGACAAGAAGGGACAAGAATGAAAGCATCTTCCTTGGGAACTTCCTGGTGGCCTCTAACCCCATTCAAAGTATCAGATGTATTTCATATCAATATCATACATTCTCCTGATCATGTGTAGGTTTTTTGAAATCTAATTGGGAATGCTCCCCTTACCCTCTCCATAAGCTGTTCATTTCGCATCCTCTTATCTCTGTGTTAATAAATCCAAGTTATAAACATTTCTTAACAAAGAAGCAAGCATTTATCTTATCTGAAGCTATAACCAGGAATTTATGTCTTATAGCTATGTTGTCTGCTGGCTCGCAGCCCGTTCATAGATATTAGACGAGTTATATGGTAAAGTCCATTCTACTCAGAATGCATATAGATTATTTAGTAAATAAAGCACCCCCATGTCAAATCTCCCTGTGTATAATTTTGACAAGCAAAAATATAGAAGATCAAGGAACTGTTGACTAAAACTGTGGGGCTGGAGGACCCTAACATGGGACTGGTAAACACTCTTTCGACACTCACCAGTTACCCTGCCAGTGACAAATTTTGAAAATATAAGATATACAGTATGTCTAGTTAACTAAAAACAGCAAGCCAAACGTCTTGTAAAGTGACGGGCCAGCTTCCAACACCACCTCTGTTTTTCAGAAAACTTTAAAAAGCAGGTAGCCACCGCCCATCACTTTATTTTTAAGTGTGTCTGGACATATAGTGAAGAAGAAAAAGGCAAACTAGAGGATGAGGAGATCCTGGGAATTTTCTACAACTATCATTCCTTCTCTGCCAAAGAGTGTGTGACTCATGGCAGTTAAAGGGGTGTCAAGTTGCATTAATTCTACCGTGTAGATTCAGCCTATGTTGGATACACAATCCAATGCAGCCATCAAAGGCTCTGGGCTCATTCTAACAGGATAAAATGATAAGAGAAAAGCACATATCTCTAATCTTTACAGGGAGTCTGCTTGTTTGCCTGATGTTGCAGAAATGTAGACACACTCAAAATAAGATTACCATCAGTGCAGCAAATTCTGTTTATGTTTGAGAAGACTCTACAGATTCACATTCTTAGAGTTTCTAAAAGATTGTGAAATATACATCTGCATCATGCTTCTGTCTGCTTTTTCACCGCCCAGTTGGTGCGGAAAGGCACAGAGCCAATGTGGGCTGCTTTTTCTGCTCATCAAGAAATGCCCAATCAAAAACAGAAGTCTTGAAATGCTCCTATTTGTGTGCTTTAGGGCTAAATTCAAAAAGAAGCTCATTTTCGGAAATTGGCAAGCTGTCTGGCCTCTGAGAATAAAATCGCCTATTCTGTAAATGCATTTACTGGAAATGGATCAAGACATTTCAGACATCTCAATACAGTGGCAGATTATGTCATAACAAATGACTTAATCCCTCAGGTGCTATAGGACACATCTAACAGGGCAAATGTAGGCGTTTAGTGGGTCGGGCGTTTCCTCCTGTTTTGTGAAGCTGTTACTTCATTAAATAGGAACTTAACTCTTTTAGTTTGCTCCTTCCAGTCACACCTACCCTGTTTCCCCAGAAATAAGACAGTGTCTTATATTAATTTTTGTTCCCAAAGATGTGCTAGGTCTTATTTTCAGGGATGTCTTATTTTTCCATGAAGAAGAATTCACATTTATTATTGAACAAAAAATTGAACATTATATACTGTATAGTAGTTTTCATCACAAACCAGCATAACCAGACAAACTGTGAATCCTATCAATAATTTCTTGTTACTACCATTATTTTCATGTACAACAATCTATGGTACGTACATTTACTGATCCTGCATGCTCTGGTGTTCTGCATCTAATATATAAACCATGAAATCTAATCTCTTAGATAGTAGCCACAGATGTGAAAAGAGTAGACAAATGTAAAAGGCTTCATCATAAAAAGTTATTTTGTATTTATTTATTTATTGGTTGATTTATTTATTTCAAACATTTACATTCCACCCTTCTCACCTCGAAGGGGACTCAGGACGGGACACAACATATTTACGGCAAACATTCAATGCCAGAGCACAACATACCATATATACAGCAAACATTCAATCCTGCAACATAAAATAAACTATAATTGTTACATGTCAGACACCAGCCAATATAAACAACTCAGTTTATTGCAAAAACAACACAAAAGAGCCCAAGAAACCACCAAAAGGAGGCTGAAACACTTTCTTTTCAGTGTGAGGTAACAATGTCCACAAAGAACTCAAAAGACCCAAATTTGGGATATAATCTGGATTATCCTGGGAAATAATCCAGATTAAAACAAATTTGGTTGAAAAGGCTGGAAACTCGCTCCACCTGCTGGTTGGTGCTAAACAAACACATGAAAGCTACCAGCAGTAACCCACAGTGGCCAAGGCCACACAATGCCCCAAAACGTTGCTAAAGCAAAACCACATTGTAAAGGAGAAGTCACAGTCCAAGGTAAACACAAAGAGCCAAAGCAACGGAGGCAAGCTGGCAGGTCCCAAAGCAGTCTTCCAAACACGTCTTCTGAAATAGAGATCCAGAAAAGCGCCCAACAAAACACCTTGCCAATTGCAAAGTTACATTAGCAACAAACTTACTTTTATCTACAAGTCCTCCTCTAAACTTGAGCCAGCCAACGCCCCCTCCACAGCTGGTTGCTGCAAATCCTCATCAGAGCTGGAGTCACCCAATGCCCCACCTCCAGCTGCAGCCCTTCAACGATCTCTCCAGCCAGACCACCTTCTATCCAAACCCATAACTCCCCAGGATCCATCTGTATCTTCTCCGTGCCATTCCTCAAATGTACCACTGCTTGTGGGCTCCTCAAGAATCTCCCGGATCTCCTGAACCTTAGTCCAATCCATCACCTCACTCCCAGAGTCTGACATCCCATTCTCCTGACTCCCAGCCCCACAATCCCCTTCAAAACTCTCAAAGGTATCATCATCAGAAGGCTCCATAAGTATTTCCCAAATTCTCTTCCTTTGTTGCTCCTTATCAGAGTCCTGCTCACTACCAGTTTTCCTGCCTCTTCTAATACAACTAGTAGGATCTCTACTTGAAGACTCCATCACAACAATAAATATACCTAAACACTAAAAACAATTAAAAACAATTATCTCCACTTTAAAATTAGTTGTTTAAAAGCCATCTAATATCAGCCATACCGAATCCTATCAGTAGGGAGAAGTTTCCTATTGTTGCCTTAAGGCATAGTCAAAAGGAAGACAGGAGCAGAAGAATCGGTATTATAATAGTCCATAGCTTTTATCTGGGGTTTACATAAATCTTTCATCCAAGCTGGTCTGCATGTTCCAAGTGTGACTTATGTTAATAGATTGTATTAAAAATGGTATCTGCCAAGTAGGAAGTGTAGTAGGGAAACTTAATCAAGTTAATGGTCAATTCCATTAAGATAACTTCCAGTGTCTCTCCTACATTGATGTGTGTAATGTTATACTCTGACAGAAGTTAAATTCTAACATTTGACTTTTAAAATAAGATATACTGAACAGTTCTTTCTTGAAGATAGACTGCTGGGTTTAACTAGGCCACAGGATAACAAATATTTTAAGATTATGAATACATCTTGTTTACCTAGCCCAAACTATAATGCATCCCTTCCACCAAATTTATAGAAGTGCTTTGGTGATTTTTTTCTTTAGGCATTACCTGCCCCGAGACATGATATTGTCCTTTCTCTTGATCTTTATTTTCCCAACATACTTAGGAAGGCTCATAAAATGTAGGAAACCAAAAGATAAATATGCCTAAATGGAGTTGATTCTTTGAGAGATAAATCAATTTGACTTGTAGAATTGGAGGTGGTATTGAAAGCGTCTGGGAGATAAGAATCCAAATCAGGGTTCCAGATTTGAGAGCAGCAGAAGGAATTGCTTCAAAGGAATACTTAAATAACCACTACATGATTACAGACTCTATTACTACAGTCTTTCAAGCTAAGCTGTATGAAGTGCAGTCAAGAAAGAAGTTGGGAGATGTCACAAGAAACACAGTATAGTTTCAGTTTGTGTCCTTGTCTTGAAGTGTAACAGGGATGGCAGCATTCTTGGAGCCAAAGTTAGTAGGAGGGCCATTTAATCTGCTGCAAAATAAATAGTAGTTAAATTTCAAATAATTAGGGTAATTACTGTCAGACATACAGCAGTGTAGTTGAACAGGTTACACAGCCTTTTCTAACTAAGTAAAATGGTTTCATCTAAGGCAGTATTACTATACAGATCATAGAACCAAAATCTTTAATTCTTGGAATGCTGCTGCTTTGTTGAGCAAATAGGTCATACACTTATTGCTTAGTAAGATGAGGAAGCTATCAGATGCAGACATTATTATGCTTGCCTTATCCATGGCTTTAGATTACAGCTTTATGTTGAGCACAGAAATAGAAATTGTAAAAATCAATCTTCATATCTTTTCGTTATGTTAATTGGCTATTCTTACACTCAAACAATTAATTTGATAGATTGACATGGACATCAAGGAATGTGTCTGTATTCATAACTCTTTTGGAAGCAATTGGGAAAATGGTGAACAGATTCCAGTTCCATTGCCTTGAGAATTTAAATCACAGCTATATTACAGTTCAATATAAAGAATGTAGATCTTTGTGTGGAAAGGAGGGCATTAAATCAAATACAATTTTAAAATAAAGGCAATGCTTTAAACCATAGTTGGAAATCATGTGACATTCCAGGTGTTGTTTGTCCAGGTCCTGGCTGTTCAATGGCTAAGAGTTGCAATACAATATGATGTGGAGGCCCATATGAGACCTTTTCCGGTTTTAAATTGAGAATTTGGTTATTAATTAATTCCCTTTTATTTTCTAAGCACAAAGAAATGCCTACTTATGATTGACATTGTGATAGCCCTGTGTCCTATTAAGACAACTTTACTGTTACCACATTAACTCTGTCTGGTTAGGCTATAGACTTATTGTTTTCATTTATTATTTGAAAGATACTGTCAGTATTTATAATGGTATACTTTATCTCAATGAACTATAATGTCTCATTATTCTAGGAAAAAAGATGTATCCTATACAAAAAATCCAAACAATGTAATGAATCATATTGCTGATGGTCCAGGGGAAACAGAAATCTTGTTAAGTAGTAACACAGAGCAGAAAGAGCCATCATTTCTCAAAGCCCTGATCAGGACCTTTGGCCCTTACTTCTTAATTGGCTCCTTCTTCAAATTGATCCAAGATCTATTGGCCTTTGTCAACCCCCAGTTGTTACGGTGAGTACCATTTTCCTATTGGTTTTCATGCATAAGGTAATTTTCATATTTGTGATTAATTTGTTGAATTCATATAGAAGAGGCAACAGCTTTAGGAACACAGATTTGGGTTTGGCTGTGGTCTTACTTGCATTTTGCCCATCCGGTAAAATCTAAACTTCACAAGCTACATGAGGAGAGTTTTGTTTATTGAGTTGACTCCTTGCTTGAATGGGGAAAGATGTTGATGATGAAACTGATCAGAAATACCCCCACAAATATTGTTAATATATGTTGACTTTCTCATGGAAGCACTTCAATGGGACATATGATAGGCTCCCACATGGACATGATCCAAGTACTGTATATACTCGAGTATAAGCCAACCCAAATATAAACCGAGGCATCTAATTTTACCACAAAAAACTGGGAAAACTTATTGACTCAATCATAAGATAAGAGTGGGAAATGCAGCAGCTACTGGTAAATTTCAAAAATAAAAAGATACCAATAAAATTACATTAATTGAGGCATCAGTAGGTTAAATCTTTTTGAATATTTATATAAAACTGTAATTTATGAGAAGACTTACAACTCTGTTTTACCTATATGCTTGAGGATAAATCGACCCGAATATAAACTGGTCAGGACCCTCACTCGAGTATAAGCCAAGGGGGACTTTTTCGGCTCTAAAAAGCTCACTAGCATATGGAGAGGAGGAGGATTAGATAATGAGAGATCATTACCGGGCCCCGGGCTGAAAACTATATCGTATTTAGACCTTCCTAGTCCACGCCAGCCCAGTAATCATCGTTTGAGCACATAACCAACCCACACCGTGAACTCTAGTTGGCTGTTGTAAATTAATGTAGATGTTTGTTTGGATTTTATTTTATTATATAATTTTGTTTGACTACATGTAGTTTAATTTATTGATGCTAGGTTTAATTTACTGATGTTAGGCTTTAATTTGATGTTAAATTTTAATGTTATTTGCATATGCAGAGGGCCCTGGTGGCACAGTGTGTTAAAGCGCTGAGCTGCTGAACTTGCAGACCAAAAGGTCCCAGGTTCAAATCCCGGGAGCGGAATGAGAGCCCGCTGGTAGCCCCAGCTCCTGCCAACCTAGCAGTTCGAAAACATGTAAATGTGAGTAGATCAATAGGTACCACTCCAGTGGGAAGGTAACAGCGCTCCATGCAGTCATGCTGGCCACATGACCTTGGAGGTGTCTACGGACAAAGCCTGCTCTTCGGCTTAGAAATGGAGATGAGCACCAACCCCCAGAGTCGGACACGACTGGACTTAACGTCAGGGGAAACCTTTACCTTCACCTGCATATGCGTGGTTTGTCTGGGATTTTATGTCAGTATTTGTTTGTTTACAGAGGTATTGAATGTTTGCCATGATAAAAGTGAAATGCTCTGCTGTGAAGCTGCAGCATTTCTCCAGATTCTCAACACATATCAATTCTGTTTTTACACAGTAAAATGTGCCATTGCCATAAGTATAGGACTGCATACACAGTATTGATATTCATATTAGTCCTGCACCGCCACTCCTATTTGCCAGTTTGGCCTCCTTAAAAATAGAAATTCAATTTTTAAAAACAACAACTTTAAGGTGACCCTTAGCCTTGTTATTTGAAAATAGAATGAAGACTGGCATATTACCCAAATGAATCTGGTGTGTAAAGTCTTGCTGCTTTTGCTTTGAGTAAAAGGAAGGACTGTTCTGCTCTCTTCCCCTTCTACTCTCTGCATTTTTCACCTTGTTGTTTTATTTATTTCAATCTTCTTCTTAAACAGCATATTAATTGGCTTCATTAAGGATCAAAGTGCTCCCTTATGGTGGGGATATCTGATTGCAGCTTTGATGTTTTTCTCTGCTGTGCTGCAAACAATCATCCTTCACCAGCATTTCCAGTACTGCTTTGTTACTGGAATGAGATTGAGAACTGGCATCATAGGGATGATCTACAGAAAGGTAAGGCGGAGGGAGCTGCTTCTCTTGCATTGCCAGCTAGAGGCAGAAATTGTTTTGTTTAATTAGGGCAAAGAGGGATAGGAAAGAGGGAGGGAGGCATCTGCTGGGAAATCATTCCCTCTGTGTGTACTTCTCAGATCAGTATCTGCACGTGGGCGATCTAAACACTAAACAAAAGAGGCTGCCTATGTTGCTAGAAAACACACAGTGCTTGGGCTGTGATTTTTATCTCTCATATAATTTTGCACAGGAACTATTATTGGCTTATCAAATGTAAACTTCTTTTTCTGAAGAATCAGTAGGCAGATGCTATTACAGACTAAATTAGTATAACGCCTAGATGATTTTCATACTGCATGTACTCAAATATGGCAATTAAATGTACAAAGGCCAGCTACACAATGTCCATCTGGACATACATTTGCCTTTTGGGGTTGTGGATGCATAAATTAATCCTGTGAAAGACCCAGGCCACTTCTACACTGCCATATAAAATCCAGATTATTTGCTTTGAACTGGATTACATGGCAGTGTAGACTCATATAACCCAGTTCAAAGCAGATAATGTAGATTATCTGATTTGTTAATCTGGATTATATGCCAGTGTAGAAGGGATCCCAGGTGTGTAATCTCTGGAGACCATGTGCTTCAGGCATTGACCAAAGGCTTTTTAGTCTCAAACGTCTCTAATGCCCTATACACTGGAATATGTTATTTATTTATTTGCTGTATTTTTATCCCACTCTTCTTGCTCTTGCACGGGACTCAAAGCAGCAAATGCCACATATTCCACAACATAAAACCAATACATCAATACGATAAACAATAAAACATATAAATGTATACAACTATTAAAAACATAAATAAAACATAGTACCCAGGTCTAAGGTCGTCATTTGTGTGCTACCTTGTGATGATTCTATATTGCACTAGCCAAATGCCTGATTGCAAAGCCAGGTCTTCACTTTCTTTCTAAACACCAGGAGGGAAGGGGCCAGTCTGATACCATATTTCTTGGTATTTACAGTTTATTCATGACTTTTGAATAATCCACATTCCATGCATACATGAACTGCTAGTGACTTGCCACATTAGTTTCTTAACACTTCCATCAGGAACTTTAATCTAACTCTGAGCCCAAGTTTATCCACTTCCAACAAAGTGTTTGCAATTCCTTGATTCTGACTTCCATCATTATTTGATATTACTCTTTTATCATCTAGAACTGGTTTATCTGGTGCTTGGGTACTGGATGTCCTAAAGTAGGCTGTTAGGAATTGTTGGAGTTGAAGTCCAAAACACCCGGAGAGCTGAAGTTTGTCCATGCCTGTCCTAAAGCCATCCTGCTGCTATTGAGACCCTCTTTAGCTGTCTTCTCCAGGAGCTAGGACTTTCTTGTCATTCACATTGTGCCACGTGGAAGCAATACCTGGCAATGTTTGACTGATAATTTTGCATCTGTATGACTGGTTGCTCTCCATTCAAGCAAACACCCACTTGTCTGGGAATGAATCATGTGATTCTGGCATTTTTAAAGAAGTAGCAGTATTAGTCTCTTGCAGAATAATGAGGAGGAAAGGAGGAGAGAAAAAAGGAATATGGCAGCACCTTTAGGACTAGCTGGTTTTTTATTTTTGCATGAGCTTTTGTAGATGTAAACCCACTTTTTAAAATGTAATGCAGCATGATATGAAAGCCTCAGATTTCCCCCTCTTTTATGGTTGTAGCATGGATGCATTCATTTCACAGTTGTGTAGCGTTTTTCATGTGTTGGTGTTCTTATGAAGGAATGGCTAATATCATTTTTACTGATTAGTTATATTCAAATCTCACCTTTCCTTCAGTGAGCTTAAAGTGGCATACAAAACTTTCCTTCTTGCCATTTTACCTTTACAACAACCCTTTGAGGTAGGTCAAACTGAAAAAGAGTGAGGCTCCATCTACACTGTCATTATAATGCAGATTGAACTGCATTACATGATCAGTGTAGATTCATATAATGCTGTTTAACTGCACTGAACTAGATTATATGAGTCCACACTGACCATGTGTAATGCAGTTCAATCTGCATAATAATAGCAGAGCAGATGGGACCTGAGCGGCCCAAAGAGTGAGTGCCATGACTCAGTGGAGCAGTAAACCCTACTCTCCCAAATAGCAGCCAAATACTCTGACTGCTACAGTATGGTAGTTTTCTTAGGTTATTAAGTGGTATGTGCTTTTTGTGGTTGTGGCCAGAGACTTCAGAGTCTTTGTCCATTTTATGTATTGTTTTAATATTTGTTTGGATGTAAATTGCCCTTGCTTCAGCTTTTGTGCTGCCTGTTTTTCCTAGACCACAAATTTTATTATCATCCCAGGACCTAATTACCATTTTGTTGCATTTTATAGTATACAAGGCAAAAGGGATCAACAGGAAAGTTGTAAGCAAGACTGCCCAAAGATTAACACACAGATCCAATGTTATCCGCTAATTTATCATGACACATTTTTTTAAAAATATTAATCAGATTTGTTTAAAACATTAATATTAAAATTAAGCAACTGTGTAGCAGTTGAAAATAATTCTTGAATTAATAGTTCCTACAATAGGTGAACAGTATAGTGTAAAGCTAACTAATATAAGTGAAAAGTTGAATATCACATAATTGTACACACAACGCTGTGGATGTGCCTGATGTGTTGTACACGATGTGCCCTTTTCTCTGCATCCCTGCTATAGCTGCTTTTAAAATCCTCGAAAATAATGCTCATTCTTGCCAAACCATCTTGTTATTCATATGTTTTTCAAGTCACACAAGCCATTTATATAAAACAAGATTGTACCATACACCAGTTTGCTTATGTTTTGAGTACTCAAATGAGTGGCTTAGAGTGATATAATACATAATAGAAGGCCATGTCTTTCATGAGTACTAGGCTTTTAAACATATATTTACATAAGTAATGTGGATGAACTTTTATGATTAGCTGTGATGAACAGCTGCCACATAAAAAGACTCATCCTATGATTCTAAAAATCCAGTAGATAGGAGGACCACCTTTAAGTGATAGATTGTTGTGCTGAAGTGGCTTTCATCAATTGTTCAGTTATAATAGGCACCATTTATGTAATATATTTCAATTAATAAAAGCATTCCAAATACAACATCAATGCAATTCTTACAACAGCCCTATATTCAGGCTGTGGAAGAGAGAAACATGTCTTGCTTGTGGCTATGCTGAGTTAATGTTGAACCAGAGACATTCAGCTCATCATTCGATTTTATAGCCATCTACACTGACCATTTAACACAATTCGAAGCTAGCTTCAAATTGGCAGCCAGACAACAAACTCACACAAAGCATGCGAGAGAAATCCCTTAATGCACAACAGTTCTTTGTGGTTTGTGTAATCACCATTCGGACCTCAAACTGGTTCCAGGATTTCCTATAAAATCATCTGCATAACCAAACCACTTTTTAAAATATTACTTGCATTAAATGGTCAGTGCAAATGGGGCCCATGTAAAGGTGACCTCTGAGAGGCACAAGAACCAAATATTAACCAATTCAGCTTGCCTTTGAATTTGAAAAACCAAAAAAGTGGTATTTCGTGCAAGGTTTTTAACCAAATAGGACTTTGGCATTAAGCACCATTATTTTGACTGTCCCTAGAAAACACATAATATATTCCCATCAGCCAGTTTCAAACAGCAGGTGTGAAGTTGTATTTTGGACTAATTGATGTCTCAGAGAAGGGCACCAAAGGCAGCCCCAGGACTGACACAATTGCTGCAGTCCCATCTGGAGCTACCCGGAAGAGGAATAATAGTCAGGCCATCTGCTGAGGACAAGATACAGTGGGCACTCTAGCTAAAGCTGATGGAAAAAACTCCAGATGACAGAAGCGGCATGAATTTCAAGTGATAGGATAGGACTGATCATGTTTCCAAGTGGCAAGTGTGATACTTCATTACATTCCAATCCACTTCAGTCCCTTGAGCAACACATCAGATATAGCAGATCACAAGGACAGCATAGGAAGGACCAGAATGCACTATGTTACAATAGCAAAGGGGTAGAAGTCAGAGTGCTGCATGCGTAGCCTTCAGTACTAGGTGAACACCAAGGGACCTTGTTCAGCCAAAAGGCCCGACAGCTGACTAAGCTACTTATTCTCTCCCAATATATAATCTGCCTTGGAAAGCTATTATAAGAGGGGGAAATAGCGTGCAATGTTCTGAACTCATTCAATGAAAGGCAGAATGAACATGTCATAAAATGAGAAAATATGTCTGAATGACAAGAGTTTCTCTCTCTGTTTCTCTAGTCTTTAGTTATTACCAATTCAGCAAAGCGTTCTTCCACTGTTGGAGAAATTGTCAACCTAATGTCTGTGGATGCCCAGAGGTTTATGGACCTGACTACTTTCCTAAATATGTTATGGTCTGCTCCGCTCCAGATATGCCTTGCGTTATACTTTCTCTGGCAGGTACACAACTTCTTCAATTTGTTCTCTGTGATATAACACAATGCAGAGCCATTCAGCTAATGCTTAAGACTGATCTTGCTGTAGGGTAAATTTATTAGAGAGTGTCATATTGTGAGCAACCTGTGGCTCCCAGCAGAATTCCCAGCACTTGTTTTCAAAATGTTCTATATAAATAAGTGATTAACTGAGGACATGGAACTAGAGGCCCACAGATGAGTCACAATGTGTTTAGCTTTTTAGAAGCTATAATACGAATATGTGAAGGAAATGTGTGAAGATGGGCTTGAGTCATGGATGGGGAAATCATCACATTATGAATTTTGATTTTCAAAGCTGTAGTGGCAGTTGGCAGTCCTCTGTACAAGAAATGTTAGATAGACAGTAAAATGTATTTGTTGGTTAATTTCTGGTCTGCTTTTGTCTCTGTACAGCAGGGATTGGCAAGTGCAGCCAGGCTGGAAGAAGCATTCAGGCATATACTCGAGGGCGTACCTTTTAATATATATGTTATAGAGTAATTGATTTTTAGCTGAGATTGGAGAGAAGGGGATAGAAGCAAGCGTGTGATTGTTGGCAAACAGAAGGGAACTCGGGATTGGAGTGAGGGGGATAGAAGGAAAGGGTGGAAATGTTGTATACATAGGATAATATTTTAAGCCAGGACTGAAATGAATGGATTGAAAGGAGGGAATGGGAGTATCAGTAGATCAAGGGAGAGATTCTGAGGTGGGGCTGGAGGGAGGGAAGGAAATAGAAGAAGAGGTTTGGGAGCATTTACACCACATTTCTTTGTCATAATAAGTTGAGACTTGTGTGTGCCAAGACATTGGGTTTAGACTTGGTCACATCATCAAGATATCTCATTATGTGTATGCAAGTATTTCAATATCTGGAAGAAAATTGAGAATCTCGACAAGTCTGGTCCCAACCATGCTGGATAAGGGATTTTCAACCTGTATTCAATTGCCTTTCATACCTTCCTCACTTGTAAAGCTTGCATGTGCCTCATATAGTAAAGAAAGAAAAGGAAGCCTATAGGGTTTTCTTTTGCTGAAAATCCATTCAGGCAACTTTGTGTTTTTCATTGGAGAATTCTTTGTGTTTTTCAGTGGAGAGATCTATTTTCCCTTTGTCTGAATGCAGGAGAACATAATGATAACTGATGTATTTTACATCCTTTGAAGAGTTTAGGACCTTCTGTGCTGGCAGGAGTGGCTGTGATGGTCTTACTTATCCCACTGAATGCTGTGATTGCGATGAAAACCAGAGCATTCCAGGTAGGTAAACTATGCTCTTTTATGGCATTCTTTGCAAATTAATATTGAATTGGCTTGCCATGTCTCCCTGCTTAAAGGAATATATACGTGTGTTTACAGCATGCTTCATGAAGAGCCTTGCTTCTCTGTTCACCTGCTCTTACATCATTGCCAATCTTTGTTCTACATATGTCTGTGAGACTTTTGTTGAACCTGTTACCTGTATCTAGTTTCTGATCATGTTTAGCCTTCTTTGATAAAATACAATCCTAGTATCTGCTGGGGATATGTTCCAAAGGCCCCCATGGATGCTTGACATCTCAGATAATAGCAAACCTTATATTTTGGGTATATTTGGGGCAGAAGCAAACCATAGAGTAGCAGTGGAGGACCTAAAGAGGCCCACTAACATTTCTGGGGGAATATCTTTTAGACTGTAGATAAGTGAAACCATGGCTACTGAGTCTGTAGATAAGGAGGCGAAACTGTATTGTGCTAGGAATCTTCTGAACCTGGACACAGTTTGCTTCCAGTCATCCATGATTCAACATCTAATAACAACAAAAAATCTAATTGCAGCTTTGCAATAACAGCAGTAACCTAAGAAGCAATAAACAAAAGCTCTACAGAAAAAAGACAAATCTTCTGATACAGTAAGTTGCTGACAGATCAGATAAGGGTTCATACAGATCTCTTCTGTGAGGGCTAGTTCATGGTCCAGAATTAATAAAAGAACTAGCTTGTTGCCAGAGCCAGCTCTAGGTATTTTTCAAGTGTAGGCGAACAGAATTTTGGCGCCTCTCCCCAAACCAATCACTGAAAAATAAAAGCGTTGGATAAGCAAAAATATTGGATAATAAGGAGGGATTAAGGAAAAGCCTATTAAACATCAAATTGCATTAAGATTTTACAAATTAAGCACCAAAACATCATGTTTTACAACAAATTAACAGAAAAAGCGGTCTCGACTGCGCCCCCTTATGTTTTGTGCCCAAAGCGACCACTTAATTCGCCTCATTGTTGGACCAGCTCTGCCTGTTGCTATAGAGCCCAAAAATATTAATTTGAGAGAATACAGAATCCCCCAGCCAGCATAGGTTCTAGGAGCTGTAGTATAAAAAGTAACGTCCCAATTTCTGGAACTCCATGACTTTTTAAGAGTATATTGCAGGTCTGTTCTTAATGAAAAGTAGCTACAGACATTTGTTAACATTTTAAAGATTCAACTAAATGAATTTGGAACTTGCCTAACTGTGGTGTAGCGGTCTGAGCATTGCATTACAACTCAGGAGGCTGGGTTTCAAATTCCTTCTCAGCCATGAAACCCCCTGGAATACCTTGAGCAATTTACATTCCCTCAGCCTCACAGGAAACCAATGGCAAGCCTCCTCTGAACAAATCTTGCCAACCCCCTCCTGGTTGGCTAGTTTTAGGATCGTCATAAGTTGGAAATGACTTGAGGGCACACAACAATCAATACTGACCTTGCTTATTTCTTGCATTTTCACTAATACTGAGTATTAACAGTGCAGCCCTTAGTGTTTCTTATTCCCTCACTGTCCCCAGTTTCCACATCACTGTTCTTGTGTGGGTTGTCTGTTGAACAAGAGCACATCTTGAAAAGTATCAAATGAAAAATAATGAAAAACATAACATTTAATGCAGAACTATACGATGCTTTATGCTATTCTATCTCTGTTTTTAGAAAAAAAACCTACATTTTTTTTCATTCAAGCTGCTTTGCCACGGCCCCTAAAGAAACATGATGAAAGAGTTCAGAAGAAAGCCTCTGTGCATGATTAATAGTTTTCATGGTTCCTTTTTGATGGTGGGACTGCCTGGCAGGGAAGTAATTCTGGTCTTGGCATGGTTCTCAGTACAGAAGGAACAAAATACAATGCTTATTCTTCTTGTGTCTGATCTCTGTACTTCACACTCATATTTGAAATTGCTGTATACAAAGCCACCAGGGACAAACTATAAAGAGTCCAAGTGAAATAGAGTCTGTATCCAAACAAGCAATGGTATTCCCCATAGTAACCTATGGATGTGAGAGCTGGACCATAAGGAAGGCTGAGCGAAGGAAGATAGACACTTTTGAACTCTGGTGCTGGAAGAAAATCCTGAGAGTGCCTTGGACTGCAAGAAGATCCAACCAGTCCATCCTCCAGGAAATAATGCCCGGCTGCTCACTGGAAGGAAGGATATTAGAGGCAAAGCTGAAGTATTTTGGCCACATCATGAGGAAAGCTTGGAAAAGATCATGATGCTGGGGAAAATGGAAGGAAAAAGGAAGAGAGGCCGACCAAGGGCAAGATGGATGGACGGTATCCTTGAAGTGACTGGGTTGACCTTGAAGGAACTGGGGCGGTGACGGCCGACAGGGAGCTCTGGCGTGGACTGGTCCATGAGGTCACAAAGAGTCGGAGACGACTAAATGACTGAGCAGCAGCAGCATCTAAACATGCATAGCTTATAGAGAATCCATCCATATGAGTTGTTGCTTATTCAGTAGTTAACAAGTCTTACCTAATTGTAAGTAGTTCTTCAAGATAAAGTCAGACTTTTTCTGAACATCTAGTGCTGCTGATATTTTCAACTGGAAATGTCAAAGTAGATAAAAACAGGTGGTGTTTTTAAAAACAGATTTTCACATTTAAATTAGATTTTTAAATTTTAAATTGATTTTTAAACTTTAATTTTCTTTTGAAGAGTAACAGGATAAATATTAATTCGACTGAAAATAAGCTTGTTAATCTTTGAAACTGAATCCATACCTTCTTCTAAATGATGTATTTCTATGTAAATCATCTTTCAAATATAAATATTTACAGCCTGTATGACTTGCAAATTTTGGATTACCACTATTTTTTTAGGAATTAAATGAGGAGTATCATTAGGAAACATGAGTTGAAGAAATGACCTGAAAATGATTTCTGCTTTAATTGCTTATTTAAAGCATGTGATTTAATTATGATTAATTCAGTTGTGTGATTTAAGTATGCTTTACTTAAATCAATGTAATCTGCCAGGGACCCTCCAGGTTCAAAGTTTGAGCTCTGCCAGTGAGCCATTCCAGGTACAAACCAATGCAAGGTAGCTGTAAGACCACTCTTATCTGTGTGAACTGAAGGCTGGTGGTGCTCATCATAAGATCTGTGATGATTATTGAGATTTCACCTGCTGAGATTTCACAAGGCCAATTTACTTGCAAGCCTAAGCAGGTGCACAAAATTAGAAATCTGTTTTCATCATACTTTCAGTTGTTAAAATATCTCTGTCATTTCTTGTTCTGGTGAAGAAAATGGAGTTGTGAGCAGTGTCTCTGCGAGTTGGCAGAGCACTGGGACATCCTTGGGAGTTTATCCAACTGTATGGAGTTGAGAAATACTTTTTCAGAAAGAAAAAGAACAGACACAAACTCTTCAAGACTCAAAGGCTATCACCTTCCCCACTGAAACAGGAGAAGGAGAGAGAGAGGATGGGGAGCCATTGCGTACCCCAGCGAAATTGTCATGCAAACAAATGGAGACAGAAGCAGCTTTGATTCACTTCTTAAAATACTATATTTATATGTCTTTAAAACAAACTAAAATACCCTTAAATTTATTTATTTATTTATTTACAGTATTTATATTCAGTTATCAGTTTTGTGAACAAAAACATCTCTAAGAGGTAAACTGTATTCTTTTTTCCTCTGTTGGAAATTGTAGAGATAAAAAAGGACTTTAAAAATCTAATTAGTGGAACTATTCTACACGAATTTTCTAAATTGGCCAGATTAGACTATCTAGTGAGACCAGCTACAAAGGGTGAAAGTGAATTAATTTGTTAAAGATTATGCTGTAAGAACTGTGGGAATTAAAATTGTTTAAAATACTTAAGAACTCAATAGGTATAACATTCTGGGGCCGCATGGAACCTCTGGACAGATTCCAAACAGGAATAAGACAGGAAGTAACCATAGAAATAAAACCATAGAGAAAACCAAACAGCTTGAAATATGTCTTGAAATATAAAAACAGGGAAAACAGAAAAACAACTAAAAGGGCTGCAAGCAACAGTGCATTAAAAGTGAAAGTAGCTGAAGGAGACACTACAACAAATCTTTGAAAATTAGACATGTTTCTTTTTTAAAAGACAGCTTTTGCAGAAATGACTGCAGTGTCAACAAGACCAAGATTCAAAGATCAGGAAGACCAGAAAGAAGCTTCAAGGAGAGGATCTTTTTCAAAAGAAGAAGATTCAATGAGGGAAATCTTGACCCAATTAAGAACCATTACAAGGGAATGAAAAATGTGGAGGTAAGGATTGACTAGAGAATCACACAGGCTGAAGATTATTTGCATAAAGGTCAACAAGAGATGAAGAAAGATATGCAACAGATGACAGACACAATGAGTGGTATTGTAAAGCAGCAGAACAGCAAAACAGAAAATAAAGATAATTGAAGAGGCACAAAAGACGTGTTGTGGTTCAGTCTGATGGTGAGGGGGGGGGGGGGTTGGGTTTCAGCAGGTTGACCAAAGAAATGTTGAAGGCTCTGAATTGTCAAAAATGCAGGCTGACCAAGGAAATGTTGAAGACTCTGAATTATTAGAAAAGCCACAGACCAGCAGGGAAGCTGAAGTTAGTGATAAGAGTGACCTTTCACGGGATTTTGAACATCAACAAAGTCCAGGTGGCTCTGGCAGAGAGTCAGAGGAGCTTTCCTTAGACAGAGACACAAGATTAAGTTTAAGACTTTGTCCCAGACATTCTGTGAGAATCACTAATAAACGTGTGGGAACCCAAGGTCAGAGGAATGCTTCCCTAGCTTGTAAGCATGGTTAAAAAGGGTGAAACAGGGAAAGATTTCAGATGGAGCAACATTGATTTTTGGAAGCTTAACTCCTGCCTTGTTTTTGCTCATGGAAATAGATCGTTGCTTCTGTTCCTGCCTAGACTCTGTGTTTGGATTATATTTTGGAGTTCATGCTACCTTGTTTTCCAGTACTGAAATGCTATTTTAGAGACTTTGAACTACTTTCTACAAAGACTTTGAACTGTATTCTGCAGATTGCCTATGCAATTGGATTACTGCTTTCTTTACTGTTTTTTATTAAGATTTTGCTATCTTTTATCAATAAACTGAAAAAACCAAGTCTGCTGTGGTGGAGTGTGTGTTAAGAGCAAGGTGATTCAGTGCTGAGGTGCAACAAGAAGCTGCAAATGGATTTCCAAAGAGACTCGGCTCAACTCCAAAGATTAGAGTACGTGAAAACAGAACATTCTTTCAGGTTGATAGGACTTCCGGAATCTGTACGGGAACTTGATATGGCAGTAACCGAAGTTGTGGCTGGAATCCTGGTAGACCAGAGCAAGTGGTTGAGACTCAACTCTTTAGGGTCCGATCCCAACTTGCAATAAGAAATAAACTTCCAAAATATGTTATTGTGTCATTTAAAAGAAAGAAAGTATGGTATCTTACAAAGGGTAAAGGTATTGGTTAACATCAGTCACGAAGACCCAGGATTTTAATGAAATTTTTTTAAAAAGATCTAGATTCAGAAGAAAGATCAGAAGACCAAGGAGAAAGAGAACATTCAAGAAGGCAAGAAGAGATGGCAACCTCAATAGCTCCTGGATAAGGAAGGAATTCAGCAACAGCAAAAGGCCACTCCACATGATGAAGAAGAATTGGATGAGTATCTACTATCTCAAGAAAGAGGACACTAAAGAAGTTTTATGACAAAAAAATAGGTTTTTTGATTTTGAAGAAAACAGAGACAGGGTAGGAAGCGTTAGTTAGGGCTTTCTATTTTCTATTTCTCAACTTTTCTATCTCCTTTGTTTTAAAACACTGTACAGCTGCTTTTGTATCCTTCCGTTTTAGATTAGAAAAGAAATTATATATATATATTTTTATTTTCCCTTTTCCTTTTTAACATCAGAGACCTTTTTGTATTAGATAATGGAAGAAGACTAAGATGTAAGATGTTAAAAATGCCCCTGTTCTATATCCATGCTTGTATCCTTCCCCATTCCTCATATATTTGTAATAATAATTATATGGAAAAAAAAATATCTTAGTGATTTCTTGAAGGTACAAGTACAGGAAGCATAATGCAAGCAGAAAGTTTGGAACTAACAACCATAGCTTAATGATGTTATTTAAAATTATTTAGGTGGAACAGATGCGCTATAAAGATTCTCGTATTAAGCTAATGAATGAAATTCTAAGTGGCATAAAAGTACTCAAGCTCTACGCATGGGAGCCATCCTTCGCAGATAAAATTCTGGAGATACGGAAGAATGAACTTCGTGTTTTGAAGAAATCGGCCTATTTAAATTCTTTGTCCACATTTACATGGGTCAGCGCACCATTTCTGGTAAGCTTTGTTGATATATCGCTACATCGTACCTGTAATATAGCAGGATAATTTCCTTGTTGTTTTTGATTGGAGAGGGGATTCAAAAGGGCCAAGTTGCTGAGTTACTATTAATACAACACGAACAGTGGACTTGGGCTGACTTCCTCTCAAAGAATAACTGCTGAAGGGGAAAAGTTAAGGAGTAATAATGCAGGAATGGGAAGATCGCTGAGGTTGTGAAACATAGCAATTTTGTACTGCTACTCATAATTGTAAAAATATAAACCACTCTGCACCAAGAGTACAGAAGGAATAGAGAAGGAAGATGCTTCATTTGGTCTGGCTAGGTTTTACGGTGCTACATTCTGAAACATTTATGATAAAGAAATAAAATAGGACTGCTGGTAAGATCCCTCTTCGTCTAGCATCCTGCTTGCAACAGTGACCAGCCAACTTTCAGTGCATAGTTCACAAACAAGGGTATATAGAAGATGAGGTTTCCTCCCACTGGCATCTAATTGAATCTATAAGTCTAATTGCGCAGCTATATGTGCTACTGATGGGACTCTTGTCTATGGTTTTATGTGAATTTTTATGCTCCCTGAACACATTCTTCTATAAATGTATACTTGTTTTAAAATCTTGTGTCCACCCTCAGCATCTTATGCAAGTGAATTCTATAGTGACAAAATTATATCTCTCATCAACCGGTTTTGAAGACATCTCTTAATTCTGGTGTTCATAACAGTTTATATATCCACAGATTTCTCTCTATGCCCATTGCCACCACATTATTTGTCATATACACTAATATTGAGCTGATTCTGAAATTATGAATCCTTCCATAGACAAATTGGCACCACTCACCCATAGGAGGATATTATCAGCAGGTTTGGGAGAAAGACCAGAATTTGCAGAAGTACAAATGTTTAGAGAACTAAAAACCAAGAGGGAGGGTAACTGAAACCAGCTCATGAGGACCTTGTTTCTTCAGCAGCCAAGAAATTATCTCTGATTGTTGGGGAAAGAAAATAGAAACTGACATTGGGCTATAGAATTGAATGGCTTGCTGTGAAAGAGATCTTTACTGACTAGTTGGAAACCTGGAGAGATCAACATAATAAATAATCCAAGCTGTTGTTCATTGATTCAGTATTGGTGGTTACTTTTGCTCTTCTATTGTCATTAATGCCTACGTGCGCACATGCACACACGCAGACAGACAGACAGACACACACACACAAACTCCAAGCAAAGCAGTGTGTTTATGTTCAGTACATTTTTCTGCCTTCCAGGTTGCTCTAACCACCTTTGCTGTTTATGCTACTGTGGATGAAAATAATATCCTAGATGCAGAGAAAGCTTTTGTGTCTCTCTCACTATTCAATCTTCTAAGATTCCCACTCAACATGCTTCCTCAGGTCATTAGCAGCATTGCACAGGTAAGGAATGGTGCCGATGCTTACATTAAAAATAAAGAATACTTTCAGAATGTCTGTTTGGGCTAAAGAAGGCTAAATAATGGCAGACCTATTAGTTTAAATCTAGCAAGGAGCTCAGTGTGACAGGGCCACAATGTTTCATACCTTGAAAACATCCAAAGCATTGCAGTCAGCCCTCAATATCCATGAGTTCTGCACAAATAACAATATTCATAAAGGGAATTCCAAAAAGCAAACCTTGATTTTGCCAAGCACTACGCTGATGAGTGGGCATAATCCAGTATTACCTTACCTCCCACCATTTCACAAATTCTCAATGGAGTCCCCGGTGGCGTAGTGGATTAAAGCCTTGTGACTTGAAGGTTGGGTTGCTGACCTGAAAGCTGCCAGGTTCAAATCCCACCCAGGGAGATTGCGCATGAGCTTCCCTCTATCAGCTCCAGCTCCATGCGGGGACATTAGAGAAGCCGCCATAAGGATACTAAAAACATCAAAACATCTGGGCATCCTCTCACACCAGAAGCAACTCAGGTTGCTCCTGACACGAAAAAACAAATTCTCAAACTCTCTTTGGCACTCATTTGAGTTATTCGCCATTTTATCCTTTTTCCTTGTTTTCCATTCACAGACTGATTAATGAAGTGTTCTGAAAAAAAGTATTATGATGACTTTAGTATGGCTTTGCACTGTTAATTATTTTTGTTTGGTTGATGTGATCTTGCACTTCTTTTGATCATGTTGCATTTAGTTGTAGTTCGTTGTTACCTTCCTAATCTTTTAAGTAGAAAGATGGAACAGAAATGTTTAAAATGGGCATAGGTATCCAGTTTTGAGAGCAAAAGAGGCTCAGGTGTGAAAAGAGCTAAAATTTCTTCATTAAGCATGAGTGGGAATCATGTGACCTGACCCCCCAAATGTTATTGGATTGCAAGTCTCGATTTCCCATCATTGATCATGCTACCTAAGTCCTCTAGGAGTTGCAGTCCAACATCTGGAGGGCCACCACAATTCGACTGCACATTCCTCTGCATCTGCTCATGCTTTTCTCTTAACTAAGCCCACATGTTGTGTTGAAAAAACACTCTGAACAAAGGTAGGCTATAATATAGAGAGTAAGCTGTAGGTTGCAGAAAAGGTTGAGAGAGAGGTCTTTTGTTTGAAAATCAAATGCACATATCCAGCTCCTGCTGTATATACAACTAGCTTGGGGACCCGGCGATGCCCGGGTTATTCATAGACGGCATTGAGTTGTTTTGGATATTTTGAATGGGCCCATTTGTGCAGATCTGAGGGTGATGGGGTTTTCAGTGGGAGGCAATTTGGGTGAAGGTACTGCAAATCCCATAATCCTTTGTCCATCCTCGCCCAAACTGCTGCAGGGTGTAAAGTGTGTCATCTGGGATATGTGTGCTGAGTTTGGTTCAGTTCTGTCGTTTGTGGTAGTTGCAGTGATCTTAGGAAGTGAGTGAAGGTATTGTAAATCCCATCATCCATGGTCCGTTGTCCCCCAAACCACATCAAATGTAAAGTGGGTGAAAGGGAGTATGTGTGGCAAGTTTTGTCTTTATCAGTCATTGTTGTGGATTGCTGTGGTCTCAGGAAGTGAGTGAAGGTACTGTAAATCCCATCATCCTTGGTCTGTTGACCTTCAAACTGCAGGAGGGTCATGTGGGGCATATGGGCCAAGTATGGTTATGATGCGTCATTGGATAGAGTAACAATGGACAGCTGATGAGAAAACATTTGAAAGTACTGCAGATCCCATCATCCATGGTCCATTCTCCCCCACACCACACCAGGGTGTAAAGTGGGGCACATAGCATCAGTGTGCCAAAATTGGTGTAGTTGTTTCATTCATGCGCGTCTCAATGGTCTGTGGGAGGTGAATCAAGGGAAGGTACTGTAAATCCCATAATCCTTGGTCCATCCTCCTCCAATTGGCACCAGGATGTAAAGGGGGTCACGGGGGCTCTGTGTGGCAAATGTGGTCCAGATCCATCACAGGTGGGCACCACAGTGGTCTGTGGGAGCTGTAGCATTTGAAACTACTGCAAATCCCATCATCCATTGTCCAGCCTGCACCAAATGGCATCAGGAGACAGAATGGGTCAAGGGGGTTATGTGTGCCAAGTTTGGTCCTAATCCGTCATTAGTTAGAGTAACAGTGGTCTGTCAGAGACAGTGTTTGAAAGTACTGCAAATCCCATAATCCTTGGTCCATCCTCCCCCAAACTGCTGCAGCATGTGAAGTGTGTCATTTGGGATATGTGTACCAAGTTTGGGTCTGTTCTGTGATTCGTGGCAGTTGCAGTGGACTCTAGAAGTGGGTGAAGGTACTGGAAGTCCCATAATTCTTGGTCTGTACTTCCCCAAGCTGCCCCAGGATATAAAGGGGGTCATGGAAATTCTGCGTGCCAAGTTTTGTCCAGTTCCGTGACTGGTGGGCATCGCAGTGGTCTGTGGAAGGCCAAGCAATTGAAAGTAGTGCAAATCCCATCCTCCATGGCCCATCATCCCCCAAACAGCACCAGGACATAAAATGGGTCATAGGGGTTATGTGTGCCAAGTTTGGGCCACGTCAGTGATTCCTGGCAGTCACAGTGGCCTGTGAAAGTGGCGGCCAATCAGAAAGCTGCCACATACTCGCAAACAAACATTGACTTTTATTATATACTAGCAGGGCCTAGCAGCCTGCAAAGGCCTTGGCCTGTCAGTAGAAGCGCTGAAGGGGGGGGGGGGGGGGTGAGGTGAGGGGGTAGAAGTTTTCATAAACAAAGGAAGCATTAATACATAATTATTTTCCATCATTAGTTGGATTCAGAATGCTGTGAATGTGTGAGTGGGCCAAAAGCTGTTAACAGTACCAAAGCTAGCTTCGTTCTGAGGAGAGAAGTAGGCCGAACGAAGCCAGTTGGTAGTAGTTTTTGCCTCAGCAGTCCCAGTGGCCTGTGAAAGTGGAGGCCAATCAGAAAGCTGGGCCATATTCCGCCAGGCCAATCAAAACGCGAACACATATTCCGCCAGGCCAATCAAAACGCTGATACATACTCGCATTTCACTTTTATTATATACTAGCTTGGAGACCCAGCGATGCCCAGGTCATTTGAGAAAGGCATTGTTTGCCTGTGTTCCAAGTGTAGCCTATATCCAATGTCAGCTGGGTTCAGTGGGTGCGGGTGACCTCCAACTCCCATATGCAAGTCCCATCGTCCAGTGTCCATCCCCCTCCAAACAGAGCCAGTATGTAGAATAGGTCATGAGGGCTCCATGTACCCTGTTTGGTCTTGATCAGTCATTTGTGTGGGTCGCGGTGCTCTCAGGAAGTGAGTGAAGGTATTGGAAGTCCCATCGTCCATGGTCCATCATCCTCCAAACTGCACCTGGGTGTAGAGTGAGTTATGGGTGTTCTCTGTTTGAAGTTTGGTCTTGATGAGACATTGATGGGGGTGACAGTGGTCTCAGGAAGTCAATGAATATACTGCAAGTCCCATCATCCAAGGTCCAAGCTCTTTCAAATCTCACCAAGATGTAGAGTGGGCCATGGTGGCTCTATGTGCCAAGTTTGGTCTTGATCAGTCATTGGTGGGGGTCACAGTAGTCCCAGGAAGTGACTGAAGATATTGTAAGTCCCCTCATCCACGGTCCCTCTTCCCCCAAACTGCACCAGGATGTAAAGTGGGCTACCCTGCACCTGCGTGTCAAGTTTGATACAGTTTTGTCATTCATGGGCATCACAGTGGTTTGTGGGAGGTGAATTGGATGAAGGTACTGCAAATCCCATAATCCTTGGTCCACCCTCCGTCAAACTGCTGCAGCATGTGAAGTGTGTCATTTGGGATCTGTGTGCCTGGTTTGGTTCAGTTTTGTGATTTGTGGCAGTTGCTGTGGTCTCAAGAAGTGAGGGAAGGTACTGCAAATTCCATCATCCTTGGTCCATCCTGCCCCAATATACATCAGGACGTAAAGGGGTCGACAGGAGTTCTGTGTGCCAAGTTTGGTCCATTTCTATCATTGGTGGGCATTGCAGTAGTCTGTGGGAGTTAAAGTGTTTGAAAGTACTGCAAATCCCATCATCTGTGGTCCATCCTCCCCCAAATGGCAGCAGGTCATAAAGTGCATCGTGGGGATGAAGTGTGCCAAGTTTGGTGCAGATCCGTCATTCCTGTTGGTCTCAGTAGCCTGGGATAGTGGCGGCCAATCAAAACGCGAGCACATATTCCGCCAGGCCAATCAAAACGCTGATACATACTCCGATTTCACTTTTATTATATACTAGCTGTGCCCGGCCACGCGTTGCTGTGGCTTAGTCTGGTGGTGTTGGTCAGTCTACATTAGGTTGTATTTATGCTGTGACCTCCACCCTTCTTTATGCTCACATTAGTAGTAGTATTTGAAGTCTGTTACCTTCTTCAATTTTTGTGTTGATTGATAATTGCTTGAGATCCCTGTTGTCTTTGGTTTGTTGTTAATTGTAATGTCTGATTCTGCTGAGTGCGGTTTATATTTTTATTGTGGTACAATAGTCTTTTTTTTTTTTGCCTGTGTAGGTGTTTATTATTGTTGTTGTTGTAGTGGTCATGAAAGTTGGATAAGTTAGATGCTACTGTATTGTTTTTTGGAGGCCCAGTGTAGCACTGACTGGCCTCTCAGCCTCAGTGCCTAGGGCTGTTTCTTGCCTGTGATGGTGTTGATTCTTATTGTTGTTGTTATTGTTATTATTGTAATTGTTTTTTTGGAGGCCAAGTGTGAATGTAGGGATTGGGGAGGTGGATGAGTTGTGTTGTCAAATTTTGTATTTGTTATAGTCACAATGCGTTGTTGTAAGTATTGTGGGTCCGGATTGTGGTTTTGTGGTGTGGTTGTGTTGTTACAACTGAGAGGCAAGGCTTTTGTGTTGTGTTGTCAAGTTTTGTATTTCTGGGGCGTTTAGTTGTATGCCAAGTTTTGTATTTCTGGGGCGTTTAGTTGTGTTATAGTCATGATGCGTTGTTGTGAGTTTTGTGGGTACGGATTGTGGTTTTGTGGTGTGGTTGTGTTGTTACAACTGAGAGGCAAGGCTTTTGTGTTGTGTTGTCAAGTTTTGTATTTCTGGGGCGTTTAGTTGTGTGCCAAGTTTCGTATTTCTGGGGCGTTTAGTTGTGTTGTTATAGTCACGATGCGTTGTTGTGAGTGTTATGGGTCTGGATTGTGGTTTTGTGGTGTGGTTGTGTTGTTACAACCTGGAGGGAAGGCTTTTGTGTTGTGTTGTCAAGTTTTATATTTCTGGGGCGTTTAGTTGTGTGCCAAGTTTTGTATTTCTGGGACGTTTAGTTGTGTTGTTATAGTCACGATGCATTGTTGTGAGTTTTGTGGGTCAGGATTGTGGTTTTGTGGTGTGGCTGTGTTGTTACAACTGGGAGGCAAGGCTTTTGCGTTGTGTTATTAAGTTTTATATTTCTGGGGCGTTTAGTTGTGTGCCAAGTTTCGTATTTCTGGGGCGTTTAGTTGTGTTGTTATAGTCACGATGCGTTGTTGTGAGTGTTATGGGTCTGGATTGTGGTTTTGTGGTGTGGTTGTGTTGTTACAACCTGGAGGGAAGGCTTTTGCGTTGTGTTGCCAAGTTTCGTATTTCTGGGGCGTTTAGTTGTGTTGTTATAGTCACGATGCGTTGTTGTGAGTTTTGTGGGTCCTGTGTGGTTTTGTGGTGTGGTTGTGTTGTTATAACTGGAAGGCAAGGCTTTTGCATTGTGTTGCCAAGTTTTGTATTTCTGGGGCGTTTAGTTGTGTTGTTATCGCATGATGCGTTGTTGTGAGTTTTGTGGGTCTGGATTGTGGTATTGTGGTGTGATTTTGTTGTTGTAACCTGGAGGCAAGCCTTTTGCATTGTGTTGCCAAACTTCGTATTTCTGGGATGTTTAGTTTTGTTGTTATAGTCACTGCGCAAACAACTTTATCATTTTATATATATAGATATAGATATAGATATAGATTGCTAAACTCAAGGACCCAGGCTCCCCACTGTGTATGTTGTTTAGCCTGGGTCAAATCTTGTTATGCACTGATATGGCTTAGCTATTGCCCATTGCACCAGCAGACATTCAAGGATTAAGCTAATAACCTCCCTAATACACACACTGTGAGTGCATAAACTGCAGCTCTTTCTTTGGGAGCAGAATTCACAAAATGTCATGGCTCATTAAAATGACCAATTTTTTCTTCTTCTTTTTTTGTCTACATGTGTTCCACAGACAAGTGTTTCACTGAAGAGGATTCAGCACTTCTTGTCACATGATGAACTTGATCCAAGCTGTGTGGACACCAAATTAATTGCTCCAGGTAAACACTGTTCCAGATGATTTGGCACAGCGGGTAGGCTGGTAAGAGGTTTTCATTACCTGGTGGAGTTGAATTTCAACATACAAACAATACATAGAGAAATACTTTTCTGGTAAGGATTTGTTTACTCCAAAAAAGGCCTCACGTATTCATAGACAATCTGCAATGTTGTGCATGGACAAATGTGGAATAACAGACCTCAAACAGCCAAGAACCTGCATGTCTTCTCAGACCCAAAGTTCTTTGATAGGCTTGGTATTTGTACTTGGCTGTGAACAAGAACTTATAGTCTTCTTTTCCTGTTGTATCTAGTAAAATGTGATGAAAAAGTATTGTCTTTTCTATGAAGTATGTTTTAATTACTTTGTTCAGCAACCCCAGTTTCAAGCGTATTTGACATCTTTTGAGTGTTCTAAACATTCTATTTTTGGTTGTGAGTTAATTTCCACAATCTCTTCTTCCAAGAATTTGCAGTAATGTGGCATAATATCTTATAATAGATTTAAATAGCAAAATAAATAAGTACATTACTAATAGCCAAGCCTGTTATGGGTGTTTCCAAGTAATGTGGAGTTTTGTTTACAACTAAATGTATTATGTGTCTGAAACCTTAAGAGTGCAGCCAAGTATTGCATTTGAACCATGGTTGCTTCTACCAGCCTCACATACTATCTGATATTGCTGTGTTTATTTGTTTTGAAATAAGCCACCTTTATAATGTGTAGCTTGAAACTAATTTATTTCATATTCTGCTTACGATTCATCACCGTTTGTTGGGTTTGGACGATACAACAAATAATGTTTTTAAAAAGAGCAAAGGTGTCAAATCTCCTGCTCATAGCTTTTGCTGGAAAATGGGGTGGGGTGGGGGGGCAACATTTGTTCCTGCCATGATAACCTATTACCAGTTATATCCAAACATAGCCCATCCTAGTGGGACATGATGTGATGGATGTTACATGTTTTTGGTCTGTGTACTGTGAATACAGGAAAGAAAAACAAAAAATGGCAGCAAAATTTGGCACAGTACCATGAGTTATCCTAGCTGTTGCAAATTATCATCTGGCCCATGAGATATCACTGACTTACAGAGACCTGATTGCTCTGGGCTATTTTCTTTTGCTGATGTATAGCTTCCTTTGCATGTGTGGAGAGGAAAGGAGGTTTCTGAAGGAAGAGAGTTTCTGAGGATTAATTTAGTTCCACAAGTAAAGCCTGTGTGGTTCTAACCATCTAACATCAAGGGACCGAGTCAAGGCCTCTGAGCACATTTTTCTACTCTTGAGCATCCCTCTCTTTCTTTGTACTCCCATGGCTTTTTAGTAGCTTGAGGGACAGCTATATCAGCTACTCGATTTACAGGAAAAAAGGGCAAGAAATGTGGAGCTGTCCTTGAACCGCAAAAAGTTAGATTGCACAAAGCACTTGGGTATAATCTCCAGAGAACAGCCATGTCCTGCTGTGAGAGATAAACAAGCGTGCATATCTGTAATTGCTACTAGATAAATATTTAAGTTGCAGTTGCTGAATGTCTCTTATTTTTTAAGTTTTCCCCCCTTATTCAACAAACACAACTACTACAGGAAGTGTATGGAGATCGCTGCAAAATATTTCCATTGCACACTAAAAGACACCCACTAGCTTTCGGGGGGGGGGGGGGGGGGGGCTTAAAATCTTGACCTGATATTAACCTCAGCAACGTGACTTGTGTCCCAGTGTGTGACAGGATGCAATTTACGGAACAAGAAAAAATGAAACTTCTTATTGTGGTTCCTCATGCCTCATGAACAAATATATCCAATCAATCTTCCCTTCCATACTCCATTACCACTACACCATAACTTCTTTCACATGCCAAACTCACACATACACACATATTCTTTTAGTGGATGCCAACTCAGAAATTAAGTCCTACTGATTTCAGTGGGAACTCTTCCCAAGTAGAAGTGGATTAATTTGCCTGATTTCCTTCCACATACACAAAGATTTGTCCCCCTTAATGTACTAATTTTTAATCGCTACATTCAATGAAGTTCAAAAAGTGAAAAGTAATTGTGTTCCAGATGATGTATTGAAAGTGTGAGTTAGGTCAATTTAAATTAAAATGTGAACCAAGTAAATTTTCCCCCACCCCTATTTGTAAGCTAGCTTGTGTACGATTGCTGATTTGGATTCTGCTATCTTTTGTTTGTTTATTTAAACTAGGATATTCTGTGACTATACGCAATGGCACATTCAGCTGGGCAAAGGATCTTGAACCAGCTCTGAAAGAGTAAGCATACTTTACTTAGCTATATATGTTAGCGCTTTCTTAGTATTTATATATGAAACTTGAAAAAGTTGTGTGTTCTTCCTCTCTCTATATATATGTGTGTGTGTGTGTGTGTGTGTGTGTATGTATGTATGTATGCATATATTGGTGTGTGCACATAGAAAAAGTTCCAAATCTTCTAAGTTCTGGCATGTGTATACACACACACACACACACACAAACACAACTCTGGCATGTATATAAGCCAGAATCAAGGTGACTGAGAACTTTTCCAAGCTTTGCTGTAGGTCCAAAGAGTTTTAACTAATATGTTTACTTTTATTAACAAACCATGCCTCTTTAATTCTTCATACCAGATGTGTGTCTTCAGAAGAGCCAAGCTATTATTTCTTCATCTTATTGGCTGAAAATAATATCATTAGTTGAAAAAAAAAACAAGAAAAATGGATGCCATGCCTCCTGGAGAGCTGAACCTTTGGTTTCTCTTGCCCCCATAGTTGATGTCGGAACAAAATATATTTTTCATCGGCATGCTTTTTAAAAATGTCTCTACTGTTTGAAAATGTTGTTCAATGCCAAAAAGAACTCTCAAATATTTATTTTTATCCTTATTATTTTCATGTCTTTCTGAATGACATTTTTAAAAGAAATTGCTTATTCTTCACTTAGCAAGAATCATAGTAAATATTCAGCAGAAATAATGCTAAACAGTATCTCAATGCATTGAGTATATGCTGCACTGCCATCTAAAGGACAGAGAGGAAAAGATTAGCCAGCTATCTGTGTTCATGTGCCTTCAATTCTCCTGACCACTTATGTCAGTCAGTCAGTCAGTCAGTAGCCTTTATTTCGGTCAACAAACCATTGGCTAGGATCAAGTTATAGTACAGATGTAGTACAGATCAAGTACAGATGGAATACAGCATTTGAGTAATTTATGACAATTGCATTTGACTTATGGTTAATAACAGGTATGTACAAACTCTATTGGCTATTTGACTAACTTTATAATCTAAAACAAAAACTGTTTGCAGATTAGTAAACTGTCCCCTAGATATTCTTTGTTATACTCTCAACACTTACAGATTTTTCATGAAGCACTTGCGGCTTTTTGCCGCTGAAAAGAGAAATTTAGCCACCTGCTCCGTTATCCTTTTGTCAAAGTCAGACAGTAAATAACTGCGGTACCAATTTAGGGTTCTTCCTGGCCATTTAGTGAGTAGAGGTGATATTAACCTTAATCTATCATCTTTGTAAATTGTACAAATAAAAAGTACATGTATAACAGTTTCGACATTTCCCTCCCCGCAAGGGCATGCTCTGTGTTCGTATTTAATGCCTTTGTATCTGCCCTCTAGTATGGCTGATTTGAGTGCATTGAATCTGGCCCAGCTAAAAGCAAGGCGAAACTTTGGTATATTTAAGTTTTCTAGATATTTAGCACCTCCCATAGAATTAAATGTTAGGCCTAGAGTCAATGGGGAGCATGTGGAGCGCGCCTGAGTCATTGAGGTTTGTTTGTCTATGTCACTAATTCGCTCTGCTAAGATCTTCACAGTCTTTTTATACTCAAAACCCCTCAGTATATTCTCTGAAAGCCCCAATTGCCTAAACTTCTCATTTAATGCTTTGATTTGGTGGGATTTGAAGAGGTCTTTTTGAATCAAATATATATATCCTGCTTCATGTCCTTTATATATCCTCTCAATCCAATATCCTAGGGCCCTTCTCCAAGCTGTTGATTCCAATGAGGCTGTTCCTGATTCAAGTCTTAAAACAGCAGATGGAACACAATTGGGGACAGCGAACAGTTTTCTAAGGAACCCTGATTGAACTTGTTCAGCTTTAGATGAGAAGCCTGTGATCCAAACAGGAATTGCGTAAAGTAGCTGGGCTGTTACCTTTGCTTGGAAAACCTTTATTGCAGCGGGGATATATTGACCACCTTTTGTGTAGAAAAAGCGTATTATAGCTTTACTACTGGATAAAGCATTTTGTATTGCCATTTTTTGATGACAACCCCAGGAGCCCGAGGCCTGAAAGGTCACCCCCAGGTATTTAAAGGAAAAAACTTGTTGTATTAAGTTTTCTCCTATATACCAGTTGTGTCTGGCTCGCTTTTTTGAGAAAATCATGATTTTGGTTTTACTGTAGTTTATCTTTAGCTGATTTTTCTCACAATATTCGTAGAATGCCCTCAGCACTCGCTTGAGTCCTACCATGGTGTAGGATATGAGGGCATCATCATCTGCATACAGCAATAGGGGTATATTGGTGGATGAAATTTTAGGGGGATGTCCATTTGGTAGTGAAACATGGGCGGCCAAGTCATTCAGGTATAAATTAAACAAAATAGGGGCCAGGATACAGCCCTGGCGCACCCCCCTATTGACAGCTATTGGTTTTGAGAGGTTGCCTTGTACACCACATCTTACTTGTGTTGTAGTGTCTGAGTATAAGCTCTTGATCAGCCAGAGCAATCTTTTGTCGATTGTGGTCTCCTGCAGTTTTTGCCACAGCAAATTTCTTGGGACAGAGTCAAACGCGGCTTTTAGATCGATGAAAGCAGTATATAGTCCCTTGTAGGGACGTTTTTGGTATTTTTCAGCTAGGTGGTTTAGCACAATACAGTGGTCTATGGTAGACCTCCCTTTTCTAAAGCCTGCCTGTTCCTCGCCTATTATTTTTTCGGAGTCCAACCAGTCTAGGAGCCTGTTATATAAGTGGCGAGAATAAAGTTTTCCCACCACCGAGAGCAGGCTGATGGGACGGTAGTTTGCTGGGTCGTTTTTGTCCCCTTTTTTATAAATTGGGATTATAATAGATTTTGACCACGGGGCAGGAATTAGGGCTGTGCGGTTAATGTGTGTGAAGAGGGGGGCCAGAAAGGCTGTCCACCATGAGATGTTGTTTTTTAGATGTTCGGGGGCTATTTGATCTGGGCCTGGGGCTTTACCGTTTTTCAGTGATGAAATCAAACTTTTAATCTCCCTACCGGTCACCGGGGACCATTGTGGTGCATCTGTGCTACCGAAGGAGATCACTGGATTTTCTTCCCACTCCCTTCTGGGTATCTCTTCATTTGACCCATATAGTATAGTAAAATACTTTTCCCACACCTGAACTGGTATATGGCATTTGGGAGAGGTTTTCCCAGATCCCAGCATTCCCGTGACCAGGGTCCAGAATTGCTTGGAGTTGTTGTTTAAGGAAGCATCTACCAGGGCATCCCATCTTCTATTCATTTTCTCCCTCTTGTTTCTCACTAACATGGCTTTGTATTGTTTTTTGATTGTATAGTACATTTTGGGGAGATTCTGGGAGTTTTCTGCTCTATAGGACTGATAAATCTGGTTTAGCTTCTTTTTTAGTATTGCACATTCCTTCTGTGTATCTGTTGTCCCCTCTCCTTGGCTTTGGGTCCTAAATCTGCCTACTAATTTTTTTCCTGAGACTATTAATTCTTCTGTGAGATGTGAGTATTTTGATATTGCTTCCTCCGCACTTTCTGTTTCTGCTATGATCTTTCCCAACTCCAGCAAGAAGGGGTCTGAAGTTGCTGGAGGTTTGTTTTGCTTCTTTGTATCCCATCTAAGTCTGTTTCGTCTTATGTCTAGGGTGGAATTATCTAGATAGTGTTGTGGACTTAAGCGTTGCGCATTAGGAAGACTTACTATATAAGAAATCGGGAGATGGTCACTTTCTGTTCTGGATACTGTGGTGAAATTCTCTATATGTTTATACGTGTGATTAGCTACCAGAACGTAATCTATCACACTGCTGCCACTTCCTGATATATAGGTAAATTCGGCACATCTCTCAAATTTAGGGTCTCCATTTATTATGTTTAGGGCTAGTCTTGATGTCAACTGCGCTAAGCATATCCCAGCTAAGTTGATCTTGTTATCCTTAGATTTCCTGTCAATCTTGTTTAAGTGGTCTTCCAACTCTTCCAGGTGCCATAACTTAGAGGCAAATAAGGTTGTATTATCAGGGCCCAGACGAGCATTAAAATCTCCTGTAACAATTAGTTTAGATTTTGGGAAGCGTGATTCCAACATTACTATGTAATCTTCCAGTTCCTCCCAAGTGCGGGTAAGCTCTAGCTTTTTGGGGCTGGGGGGAATATATACGTTGACCAGGAGTATCTGTGTAGGCCCATATTCTATGTGACAAGCCATAGCTATATGGCTGCAATTGTCAACTGATTTGATTTTTGCCCCAAGGGATGTGGACAGCAGAATGGCCAGGCCTGCTTTCGGTCGCCCTCTATCTTTTTCCATTTTAGCCGGGGAGTCAATTATAGTGTATCCGTTGAAATCTATAGGCCCTTTACTCCATGTCTCCTGAAGCGAGATCACATCAAACTTCCTCAAAAATTTGCTTACCCCTTCCTCTTTACTTCTGGTCTGCCATCCTGCTATGTTCCAAGATAGACAGTTCAGGTTAGATGATTTTGTTTGCAATGTTTTCACTTTTGGGACTGTTGGAGGTTGCGGAATGATGGACTGGGTGGGACGTGTTTCATTTTTTAGTATATTCCTGACTAGTCAGTGATCACCCTTAGAATGGCTCACTGGTTCTGTTTGTCGCCCTCCTCTAGCCCTTCCATACGTCATGTCCGTCTCTGCTAGATCCCCTATGCAATGTCCTGGCTCAGGTTGAATTTTATCCCCCTTGGTCATCCTGCTGAGAAGCTCTACCCGTAGCAAAGTCAGTCTGTCTATTATTTCCCTTTGACTTAATTGTGGCAAGCATTGGAATGTTTCCAGCAGGTCACTTTCCTCATCTATGTATAGCTCACTAAAGGGTGTTTCAGTTATGAGCCAATTGGGCACTGATTCCAGCTGCTTTGCTAGAGGGAACTGTTTTAGAGGTTTAGGGGTATCTGTTAGATCTATGAGATTGGCTTCATTGCAATGGATTTGGTTAGACCTGGAGAGTTGTTTAGGTTCCTGTTTGAATAGTGGGAAGGGAGGGGAGCTGTTAATAAAGTACCGAGAGATGGACATCCCGAGCTCCATAAGTTTTTCCTTAAGGCAATACAGTTTGTTAGTTACTTGCTTGTTTGTACATGTTATAACTGCCCGGGCATGTGAGTAGTTGTAAAAGAGGTATTCTATCTGGGTTATTTCAGCTAGACTAATGACATTGCACCCCACAACTTCTAAAACCCTTAGAAGGTGGCCTTTCCGTTCTGCTGGTGAGAGGAGGCCCAGGGGCTTAGGGTAGTTAGAGATCACCAACTTGTTTGGCACAAGTATCATCTCCCAATCCCCCACATCTGGAACATCAAAGTTCTTTACCCATTTCTTTTCATTGTTGTCCTTGTTTTCCTTTCCTTTAGCAAAGACTGTTTCCCAGGGATCCTGTGTGACTTGTGGGTCTGCTAGTATTGCTGGGTCACACAGGAGGGGTGTCGCTTGATTGACTTCCAGGACATCAAGAACTGTTCTTTGCTTGATCTGATTTATTGATGTCTCGTTTTTAGATTCCGGTTTACAATTTATTTTGTCTATCTTATCTTTAGGGGGCTTCGCAGTAGTACCTCGATCTTTCTTCTTATCTGTGTGTTTATACTTGAGGATCTTTTGAGAGTTTAAATTTGATTGTTTTACTGTGGATGTGGCCACTTTCTTCCTTTCTTGATCTTTTTGAAGACTTCTGCATTTGTACTTTATCCTTTTGTGAGCCTTGCTGTGTTTGGGGGAACTTATTGTGTTGTTGTTTTTGTTCCTTGCCTTTTTTCCAAGATGCCCTTTTATGCTGGGGTCGTTGACCTCCGTGTCTTGATTTAAAGTTGGGAAGGTTTTCTCCTTGCTTGCTTCCTGTTTGACCATAAATTGTGTTATTGTAATCAGGAGGGCATTGGTTTCTGCAAGGTAAATCTTTATAGCCTGAATATCAGCGTTCAAACTGGTTAATTGATTGACCAGATCCTCTGCAATGAGTGGTTTTTTGAAGGCCTCTGATGTTAGATTTGTCTCTAGATCGCCCTCTGTTATATTCATAGGGACCTCCACCACGTCTTCATTGGGGGATGTTAAAACATGCCTCCTGTGCCCTCTCCTACTATCCAGATTATCCAAATTGTCAGTAGCGAAGGCAAACGCCTCAGCAATACTTATGCCTGAGTTCTCATAAGGATTAAAAATTACCCGACAGTGATCTAGGGTCCAGTCGAGAGGCGAAGCTGAGGGGGTGTTCTGTTCCTGCTCCAGCTCCTGTATTTTGACTATGGGAGAGAAGTAAGTTTTTATCTCTGTTTGTTTTGTTTTCTTTCTTTTCCCAAACGGGGGAGATGAGATTAGCGGAGACAGGGACTTGTCACTGTTTCTGTAGGTCTGTCTTGTTCTGATTACCATGGTTCTTTTAAAATGAAGTCACAGAGTCTTTAAGCAACCAAGAGTTTTAGGTACTAGTTAATAACTGTTAGTTGGTATTTGATAGAGATTGCTGCAATGACTTTGATAAAGCATGCCAATATATCTTGATATGTTTTAATACTTGGCCTTTATCTGCAGTCCTTATATCATCTACTGTTTTGTTCCTTGCAGTTTGTACCTATTTAGCAGAGATTAGTGCTTTGAAAGAGCTCTGAAGTAAAACAGCTCAAAGAGTGTTCCTTGAGTCAGCAGCCTTGAGTAGTAGAGGGCTCTCTGCTTCCTAGTATGTACTCCAGGGTAGCAGCCAGCAAACAAAAGGAGACCAGGAAAAAAAAGTAAAAAGTAAAAAAAAATATTTTAAAAAAACCTTTGGAAAACTGGAACACTGCAAGCCATCCAGCCAGCCGGGAAGAAAGCAGTTTGAGGCAAGCAGAGATTCAGCAATGTGATCCTCTTCTTACCTTCCCTCCTTCAAGGGAGGCTTAGGCTTAGGTGTTTTCCAAACAGTTGCCGATAAAATCTTTAAAACTGCATTAGCTTCATATGAACAGTCTTTAGTAAAAGCAAGGAGTTCAAGGGCAACAGTCTTCAATTAAAATTGAGAGTTTAACATAATATAAAAGCAATAAGATAACAGCTTCAGAACTTGCCCTTGAGCACGGCTGACGCTGCTCCTCCCGTTGCTCCACCGGAAGTCCCCCTGACCACTTATGGCAACTCATGAATTGCATAGAGTTTCTGTACACAAGGAATATTCAGCAGTGGGAGGTTAAAAATCGCAATCATGTTTGGTGCTAGTGGTCCGTCTTCTGTCTGGCCCTGTTTTGAAAAAAGATCAGGGCCGGCCCCACTATTGAGGCCCCTGACGCCGCCGCCTCGGGCGCAGGCCCGGGGGGGCGCCGTCAGGCTGGGCGGGAGGCGGGGCACTGCCCTGACGGTGCCCCGCCTCCCGCCCAGTGCGCCCTGGCCCGTCTGGCCTTTCCTAGCTGGCCAGACTGCAGCGGAGGTCCCTGCAGGCCGCAATCGCGGCCTGCAGGGACCTCCGCTGCAGTCTGGCCTGCTACAAAAGGCCAGACGGGCAAGCGGGAGTAGCGTGGGAGGCGGGGCCAGCTCTGACGCCGCTCCCCCCCCCCCGCCCAGCGTGCCTTGGCCCTGCCTCCCACGCAGCGTGGGAGGCGGGGCCAAGGCACGCTGGGCGGGGGGGGAGCGGCCTCAGAGCTGGCCCCGCCTCCCACGCTACCTTCCGTTGCGTGGGAGGCAGGGCCAAGGCACGCTGGGCGGGGGGGGGGAGCGGCGTCAGAGCTGGCCCCGCCTCCCACGCTACCCCCGCTCGCCCGTCTGGCCTTTTGTAGCAGGCCAGACTGCAGCGGAGGTTTCTCCAGGCCGCGATTGCGGCCTGGAGGAACCTCCGCTGAAGTCTGGCCTGCTACAAAAGGCCAGACGGGCGAGCGGGGGTAGCGTGGGAGGCGGGGCCAGCTCTGGCCCCGCCCCCCCCGCCCAGCGTGCCCTGGCCCCGCCTCCCACGTTGCGTGGGAGGCAGGGCCAAGGCACGCTGGGCGGGGGGGGGGAGCGGCGTCAGAGCTGGCCCCGCCTCCCACGCTACCCCCGCTCGCCCGTCTGGCCATTTCTAGCAGGCCAGACTTCAGCGGAGGTTTCTCCAGGCCGCGATTGCGGCCTGGAGGAACCTCCGCTGAAGTCTGGCCTGCTACAAAAGGCCAGACGGGTGAGCGGGGGTAGCGTGGGAGGCGGGGCCAACTCTGGCCCCGCCCCCCCGCCCAGCGTGCCCTGGCCCCGCCTCCCACGCTGCGTGGGAGGCGGGGCCAGGGCACGCTGGGGGGGGCGGGGCCAACTCTGGCCCCGCCCCCTCCCTATTTGCCCTGGCCCCGCCTCCCACGCAGCGTGGGAGGCGGGGCCAGGGCACGCTGGGCGGGGCCATGGCTCCGGTGGCGGGGGCGCTTTTCAGCACCCCCGCTTCACATCAAAAAATATCTCCGGCCGGCCCTGAAAAAGATTCACTTATATCTTATGTTTCTCAATAAAGAGACTCAAGGCAGCTAACATGCTTTTACAAAGTACAGATTAAAACTATAAAAGAAGTCAATAAAAGTATAAATACATAATTAGAAAACCAATAAGCAATTTATACAGTTAAAAATAACATTAAACTATTGAAACGTATTTAAATGTTATATACAAACATGAAAAACAGCACCACACTCCCTAACCAGTTTCTACAAATATGATGGCACAAAAATGTTTTGAGCTGTCAATAGAAGAATAGCAAGGAGAGGGCCATCCTGACCTCTCTAGAGAGGTAGTTTCAAAACCACCAAGTCCATCTCCTGTGTGGGACAAAGAAGAATGTCTCTTCAGATGATCATAGAGCTCTGATGGGCTCATAAAGGGAGATACAATCCTTCAAACTCAAGCCTAGGCCCTATACATGCTGGAGTGCTATCTTTGTTGTTTTTAGGATTGTCATGGAAGAGTAGACATTGTGGCAACAGAGCCATGGCATTTTCAGACATAGGAACAGAAGAGAGGCATTATAGATTTAGTCTGGCAAGGGAAAGGCTAGTCAAAATCACAGCAGATTTTTCTTGCTGAAGTTGAACATCTGCCGTTCAAGCCCTTTTAATCCTTTGTTGATATTCAGTGCTTGAAATTGCCTGGTTGTTTTAAGAATCGAGGTCTCTGGCCACTCATTAGTATGTCATGTCTCTTTTTTCAGACCTGAGTATTTACTGCAGAAATATAAGCTGGAGAAGGTTTCAGAAACAAAAACCAAAAAGCATTTCCTGAGGCATTGAGTTAGTCATCCAGAAGGCAACATGATACAAACAAAATCCAAAATCACCGAAACACAGAATGAGAAACATTCTTATCCTAACAGCAGGAAAAGAAAATGGCCTTAACATATACATAGCAAAGAGAAAACAGTATATTCAGCTTTGTCAAATTGCCAGTTTTGGGGGGAATCCAGCTAAAAAGCATAAGGGATTGAGGATTGATGAATCACAACTGAATAGAGATTTCAATAAGAGAGTGCTGCCACTGACAAAGACGACACTCCTATGCTTGCTGCCTGCTAACTCAGGTGGCCAAGGCATAGAGGACTTCAGGTGATGGGGAGCATGTAGAATGCAACCCCTGGGAGAAACTACTTGGAATAAAATGAAAGGAAATTATTTAATCAGGTCCTCAGGCTTGGATAGTGTGGTTAGACATGAGCAGTATGGAAAAGGTACAAGGAAATACATAGACTCGTGTCCAACGCAAAGGTCAGCCTCACAGATAAGTGGAAAATCTATTCAGGGACTGCAAGGACTCTGAGCATTTTGTAATTTTAGGGATCTTTGAAATGTCCTTTCCACTCTTCTGCTTCATGTGAAGTGGCTTTCAATTTTTAAGGCAATATACAAAACATATCAAAATAGTAACAGTTCCACAATTAAGGCGAACGTGCTGCAATTGTTAGCAAAGCTGTTCTGTTCCTTGATTTCAATTATAAAGTTAAGCAGTTGGGCAACTCTGTCATTGGAATTAATAAACCTCCTTATATGCATTCATTAACTCTTCAGTCTATACTCTTTATTATGTTTCAAACCACATCACTAAATCAGAGCAAAGCTGATTAACCAGAGTTTCCAATGAAAACCTGAGGTGAACTCTTGCCCAGAAATTATGTGTGTACTCAGGCAAACACACACATTACACAGCACTATCTAAAGGAAGAAAAGCTGTTCTGCACTTTTATTATGATAAATTCCAGAGGAATATCTGTTTTAGTTTGTTGCAGCTTCAAAAGAGTGATCTAGTAGCACCTTTTAAAATTAAACTGTAATCTTTCCAAAACTTACATTGGAATACATTTATTAGCCTTTAAGATGCTAGACGTTTGCATTGGTTTTATATTATTGAAGTAAACCCAATTCTTGGTCCTGGCGAAAGTAGGTGACTTTCATAAGAATTAACGAGAATCCTTCAATCAGTGCATCTTTTCTTGCTAAACTAATAACTGGATTTAGTCATTACTCATTACATTAATCAAGCAAATGAGTCTACCCTGCTTTTTCCCCTCATACAGTATAAATTGGTTGGTTCCTAATGGTTCTTTGGTGGCTGTTGTTGGACACGTTGGCTGTGGAAAGTCTTCCTTGGTGTCAGCTCTTCTTGGCGAAATGGAGAAGCTCCATGGTGAAGTGGCTGTGAAGGTTGGTTCGAAGTAGCATGAAACAAAATGAATTGAAAAATGTCATCACATTTGAGCATTTAATCATTTATATGATTCAACACATTGTGTGTTTTGGTACTTCCTTATAGGGATCAGTTGCTTATGTACCCCAGCTTGCCTGGATCCAGAATGCTACCTTGAAAGACAATATCTTATTTGGCCAACCTCATAATGAACAGAAGTATCAAATGGTCTTAGAGGCATGTGCCTTGAAACAGGACCTTGAGATGCTGCCTGGGGGGGATCAGACTGAGATAGGTGAGAAGGTAAGCCTTTCAGCAGCAAACGGTGGTGGTGGTGGTGGCAGTGGCTGTGTAATGCATGATAAGGAAATAAAAGTAAGGAGGAAAAAAGGCCAAAACTGGGCACAAAAGATAGATGCCAGGGCGTTTTTTTTGTTGTTGTTTTTTTTTTTTTGAAACCATGCTGTTAGGAGTGAAAGAGCCCCAATTGATGACAGTAAGATACTGTTTCCAAGCATTGGGAAGTGTCTGGGCATAAACCTACCTGGAATGTAAAGCTTCCAACTTTGATCACCCATAACTCAGGGTGTGGCTGCTGCTTGTGTTTTATTCCATCACATTGTACATTTTAACAGCCACTATTCTTAGCACCGCCCTTTCCGTGTATCCTATTGCTGAACCCTAATACTAGGCGGGAAAATGCAATAAGGCTGTTAAAAGCACAAGCTGTCCAGTTACCAAAGAAGGCTGTTAGATGAAACAAAGGAAAAACAGATTTAGAAAAGTAGTGTGGAAAAGGTTGATAATTAGGGGAGGAGGAATCAAGAGGGAAAGAAACCTTTGAGTAGAAGATTGAAGATTAGATAAATCAAAGCAAATGAAAGAGCTGATTCAAAGACACGTAGAAGAAGAAAAGTCAGTTGTAGAAATAGTATTTATGAAAATAAAGTAAAGGAGAATAGTTGTGGGAGATCCATGTAAGAGAAGTATACCATGTTAAAAGTGATGGAATTGCTGAGATGAGATTTAAATAAGGGAGAAAAGGGGACATGAATTAAGTATGTGATGGATAGATATATAGTAGAAAGAGAAATGGTATGTGAGGGGGCCCATCCAGGCTGGTTCCATATCCTGGGCCCCCTTGCACTTTTACTGGAGGCGTCCAAACAACCTCATTGAAATCTGATGGAACATACCAATGACACGCAAGAAAATGAGGGGGGAGAGCAATTCCACCCCACCCATCTTCTTGCGTGTCATTGGCATGCTTCAACAGAGGCCTAATGGCTCCTAGTAAATTTCCTTTTTTTATTTTAAGACTTGGGGGGGGGGGGTTGGATGCCCAGATGTGCTGCAACAAATTGAAAATCAAAGACAAAACGAAATCAAGAGAGGTTTTTTTCTGAACAGCAGAAAAATTCAGGGAAGGGCCAACCAAAACTCTTGTAGAAGGAAGTCCCACAACTTGGGATCAGCCACTAAGGAGACCCTGTCTTGTGTCCTCACCAAACATATCTGTGATGATAGTGGGATAAAGAGAAAGCCCTCCCACAAAGATCTTAAAACTCATGCCAGTTTATACTGGGACACACCAGGCTTTTGGATAGTCTGGACTGAAGGGTCTTAATGGTTATGATCAGCATTTTATTTTATTTTTTGTCCAAAAACAGACTGGTAACCAGTGAGACTTTTTCAACAAAGGAGTTATATGTTACCTATAACCAGCCCCAGTCATCAGCCTGGCTGCAGAATTTTGGACCCACTGAAGTTTCTCAACAATGTGATGTAAAAGGACATGGAAAGAGCTAACACCACTGCTGTGGGGTGCCCTCCTTTTGGCATCAATGTAGGCTTCCTTCTGATGCAAAGCCAGAATATGGCCTTTTTAACATAGCCTTTTGGGACCAAGTCTACATTTACATTATATTACACAGTTTTAAAATAATAGTTTAAGCTACTTTAACACAGTGACTTATTCATCATGCTTTTACACTGTTAATTCTTTTTTAAAATCTGTAATTATTTAAACTTTTTATATTATTTCATTTGTTTTGAGGTCCTGTGAAAAAAATGGTAGAGTGGTTGTGATGTCTCATTTTCCTACCATATAGGGCATCAACCTCTCGGGTGGCCAGCGGCAACGGGTGAGCCTTGCCCGTGCTGTCTTCAGCGATACTGATGTTTATCTGCTAGATGATCCTCTTTCAGCTGTGGATTCCCATGTGGCCAAACACATCTTTGACAAAGTTATTGGACCAGAAGGAGCACTTCGAGGAAAAGTGAGTTCACAGAAATGCAAACCTGTAGCCAGTGTGCTGCACAACTGAGACTATGATGGCACATGTACATTTGTAACTGTTTCGGCCCACACACCTTTTTCTCTTTGAAAATAATATTCTCTTTTCTAGCTCTCAAGGTCCTAAAATTATGTGGGAAAGTGTTTCCTATCTTAATTGGTGTTTATTGTGAATTTTCTACTAGTCAGAGGACATATTTTTTTACTTTTCATTAGAATTCAGTACAAAGACTTCCACAGCTCCTTTTTCATCATCCCAACTGTCACTACCTGATTTTGGAGTGGAAGAAAAGAGGTGGGCACAACTTTGTCAGAAGCAGATGAAAGGCCCTTTCCCCAACTGAACTGCCACTGCCCTGGCTTCAAAGGGAGGGAGGCAGTATCTCCCACACAGCCATCTCCTTTACCTTTTGTGTCATGTCTTAGATGGATTTTAAGCCTGAGAACAGGAACTAGGTTATTTTGATGGTCTTTTACTTATAAAGTTCAATGTGCAGTGATGGCACTATATAAATTGGATGATGATGATAATCATGATTGTATTTCTTACTCACCTCTCCACGTGGTTTGAGGCAGGTTACAGAATAATTAAAACACATAAGCATTGTAAAAAAACCTACAATGCACATACTAAAAGTATTTCTATAAAATACACGTTAAAATACACAGAACAGAGATTAAACAAAGCACACACATTTAAAATTCATGCTTAAAGTCTGGCTGGGAATCATTATGATGATGATTCTTGAAAAATACTAAAAAAAAAGCCATCAGTAGATCTGACTCTATCTCTCAGCCACAATCCCCTTGCCATCACCCAGTGCTCAATCTGTGTGGGCTGGGAGCAGAGAGAGTAACACTTTATGAAATGTGAATGTCATGTCTCTAGCCTTCTCCAATTTTAAGCAAATTATGCCTTCTTCCAATAACATTATCAAGCCAAGTAGTTAAGGGTCCTGCCATAAAAGCTAAGAGGACTAAGTGTCCCTATTTCTGTAGTTAATTCACTGGTGTAGATAAACATCCTGGGTGGACAATCAACTAAGAACTGGGAGACCAGACCTCCCTCCTCAGGTACATAACTACAAGTAGAGATGATGCAACTGAACACTCCCTTGCTTTCACTTTCAGACACGCATTTTGGTTACCCATGGCATCAACTTTTTACCTCAAGTGGACCACATTGTGGTTGTTGTCGATGGTATGATCTCTGAAATGGGTTCTTATCAAGAGCTTCTGCAACAAAACAGGTCTTTTGCAGAGTTCCTCCGCAATTATGCACCTGATGAAGATATAGAAGAAGATGAGCCAACAAGTGAGTAGACTTGTTATTCATATTTCATCCCCTAGTTTCTTCAGTCTACTAATTTGTCATGCCAGGTTAAATGGTCAAGAACAGTTTGGAACTGTATTTGGTTTTTTAATGAACAACAATTTATATATAGACAGAGAGGAAATGAAAACTAAATCCTGAAGAATATTTCTGCTCTTTTTAAAGTTTCAAAATTAATTGGAAATTGGATGATCTGGAAGTTGCTTACAATGTGGACTTGTCCATTTTGCTACAGATATTTTCTGCAATTAAGATCCAAAGAAACTTTTTTTTAATTTTTCCATGTATCAAAACCCTCCACTTTTCCTTTTCTTTCTCTTTTCCTTACATTTTACCAGCTATAATTACTTCCTGTTCTGGATCAGACTAAGTGCCACTATATTATCAGTTACTCCCATTGCTTTTTCAAAAATGATAGCATGTACACCAGCCAGAGTTCAAAGTGTCAACCTTGCTCCTTGTGAGCATTTGGGGCAACACAAATGGGACCCTAATAATGCCCATCCATTGAAGCAGATTTGACAAGAAGCTGGCCAGACCTTCTTGTCAAACGGAACAGGGCTCAGATACAGCCTTTCATTATTCCTAAAGAGTTATGATTCTTTTTTATTCTCTCTCTTTGTGCCTTATGACGTTCCTTGCTCAACATGAGCTTTTCTGAAATGATGCCCAAATAAGATAAAGATTTTCTGTTCCTTTATAGTAGTGGAGGATGAGGAGGTCCTGCTTGCTGAGGACACACTCAGCAACCACATAGATCTGGCAGACAGTGAACCAGTGACAAATGAAGCCCGCAAACAGTTCCTAAGGTAAACTCAAAAGCTGGCACTAGCTATGGAAATTCTATCCATTTGTTTGTCCTGTAGTTCCTCTTATGGTTCTTTGTGTTCTCTCTTTTTTTAAAAAAAATGCAGACAACTCAGTGTAATATCTTCCGATGGAGAATGTCCTAGCAAAATGTCAACAAAAAGAAGAGTGTGTGAAAAAAAGCCACCTGAACCTCCCCTGCCCAAAAAAGGTCCTCCTGAGAAGCTCATCCAGGCAGAAACCGCTGAAACAGGCACGGTATGCAAGACTTAGAAAACAATTTATTTCAAGTTGATTTCTGATCAATTACAGAGCATCTAGAATAGAAGCAGATGATCAATTGACTCAAACAGGAGCACAGCTATTTGACAATTTAGAAAGGGATTTTCAAATGTTGCTCTTTTGTAAGAAGGGGGAAAAGTAATTGTTCCCAGATTACACAAAATACAAAGTGAGATGAAAGAAGAAAAGACTTGGTGTGTAAAATTACTATGCCTTTTAACATTACAGTGTTCTCTTCCTTTAAGGTCCACTGGCAAGTTGGTTCATGTCAGTTCCCCTCATTTCATAGCACAAAGAAACAGACCAGGAGAACTGCAAAAGAACAAGGAATTAGGCCATATAGACATATGAAAGACCCTAAACAAAAATGTGAGAAACATACAGACCCCCAGACATTGTTGACTGCAGCCCCCATCTGTCTAAGCCTATATGATTTTGTGATTTTTCTCTTTAAAAAAATTGGGATGCAATAAAACTGTGGTTCCCAAGCTTTGGTTCTACATGTGCTTTGGATTTTAGCTCCCAGAAGGTCCAGCTAACTTGGCCAGCAACCAGGAATTCTGGGAGCTGAAGTTCAAAATATCTGTAGGAAATTCTGCACTTGAATGTCTTGTATCTAAACTGAGTAAATATGACTACTCTCTAGCTATAAGATATTTCTTTTTTTGTAGGTATTCTGTATGGGTTTGATAGTGCCTCAATTTAGAACATCTTTTTATTCTAACTGTATTTTCTTGCATTTTAAAAAATCTGCATATGTCTCTGTAAGATTTAATAGTGACATTTTAAGTTTTCTAGCCTACTGGACAAGCTCTGCCTCTGTTAAGTTACTAATATTTCTGTAAGACCCTGGCTTCAGTTTTGTGATCTAAAGAAATCCCCTTTGATATCAAATTACAGGTCAAATTTACAGTTTTCTGGCAATACATGAAGGCAGTTGGCCCCATAGTTTCTTTATTTATATGTTTCTTCTACTGCTGTCAAAATGCTGCTGCAGTTGGGGCTAACGTTTGGCTTAGTGACTGGACAAATGAGCCTGTGGTAAATGGTACTCAACATAATGTGCCAATGCGAGTTGGAGTCTATGGCGCCCTAGGTCTTTTGCAAGGTAAGTGTTCTTTGCAATGGTTTATCCTCTTCATGCCTATCCTGGTCCCTTTTGCAGTTTGTGCTCCTCAACAGCAGGATTACAAATTCAGTTTTATCTTTTTTAAAAGAAAGTTGAAGTAGTATTGATACCCTGTTTCCCCCAAAATAAGACAGGGTCTTATATTAATTTGTGTTAGGGCTTGTTTTCAGGGGGAGTCTTATTTTTCCAAATTGACTTTTTAAATGAACTATAGCTAGGGCTTATTTATGAAATAGGGGTTGTATTTCAAGCATCCTCAGAAATGCTGAAAAATCATGATGGGTCTTATTTTCAGGGTAGGTCTTATTTTGAAGAAAACAGGGTAGTGGTCTGTGTGAGACAGGGTGTCTCAGGGGCTTTCTTGGTGAGCTGTCTGTGAAACCATTATAATAAAATAACAGAGAAAAATACTATGAAGCTTTCACCATTCCTTACTATTGTGGTGCTAAACCCCATTACAGCATTATGATTCCACTTTAACTGCCATAACTATCCAGTGGAATCCTTGCTTGTAGTTTGGTTGGGACCTAGAGTTCTCTGGCTGAGAACTGTAAACTTCAGGAATCTATAGTGGAGAACCATGGTAATATGGTGCTATACCAGTGGTCTCAACCTTTCCAATGCCATGACCCCTAAATATAGTTCCTCATGTTGTAGTGACCCCCAACCATAACATTATTTTTGTTGCTACTTTATAACTATAATTTTGCTACTATTATGAATCGTAATGTAAATACTGTATCTGATATGCAGGATGTATTTTCATTGTTACAAATTGAACATAAATAATGCATAGTGATTAATCACAAAAAATATGTTTGGTGGAGTATGGACAACAGATGATAGGACTTGCAGTACCTTCAACCGATTCAGCACTGACTTCCACAGATCACACAGACGCCTAAAAATTACAGACCTGGACCAAACTTGGCATACAGAACTCCCATGACCAACAGAAAATACTGGAAAGGTTTGGGGAATATAGACCGAGACATTTGGGAGTTGCAGTTGCACCTGCAATCAAAGAGCATTTTGAACTGTACCAACAATGGAATTGAACCAAACTACGCATATTTAGCTTGCTGCTTGTTTGTGCTGCTTCTGGTGCTCCATGGGCCCCATGGCCTGCGAGGATGGTGTGCGGGGGCCAGCAGCAGACCCTTTGCACCCCACTCCACATGTCGCTGCATTTGAGGCCAGAGTTGTGACACTGCCTCCGGTCTCCTTTTTAGACCCAGCTGGGGTCCTCTTTCTCGTGGCGATGTCTCTGCCGCTCTGGCCTCGGAGGTGGCAACAGTGCCATGGGAAAGAGCGCCCCGACTGGACCTAAAAAGGAGGCTGGAGGACCCCAGCTGAGGTGGGAAGGAGACGGCCTCCTTCCTGGTGTCAGCCGGAGTGCCTTCGGCCTTCTGTTTAGGCCCAATTGCCGCCTCCAGGCTCCGGGATCCTTTCTCCCACTCCAGAGGCCGGAAGCAGCGGCTGGGCCTAAAAAAAGGAAGCCGAAGGCACCCTAACCGAGATGGGAAGAAGGCAACTTCCTTCCCAGCATTGGGCGGGGTGTCTCCAACCTCCTATTTAAGCCCAGCCACTACAGAAAAAAGGAAGCAGGAGGAGCCCTGACCAAGGCGGGAAGGAGATGGCATCCTTCCCAGCATCAGCCAGGGTGCCTCCAGCCTCCTATTTAGGCCCAGCCACCACCTGCAGCCTCCTTGGCACTGCGACCCCCGTCAGATGGCCAATTGACCACTCTGGGGTCACAACCCCCAGGTTGAGAACCACTGTGCTATACAATAGTGTAATGTGGTTGCAATGAATACTGCATGTTTGGCTGGGTTTGTAGTTTCCCCCATGAAAGCGTCTAGCCTTAATCAGAGTTTGGTAGGTAACAGTCCTTACTTGTAAATGGAAGCCTTTCCTATGTGATAACAATAACATTGTTTAACATTGACAAAATAAAGATTTTTATTTGCAAAAAACAAAAGAGTTCAGAATAATAGGGTTCAAGGCAGCAGTGCTTAAGAACCACACTGTATGTAAACATTTTCTTGATGAACTGTGATGGTTCTTTCCATAACTGGTCCTTCACTTTTTTTTTCGTGTCAGGAGCAACCGGAGTTGCTTCTGGAGTGAGAGAATTGGCCGTCTGCAAGGACGTTGCCCAGGGGATGCCCAGATGTTTTGATGTTTTACCATCCTTGTGGGAGGCTTCTCTCATGTCCCTGCATGGAGCTGGAGCTGATAGAGGGAGCTCATCCACACTCTCCCTGGGTGGGATTTGAACCTGGCAGCTTTCAGGTCAGCAACCCAACCTTCAAGTCACGAGGCTTTTATCCCCTAGGCCACCGGAGGCTCCGGTCCTTCACTGATCCCCTTAACTAGTGCTTCATCAATAATACATTTTATCCTGTAGTCAAATATTAATATCCTATATAATAAATAGGGGACTTGTAAGTTACTGCTTAAAAAACAAAGTTCTTGGGAAAAGAACCATATATGAATGGGACACTTCTCTGTTTTTCTCTGATTTTGCAAACAGGTCTTTTTGTGCTGGCCTCCTCTTTTACTTTGGCAATGGGTGGCATCCGTGCAGCTCGGAGTCTCCATGCAGGATTGCTGGAAAACAAGCTCCACACCCCACAGTCATTTTACGACACAACTCCTACAGGTCGAATCATCAACCGCTTCTCAAAGGACATCTATGTGATTGATGAAGTCATACCACCAACCATCTTGATGTTCCTTGGAACCTTCTTTACCTCCTTGTCAACAATGCTTGTCATTATAGCAAGCACCCCGCTTTTTGCTGTGGTCATAATACCCCTTGCAATCCTGTACTTCTTTGCTCAGGTAACATGGGTTGGCTTTGCCCATCACTTTGCTGAACTTGCTTTAAGTGTTATTCTATCAAATGCTACACAGGTGGTATGGTATTTCTGCAAGTACTGCAGCATAAAACCAGACTTTTCTGGCATTTAATATGCATATTTAACACTAGACATGAATTCTAGGTGCAGAAATTGATCCTTTTGCTTGATAGGACTGCTGTTGCATTTTGTGCAGAGTAGATTTATCCACAGAGAGTCAGTGTCACGTAGTGGTTTGAGTGTTGTACCGTGATTCTGGTGACCAGAGTTCATTCTGCCATGAAAATCCACTGGTTTACCTTGAGCAAGTCACACTCTCTCAGCCTCACGGGAAGGCAGTGGCAGATCTCTTCTGTACAAATCCAGCCGAGACACCTTAAGATTGATTTCATTTAGAGTCACCATAGCTCAGAAACAACTTGAAGGCAGACAACAACGACAACTGATTTATTCACACTCATATTCATATTTTGATAATATCTTCACGTTATTCAGAATACATTTTTGTTAATTTTTATTTATTAAAATAATTGCAGTGCCTTTCAGCCATAATCCCCTTAACATAATACACTAAATAAATATTAAAATGTTTTGAGTACAAGAATAAAACAACAAATAATTTTTAAAAACCATAGGAGGCTAAGACCAGCTGTCAGCTCTTTTTTAAAAAATCAGAAGATTCATTTTTTTTACTAGAGTTAAAACATGATTGTTCTCAGAGTAATTAAAATAAAAAACATGCTTTCATGGCCGGAATCACAGGGTTGTTGTGTGTGTTTTTGGGCTGTATGGCCATGTTCCAGTATGGAACTTCAGACAGGTGGTTTATAAATGTAAGGTCATGACATGTGGACTTCCATAAAGTCTGGTGAATAAAGCAGGTCCATTGCACATTTGGGAAGACTTTGAATCTCAGCCACTGGGTTTCTCAGTTCAAGAACATAATTTTCTGGGAAAATACCACTGAAAGCAAAGAGTGAATATGAACTACAATAAGGCTGTCAGCTATATGTGAATATTGGTAGTTGATTAATAGCTTTTCTTTTAAACAATTATTTAACCAGTTAAAATGACACAGTATACCTTTTGAATATATGTTAATGGGTCTGACTACCATTAAATTACACAGACCAGCCATTTAAAAACTCATTTTAGAGCATTACCTAAATCAAGACAAGTGGGTTTTCAGCTTAAATTAATATATTTACTGAATTAATAGATCCATTCAACCAATTAATCCATTATTTATGAAACATTAGAGGTGCTTCCATACTAAAAATTGGAGGCTTTATTCAATTTCATTTTTCGTCTAACATACTACAGAGAGAAAGCATATCTTTTTATGTTTTCAGAGAACTTGTATTCCCTAACAGAAGATGAGTGGGAGGGAGAGTGGGCAGTTGACGTCACTTTAACTGCCATGGCTCAATGCTATGGAATCGTGGGAGTCGCTGTTTTAGAAACTCTTTAGCCTTTTTTACCAAAAAGACATGGCACCTCATAGAATCATGGAATAATAGAGTTGGAAGAGATCGCATGAGCCATCTAGTCCAAGCCCCTGTCATGCAGGGAAAGCACAATTAAAGTACCCCTGACAGACAGCCATCCAGCCTCTGTTTCAAAGCTTCTAAGGAAGGAGCTTCCTCATAGGGATTCATTTTAGTTGCCCTCCTCTGGACATCTTCTAGCTTGTCGCTTGTCGCTATCTCTTTTGAGCCCAGATCTGGACACAGTATTTCAGGTGAGGTCTCACCATGCAGAATAGAGGGGCATCATGACTTCTCTTGATCTTGATGCAGCCCGAATCCCATTGGCTCCCAGGATTCCATAGCATTGAGCCATGACAGTTAAATTGGTGTCAAACTGTATTAATTCTACAGTGTAAATGCACTCTTTGTTCAATTGTATGTGTTGATAATTCAGATCAAATGGCTTAAATGTTATTGCTTGTTTCTATTTTTTTTCTTTTCCTAATATTTAACCATTGAATTGATTGATGACAGCGATTTTACGTTGCTACCTCTCGCCAATTAAAGCGGCTGGAATCTGTGAGCAGATCCCCCATATATTCTCATTTTTCGGAAACAGTCACTGGAGCAAGTGTCATCCGGGCTTACCGAAGAGAGAAGTCTTTTGTTTATATCAGTGATGCAAAGGTGAACGATAATCAGAAAAGCTACTATCCTGGAATTGTAGCCAACAGGTAAAACAAAGTTTTTATTTTATTAAATGTTGCTTCAATGTTTGCATTGGATAGACTGCATTTTCTTATACTGAGCTCTGTTCTAACATCTCCGTTTCTCTCTTTGACAGATGGCTGGGAATCAGAGTCGAATTTGTAGGCAACTGTGTTGTATTTTTTGCAGCTCTTTTTGCTGTTTTAAGTAGAAATAAACTGAGTGCTGGTGTCGTGGGACTTTCTGTATCTTATGCGTTGCAGGTGTGTGGCATGTATTTCGGAAGATTGCTCACATAAGAAGCAGCATTGAGGCTTCATTATGGTGTGGCCTTTACATTAGGCATTCTGGCTTTAATTGCCTATTGCTACAGCATTTTGTTGTGGGGATGGGGAAAAGAGCAATCTGGTGGAAAAAATGCAGTATATATAAGTAAAAATTAAAGAGAGCATAATAGGGAACCCTTTACACAAGACACTGCAATGTCTGCTTAAATTGGCCTGTTCAGTGTTGTGGTATTTCAAGACCTAACACACAATTCACCCAGCTCTGTACATATGAACACTGCAGAAGATAGGGACTGAATGCAGACAGTTTATTTCATGGAATTAAAACTTAATCAACTTGTTCAGGTCCTGCTCACAGTCATCCTTAGACATATACAGAGCTTATTATTTATTTTAATTATTAGTGGGACAATTGGGGACTGAGAAAATTGCCTTTTTGTACTACAGTCCACAGAATTACCCAGGTAGCATAGCTATGTAATATGTTTCCAAACTCTTTTCATGTGGATATGCATACTTGCCTTGTGCCTCTAGTATTTAAGAAAACTAAGTAGTGTTTTCATTATGTTTTGTTTAACTGAACAACATTTATTTAAGAGCAGCATATTAGTTAGCTATCAGTTTAGGTAATCTATTGTGTATTTGACATCATTTTCAGTAAGATGGGAGTGAGAATTCTGTATAATTTCCTGAAGCAAAAGACAGTGTTTCAGTTTTAGTGGCACATTACTGTAACTCACTTAGAATTTGGCATCTTTAATGGAGAAATTGCTTCCGAAATGCTGCTTGTCAAATGGATGGATTTGAGTTACAACTCCCAGCTTTAAAAGCTATGAATGCTGATTTGGTGGAGGTGAGGTGCACACTGATTGAATCTTATCATTGGTAACAATGGGGCTCCATTTCAAATTTGGTAAAGCAGTGAATCCTAATGCTCTGCGTTTATATTAAACGGAATACAAGAAATAGTGATACCCTTTATAGTGTGTAACAAGCCCTTAGAAAAAAGCCACGAGGTGCTATACTGAAGAATTTGGTTTAATGGAAGTTTGGATTCTCATTTTCTTACATAGATTTGCAGCATGATTAGATGCTGAAATTTTAAGCATATTGAAGTGGTTGTAAGCAAGGGTCATCCACAAGATTTAAAGGCCAAAGCAATGGCTTAGCCTTTCAGAGGATGAGGAAACAATAGCAGAACGAAAAGAAGATGGGTAGACCTTAAAGAAAGGTCAGTAATTACAAAGTGAAAATTCAGTAATGTCCATGGACATAGAAACAAAGCTTGGAATTGTTCTTTTTGCAAAATACAACTCATAGAAACCGCCAGTCATCAGCCATGGTGACGGAGAATTCTGGGAATTGTAATTTTCCAAACTCATGACAGAAGGTAATGTATTAGCCTCCCATTTCTTAGCCTCCCATTATCCTCCCATTTGTTATCAAACTTCATTTGTCAGAGTTTTAATTCATTTTATTTATTGCTAATTTTTTTGTTCTGCATTGCAAAATTACATGTAGCCATGATCCAGTGTGTCACACATTTTCATCACTGCTTAGGTGACAATGGCTCTGAACTGGATGGTGCGGATGTCATCTGATCTGGAAAGCAACATTGTGGCTGTAGAAAGAGTGAAGGAATACTCCGAAACTGAAACTGAGGTCAGTCCCTAAGAGTCACAGTAAGAAATGTTTTTTTCCTGGAAACACACCTTGTCAGGGGCTTTAATTGTGATGTTCACCACTTAAATGTGTTAAGCTGGTTGCCATGCAAATATACATGTGCTAACATCTAGACATACTTTGTATCCATCTATTTATATCTATGAAATCCCAGGATTTGTAATCATTGTAGACTTAACGCGGGTTGGCACCACATTAACCACCATAGCTCAATGTTATGAAATTTGTAATCTGGTGAGGTACCAGCACTCTTTGGCAGAGAAAGCCGAAGTCGCTGTAGAACTACAACTCCCATGATTCCATACATTGAGTCCTAGTAGTTAAAGTGGCATCAAACTGCATTAATTCTAGAGTGTAGACACACTCCTAGGCACCAGAGAAAGCTGCCCTCTTGAGTGGGATGCTTTTTGCTGCTGTCCTACCACTCTCATCCTTTCTCATTGTCACTACACTAATTGCTATTTTATCCTTGTAGCCCTCTGCCACCACCTTTATTAGTGAACTTACATTGGCAACCATGATCATGGCCAATATGCTTCCCTTGGCAAAGCCGGGTGCATGTTTTTAGGCTTTATACTGCTGCTTAGATAGAATTAAAGTTTGCTCCTCACCCTTAAAAAGAGCAGGTTTAGCTATGAATGCAATTAAATTTCTTCATGTCATGTACCCAATATGTATCCCCTACTGGAGAATATGCATTTAAATGCTGTTAAGTAATGGGCATGATCTAACTGGTTGTAAGCACTTTGATATGTGATTTTAAATGGGATAAAGTTAAATGTGGTCTTTGCTTTTTCACTGATACAGACCAAATATAAAAGTGTGTAATTTTGGCTGGATTGAACCTCTTGTAATTAGGCTATTAAGTGCCTGGGGTTATTTTGAACATACAGTAGAGTCTCGCTTATCCAAGCCTTGCTTATCCAAGCTTCTGGATTATCCAAGCCATTTTTGTAGTCAATGTTTTCAATATATCATGATATTTTGGTGCTAAATTCGTAAATACAGTAATTACAACATAATATTACTGTGTATTGAACTACTTTTTCTGACAAATTTGTTGTATAACATGATGTTTCGGTGCTTAATTTGTAAAATCATAACTTAATTTGATGTTTAATAGGCTTTTCCTTAATCCCTCCTTATTATCCAAGATATTCGCTAATCCAAGCTTCTGCCGGCCCGTTTAGCTTGGATAAGTGAGACTCAACTGTCCTGCACCAACCCACTCTCTGAATATCTTAATAATTGTCATGTTCCACCCTGTGCATGAAGGGAGATATGCTGTTTGAAAGTCTCCATGTTCTTCTATCAGGAGTATGCTAATATAACAAAGGGTACTGCACTGCTTACACTTCCATTTCATTCATCTTTTAACATGTGTATATCTCTAAGAGATCTCTCAAGGATTATAACAGCAATAATTTGCTGTGTGTGTGTGTGAGATCATGGCCCTCCATTGTTTTGGAATAATATTATTCAATAAATCTGTTTTTTATTTATTTTATTAACTTGGTAATTCTTCTGCTTAATAAACTATAAGGTTTAATATAGGTGTTACATTCAGCAATCACGGTTCTTATTTATTTTCTAATGTAATATGGAATGGTAGGCAGTGTATTTTGTTTTACAATTTACAATAAAATAATGTCAAGTGGGTTTTGCATATACAGTAGAGTCTCACTAATCCAAACCTCGCTTATCCAAGCCTCTGGATTATCCAAGCCATTTTTGTAGTCAATGTTTTCACTATATCATGATATTTTGGTGCTAAATTCGTAAATACAGTAATTACTTTGTAACATTACTGCATATCAAACTACTTTTTCTGTCAAATTTGTTGTATAATAATAATAATAATAATAATAATAATAATAATAATAATAATAATAATAATAATATCAACTTTATTTTTATACCCCGCCTCTATCTCCCCAAAGGGGACTCAGGGCGGCTTACATGGGGCAAAGGCCAAATAAAAACAGTAGCAGTATAAAGCACAGCAATAGACAAAAACATGCACAATTAAAAAAATTTAAACATTAGCCAATAAAAAACAAGAACTAATAAAAACATGGATTAAAACGGAGAGATTGTAAAAGTAGACTGGGTAAGGTGCACCATATAAATATTGTAAACACGCGGTGACTGATAAAGTGCTGCAAATTCTTGGAAGTGCAAATTGGGATGGGAATAGACCCTGTGTCTATATCGAGTTGACAAAGGTAAAAAGTGCAAACTGGTACAAGAATGGTCACAGATAAAGATTGCTTCTGGATTAGCAATCTTTATCTAAAGGTCTGAGTAAAGAGCCAGGTTTTCAAGCTCTTTCTGAATACTACCAGGGTGGGGGCTTGCCTGATTTCCCTGGGGAGTGAGTTCCAGAGCCGGGGGGCCACCACGGAGAAGGCCCTCTCTCTCGTCCCCACCAACCGTGCTTGTGACGGAGGTGGGAGCGAGAGGAGGGCCTCCCCCGACGAACGAAGAGATCGTGCAGGTTCGTAGGGGGAGAGGCGATCACTAAGGTAGGAGGGTCCCAAACCGTTCAGGGCTTTGTAGGTGATCACCTGCACCTTGAATTGGATCCGGAAGGTGAATGGCAGCCAGTGGAGCTCCTTAAGCAGGAGGGTTGACCGCTCCCTATAATTAGCTCCAGTTAGAAGCAAGGCTGCCGAACGTTGAACTAGTTGGAGTTTACGGGCCGTCTTCAAGGGCAGCCCCACATAGAGTGCATTGCAATAGTCCAGTCTGGAGGTAACTAAGGCATGGACCACCATGGCCAGATCAGACTTCACGAGGTAAGGTCGCAGTTGGCGCACAAGTTTTAATTGTGCAAAGGCCCTCCCGGCCACCGCCGACACCTGAGCATCAAGCGTCAGCGCTGAGTCCAGGAGGACCCCCAAACTGCGGACCTGCGCCTTCAGGGGGAGTGTGACCCCGTCAAGCACAGGTTGCCACCCAATACCCCGATCGGACATACGACTGACCTGGAGGATCTGTCCTGTCGGGATTAAGCTTCAGCTTATTCGCTCTCATCCAGCCCATCACAGCTGCCAAGCACTGGTTCAGTATCTGGGGGGCTTCCTTGGAGTTTGGTGGAAAGGAGTAGTAGAGTTGGGTGTCATCTGCGTAGAGATGGTACCGAACTCCAAAACTCCGGATGACCTCTCCCAGCGGTTTCATGTAGATGTTAAAAAGCATGGGGGACAGAATGGAACCTTGCGGGACCCCACAGGTCAATGGCCAGGGGTCCGAGCAGGTGTCCCCCAGCTTCACCAACTGGGAACGGCCCTCCAGGAAGGACTGAAGCCACGACAGAGCCGTGCCCCCAAGGCCCATCCCGGAGAGCCGTCCCAGAAGGATACCATGGTCGATGGTATCGAAAGCCGCTGAGATGTCCAAGAGAACCAGCAGGGTCACACTCCCCCTGTCCAGTTCCCTGCGGAGGTCATCCACCAAGGTGACCAAAGCCGTCTCAGTACTGTGCCCAGGTCTAAAGCCGGACTGCGATGGGTCCAGAAAATCGGTGTCATCCAGGAAACCCTGGAGCTGCGAGGCAACCACCCGCTCCAAGACCTTGCCCAAGAAAGGGAGGTTCGAGATTGGTCTGTAGTTGTTTAGAATGGTCGAATCAAGGGAGGCCTTCTTCAATATGGGCCTCACTATGGCCTGTTTGAGGACAGATGGAAATTTGCCTTGATCCAAAGAGGCATTAATTATCATCACAAACCACTCTACCAACCCTCCTCTGGCCAATTTAATTAGCCACGAGGGGCAAGGATCCGTGGAGCAAGTGGTCGCTCTCACCGCCCCAAGGATCCTGTCCACGTCTTCCGGGTGAACAAGCTGAAACGAATCCCATAACATGATGTTTAGTGCTTAATTTGTAAAATCATAACCTAATTTGATGTTTAATAGGCTTTTCCTTAATTCCTCCTTATTATCCAAGATATTAGCTTATCCAAGCTTCTGCCGGCCCATTTAGCTTGGATAAGTGAGACTCAACTGTCCTGCACTAGCGCTAGCTGGAAGAAGGGATTATCATGGTCTTCTCAGAATGGGTATATATTGTACATCTAATTAGATACATGTGATACTGCAGACAAGAGCATGGTGACAAATATTTGCAACATATCTTTATCTTATTTGAGGATAGCAAACAGTAGCATATGGTGAAGCATAGCTTGTTCATCCTACTTCAAATAGTTCTAGTGTAAACAAGCAGTGCAAATGAGAACACTGAATTGATTATTAGGTGAAAGACTTGAATAACTAGCCTTGATCTACTATGTTTGAACTTTACATGTAGGATACATGTAAATACAGTAGGATTCCTGTATTCAAGGGGATAGGTTTTAGGACTTACCACAGGTACAAGAACCTGTGGGTATGTCTGAGCACTCTGTTTTCACAATTGGAGAATAGAGCACTAACTACCCCCCCCCCCCCCCCCACTTTTAATCCATGGAGGGGAGAGTGATTGAAATTGCTCTGCTTCATTGCTGGAGAGAAGGTGGTGCAGTTCCCCCACTTGTCCCCAACAATAAAGCAATTATGACAACCGTAATTTTTCCTTTTCCCGAGGTTGTTTTATGAATGAGCCATTGGAGGGAGTTGGCAGGAGTGATTCTTTCAACTCCCCCAACACCAACAGACCCCAAGGCTGTGAACAGCAGAAAAGTGAAATGACGGGTGTGGGATCCATGGCATGGATACAGGAGTCTTGCTGTATAATATGATATCAAAGCATTGTATTGTATTGCATTATTTTCTTTTTAAAAGAAATGTTTTATATCTGTTCTGTTTGTCATTTTGTTGATCTCCCTTCCAGGCTCCCTGGATAATTGAAGACAAAAGGCCATCAGAAAATTGGCCTGACCAGGGGGAAGTGCAATTTGCAAACTATTCTGTAAGATACAGAAAAGGCTTGGACTTGGTGTTGAAAAATCTCAGCTTGCATGTGAAAGGTGGAGAAAAGGTATGATCTCAGCACAATTACGTAGGTGCCATGAGTAGAGTTAAGTTATATTTTTTGATAATATGGGTTTGCAAGCCTTCAGTTTCATTCGGTACCTATCAAAAACGTCTTTTTCAACAGTCATTGATCTATCTATTTTAGTATTATTTAATAAGTGCAGTTGGCAAACAGACTCCCACTCCCCACATACACCCAAATATAACTGTTTAATCTGTATCCTTCCCATAGAGCAGCAGAATGTAATACAATATCACTTCCTAACACAATTTTTGGATGAATGGAGATAAAATAAAGGTAATTGCAGCATTGTTGTGGGTTGTCACTAACCACAGGAAGTTAGCTCCTGATCCCTTTGCAGTTATCTACCTATCGTTTGTAACAAGGTTGACAATCATGCCTCACTGGAGATGTCTTTGAAGTGCAAGTCCCAACAGGCATAACCAGCCTAGCCAGTAATAAAGCCTTCTGTGGACTGTAGTCCAACAGCATCTGCACAGCCCCTGGAGAAGTCTTTACTGGCTCAAAGAGCCTTCTGTACCGAGGAAGAACACAGCTGAATATACCCCCCTCTTTTTTGTTTATAGTGAGCACACTGAAAATGTGATTTTTATTTTAAATATCCTCTTGTGACATATAATGAAAAGATGGGAGGAAAAACTGCTGCTCATAAACTATAATCTGGAGATGGATTAAAGTTGCATTCATCTGGATTTGATGTTATATACTATCATTTAGGACTTTGTTCCTAATCCTTCAAAAGTACTAATTAGGTTGTGATTGTTATGGTGCAGTAAACTTGCAAGAGAGAATTTGTAAGCTGATCACTTTGACACTTTATGGTTCCCTTTCATAACATATGCTATTAATCCCTTCTGCTGCATTCGACCTTCAACAACAGGTCTGAGACTGTCTTGCAATGAATAGATTCACGAAATGATTGTAGGAAACCCAAACATATAAAAGATTAAGAAAAACCAATTTATCTATTCTCTGTGATCTACAATCAAAATGTTTAGTAATAGTCTTAAGAATTCTGTTATTGATTTTGAAATCTAGTAAAAATTATTGATTGTAAAGACTAATAAATATCCCCATTCCATAAAATATATGAATTAGGTTGGAATTGTTGGAAGAACTGGAGCTGGCAAGTCTTCTATGACCCTCTGCCTCTTCAGGATCTTAGAAGCTGTGGAAGGGGAAATCAAAATCGATGGACTGAGAATTGCGGATATTGGCCTTCATGATTTACGATCCAAGTTGACGATAATTCCTCAGGTAAGTCAGTTTGTGTCATGAGATTGGCTTTAAACTTCAGTTTATATGGCAAACTAACATTTCTCTACTATTATGTTTAGACATTCTAGAGATAGTTCGAGCTTAATTTTCTCTAGAACCAGTTTATTGGTCTTTTTGCTAGTACACACCATCCATTTGAACTCTTCTCTATCACTACATTTCAAATGAATTGATTTTTCTTCCTGTCAGTGTTCTTCACCATCCAGCTTTCATATCCAAATATAGAAATTGGAAATACAATCACATGGGCCATTGTAACTTTAGTATTCAATTATATATCTTGACACTTTAGGATCTTATCTAGTTCTTTTATAGCTACCTGTAAAGATGTCATGATCATTGTGTTTTATTCATGATTGTTATGTTTAGGTTGACTGTTTAAAGTTATATATTTCAGCTATTCTTATACAGAAGTTGGGAGCCTCTAAGGCATGGCCAGGAAAAGGGGCGTGGCTTCACCTTGCTGGTGGAAGCCTTAGAATTCAAAATTTGGCAGTTGGAGTTTGTCGGTTGAGCAGAGCAGTTGGTTCTATTCAGTGGGAAAGGAGTGTGTTCGAAAAAGGGAGATTGTGGGAGGAAGTTGAGCAGCTAGAGAGTTTTAGCGGAGAAGGGCTAAAATTAAAGTTGCTGAGCCTTTAGTAGGAATAACTAAAGAGCTGAGGTTACATCCCTAAGTCATAGAAGGACTAGGGTTAACCAGTTAAACTCCCCAGTCCAAGTTTGATCGGGTACAGATCAATTAAGTTCAAGAAGGACAGTATTCCTAACTGAAAGAAACAAGTCTTATAAAGCTAATACCATACTAAGCTCAGTGAAACGATTGAAAAGTCTTGCAACACTTACTGTACAGAAGTAACATCGTTCAACTTAAGTTATAACATTCTTGCAACCATCAAGCTTTGTACTATAAATAAACAAGTTACTGTTTCTTCAAATGTTGCTTATTATTTGAGCAAAGCATCTTTCAAAGGTGGTGGCAGCGACAACATAGAAAAGTGAAATACATAGAGGTAGAAGGTGAACCCTTCGCATTTTGGTGGCAGCGGTGGGATCCAAAAAGGTTCCATCCCTGTCATCACATCAAGTCTTCACATAATTGGTGGCAGCGGTGGGATCTGAAGGGATTCCATTCTCTGCCACGTCGAGTCTTCACATACCCTTCCAAGTCCTGCCATCTCATCAGTCGTGGTGATTTTAGCGTCCTAGGTCACTTTTACCCCATCTGGGGAACGGAGGCCAACACCAGACATCGCATGATGTCTTGTGACTTCCAACATAGTCCACATCTTCAACCAGGTTGAAAGTGTTGCCGTACACTTCCACCCCAACATAGAAAACTTCCTCGCAATGGTGACACTTTCTCCATGTAATGAGGAAAGCTTCACCAAGAGGGAGCTGTGTGCAGATTGATAGATTCACCCCATTGCTCCCCCTTTCCTCCCCAGAAGCCTGGTGAAGCAGGACGCTTTCCTAGGGCTTTATGATGAGGTCACTGATGGTCTTCTTGTGATTTATTGACTGCAAACTCCATTCTTTTTCATGACTGAGGTCTTCTTGGGGACTGCAATGTATATTAAATCTAAGGGTTTGTTTTCTATATTTTTGTTAGAACTAGAATAGATTTTGTCTCTGTAGCTTGAAGCAGCTTTAGTGGTATGCCACCTGTTTCTAGCGATTTATTTCTCAAGTGCACTGAGTACAGCTCCCACTTCATTTTCTAAAACTGGAGGTTCATCTTCAAATTGGTCTTTTATCTTTTCTATATAGTTTTCATCTATTTCTGATGATTTATTTCTCCCAAGTGTTTTGAGTGCAGCTTCCACTTTACTTCCCAAAACTGGAGGTTCATCTTCATTGGAATCTTACTTGAATTCTTTTCATATAATTCTTCCACTTATTGTTTCCAGTTGTCTTTCCATTTGTATTTGGTCATGTAATGTGTCTTCCTGCTGTACTCTTGGTTTAAATTTCTCACTGATTGCGGAGATCTTGTGGAATGAGTTTCCTTTTCTTCCTTTTTTTGTTGTTTTCTATTTCTCTGCATTGATTATTATAGTAGTTATCCTTGTTCCTAACCACAAGGCATTGAAAAGTTATATATAACCTTATACTTTTGATGTTCTTGGTTTCAATCCAGAGTTCTTCTGGCTCTTGGTCAATTAGTTTAACAACAACAACAACAACAACAACAACAACAACAACAACAACACAATTTTATGTGTTACCTGCCTCTCCTCATGACTTTAGGCAGGATACAGCATAGTCAAAACACATAGATGAAACAAAGAACGTCAAATACATTTATTAGAAATTGAGAACAAATATTAAAACAGTGCAAATTTATTTTTACATTATCTTTCAATTCTACATGAATGTTCAGATTGTATTTCATCACAATTGTTAGTGTAGTATCTTTTAGCTATATTCCAATGTTTGATATTACTTGTTTGTGGTCTATTCACAATCTGCTCCTGGACTTGTTTTTACACAGGGAATGGAGCTTTGCATTCGTCTTCTTCCAATTATGTTGTCTATTTTATTTCTATATTGGCCTTCAGGTGATGTCCATGTATATAGTCACTTCTTCAGTTGCTTAAAGAACAAATTGGCCTAGTAAAATTCAATCAGATGCTCTCTTGATTTTCTTTATCTTTGACCAAATAATTTTACAATGTTTCTTTTGGTATGTTTTATACTTTTGCATTCCAGTCACCTATGGTGGGAATGCAAAACATGCCCTGTTGGTATGTGAGCAGTCTCCTCCTGGACTTTGGAATGGAATCTTTCTATGTTTTTGTTTTCCATCTGTGTAATTGGAACATAAACTTCAGTTATGGTTATATTTATAAGTTTTCCCTGAAGTCTTATTTAGTCAGCCTTTGCATTGTATTTTTGACATTTGTTACTTATCTTCCCTCTATTATAATATAATAATAATAATAATAATAATAATAATAATAATAATAATAATAATAATAATAATATTTCTTACCCACCTAATGGCTTGAGGTGGATTACAAAACAATTAAAATACATAAGCACAGCAAAAACACTACAAATACACACTCTAAAATATACTTCCTTAAAAGTTACATACCAATATGTATCTCTACAAAATACAGACTAAAACACACAAAACAGAGATTAAACAAAGGACACTTAAATTCATGTTTAAAGATTGCTTATGTAGCTTTTCCAGAAGAGATAGGTCTTTACATGGTTTTTAAATTCCGACAGCTCATTTAGCTGTCAGAGTTTTTCCATCAGGTCATTCCACAGTCGTGAGGCAGCCAATTAAAAGGTCCTCTGGGTGGTGGTTGCCAGTCGGGATCTGGCTGGTTAGAGCAGACACCCCCCAGAAGGTCAAAGTGTGTGGATTGTATGGGAGAAGGTGATCATTTAGGGAACCTGACCCCAAACCATGTAGGGTTTTAAAGGTCAAAACTATCCCCTTGTACTTTTCCCGGAAACCAGTTGGCAGCCAGCGGAGTGACTTTATTTATTTATTTATTTCCAATATTTATATCCCGCCCTTCTCACCCGAAGGGACTCAGGGCAGCTTACAACCCTTTAGAATAGGTGTAATATGCTCACTCCTGTTCCTGTAACCAATCTGGCTGCTGTATTTTGAACCAGCTGGAGTTTTCAAACTTGAGCGCATTGCAGAAGTTCAGCCTTGAGGTTACCAGTGTGTGCACTACCATCTTCAGGTCCTCCAAATCTAGGAAGAGGCACAGCTTGTTACCCACTTCTTATATATTCACACGGCATAATTACCTGATGCAAAATCTCCCATTTCTGTCCACTTTAGCTCACTTACCTTCAAGTATTGCAATGTTTATACCTTCCATATATTGCAAAGAGAGATCTTCCGGCAGTGTCACCCACCGCCCACACACAAACTAGTGCTACTTCCTAGTCTCTTCCTGCCACATGCCAGACTATACACTATAGACTATATTTAAAATACCAGCAGTGTCAAGCAAATGTGGAAAACAGCAACTGATTGTTATCAACATCCAAAGGTGTTCACCATAACTTCCAGAAAATCCTGTGTTTTGATGATGGCACAGGTTCAAATTTATATATAATGTTGTAACACGTTGTCTGAAAAGTATCCTTAGCTATTTGAACTCATGTTACTGTTTGGATACCAGTGTGACATTGGCTTTAGCCTTGGACTCCATTCCTGAAGATCACTAACTCTGAATTTTGTTTGGATTACTACTTCGTATCCACACAGCTATAAAGGATTTAATATTGTGGAAATCAAAAAGAATCCAACACATTATTAGACATAGCATCACTTCCTGGAGCAAACTAGTCCACAGGGAGAGACTGTATAAATACACTATAGAGTTAGAAATACATTGAAGTGGATGCATTAACTTCTAGATGACCCTTGTTTTTTGAGATTTGTTTTCTAACAAAAGTGTGGTTGCTTTGTTAAGGACCCTGTTCTTTTTTCTGGAACACTCCGTATGAATTTGGATCCCTTTAATAAATATTCTGAAGAAGAAATATGGAATGCTCTTGAACTCTCCCATTTGAAGAGGTTTGTCAGCGCTCAGCCAGCTATGCTGGACTACGAATGCTCAGAAGGAGGAGAAAATCTTAGGTAATTGAAATCATCTTCAAGAACAGATATTCCAAAGAAATTTTATTCAGTAATGTTATGCAGCAAAATACTTCCACATGAAGTGTTTATCATGCCAAGCAATCTATTCTTCTATTACACAAGCCAACAGAATCAAACTTTTTGTAATCATCAGTAATGAGAGTGACACAGTTTAAATCAATTTTATGCTGATTTTAAATATGTATTTATTATTTCCATCATGTCAACTTTTTTTACAGCAGACTACTGTAAAGTCTGCACATTTCGCATCATATTCGTGTAGCACAAGCCAACAAGTATTTTTCATGCAATATAATTTTAGGCCATTCTTATAGAGATTTTTGTGCTGAATTCAGATCTGTGTTTATTTTTTCTCTATCATGTGAAGTTTTTGCATTGAGGCTAATTGAATAATTAATGCATTGATGCACTTATATCAATAGAATCTAATTAACTAATTACAATCCAAACAAAGTAATCAAATATACAGTACAACTGCAGTGTGCTTGCAAGTTCCAATGTCAGTCAGTAGGCTTAAGCTATCTATGATTGATCAGAAGGGTTTTGCGGATTATTTTCTGTTGCATATGATCTCCCAATTTTCACAGTACATCATCCAGCAGTAGTCTCCTATTGTGCTTGCATTCCACAAACCTTAGTAGCTCCACTCCATCAACTGAGTATCTTGGTTGAAGCACTCTCCCTGCTCATCATTCACCAAGCCAAGATTTTCAGGAAAGAATTCCAGGTGGGAGTGCAAGAAATGAATTTTCAGTGACATGTTACAACCCAGTTTCTGGTAAGCACCAAAACAGATTCTGGACTCCTTCTATGCATGATGGAGATCGGTGGTTACCAAGAAAGTTTTCACAAAGCCACTTGAATGTTGTTCAAGACAATACTGAAGGTAAAGTATCTAGTCTGCAGCACGTTATATATAACCATACTGCTTACTCAACATTGCACCATCAGTAATAAGCTATTATACAACTGAGTTCCGATTGGTCTTTGGGTATTTCACAACAGAGATGCAGTCATCTAGACCTACTCCTGGCTGGAGTAAGGTAATATACAGACATAGGCAACTTTCTTAGGCAGGTATATAATTAATTATACAGGATTAATAATAGCCCTATACAACATGATATGGTAAAAAACATAAAAGCAGTCATTATTGATATCAGTGCATAAATGCATTAATTATTCGATTAGCCTCATTGCAAAAACTACATGTGATAGAGAAAAAGAAAACACAGATCTGAATTCAGTGCAAAAGCCCTGTAAGAATGACCTAAAATTATATCTGATGAAAAATACTTGTTGGCTTGTTTTATAGAGATTATATTCTGTTATCATGGGGATACTCAGACGTCATTGAGTACTTCAGAGTTGTCGCTCCTTTCCAAAAGAAGCCTTTTTAAAACCAGGAAGTACACTGGAAGTTGGTTTTCTTTTATAAAAAGACCTTTGCTGAACCCAAAATAGCCCACAAAATCCCTAAAATGTGGTGAAATTACTCCTAGTGCCCTTAATGTGTGTGGGAGGGCATTTGACATTCCACCCAAAATGCTTTAAAATGTTGTAATTGTGAAGCATGGCATGAAAATGCAACATTTTGAGGCCCAATTGTAAGGGCCTCCCTTGCCACTTATTTACTCCAGGTGAGAACCTCAGTCACTCACAAGCACTGAGTAAAAAGGGATTTTGCAAGGAACGCCATAGCCTCGATGTGCCTCCTGCTTTAAAAAACAAAACTAAACATCCCCATCTGTCTTTTTCCAGTGTTGGCCAAAGACAACTTGTTTGCTTGGCAAGAGCCCTCCTGCGCAAAACACGGATCCTTGTTTTAGATGAAGCCACGGCAGCCATTGACCTCGAGACAGATGATCTCATTCAGATGACAATAAGAACACAATTTGAGGACTGTACTGTACTGACAATAGCACACAGGCTGAATACGATTATGGATTATACCAGGTAGCCATATATCTTTGTTTTCATGTGTCTCCAGAGATGGGGTTTTCAGAATGCTACGCGGAATGCTATTTCATAACTTCCTTCTCACGACCTCAAAATAAGTTTATCAAGAGAGCTCACAATTAATTCTATCAAATCAGTTAAACAGGCTTAAAAGTCTTTGGTTTCAATTTCATCTTTATGGAGCTTTTGTGGGAGAGCAGTTACATCATATCTTCTGTCAGCTTTACTGTCACAGAGATTATTTGTGTTGCCCAAGCAGGAACGTGAAACTTACATTAAGTTTCATATTCCTGTTTCTTTTGTTATGGTGCACCTGGTACTGCTATAATTTATCCTGGTTAATGAATTGGTTCATTTTTTTGTGTTATTGTAAGGTGGTTCTTTAAAGGTTTTATTTCCAGTATATGCCAGGCAGTAGCTTTACAGGTGAGTTTATATCAAATGACAGATGAGGACAAGTGAATCTACCTGTAAGTTCGCACATTGGCTTGCCATTATTCATTGGAAATTATTCCTAAAAAAGATGGTACTACTCTTGTATGTGTGCAGCATGCCTCACCAAAGTGCAGCAGAACATTCTGTGAACAGGAAGAATGATTTGTCCTTTTCCTGCAGAAGGGCAAGTGCAGGAGGAGCCAACACATTCAGAACACTGCAATTGGGCATACATCGTAGGAAACCCACTCATATAATAAGGCTCATGTTCTTCACCAGCATCCAAATCATTTATCATTTAATTCAACCAAATATAGAGAGGCTATCTGAAGTCACTATAGACAGAACTAGAATTCAGTGGCCAATAGGATTCCGTTTTTTTCTGCAAGTGAAGCTTTTTTGGGAAAATCTATCTTCTTAGAAACTTGCCATAGCTATTCATTTTCCTGCACCTGATTTGCAGAATTGTTGTTTCCTTCTTTGTTTCTATAGACAATCTCTTGAAGCAATTCTTGATATCCTAGTTTTCTAGGCAAGGAGCTGAGGCTAAGAATGGTTTCCCCAGGGGACCATGACATATATATGAGGGCAGTGGTTAGTGGTTAGATTGTTTGCTACATATGTCAACTATAAGCACAGTCATGTTCAATTTTAATGCTGTTCATGATTTTTCTAATCAGGTATTTATTTATTTATTTATTTTTCAAACTTATATGCCGCCACTCCCCTAGGGCTCGGGGCGGCTTACAAGAACCGGCTAAAATCAACAATTTAAAAACATCTTAAAAACATCCTAAGAGCACCTTTTAAAACATCAATAACAGAACTCAAAAGCCTGTCGAAACAGGTGTGTCTTACATGACCTGCGGAAGGCCGACAAGTCCCGCAAGGCACGGACTTCAGGTGGCAAGGTGTTCCAGAGAGATGGCGCCACTGCTGAAAAGGCTCTGTGTCTAGTTGCTGTTAGATGCAAGGTCTTAAAACTGGGGACTTCCAACAGGTCTTGGTCATCAGAACGGAGGGCTCTCTGGGGTTTGTAGGGAGTGAGGAGGTCCCTCACTCCCTACAGGTATCTTAGAAGCCTCTTCAAAAAAATGACATGAGGGGATTCACTGTGAATCTTAGAGCTACTAAATCTGTCAGTCTTGTAGTAGTGCAGATTTTTGTATACCTATCAGATGTATTTTTTAGAAAAATAAACTAACATTTTCCCTTTGTTTTGCAGAGTCCTCGTTCTAGACAAAGGAGCAATTGCTGAATTTGACACACCTTCAAGACTCATAGAATCCAAAGGGATTTTCTATGGCATGGCCAAAGATGCTGGACTGGCATAACAAGCTAGTCAGTAAAGGACTAGTTACTGGATTGCTGTTTTTTAATCCAAAAGCAATACCTGAATGTACTGTTACTTTTCAAAACAGCATTTCTACCAAATTCCACAAAATGTTTCATATGCTTGTGAAAACTGAAAATTTAATTTTATATTTTTAAACACATTTTCTATACTCTGAAGTATTTTTTTTAATTGACAGATGTCCTGATCAGAAAATGGGATGTGTGTGTGTAGTGTTGATGTATGGATAGCAATTGACTATATTCCATTTTATTTTTAGTAAAATACATCTAGTTGTATAAAACATTTGAGTCTTATTCTGAATCAATCTTCTCCTGTAGTGCAAAAAATCCAAGGATGGTGTTACTGTAATCTGATATTAATCAACATATTTATGTCAATGAAACTCCCACAGATAAAAGAAGAGTTTTTTGCAGCTTCTGACTGAGATAATGTGTGATTCTGACAGAAGGAAATCCATAAAGGGTCAAAATCAAAAACTCATTTCCCTAATCCATTTGTGGGATCTCAAACATGGGAGAAATCTGTATTTGTATTTCTTGAAAAGGGAAATGGGAAGGGGATTTCACCCAGTTTCCCTGCCAAGACCCTGGCAAGACTTGAAATTAAGACTTTGCATACATTCAACTAGCCTGGAATGTCTGTCTTGGGTGAGAACCAAAGGACCTCAAACAATGATTATATAAGAACCTCACTTTGTGATCTCAGATCATAGCTGCGAGAAGAGCAGTAAGGTTTAGGATGTATAGAGTTTGCAAGGTTGGACACCAGTACCTTAAGTGTAGGCTAAAAATTAACTAGCAGTTGTTTTGTGGTTCCCATGTAAAACTTTCCGTGTAGCTTTTTCAGCAGAAATATTAATATTAATTCAGAATATTCTAGATCAATGGTTCCCAACCCATGGGTTGCGTCTTACAACGGGACCATGAAGGATCGCCGGGGGGGGGGGGGTGTCACCAGGCAGCTATGAATTTTTTTAAGAGGAAAAACAAAAAAACACATAATCACATTCTGCATAGAGATTTGTTTGCGTAAAAGTGTAATGATCTTTCGTTCATCGGGTTAGCTTGATGTGAGGTCCAGGTTCATGTGCTGTTCGGTGATTGGCTTTACAGAATGCAGGTGCTGCCCGGGTCACGATTGGTGGATTCTTAGGGATACATGCACACAGAGTGCCTAGCCTTGTTTCTTGCCGGTGGCAACAGTTTTTCTCCAATAACAGCAAATTCTGCAAAATATTACAAATTGTATGTCGACACTAATTGAATGTTCCTGCTTCCAGGAACCTGAGACCCAGCGCATCACATTATTTTCCCTCTTTGGCCAGCAGAGCAGTCAATTACAAGCCGAGCAGTGCTGTAAAGTCCAGACACCATAGTTGTCACTCTAGCAGTGCCAACAGATCTAATTTTTAATATATTGGGGTCGCTGGGCACGTATTTTTAATGTTGAGGCCACTTTGTCTCTATAAAATGGAGCCATGATTCGAAAAAGATTGGGAACCCCTGTTCTCGACCAACCAATGTTCATCAGGTCCATGGGAGTAAGTACGTTTCTAGGACACAGAAAACAGGAAAATTTTAAAAACAAAAATGCTAATTCCAAATGTAATGCTTAGTTCCCCTAATAAAGACAGCGCATATCAAACATTTTTTAATGTTCTGGGGAAAACCAGCCGGGGGAAAAATCCAAATTCATATTTAAAGGCAACAACATTTTATTAATTGTAAAAAGGATAAAACACATTGGAAACAAGTATCATAGACTTGGATCATTTGGTTAATTCTTCATTTTCACAATTTTGTTTATGTAGTAACACAGGATGTTGTGAATCATTTAGATCCACTGATATTATAAAGAACTACACAGTTATTATTAGGTTAATAATTTGGTTAGCAAAGCTAATAAAATCCTCTGTTATAAATTGCATAAGTTATACAATATAAAAATATTCATCTGAGTGCATAGAAAGATGCCAGCAACTGTGCAGTGTGATCAACAGACCTGTAGTTTGTTCATTAATATTATGGCTAATCAACAGATCACATCTGTTTCTCCACATTTTGGATTCTTGCAGATATCTATGTCTGGATAAGAATCCAGAAACATTTCAATTGCAGTCAAATATGAAGTGGACTACTGAATCTGTACTCAATTACAGCCTCCCTCCTTTAAGAGTTTGTCCTCAAAGTTACTGGAATTTCTGACACAAATATTACAGCAAAAATCCTGTTTCCATTCAATCCCTCTTAGGGCAATTGACAATATACAGTACACTTAACAGAAAACAGATGCATCTTTCAAGAGCCAGTCCTGAACCTTATAAACCTTAAGCAAAAAACTTTTGTGCCAGGAGTAAGGACAGTTAGTGGCAGTATTTTCATCTGCTTCCATCTGTGATCAGTTAGCATTTTCCCTCAACCCTCCAGCAATTCTGATCACACTTTAACACTCCCCTCCTCCCCCAAATCTTGATCAAGACTACTAGGATGGAATAGGGATGCTTTGCTTTGCATCTGTTGCAGCAGTACTTAAATCAGTATGGCTGATGTAAGAAAAAACTAACTGTGTCCAGAGTTTACTTCTGCCCAGACAATCTTACCAATTCAGATGCAGAAAAGAGTGAGCTGCATCAGGCTTCTGGACTATAAGTTGCCCACATGGGAGTTAAGTTAATCCTAATATGGAGTCTCATAGTGATACAATGGGAGTTTATTCTCCGACACCACAAAACTGATGTACTGTATCAGGCTGCTCATTATGCATATTTAAAGCCCTATGCTAAAGTACAAAACCTACAATGATTCAAAGTCAAATCTTTGGGCATTGGACATGTCAGTGTATTACGCTCTGAACCGGGAAGATAGCTATCTTAGTTCTGTGAAGTCAAATGACAAATGACAACCATCTAATGTAAGAAATTGGTTACAAAATCAAGAGATAGATTATCATGAATCAGTATCTTCTATCCACATAAACAAGGGGCTGTGAGCATGGTTTTAGTCATATACCCTGATTATCTTGGATTGTCGCAAATCACTTGGTGTCTTCTGTGATTTCAGTCACTACGGATAACAATGATACTCCTGCTGTTTAACTGTGGCATCTGTGATCACATCTCACTGACAATTTTGCTACTTCTTAACTTTTGAAACAGACTATCTTATTTCAACACATTTACTTTATCATTAGGTTATAAATCCATTTAAATACTTAACAGTATCACTGCAAATATTTTCATAATACTAATAATTCCTTTGTTATTTAGAGGCTACTTTCAAATATATTGCCTGAACATAGAGTGATTGTTCATAATATGTTGTCAGCTCTGAACTCTCTTCCATGAAAGTACAGCTCAAAATGTAAAGGCAGCTTAACATTCTGCAATTAATTAATCACAGTAATTCTTCAGTACATCTTTCAAGCACTATCCGAATGGGGACAAGCAACATGATGAGTCACTGACACTAATTGACATTTAGTACAAAATCTACTTGTCAAAAATTACTGTTTGAGTAGTTAACATTTTAGAGTTAGCATATCTGGAAACTACATATGACAGGAGATTTGGGCTAAAATACTGCTAGAACTAGGCAAACATTGCTAAGTAGGACAAGATGGCAATGGAATTCTAATGTACAGACTGGCATTCCTTTTCATTCTGTCCGTTAGAGTCTAAAATGATAGGAAAGAATATAATAAAGTCTGCCTCCATAGGTTTGTCTGAATGAATAAATTCTACAGGATCATGGCCACTGGCCTGTTTTGCCAGTGAGCCACTCTGAGGAGCAATAGTTACAAGTAACATAATTACAGACTTACACACCTTAACCTGATACAGAAATCCAGTACTAGAGGCTTCCTTCTCCCTACTTTGGTTGCTCAAACACCATGGAGAAGAGGGAGACAAGTAAAAACGGGAATAGTTTCTTTCAGCCCCTTTTAGTCCTTGCAGATTCAAATCATTGGGTAGACTATGTAGATAGCTGCTACATAGTAGTCCTAACTTAATTTGAATTTGATCCAGTCAGGAACTCCCAACTGTGATGGATGAAATTACCTCACTGGACTACTCATCAGTTAGCAGAAACAGGATAAAAAATAGTGTTCTGACCTAAAGATTTAAATCTATATTTCATTACCACTGCCAAGAATGCACAATCAGCCGTTTGCTCCCTGTTCTGTGCAAATATGAGAATTTTAATGCAATTTCCTGACACTTCTTCCTATTTTGAGGCTTTGGGGAAATTCATTTGTACAAAAACATATAGGGTTTTTGCACAAAAATCATGCTTATAATTTCTGTGAAAAGGAAGTGTTTTGTGTAAAAACTGGACTTTGCATAGAATGCACTAATAATTGTGCAAAAAAAACCCTCATTTTCTGTCCCGAAATGCCTGTCCCTTATGCAGAAAATAGTATATTTGCACAATTTAAGAAAATTTATACTATTGGCAGACACTTACTCATTCTATCCATTTTCTGCACAAGTGTGTATACATAAACAGTACATATTTTTGTGTAAATGGCTTTCCCCAAAGTTCTAAAGTGCCAAGAGTCTTATTACTGTTCTCCTTTTCTTGAGTGTTTGGATATATTGGTTTTCACTGAAGATACGAATACTAATAAATATCCTTCACATCCTTATTCTGGTCAAAGACCTTTCCTCAAAAGGTCTGCAAGGAGTAGTTCTGGCAAAAAGCATTCCTATGGACGCAGGTGCTGCATCAAAACCTGCCTTAATTCTGTGGGGATGGCTATGGGCAATAACATGTTATTTAAAAAGTTCTGGCCCAGGGCTAGGATCACAATGCTTTGTCTAAAACTGCAGGTTAAAAGCACTGACAGGTGGGAACCCACATTAGCAACTGAATACTTTTTTCATGTTCATTCCAGGTTTCCTAGCAGTAGTCCATCAGACAGTAATTAAAGTAAACAACATCCTTCAACTAGTATACAGAATGCTAAAACTAGATAAACTACTAATTATTTTTAAATGTTATTACATTCCATGCTTTTCCAGAATGTTTACTCGAGGACCTGACAGCAGATTATTTATGCAAACTTCAACTAAAAAGATTAAAAACTGGACATGCCTATAAGAAATGCAAGCAAGTCTGTCAAAAATGCATAGAAATTTCAAGATGTTAGCTGAGTTATCTTGGTATTAAAAGTACTCCTGCTATTTAAAATGTTATATTATTTTCCCAAAATAGGAAATGGTTTCAAAACTGGAAGAGTGATAGCATACAAGGTAGGACAGGGGCAAGAGATTCAATCAGCAATCAAAATATTGTTGGACTGCAAGTCCATCAGGACAACAAATTGTGAAGAATGCTGGGAGTTGTGGTCCAAAAACATCTGGAGGGTTGTCAAATTCTCACTCTGGAGTAAAGGCTGAGGAGAATTGTGCTCAGTCTATGGATGGCTTCAGGCTGTTTTGAGCCATTAGCATCCTAATCACCCTTTGGGAAACTCCATAATAAATTGAAACAAAAAAACATAAAAATACCTAAACACCACCAGATACTGCAATCATTCTATGCTGTTTACTGACAAGCAGTTCATAAGTTAGACATACATATACATACCCTAAGTGTTTTAGTCAACACTATAGTTACTGCTTCTGTTAATATAGTAGATGCAAACATTTGAGCACCATTCTGAAGAAATAACAGCTAGTTTATTCACTTGGGTAAATTATTTTTTAAACCAGCCAAATATAAAGGTTGTGCTTATGTCAGCAGTCCAAGATGTACTTCTAAAAAGACTGAGCGTAGCTGGAACTGACATGTCTAGCATTATGTGCTGAGAATTTAGGAAGGTTACTTTTTGGACTGCAACTCCCAATAAGGTTCCAATAAAGTCAAGGCCAGTACTCCCTCTTGACTCATCCCTGCCTATAACAACCCTGCCTGGTCCTCCTCACATGGAAAAGTGGAGAAACAGATCCCACTTACATATACATAAAAGGCTCTTCCCAAAGAGATGGTCTATTAGTGTAATTCAGAATTCTCTTACTACTTTATGCTAAAGCAACTATTGTCTAAGAGCCCTTACTCTCTCCCTTCCCTGTAAATGGGCACATCTTGCCCATTTAACTCTAGTTAGACATTTTAGGGGGTCTCTGCGTGTTAAGCATCCAATTAGAAGCTTTACATGCACCCCAGCATTTGTCTTTCAACATAACTGCCCCTATTCTTTTTAATCAGTATTAATTATTAGAACAATTTAATTTAAGTCTTTCCCTGAGACTTCTAACTCTGCAGCATTCTGGGAAGACATCATTCCCTTACAAGAATCACGGCTGCGTGACAAGAGGCAATCTTCTGTCACTGCTTAGTATTCTACCCCAGAACATTATCTAACTGCCAGTTCATTCAAAGATTAATGGCAGACACTTCAAATATGACATCCTTATGTGAAGTGCAATCAACTAAAAACATTTCCAGCTGTTTGCAGATGAACTTGCTTCGAAGTAAGTATACTCAATAGGTTAATGCTATTTCCCAAGTAACATAGACTTTGAGGTTTACAGCCCTTACAAAATCCTAGGTTTAATGGTTACATATTAGAGAAGGTATTATTGTGTCAACAATTAGTAAGTCAGTTTAGATGCTTTCTTATTATAACAAGGCCTTTCAGTCAACGGTGGTGCAGCATTTCTGAACAGGAACTCATTTTCGCTCATCATTAGGACAAGCTCCAATTCCTGGAAATCTTGAAGTCTCGAGACATCTTTGTCCTTAAAGAAATAGATACAATATATATTTAAAATAATGTTCAGACACTCATATGTGGTATGAAGACACCAGAATGGGACAATTTTCACTCATCTTTCTTTTATATTGCATAACCGGTTTTTTAAATCATTCAGATAAAAGTTCTCTTTGCAACCCAGGCAGTTCAGAGGTAGAAACTGAGTGGCCCATAAACTGCAGGCAGCCTGCCAAAGCCTTTGGTGTGGCCTGCAGAGCCTTTGCCTTTCAGTGAATTTTTCTTGGCTAAAAAATAGAGAAATGTGAGCTTCTGGGAGCAGGGTACAATTTTCCTAAACAAAGATGCTGTACAATTTTTTAAGCTCCAGAAGACCACATTTTGGTTATGTCTGATGTACAAAAATGCAGCCCAAGGTGGAAAGGGCAACTGGGAGAGCGACAGTCCCTGAGCTGTCTGTAGTCGCCCAACCCTGGCAATGGCATGAAAGATAAAAATGCCAAACCCAAGGGAGGTTTATGTATTTGGGGGAAGCTGTGTGGGCTGTGCAACAAAATACAACAAAATCCAAATCCACAAGTGTGATATTGGCCAAGAAAAATGCAGAAAATACATGATTCAAGCTTTCCTCTCTGGACCCAATTCAATACTTACATTTCTGTCCCAGGTCTGCCAGCCTGTGAAGCTCTTTAAATGGCAATTGTCATAACAAGGGGATTAGAAGTTGAACTTCTTGCATAACTAGCTGTAGAGGATTCTTCTAAAAATATGGCAGAATGACATATCCCATGCTGCTATGCAACTTTTCAAAAAACCATTGTCAAACTAATAGGCATGCTGACTGATACTTTTAAGCTCTATTTTATTCAGTGAAGCTTACACACAAGTAAATGTGAACAAGATTACAACTTTAACTTGATAAAAGAATACAATCTTTATTTAATTCATGTCTCACTTGCCCTCTGTGATTCACTGCTCTAACCTGAATTCCATTAATAGTAGACAGTGTGCCTCCTACTATTAGTGGTTTGTATAAAGGAGAAACGGCACATAGTTTCATCTTCCTCCTTGCCATTACTTGATTTCCAGTGTGAACCAAATATGAAATACATTTAGCTTCCACATTATGGATTAAAGCCTCCATTTTATTTACCAATTCATATTACAAATAAACTTACAATAGCTAGTTGTTAAAATGAAACAGATCTTCCAGAGTTTAAAAAATAAAACAAGGTACAGTGTTTCATGGGGTTTAAGAGACAATAGGGTGAGGAGGACTGATAATCCAAGGATAAATTTGAATCAACTATGCCAATTGAAGGAAAAGTGCATTTTCAACTGGTGATTTGAATGACCAAGCCATAAATCCTGCTTTTTTGCTGCCTGCTTCAAAATGTCCTAATTTTGGAAGTTCAAAACATGAGTAGACAACAATGCCTAGTTGGTGATAGTGTGTTCTCCTTTCTCTCTCCTTTTAAAAAAGAGTTTTATTTCATGTATCATATATACTATGTAAGCCTGACTTAAGCCAATAAACTAAGAAACTGACCAAAATTAGTTTCAGTCAAAAGTATAGCTATGTGTGGGAATTCATGCATTATCTCCCAAAAACAATTACTTCACCCCGTGAATTTTTAATTCAGTATCCAATTTCTAGCATTATACAAACCAAAAATCTCAGCTGAGTTTAGACATCCAAGAAAATATGGACACAACCAAAATAAGAATTTTAAATATTCACAATTATTCAGTGTCTCATTGTCTGAAATGTTAGAAATTTAGTGATTTTGTTCCTCCACCCCCCGCCCCATTCCACTCCCTCACAATAGGAATATTCCTCATTTGAAAAGTATTACCTTCCTTAATACAGTATTTGGAAGCTTCCTTATTTTCTCCACATGTTCTGGGTGAACCCCCAGTTCACAGCAACTCACTCTGAGGAGTTCTTGGTAAGTCAGATCTTGTCGGTCCAGTTCAATTTCAATGAAGTCATTCTCTTTGAGAGTACGATTTTGAATTCTGACCTTGAGAACCAGTTCTAATTAAAAACATAGACATTCAACATATTAAGAATCAGTCATACAGGCATTAAATAATGTTAAAATTGCCATATGGACTCCTTTTGCCAAGTCAAGTTTAGGAACAGCAAGTGAGTAGCATGAAGGTCTCCAAAACAACTCTATCAATAAATATGTTTAAGTTCTACTGGAAGGTATGGTCATAACACACTTTCTGCTATCAGAAAACATGCCCATTATGTTCTTCAGTTGCCTGATTAAACAGTTCGGTCATGGTGTTTTATCATGTGGGTTGCAGAAGAATTTATATAAAACATACAATTTTCAAAAAGATAGTAATGTTAGTTTGTTTCTGTATAAGATGTAGGAAAGGAAAGATGGAAAAAAGTTACATGACACTTTTAAGACTGATTTATTTTAACATGGGCTTTGGTGACTTGCAATCCATTTGTTTCAATGTTTTCATACAACACAATATTGAAGCCACAGTGTAAATGTATATTTCAGCACATAATAGTCACCACTGCACTCCCATTTTTTTGGGTCCTGGTTTCAATCTTTTCAAATTTCTCACATGATAATCGCATCCTTGATTTACTAGCAGGCAGCCTCCCCACTGTAAATGCTCCTCCATTTGCCTGCCCACCCACCCATCCACTTGCCTTCTCGTCCATCCACTCACCCATCTGCCCACCTGCCCAAAGACCCAGCCAACCGCTTCACTCATTTGCTCATCCACTCACCCATCTGCTTGCCCACCCAAAGACTCACTCGCCTACACAGGCATGCACACACTCGGATGGGGATGAAACAACAGAAAGTGAGAGGAAATCTACTCCTAAGAAGGAGAATTCACTCCTGAAAGTTATTTGGAAAAGGTGTCTCCACTAAAGCTCTATCACCAATCCTTGTTTCCACAACAATTCAACATTTTCAAAATCTAAGTGTCATGGGGACAGAAAATGAGGTGAAAACTTCTGAACAGCAGACAGCAAAACGAAGATTACAGGGGTGTTAACCCTTCCCTGTGAAATCCAAAACTTTAAAAAATTGAGTTACACTTAAAATATGTTCCTGTTCCGACTTGCATACAAATTCAACTTAAGAACAAACCTACAGAATCTATCCACGTAGCCTAAAGTTATACATATATAATAATTTTGTGCATGAAACAAATGTGCAAACTAAGCCAACAGAAATCAAAGGTAAACAATTTTGGAATATTTAAAATGGAATGGTCCAGAATTGATAATAAGACTCTATGAAACAAATTGAAAAAGACAAGAAAAAGCCTAAAAAGAATATTGCTTTTTAAAATTTTTGTGCTAATTAATTTAGCACCTTAAAGAGCTTATTTCTGATCAAATGTGTCCTTGGCTCATCTCATAATTTTTACCAGGAGGCATCACTACATTACACTGAATGCTTATAGCTATCACGATTTGTGCTTACCTTGCATATTGCTAAATGGAAATGCTCCAGTAAAGAAAAACGGCTGAAATGTTGGAACAGGTCCTGCACTGGGGCCATGAGGTTGCTGAGTTTCCAGCTGTTTAGTAGATGCAGCTGGGGAAGAGATTGTCCTAGCGGGAGGAACAGGCATCTGGCGAACATGACCATTCTGGAGCACAGGCTCTGGGCATTCTAGACCCATGCCTTTTGTTACATCCCCATCAGGCCCCACAGGGAACAAGTGGTTCTCATGTACCTTGGCAGTGCCAGGCGCCTGATTCTGAGGTAAAGAAACAGGGCAGTTCTCATTGTGCTGTTCTAAAGGAGGGGAAAGTCTTCCATTCAGAGAGGAAGCAGAGGTGCTAGTAGTGCTGCTACTTGTAGAGTTATAAACGTAAGGGAATGGTGGGTTAGCCAAGTAATTGGGTATAATAGGCAAGATAGAATCTTTCTTCACGTCTGAAACGTCATCAACATCTTCCACTGCAGGAGATAGAAGACAAAGACATTCTTAAGTAAATGTGATTTCCAGTTGGAGAAACTGCATAGATGCTTGGCAAGTGCACAGACCAACTTTGGTATGATCGATATTTTCAGGATGAAGGCCCTGATTTTGAATGTCAAAATTGACCCATATATGCAAAATTAAATAAAAAGTTGATTGGATATTATTATTAAAAATTAGATGTTAAAGAATATATCCAAAACTGTATGTGCCCCGTCTAAGCTAATACAAGATTACATTTTTAACAAGTCAAAGCCCAACAATCCATATGTAATGCTTACTGATTCCAAAATGATACAAGACACTTTGTTCACAAAATTTTTTGAAGCAAATTGCAGGAAAAAAATGTAAGAAAGGAAATTAACTTCCTTAAATAGCTATGAACTCAACACATCTACTATTACTCAAATATTCTTGATATAATGAGTATTAAACCAATCGATTTACCTCCCAGCATCTTTTTAATCTCCCTCTTTGATGTTAGCTGAGCTGGTTTTTCTTCTTTAACTGTGAGAATGTCTTTATCAGCACCAGCATCAAGCAGGCAGGACACCACTTGGACATGGTTCCGCTTGCAGGCCCAATGCAAGCAAGTCCTGTACAAGGCAAACAGAAGAGTTGGATGAAAATGCTACACTGCAGAACAACACAACATTTTGCACTGCTTTTTCTGTGAAGAGGGATGCCAGCCTATTTTTTTCTTTCCATGATTACAGATTCTTATTGTGACATCTACTGGCAAAATAATTTCTTGCATTTAGAGAGAATGTAAATCACAGGGATTCAGAATTCATTACAGTGCATGTTATTCTATATTTATTTCCATCTTCTGCAAACAGTTCTTCAGGATAATGAATCAAAAGCTTCATTTTTATTTTAGATACATTCCAACAGCCAATCTAACAGCTATTCCAGAGTAAAGGATACATTTACAATTAAGAGCATAAACAATAATAATATCAAAGGAAAATTGCTGATATGGCCACTGATGATGCAGTGGCTATGTTCAGAAGGCAGATTAAATTATGCTTAATGGTACATAAATACACTTCAGTGAGCACAAGAAAAGCCTTCATTTCCCCTGCTCCTTCCACCTCCTCCTACTGCACAGCCATATAGAAGATTTCTGCACTTTACTTCCACTTTAAATAATTTGGCTTAATGTTATTTCCAAACCAGGAACCCTGTTACCAACTACAGTAGAGTCTCGCTTATCCAACATAAACGGGCCGGCAGAATGTTGGATAAGCGAATATGTTGGATAATAAGGAGGCATTAAGGAAAAGCCTATTAAACATCGAATTAGGTTATGATTTTACAAATTAAGCACCAAAACATCATGTTAGACAACAAATTTGACAGAAAACGTAGTTCAATACGCAGTAATGCTATGTAGTAATTACTGTATTTACGAATTTAGCTCCAAAATATCACGATGTATTTAAAACATTGACTACAAAAATGTGTTGGATAATCCAGAATGTTGGATAAGCAAGTGTTGGATAAGTGAGACTCTACTGTATGTTTAGAAGCCTAGTGATGAGTAACCCATGCAAGGCCAAACTGATACTGCAAACAGCCATGTTTCACTCAGTCTTGAGGAGAAAACTGCCTCCAACTTTAATAAGCAACAAATTGTTGACTCTTTATTCCAGGGCTGATTCGGAGTGGCAGATGCTAGATTGGTTCTGGGAAGTTTTAGACCGCCACTGCCATGGCTGCTAGGCTTGAGCGATCCATGAAAAAATTGATTCTAAACTCGTTTCAAAAGTAGGGGGCGCCAGCGTTTCGTTTCTGATGTCATTTCCGAATTTTGCCCCCCAAAAAATTCGAAATTAACGAAAATTCGTTATTTTCTAAATTAATTCGTTAATGGCAGACGTGCATGCGCAGTGGCCAAAAAAAACAGCACGAGGGGAGATTTTACAGGACTCTCCCGCCCTCATTTTTTGAGTGATCTTCTTCAAACTTGGTACAGTGGTAGAACACATTTAACACTGATAGCTCACCAAAATTTGGAACGTTTCCCTTATCCTCTGATTTTTGGTGAATTTTCATAGCTTTTATAATAAACCATTTTTTAATAATTGCAGAAATCTGTTCCTGGTTTGAAAGTCTTATTTCCTGTTTCATTGGGTTGTCTTTACTGTGAAAGTCATTGTTCTACTTCAGAAACTTTGTTTTTGTGGCTGAAACTTTGTTAAATTGGTGGACCAAACCATAATATGTTCCATCCATGTCGCTTGCACAAAGTTCAGGCAGTGTCATAGAGTTTGCCATGTTTCTATGACAGAACCAATTAGTAAATGACATTTATCACCCAGGAACAGAAATCATAGTACACCATCAAATCCTTCCTGACAGATGGCCATCAGCCTCTGAATAAGGAAATTAGTTCCTAGTTTGAAAGTGCTATTTCCTGTTCCATTGGCTTTTCTGGGCTGAGAGTGTGTGACTTGCCCAAGTGGGTGGCAGAGTGGGGAATCATGCCACAATTGGAGTCCAAAATTCAAACCTCTTCCTCCCTCCTTCTCTCTAAACTTCTCATACCTTCCAAGAATTCACATACTGTATGAAAGTTTGGTCAAGATGGTCAGAGGAGGGCAACTAAAATGATCTAGGGTCTGGAGAACAAGCCCTATAAGGAGTGGCTTGAAGAACTGGGCATGTTTAGCCTGCAGAAAGAAGGCTGAGAGGAGACATGATGTATAATATGTGAGGGGAAGTCATAGAGAGGAGGGAGCAAGCTTGTTTTCTGCTGCCCTGCAGACTAGGACACTGAACAATGGCTTTAAACTACAGGAAAGGAGATTTCACCTGAACATTAGGAAGAACTTCCTCACTGTGAGCTGTTCAGCTGAGGAACTCTCTCCCCGGGCTGTGGTGGAGGTTTCTTCTTTGGAGGCTTTTAAGCAGAGGCTGGATGGCCATCTGTTGGGAGGGATTGGATGGTGTCTTCCTGCCTGGCAGAAGGGGTTGGGCTGGATGGCCCACGAGGTCTCTTCCAACTCTACTGTTCAATGACGCTATGATTCTATGTGAGGACAAAAGGGGGTGGGGAATGTTAAGAGGAGAGAGGGCCTGGAACATCTGGGAATTGTAGTTTGCAAGTGGGCATAGTACTATTGGAGAAACGTTTGCTTCAGCCCAATGCTTTTATAAATGGTCAATATTCAGAGGCTTCCTTCTCCTGCATTTTGAAAGCTATTATGATGAAATTTGCCAGAATGGAAGCAAAAATTAAGTACTCTTAGCCTATCTAGTTTCATAATGTTTGACCCATCCACTGATTTTTGGGGATTTCTGAAGCAACATTTTTTTAAAATGTTAGCAGATCGATAGCCACGCCTCCCTGTCCTTCTTCCTTCCACTTTGATTGGCTTGCTAAGGCTTCTGGGAAATGGAGTTTTTTCTCTCGTTATGGCGAATTGCTTCATTAATGGTCAATATTCAGAGGCTTCGTTCTCCTGCATTATAAAAGCTATTATGATGAAATTTGCCAGAATGGAAGCAAAAATTAAGTACTCTTTGCCTATCAAGTTTCATAATGTTTGACCCATCCACTGATTTTTGGGGATTTCTGAAGCAACATTTTTTTAAAATGTTAGCAGATCGATAGCCACGCCTCCCTGTCCTTCTTCCTTCCACTTTGATTGGCTTGCTAAGGCTTCTGGGAAATGGAGTTTTTTCTCTCGTTATGGCGAATTGCTTCATTAATGGTCAATATTCAGAGGCTTCGTTCTCCTGCATTATGAAAGCTATTATGATGAAATTTGCCAGAATGGAAGCAAAAATTAAGTACTCTTTGCCTATCAAGTTTCATAATGTTTGACCCATCCACTGATTTTTGGGGATTTTTGAAGCAACATTTTTTTTAAAATGCTAGCAGATCGATGTCCATGCCTCTCCCTCCCTCCCTCTTCCGCTCTGATTGACTGAGAGGCATGCCAACATGGCTTCTCCTCTCAGAGGGGCTACAGCTTCATCCGAAGACATCAGAAACAAACGAAAAAAGGTACTTTTATTATTCAAATTCGTAATATTTGTAAGGGCAGTGAGCAGATGGTTCAATATTAATTCAAAATTGCTTACGAAACGAATTTTTAACGAATTTAACAAAATAACGAAAAATTTGCTCTAGCCTAATGGCTGCTGCAGAGGAGGGGAGGGGGGTTTTGACCAACCCCTCCCATTCACTTCATTGCAGAAGCCAGCTGGCCGTTCATGTTGGCCCTTTGTCAGATGGAGTGACATCAGGCAGTGACATTAGACTTCTTGTCAGGACCCAGGCTGCAGAGCACCAATAACCATGCGCAGAGGCCAGAATCTATCTATTATCTTTATTAAAGGAATATATAAAGTCAGTAAAAACAAGTGTAGAATATAGTTCAGAAGTACTATAGTACTTTCAGGAAAGGTCAAATATAGTCCAGGAAAACAATGTCCAATATGAGATATTAAAGTCCAAAGTTATAATCCACTTCACCGAAACACACACTATTTGGCAAGCAATAGTGTGGGGAACTGTCCATAGTCTTTGAGGCTTAAGGTAAATCCGAAGGAAACTGGAAAACAAGGCTTGAAACTGAGAAGCAAGGTCCGTGGTTTAAAACGCAAGGCAAGGCAAGACTTGAAACTTGGCAAGATCAAACTGGAAACAAGGCAAACATGAATCAAGAACTGAGTCCATAGAAGTCCATGGTACAAGGCTGGGCAGGAAACTTGATCCGGGAACTGGGAACTGGAGTACGAAGTCTACACACGATCTCACTCCCGAAGCTGACGAATTGACTCCGCAAGGATTCCTTTGCGGGCAAACACCTATATAGGATCTTGTTTTCCCGCCAAGGAACACTTTCTCTGGGGAACAAGAAACGAAACCTATACTGTGTCCAGATGCATGACTCCTTAAAGTTTCCCAAGGGAAGCAGACTTAATCAGCTAATTGTCTGGCAGCTATCCTGGCGCTCCGGCGAGTCGCCTCCCGAGCGCCTCTATCTTGATTATAATAATCCCGGCGAGAAAATGGGGGAGATTTCTGCTCAAGGCTTGTTTGGCTGACTTCTTGTGGGCAAACATCTTGCAGGTGCAAGGGCTCCAATTCTGGCTGAAACGGTGGGAAACCCAAGTTTTCCTCTTCATCTGCCTCAATAGTACCAGGAACGGGACTACATGGCCCATGAGTCATCACACTTCTCCTCTTCCCTCCCTACTCTGATTGCATCCTCAATCCAGCTAGATTCAATCCAGGTGATAACCAATGGAGACGAGACATATTACTCCCGCTGGCCACTGCCACAAGAAAAATGGGGGGGGGGGGTGTTGAGTGCCATCCTATTTACCCTTGCCTATCCAGGAAATAGTTGTGGACGTTTCCATCTTGGAACTAGCCCAACTGCTTACATGGGCCCAAAGTCATGGTTTGTACTGGATTCTTAGGGAGAATTTGGAGCAACCCATGACATTGGTTAATATGGGTCAAGGCTTGTGTTAAGGTGCCTTGACGCGCATTAAGTCAAATCAAATCTGTGTGTGGTTTAGCCACCAATGGGATAGTTCGTCTGCCCTTTTGAATAATGATCAGTGTAGATGTGCTCACTACCATAGCTACAGCTGTATAAGTAGGCCTGCTGGATCAAGGAAAACATCTGCACACCAAAACCAGCAAGAAATGACCCTATTCAGCACCAACCCCATGACTTAAAGCAGGGGGATAGATAGCAAATGTGAAATCACCCAAGTTCATAGCCATCTGGAGAATGAAACATTATATCCCTCTACCTGCAAAGCCTCTTAAAGAGACACCACACAGGAAGGATGGATTTAAGGTTTTGTTTCTCACCAAGATGGAATATTACCTAATGCCACATCAACAAAACTTGTGACAATATAGAAATGACAGGTCAGATAAACGTAACAGACACTGGATTGTTTTATAACAATCAAATACAATATAGTCCACAATGCATACAGCAATTTAAATCAGAATGCCTTACCAAGTGGAATGCACCACAATTTATAACTCCTGAGTGGACCCTAGTGAAACATGCATTGTCAAGGACAGAACGCCACAAGGTTCAAGATAACAGAGTTTATTGGATTACAGAACTCAAAAATGCCCGTAAAATACAAGGGCCAGGCAGTATTAGCCTTTAGGAGCAAAAAGGGGCAAGGAAAAACGTTCAAAAGATAAACCGGATTAAACCGGAGTTTAATCCGGGTAAAAACAAACTGCTTGCTTCAGCCTGGGGATAAACAATACAAAAGCCGAGGAACAAAAGATACAAAAGAATGCAACTAATTGGCAGCAGATTCCTCTCTGCTGCCAACACTGTGCTTAGAGTAACTTGCGTCGCTCCCACACACACAGCAGACAGGATTTCCAACACGAACAGATCAGCCAAGGATTGTAGCAGTAGAGTAGACCCAGTTCCTTTCCGTAGATCAAAGCCAGAAGCAGACGTTTGTAGATTCCAAGTCCAAGAAGGGGGGGAAGACAAGCCGTGGTCAGTTCAGTCCGAGTTTTCAAAACAGGAGATGGCGTCCGTCAAGAAGACGACGGAAGGTCAAGCTAATAAGAGTAAGCACAGGTTTGCACAAACAAATGCCCACACAATTCCTCCCGCCGTCTGACCCTGAATTCCAAAACAACTTACGTCTCAGCACAGGAAAACACACCAGTCTTCAGGAAAGCGTCCCACACAGATCCCAAGCGTTCGTCCAGATTACCTTGCCCAACGCAATTTGCAATTGCTCCCAAGCCCCATTTTATGCCAGTTACAAATCCTCATCACTGTCAGCTGTCCTCCTTAACCCGGGCGTTTCCTCATCACTTTCCTCATCAGAGCTGGAACACCTCTGACTACGCCCCACAGCATCTCCAGCTGTGGATCCCGTCCCATCCCTCCAGCTAAGCCATGGGTCTAATCCTGAAGGTCCCCATTCATCTTCTATCCCATCATGACCAGTGGCACCCAATTCCTCCCTTACCCGAGTCCAATCCATCTCATCCTCCTCCGAGCTAACCAGCCCCTCCTCCATTCTCTCCGTAAACCCCTCAAAAGACTCTTCGTCAGATGGTGCTGCAAAAATGTCTCGCAGTCTTTTTCTTTCTCGCTCCTCGAGAGTATCTGACTCTCGAGGAGTCTTACGCCCACGTCTGTCAGTAACAGAGCCATGAGGCTCAATCATAACATGCATTCAGTGTCAAGTGCATGGGAAGCACCTCCTTTACTGCCTCGTGACTGGCTGTCTCTTACTAGGCCAGGAAAACCCACAAAGAAGTGTAGGAAGAAGGACCCAAGCTTGGAGGGGTGGGAAATCAATCATTTTGACATATCAATACAGCTGCTTAAAGCTATGGAGAAAAAATGTAATCTAACTAAGATTAGTCAACAAATACAGAAAACAAAGGCCCACAAATTGGCAATGCTCAATTTCAGTCCCCAAGAAAAGGGACATCATAAATTGCAGTAATTATTGCATTAATCTCCCATGTAAGCAAAGTGATACTTGACATTCTACAACTGAGACTTTAACCATGTATTTATTTATTTATTTATTTATTACATGCATTTATATCCCACCCTTCTCCCCGAGGGGACTCAGAGCGACTTACATTCTGCCACGAGGGCCAGCAACAAGTATACTATAAAACAAAACAATTAAAACATGATAAAAAGTATACAAAAATTAAAACGCTGCAAGGCAATGTATGGAGCAAGAAATGCCAGATGTCTAAGTTAGGTCCAAGAAAGGAAGAGGCACAAGGGATCATGCTGCAGGCACACACTGGACAATGAAGCACCTCCAAGAATTTGATATGAAAATCAATCTGTGTTTTATATAGATTGGAGCAAAGCCTTTGATGACACAGATTATGAAAAAGTATGGATTGGTCTTCAAGAAATGGGCATGATGCAACATTTTATTATCCTGATGTTCAACCCGTATGTAGTACAATAGGCTACTATTAAGACACAATTCCATTGATATGGCTCATATTTTTAAACAATAATACCTTAAGCTGTTATTTGCTGTAAAGTTAGCTTCAATTTATTGTGGTCCTATGAAGGATCTTCAGATGAACAACTATGGTAATTTATGTTATTAGTAAGTATGGCTAATTATAATTACTCACAACCATTGGTAGGGGTATATGTGTTCTTAATTCACTGTACATTTCCCAACATGTACTTCATCTACCATTATACTGATTAGATCAGATTTTGCAATAATCTTATCTGAAGAATACTTTCACAAAATAATTTTTTTGTTAATGTTTCTTTAATTAATTTGCCTCTTTCTTTTTCATTACCACTAATCACAAAAAACACCTTAAATATATTGCCAGCATTACACATAAATCTGTCTAAATAACAAAAAGCAATATAATGATATAAATAGAACAAAAAAAGAAAAAAGAAATAGTATATATTGCAAAAAGTGAGGGCTGATATCTTTTCATTTTGAAAACTCTTGCAAATGAAACACTAAACAATGAAAAATGAATTATTAAAATGCCAGATAACATACAATTAATAAAATACCTGATTCATCTCATAAAAACCAGCAAAATAGACATTTCACCTGCAACCATACAAGTCTTTACATTTTAAATAATATATTGTATTGCATTTACTTCCATTTGCCACTTTGAGTCTCTTTAGGAGAGAAAAAGATGTAAATAATAATAATACTACAAAGCTAGTAAATCCCTTAAGTTTTAATTAAAATTGTATTATGTATTTGCTTCTATATATCTTTTCTTAAGTATAATGTAAACAATTCTTTAATTATAAATCCCTTCTCAAATGTAATGTCGGCATTTTAATAAGACTGAATTTTTTTTTTAAAAAAAACTAGAAAACACTAACCCATATAAAACCGCACATTATCTGTTTTGAACTGGGATACATGGCAATGTGGACTCTGATAACTCAGGTCAAAGCAGATATTGTGGGATTATCTGCCTTGATATTCTAGGTTATATGGCTGTGTGGAAGGGCCCTTACCCTAATTTCCCTCAAGTAGAGGGAAATTTCCACTCCAGAAGACAGGAGCAGAATTCAAAACGATCTTGACAGACTAGAGAGATGGGCCGAAACTAACAAAATGAAGTTCAACAGGGACAAATGCAAGATACTTCACTTCGGCAGAAAAAATGGAAATCAAAGATACAGAATGGGGGACGCCTGGCTTGACAGCAGTGTGTGCGAAAAAGATCTTGGAGTCCTCGTGGACAACAAGTTAAACATGAGCCTACAATGTGATGCGGCAGCTAAAAAAGCCAATGGGATTTTGGCCTGCATCAATAGGGGAATAACGTCTAGATCCAGGGAAGTCATGCTCCCCCTCTATTCTGCCTTGGTCAGACCACACCTGGAATACTGTGTCCAGTTTTGGGCACCGCAGATGAAGGGAGATGCTGACAAGCTGGAAAGCGTCCAGAGGAGGGCAACTAAAATGATTAAGGGTCTGGAGAACAAGCCCTATGAGGAGAGGCTTAAAGAGCTGGGCATGTTTAGCCTGCAGAAGAGAAGGCTGAGAGGAGACATGATAGCCATGTACAAATATGTGAGGGGAAGTCATAGGGAGGAGGGAGCAAGCTTATTTTCTGCTGCCCTGCAGACTAGGACACGGAACAATGGCTTCAAACTACAGGAAAGGAGATTCCACCTGAACATCAGGAAGAACTTCCTCACTGTGAGGGCTGTTCGGCAGTGGAACTCTCTCCCCCGGGCCGTGGTGGAGGCTCCTTCTTTGGAGGCTTTTAAGCAGAGGCTGGATGGCCATCTGTCGGGGGTGCTTTGAATGCGATTTCCTGCTTCTTAGCGGGGGGTTGGACTAGATGGCCCTTGAGGTCTCTTCCAACTCTACTATTCTATGATTCTATGATTCTATGATTCTAAGTGTATCATCTTATAAATAGTGCCACCTGGTTGTCAGAAGTGGATCTGCCTGCAATTATTATTATTATTTTATTATGACACAGCAAACAAGATAGACATGCTGGATTTCGTATCACAAAATCACAAGTCGAACACTTCCCAAGTGTCTAGGACTGTGTGATGTATTTTCGGATGATACGTGCAGATCCCAGTAGGGTGGCCTTTTGCAGTTGGCAGATCGTAATTTTGTCAATGTCTATTGTTTCCAAATGCCGACTGAGATCTTTTGGCCCAGCACCCAGTGTACCCATCACCACCGGGACCACCTGTACTGGTTTCTGCCAGAGTCTTTGAAGTTCAATCTTGAGGTCCTGATAGCGGCTGAGTTTTTCCTGTTGTTTTTCGTCAATGCGACTGTCACCTGGGATGGCAACATCAATGATCCAAATCTTTTTCCTTTCCACAACTGTGATGTCTGATGTGTTGTGTTCCAGAACTTTGTCAGTCTGGATTCGGAAGTCCCACAGTATCTTTGCGTTCTCATTCTCCAATACTTTTGCAGGTTTGTGATCCCACCAGTTCTTTACTGCTGGGAGGTGGTACTTGAGGCATAAGTTCCAATGAATCATTTGGGCCACATAGTTGTGCCTCTGTTTGTAGTCTGTCTGTGCGATTTTCTTACAGCAGCTGAGGATATGATCAATGGTTTTGTCAGCTTCCTTGCACAGTCTGCGTTTTGAGTCATCAGCTGATTTTTCGATCTTGGCTTTAATTGCATTTGTTCTGATGGCTTGTTCCTGGGCTGCAAGGATCAGGCCTTCTGTCTCCTTCTTCAGGGTCCCATTTGTGAGCCAGAGCCAGGTCTTCTCCTTATCAGCTTTTCCTTCAATTTTGTCAAGGAACTTTCCATGCAGTGTTTTGTTGTGCCAGCTGTCAGCTCTAGTTTGTAGTGCGGTTTTCTTGTACTGATTCTTTGTCTTCTGTGTTTTGAGGAGTTTCTGATTTTTGACTTCAATCAAAGCAGGTTCTTCACTTTGCTTTACATATTCTGCCAGGGCATGTGCTTCTTCTTTGACTGTTTGTTTTACTTGTAAGAGTCCTCTGCCCCCTGATCTTCTAGGCAGATATAGCCGGTCAACATCACTGCAGGGGTGCAGTGAATGATGAATGGTCATGAGTTTTCTTGTTTTTCTGTCCAAATTGTCCAGTTCCACCTGTATCCGGTTTATGATGCCAGCAGTATATCTTATGCCAGGTATAGCCCAGGTGTTTATGGCCTTGATGGTGTTGCCTCCATTGAGCTTGCTTTTGAGAATTTTTCTGACCCTTTGTGTGTATGTTTTGCTGACCACAGTTTTCACGTGTTCATGCTTGATGTTGTCCAGCTGTAATATGCCCAGATATTTATAGGCCTCTGGTTGGTGACACTTTATTGTTTGGCCATTAGGCATATTTATGCCCTCACTTTCAATGATTTTCCCCTTCTTCAATGCCACTGTCGAACATTTGTCCAAACCAAACTCCATGCTGATATCAGTGATAAAAATTCGGACAGTGTTAGTCAGAGACTGGATTTCAGTTTCCGTTTTCCCATACAGCTTCAGGTCATCCATGTACATTAGATGCGAAATTTTGTCAGATTTCTTAGATGTTTGATAGCCGAGATTTGTTTTTTGTAAGATTGTTGACAGAGGGATCATGGCAATAATGAAATGCAGAGGGGACAATGAGTCTCCCTGGAAAATTCCTCTTCTGATGTTGACAAGTCCATAGCTTTCATTTCCAACAAACAGTTCAGTTTTCCAGTGCTCCATCATGTTTTCAATAAAGGTGCCAACATTTTTACTAATCCCGATGGCGTCCAGGAACTTGATGATCCAGCTGTATGGGAGTGAGTCAAAGGCCTTTTTGTAGTCAATCCACGTCATGTGAAGATTAGCTTTTTGGCTTTTACAGTTCTCCAGAATCATTTTGTCAATTAATAACTGGTCTTTTGTGCCCCTGCTTTGCCGTTTGTTGCCTTTCTGTTCATCTGGCAAGATGTTTTTTTCTTCAAGATAGTCTTGAATTCTGTCAGCTGTGATGCCAGTCAGTAGTTTAAACATAGTGGGCAGACACATTATTGGCCTGTAGTTTCCTGGTGCTGTTCCTTTTACTGGATCCTTTTGTATCAGGTAAGTTCTTCCAGTTGTTAGCCATTCACTGATACTTCCTTTCTGCAGCATCTCATTGAATTGTTGGGCCATTTTTCCATGTAAACTAATCAGATGTTTGAGCCAAAATCCATAAAGTTGATCACTACCAGGCGATGTCCAGTTCTTGACTTTTTGCACTCGTTTGCTGATCATTTCAGTTGTTATTTCCATCTGTTCCATTTTGTTCTGTGAGAATTTTCCTTCAAACTCCTTTATCCACCCAGCATTTTTGTTGTAGTTCTTATTATTTTCCCAAAGCTCTTTCCAGAACTTCATTGTTGCAGTTTTCTCTGGCTTTATGATTACTGTGTCTGTTGTTTGGTTCAGATTCTAGTAGAACCGTCTTTGGTCTGATTGAAACAGTTGATTTTGGGCTTAACTGCTCCAATGATGACTGAGGGCTGTGCTGGCAGTAGTGTAACTACCGGCAGGTCCAACCAAGCCAGAGAGGCCTTAGCTGAGAAGCGGAACTAAGAGCACCTAACCCATTAGCATTATGGAGAATCAAACCAAAACAAAGTCTATACTGGCTCGGTCGTCGCCCAGGATAAAAAGGACCGCGGTGGATGCTGCTGATTCTGGACATCCATCGACAAGTGGGCTACGGAATCAAAATACAATGAACAGTCACAGAAGCGGCAGAAATATACAATGCCAGAAAACCGCACAATTATTATTATTATTATTATTATTATTATTATTTACTTTCTTTTTCTCCCATAGGGACTCAAGGAAGCTAACAATAACATGACCCAACACAATAGAATTGTAAAATAAGGCAAAAATATAAATATGAATACAAAAGTTTCAAAGTAATTACACACAGTATTTGCCTCATGGATACAAAAAGAATACAGTTAAAATACAATAAAATGCAATTAAATTACATTTAAAAGCTAATAATCTCCCCAAAAATCTCACCAACAACCTCCCCGGAAGCCTACCCCTCATTAAGTGCACTTATTCCCAGGCTCCATCTACAATGCCACATAATGCAGTTTGAAACGTCATTATACAGTCAGTGAAGGGCCCTTCCACACAACCATATAATCCAGAATATCAAGGCAGAAAATCCCAAAATATTTGCTTTGAACTGGGTTATCTGAGTCCACACTACCATATATTCCAGTTCAAAGCAGATGACGTGGGATTTTATTCAGCTGAGTGGAAGCTAATATAAGGCAGTTTGAACTCTACAATGACCACATAGTGCCGTTTCAAAGTGCCTTATATGGAAGTATAGATGGGGCGCCAGATAATCGTTTACAGGACTGAAGCCAGGCAGAGGGAATACAATTCTGTGTTGCTGTGAGTTTTCTAGGCTGTATGGTCATGTTCCAGAAGCATTCTCTCCTGACGTTTCGCCCACATCTATGGCAGGCATCCTCAGAGGTTGTGAGATATATTGGAAACTAGGACCCTTTCTACACTGTCCTATATCCCAGGATCTGATCCCAGATTATCTGACAGAGTTGACTCATGTTTTTGTATTTGATATTATTGTATGTTGGTTTTATATCTGTAAGCCGCCCCGAGTCCCTCTGGGGAGATGGTGGCGGGATACAAAAATAAAATTATTATTATTATTATTATTATTATTATTATTATTATTATTATTATTATATATTCCAGTTTAAAGCAGAGAATCTGGGACCAGATCTTGGGATATGGGGCCTGTCTGGAAGAGCCCTAGGAAAAGGGAGGTTTATATATCTGTGGAAGGTCCAAGGTGGGAGAAATATCTCTTGTCTGTTGGAAGCAAGTGTGGATGTTGCAATTAATTCCCTTAATTAGAATTGGAAAGCCTTGTAGCTTCAAGGCCTGGCTGGCTGCTTCCTTCCTGGTGGAATTCCTTTGTTGGGAGGTGTTAATTGGCCCTGATTATTTTCTGTCTGGAATTTCCCTGTTTTCTGAGTGTTGTTCTTTATTTACTGTCTTGATTTAGAGTTTTCTAATGCTGGCAGTCAGATTTTGTTCATTTTCATGGTTTCATGGAATACAGTTTAACCCTGGGCCCTTCCACACAGCCCTCTATCCCTGAATATCAAGGCAGAAAATCCTACAATATCTGCTTTGAACTGAGTTATCTGAATCCACACTCAGATAATGTAGGATTTTCTGCCTTGATATTCAGGGATAGAGGACTGTGTGGAAGGGCGTCCAGTATTATCCATCCAAATTACAATTCATACGTAAATTCTTCCCTTCCTGACATTAAAGTCAGGTATGCTGAGTATGGCAGAAGGAAGGCCAAGAAGTTAAACTACTACATTACGTGAGTCGGCATAGGCCGTATAATCACTAGGTAAATCCTCTTTCGAAGTTAACAATAATCGTGTTTAAAAGTGCACCTGAAACTCTCACTGCGGGCTTAACTCTTACTTACCAGCCGTTGATTTCATTCTGGGAGTTGACATCCACCCCAAAGGCCAGCAAGCGCTGGACTTCCTCCAGGTCCCCCAAAGCGGCGGCCTCCCTCAGCCTCTCTTGCAGCTCCTTGTCCTCGAAGGCAGAGGAAGTCATAGTCCTTTCCAAGGGAGGGGAGCCCAAGTGGAGGAGGGGTCGCCCAGCCGGCCGGCTACTGCGGGTGAGGGGCCATCTTCCCCCCGCCCGCCGGCCGGAGCACGGCAGCCGGCCCGGGGAGCAAGGCCTCGCCCGCCTCGGGTGCCCTTCAGAGCCACGCGGACACGTCGCCCCCGCCCAGCCCGGAGGGGCTCATGAACGCGGAGGGGCGCCAAGGCCGTGGCCCTCTCCCCTCGCCGCCCCGCTGCGCAGCGCTGCGCCCGGCTCCCTCCTCTTCCTCCTCCCTCTGAGGGGGACGCTATTCAGTGAGGCAACCGTGGCCGAGATTTTTCGTTCCGCCGCGCGAAAACTTCAGCCAGCAAAACTGCCCTATACAGTATCATGCAGCTGTGGACAAGTCTACATAGGGACCACCAAACGCAGCAGCGTTGCCCAAACACGAACCAAGGAGCCACTGCAGACTAACTCAAGTAGAGAAATCAGCCATAGCAGAGCACTTGATGAACCAACCTGGACACAGCATATGATTTGAGAACACAGAAATGTTGGACCACTCTTAACAACCACCATGTCAGGCTACACAGAGAACGCATGGAAATCCACAAGCATGTGGACAATTTCAACAGAAAGGAAGAAACTATGAAAATGAACAAAATCTAGCTACCAGTATTTAAACAAAAACTCTAAAATCAGGACAATAAATAAAGAACAACACTCTGAAAAAGAGGTATTCCAGACATGAAACAATCAGGGCCTGTTAACACCTCCCAACAATGCCCCCACGCAGGAAGCAGTCAGGCTTTGAAGCTGCAAGACTATTCAATGCTAATCAAGGCGGTCAATTGCAACATTCACACTTGCCTCAGGCAGACAAGAGCTCTTTCTCCCACTCTGGACATTCCACAGATATATAAACCTCACTTGACTAGTTTCCAACAAACCTATGCTATGGCTGACTTCTCTGATTGAATTAGTCTGTAGTGCCTTTCATGTTCCTTGATTCGTGTTTGGGCGCTGCATTATTTATTTATGATTATTATTATATTTATACCCCACATTTTTGTTGGGGTTTTTGTAGTTGTTTTTTTTCTTGTCAGGAGCGAATTTGAGAAATTGCAAGTCATTTCTGGTGTGAGAGAAATGGCCGTCAGCAAGGATATTGCCCAGGGGACGCCCGGATGTTTTTTTCTTTTGATGTTTTACCATCCTTGTTGGAGGCTTCTCTCATGACCCCACAAGGGGAGCTGGAGCTAATAGAGGGAGCACATCCGTGCTCTTCCCTGGATTTCTACCGGCAATCTTCAGGTCAGCAATACAACCTGCTGGAACAAGGGTTTAATCCATTGAGCCACCAGGGGCTCCATACCCTGCGTTATCTCCCCTGATTTTGCGTTAATCCAGAATGACAAAATACGCCTGGAAAGCCTTGAGAGGCAAATACAGGCTTCCTTATAGTGTGACAAGATCTTTAGCCTTCTTTGCTAAAGAGGGCTGGTGCCTCCCCAAACTACAATACCCATGTTTCTGTAACATTGAACGATGACAAAGTGGTGTCAAACTGCACGAATTCTAGTGTAGAGGCACCCTCATTGAACCAGCACCCATGGGAATGTGTACATGCGGGATAAATGTAGTTTCTGGTTCTTTGGTGGTGGCTGTTGAAACAGACCTAACGCCCATACCATAAACTCAATATTTTTTTTCGTGCCAGGAGCAACTTGAGAAACTGCAAGTTGCTTCTGGTGTGAGTGAATTGGCTGTCTGCAAGGATATTGCCTAGGGGATGCCCGGATGTTTAACCATCGTGGGAGGCATCTCTCATGTCCACACATGGGAAGCTGGAGGTGACAGACAGGAGCTCACCCATCTTCCTGGATTCGAACCGTTGACCTTTCAGTCAGCAGTCCGGCTGGCACACGGGTTTAACCCATTGCGCCACCAGGGCTCCAACTCAATACTGACATATTAAAATTGAAACTGAGGGCCCTTCCACACCGCCATATAACCCAGAATATCTAGGCAGAAAATCTCACAATATCTGCTTTGAACTGGGTTATGAGTCTACACTGCTATATCCCGGTTCAAAGCAGGTAATGTGGGATGGCATTCAGCTGTGTGGAAGGGGTGACAGTAATTGAAACTATATGAAGACAAATAAATACGAGCTTAAATGTAATACTGTTTTATTATAAAATCTAATTTTATTTTAATTTTTGTTTTAAAGTATTCTTTCACGGTGGTGGCCGATTGCTTGAGAGTTCCATTTGCTTGCGTTCCGGCGAACAGTCCTCAGTGAAGTAAAGTCTCCATTGTGTACAATCGGGCAAGGAGGCCTGCTCGCGCGCTCACGCGGCGGCCACTCAAGGCCTTGACAACAAGATCCAGGGGCGGGGCCGTGGGGCCGCGCGGTGCATCTTGGGAAACGCCCTCGCTGGAGGGTGCCGCCATTTTGTCTCTGTCCCCCTCGTCGGCCGTGGCGCCGTTGCTGGTGTATCTTGCGGGAGAGGGAGAGCTGCTGACGGGCGGTCCGGCAGCACCATGATTTCGGCTGCCCAGCTTTTGGACGAGCTTATGGGCCGGGACAGGAACCTTGCCCCGGATGAAAAGCGCAGCAACGTGCGGTGGGACCATGAAAGCGTGAGTGGGGCGGGCGCTGGGCCTGTTGGGGTTGGTGGGGCCTGCCGCGCCACCTCGCGCCTTCCGGCTGCAGCGAACCCAAGGGGGGCAGGAAGGAAGGGGGGCAACCGGCCGAAGGGGCCCTTCGGCTTGTCAAGGAGAGCCGTTCCCCGGCAGGTTTGGAGGAGAGAGCTTGGCGAGAAGAGGAAGAGCGGGAAAGGGATTTCTGCCAGAGGGATGGGCCGCACTCCGCGCCTTTGGAGGCAAACAACACCGCAAACCGCCGCGGCCGGGAGGAAGCGGGGACCCAGTGGGAACAGAGACTAATTTCGGGCACCTTTTGTAGGAATAAGGGGGAGGAGGCGTATTGTACATGACGGGCAAGTCAAGCATTTGAAAAGGCAGGCCTGGAAACAGCGCGCGTTTCCATCGTCGTAAGGATACGGGTTTCACAATTTTCGTTGTATAACGCTGAATGCTGCTGTAATTGAAATGCTGCCTCGGGGCGTGGTGGAGTCTCCTCTGGAGGTTTTTAAGCAGAGGCTGGATGGCCACCTGTCGGGAGTGCTTTGATTGGGTGTTCCTGCATGGCAGAATGGGGTTGGACTGAATGGCCCTTTAGGTCTCGTCCAACTCTAAATTCCATGATCAAAGTAGAAAAGTTTTGTAGAGTTTGTTTCCAAAAAATACGGAACCCAAAAAATAGGAAAACGAGTTATCGGTGGCAGCACACTGTTAACTAGGGGTTTAATATTACGTGCAGATCTAAACGATCAAAATGGAGCAAATCACTTTATTCTGCCCTGAGGGGAGATAGGGCAGAACACAAATAAATTATTATTATTATTATTATTATTATTATTATTACAGGGCTTAGAGAATTACATCATATAGCAAAAGAATGCATACCCTTAACATGTTTTTAAATTCCTATAACAAATGTTCAGAAGGATTTTGGAAACAAACTCCACAAATTGAAAATCATCAAAGTGGAAGAAGCAAGTATGAAATGCAGTTATAGCCAAGTATTAAAACTTAGGTAAAATCAGAAATATTTATATTGGGCTGAAGTAGGAATCATTTTAAGAGGCAAGTTTCAGAAAGGAATAAGTTATGCTGGAGAAAGAAGTTGCAAAGCAATCACGTATATATTACATCAGATGAGTGATGGAGACAAAACTGTCTTACCAAATAGTCTCAGTATGTGCTTAGAGTGCACACCTCTTTAGTGGTCTTCATACAACACCCAGGGTCTGATGTTTGAAAACAAGGTTAAAACATAGGTACACCTTCAAAAGTGAGCTCCATTCAGTTTTGCAGGATTATTATTCCTTCAGGTATCAAACCAAATAGTTTTAATTAGGGGTCCTTAAGGCTAACCGCACATGAGCTGAAATTCACATTGGGACATCCACATATGTTAGTGTCCCTTAAACAAATGAATGAAATGTTTTGGATGCCGTAAGGGTTGATAGCACCTAAAGTCCCCTCACAACTTCTTTAACACCCCAAAGCTGCCTCATATAGATAATCTGTGTGTCAGTGTGAACAGATAGGATTGGAGAAATGTCTGGCAATCACTGCCCCCCCCTCCCCACACACACACACACAAAGTTGGATGCACAGTGATTACAGAAACACAGATCTCTGAAGGGCTCTGCAGATCTTAGTACTAATGTCATTGTTGTGTGTCTGCCTATAGGAGAGGGGGTTGCCAGACCTTCTCAGATCTTAAACCTGCTCAGGTTGAAGTGTAGAATGACATAAGGTGGGGGTGGTATAGAAATGTAAGTTTTGTATATGAATCTTTATGCTCTACTGAGGAGATGGTGATGGTTGATGAAATTACTTGCTTTTTTCTTTTTTTTTTAAATGAACTTTTAGTGCTTTTAGTGTTTGGAAAGATCTTTCTTAACCCATCTTTTTTTCACTGAAGATTTTGGTGTTGTTGGCCTATCACACTGCTTATTGTTAACATTTCACATTTTTTTCTGATCAGGACTCAAGACAGCTTAGAGAGGTTAACACCGATACAACTTTTTTTTGTTTTACAAAAAAAGCCACACCATACAAAAGTAGCTGTTCACTTTAGTTCCTTTAGGTACAAATGTTAAAAGTACAGATCCCAAGAAAGATTCTTAAGTTACCCTACCTTTTTACGTTCCTCAAGTGTGGAAATGCTCAATTTCTTCATACTTTGCACTTTCATTTCATAAATGGCTTACCAGACCATGCTTCTATCTCCTGGAGTTTGTTCCTTGCGGTGAATCTTTTTAAATAGTCTTTGCCAAAAAGGCCAAATAAATAATGTTCAGAACCCATATCCTTTAATGTGTTTGATAAATTTACCTACTATAATATGAACTTTTCTCCTTTTTACTTGGTAAAGATGTTAAGCTAACTGGTACTTTCTTCATCACTCACCCTTTTTATCAAATCGTGATTACAGTCAGGCTTCCACGTTTGCTGAGGTTAGGGACACAGAACCCCTGCAAAAGTAAAAAATAAATAAATAAAAAGGACACCTATTTCAATCTCCAGGTCTTTTTGCATAACTCTGTTCAACATCTAGTAGAAATTGATCATAGAGTTACACTAGGGAACTATAGATTCCCAAAGAGCATTCTAATGAAATCCACAAATAATCAAATCGGCAAAACACAAACCTGCAAATATGGTGGATTGACATGTCATCGTTCCATTTCTGATTCACTGGTTTAGAAACGGAATTAATACAATTTTTGAAGCATCAGTAAACTTCATTCTTTAAAAACTCAGTGTACTGAAATGCTATATAGACTTTTAAATTGTTTTATTTCAGATTTGTCAATCTATATATAAAAATGTAATGTGCGGTTTTACTATGGAGTAAGCAAAACCACTGAACCAAATCACACCCAATTTGACCACAAAAGACATAGTCATCCAGTCTATGTTTTTCAAACCAAAAGACCTAGAAAAATAAAACCCAAATTAGAGGACGAGGAAAAGCCTTTTTTCCCCCTTTAGAAACGGCTCAGAATGGTAGGCCCCACCCCTTTAGGCCCCGCCCACTTCATATCCTAGCAATTCCCTCAGCCAAAATGGCAAGTCCCTCCCACACAGCTATATAACCCAGAATGCCAAGGCACATAATCCACAGTATCTGATTTGAACTGGATTATCTTGAGTCCACACTGCCATATAATCCAGTTCAGTGTGGATTTTATAGTTGTGTAGAAGGGGCCTCACATAATCCAGTTCTAAGCAGATAATATAAGATTATAATATATAATAATTACTGTGATATAATAATACAGAACAATATAATTCCTAAAATCAGGACAGTAAATAAAGAGCAACGCTCTGAAAATGGAAATTCCAGACAGGAAAAAAACCAGGGCCAACTAACACCTCCCAACAAAGGATTCCCCCAGATCGGAAGCAGGCAGGCTTTGAAGCTGCAAGGCCATTAAATGCTAATCAAGGTGGCTAATTGCAGCATTCATACTTGCCGCACCGAGACTATTAATTGCTATTCAACCTGGCCAACCAAGGATTCCACAAGGTAGAAAGCGGCCAGGCTTGCAAGCAGCAAGGCTATTTAGTGCTATTCAACCAAGCCAACGAAAAATGCCCCATGTAGAAAGCAGCCAGGCTTTTAAGCTGCAAGACTATTCAGTGCAATTCAAGCTGGCCAAACAATTATTGCCCTACAAAGGAAGTAGCCAGGTTTCAATTATTATTATTTTATTTTTATACCGGAGCCCCCAGATGGCGTAGTGGACTAAGTGACTTGAAGGTTGGGTTTCTGACCTGAAAGCTGCCAGGTTCGAATCCCACCTGGGGAAATTGCAGATGAGCTCCCTCTATCAGCTCCAGCTCCATGCGGGGACATGAGAGAAGCCTCCCACAAGGATGGTAAAAACATCAATAAAAATCCGGGCGTCCCCTGGGCAACGTCCTTGCAGACGGCCAATTCTCTCCAGAAGCGACTCAAGTTGCTCCTGACATGAAAAAAAAAATTATACCCCACCTCCATCTCCCCAGGGGGACCCGGGGCGGCTTACAAATACAAAACAAACATACAATACATCATATCCCAAAAAATGCACAAATGTAAATTAAAAAGACATAAAATAAAATGACAATCATTAATAAAACACAGGTTAAAATACAGCAATAAAATCATAAAATGAACTGGGCAAGAGTGCACTGAATAAGGCTTTAAACATGGAGGAAGTTAAAGTGCTATAAGATCAAAGCGGCTCTTTGATTGAGGGTGTTACTCCAGCTCGCCAAACAAGAATTCCCCTAGGTGTAACACAGCCAGGCATTGAAGCTGCAAGGCTATTCAGTGCAATTTAACCAGACCAACAAAGGATTAACCTTGGTGGAAGGCGGCTAGGCTTTGAAGCAGCAATACTATGTACTATTGAAGCTGACCAACCAAAGATTCCCCTAGGTAGCAAGCAGCCAGGCTTTGAAGCAGCCAGGCTATTAATTGCAGTTCTAGCAGCTCACAAAACCATTCCCGTAGAACGCAAGTACCCAGCCTTCCAAGCAGCAGACCTATTCTGCTGCATTCCAGCTCACCAAACAAGGATTCCCAAAAGAAGAAAACAGCCAGGCTTTTAGGCTGCAAGGCTATTCACTGCTATTCCACCTGGCCAACAAATAATTCCCATTAGCCACAGCAACGTGTGGCCGGGCACAGCTAGTAAGGTATAATGCCTCAGTTCCTGTTTCTGTTTACAGTGTTCCCTCGCTACTTCGCGGTTCGCTTTTTCGGATTGGCTGTTTTGCGGTTTTTAAATGAACATTAAAATACTTGCATAAATAATAAAATAATATTATAAATCCCTCTTTCTACTTCCTTTCTGGAAGGAGAAGCCGAAGGGAGAGAATAGGAGGCTGAAGCAGCTTTGTTTTCGCCTGAAGCGCGCATGCGCGTGATTGAGAGGCAATGGGACAGAGACTCTACTTGCCAGTGAGATTGTAAACAACACAAATATAGTGTCCCTGCTTTGCAGATTTTCACTTTTCGCAGGTGGTCCTGGAACGTAACCCCCGTGATAAGTGAGGGAACACTGTATTGCTGTTGAGGCATGGGTATTTGCCCTACATTTTCTGAAGTGAAGAATCATTCTGAGATCTCTGGTGCCTCTTTCTACGGTATTCCTTTAATTCTAATATTATCTAAAGATCTAATTTCCTATCTAGCTAGGTCTCTGTGATGTGAGAAATTTTTTATGGTTACTCTTACCATTCTTAGCAATATCCTTTTCAAAATTCACATTTGCTTTCTCTTTATGCAATTAAGTGTGCACTCTCCCTTCCCCACATTATGCATGAGTTCTATTTTCTGAAAGAAGCCTGTTCTGTAAAAGCTTTCATGACACTATGTCTTAACCACATTGGTGATGTCTTGGATTAGGGGTGGAAAGGACAGTGTTCTTGATCTGTACAATAATATATAGCTGAAATTTTCATCTTACAATTTTGCTTACCCCCTAGGCATTCTTGTGTAATTTCACCGCTTTCATTTTCCTTTTTTATTAGCACAGTCTCAGACAGTTTCCATAGCCCATCTTGCTCTAGGTCTTTTTTGCTCCTTTTAAGATTAAATGGAGATTTCCTCTCCCTTTTGGTAAAATTCATAGCCAGTTATTTTGTGTCACAGTTTAGAAACAAGGAAGGGAGGTGGAGTTAGGAAAGGATTAACTGGTTTTTATTTTTACATGAGTTTTTTGTAGGTATAAACTTCACTTCTTCAAATGCATCAGACACTCATAGCTTGACAATGCCCCAATCCAAAAATACAAAGCTCAATTTTACATAATGGTTACCCTTTGGCTTCACCATGGTATGTATAGTGACTTGTGCTTCTACAGATTGTGGTATCCACTTCGAGGTCCTGCAGGTCCAGAAGATACCAAAAGCTTACTGCATTATGAATAGGACACTAAATTTTTGATTACCTTATGTACTCTTTGCATAGAGCATTTGCTGCAAAAAGGGTATACAGTACTCCATGTGTAATGTGTGTAGCAGTGCATCAGATGTGTTACCAATATATCAGCAGATGGCATGATCCCATTATGAAGTTCATCGAACTGGTGCCTCTCCTTCATCTTTCGGTCCTCCCTGCAAAGATACTTTCTGAAGGGATGAGAGGATACATTCAGAGGAGGATAGCTGCAGTAAGAAGTAAAACTTGACTGCAAAAATGAATACTGGCCTCATCAATTCAGAAGGCTTTCTGTGTCTGCTGGGCTGCTTCTTCTGCAGATTGGGATGAATTTTGACAGGAAGTCATAATGAGCTGTGGTCACACTTACTCTTACATTCACATATTGGAATAGATCTAACACGCTACTTAGAATAACAGCTTGTGAAGTACAGCACCTTAAATTTTTTAGACAAATCAGAGAGGGCTATTTTGCTAGTGGTTACCTTTGCTTGCTCTTTCATGACACTTCCATACAATTTAGTGACCCTGTACATCAAGGCTTACCATAATAATAATAATATTAATAATACAGTAGAGTCTCACTAATCCAAGCTAAACGGGCCGGCAGAAGCTTGGATAAGCGAATATCTTGGATAATAAGGAGGGATTAAGGAAAAGCCTATTAAACATCAAATTAAGTTATGATTTTACAAATTAAGCACCAAAACATCATGTTATACAACAAATTTGACAGAAAAAGTAGTTCAATACGCTCTAATGTTATGTTTTAATTACTGTATTTACAAATTTAGCACCAAAATATCATGATATATTGAGAACATTGACTACAAAAATGGCTTGGATTATCCAGAGGCTTGGATAAGCGAGGCTTGGATAAGTGAGACTCTACTGTAATTGCTTTATTTTTCTATCTTGCCTCCATCTCCCTGTAGGCTACTTGGGGCATCTAACACAGGGCAAAGCCCAAGAACAATAAAACAGGGCAAAACAGATAAAACAGCATATTCGAATACATAAGACACAATAAAATAAGGCATAAATACAAATGCAATACAATAACAGCAAAAACCAATTTGGAACATAAAATGATAAGATAAAAAGAACCACCAGTTTGAGAAAGGAGTGACAGGGAGGGCAATTAGAACTAAGGTGCAAAGATGTATTATAAGGTACTTTTGGGATGAAGGAGACAAAGTGTGAGCATTCTCAACATTGGGGTGAGGTAGAATGTCCAGTTAAATCTAGGAGAGGGTGGAAAAGTGTGAAGTATGGTGCATTAATTTTTGGGATTTTGATCATGGGGACTAGGTTATTCAAAAGCGCACCGCAAGACCCAAGTTTTTAATTCCTTTTTTAATACCATGAGATTTACAAAATATAATTGTCTTTGTTAAGACATTTCCACAGTCATTATCGATGACAAAATACAGCAACTGAGAGCAATATTTAAGGTTCAATGGGGCAGCTTTCCTAGATGCTTAATGTCCAGGACATTAGGCAATTTAAATCCAACAAAAATAAACATTACTATTCATTGGCCAAGATTTGTAGAAATTATAGCTGTTGAAACAAGAGCAAATTATACTATTATTTTATACTTTTGTCTTTCTAAAATTGAGTAGGAAACAGAACTCTAAAACTGTTTTTCTCCTCTATCAGGTTTGTAAATACTACCTTTGTGGATTTTGTCCGGCTGAATTATTTACAAATACCCGTTCTGACTTGGGTAAGTATGTGTTTCTGTTGTAGCAGCTGTGAAGCTCAGGGTTAGATATTGCTGCTTCTTATGGTTTGGGACATTAAAGACTTTAAAATCCTACATTGTTGCTGTATCTAAGGCTCTTCAAATTAAGATCCATGGGCCAGATGTAACCCTCCAAGGTGATTTACCCAGCCGCACCCTAAACTTTAGACATAGGGTGACTTTAAGGCACACAACAACAATCCTAATTATCTTGACTGTCTCATCAGCCAAAAGCAGGTCCATACTTCCCATTGAAATGCTGGTGGGTTTATGGGGGTTGAATTAGTTCTTTTCAAACGGAAGCTAGGAGATCGGAAGTCCCCCCCTCCCCCCCTCCAACTAGGCCCTTTTCCCCTAAGCCTGGAAACAGACTTCCCCCAATTGTTTATTTCCAGACTTTACCTAATTGCTCCCTCTCCCCCATTCCTAGGCAGAAACACCACCCCCACTACCCAAACCTATCCCTCCCTCACCTTTTTCCACACACCTTCCCTAACTCTCTATCCTCCCCATTCCTTTTTCCTTTAGATATATGTATGTAGTATTGTAGTAAACTTACTAATAAAAATCATTTAAAAAAAAAGAAATGGTTCTTCATTTTATTGTTCCTTCATATCTTTTTGCACAACAAATAAGATATGTATAAGTTTGCATAGGAATTTGTTCATTTTTTTCAAACTATAGTTTGACACCCCACCACCACCACCACCACCACTAGTCCGACAGACTGTGAACTGGCCCTCAGGTTTAAAAGTTTGAGGACCCCTGCTGTATTGCTTTAGAATAAATAATCAACATTGTCAAAAAGGCTAAAAATCCTTTCATATGTATGATAGCTAATTATATTATAAACTAAGAATTCAATCTGCTTATGTCTAGCATTTGATTTACTAAATATACACGTTTTTGTTCTTGCAAATTATATTTAACAAAACTTCTAATCTTCCTTTTAGTGTTAGGTTTTTTTCCATAGGCAGTTCACTCAGTTAGATCTAATGTTCTTTTTACTCTTTACATTAAGTCTAACCACAATATTAGAGCCTATTCAGTGTTGCACAAGCATTCACATATATAATGTGGAACATATCCAAATTATAGTGCAGTTTAGCAAGCAATTGTACAACGATGTATGTATTGTAAAGCTAGTGCAAATACGAAGTTGAAAATCGAGATTTTGGCAAACTAGAGTGGTATGCCTATTTGCTCATTTGTTGCAGGAATAATGTTCACATTAGTTGATACCTTTGATTTTTTAAACATGTATAGCTATTCTTTTGATAGCTTTAATAAATTTTGCAGGAGAATAGAATACTTATTCTTTAGATCTCACTAATTCTGATCAATATTGCAGAAATTGGTATGATACCAAGTATGTTCTAAGGTTTGTAGAACTAAGGGTTTGGTTTGGTTTTTTGTCCTTGTGCCTGGTTGCCAGATGTTTAGATGCTAGGTATTGTTTGCTGTACAATGGTATTCCTGCTCTCTGTTTACTTTATGAGGGGGAGCTTTGAGGTTGTTTGTCAAATGCTCCAACAAAGTATTTGAACTTATATTCACCCTTTTTATTTCTAGGTCCATGTGAAAAAATTCATGATGAAAACCTCAGAAAACAGTGAGTATAATTTAAAAAGTTCATATATGAGCCTTTACTGAAATATCTAATAACTGTATAATAAACTAATAATACAGATATAGATACATATCAGTTTAACTTGTGCTTTGGCTATATAATGATTGACTTGTCAATCAAACTTTTTTTTCATTATCAGATATGAAAAGAGTTCACGGTTTATGAAAGTAGGCTATGAAAGGGAATTCCTTCGTTATTTACAGAGCTTGCTTGCAGAGGTCGAACGGCGAATTCGAAGAGGCCATGCTCGTTTAGCGTTGTCTCAGAACCAGCAGTCCTCTGGTGTAAGTACACAAGGGAATGGTGAATTAAACTTTTGTTTGTGTGTTTCCTTTTAAGTCATGTTTTAAAAAGGAAATATGTACAATGTCCTTAATGATTGTAGCATACTTGAGACATTTTGCAAAAATGAAAACTTCAAATAATTTCTCAAAATATGTAAGTTACCATATTTTTTTCCTAATTTCTTTTTACTTGAGCCAATCTGAAAAATAGAAGTTGACTATAAGCCATGTTAATATATTGATGTTTATCTAACTTTTCTGAAATTATAAATAACCATCTAAACAGTATCAAAATGCTTCAGGCTGTACTCCATTGCCTCAAAGTAAGCTTCCTTGAACTTAGTGGGACTCACCTCAGAGTATAAATGTGGATTTCTCCCTCCCTCCCCCAAAAAAAGTACCAAATCTATTTGAACAAATTTTATTGGATTTTAAAAAAATGCTTAAGGAGATGCATTTTCTTTTTGCAATTTTACAAACCCTGTACCAAAGTGATTTGATACATTTTGATAGTTTTGATCTGTATATAATACCTTAGCCAACATTGTTCTGCCACGTATAACCCATTTCTTAATTTTTGGGGATTTTGTACCTTTTGGAAACGAGTTCTACAAATGTGTAGAATTGCAGGACTTATTTGCAGACTCTTTGTATACAGTGGAAATCTAATGTTCTTATGCATTGAAAATTAACAGCGGAGAGCTTTTTCTCTGGCATGAGTAGTGTGGTAGGAAGAGGTAAAATAAACAATTTGTTGATCTTACTTCATTACTGATGATTTTCCTTTAATATTTAGCAGGCAGCAGGACCTACTGGTAAAAATGAAGAGAAGATTCAAGTTTTAACTGACAAAATTGATGTACTTCTACAGCAGGTAATGGTTGTCTCGAATAAAACAAATGTTCAGAAACCTGGATTAAAAGACTGTAATAGCTTTTTCTTGTATAATAGATTGAAGAGCTTGGTACTGAAGGAAAAGTAGAAGAGGCTCAAGGAATGATGAAGCTTGTTGAACAGTTAAAGGAAGAAAGAGAATTGCTCAGATCTACAACTTCAGTAAGTACATCACAGAAACAGATCATTTTAAGAGCTAAAGACCACAATAGGATGAAAATCAAGTATGATACATTCATGCTGCAATAGCCTTGTATTTCAGTTAGTTACAAAAAGATTTTGTACTTTCCCTTTCAGTCTTTCAATCCTTTGCTAGTTTGGTGTCTCTTAATAGCAACAACACAAAACTTTGCAGACTAATTTAACAAAATTATCTTGGGATTTAAAAGTGAAAACATTTGTGAAAGTGAGAGATGTCATGTTTTTCATCCATCTATGTTTTCCTCCCACTCTCCTTTACAAAATGGGTTAAAGAAATCTCTGAATTTTTTGCAACTCCATTTCGACTCCTAGCTTGGTTCTCATAGTAAACTAAAATCCCTTGGGTAGGAAAACCTCTCTCCCTCTTGGGATAGCAGTGCTCTGTTACCATGTTCTGCCATTTGGATGTTGTACTCAAATTCTTTGGAAATTGAATTCCGGTAAAGGTTTTTTAAGCAGTGCCATTCTCATATTCAGAACCTAATGCAATTATTCAGACCCTTTTATGTTTATTTTGGATTGAGTGTATTTCATGGTGGTACTGTGTTGAATTCCAAATATGGAATAGAAATGAGGAAAAAGTTTCAAAGTCATCTTTTTGTTTTATGTCTTTTTTTTTCTTCAGACAATTGAGAGCTTTGCAGCCCAGGAAAAGCAGATGGAAGTTTGTGAAGTCTGTGGAGCTTTTTTAATTGTAGGAGATGCACAGTCAAGAGTGGATGATCACTTGATGGGAAAACAACATATGGGTTATGCTAAAATTAAAGCTACAGTAGAAGAATTAAAAGTACGTTCAACTTCAGAGAGCAGAAAATTAGTTAAATGGAAAATGCTGCATGTGCTAGGAGACATTGTCAATATTTGTCCCTTCTGCTGTACATTAAGTTAATACAATAAATTTTGTTTTAGAATATGCTGTTTAAGAATGTGTTGTGTGCAAAATACACTAAAGAGAACTGCACAGTTCACAATTATCAGTATACAGTGGGTTATAGAGGGAAATAATTCTTGTTCACATTATACAAAAGCTTCATATTGCATAGTCATACTATCAATAGGAGGTTTAATACCCAGTCATAAACCAGGATTTAACAACCCCGATCCCCATATGAGGCAAGAAAGCAGTTGTGTAAAAATAACGGGATGTATGTTTTCAACAGTTGAGGACCTGTGTATTGAAATCTAAAACTCATTAAGAGATTTGTGCCATTTTGTGAAATGTATCCTAATGATTATTCTGAACAGTGAGCAGTTTAAAATGTTTGGAGACCTGATTTTATGTTTGACCTTATTTGGCTTTTCTGGTTTTTACTTAAAAAAAACAAATCCAGTAATCTTTCTGAATTTCTTTCCGTTTAAGGAAAAATTAAGAAAGAGAACTGAAGAGCCTGACCGTGATGATCGATTAAAAAAAGAGAAACTAGAACGTGAAGAGAGGGAGCGGGAGCGTGAAAAGGAAGAAAAAGAAAGAAAAAGGCGTCGTGAGGAAGAAGAAAAGGAAAAAGAGAGAGCTCGTGATAGAGAGAGACGAAAGAGGAGTCGTTCACGTAGCAGGCATTCAAGCAGAACCTCTGACAGGAGAGGTAGTCGGTCAAGAGACCATAAAAGATCAAGAAGCAAAGACAGAAGACGAAGCCGGTATTTATTTAGGAAGTGACTTGAATTCATTTACAGTTTCTTGCTCGTGCTTTTGTGTACCTTGATAAAGAGAATACAGGATTTGCTCACAACATGTTAAAGGCTTTTCTGAGTGCTGTCTTTTTAAAATGTTTAGGAGTCGAGATCGACGCAGAAGCCGTAGCCATGATAGGTCAGACAGAAAGCACCGATCACGCAGCAGGGAGAGAAGGCGGTCAAAGAGCCGAGACCGCAAATCCTACAAGCACCGAAGCAAAAGCAGGGAGCGAGAACAAGACAGGAAGTCTAAGGAAAAAGGTTAGTTTGTATAAAGAGCACATAAATTCTCTGCTCTGCCATGGTCCTTCAGTTCAAGAGGGAAATTCTCCAGAATATTCCTGGACTTCACCCCATTTGTTGTAGGGTATTGGATAATGCAGTTCCTAAACTGCAGGTAGATGAATATATGTTGCTCGATTACATGAGTTGCCCTCCTTTTGGTGTCCAGCACACAACCTTAACAACTAATTATATTAATGTGTATAATTTGTCTCATACTTTAAAAGAGAAATTTTATTTCAGTTCAGGTGATAAATGATAGATTACTTATTTGCATGCTCATACTCGTTCCCTTTATTCAATGTCTTTTTTATACTTACCTACATCTAAGACAACTCAATTTTGCAATACCAAATCAAAGTAGTTGCTTAACTATTTTGTTCATTTCTTGAAATTTTCTCTTCCCCAAAATAACATGGAATCCAAATTTCTCAAAGGTCCACAGTACTATTTTTTGGACATGACTTACAATGCATATTATATGATGTGCATATACCCGCATTTTATGTTGGCTGCAGAAGTCTAAGGGATACATTTATTGCTAAAATAGGGAGTTAGTTGATGCTTCTCTGGAACAGTTTGATGAATTCTTCTATTACAGCTGGATATACCTCTTGGCATTCTGATTTCAAATCCTCTCAAATCAATATAGGAAAAGCCCCCTTTTCACCTTGTTTCTCATTCACTTCTTGCTTTCTAAACTTTTCCTGTTGGTCACTTGCAGTTCAGTTCTCCATTTCTACTCTGAGTAAGTCTCATTGAGTTACTTGAGCCTTACTCCTGAGTCAGATAAAGGCCTTGCTTTGTTGTGAAGAATATGATTCCAAAATAATGTTCAGCAATACGTTCTGTGATCTTTACATTGAAGAAAGTCTACCATTTTTGTACTGTGCGTTTTTCAGTCTTGTCACAGTTTATTCAAATATTTTTTCCATCTTTTTCTTTTGAGGATATCTCACAGAACCCTATGTAGATTTTTTTAGTGTATAAATTATTTGCATTTGCATTGCTTAATGGCAACATGATGAATTTTGGTATTAAATTAGTGGCCTTAATTTGATATGGTTCTATAACTGGTCTTTAGAAACTCTTCGTTTGATATGTGCATAGCATATTTCTTTTGCCAAATTCCTGATTGCTCAGGAAATGAATAGTCAAGTTCCTTAACCATGTTCTGCATAAAATCTGATTATTAGGAATGATTCAAAAATACAAATGGGATTAAGTGCAACAGAGACATGTACGTAACTGCATTTACTGAAGCCAGTATTAGAAACCTATTGTATGTTTACAATTTGACATCATACCATCAGTGTAGGTGGCACATTTATGACACAGTCAGTAGCCTCAAAAGAAGGAAGTAGTAATACAGAATAACAACAGACTATTTTTTTGTATTTACTAAGTCACTTTTACGGTCTGAGGATTTCCAATGAAACGGTTTTGATTTGCTTTATTGTCATATTTGCAGTGCTTTTTGTCCTGAGCACACAGACAACTAACCTTGAATATCACTCATTTTCTGCAATAAAGTTCTTCATAGGTTCATGGGATTAAATGTTAAATACAGTAGAGTCTCACTTATCCAACATAAATGGGTCGGCAGAATGTTGGATAAGCGAATATGTTGGATAATAAGGAGGGATTAAGGAAAAGCCTATTAAACATCAAATTACATTATGATTTTACAAATTAAGCACCAAAACATCATGTTTTACAACAAATTTGACAGGAAAAGCAGTTCAATACACAACAATGTTATGTAGTAATTACTGTATTTACGAATTTAGCACCAAAAGATCACTATGTATTGAAAAGATTGACTACAAAAACATTTGACTACTAAAAGGCAGACTGCGTTGGATAATCCAGAATGTTGGCTAAGTGAATGTTGGATGAGACTCTACTGTAGTTATTAAAACAAGTGATAGGAAAGTTACCTGTCCCATCAGTCTTAAGCTTCAGAATATGCAGTTGATTTCAACAGTAATTAAATGTGAACCCCTTGCCACTCCTGGAATATTTGGGTATTGTTGTGGGGTTTTTTTAAACTACTCAATTGTTTTTATCTTCCTATAACTTTCCATTGTGGTTGCACTTAAAATGTTGCTTCCTTTTATTTTGCCTTATGCAAAACACTTACTATTCATTGCTAAGTAGCTGCTTGGATGTCCTTACTGTAGGTTCCTTATTCTGTTCTTTTCAATCGCACATGTTTCAAGTCAGTTTATTGTATGCAGAGGTTTCTGAAGACAGCATGAGAGAACACAAGTGCAGCAACGAGGAACTGAAATTTTAAATAAATTCTCATTCCCCCTCAAATTGGAACCCCATTATAAAGTCCCCTTCACCTGAAAGCTATTATAATTAAATGGTGTTATTTGTGGAATTTGTTTACACCTATGAGAAAATCCGTTCATTTAATTTGGTAATAAAATATCCTTTCCTCTGCCTCTTCTCTGAATATATCCAGTAAAACACAGGAAATTGTCGTACTTAATACAGACAGTCCCCAAGTTACAAACATCTGGCTTACATATGACTTATAGTTAAGAACGGGGGTGAGACAACAGAAGTGAGAGAAATCTATCCCTCAGAAGGGAAATTCACTCCTAAAAGACTTATCATAGGGAAAAGGTGTCTCCACTGACGCTTTATAACCAATCCTTGTTTACACAACAAACCCAATTTTTCAAAATCCAATTATCACAGGAACAGAAAGTGAGGTGAAATCTTCTGAATAGGGTCACAGACAGCAATATAAACAACACAGGGATGTCAACCCTTCCCTTTGTTAACCAAAGCACCCCCCCTTTATATATATGGCTGGAGTTACACTTTAAAATGTTCTTGTTCTGACTTACAAATTCAACTTAAGAGCAAACCTACAGAACTTACCTTGTTTGTAACTTGGGGACTGCCTGTATTCACAGTTAGTCAATATCACTTCAACAGATAGGCATGCCAGTATTTGCAGTGCACATGATCATAAAAGGTTGCTTTGAGAAATATGCAAATGGAACTTACTCCATGCAAACAGCTTTCTTTTAAAAATGAAATCACTTAACAAATAGTTAAGTAGATTTCAGGAATAATTATGATCAAGTGAAAGATGTGCTACAGTGGAATAAGACTCAGGCAGTTGTCATAGTATGGGCTCATTTTTCAACTCACAGGTTAATAACTTGTTTAATAGTTGTTGCTGCCCACCCCCTGCCTCCCAAAAAAAATTCCTTCTTTTCATCTGCCCACATTCATAACAACTGTAAAAGCGTCCACAAGAATCTATACACTCTGCCCATTTATAGGGCTGTTGAGCTCTATCGTATCTACATAGGACAGAAGATAAACTTATTGGACTGACTGCTAGTCCTCTACGGGGCAAAAAGACTGCTGTTCCTCAGTGGATCTACATGTGACTCGCCGGTGCCTAATAAAGCAAAAATGGAAGACTTTCAAAAAGGTTAGTTAGTGTAACCTACCCAGGAAATGATCATACGAAGCAGACTCTTAAGGATTCCAAAGAGAAATTGACTTCTGTGGCTTTTCTCTGTTTAGGTTTCAAGTAGTGGGTGTTTTCTCTTGGATCATGGTTACATTCCATGTGCATTTCCCCCCAGATTTTTGTCTGTTAAATACAGTTATTATAGGATTTTTGTCAGCTGGAATTGAAGGCTTCCCGGAATACATGTTTGCTCCTGTGGATGGCAAAAAGCTTTACTACTATGCATTTACATAAATTTTTCCCAAAAAATAGCTTTGAGCCTCTCCTCCATTTGTTTACAGTTCTGAATGGCTTTTTCCTTAAATTAATCCAATTCAGAAATAGTGGGCTGGATGCTTAAGCAAGAACTCGTGCTCACTGTGCTTGCTAGAGAAATACATAGTGCAGTCTAATTTTTAATAGTTCCTTTAATTAGTAAAATTTTTATAAAAGTGTCTCGTATGAAAACTCTTGCTTGCAGCAATAATTTGTGCATTGGGCATAAGACATAAATTTAAAATAAGATCCAAAGTTGACATGCGGGTCTCCTCCTATTAGTTTCTTTGACTAAGTACATGCTTTTGACATTCCTAATTTAAATACAGGCTGCATGTAAATAAAATCCATGTTCAGACTCTTCTGCTAACCCTTGCCATTCCTTATTCTCTTGGTTCCTGTGCAAGGAGAAAGGCAATATGTCAGTAAAATACAGACTTCAAATAAACTTACTACATCTGTAACTTCTAACTGTTTTATATGTGAAAACGAGGTGCAGATTTGCCAGTAAGATGAAAATTAGCAAACCTATTACTACTGTGAAGGTTACTTTTTTTCTTTCCCCCTAGTCCTGGATTGTTACACAGTCTCATGCCTCATGCACATAGACTGCTTATCTCCCTTCTTGGCAGTGGTGGCAAATAGGGAGACAACCCCCAGCTGCTGGTGATGTGATGGGCATAGCAGGCAAAAGAAGGTAAAACGTGGGAGGGGCTGTGAAGAAAAGGGAGGAGAAACCATTGCTACCAGTTGAATGGAAGATGTGACGCTCTGGTGAGGTACAGAGGGGGAAATGATCAGTCGTTGACCATCAGAAATATTATCATGCAAAACCATACGAATGACAGCGTCTTCTAGTATAAATGCTGGTATCATATCTTATGTATGTATGTATGTCAAAGTATGTATGTATGTATGATTATTGGTTGATCGGTTGGTTTGTACCACAAAGGCTACATGGCTTGATGGATCTGGACCAGACCTGGCATACATACCCTTCGTTATCCAACGTGAAAGAATTGAGGAGCTTGACTGGGAAAGAAAGGGAGCAAAGCAGATTAGCTGCTCCTAGGTGATGTGTTGAACTTGCAGACTTGCAAAGTCCCAGGTTCAAACCCGGGGAGCGGAGTGAGCGCCCACTGTTAGCTCCAGCTTCTGCCAACCTAGCAGTTCGAAAACATGCAAATGTGAGTAGATTAATAGGTACCGCTCCAGCGGGAAGGTAACGGCGCTCCACGCAGTCATGCTGGCCACATGACCTTGGAGGTGTCTACAGACAACGCCGGCTCTTTGGCTTAGAAATGGAGATGAGCACCAACCCCCAGTCAGACACAACTGGACTTAACGTCAGGGGAAACCTTTACCTTTACGTAGGTGATGTGTAAGAGGGAAAGGAAGGAAGGAAAAATTAAGAGAAAGGAAAAGAAACTAGAAGGAAAGAGAGGAAGGGGGAAAGGGATGAAAAAAGGTAGAGAAGAAAGAAAAATGGAAGACGGAAAAAGGAATGGGAAAGAAAGAAATAGAGAGGGAGGGACAAGGTGTGTGAGAGAAAAAGAGGAAGAAAAGAAAGCCACAAACAATGCAAACCCAGGCAATGCCAGTTATATTCATTAGTTATAGTATACATGCAAATCTGCAAATAAAGAAATCTTGCTCTGTTTTAGAGAATGTTAAGACCCAACATTTTCAATTTACATATTAAAAGCTCATCGGTGTACTTTTGTGTTGGAGGTTTTAAAGACATGTTAAATTTATTCACACTCTTAACTTCTCAACCACAATCATATTTAAACGTGTGGGTTTTTTAAAAGTTCTCATTGCTGCCACTCAGAAAAATTAGTTTGTTGATAGGAGATGAATTTGAGCTAGATTAAGTGAAAGTTGTATGCTGTGATAAATACATGGTTTATTCATATTTCTGTACTAACTTTCTTGATACTAGGCAATCAGATACATATATAGTTTGTGATTTTGACTAGACCTATTAAATAAGTATTCTCTGAATAGTATTTTGTGTTGTAGTTTCTTACATTTATGTTATCCTGTCCCCTTTTCTTGGTTTGTTACTCAGATCTTGTTCTTTCAGACAAAAATCACTTGTTACTATCAGTCAGCCTATAACTTTGATCTATAGTTTCTAGCTTTTACAGACATAGTTTATGGTTTCAGTATAGACCACATCTGAAAAAGTGATTCCATATGTGTATTTACTGTGAAGTCCATGGTCAATGTCTTCTTTCATGGCAGAAAAAAGGGGATCTGATGATAAAAAAAGTAGTGTGAAGTCCAGTAGTCGAGAAAAACAGAGTGAAGACGCAAGCATGGACTCCAAGGAAGGCGATGCTAAGAATGAGGTCAATGGGACCAGTGAAGACATAAAATCTGAAGGTGACACTCAGTCCAATTAAAACTGATCTGATATGACCTCAGATCAGACAGAGGTAAGTGCATTATTTCAAACTTTGATTAGGGCTTTTTGTTACTGTTTAACAGTTCAGCGTAAGTATGTACAGATGAAGATGGAGCTAAATCAAGTAAGAAGAGATACTAAAGCCACTTCTGAAGGAAAACACAGTGTAGTCCTGCAAAACCTTTTGAGGTACATTGTTTTGTATCGGCTATTTTGTAGCAGACTCATACCCCCATTAGTGTGCCTCTTGGGAACATATTTGTAATTATAGTCGCCATAGACATTAATTATCCTCTTTTTTATTTTTAGGGGATTTGTTATATTTTTTTAACTTCTAAACTGATTTTGTAATTAAGTCCATATTGTGTTGGTGCATCAGAAACATTTGCTTTAATACTTAATATTTGAGGCACATGTTGGACTGACTTTTGTTTTTATAAAAACTGCTAGTATTTCTTTGTCAAGGATGTTTCTAGTTTTTTTGCTTTGCCTTGCATTCTAATGCAGTTTGTTCTGTAACTCGAGAGCCAGTAGCATTGGATTGATGGAAGTGTAGGGTTTATGAATAATTGCAGCTGACTACCATACCTCACACAGCGTTGGTGTTGTGAGCGGCCCATGAAAAGCCAAATTAAAAATCAAGGATTCAGTCAAACTAAGCAGGTACTCATGCCAGGTACTCCTTTCTCTACCCACATCCATGTTTGAATGCTGTTGCCTGTAATCTTTAAGCTTACTGTTGTGTGTTTTATTTATGAAAAAGTGAAAAGGAATCTTTGTGCATATTTTGTGAAACTTGTTAACCTGACATTAACTTGACTGGCATTTTCTTTCAACTGTGTGTAGGGATGCAGTGCTGCCCAGAATTAGATATCTTTATTAAATGCAATAGATACTACCTAATAACCGCCTTGTTACATTCAATGCATTTCAAGTCTATAAGAGGTATGTGTTTATAATTTCCTACGGTGTAGGAGAATTGCCAGGCAGCCATGGCACCCAACATCCTAGACTGGCTGATACCAGACTTGGGAGGCAAATGAAAATAAAGGGCAGTGTCAGAAACACCTAACAATAAGTATATATAAACTGCAAAAACATATACAGCCACATTACTTAAATAAAGAAAACAAACCCTGAAGTAAAAATAATCTGTTCTTTAAGATTTTCAAGAATCATTCCTTAAAGGAATAAGCAGAAATAAAACTAGCAGAGTGGTTTAATACATTTTAGCATATCTCCAAAGAGCTACTGGGCAATTAAAGCACAGGCTTATGCATGTTTCTTGAGGAGTAAGTTCCACTGTCTTTGGTGGGTCCTACTCCCACGGAAATGTGTATAGAGTTGCAATCCACAGAATACTGATGTTGTTTAACTTCCATTCATTTCAATGGCACTTGCATTAGACTCCTGTGCAAGTCCAGTTGGAATAGGTGAAGGCTCCCAACAGCACTGACTGGTGAATTGTAACGTTGTTTGTCCTTTACTATTGGATACATAGGCGCTTTAGGTAGAGTAGATAAAAGGTCCTTTTGAAGAGTTAAATGGGCAGCAAACAATATGTAGGAGCGGCAAATGAAAGTAATCAGTGTTCCCACTATCTGACTCTCTTTCCCCAACATTTTGCATTATAGGACAACTGGGTGACAAGTCTGCGAAGAATCCAGAAGACTGCATATTATGAAGATCTGCTTTAAAATGAGGTGAAAGAAAGCTGTAGTGGCATAGAAAAAAAAATAAAGTTCAGTTAGATTTTTTTTAATAAAGATTAATTCAGGACTGTTGTGACCTCTCAGAATACTGAAAAGTTAATAATTAAACAATCTACTGAGAATTTAAGTCCTTTTACCATTTTCCCTATAAGACTTTTAAGATGATAAACCAACATAATCTGAACACATGGCTTGCTCAGTGTTTAATTGCAAGTTTTCATTCTTGAACTTCAAAAACAAGGATAAATGTTTAGTATTTGTGTGACTCAGACAGGAACAAATCCCATTTTTACAGCCAGGCTATACCTAGCTTCTTGATATATCCTAATGGAAATAAAAGTATCTATGAATTTCTGTTACACATCCAATTGTCATTGAGTGTTTAATATTAAATAGACTTCTTTCCAAATAAATGTGTTCAGCAGCATTCTTGTCTGTTTTTCTCCTTGCTCCCAGTCGAAATGAGAAGTTTCAAACTGTTCTTCATTAAAACTTGAAATATGCATCCAGATGCTGCCCATCAAGTTTACTAAAGTTAAAAAAGGATGGTGTGTGATATTGCAACCATGTTAATATATATTTTCCAGAATTTGTGATAACAGAAAAGCACAGTACTGTCTGTGATCTTTGTATTTGCAGCATCAAAGCCATATAGTGGTGATGAGTTGGATAACAATCTCAAGTTAAAAGCACAGAAATAGAGATGTGAAAGTTAACCCTTTAAAAAGTGAACTTAATCACAAAGAAAGTTGCACACTTTGAAAGCCCTGGGTTATGACAATTCAATGTATAGTAAAAGTGAGATGATTTGCTGCCATATTATTAGCTATTTGGGAATTGTAAACATGCAACTGTAACTAGATACGATTTGTGCACATATGGTTCTGTGTAGAGAGAGTACTTACCGTAAGTACTGAAAACCATTTAGACTATGTATTTTATGTGTGAAAGTAATAAATGTGCTGTGCCAAGTTAAAGAAAAATGAAAAGCTATGCATAGACATTATACACATTTTATGTGGTTCTCTATATGTGTACAGAAACATCGGAATTGCAGGTTGGCAGTTGGGAAGGTGAAACAATTAAGGGAAGCATTAGCCAAGTGACACCAAGAAGAGCCCGTTCTAATTTGGCAGGAGATTAAACTACTTGGAAGTTTCTTTGCTCAGTTATGAAAAGAAAATTGCTGCAGCATAGCATGTTTGCTACATATAAATCATTTTATTTATTTACCACATATATATCCCACCCTTCTCACCCTGATGGGGACTCAAAGCAGCCTTACAGTAGGCAACAATTCTGTGCCTTGGTTTTGTGTTTCAATCAGACATAGGAACCATCACGATAGATTCTAAAAATTGGCTTTAATTTTTTTAAAAAATACTTTAAACCAGCCATTAGACCAATACAATTAGGTAATAAACAATTTTCAAATATTGTCTTTGTAAACAGTACACAAATACATCATCTATATAATTAGCTTGCCTCATAGACTTTTCTTTTTACAAAACTACAAAAATAAATTTCTGAATGCATAGATATTGCTTATTACTACCATAGTTACATAATTTTTTCTTCGTGTACTCTGTGAATGCACACTAATGGAGAGGCTGCGCCTGCGCAGGTCCCAACGGAAACTCTTCCCAAGCTGAAGTTTAAATTTTGGCGGTAGCCACGCCCCTCCGTCCCCGGAGGGCATATAAGGCAGCCCTCGGCGTCTGCTCTCCAGTTCCTTTTTTTCCGCCGCAAGGTTCACTTCGGATTCTCATGTCTACGACTCGCTTCAAGCGCTGCACTCAGTGTGCCGCTAAAATTCCTGACTCCGACGGCCACGCCAAGTGCCTCTACTGCCTTGGAGAAGCACATGTCGTCGGTACCTGCCGTTTCTGCCTGGCCCTAACGGCCCAGGCTCGCAAAAATAGAGCCGCGAGGCTTAGAGCGGCGCTCTACGAAAAATCGCTCGCTCCCGGACCCGCTCCGTCGACTTCGGGCACGAAGTCACCGCTTAACCCTGAACCGATGTCGTCTTCAGCGGCTAATGCCCCTTCGGTCTCGTCTAAGGCGTCCAGAGCCTCCAGGTCGTCCAAGGCCGCTAAACCACCGTGCACTCTCACCACGGCCACGGTGTCGACACGTTCTGGTCGGGTCGGTCCTTCCTCGACATCGAGCTCGGTAGCTTCCGTTTCCTCGGCTCGATCCCAGCTCGGGGCTCCTCCATCGACCTCCGCGATGAAGATCGCCTTTAAAAGGGCTCATGAGGAAGCTCGTCGGACCCAATCCGACTCAGCAATGATCCCTCCCACACCGGGTAAATCCCTGAGGGTTCCATCAAAACAACCGCTCGCTAAGAAGAGGGCAACCCAGCGCTCTTCCTCTTCTGCCTCCTCCAAGATGGATGCCCCTTCTTCGGCAACTTCTTCTAGAAGGTCTTCTCCGATCGCTCCCGCTCAGCGACCTCGCCAGCCTTCTCCTCACCAACTCTCGGACGGCGAGTTGCAGGACTCACCCCACCACTCCACTCAGACAGTGGTCAGGGTCCCATCTCCTCGACCTGCTGCTTCTCATCGTTCATCTCGTCAGCAGCTTTTTCCCCCGACCTCGACACCGGAACGGGGTAGACAAACCACTCGCCTGGCTCGAGCGGTCCAGGCTTCGGCCTCCAAACAAACTCGGCCGCAGATAGCTCCTGCTCTTGAGGCGGTGCCGCCAACAGAGACTGTGTTGTCATCTCCTCCCCAGTCCCCTCAAGGGGCTGGAGACGATGAGATAGATATTGATCGCCCGGATTCTGCTCTCTCGGCCTCGGTGGTATCCTTAGGCCTCGATCTCTCTCCTCCCCATGATGCCTATGAGGTGGATCCTCCTTCGCCTACCGACAACATTCGGGCTTTCTCCGAGCAAATGATTAGAATGGCTGATGCCCTGGGTTTAGAAATCAAACAGACTTCCAAAGCAGTAACTGACCCGGTTTTCAAACGGGTCCAAGCCCAGGCCCCTCCAGCCACGCTGTTGCCGTTCTTACCCTATCTCCTCGATGTTATCCAATCTTCGTGGAAAACCCCCTCCTCGATCCCTCCTACCTCGAAGAGAATCGAGTCCTGGTATCGTACGGATGACGACACCTTAGAATGGCTTAAACACCACCCCGACCCGAATTCCATGGTCGTGAAGGCCTCTCAGTCCTCCGGTCGCGAATCCACTACCCCTGCAGACAGAGAGGGTAAAAGGTTCGACGCGGTCGGCAGAAAGCTCTACTCCGGAGCCCTTCTACTTTGTAGAATGGCGAACTATGGGGCCTGTATGGGGGCATACCAGCAGATCCTCTGGGAAAAAGCTCAGCCCTTCTTCGCGAAGTTGTCCGACGAAGACCGGTCGGTCATGTCCACCCTCCAACAAGAGGCCGATTCCTTAGCGCATCATCAAATCCAGATGGCTAAGCATACTGGTGACACGGCCGGCAAGATGATCGCCCACGCCATTGCCATTCGCCGCCACGCCTGGCTGAGATCTTCCGGCTTATCTTCTTCCTCGAGGCAGGTCATCGAGGACCTCCCCTTCGACGCCATGGGCCTCTTTAATGCTGGCACCGATGACAAGCTTAAAACCAACCATGACTTTAAAGTTCTGGCCACTAAATGCGGCGATCAACCCCAGGCCCACCGCACCAAGTGGTTTCCTCAACGCTTTCGACGCTTCCCGCCTCCTTCTTACCGCCAGCAATCTTTCAGACGTCCCTCGGTATCGAACAACCAAAATCGCCAACAGCCCCGTCGGGCCGCACAACCTCAAAGACAACGCGGCCGGGTCACCCCCACCGCTGGTCAACCTATCCGGCGTTCCTGACGCCATCTCTCCTTCCAAAGACTCTTTCTCCGGTACCGATGTCGTTCTCACTCCTCCACACCCCTCTCCTCCACCAAATCAACCTCATGGTCTCTTTATAGACCGCCTGGCTCCCTTCTTTCACCGATGGAAATCTATTACTTCAGATGCCTGGGTTCTAAAAATTGTCCAAGAAGGCTATGCCTTAGAGTTCGAGGAACTCCCTCCCACCGGGCAGGTCCTTCTCTCCAACCCCTCTCAAGAAATTCTCGCAGAGGTCGACACCCTCCTCGCCAAAGGGGCTATTCGGCCTTCTCCATCGGCACAGGACCCTCAAAGCTTCTTCTCCAGGTACTTTACGGTCCCGAAGAGGGGTGGGGGCCTCCGCCCAATTCTGGACTTACGCATGCTCAATGTCTTCATATGCCCAACCAAGTTCAGGATGGTCTCCATTGCCTCCATCCTCCCGATGCTTCACCGCGGAGACTACTTCGTGTCTATAGACCTCCGAGACGCCTATTTCCACGTGGCGATTCGAGAAAACCACAGGCGCTTCCTCTCTTTCAAGGTCCTCGACCAAACCTACCAGTTCACCGTTTTACCCTTTGGCCTCGTTACCGCCCCAAGGGTCTTTACCAAAGTCGTCGCTGTCGTGGCTGCCCACCTCCGGCTCCAGGGGATCACAGTTTTTCCCTATCTAGACGACTGGCTTCTGGTCGAATCCGACCCTGTCCTACTCCGTCGTCACGTCGACTACACCCTCTCTCTTCTAGATTCTCTCGGTCTCCAGCTAAACCACGACAAATCTCACCTCAACCCGTCGAACAAAATCCGCTTCATCGGCGCCCTGTTCGACTCAATCGCTCAGACTGTCTCGCTCCCGCTCGACAGGTTTCTAGCTCTCCGTCAACAAATCATCTTCTGCGAAACCCACCGAAGGGTTCGGGCTCGGTCCATCCAAGTACTGCTGGGCCACATGGCCTCCACAGTCCTCACGACCCCGTTTGCCAGGCTCCGTCTCCGGTCCCTGCAGAGGTGGTTCATAGATGTTTTCAAGCCATTTCGCCACCCCAACTCGAGGTTTCTCTCGGTCCCGCCTCATGTTCGTCGGTCACTCCTCTGGTGGAAGTCCCTCTCCAACGTCTGCAGGGGTCTTCCGTTCCACTCGGTTCCTCCCTCGATCACCATAACCACAGACTCATCCAATTTCGGCTGGGGAGCCCACATGAAGGGCCTCACTGTTCGAGGCCTCTGGTCTCCCTCCGAGAAGGCCAATCACATAAACTTTCTCGAACTCCTTGCTATCTTCAAGGCTCTGAAAGCCTTCTCCCGCCTGATCTCCCAAAGATCTGTCCTCGTACAGTCGGACAACACAGTAGCAGTATTCTACATCAACAAACAGGGCGGCACGGGCTCAAGGAAGCTGATGCTTCTCTCCTCCCAGCTGTGGCATTGGTGCATAGCCCGCAACATCCAAATCTCGGCGATTCACCTTCCCGGGATCCAAAACAACTTGGCAGACGCCCTCAGCAGAATGACGACTTCCTCCCACGAGTGGATGCTCGACCCCGAGACTCTTCTTTCTCTCTTTCTCAAATGGGGTTTCCCCACCCTAGACCTCTTCGCTTCTCCCCAGAACGCTCAACTGCCTCGGTACGGGGCGAGACTTCTCCCGTCCTCCTCTCCAGGCTGCCTGGGAGACGCCTTTCTTCTGGACTGGTCGGCGGAACCGATCTATCTCTTTCCGCCCTTTCCTCTGATACCGAAGGTCCTCCAGAGGCTCCGGTCGGTACCGATGTCGGCGATCCTGATAGCGCCAGCCTGGCCTCGTCAACCGTGGTTCCCGGCTCTTCTTCGTCTTTCCAAGGCGACCTTCTTCACTCTGCCTCTTCTACCACACCTCTTATCCAGGGAGAACGGCCAGATCCTGCATCCGGATCTCCCCTCTCTACATCTCACTGCTTGGAGGATTCTCGCCTGACCTCCCTCCCGCAGAACCTACAGGAGGTCCTCCGCGCAGCTCACAAGCCGGCTACAACCAGGGCCTACACTTATAAAGTCTCTCGCTTTCGTTCCTTTCTTCGCTCCCGAGGAATCACTGCTTTCCCAACCTCGGTACCGATTGTGCTGGACTTCCTTATGTCTCTAGCAGAACAAAAACTTTCTCTTGCCTCTATGAAATCTTACCTGGCTGCTCTATCCTGGTGCTTTCAACAACATGGTAGACCATCATTGTTCTCCGACCACCTCGTCAAGACCTTCTTGAAAGGATACAACAACATCTGCCCACCGGCCCAACCTCCTACCCCAGGATGGAACCTTGAGCTTGTCCTTTCCCAGCTTACTGCTTCTCCTTTCGAACCCTTGGCCTCGACCGACCTACGTCTCCTTTCCTGGAAAGTTGCCTTCTTGGTGGCCATAACCTCAGCGCGCAGACCCTCGGAGCTGGCGGCCCTTCGGGTTGATGAACCCTACCTCCGTTTTCATCACGACCGCGCCGTTCTCCGTCCGGACATCACCTTCCTTCCCAAGGTGGTCTCGGCCTTTCACCTTAACCAGGACATTGTCCTTCCCGCCTTCTTCCCGGACCCCTCGTCTCCCCTTGAGCGGAGACTGCACCTCCTTGATGTGCGTAGAGCACTTCTTTTCTACCGGGACCGTACTAAGGACATTCGAAAGTCCCCAAAACTTTTTGTGGCCCATGCCCCAGATAAACTGGGCAATCCTATTTCTTCTCAAAGACTCTCACACTGGATTGCTCAGGCCATTGAACTGGCCTATGAACTAGCCAAACGACCTCCCCCTCCGTCGGTTCGCCCGCGTTCGACAAGAGGTCTCTCCACGTCGACTGCCTTTCTAAGGGGCATTCCACTGGACTCTATTTGCAGAGCAGCAATCTGGTCCAACCCCCTTACATTTGTGTCTCACTATAGGATAGACCAAAGGACTTTAAAGGACTCAGCCTTTGCTAGAGCAGTTTTATCCTCATGCTTGTCCTAACCTTCTGCATTTATGACTTCTATGTGGGTGTTTTTTCTCATGCGACCCTCTTGCTGTTTTTTCCTGTTTGGTACTTGTTTGCACTACTCTCCTGATGATCCGTGCCTTATTGCTATTGCCTTCCCCCTTAGGGGAATGATGTTTTCCTGTTTTTCACATGTGCTCTTAAAGGGTTATATCATGCCTGACCGAACTGCCTTCGGTGTTTGGTGTGTGTTTGATGCAATACCTTAATGGGTCCTTGGACCAGGGTTTTCTTTGATGTTTTCATGTTTAATAAACATTTGTTTGGACAGTTCTCTCGTTGTCGGGGTTTGCTTAGCCCGCCTCCGAGACCTAAGCTTGCTAGTCTCCATTAGTGTGCATTCACAGAGTACACGAAGAAAAAGGACAGGTTGCTTACCTGTAACCATGTTTCTTCGAGTGTACTCTGTGAATTCACACAAGCCCGCCCTTCCTTCCCCTCTGGCAAACCCTCTTCCTTTCTCGTTGCCTTTGCGGCGTAGGAACTGGAGAGCAGACGCCGAGGGCTGCCTTATATGCCCTCCGGGGACGGAGGGGCGTGGCTACCGCCAAAATTTAAACTTCAGCTTGGGAAGAGTTTCCGTTGGGACCTGCGCAGGCGCAGCCTCTCCATTAGTGTGAATTCACAGAGTACACTCGAAGAAACATGGTTACAGGTAAGCAACCTGTCCATCTTCTGCTGAGGTTTAAATTGTATACAACAATAAACTTGGTTGGGGTACACAAGGTAGTGGGAGAAAATGCTTAGGATATGTTTTTCTTACAAAAAGTTACCGTAACTTTGTATCACAGTTAACTCTCAATCACATTCCTGAAATTAATGACAATGGGGAAACTAAAGGTGTGTTTATAATGTTACAGTTCTTGGTACTGTGATTATCAGGAAAAAAGAGGATCTTCACTTTTAAAGTTTTGTTTTCAATGATTTTGTCAGTCTTTGTGTTATTGACACAAAAAAGCTACTTAACATTCTACTACTATTACAGTGGACATCTACTTGCAAAATGGAAATGTATTTAACATGGAATCTCAGGAAGATCACGCTGCTCAACAAATTTGGGGCAGGGAGCAGTTGCCTGAGGGAAAAAGGGGGTACCTAGTTTTCTTCCACAAAGGAACTTTTTTTGTCTCTGCTTGTACATTTGACAACATCACATGAAAAGCTATTATAAATGTGCTTCAGATGTTTGGACCTTTACCTCCACTCAAGTAAGACTAGCGATTTAAAATGTATCCTAGTGGGAAATACAGGTATATCAAAATAATCACTAGTAAAAATTAATTAACAAGAATGTAAAGTTTTAAATGTATTTTGTTAGCTTTCAATATGTCAGCTTTGCGGCTTTAGTGTTGTAGCAGGGTTTGTCCATTGTTGGTATCACTGCGTTTCTGAATGAGCTGGTGTTTTCCTCCAATACTAGTTCCAGTTCTTGAAAATCCTGAAGCCTGGTGACATCTTTATCCTTGAATGAGGAAGTAACATTGTTAAATTGGCAACAGTAGTTTTAACTGTGAGAGTAATCTTATTACAGAATGCACCAGACAGAATATTGTAAAGAGCTACCTATGTTCATGTCTGCTACTGGAAAATGATTTTCATGACCATGGTGAAGAAAACTGTTGATCAAACTAACCCACTAAGATCCACTGGTCTAAATTCTAAAGATGGCCAGACAGGGACTCCCAAATCAACAGAAGAGGGATTAAAAAAACCCTTCAAACTCATTTCACTATTCCTCTCTCACGCTTTATGTTATCCAGGTTCTCAGATTCCCTCTTTGTGGGACAAGGAACACAGAGGATCCATTCCAAACAGAAGCAACTATCTTCTGAGAATGCCCACCCATGTGTAAAAAATGGCCAGCTCTGCCTTAATACTTAATTCCAAGATTGCAGTCTGGCAGGCTGTAGCCTGACTTTTCATTCCTTAAAACAGAAATGGTAATGATCTACCAGCACAAGAGGAATCTAATCTCATCCAGATGAGCCAGTATAATCACTAGAGGAGCAAAAGAGAGGTATCAGTTTTGTTCACCCTCATGGAAAAAACTTGAGAAATACAAGACTTCAAGAAAGTACGTTGTTGAAATATATGAAAAAATTGCATGGAGACCCGGTCCATCAAGGAAGAGGAAGTTCCTGGTGCCTATTGATCATACTGAAGCATATTCCACATACCTGGTCTTCCAACTCATCACTATATGTGCTTCACTTATGGGAAAGACCAATATCAGTACTATGCTGTACTGTGGCCTGGCCATAGCTCTTGAGATCTTAATCAGGATACTAATGGGTTCTATGATTCTCCAGGGGGTTATGCAAACAAACTGCTTATCCATCCTTCAGCAGCAGTGACAAACTGTCTTAGAACTCGAGTAACATGGTGTCACGATAATCTTTATATCCTGTTTTTCTTCCATGAAGGGACCCAAAGCGGCTTCCAACACATTAATATCGTGTCCACATCCTTGGGCTGCACTAACTGAAATGAATACATTAAAACCCAACAAGTAGGCATCTGGTTACATCCACAGAGACTCTATCAATAGAGATGTCTAGGTCATAGCGGATCTGAGCAACTTTATCTTTGCAAATACTTCACAGTGGACCGCCAAGTGACCAGAGTCCCTATCTGAGAATCTGGATGAAGGAGCCCCCCTGACCACCCGGAAGAGCTCCACTGGGTGATTTCTTGCAGATGCAATGTGAAATAATTCTCAGCCACCTTCATTGCCACTGAGTAGGACTTCCAATATGCTATAATCAGTGTTCGGTCAGATTTGGTATGCAATTGACGCTGTCGCTCTAGCCGCCTACACATTTGTTTCATTTTCACCAGCTCTGCATTATACCACAGAGCTGATTTGGCTCTGCTCTGTGTAAGGGGATGTTCAGGAGCAATTGTGTCTACGGCCCTGGCCACCTCCACATTCCAGAGGTCTGCCAAGGCTTCGACATAATTACCTTCCATGGTGGCAAGAAAATCCCCAAGAGCTGTCAGATGCATAAGTCTCCTGGGGCAGACCATTTTAATTGATCCCCCCACCCCTGCAGAGGTTCAGAGCAGCAGTTAAGTATAAACCTGATCAGATAATGATAGGTCCATGACAACAGAACTGTAGATAGTTCCTCCACTCCACCGTCTTCAACCCATCCCGTGCAGAAGACAAAGTCCAATGTGTGTCCAGCAACATGGGTAAGGCTAGATATGACTTGGGACAACCCTATGGTTGTCATGGTGGCAATGAAATCCTGAGCCATTCCCTACAGGCTAGTCTCCGCATGGACATTGAAGTCCCCCAGCACTATTAGCTGGTGGACCTCCTAACGCCAAGGCGGATACTAGCCCAGCTAGCTCAGGTAGGAAAACTGTTGAGCAGTGGAATGACCAATACACCAACAGAATTCCTATTCTGTCCTGTCTGCCTGCCTTTAAATAGGCACACTCAAACTCGGCCAACTGTGGGATGGAGCATCTGGTCAGGTAGATGGAATCCCGATAGACCTCTGCGACTCCTCCTCCCCACTCTCCAGGTCTGATCTGCCACTGCACTGAGATTAAACCCCTCCCCCCCCCCCCCCCCAGTTTCGTCCAACCAAGTCTCAGTGATACACACCAAGGTCAGCTTGTTTGTCCAAGATCAAATCTTGAATAATAGATTTTTTGCTGTTGACCGACCTGGTGTTTAACAGCAGCAGTTTCAGCCCGGGGGCATTGCCACCATGGACAACCAAATTACCTACCGGAGGAGACAATCTTGGGGCAGTAAGAAATATCCTACGTCCTGATTTGGTTATAATGTTGTCTCCTCCTCCCGCATCTCCTGCCCTGGATCACCTCGATGGTCCAGGCCCCAGAAAACTCCCTCCTCCCTTTGTAGGTGGATCCCTCCTCCTTAAAGTAGCTCACTGAGGCAGAAAACAATAGTGAGAACATCACCATTAAAAGGTTTTCCCAGGAGCACCTTAAAGCCCATGCAAGTATCCCTCCCCACCCACCTCCTTCCTCAGTACCTTCTTCCCACCCCTTATAGTCCCCTCCCAGAACTCCATGTTCATGAGCTCTGTATAAACTAGATTAAATTAGTAGTATAGCAAAATGATAACTCCCAGACCACACCCGGTATGTATAAGAGGCAATGTTATTATTCTTATCAATATTGCCATGCACTAATTGGTCTAAGGACGGAGATATATAAAGTGCAAAGTATTAAAGGGGTGGTGGGGGAGGGGCAAGGGTTGAGGGTTATTTATAGAAACTTGTAGGCAATATATAATCAATATTGTTAAACAGCAGTCCTCTGCTTAGTTTAGCCCGGTCACAGCAAAGCTTAGTACTTAAGAGATATGTCGTTCTGTAACCATAGGTTAATAGTGATATGATCAGTCCAGACTGGTGCCTCTATCCAACCCTGGCAGCAACATACAAAGATTTTTAACTAGTGCTAAAGACAGAGACACAATTGTCCCAAATTAGGAAGCTTAGAACCAGATGAAGCATTTTTGTGACGTTCTGATCTTGGAATTATCAGGGTGATATATGCTTGACCTTGGTACATCGTCAGTCATAAGTGGGTGAAAATTTTAAAAGCCAGCTGGTTCCCTCAGACTGCCCTCTACCTCCACCCTCAACTCAGAAAACATGGTGTTCATCTTTCCAGAGTCATCCACTGCACCCAGAAAAGTGATAGAAGCTCTTCCTAGTTATCTCAAGATGTTATCCTGCAGGACTCAGTGCCATGGGGCCACCTATTCTTTAAGAGCAGAACCTAAAAATCTCCCTTTCTGCTAACCTCATTTGCTCACTGATGGTGGATGGAGCCATCCATCCAATCTGATTAGATAAACCTGAACACAAATGCTTGTATTACAGGTTGAGATTAAACGTGTCAAAGCTATGATGTCCATAGTCTCCAGACTAATGAAGATACTAACAGCATCAATAAGGACAAGGTATCCGGAAAAGATCTTTAAGCAGACTGACTCACTGTACAGGAATTTGACAAGTCTTCAAAAAAGTATTAACCAAACTGGACTATCTAAGTTAGGACCTCTTCATCTCAGCAAAGAAAAACAAGCTGAAAGGAAGAGATGCCTGACAACCTAGCCATCCTTTGGCCAAATGGAATACTCTTCAAATTTCCTTGCATTCCAGTAATTTCAAGTGTGATTGAAAAGCTAAGGGATGAGAGCCTCTGCCATCTGTTTACTCTGATGTGCCCCAATTTGATAATCTTGTGGATGTCTCCATTAGGAACAGCCTTCCAATCCCAGCCACATCAGATATTTTACAATCTACATCAATGGCCTATTTGGTACACAGAACCCACCTTCTTCAAAATGACCACAGGAGGTTGAATAGCTACGTAGCTATTCTGAAAGCAAACATGGCTAGTCTGAAAGGTTTATATCCTTCCTCCAGGCTTCCATGAGACATTCCACATATGACATAGAGAATCACCCAGAAAGCCATCCTCAGCCTTTCAGGAAGGACCCTTGAGGTACTGGATTTTTTTTTCCAAAATGGCCCATGAAGTAGTCTTAGACTCAGCAGTCCTGCATATGCCTGGTGAAAAAGATTGGTGGGGAGCTTCTGCCATTCCTGAGAAATACTACTGTTTCACATCTCCAAACTAGCTGATCTCCAGTATTCAGTATTCATCTGTGAAGTTTACTTTAGTCTTGAGGAAAGAGACCAGCTGGGTGTACTCAGACTGGTTATTCTCTTTTTCCTCGCACATTCCTAGCATAAGGCTCGACAGTATGAGATCCTTCTCCATCTCTTTTCCCTACAGGTTCCTGGCATCACAAAATGGGAGCAATTTTATTCTAAAGGTTTGCTGAACCCAGACCTAAATGTTTGTTGGCAGTCTCATCTGGCAGTCTGTAGAAGACCTCACCTCGTTCCAGAAATTGGATTGTAACACAGTATTTGATGCAGCAGGTTTTTCCCCAGATTAGGTTTCTTTTCTTAAACAAAAATTTTTACAGATCAGTGAAGAGTTTCTGTTTCATGCAGGTAGGGCATCTTTTGCTTAAAATCTATGGTTACAGTTTTAGAACAACTTTACAATGGATTTTGCAGGATATGGACTAAAAAGGCCTGTAACCATAAAAGCAATTCAACTTAATGATCTTGTCTTTTTTGCTTGAACCTTTAAATAAAACTGCTGTCAATACAATTTCCTTTTCCTACATAAACCACTAAGAGTTAAATGTTTCCTCATGCTGGCAAAGAACATGGTGATGTGATACAAAGTTCAGTCTTATCAAGAGATATAGCAGGCCATCTGGTGGATTTATTACAGTCGGATAATAAATCTCTTATCTATATATATAAAAATGTAATGTGCATAATTAGGACCGAGTTAACAACGAAACCACTGGACCAAATGCCACCAAATTTGGCCGCAATACACCAACACATTCAAGTTACGTCCTTCACTCAACCCTCCTCCCCCCCCCCCCAAAAAAAAACCAAATTGACCTATATTTTTCACTCCCCCCCCCCTCCTTTTTTGGCCAGAATGGTATGGTCCCCTCTTTTCCCTTCACTCTGTGCACTTGCCCTGAGAGGGGCGACTGTATTTACAGCTGACGGGGGAGCCTCCCACATGGAGAAGAGCAGATAGAGAGCGAGCCAGCTGCCAGAGCTGTTCTTCTTGGAGGGACTTCCCTCACTCCTCACACACACAGGAACACATAGACATCCAATTAGAAAGCGCCGGGGGGGGGGGGGATGAGGAAGAGCCGTTTCCCCCCAGGCTGCCAGTCAGAAGGGTAGGCTCTGCCTTTAGGCCCTGCCCCCTTCATGTCATAGCAACCCCCTCAGCCACAATTGTGCCCAGGGGATAGACAGGATTCACTTAGGTCTCTTCCACACTGCCTATAAAATACAGATGGATCTGACTTGAACTGTATTATATGGCAGTGTAGATCCAAGGCCCTTCCACATAGCTATATAATCCAGAGTTCAGTGTAGATTTTATATAGCTGTGTAGAAGGGGCCTCATATAATCCAGTTCTAAGCAGATAATATAAGATTAAAAATATATAATTACTGTGGTATAATACAGAACAATATAATCTCTAAAATCAGGCCAGTAAAAGAACAACACTCAGAAAACAGGGAAATTCCAGAAAGGAAATAACCAGAGCCAGCTAACACCTCCCAACATAGGATTCCCCCAGGGAGGCATCCCCCAGGGATTCCCCCAGCCAGGCATTGAAGCTGCAATGCCATTAAATGCTAATTAAGGTGACTAATTGCAGCATTCATAATTGCCGCATTGAGACTATTCATTGCTATTCAACCTAGCCAACCAAGGATTCCACAAGATAGAAAGCGGCCAGGCTTGCAAGCAGCAAGGCTATTCAGTGCTATTCAACCTGGCCAAACAGGATTTCCCCTTGGCAGAAAAGTCCCAGGCTTTGAAGCCATGTGGCTACTTCGTCCCATTCAACCTGGCCTAGCAAGGATGCCCTATGTAGAAAGCAGCCAGGCTTTTAAGTTGCAAGACTATTCAGTGCAATTCAAGCTGGCCAAACAAGGATTCCCCTACAAAGGAAGTAGCCAGGCTTCAAGGCGGCTCTTTGATTGAGGGTGCTATTCCAACTCACCAAACAAGGATTCCCCTAGGTATAACACAGCCAGGCATTGAAGTTGCAAGGCTATTCAGTGCAATTCAGCCAGACCAACAAAGGATTAACCTTGGTAGAAGACGGCCAGGCTTTGAAGCAGCGATTCTACTCTGTACTATTGAAGCTGACCAACCAAAGATTCCCCTAAGTAGCAAGCAGCCAGGCTTTGAAGTAGTGAGGCTATTCATTGCAATTCTAGCAGCCCAAAAAACCATTGCCCTAGAATGCAAGTACCCCGCGTTCCAAGCAGCAAGTCTATTCCATCGTATTCCAGCTCACCAAATAACTATTCCCATAAGAAGTAAACGGCCAGGCTTTAAGGCTACAGGTCTATTCACTGCTATTCCACCTGGCCAACGAAGGATTCTTATAAGCCACAGCAACACATGGCGGGCACAGCTAGTTTTGCTTATAAAACCTATTATGACTTAAATTGCTATTTGAAAAATATGCACCACGATAAAAGGTTCAAATCATATTTTTCAGATATTGTTTAGAATAGACAGCTGTGTTTAGTTATTAAATTGCTATTTGTCATGCTTGCAAATATGAATTATCTAAAGAAGTAATAAAAAGGGCAAAGTTTAAGCACATAAAATGAAAGAGAAAAATAGGAGGAATATAACAAAAGTTATTTAATAGTAACACCTGAGTTTGCAGAAGAGGTGCAAGACATCACCAGTCCTAATTGGTGCATTTTCGTGGCTTTTCAAGAGTAATACAGGCATTCCTCCACATTTACAAGTTTAACCTTTGAGTGTGTGAGTGTATTTTTGGCTCAGATGTGTGGAGGGATGAGGAGGGTTCTTTCTCAGGTGAACTGAGAGAAAGGGAATGAGATGGTGCACATGCCTGTTTCCTCGCTGGAGTGAGCAGGAAGAAGGAGGGAAGTGTGAGAGGGAGGATACAAATACTAACATTCCCTGTTGGGGGGGGGGGGCGCAATGGGGATGTGCCGGGGTGCCAGGGTAAGGGTGCTCATGCACTATCTTGCTGGGGGAGGAAGGGTCTGGGATGGAGAGGAGGAGAGGAGGAAAGAGCAGGACCAGGCAGAGAAAGGCAAGAGCAGTGGAAAAGGGCCACAGCAGCTGCTCTTACACCACACATCATCTGCTGTCCTCTCCTCCATCGTTACATTCACCACTCTCCAGTTTGCTTCCCATCCCCTTGCCTGCCCAAGTGAGCAAATAAGCGAGTGTAGGAGAAAACACATACTGCCACGCCCAGTCACCTCACCAATATTGATGGAATGATTTTTTTTTAACTTTCATAATGATCCCCCCACCTCTAATCCCCATAAAACTGGAGGATCAATTGAGGATGTTGCAGTGGGAGAGAAGATAGGCAAAATTACTCACAGTTCCTTGGTTCTTATTGAATCCTCCACAAACAGTGATAGTTCCCACTGAGCAGGAGACACCAATGGCCCTCCCTCCACTGATATATGCAGGTTATAGTGAAGTGCCATGAACATGTAGCCCAAAATCTACCAGTGTCCTTCACAAACACAATTCTGCCCCCCACCCAAGTGAAGGCTTTCATGCAAAATTCACCATGATTTACAAGAGTTGTACTTGACCTACATCGAGACAGCACTATTAACCCAACCTACGATGGATCTGGACCAAACTTGCCACGGATAATGGGACTTGCAGTACCTTCACTGATACTGTGACCCCCACGAACAATGGCCTGGGGCCAAACTGAGCACAAAGAAGCCCCATGGCCAACTGAACATACTGCAGGGAATTGACCATGATTTTGGGAGTTGTAGTTCATCTGCATTCAGAAAGCACTGAACCCAGTTAACGTCAGATCTGGACCAAACTTGGCACACAGACCCAACATGGCCAACTGTGCATACAGGCTTGGTTTGGGGGTGATTAACCTCAGATCTGGGAGTTGTAATTCACCCTTATCCAGAGAGCCCTGAACCCAGCTGACGACAGTTCTGGACTAAACTTGGCACATAGACCCAACATGGCCAACTGCAAATACTGGCAGGGTTTGGGGTGATTGCCCTGGGAATCTTGAAGTTCACCCTTATCTAGACAGCACTGAACCCAGCCAACGATGGATCTGGACCAAACTTCAGTGATATTACTTAACATCCCAAAACAAATAATGCCTTCTTCTAATAACCCGGGCATTGCCGGGGTCCCCAAGCTAGTATTAAATATAGATGATGAGATAAAGAACCAACTTCAATGTGTTTGCTATTTGGGAATGAAAAGGGGCCTTAAGCCTTTGCTAACAATACATTTGTTACTCTCTATGTTTGCTGATATGTTCTTGTACACAAGAACATCCAGATTGCTGATTTGTATGAAAAGCTTTTGATGGAGGCTAAAGCCAAATTTATAAATAGAAACCAGAGACACTTTAAATGATCTATTACCTGAGAATGAGAAGTATTTTGTATAATCTCTGTTCTATAGGGATCCATTTTCACCAACATGTCCAACCTAAATGTGTTAACTTCAAGAAAAATTCTACATTGAAATACTATCTCTTACCTTTCTTACGCACGTATTGGGTAGCTTTCTGATCTTCTCCACTTGTTCAGGATTAATGCCCAGTTCACAGCAACTCACTCTGAGCAGGCCCTGGTACGTCAAGTCTTCTCTGTCCAGCTCAATTTCAATGAAGTCATTATCCTTAGGATTCTGAATTCTTACTTTAAGCACCAATTCTGTATGTTTTTGGAAAGGGAGATAATGTGCTTTTAAAGAAGGTAAGCATCACTAAAATGCAAGGAAGCTGAAAAGACAATCATTCTGTTTAAATCATGACAAAATATCTCCTATTTGCACATTTTATAAAGCCCTGAATTTATGGTACACCTTCCCTCCAAGCAATTGGCTTTTAAATCATGCAAGAGCTCTCACTATGGACAACTATCTGGTGTCACAGACTACTCCGCACATGATGAGTTCTCTTCTTGAACCTAAGTAGGTGGAAGACTGCCCAGGAACCATATAGAAGAGCTGAAGAAGAGCAGGGTACAATTATGACACATAAATGACAGATAAATAATTTGATTCTAATTTTATCTTAGTTATCACTTGCAGAGTAAAAGCTATCTCATGATTCATCAAAGACTAACTTATCTAACTTGCCTTATGACTGATATGTTTTTAATTATTGGTTTTAATTTATATGATGATTTTACTTATGTATGTATATGCGGCATCTCATTGTGTCTCTTTTTGTGAGGCGCCCTGAGTCCCCTTCAGGGTGAGAAGGGCGGGATATAAATGCAGTAAATAAATAAATAATAAAGACGAACAGACTTAGCATAGGTTTTTGTCGACCTATATAAACCATATCATCAGTCATGTTTTCAAACGGTATGTGGACACAGCTGGAATTCGTATGCCCCATTCTCAACATTTGAATTCACTTGCACAGCAAGTATGAGAGTTGGCATACATGTATTTCAATAGGTCAGCTCTGGGCAGATGTGACCTTTTTGCTATCAAACCAAAAGAAGTTCCATAAAGTCATTTAGTTGATACCTTCCCCAATGAACACCTGACAAGCCTCTCACATTGTGCGGTTGCACTGTCTGGAATCATTAGTTCTGAATAAAATTTGGATGGGATGGAAGAAGAGAAGCACGGAGGCAATGAGTGAAACCCTGACCTTACAAAATCACCCCCCTTTGAGCATAAAGTTTAAATCTAGGTGCCCTGTCTTTAGGTTCTGGCAACTGTCTGTAAAGAAATAGAAGGGAATGCTTTTGAAGTACCCCTGAAGCACACTGGGTAGTGATGCACACTTTCATCTCTAGGCAGTTAAAAGGTATTATAATGGAAAACAGCACTTCTTCAGTACCTTGTGTATTACATGGGAAGTTCCCTGCATGAAACAGTGGCTGTAAGGGCTGTGTAGTGCTTGTGAATGAGCCATTGCCTTGCTGAGGTACATGTTGAGGTGGAGCCAAGCTAAAAAGGACTCCATTGTGACCTGCAGGTGAGGGATAAGCAGGGCAGTCCTGGGCTGTAGGTGCTGTGAATGCTGTGGCTCCGGCGCTGATAGAAGAAGGCAAGTCCCCTTCACTGTAGTCTCCACTCTGCAAAGAGATGGCTGTGCAAACATCTTCAGCTTGAGTTGCTGATGAGCAAAGGTTGGGTCTACCCTCAGATAAGGAAGTGACGACAATGCTGTTCAGCTCTGATGGTGCTGGGGCATCAAGAGCACTATCCCTTTCTTCCTTGTCAGTAAACAGATCATTTTCACTGAATTGCCATTTTGAGTCGTCCACTTCTTGACTGTGACATTCTTCCACTGGGGGAGAAAAAAGTACAATGTTTTCTCAGTTTAAAAGCATTATAAACAGAATTCTCTATTGCCTTACTGAAAAACATCTGACCAAATACATTTTTTTCAAAGATAAAAAATACAAATATGTTATTTAGACATACACACACACAACAATTAAAATTATATAGACTATGTTAAGCTTGTCTAAAGTTCAATGGAGATGGATTCCCACTCTGTGGTTCTCTTATCATGAGGTTTTTTGAGTATAAGAACTCTTCTATAAAAAGAAACTTGTTGTTGATCTCATGTACTGTGTTACTTTTGAAATATTATACCTCCTAAAAGCTTTCTGATTTCTTTCTTTGAAGTTAAATGTGCTGCCAGCTCGCCATTAATGGTGAAAATCTCCTTATTGGCTCCAGAATCCAGCAAATAAGCAACCACTTCAGTGTGGTTCTGTTTGCAAGCCCAGTGCAAACATGTCCTATGTAAGAGAAAAACAGGTTATTAAACAATTGTTAAGTGTCTACAGTCATGTTAGCAACCTAAAAGACACAGCTGCCTGTTGCCTCTGAAGGATGCCCCCCAAGCTGCCAATTATCTGCTTGCACTCAATGAGCATTGTGAAGACATTCTCTCAACCTCACATTCTCAGTTTCTGTGATGATGAAATAGGAGAGGGACTTAATCTTTTAGGAGATATGCAAAAATACTGTGTTTTACTACACAATATTCATACTTTCCCCCCTTTTGGGGGGAGGAGGGTGCAACTATTCTGTGGTGAATAATCTTTGCAGTTACAGGACTTCCCTCGGCTGGAAAGCCCCATAACTCCAAAGGGCAGACATGCGGGTGGAGAGTGCAACCATTATGTGATGGTGACTATTATGCGATGAAATACGTACATTGTTTTGTCATGTTTTGTGTCCTTTGTGGAGTCAGTGACATAGTGACTAAAGGCCAAACTGCACAACTACATTATGTGGCAGATATATGATTTCCATGGCATTTAAAAAAAGATGGATGGGATAGTTATTAGTGCAGAGATGACACTGTCTGAAAATTGAGTGAAGGAAACAGGGGATGGCTTCACATCTTAGGAAGGTGGGGATGAACTGGGTCTAAGTAGCTGCTGTGGGGACAAACGCCTCCCAGCTAATCTAATTATTATTATTAATAATAATAATAATAATAATAATAATAATCACACAGTCCTAGACACTTGGGAAGTGTTTGACTTGTGATTTTGTAAAACGAAATCCAGCATATCTATCTTATTTGCTGTGTCATACAATAAAATAACAACAACAACAACAACAACAATCCTTTATTTCTAGACTGCCCTCGCTCCCCAAAGGGACTCAGAGTGGTTTACAGACACAAAACAAAAAGACGAACATTCAGTGCCTCAAATGAGTACAAACACATCAAAATAATACATGATAATGCACAGTAACAACAGTAAACTTACAACAAAGAATTAAGAATCAAGATGAAAATAATCCAATAAGACATAGTAAACTAAAACATGAGTAACACATTACAACACATACCCTAAAAGCAATTAAGATGCAATTACATTACAAACACTTCTAATTACAGTAGAGTCTCACTTATCCAAGCCTCGCTTATCCAAGCCTCTGGATAATCCAAGCCATTTTTGTAGTCAATGTTTTCACTATATCATGATCATTTGGTGCTAAATTCATAAATACAGTAATTACAACATAGCATTACTGTGTATTGAACTACTTTTTCTGTCAAATTTGTTGTATAACATGAAGTTTTGGTGCTTAATTTGTAAAATCATAACCCAATTTGATGTTTAATAGGCTTTTCCTTAATCCCTCCTTATTATCCAAGATATTCGCTTATCCAAGCTTTTTCTGGCCCGTTTAGCTTCGATAAGTGAGACTCTCCTGCAGTTGAATACAGTCCCACACTATCTGCTTTGAACTGGAATATATGGCAGTTGGACTCAGGAAACCAGGCTCAAAGCAGATATTGTGGCATTTTCTGCCTCTATAGTAGGCATGGGTAAATTTCGGCCCTCCCTCCAGTTGTTTTGGACTTCAACTCCCACAATTCCTAAGAGAGGCTGGGAGCTGGAGCGCCGAAGTCTGCCCAGGCCTGGTGTATACTATAATGAAACAACCCGGGGGGGGCGGGGCGGGTCCAGAGCTGGCGGAGGAGGCCGCCATGAAGAGGATGGGGAGTGGGTGGGTGCGTGGGCGCCGCGGGGGAGGAGGGCGGGCCTTACCAGCCAGTGTCTCCGTCGGGGGCGTCCAGCCCGGCCCCGAGGCCCAGCAGCGCCCGCACCTCCTCCAGCTCGCCCCGCGCCGCCGCTTCCCTGAGGCGCTGCTCCAGAGAGGCGTCCATCCTCCCTGCGCCCAGTCCGCGGGCCCCGCCGCACGCAGCCGGCCTCCCTCCCTGCCTGAGCCGCGGGGGACTCCTTTCGCGGTGACACACCTGGCCGGGGACTCCGTTCCGCGCAAGCGGGGCTCCTCCCCCGCCCACGGGAGGCCTCTCGCCGCCACGCAGGAGCCATACAGAGGGGTCTGTTGGGCGGGGGGAAGCGGGGGCGCACCCAAGCCCCACCCCTCCCCGGGATGCAAAGGCCGACAGCAACACAGGCAAGGGCAAACTTCGGCCCTCCAGGTGTTTTGGACTTCAACTCCCACAATTCCTAACAGCCGGTAGGCTGTTAGGAATTGTGGGAGTTGAAGTCCAAAACACCTGGAGGGCCGAAGTTTGCCCTTGCCTGGACAACAAGCATTACAACAGGTTGCCAAATCGCTGGAATCGCTCTTGAACACGCACCCCCAGGGCAGTAGTGCGAGTAATATATAAATAGACTAGCTGTGCCCGGCCACGCGTTGCTGTGGCTTAGTCTGGTGGTGTTGGTCAGTCTACATTAGGTTGTATTTACATTAGGTTGTGACCTCCACCCTTCTTTATGCTCACATTAGTGGTAGTATTTGAAGTCTGTTACCTTCTTCAATTTTTGTGTTGATTGATAATTGCTTGAGATCCCTGTTGTCTTTGGTTTGTTGTTAATCGTGATGTCTGATTCTGGTGAGTGCGGTTTACATCTTATTGTGGTACAATAGTCTTTTTTTGTTTTGCCTGTGTAGGTGTTTATTATTGTTGTTGTTGTAGTGGTCATGAAGGCTGGATAAGTTAGATGCTACTGTATTGTTTTTTGGAGGCCCAGTGTAGCATTGACTGGCCTGTCAACCTCAGTGCCTGGCTGCTTCTTGCCTGTGATGGTGTAGATTCTTATTGTTGTTGTTGTCATTGTTATTATTGTAATTGTTTTTTTGGAGGCCAAGTGTGAATGTAGGGATTGGGGAGGTGGATGAGCACTGAATGGCCTTGTAGACTCAGTGCATGGCTGATTCTTGCCTGTGTAGATGTTTCTTATTAGTGGGTGAGTGGATGGATAGATGAGTGGATGGATAGATAGAGTGGGTGCTCTCCTTGTTTCCTTTATTCCTATTCTGTTCCCTTTCTCTTCTCCGATCCTGAGCTCGCTGATAAGAACACACTTGTCAGAAAAGAGGGTAAATCTAACCGGATCAATGGTCTTTCTCTCCCTTTTGCTCTTGGCCTTCCGGACAGAGAGGGAGGGCTCTTGTACTTGGCGTTCCTTTGCTTCCCTTCCCTCCCTCCTTCCTTCGTTCTATCCGTCTCAGCCTTTCCTGCCTGCGGAGCCATGGAACTGCGTCAATGGGTTGGATGGCGGGGAAAGAAAGAAGGAAGAGGCCTCTAATTGAAATGCATGGACTCCATGCCATGGGGTGCTGGAATTTGTAGTTTGTATCCAGTCCAACCCCTTTCTTTCTTTTTGTCATGGAGGAAGAACCCACCCAAACCTCTCAGACAGATGGCCATCCGGTTTAGTTGTGTTGTTATAGTCACAATGCGTTGTTGTGAGTTTTTTGGGTCCAGATGGTGGTTTTGTGGTGTGGTTGTGTTGTTGCAACCGGGAGGGAAGGCTTTTGTGTTGTGTCGCCAAGTTTCGTATTTCTGGGGCGTTTAGTTGTGTTGTTATAGTCACGATGCTTTGTTGTGAGTTTTTTGGGTCCAGATTGTGGTTTTGTGGTTTGGTTGTGTTGTTACAACCGGGAGGCAAGGCTTTTGCGTTGTGTTGTTAAGTTTTGTATTTCTGGGGTGTTTAGTTGTGTGCCAAGTTTTATATTTCTGGGGCGTTTAGTTGTGGTGTTATAGTCACGATGCATTGTTGTGAGTTTTGTGGGTCCGGATTGTGTTTTGTGGTGTGATTGTGTTGTTACAACCGGGAGGAAAGGCATTTGCGTTGTGTTGTCAAGTTTTGTATTTCTGGGGCATTTAGTTGTGTGCCAAGTTTCATATTTCTGGGGCCTTTAGTTGTGTTGTTATAGTCATGATGTGTTGTTGTGAGTTTTGTGGGTCGGGGTTGTGGTTTTGTGGTGTGGTTGTGTTGTTGTAACCGGGAGGCAAGGCTTTTGCATTGTGTTGCTAAGTTTCGTATTTCTGGGATGTTTAGTTTTGTTGTTATAGTCACTGCGCCCGCAACTTTATCCTTTTATATATATAGATGGCAAAGCCACCAGGTCCCGCCCCGTCATGGAAGCTAAGCCCAGTCAGCCCTGCTTCGTCCTGGATGGGAGACTGCCAACCAATAGGCCAAAGTTTCCTCAACCTTTTCCATTTACCCCTTTTGGCCTGAGAGATGATCAAAAGGGCATATCATAAGAGTTGGAAGAGACTTCACGGGCCATCCAGCCCAACCCCTTTCAGCCAAGAAGTAGGAAAATCACACTCAAAGCACCCCTGACAGATGGCCATCCTGCCTCTGCTTAAAAGCCTCCAAAGAAGGAGCCTCCACCACAGTCCGGGGCAGAGAGTTCCACTGCCGAACAGCCCTCACTGTGAGGAAGTTCTTCCTGATGTTCAGGTGGAATCTCCTTTCCTGTAGTTTGAAGCCATTGTCCTAGTCCTAGTCTCCAGGGCAACAGAAAACAAGCTTGCTCCCTCCTCCCTATGATGGCTAACATGTCTCCTCTCAGCTTTCTCTTCTGCAGGCTGAACATGCCCAGCTCTTTAAGCCTCTCCTCATAGGGCTTGTTCTCCAGACCCTTGATCATTTTAGTCGCCCTCCTCTGGACACTTTCCGGCTTGTCAACATCTCCCTTCAATTGTGGTGCCCAGAATTGGACACAGTATTCCAGGTGTGGTTTGGGCCCCATTTAGGATCAGGACCCACAGTTTATGAAGAAGAGCTGCAGGCCATAGGATGGGCCCTTGGTCTCCACTGGGCTTGGTTCCAAGCCTCCCTACAGATCCCAAAATTCATGGATGCTGAAGTCCCACAACATAGAAAGGCAGAGTGAAATGGAGTCCCTTATATCAACTAGTAAAACCAAACTTTGCTTTTGGTTTTTTAAAAAAATATCGAATCCATGGAAGCGGAGGGGTGACTATTTCATAGGAAGGAACTGGCAAAACCACCTCTTGAGGATTCCTTGCTGAATAAAACGCTGAATTTGTTGCAATCGCCACAGGTTAGCATGAAACCTGCCTAGACATCAACAACATCAACACATGAGGGGTCAATATTAAAAGCATGCCCCTAATCAGCTGTTGTGCTTCATGTCTGAGGAAGCTGGCTGTTGCATATCAAGCTTAATGCTCAATGGAATTAGTGTTTAATGTGACACAAGGGTCTTAGTTGCTAAAACAAAAGCTATAGAGATAATGCAACAGAAAAGAAAATTCATTGAGAACCACGTGATAAAGCAAGAGGTCAACAATCATATACTGTATAGTGAAACTGCATATGTGGAGCAGTGCAGACTGTCACATTACAGTCACTGTAGCAGCAATTCCAAGGAGAATACAAAACTGAAGACAGCTGTGTTGATTCCTAATTATAAGCAAACAAGCAAAAAAAAAAAAAAAAACCAACCCCACCCAGATCAGGTCTTTTGTAAATCCAATGGACCTTGCCCACTGAGGATCAAACTACACCCAAATACTTTGGATTACAGCAGGGATGGCTCATTAAAATCCATTATTGTTATTCTAGAGCAGTGGTTCTCAACCTGTGGGTCCCCAGGTGTTTTGGCCTACAACTCCCAGAAATCCCAGCTAGTTTACCAGCTGTTGGGATTTCTGGGAGTTGAAGGCCAAAACATCTGGGGACCCACAGGTTGAGAACCACTGCTGTAGAGATTGCAACAGAGGGAGGGGAGATCCAAATGTGATAGTTCCTCAGAGATTTAACACTGCCTCTACTACCCCATTCGTTGTATAAAATATACTATCTACTTTTTATTCATATTCTTAATCCTGGAAGGGACATCTATTTGGGGATGAGTTAGATTGCTTAAATACATTTAATTTCAATATGATCTATAGTGCAGCCCTTGCCACCCTTACTCAAAGCTCACTCATTTCAATCACATTTCTGTTCAAAATGCTTCTGACTGCATTCCTAAGCAGCTTAGTTGCACACAGGACTACAGCTTTGCAATTACATCCATGTTTATTTTGAAGTCGCACTGAGTTTGATGATCCCTACTAAGTCTGCATAAGATTGCAGTGCTAAGCCAGGACGGCACAAAGGCAGCCGTGTTTGAGAAGAGGATGACTATTAACTTTAATAAGGTTGCGCATTTCAGAATATAGAGTCATTTGAAATAATTGGCATTGGGCAAGCCTACGTGTTTTTTTTTAAAGTAAAACCCCCAAGAAGCATATGTGACAATGACAAAATTCTTCGCTCACATCCAAAATCAAACAAAAAGACTACATTATTTTCAAAATGTGAAAAAGCCCTAAATTGCAGAAAATATCAAAACATACATGATTATTATTTTAAGCTAATTGGTTTCCTCCCAATTCAAAAGAAACTTCAGAAGGAAAGAGAAGTTACATTCCTAATCTTGATTTGGCCCCTAAGCCTGTTATGTAAAAAAAATGTGGCCCCTCATTGTGTCATTGGTAAGACAACATTCAGATTCACATTGAAAATCACAGAAGGGCTGCCTTTTGTAAATCTTTTGTAAATCTTTACACACATATACACAAAATAAACTGTAGGGTACACTCAGGAGCACTGGTGGAGCTAGGAGGGGTCATAAGGCATTGCTCTCCTATGAAGAATTCCTATTTGGGAGCCCAAGATCATTTTTTTTCCTTCAGACACATTTCTGGCATTGCACTGAAACACTTACATTTGCTGTGTTCACTTTCCCATTTCTTTGTATGTCTAAATGCTCCACTAAAGTTTTAAGTCCCTGCATGGTTAGAAATTTGGGGATGAAGGAAAATTTTATGAAGGGGGGGGCAGAATTTGTAAATAATATTCTGCCTTTTCTCCTTCCCCTTGCTGTGAGAATCATTAAGACAAGATGTCAGGTGGAGGTAGAAGGCACATTGGAGTGCAAGGGGAGAAGAGGAAAGTGGCTTTTTAAAACCACTGGTAATTTAGGAGCATGGGAACAGGGAAGCTGCTTCCTATTGTTATCCTACCGGTCCTTCTAGCTCAGTGCTATCAAGGCTGAGAGGCAGCTGCTCTCTACAGTTTCAAACCAAGCTCTCTCACTGCCCTTTTCAGAGGTGCCAGGGTCCGAATGTGCCATTTTTGTGACATAATGAAAAATCAATATGTGTAGTCCACGCACTGTCTTGTCAGAGAAAGAAAATATGTGCCACACAGATGAACAATAAAGAACAAATGGTTTATTCCTCTTAAACCCAGAACAACATATGTACAATGTGCTCAGTTGTACCAACTCACATAATGTCCTTTTATGAGAGATTTAAAATAGTTTTTCCTTTGTCCATGTGGATAAATTCCAGCAGCTCAGGAAGCAAGAGCACACTTCAAACTCTGTCTCTTTCCTGCTTCTCTCTGCACCTGCTTAGCTCAAGCCTGAACAAAATTGCAACAGTATCAAAAACTCCCAGGCTTAACAGCTCTCCAGACATGGCTCAACCAATCAACTTCATGCATCTAATTTTGCAGTTGATACACATACATTAACTGATTTCTTACATATCGTAACAATTTTCCCTGAGACACATTTCCTCTGTCACTATGCTGCATCTCATGGCTTACAATCTTGGGCCCCTTCCACACAGCTGTATAAAATCCACATTGAACTGGATTTTATGGCAGTGTGAGCTCAGATAACCCAGTTTGAAGTATATATTGCGAATTATCTGCCTTAATATTCTGGGTTATATGGCTGTGTGGAAAGACCCTTGGATGTGTGAAGTGTGAGAATGTGTGCTTTCAGTTTAAAAAAAATGCTCCTTTTATGAAGCTCAGCAAAGAAGAGTGATGAGACAGAAGGTCCTTCCAGCTCTCCTTTCAACCTCTGCAATACAGGGCCTGGGAGTGAGGAGACACTGAAACATAACAAGCAAGGAAAGGGTAATAATGTTTCTTCTGGATTGAGGCATTTCCCGTCATCGGCTGGAAAAAACGTTTAGGTGGTGATGAGGGTGCGGATGCTGTGGCTGAAATAGGCTGGAAATCTGTGTTGCAGATAGAGATCTGAAACCAAGCATTGCAGATCCATAACCGCTGTGTATGCTCTAGATCAGGGGTCCCCAAACTTTTTAAACAGGGGGCCAGTTCACAATCCTTCGGACCTTTGGAGGGCTGGACTATGGTTGGCCACTGAGCAATAATAATAATAATAATAATTAATAAATAAATAAATAACAACAACAATAATTAAAAAGGGGGTTGGCAGAGACCCTTTGGGCCATTGAGTCCAATCCCCTTCTGCCTTTGTGCACCAAAAGCACAAGCAAAGCACCCCTGACAAATGGCCACCCAGCCTCAATGTTAATAATAATAATAATAATAATAATAATAATAATAATAATAATAATAATAAAAAAGAGGGTTGGAAGAGACCCCTTGGGCCATTGAGTCCAACCCCCTTCTGCCTCTGTGCACCAAAAGCATCCCTGACAGATGGCCACCCAGCCTCAATGTTAATAATAATAATAATAATAATAATAATAACAACAACAACAACAACAACAACACAGGGTTTTGGAACACAATACTCCTGACCTCACAATCGTGTTAAAAAACAATGTATAGATTGTCGATGTTGCAATCCCAGGTGACAGCAGGATTGAGGAGAAACAACTGGAAAAGCTGACACGATATGAGGATTTAAAGATCGAATTACAAAGACTCTGGCACAAGCCAGTCAAGGTGGTCCCAGTGGTGATCGGCACACTGGGTGCAGTGCCTAAAGGCCTTGGTCTGCACTTAAACACAATCGGCGCTGACAAAATTACCATCTGCCAGCTGCAGAAGGCCACCTTACTGGGATCTGCGTGCATTATTCGCCGATACATCACACAGTCCTAGACACTTGGGAAGTGTCCGACGTGTGATCCAATTCAACAGCCAGCAGAGTGTCTGCTGTGGACTCATCTTGTTGTGTTTATAATAATAATAATAATAATAATAGGTTGTAAGAGAAGACGAGACCTCTTGGGTCATTTAGCCCAACCCCCTTCTGCCCTTGTGCCGTTGGGGCTGGATAAATGGCTTCGATGGGCCGCATCCGGCCCCCGGGCCTTAGTTTGGGGACTCCTGCTCTAGATGTTGGCACTATTATCATGATAATAAATGTTCCCCAAACCTATTTTACCAGACAGCAGCCAAACCAAGAAATGGAGAGGTCTTTTAAGTTGGTGAAGGATGTGTAGGGGCATGACATTTCCAACCCCTTCACCAAAGGATGCTGCAAGTTAGAAGCAGGACCCTTACCACAAATTCCACTCTTGCACTCTTCCTCACTGGGAAGAGAGGAATGTAAACACTATTCTTCTGGGCCTGATTGCGAGTTGAACAGAACTCTCAGGGCTACCTACATTATGCATAGGCAATGTGTGTGTGCCTATGCAGGCAATGTAGAATATATGTTATTATTATTATTCACTTGATTATAACATACTTTTCTTATTTGTTTATATAGGCCACTGTGACCTATCTCAGAAAAAAAAATGCTTGGTGATTTTTTTTAGTGGAGTCCATTATGACAGCATCTTAGGCCAACCCAAAGGGTGCAAAATTCACCATTTCATTCAGTGGAATTGCACAACATTCCCTCAAGCCACTAGAGGTCACACTAGAACAGTAAAAAAAGAGCCACAAAAGACAGTGTAACACTGCTGAAATTTTATAGGGACATGTGTACATTTGCATATACAGTATGTGTGTAATAAATGATACATATAATACTATTTTGGGGGAATGAACATTTCAAAACAATTCACAAATATATCTGATTATATGACCTATTGTAAAAAGTATATGTGTTTAAATGATCAGTTTAAACAGTGTGTGTTTGTCTATATATATTACAGATAGTAGTATTTGGGGTGGCATTTCAAAACAGTTCACACAGCTTAACTATGATTATAGAACCTGGTGTAAAACATGTGTTTCATTATTTTAAACGATCAGTTCAATCATTTTAAGAGATCTGTAATCAAGTCAACCTCAGCCTATGGTTATTACTGCCCAAGTGAAAGGATGAATGTCCCTCTTCCCAGTTCTCTGCAGCATCCAGGCTAACTGAGAGGCACATGGAGAATGTAGGGTGAACGCTGAATTACTCCCCACCTGATTCTCTTGCCATGCTGTTGGACTCCACAGTTCCCCTGCTGAATCCTCATGTAGTGGTATCTTCACTTCTAAGATATTAAGTTTGTCTTGTAGGTTTCCCACAATCACCGTTGCCCTTAAGTAATGCGTGCCCTCCCATCACTCAAACCATATCACTTTGATGGGAGCATTTGTGTGAAGGCAGAACTGCTCCTTTTCTAGGCATCATGACTGTATCTAGCATTTCTGTTTTGCCTAAACCACTCTTCTTATTGGAGAAAAAACCTGCAGGACATGGAGAATATACACAAAAGCCCATCCCACCACGATGGATGTTTTCATATTTGGTGATCATCAGTTCCTATCAAGTGATGTTAGACTTTGCAACTAAGGCCTTTCCACACAGCTAAATAAAATCCCGTATTATCTGCTTTGGACTGGAATATATGGCAGTTTGGACTCAGATAACCCAGTTCAAAGCAGATATTGTGGGATTTTCTGCCTTGATATTCTGGGTTATATGGCTATGTTGATGGGTCCTACGAATCTCGCTGTCTCTCTTGCTCTCTCTCCCATACAGAGCAAACCTCTTCATGTTCACTTTCAGTTCTAGTTCATTATGCAGTCCTCGTTTAATAGGACTTTCCCACTCACACAAATTGGTGGGGGAGCGAATAACTGGAGTGTTTAGTTGACTCCAGGCTATTGCCTGACACTGCTGCTCTGCTTTCCTGTGCTACAGTCCTCTAAAATGGTCCACTCTACTTAAAAGCTAGAATCCAAAGTATATTTCAAAATAAATATATCACACAAACCTAGAGTTGAAATCATACAGTTCAAAAAGACCACAAGAACCATCCACAGGCCTGTAGCAGGGGTGGGTAGTGGGTGGGGGGTGTTTGACCCCCCCCTAAAATTTTTCAGTTTTTTTTTTAAAACCTGGTTTACTCATGAATTTTAACTGGTTAACCAAATCCCCATGCTAAGACTATGAGACACAAAAAATTAAGAGTCCCTCCAGGCACTATCTCAAGCAGATATTGACAGGTCTGTAGCTGGGAGGGATTAGGGGTTCAACCCCCCCCCCTGAATTTTTCAAAACCCTCTCCGAATTTTTTTTCTGGCTATGGCCCTGACCATCCAGTACCAACCCCTGCTGTGCAAGAGATCAAATTCTCAATAGCAGTCTCCAAAGTATGCCTGCTCTCCATGTCAGCTCATTTTCTAGATATGGTTTACCCAAAATGCAGTAAATAAACATACCTACCTTAAATGGGTGACAGAAATATTGAACCTCCCATGCTGACTGTCCAGTTTCTTCCCATTTAAAATGAAGGCATCAATAATTTAACAAGTATAGTTGAAGGAATGCAAAACAAGAACATTTCATTGAAGCTGACCTTAAGAAAAACATTCTGGATCTCAAACATCAATTTTGATGAAGATTAGCCTTATTGCATAAAATACCACAAAATCTAATGCTGCAATGAACCCCTCTGAGTCCCCTTCAGGGTGAGAAGGGCGGGTATAAATACTGTAAATAAATAAAGAAAAAGCTTTGTCTTAATCAAAATCTGACAAGTTCTGTGAATGTTTCATGCACTGGTACATTGTTGTTCTTTTGATCTGCTTTGTTCCATCATTCCTGCAGCTACAAAAAGGTTGCAATTTGAGCCAAGATAGCTTGGATGGAAAATGTTGACTTAATTCAGGATGACCTGGCTTCACTTATCCATTCAGTTACTGACTTCACAAGCTGTTATGAGGATTGAAAAACCATGTACTGTGCTCAAAGCATTATCACTGTTTGTTATGTCATATTAAAAATAAATTTAGACTGAAACATAAAACACTGTCCTCCCCACCCCAGCAACAAAATTTAGAGGGCATTGGGGGGGGGGTATAACAGGTCATTAGCTAATTTGCTGTTCCACCAGAAATTTCAGAACAATGTAAGTCTGGGTTCCTCAACCAAGTTTCCACAAAGAGTCGTGAGAAGTTTCATGAGAAATTGTGATTTATTAAAAATATTTTTTTAGCTGTACATATAATAATATTTATGCAGAGTTTCCCCGAAATCTTAAAAATATTTAAAGGATGGAGGTATCTCAAAATACCAAAGAGGGATATTGCTAGAAATAATACTTCTGAAAATGTGGGAGAATTCACTGAGGGGATGCAATTGAATTGTAGCCTTTGTGACCAAAATGGCCTCTTATTGACACACCCCATGTATGAATTCATGCTATAAATTAATGATTAAAATGGATAGCTAAACCATTATATGGTTTCCACACATTGGAAATGAAAGGCATAGAGATTCACCTTATTCTAATGGGTGTTTCTGTTACATAGCACGAAGACATAAGTGGGAGTGAAGAATTATGCATTGTTGTGTGAATCCATCCTTATCAGCATTCTTTGGTCCCTTTGTGCAAGGATTAAACTCTTTAAGTGCAGAAAAATTACAGAGGTTGTCTATCAGGCATGCCATTCAACTGCCAGTGAAGTCAGTTTTCGTAGACCTGCTTTAGGTAGCAAAACGCAAATGTTTATACTTCAATGGATCAAAACAAGGCATATCTTCACATAGAAAGTTCATATCCTCCAAACTGTCCTAATAACTGCCGTATAATCCAGATGATCAAAGCAGATAATCTGGATTTTATATGGCAGCGTAGAAGGGCCTGAGCACAGGAAAGGGGAGTATGCTGTATTGATTTCTCATAATCTTCCCAGTAGGCTCAGGCAAAAGCAAACTGCTCATCAATAAATCTTGCCATCTTCATCACATTTTGGCTTTGCTTGGCCATATGTGACCTGGTTTCATCTGTGAAATCTTGATGAGTATGTACCTGTCAAGTATGGATTTACAAGTTAGACCTGTAAACCAATTCTTTTTGGCACCTTTCTGGCCACAGCTACTGTTATGCAATGCCCTGTTAACAGTTAAGATCAAAGGAGTTGTGGGTAGGAGGAGAAATAATGCAGTAATAGGTCAAAGAAAAACAAACTGTTTAGAAATATCTATTATTGGAGTTCACACACTGGGATTACAAAGAACAGCACCTATTCCTGCCTGTCACTTGCACATTCTTATTGCTGCTTAGAAGCTTACTGGAGGTCAGCACTAAACACCCAAACAGACTAATCTGCGTTATAGACACATAATCAAAATCACAAGGTTTTACATAATATATATTGAGGGCACAAGACGTGTTTGTTAGAGTAATTTTGTCATTGGGATTAGTTGCTATGAAAGCACTTACTGTTTGAAAATCTATTTGGTGTTTTCTGTTTTTGTCCAGTTGTTGGTGCATCATAAAGATTGTCTGCTGTTAACATTACTGAGACCCTGCATTTGCAGAATATTTTTGTCATACTGTGACTTGTGGGCATTTATCAGATGGGAAGAATTTTATATATGAAATTTTACACACTTCGAAATTGTGGCCCTTGTCCACTTCTAGAGAGGGGAAGGAATTGCAAGACAAGAGCATTGTCTTGCAATAATGTGTTTGAATTTTCGTAATTTCTTAGACTTCATTTTGTCTGAACATAATATTCTGTGTAACCATAGTTGATGCTTAATGTACTATGCTTAATTATATCACAGGGGTTGGCCCCTTTTCACATCATCTTCAGAACATCACCAGGGACCGTTTTCTGTGACCTCACAAGGAACCTTTCAGATTTGGTGATTAAGGGCCCTTCCACCCAACCATATAATCCAGTTCAATGTGGATTTTATACAGCTGTGTGGAAGGGGCCTTAATTTCAGGTCCTGAGATAGTACTGACATGAAACCCCTAATTAAATTACTATTTTTAATTCTGATATCTCATATAGCAACCTTCATTTTCTTTAATGCTGTGATATTTAATAATAATAGCAGATGTCACCCGGTAAAAGTTCCATATTATTGTCTCATTGATGTTCACTTCAAAATTTAATATGCTCTGGAGAAAGGTAACTGATGGAGGGCCACAGGGATCTGTCCTGAGTGCAGTGCTATTCAACATCTCTATCCATGACTTGGACGATGGACTAGAAGGCATGCTTATCAATTTGGTAGATGACACCAGATTAGGAGAGATAACTTCAGGGAACAACTATTGCACTAGAGCTGAAAGGGTAGGCAAAGAGTATGCATCCCATCTGAAAACCTGTGCCTGCCTCATGCAGAATTCGGGGTCTTGTAGTTTAGTGAGACCCAGAGCGTCTCTGGCTGAGCATTTTAAATTCCCCTCCTCTAAACTATGTCCCATAACTCTGCAGCAGATAACCACAGGATTTCAAACGGGATGCAAACTCTTTGCCTACTCTTTCAGTACTAGTGCGATACTGGTCAAAGATAATAATTCAAAATTGCCTTAACAGATTGGAAATGTCAACCAAAACTACCAAAATGAATTTCAACAAGGATAAATGTCAGATACTACATGTTGACACTTGGCAGGAACAAAATGAAATGTAGAGATATAGGGTGAGTGATACCTGGCATGACAACAGTACATGTGACAAGGGTCTAGACCAGTGGTTCTCAACCTGTGGGTCCCCAGGTGTTTTGGCCTACAACTCCCAGAAATCCCAGCTCGTTTACCAGCTGTTAGGATTTCTGGGAGTTGAAGGCCAAAACATCTGGGGACCCACAGGTTGAGAACCACTGGTCTAGAGGTCTTAGCACAGTGCTTCTCAACCTGGGGTCCCCAGATGTTTTGGCCTTCAACTCCCAGAAATCCTAACAGCTGGTAAACTAGCTGGGATTTCTGGAAGTTGTAGGCCAAAAACATCTGAGCACCCCAGGTTGAGAACCACTGTCTTAGCAGATCACAAACTAAAAATTAGTCAACAGTTTGATGTGGCAGCTGAAAGAACCAATGCAATTTTATGCTGCATTTGCAGGTGTGTAGTGTTTTAGGTCAAAGGAAGCAAAAGCTTTGGCCAGGCCTCCCCTGGAATGCTGTGTCTAGTTCCAGCCACCATACTTCAAGGAGGATTTGAAAAGCTGGAACATATTCAGAGTAGGATAACCCTGATAGTGAAAGGCCTGGAAAGAAGCCCTAGGGAGATGGGTATTTTTAGTGTGGATAAGAGATAATGCAGAGGCGATGTGATAGCTATCTTTAAATACCTGAAGGGATTTGAGCAAGATTGCGCTTTAGCTGCTCCAGAGACTGGAAGGGAGCAGCAACCACTGGATTCAAATTCGGAAAAATTACAATTTAGCGTAAGGTGTAAAAAGCTGTTTGGCAAGACTAGCCTCAGAAGATAGTGGACTCTTCTTTACACTGAGTTTGGATGGCCTTGCGGTCTGTTCCAGCTCTATTATTCTATAAACTCCCATCAGCAGTAGACCCAAAGAGATTCTTTGGATCTGCTGGAATTTACATAATGTACAAACACATAGTATCCCTAGCACTCCTATTGACAAATGTTATTATTGTATTCCAGGGCCTAGATGTTTCTGGGAAGTTCTAATGAAGTCTGAAGTAATAAGCCATTTCTTGATGGAACATGCCAAAGAATTATGAGAGCTCCTCTGGGATTTTTCAGTGGATTTAGGTAGGCCAAATTCCCAAATCCACCACTGATGTTCTCTCTCTCTCCCCCCCCCCCCCCCCCGTTTCTGGAATTTGGTGGCAAACCCAGTATTTCTGTAATTGAGTAGTTGCTTTTAATCATTTTAATGCATCAATTGGACTCATTAAAGATGCTGCTGCTAATTCTTTATTATTTGTCCTAGTCTAGATATTAATCGTTATTTTTTTTACTCATTAAAATTTATACTCTTCTTAGATTCTTTCAAGTACGTACTTACATTTTGCATATCATGTGCATTGGCATGGTGGATGCCAAGCTCTAGCTGACGGGCATATTGCACTCAATGAACTCTCCAGAATGAAATACGAGTCAGCCCCCCTTAAAATAGTCTCGTAGTATAATGTGTGCGGGAGGAGGGAAATGGAGGATTTACGGTTGTTTTTGAGCTTAAGGAACATGCTGGCCAGCTTACCTCTGGAACCACAACAAAGTTAATTAAAGCAAAACATTAACGTAGTTCCTTACACAAAAATACTGAGTAAGGAATTATATGCCACCTGCAGACCTTTACGTGTCTACAGCTTCTGAAGGGCAAGTCTGCTCCTGGTCTCTGCCTGGCAGTTGCAGTTTGATAACAAGTAGCAGTCACAGTGAGAGAGGGAGGGAGGGAGAGAGAGAGCGTGCACCCCCTTTTAGGGGAAGAGAACTTTGCCCTTAGCTAGGCAGCCAGATTTTTGATGCCTGAACCTCCCATGCTGGCTGTAGTTACTGCTCCCTAGCTGGGTCGGATTAATTTGTATTTGTTTGTTTGTTTATTTATTTATTTATTTAAAGTATTTATATTCTGCCCTTCTCACCCCAAAGAAGACTCAGGGTGGATCACAGTGAACATATAATAGCAAACATTCAATGCCATTGGACAAACAACATATATAGACAACCACATATAGACAGAGACCCAGAGGCATTCACAGTACACAGTCATAATGTTGTTGTTGTTGTTGTTGTTGTTATTGTTATTATTATTATTTGTACCCCGCCCTATTTCCCAGAGGGGACTCATTTTCACTGCAATGGCAACATTTTATGAAATCCTAGGAATGAACTTTCTGGGAAGGGCCTATGTAATTCTGTGCTCCTGACCAACCTACACAGCCCAGGATTCAAGAGGATGCAGTCATATCAGTTAAAGCAAGGTCATAGTGCTACAATCAAATTGTGTGAAAGTGTTATTAGACTTCAGCTCTGCTGAACCATGGGTTCGGATTCCCTGCGTGCCTAAGCTCCAATCCAAAATAAGACATGGCAGGGTGAAGGCAAGGATCCAAGGTTTTATTCACTTTGGTCAAAAGTCGATGTCAGAGAGACAGCGCTCTCAAATCAGACATAAAAGCAATGGATATAGAGATTTATAGAGGTTTATCAGCTATTCAAACAATGGACCTTTGCTGCTCTGGGCACTGATAAGCGCAAGTTATGATCCGTGCGCTGATTGGTGGAGGCACACCGTCTGTCACTGCGGCCAATTGGACTCTTGCACTGGTGGGAACTTTAATAAACGGTCATTGCTCAGTTTGAAGTTTGTAGCTGTTTTCTAGGTTCACCTTTGGTGGGTACTTGGGGAACGGGAATGTGGGCAGGGTTCGAGTTGCTAACAGGTGCTAATGGCTTTAATTCTGCCAGCCTGGCTTTGACAATAGCTACAGGCCGGGGAGACAGTGGGTGTTGGCACACTTGGCTGGGTTCTCTAGAAGAGACAAACGCAGGGTGTTGGGTGACTCCATGACCTTTCCTGCAGGCCAGTGATTAGTTCACTGTTGGGTGTCAAGGTTTATTGTGGCTAGGAAAGGAACGGTCCTGGGTGATTATGCCAGCTGCATGAAGAAGTAATGTGTCCCCATGTCCCTCCCCATCCCTCGCCCATGTGTGCTTGTGCAACTAAGACTTGGACTATAGGTCACCTCTTAATGTCATGTATATTGCGCTTCTGGGGGAAGCTAGCAAGATCTTTGTTGGCATCTTTGTTGGCCATGGTTTTGGGGTTCTTTTGGGATCCTAGGGAACTTGGACACTTTCAGAACCATCCTATAAGCAACAGAACCAATGTGTATTGGTCACTTCTCTGTCTCCCCTACATAGTAAAGTCATGGTAGCCCGAGGCTGTTACTGCATATGGGTGTCAAAGAACTGCCAATTCTAATCTCCATGAACATTTGAAAAGATGTAAATCTCCAACAGAATTTAAGCCAATGTTTCTGATAAAAGCCATCAAATATTTAAATTTGGCTAAGAAAAAATCTTTTTCTTTTATGTAGTCATAAAGCTGAAAGTAATTGTGGGTGGGGGTGGAGAGGACCATCTTACCCTGTTCCCTATCATCTTTCTCCATCTTCTGGGATGACCAGTCATCCCAGGTCCTTTTCCTGTCTTTTACCTATTTCCCCCCACTTTCTCAGGTTTGAAGTTGGGTAACAACCAACTCCTGAAGATGGACTTCTGGCTCCATTTCCACGCTCTGCAGAAACAGAGGCCCACGAAGTCCCACAGGGAGTGCCCTTACGTCATGTGATGGCTCCCGTGGGACTCCCAAGGGGTTCAATTTCTAAAGCCCATGGAAATGGAGCCAAGGTCCATCTGATAAAATCCTTACACTGACATCATGGGGTGTGTGTGTGTTTTGGATCTCACTCTGTCTTTATAATTCTTATAACTCTGAAATATCAACTTCCAAATTCTCATAGTACTGGCACAGTCAATAGTCAGTTACAAGGTGGCAGTGCAGCCTCCATCTCAAAATGACTTCCCCATCTTAGTGCACATCTACAAATATTAACTATATACATGCCAGCATTTAAAAACTAAACAACAGAAGTTGAAGAATACCTGATCTAGAATGCAAACAGCTTGCTGTGATTAAAGTACAGCTATTTGGTTATATAAAGAAAACAACAAGAAGTAACTATCTTATCATTTTTTATTGGCAGCTGTGATTATACAGATATATACAAGCTTTTGGAGTTTCATGTAACTATTTTTGTACTTTTTAAAGAAGAATATGCTAAACCAGGGGTCCTCAAACTTTTTAAGTGGAGGGCCGATTCACAGTCCCTCAGACTGCTGGGGGGCTGGACTATGATGAAATAGTCCAAAATTAGGATTGTTGTTGTGTGCCTTCAAGTCATTTCAGACTTAGGTCAACCCTAAGTCTAAAGTTTAGGACAGAGGACAGGTAAATGACCCTGGAGGGCCACATGCGGTCTATGAGCCTTAGTTAGGGGACCCCTGATCTAAACGATCTCATAAGACCATAGGTAAGCAAAGAGACCTTCAAAGACCATCTAGACGGTCTCATAAGACCATAGGTAAGGAAAGTGACCTCCAAAAGCCATCTAGATGGTCTCATAAGGCCGTAGCTAAGCAAAGAGACCTTCAAAGACCATCTAGACGATCTCATAAGGCCATAAGTAAGCAAAGAGACATCCAAAGACCAGGTAGATTTAGGTCAACCCTAAGTCTAAAGTTTAGGACAGGGGCCAGATAAATGACCTTGGAGGGCCGCATCCAGCCTCTGGGCCTTAGTTTGGGGACCTCTGTGCTAAACTAACAAGACAAATGGAGGCTGCATGATTGTTTAGCTGAGCTATTTCTTCATAAATCAAGCAATGGCCATAATATTACCTACCAACCTAAAGGCAGTATGTGTCTAGATAATACCTGCGTGGAATAAAAATAAGAGAAAGTTTTCTGCCCTCGAGTCCTGTTTGTGTTTCTAACGAACATCTGGCACTACAATGCAGAACATTGTAGGCCTTTGGTTTAATTCAACACAGCTCTTCCTATCTTTTTAGCAGTGATTTTAACTTTATGATGCCACAAGATCTATAGCAGAGGATATATTCAGTTTGAAAGGAGTTAAAAGATGGGTTAGCCTCTTCCATTACCTTTCACTAGCAACTTGAGTATAAAGCACCTAACTGCTATTAGTTCTAGCTTTGCATAAAAATGTAATCAATGCCAAAGAGTTTTCTGCTGTAGAGAGACAAGTAGCTGCTCCTAAAAGTTCTTGAGGAAGAAGATGTTCTTTCTCAAACATGTCAATGTTAAATATATCTTCTTGGTATATTTAACGTTAGCAGAACAGATTACAGCAGGGGTGCAGAGAAGGTAGGTCACATGCTGCCTATGGAGCTCTAGCCAATTATCAGTAGTGTTTTATGGTTAAGGGACAGCATCAGGAAACAATATGCACACAATATTGAAACTGCCAAGAGTGTTGCTATTTGTAGAGTTACGTTAACTTTTCCTAGCATCTTGCAAAACTGCACTATTACTTTCTTTAATGGGAAATAAGGGATCAAGACTAAACCTTTATGTTTTTTGAGATTCGTGAATAGGTTTAATACATTTACATCAAACAACTGGGCAGAGGAAGAGATTGAGGGGTTGAAAAAGTATGGCAATTGTGATCATACTGATGTATCTGCCAGTGCAGCACAATAAACATTGCAAAGAAACATCTCCTGCCTTTTTCTTGACTCCCCATTTGAGCCTTTGCCTATAACTGAGCTAATCATTGTTTCTCCTGCACCATTTCTCTTCACTGCTGCTCCATGTCCTGGCTATTTGGTGGTACTTGCTGCGGTTGTTCTTCCTCCTTGTTTCCAGACTTCTTTTGTCCACCACTGAAGCAATCTATTTTCTCTTTAACCCATTCCAGACAAGCACACATTGGAAAGTGAATTCACCAGTGTTAGAAGCCACAAGGATATGGGAGGAAATGGTGGGAGCCCAGAGATAGGCCCTGGCCCAGCCCATGCTTGATTAGTATGCTGAGTGAACAGGCCTTACATGTGGTCATCCATAAGCATTTAGGAAAGAGGAGCTTTGCTTTTCATAGGGTTTCCAATTATGCATTCAGACCATATGCACACTTGTATGTGCAATGAGTCTATTAACAAAGCCTGCTGAATATTTAAGAATCACGAATAGTGTCTGCAGCAGTAATCCCTCTTCCCCCATTGTATTGGTTCTCTCCAGTTTGACTAGCTGAAAGAGGCCTCTATGATAAAAAGTTAGCCCAAGGCATTTTACTGCCTAAGTGAAAGTAAATGATGTGTTACCACTCCATTCAGTACATTAAGAGAATTAAGAACAACCTCTCCATAAGGACCCAATTAACCTGGAGCCAGAAGAATTCTGAACTGAAACTAGGAACATTATGAAGGAAGAATGCAAAAGGGTATCATCTGCAGCCAAAAAGAAAGAAAAATCCCACAAAATGGCAGGTGACACCCTTCAGAAGGATGATGGCAGATAAGAAGCTAAAAACATGGCAAAAATAGGGTTAGAACAATGGTTCTCAACCTGTGGGTCCCCAAATGTTTTGGCCTTCAAGTCCCAGAAACAGTTTAACAGTTGGTAAACTGGCTGGGACTTCTGGGAGTTGTAGGCCAAAACACCTGGGGACCCACAGGTTGAGAACCACTGGGTTAGAACCTTGAACACATTATAACAATCAATACAGAAAAACAAGTTGAAAACAAGAAATAACAAGAAATCTCTTCCACAAAATCTGAGAAATCAAAGGGAAATTCAACCAAGAGTAGGAATGCTACACAACCATCAAGGGAACACATTACATGATCAAGAACTAATCAAAAGATAAGGAAAACAACACACTGAAGACTCCCCCCCCCTCAAAAAAAATGAAAGGGTGGCAGATTTATTCAAGGAAGAACCATTTGAAGATGAAGCTCTAGTTTTGGAAAGGCAAGTGGTAACTGCACTCTGAGCACCTGGAGAAATAAATAACCAATAACAGATGACACATTAACAGAGCTGTTTCAAGTGACATAAATAGAATCCATTCATATTTAATAAAAAATCTGTCAAGAAATATGGAAAACAAAAGAATTGCCCAGAAAATCGGAAATACTCAATATACATTCCAATCCTCAAGAAAAGTGGCACAAAGGATTACAGTAACCCACAGACTGTTGCATTACTCTCCCTTGTAAACAAAGTGATGTTCAAAATTCTACAACAAAGGCTTTCACCATATATGAAAAGAGACATGGCAGATATCTGAGCTGGGATCAGAAAAGGGATAGGCTCTAGCAATCATATTGCAAACATATGTTGGACAATGGAGTGTACCTAAGGATTTCAGAATAAAATCAATTTGTGCTTTGTAGATTATGGCTAATCCTTTGTGTAGAATCGATCATGAAAAGCTATGGATCTCTTGTAAATAATTTGGTGTATTTCAACATGTGATTGTCCTAATGAATAAGCCGACAGCCAGTGTGGTGTAGTGGTTTGGTTGCATCAGTCTGAGGTAGAATAGCCAATGGTGAGGAATGCTGAGGAAGTTGTAGTCCAACATCTGGAGGACCAGAGTTACTTATCCCTGCACCAAAGTGATAAATACTGACAACTGCTAATCATAATTTAAGGAGTGCATTCCATAGGACAGCTCCCACTATAACTTTAAAAGCTATCTCCAACCCATGCACTACATGTTAAAACACTGAAGAGCTGTGTTAGACTGCCAAGCTATTTATATTTAAGGAAAATAGAGCTAAACTGCAGCCCTTGGCTGGCATGCCTATAGCATGATATGGTATTTGTTTAGGATTCTTTCACACATAGCTTTGCACTGAGAGATGAAGAAGGTGTGGATGTGACCTTGCCTACCTCTGCCCTCATGCCAGGGACTTCCATGATGTCATAGATATATATCACCCCAGTGTTGGGCAGCAGGAACAGGTGCAAATTCCTTCTCAAACTAGGCTAGAGAATTTTGAGATCACGTTACATCCCAACATAAGGACTTGAGGGCATTATTAGGCAATAGTTATTCTGAGTCTGTGATATGATAGGTGGTAAAGAGCATAAACCATGGTTCTCAGCCAATAGATGTAGAAGCAAACTGATTTTTTTAAAAAGATAGTAAAGGGATTTATCCGGATTCCATGCTGTGAAACACAGAGAGAATGACAGATAACACCAGTTGATGTCACATAAAGCACCATGTGCAATTATTCCTGTTGCCAATAGATTCTGGGCACCACTAATACATCCTGCATTGAGAATTCATTCTGCCACATAGACTATCTAGACTAAAATGTAATTGATATGCAGAATGAATTATTATTGCAATATTTATTCTGACAGAAGGGAATCTATTTTGGAAAGGACTAAAGAAGTAAGAAAAGGAGGCATGGAGACCCCTCAGAATTGATGAGTCACTCACAGACAGAACTGATCTTTAATTTCTAAGTCATCAGAACATACCGCTCAGCTGCCTTCAAATTCTTCACAGCCTTGAGGACTAAACCTTTCCAAGGTTTTTCTAAAAGTTAACTGTGTGTTTTAAGAAGCTCAATCGATTCCGCACATTCTTCATGCAGAGCATGAACAGCTGTTTCTCAGTCCTCCCCGTTACCCCACCTCTGTGTTTATATAGCATCTTGTTCTATAGTAAGGCCTCAGTCTCAGCAGGTTAACACAGGGCCCTACTGTAATGGATGCAATGATGATATTCTTGTTTCTAAATCCACAACATAATATATACACCAGTCACACTCTGCCACAATTCCTCTTAGAGTCAGTTTTATACTATAAAGCATCTTTGTTTAGTCAACTGAAACACCAATATATGCGACTTTGTAGTTAACAGGGCTGTAAGAATATTAAGTACCGCCTAGGAATGTGTCATACTGAGATGCTTTTTAAAAAAATAAAAAACAACGACTTCACAGAATGTTGTTGATATCTGTGCCAAAAACTAATGAATAAAATATTTGGATTAGAAAGATGTTTTTCTACATGCATTTTACAGGTTTGTAATCCTGAGAGAAGAAAGCAACCTAAAACATTGTCTCATGTCTACTTGTAAACATCTAAACAAGACATTTTTGTTTCAACTGCGTGCATTCAATTCAAAATTTGGAAAAAAACCAGGTTGGGGGAAAAAGAGAATATATCACAAACCAATGTTGCCCATTAAGAGTTTATTCCAAATATCTTGCACTCTTTTACCTCCCTCCATCTCACCCATGGGTTAGTAAGGGACAATATGGACGATGTGGGGCATCAGGCAATGTGTTCCCACGCTGTCCACCTGATTTGCCACGCTGCATGATGAATCCCCCTGCTATTGCCCACCTCAATGTGATGAGGCCCTAGGACTCCAGAAGACCAAGGATCACAACCCCACTCAGACTTGAAAACTAGTTAGATGACCTTGGAACATTACACACTCTTTCTGTCTCAGAGGAAGGCAAGGACAGTCCCCTTATGAAGAAATCTTGTCCTGGTAGGGTTGCCATGAGCCAGAGTTGACTAGAAGGCACAAAGTAACAACAACAAGATTAGCACATAGGCTGGTCAGTGCTTGAAATGCCCAAATGTGAGGATCTGGGAAGGGATGGATAGAGAGCCTGGAAATCCAGTTCACCAGTTTTTGATAGGCACAGAGGGCAGAGCCCTGAGGTCTATGGAGTACTGGGCGTTGAGCCTATTAGTGTTGGGTGTTCATGCATGTGGGTGTGTTAAGGCCCACACTGTTAAAAACATGGACTTGCAGAAGCTCACTTTTGTGTGGTTTAAATTTAACCTAAGGCTACTGTATCTGTTAGGCATTCACATTACAGTATTATTGGACATTGCATTCATCATCTGGAGGAATTGGGACAGTGTTACTGCCTTTTTTCTTGTTCTCTATGTAGAATATACAAAACATGTGAAAACATTGGAGATTGTTCCTGCCCTATTCAGAATCCTGGGAAAGCAGGACTCTTGGTCATCCAAAATTTAACTGATCTGTCTTTTCACTGATTTTGACACAACAAAACCTCTGGCACAGAAACTCCTTTTTACACATTCTTTTTAGACTTCCCAAATGCCCAGAGAAATACTGACGCCTGGTCAATATTTGATACTTTTGACTTCCGCTAAAGCCAGATGGAAAACAATTAAATGACAAACAATGATTTTTAAAAAACAAAACTCCTATGAATCTTTAGCCAGTCCCAAGGCTTTTTCATGACTCACAAAAATGATTCAGCAACCATGACTCATAGGAGATCAACATTTGGTGATACAAGTGTCTGTGTTCGCCCCCAACTTCTTTTTGCTTCTCTGTGTTCAAAAAGCAGTAGAAGAAAAATAATTTGAAACTGGTAGAAATAAGTTGGTGCATGCATGATTATTGTTTTTTAATAGCGTATACAAGGAACTCATGACAAGAGTACAGCCCGAATGCATGTCTGCTTGGAGATTTCATTGCAGACCATTTTATGCAATTGAACAATTTGAGTCTCGAAGTGATATCTAAAATATATTTTTTCATTAATTTAAAAAACTGGTGGTGGGAAGCAAGATTCATCTGATATTTTAAATTACATTTGCCATCATCCATTATAATTGCCTGTGTCAAGTGGGCGGATGGGAGTTGTCGGGCAAAAAATGTAAGGAGGTGGAAGCATCCCCACTAAAGGATTTGCCAGCAGTGTACTGCTTACTCAGGACCCTCTGCTGTGACATGTTTGTTTCTGTTCTCCAGAGGAGGTGGGAAAGAGGAAGCACTGTCACTTAGAGCTTCCCCGTCAGGGGCACCACTTTTGTTCATAGGACTCAGAGATCATGAGTAGCAATAATAAATCTACCCTGTCCCTATTTCAGTTTTAATCCAAAAATCCCACCCGCACCCCAAAATCAAAAGATGATGCTATAAGAATGTATGTGATTTATAAAATGCAACATGAGAGAAATGTCAAAGATTAGAAAACTAAGAGTGCTTTCATCATGTTTTTACAGTTCTCTTTTACATCTCTGAGGCCCCTTCCACACATCTGAATAAAATCTCTCATTTTCTGCTTTGAACTTGGACACAGATAACCCAGTTCAAAGCAGATATTGTGGGATTTTCTGCCTTGATATTCTGGGTTATATGGTTATGTGGAAAGGTCCTGAGACAGATCTGAGAACAACCTCTCACCGACATACATACATACATACACAAGCATCCCAACTTTGTCAGAAAGAAACAGAGGTCATCATAAGGCAGAAATTAATTGAAGGCACATGACAATAAGCTTTTGAAATCATATCATTGTACCATTTAGACATAAATCCCCACCCTCTTGTGTTCTCCTAAACCACTGGGGCATGTGTCCTTCCCACCAGATGTTGCTGAACTGCTGTTCCTAGCAGCCCCAGCCAGCAGATGCAATGGTGAGGAGTGCTGGCAGAGGAAAGGGAGATTACATCTAGGTAGCCACACCATTCCCAGCCCTGGCCTGGATTCTGCCATGGAAATCAGCTTGGATCTGGACAATATGCTATTTCGCTAGTTAGTTGGAAATCTGTGTACTTCTTGCTGAAGACATTATGTATTATGACCTCCAGAAAAAGGCCATTAAAAAGAGCAAAACCCAGGAAATGTTTTTAGACTAACACAGAGGATGCTGGACCTGGTGCTTCTCTTACTTATGCCACCAAGAGTCAGAAATCACTTTATTTAAGTTGACTCAGAGCATGGTGTAAAATGCAAAGTGTAGGGTTCCAATGGTCTTCATCATGTAAACCTACTGATGGCTTTTGGACAAGACACACACTCTCAGTCTTACAGGATGGCAGTGGCAAATCTCTGACTGAAAAAATCCCTTGTATAGCATTGCCATTTGTTAAGAGTCGATGTAAAATAAATAAAGTGAATTCAGGCTAATCTAACTGATTCACTTGCAAGTGATCAGTCCAATAAGAGAGACCAGAGGAAGTCTGAGCAGAGTATGATCTCACAATGCTCTTAATGAAACACAGAGGGAAATATTTGTTCAGGGTGACAAAACTTTATTTGAGTCAAGGATAAACTATGTGAAGGGTCTGAGGTGCCTTATTTTGGCAAGAGTTGGGATGGAGACAAAGACCCCGTGTAAACAGTGTCACCTCTGGAAAATTCGGATAGAGAAACCGGATATAGTGCTCTCGGGAAGGTAAATGAACACCTCTTCCCTCCTTCTCTAAGAAATCACTTTCCCCTTTTTGTTTTTGAGTTGGAAAATGAGCTAGATTGCTCATTCTCACCCAATAAACTGCTGTAGTTCAGAACCATTTCTGCCAATGGGGTAAGAAAAATGGTAAGTTGTTCTGGTGGATCAATTCTATATGAGGGGAGTTTTGTGGACACCACAGGAGCTTTTTCACAGTTCCTGGGGTGTATGCAGAGATGCTCCAAATGGAACTGGATTTCTTTTATCTACATTCTGATCCAGATTATGTGGTTCTGTATACACAGCCAGTCAGGGGTAATGCAAGATGTATGGGCCCAGCTTTAATATATGAATTTTGAAATTTTCTCATTTACCTCTGGGTACCTCTACTCCACTTTAACCCCCAGTAGAATTCACACAGTGGCTATCTGACAGGTAGAGTGCAACTCAGGTCTATGCATTGTATTTTAAAATACAATACAGTTACATTTTGCCACAACTCTGATCACTGACTGGAGATAACTGAAGCAGCAGCCCCTGCACTAAGACATGATTTGTTCACATTGGACTAAATTCCCACTCCTGCAAACATATATGTGCCAGTAATTAATATATTTTACAAAACATGCACAAACTAAACTTTAGAACATGTGTTCTACAATGAAAGCCCAGGGAAACATGTACACAAATGGTCTGGCAAGCATAGTAGTTCTGAAGTCCCTATGCTACAATGTAATGCGCTTACTCCTTAATCTAATCCTGGACACACTGGCTAGTTTTTAAGGTGCCAGGTTTCAAATCTTTGACCTTGTATTTAGAGGATAAGGTACTCCAGATATACCTACACTGGAAATCAGCACTAATTGTGGTTTCCCATAATTTACACATGTCATGAGTATGGAGTTCATGCTGCCGCCTACATGGAAAGGCTTTCTGTCTCCATAGCATGCATTCTATCTCCATCTATATATATAAAAATGTAATGTTCATTTTATTATGGAGTAAACATTAAACCACTGAACCAAATCACACCAAATTTGGCCACAAAAGACATAGTTATCCAAAATATGTCTTTCAATAAAAAAAACCCTAGAAAAATAGTCCAAATTACAGAGGATGAGGAAGAGCCTTTCTCCCCCTAACTGCTAGTCAGAAAGGTAGGCTCTCCTGCCTTTAGCCCCCCCCCCCCCCGGCTGCCTTTAGGCCCCGCCTCCTTCGTATCCTAGCAACTCCCTCAGCCAAAATAGCGCCTTGGGCACAGGCAGAGTGCACTTAGGCCTGATCCACACTGGCTATAAAATACAGGTTATCTGATTATCAAACTTCACCTGTGTATTGCTAAGCACATTCCCACAACTGCTGAAGAAAATTGAATATATGCTTCCACCACTTTATTCAACGTAATAGGAACAAAGGCACTGTCAAAAACTGAAAATGATTGAAAAATGGAATCCAGTCTATCTTTTTGTTTGCAAGTGAACATTAGATGATGTTGAGTAAACTATAAAAGAAAAAAAAGAGGTAGCATGTGGTTAAAAGAGCAAACCGGAGGCTGAAAGTATTGTATATGCTTATAATTTAGATCTGTTGAAAGAGCAGAAAACTGTGACAATGAATGGTGCACGAAGCCTGTACACTTACACTGCCTCCATATTTCTAAAATGTAAAATGAGCCCAACAATGCCAGTGATCTAGGTTCAGGGATGAATGAAGCAACGGAAGCAGTCTTGGCTTCTGTCAAGATCTCCTCCACTGATGTGGAAATTGCAGACTTTCTCTCTCTCTCTCTCTCTCTCTCTCTCTCTCTCTCTCTCTCTCTCTCCATCCATCCATCAATGAGAACCAGGGCCATAGCCAGAAAAAAAATTCAGGGAGGGGGGGAGGTTTGCATTTTTTTTAGCGAATCATGAAGAGTAATTCTGTAATGCAAAATAATTTAGAAATCAGGCTCCATCGATAAACTACAATGGCCATTCAAGACAGATAAACTTCAGTGGGGATTTGGTTAATTCATGAGTAAATCAGGGGTTTTTTTAAACCTGAAAATTTTCAGGGGGGGTTGAACCCTTACCCCCCTCCCCCCCAAACTGGCTACAGCCCTGATGGGAACCACAGTTAGCCCACACTCCACCTTCGATTGCATCTTGTACTAAGGAGAAGTAGAAATCTATGGGCACTCCAGTTCCCATTAGAAGCACCTCATTTTGTAAGTCAATATCCCAACCCCCGGTTTGGATCAAAACAGGATGAAAAAAAATCCTTTAGAACAGTGGCTCTCAACCTGTGGGTCCCCAGATGTTTTAGCCTTCAACTCCCAGAAATCCTAACAGCTGGTAAACTGGGATTTCTGGGAGTTGTAGGCCAAAACACCTGGGGACCCACAGGTTGAGAAGCACTGCTTTAGAACTTAGATATCCAGCCAACACTTGCCATTATAGGAAACTCATGTCCCAAGTAAACCTCTGTTCCAAATTAGATAAATGCCAAAACTTGGCTTCCTCTTTGCAATCAAAGGTTCCTGCTGCCTTCCAGACAGAAAGGTGTAGATGGGATGCAGCACATGGTAAGCTGCTCTTGAAATGGGGGTAGAAAAAGATACTGTTTGGATACCACTTTCAGCGTTGGATATATGTGGCTGGAGGATTCTGGTTGCTGTAGTCCAACCCCAGCTGTGAGACGGGGAGGGGGGGATTGAGATTTATTTTGGGAGGACTCTCATGAGGCCTGCTGCTCAAAGACAAATATTCCTCTGGGTATGTATGGGACACCTCTCCCTCTCTTTCTTTCTTCGAAATAGCCATTGGCTCCAACTCTCACCTGCTTTCTGCAGTTGACACAGAGTAGAACGGAATCTCAGTGGTGTCAAGGAGTCAATTGTCTCCGATTCCTTTACAGTCAGTCTTTCCTGAATCCTTCAGTACAGTAGCATCTTCTTTCATTGAGTTTTTGAAAAAAATGTGTCTTTCTTGGTGAGGCATTATAAAATCCTTCCTGTCATAATCAGGGTGGCTGGACGTTCAGTTGATTGTGTTTTCCCTTTTCCTCCCCCCTCTCTATGCAAAAATGCAGTACATTCCTGTATGCAGGTTTCCATAGAGTTAAACTGTTCCTATTTTTTTTCCTTAAAGAGGTCAGCAAAAAGTCGTACAATAGGGGTCTCGTGTTCATGAACTGTGAAGGAATTTTTAAAAATTTCCCATGGCGGGTTTGGTGTGCAGCAAAAAAGGAAACTTGGGGAAAAAGATAAATAAAGCAAGTGAGGGGCTTCGGGGTAATTTGCAAAGACATATTGCCTTCCATATCCTAAACTAAAACATGTTATTGCTTCTCCTGTCGCTGCACGTTTCTTTCCCCTCTCTTTTAATAACAAAAATGTTATATTTAAGCTTTAATTGCTTCAGTCCTACTAAGCTGGTTCTTTTAAAATGAACTATTGTATATATTTCCGTGGCATCGGGAAATCCCTCTGACTGTAGGTTCATATTATTTAGACAAGCCCTCTTTCAGAAGTAAATGCCATTCTTAGCATAGGGAAGTACTTTAGGTCTAAAGGGGTTAAGAAGGCCTCCTTCCATTCAGAAACATGCAGGGGTCCCACCGTGGCAGTTCCAGCCTTTAAAACTCTTTCCAGCTTTTTTTCCCTTCCCTACTAACAAATCTGTACGACTGCCACCAGGACATAAGAAGCGTGTGCCTGTCACAGAAATAGAGTTTACTTTTTCCAACTTCTTGTTGCGAGGCAGGGTATAAATACAGCCAACTCTGGCTTGGACGAAGAGCCTTTCGCTTAAAATAAGGGGATACTTCTAAGACTTTTAATCCAACGAGGTCCAGAACAGACTGCATCACCGGCACCAAAGTGGAAAAGAAGTCTGGGAGAGCTGAAAGAAAGCAGGTGTAGATGGCTCCTTTGTTTTAACTTCTTTTAAAAAATTCAGGCGGTGAGTCACACCCAGACGTGGCCTCCCATCTAATTGTTGATTTTAATTTTTTTCAAAAAAATAATCCCCCTCTGGAGCTATTCTGAAATGACCTTTTTCAAACTTTTCACACGATGGATATGGATATGGATACTGTCAGGGGAAAGCCTTATCCTTTTACTTCTCGAGTTTCCTTTCAAAGGTACTGCCTTGCCTCCGATTCGGTATTCTCATGCTGGGATATGTCCAAATGATATGAATCCCAACCTCTGGGTGGATGCCCAGAGCACCTGCAGGAGGGAGTGCGAAACTGACCTGGTGAGTGATGCACTTTTGTTTCCTCTTCGTTCTATGGCCTCTGTGAGTAGATAACTGGCTGCTAATGGGCCACAGCTCCCATGACTCTTCACCACTGGCATAGCTGGGTGGGGATGATGGGAGTTAGAGTCCGTCTTCTGAAAGCCCATAGGTTCTCTAGTGTCCTTGCAGGTATATGAGCAGTGGCAGACTGACCAAGGTGTCAGCTTGTCCAATGGCAAGTGAGGCCCCTTCAACATTAGACAATATGTTAAAAACTTTAATGATCTTTTTGTAGCTTGAAAATGTAATCAACATTACAATGAATTACTGTGTGTAACTAAAATTTGCATTGTATTACTATTTTAATAAGAAAATAATAAAATCATTGAGGATAGGTTATATCTAATATATAGTAAATACCCCTAAATATAATAAATACCTATGAAAAAATAATTCTGATTCAGGTTATGTGAGGTCAACACATACAATATATAGACTCTGATCTTTACTCTTTCTTATAAAAATTAAATGATAGCCTTATATTTTACAGTAGACCCTCTTTGTCTCCTGTCAACCAATATTTTTAGACCCAGTCCGCCACTTTGCACGAGCCCCTTTTTATCTAGCTAACATTGAATAAATGTAAGGAACTACAAGCTTTTATAGCCTGATGTGGACTTTAGTTACCCATGCACAGCTAGACTGGAAACTCTCCTTCAGGACAAGAGCTTGCCATGGCTGCAGGTGGAAATGAGCACTCGCCAGCTCCAGCCTTTGGCAAAGTCAGCTGCAAAAACTGAACAGAATAGAAAGCATGGATCTGTTTTTGACAAGTGCAGCCACAGGTTGAACACTGCTGGGCACTGAAAGCCAATCTGTGCAGAGTTCAGTGCATACACTGGATTTCACATGACTATCTTGCTACAATACTGTAGCCCTTCACCACCACCCCCCTCTCCGCCCCAGCAGTCATCATTACAGATATATGAATGCTCCTCTTACCGCTAACTTGCTTCAACCTCGCCATTTCAACCCCAGGGCTACTTCAAGACATTTCCTCCCAACCCACATGGGTTTTCATAGGTAGCACCAGGTATTGCCTTCCCCCCTTAGTTAGCCATGGCCCAGTTCTACCATCACCTGTTTTTAAGTCCAGTGAAAGCATGAACGAAAATGCCATGGCGGAAATGACAGGGATGTCTTGAATTAGGCTTCCAGATACAAATGCACTTGGCCTGTTAAGAGCCTGCATATTTAGTGCCTGGCTCAGCTAGCTCATCTTAGCTTCCCAAAGTCCATTTATGCACATTTTGCCTCACATACCTGCCCAGAATAATAGATGCTTGTTGTCTTCAGCACAGAGTGCTCTCACGTCCTCCAATGCCACTTGGGAAAATTAAACCTTGCAGGATGCTGTGATGCATCTTACATAGGACTAAGATTAACAAAAAGCCTAATGGCAAGCATCTACTGATACAGTACTGTCAGAATCTGTGATCCAGTGAAATCAGTGACTCTCCAGAGTATCTAGGAAGGTGTTTTCCCAGCCTACTTCTGCCTGGAAATGCCAGAGAGAGGACCCACAGATCCCTGGGAGCTTCTGCCTACAAAACATGTGCACTGGGTCAATTGCTCCCGATAACCTAAACCAAACTCTTTTGTAGTACCAACTGTAGTTATCTGCAATGTGTTATATGTTAAGTGTTTCAGTTCCAAAACAAGCTATTAAGCACTACATTGGCATCATCTGAGTGTTACATAATCTTTCTAAAAGACTACCAGCCTTATCTGGGGTATTTTCTATTTATGATAATGTACCTATTTGTTTTGGGAAGGCATTTCTATGTTTAGTTTGTGGCCCAAAGCGTCTCCCCAAGGTATTTTAAAAACAAATCAAAACACAACCACAATAACAACAAAAATAGTAAGTTATATACAGCTTCATGTATCACAAATGCTGGAGAATGGCTTTACATCCTCTCCCTCCCTCCACACACACACACCAAAGATAGTCTTTAAAAGGCACTTGATGGTCAGAATGGAGTGAGAGCACATAGGATCTCCTAGCAATGAGTGTTTCCAGCCCTAGTTACCACCATAATGAAAGCTAGGTTCCCATGTGCCCACCAGATCTCATAAATCAGGCAGGAAAAATCAAGAAACTTAAAGCAGCCAGACATTTAAATACTACAGGTTTCATCTATGTCTTTCAAGATGATTAACAGCTTTTAAACAGATGGGGAGCCAGTCCGAGCAAACCAATAACAGGTACATTATTTTGAGTTACACTATGTACCATGTCCATGTCCAAAGGCATTTCTTATTATTTAGTTTTTATTAAGGGTTTTATAATATACATTAAGATCTGGGAGATGGGGAATTTTTTGTTGAGTGTGTTGTAATACTATCACTCAGATGTGTGATATCTAGGCACATGCCATCTACCTTCATCACCAGACAAAACTTTGTAAAAGCACTTTGGATTCGCAGAAAACCACTCTGGAGAAAACCTGGCTCCAAGAATACTCCCAAGTAACATTCCTCCTCTTACAAAGAGAATGTTAGTGCATCGATTGCAGTCTAGATGCTCATTCCCAAATCAGCATTCTTATTAATTAACTCTCTATCTTGCCTCGGCAAAATTTCAGCTTTTCAAACCTACATGCTGTCTGACTTATTCCCAAACCACAACTAAAGCAGGATTAGGGGTTTTGTAGTCCCCCACGCCCCACTGATGTTGGAGTTTAGTTGCCATCAACTTCAGCGGGAATTTCCAATGGTCAGTGATGATGGGCTCTGTAGTTACACAATATCTGGAGAGTGAAAAGTTTATGAATTCTCATTCATCTACATTGGCCTAGGTTAAGAAGTATCACCAGAATCAATTGCACTTGCCACATAGCTTTAAAACAGTGGTTCTCAACCTGTGGGTCCCCAGATGTTTTGGCCTTCAACTCCCAGAATCCTAACAGCTGGTAAACTGGCTGGGATTTCTGGGAGTTGTAGGCCAAAACACTTGGGGACTCACAGGTTGAGAACCACTGCACTAACAGATTAGGTAACAATCCTACTTCAACACCAACAACAAAGCTCAATACACAGGGATTCAAACTGTGCTAAGCACCTTTCGTTTACTCCCACATTCAGCTTTCTACCAAATTTATGGAGAAGTCTGAATTCTGAAACACTCGTATAAAAAAATACCAATTAAATTTGCATCCATTCCTACAGTCTTGACACTTATGATCCATGGAAGACTTTGTCTCCCTGTTTTGTATAGATGTTAAAAACTATAAAGAGATTATCTCTATAAATAGAGATACATTTCTTATAGATATGGGGAGCAAAATGGAGTCTTGTGGTATTCTATAAGCAACAGTTAATGGGGAGGTAGAAATATCTCCCACCCATACACAGAATATCAGATAGGGGAAAACACATTGCAGTAGGATAAAATCAGCATAAAAGAGTTCTGCCCACACCCAACGTGCCAAATCCTGAAATAATATCAGCTCTAATTCACTGAACATCAGGAACCCAGATACCCTGGAGGCACCCAATCCTGCTTGTTGTCAGATGCTAAGCAGGGTCAGGTTTGGTTTGTACTTGAAAGGGGAACTGCCAAGGAATGCCAGGTGTTGTAGGCCATATTTCAAAAGAAAACAAAGATAAACCACTACAGAGTCTTCCTTGCCTAAGAAAACTCCATGGAATTCATGAGGTCACCAGAAGTCGACAGGCAACTTGAAGGCAGGCACACATTCAGCTCACTGGAATTCACGGGAAGGTCTAGCAAAACCAATAGGAATGAAGCACTCACCCACCCCATCTAGTCCCTGGCTGAGATCATTTACCAGGGAAATCAATTGATTCTCCCAATATGCCTACTGTACTCAAAAGAAAGTGAATTGTGTAGAGCTATGTGTGTTTACCTGGAAGTAAGTTGCCTCATGATTGTAGCCTGCCCTTTGTAAAGTATCTTCAGAGCAGTAATTTGACTTCTGGCAAATGTATATGAACTATATTGTAGAATCCAGATTCATTACTTTCTATCCAGAGGAGTAGTCATAAAAAGCACTGTGGATCTGAAAAATCAACATAAGGAAAGATGGATGGGTAATAAACAAACAAACAAACTGGTGAATTGGCCAGTAGTGGTCTCTTTGGGGCATTTAGCTGCATGCATTCCCTATTGGTCTGGGTTTCTAGATCAGGTATCAAGAATTCCCTATTTCTCCCCTCCAGCAAAAAGAAAAGGGAAAAATACACAGTCAGTAGCACACAGACCCATAATCAAACCCTGACCGTGGTCACATTCTGGTTACAAGGTAGAGCTCTATGGGGGTTTTGCATAAGGGTTTGTGCAGCCCACAATGACTTTATTTAGAAAGCACAGTAGAGCTAGAGATTTGCAGGTAACTTTGATTAATTATAATTGTTCCCTTTGGCCTTAGGAATGTGAGACCTTTGAAAAGTGCTGTCCAAATGTCTGTGGGACAAGGAGCTGTGTGGCAGCCCGATACATGGATGTCAGAGGAAAGAAAGGACCTGTGGGGATGCCGAAAGAGGCTACATGTGACCGCTTCATGTGCATCCAACAAGGTTCTGAATGTGATATCTGGGATGGGCAACCTGTTTGCAAATGCAAAGACAGATGTGAAAAAGAGCCAAGTTTTACATGCGCATCAGATGGACTCACTTATTACAACAAGTGTTACATGGATGCAGAAGCATGCACCAAAGGCATTACCCTCAATGTGGTGACGTGTCGCTATCATCTCACCTGGCCAAATACCAGCCCTATTCCTTCAGAGACGACTGCTCATCCCACCACTGCCTATTTAGAGACAACCATCACTGACATCCTTCCACCTGTACTTGTCAACAACCCAGCCCACCAATCTGTCTACGTAGGAGAGACTGTCAGCTTTCTATGCGATGTTGCTGGTCGGCCTAAACCAGAAATCACCTGGGAGAAGGAGACTGAGAAAAATGAGAAAATCATTATGAGGCCCAACCATGTCCGTGGGAACATTGTGGTCACTAACATTGCACAGTTAGTGATCTACAACACACAGCTGCAAGATGCGGGCATCTATACCTGCATGGCCAAAAATGTGGGTGGCATTCTCAGGGCAGATTTCCCACTCTCAGTTCTCAAAGGGGAGGCTACCTCTATGGAAACAGCTCAGAACAAAACGCACTTTCCAACCGACGAGTGCCTCAAGCAACCTGACAGTGAAGACTGCGGAGAGGAGCAAACCCGATGGTATTATGATGCCAAGAAAAACAACTGCTTCACTTTCATCTATGGAAACTGTAACAGCAACCTGAATCACTTTGAGACCTATGAAAACTGCATGTTGACTTGCATGAATGGCCCCATCAATGTCTGCAACCTGCCAGCCCTCCAAGGTCACTGCAAAGCCTATGAGCCCCGGTGGGCCTACAACAGCTTGACGAAACAATGCCAGTCTTTCATTTATGGAGGTTGCGGAGGCAACGAGAATAACTTTGAGAGCAAAGAGGCCTGTGAAGAAATGTGCCCTTTCCCTAGGAACATGCACTGCAAAGCTTGCAAGGCTTGCAGGCCACGCCAAAAGCTGGTGACCAGCTTCTGCAAAAGTGATTTTGTTATCCTGGGTCGGGTGACCGAATTGACGGAGGACCAGGACTCAGGACATGCGTTGGTGACTGTGGAGGAGATCCTAAAGGATGAGAAAATGGGACTTAAATTCCTGGGCAGGGAGCCTCTAGAAATTACTCTCTTGAACATGAACTGGAGCTGCCCTTGCCCCAACATAACTGCAGCTGATGGTCAGCTCATCATAATGGGCGATGTCCACAATGGAATGGCTGTTCTGCAGCCAGACAGCTTTGTGGGGGCCTCTAGCATCCGGCGGGTGCGGAAGCTGCGCGAGGTCATCCACAAGAAAACCTGCGAGCTACTAAAAGAGTTCTTAGGACTACACTAATATCCTCTTTTCAGCTTTCCAGGTCTGTGTTATTATATAGTGCTAACAAAAGGTAGTCTAGCCTAGAAAAATTGAGAGGCAAAACTGTTTGCCGATAGATGTTATGCGTTATTACACAGAAGCCATATATTAACTCATTAATTATGTGTAGTAATGAGGCAGAAGCCTTTTTGGAAAGCACTTAAAATAGAAGCAAACAGCTATTAGTCTTTAGATTTCAATCCTTCTATTTGCTTAGAAATGCCATCTGACAATCATCACATAATACAAATGCAGTTTTCTCCATAAAAGACCAAATTCATAGCTTTCTATCTGGTTCAGAGCTAAATCACATACACTATCATTCTAATGATAATTGCTGTCATTTGGCATACAGAGACATTTGTAAAAACAGCTGAAATGTCTAATATTCATAAGCAGGTTGCAAGAGAAGAAGGTGTAAATTATTCCATATGTTCACAATAATGATGTCAGTTATACCACTCCATCACAAAATCTGTTTTTATATTACTGCTGTTGTATGCTTTCAAGTCATTTCTGACATATGTTGACTCTAAGATGAAGGTATCATGGGATTTTCTTGGTGCAATTTGTTCACAGGCGGCTTGTCATTGGCTTTCTCTGAGGCTGAAATAATGTGATTTCCCAAGGTCATTCAGTGGGTTTCTATGACAGAACAAGGATTTTAATGCTAGTCTCCCAGTGTCCATCTCCCAGTCTCCACCCATAACTGGCCTATCACTTGCTGTCGTTCAGTGGCAGAGAGTATGCACTGACCAAAATCCTGTACGAAGGCACATCCACGTAAAACCACAACTCACTATGTGATGGGGAAAAAATACCTCTGCCGCCCCCAGCAGCATCAGTAAAAGCAAGCACTGGAACAGATGTTCTGATTTGGTGGAAGATAGCTCCTCTATGTCAACCATCGAATGTGAAGCTCTTTGTTGGAAAAGAAAAAAGACCTGAAATCCTGGAGAATCGTTTATATCTGAAAATTCATTATAACAAGCCAAATTCCTTAGGGTAATTTTTTTAGAAAAACAGCAACAACAGCCCCCGTCGAAACATTAATCATACATGACACAAGGGCAGATTATTAATTGACATTCACAAATATTGCCATTTCTTTATAGGCCTACATTTCACTCTTTCAAGTGGTAAATGGTTAGGTCTGGGCTCCAAGGAGGAGACAACAAAGAAAAACAACCATGCGATTCAGCTTCATAATGGTTCAAAATAACAGTTGAACATACTTAGATAAAAAGACATAAAGTGGGAAGCATCCAGTAAAATGGATGCTGAAAGGAAAGACATAGTTTCAGATGCTGGAAGATTATATTTGTCTGCTGAAAGTCATAGTTTGTTTCAACCTGGGGATACTCTAAACTTTAGATAATATTCTTGTATAGTCCTGATGAAGGCCTTTGAAAAATCAATAACTAACATCATTGGCTTTTTAGCTAATACACATAATCTGCCATCATCTTGAAACACATCTCATTCTTTTGCAGATCACATACTTAGGCATCAACTTGTAATATGAGGCAGGTAGCAGTGAGGAGATATACTGTCTTTCCAATTTGCATGACAGTTGGCTATATAGGACATGGCTATATTATTATTTCAACCTCCCCCCCCCCAAACAGACACACATACACACTTATCAAAACGTCAATTTTTCAAAAGCAGTATGTGTGTAATAAAATGGGGCCATTTTATTACAATCTGTCTGCCCTCAGGGTCCCAGTGGCAGAAAATTGGCTCCTCGGCCAGCTGTAGTAGCCTACAAAGAGTGAGGCAACTGCCTTAAGTAGTAGGTGAATTGATATTGTGACATCTAAGAATAACAGTCTAGAAGAACACCAAATATGTCAAGTGCAGGTATATAAAAGTCCAATCAAACCTATTTCAAAAGTTGACCTCTGCTAGTATTTAGAAATTGAAGACTAGACACTTTTGCTCAGCCACAAGTGACTGCTTATGAGGAGAAATCCAATCTATTACATGCCTTAGAGCAGTGGTTCTCAGCCTGTGGGTCCCCAGGCATTTTGGCCTACAACTCCCAGAAATCCCAGCCAATTTACCAGCTTTTAGTATTTCTGGGAGCTGAAGACTAAAACATCTGGGGACCCACAGGTTGAGAACCACTGTCTTAGAAAGTCATGTTGTGATTTGGAGACAGTGGAGACAAACTGGGATGCAGGCATTTTCCTACAGTGATCTCTGTTACGTCATGGATGAGGCAGCAGAAGGATGGAAAAACTGTTTGTGTTCCAGATGTGGAACTGAAAGTGTCTAGAAAGGTACCTTGTATTTGTATTTTGTGTGCAAGAATACTCAAAGTTCTGCATAAAAAAAATAAAGTAAGACCAATTAAATGCATGTTAACTCAGAAGTAAGCATTAGGGAGATATGAGTAGTTTTTACTATCTATTATTATTATTATTATTATTATTATTATTATTATTATTATTATCTGCATTTCTATACCGCTTTTCTCACCCCTGGGGGGACTCAAAGCGGTTTACAACATAATAAATGGCAAAATTCAGTGTCTCACATATATATAAAAATATATCACATATCTAAATAAAAAAACATATAACTGTAGATTAAAACCATTAAAACTATAAAAACATCAAACATAGACATATGCAAATATGCTGAGTACTACAGCCTTACACTGGTTTGCGATCCTTGGCATTATTGTATCATAGGCATGGGCAAACTTTGGCCCTCCAAGTTTGGGCTTCAACTCCCACAATTCCTAACAGCTGGTAATTTGCCCATGCCTGTTATATCAGCAGGAAAGCAATCTCTTATTGTATAAATAACTGAACTGATCATTCACTTTATACAATGTTTCTGCTGGGAGAAACTGATGGGAGTTGTAGACCAAAATATCTGGAAGACTATAAGATCCCCATTCCTGTTTTATGTGATGAAAAAACTACCCTGTTACACAGCTTGTTTGGTTGATGAATGATTACTGAATGTCTAAAGTCTCAGACATTTTTAAAAACCTGAATTTCACAAGAAGAATATTTTATCATCCATATAAAAGCTCATCCTCATAGAAGTGTAAATACAACTGATCAATGGGAGGTGCGTTGCTTTAGTTATTTATCAGTTAATAAACTTGCCGAAGTGATGACTGTGGAAAGGAAACTACAGTAGAGTCTCACTTATCCAAGCTAAATGGGCCGGCAGAAGCTTGGATAAGCGAATATCTTGGATTATAAAGACGGATTAAGGAAAAGCCTATTAAACATCAAATTAGGTTATGATTTTACAAATTAAGCACCAAAACATCATGTTTTACAACAAATTTGACAGAAAAAGTAGTTCAATACGCAGTAATGTTATGTTGTAATTACTGTATTTACGAATTTAGCACCAAAATATCACGATATATTGAAAACGTTGACTACAAAAATGGCTTGGATTATCCAGAGGCTTGGATAAGCGAGGCTTGGATAAGTGAGACTCTACTGTATTGGGGTGGGGGTTGCTGATCATGGTCAGCAATTGGAAAAGACTTTAGAGATGACTTAATAGTCCAATCCACTGTTCAATGGAAGAATTTTGCACTGACACCATCTACAGCATAGATAGATAATTTCAGACTCTGCTCCAGAGAAGTCGTCTATGAAGGAATGAGATTACAATAATAATTGATGATCAGGTAAAATCAGGACAAAAAGAATCAGAAACTCTTGCTGCTTTGAGACAGTGTGGTTGCGTGAGATCAAAACGTCCTCTGTGTCTTGTCATCTTCGGTCAGTTCACTTCAGGTTAGCCCCACACAGTACTGAGCACATTTGCTGCCTGGGATCCATTCTTTTTGCTGCCCCCAAAGGTCATTCCCACACCCTGCTCTCCTCCGCTCCCATCCCTGGTTCCCAAGTGATCCCAGGCCCACCACTCCTCCCCTGCGCCCCTCCCACCCACTCATTTCAAGCAGCCAACCTCTCGGGGTGTGTTTGTGTGCTTACACACTTTTGAAGCAAAGCAAATCTTCTCGCCTCCATCCACTGCCACTCTCAACAGCCAGAAGAAATAACAACAACAAAGTTGTACACTTTAGCTGAACAGCTTATTCCACTGCTATGGTTTGTTTTTTAATATAAACTTGGCAACTTTTCTCCTTCTGGCCCCCAGAATTTTTTTTCTTGATGTGGTAATCTTCTTCCTTGGAAAGAGGCCAGGCAGCCAAGCTGGGCTCAGAGCCAAACCCAGGTACGGTGGGCCCTTTGCAGGCACCTGCCACCCGCTCTTGCTCTCTCTCTCTCTCTCTCTCTCTCTCTCTCTCTCTCTCTCTCTCTCTCCTCCCCCCTCCCCCTGTTCCTCCTGCTTGGGATGTGTTTTCCTGGAGGGATCCCGTCTGCTATTAGCATTTCCCACTAAAAGGTTCCCTCTGTTGCTGGAAGGAGGAAATGACATGGAGGAGAAGAGAAAGGAGTTAGGTTTTCTCACAGCGCCATTCAGTCCTGGCATGCAGCGACAGAGGATGAACCATAATGGACCACTTCAGATTGCAAAGCCTCGACACAGCTGTCTGACGTGCCGGGTGGTTAGCATTGGCAGGAATAAGGGCGCTCTTTGTGTTATCCTTTAGGGGCTGTGCAAGGCCTCACAGCAAACTTGCAAATGTGGCGGGGAGGGGGAGGTGGGCAGGGGAGAAGGGCCTAAGAAAAGAAGTCTTTTTTCTCAAAAGGGCCCCAAAGGACTCAACTCACGCTTGGAAGCCTACTGAATATATTTTTCACCTGTTTCTGCAAACCCCCTCCCCCTTATGACAAAACCATGCAGGCTAGGAAAATGTGCTTTCACTTACATGTTTTCTTCACATACCCTGTTTCCCCTAAAATAAGACATCCCCAGAAAATAAGACCTAGTAAAAGTTTTGATGAATTGCTAAATATAAGGCCTCCCTCGAAAGTAAGGCCTAGCAAAGGTTTTGTTTGGAAGCATGCCCACCGAACAGAACACCAGAGATGCAGGATCGGTAAATGTACATACCATAGAGTGTTGTACATGGAAATAATGGTAGTAACAAGAAATTCTTGATAGGATTCACAGTTTGTCTGGTTATGCTGGTTTGTGATGGCAACTGCTGTACAGTATATAATAAATGTTCATTTTTTTTGTTCAACAATAAATGTGAATTCTTCTTCATGGAAAAATAAGACATCCCCTGAAAATAAGACCTAGAGCATCTTTGGGAGCAAAAATTAATATAAGACGATGTCTTATTTTCAGGGAAACATGGTAGGTATATATAGCCTGTCTTACAAACTTGCAACAGGGCTGACATAAACCCAGGGGAGAATCACATCATCAGTGACAAACAGACATTACATGTCATTGGAATAATAAAAATAAATAAATAAATGTTAAGCCTGATGTTGAGGGCAAGCAAGGATGAGAAAGTAGTATGTGTGTCTCTAAAGATGTGCCTAAATGAGCCTGGGGAATTTGGATACTGAGGGGTCATCATTGCACAGAAACAATGATACTGCTTCCCAGTAAGTGATTGCCTCCATCATTTCACAAGTGCAAACCAGGACTTCTGTGGCCAAGTAACATCAGATGGTGGTCATGGTGGCAAAAGTTATACACAAGACAAGAGAGGCCACTTCACTTGGCTTTTGTCTGAGCCTAATGGGAAGGGTTAAATTTTTCCTCTTCTTCCTCCCTTTTCTAGCAACATAAAAAATTCCGTTTGTTGAGATTACATTATTTAAAAAAATGTATGATTGAAAACTTGGTAGGACACATGGAAGTAATTTAAAATGCATGAACTTGCACACTATGATTATGGGAATTAAAAATAAACATACTATAATTCTTTGTGTCAATAGGATAATGTCCACTTCGACCTTCAAACACAACAACTTGCCAAGATTAGAAACTCAGTGTGTCTTCAAATTACAAAAAGGAAGTGGCTATCACCCCTAGCTGCGTCCTTTCCTATCTCAATGAGTCTCTTGCTCTTCTCCCTTAACGTTAACATGTCCCACCCACAAGTCACAGACATCAAGTGAAATGGACTCATGCTCTACATTATTATCACAGGTAAAGGCAAATGCTTTCAATCACTTCTATGGTTTCAAAGATGAGAGCTTACGGTTCTCAGCTCCAAAGTCTGAGAAGGTTCTTCTAGCTTTATAAGATATTTGCATGAAGGAAAATCCTAGTGCCGGAAGGGGTTATTGAGTTCACTGTGGAAATATGATGGGGAAAACTACAGCTGGAAAACTTACCATGCAAATACAGGATAATCTAGAAAAAAATGCCAGGTGTGAAATAGCCCATAGAGAAAACTGCTCTGTTATCCAGGGCCATTTGCTGCTGAATGTCCCAGGCTGGCCTGTGTGTCACACACCATCCTCCAACAGAGGATGCTTGCTATAGGAAGATGATCAGAAGAGGCCTGAAGCCGCATTCGAGAGTTTGAGTTCAACATCTAAACACCTTCTCCAGGGTAAAGATGTTAGTTGGAGATAATAAGTCCTCGAGATTATACTACTTCTTTCCTCATCCCATTTTCCCTACTCATTGGGGGCCCTTCTACACTATACTAAAATCCAGGAGGAAGCAGGATTTGCGTCCCACCCCCTCCCACGACCCCAGGATTTCCTCATCAGGTGTCTAGATGCCATCCTGGACCAACCAGAGCCGCCCCCCAGCCCCCCTTCATTCCTCCCTCAAAACTTTCAGTAAGGCCCAAATCTGTTGAGGAGTTTAATTAATCCAAAGTAAACTGGGAAAACCCAGTTTACTTTGGATTAATCCAGATTCAGTGGAGGCGTCATTTGGACGCCTCCAGTAAACCTGTTACCTATCACGGGCTTGGGGCCTGTCTAGAAGGCCCCTGGAATAACTCATTGTTTTTTGCTCTTGAGCATTTCTCAAGAATCAAGAGTAAAAAAAGACCCACCCTTGCCTGGTGCCCAGAGCCACTCAAATACTGTTATTGGATGAACTAAATCCTCCACAACATCCTTAACAATTACACCCAGACACCAAGCACACTTAAGGCAACACTGATAAGTGTAATGCTATCCGCATGTTGGATTGCAACACTTAAAAGCACTAGCACGCCTAGCCTGGTCCAATATCTGAAGGGCCACATTATCCCCACTCCTGATATACTGCTGCTCACACAGATCCAGGAGCAGATGAAGCCCCATACTGCATGCATGCTTATACACACACACCCCTTGAAGTCACCAGATCTGGTCTGATCTTGGAAGCTCAAAGGGGTTAGTCCTGGCTTGTACTTGAACACCAAGGACACCATTGGCTATATATGATATTTCAGAGGAAAGAAATGGAAAAACCACCTCTGAATATTTCTTGCTTAAGAAAACCCAATAAAAATAATGGAGTCTCCATAAGTCAACGGGCAATTTGAAGACACATACACACAAATGCCTTTTTATTCAGATAGGTGTCAGCAACTAACTGGAGGTGTTGGGCTGGGGATGCCAGATCTGTATAAATCTGTGTAAATCTGCCAGCTCAGATTTTAAGATGTTAAATGTAATGCTTTTTCTCAGTCTCTTCTCATTTTGATTAAACTTTATATTAATATTTTTTAAAAACCGAACCTTACTTTTGGATCCTAAATAAGGAGAAAGGTGGGATACACTATATATATATACACATACATACATACATACATACATACATACATATACATACATACACACACACATATACATACACACACACACACACACACACACACACATACAGTAGAGTCTCACTTATCCAAGCTAAACGGGTCGGCAGAAGCTTGGATAAGCGAATATCTTAATAATAAGGAGGGATTAAGGAAAAACCTATTAAACATCAAATTAGGTTATGATTTTACAAATTAAGCACCAAAACATCATGATATACAACAAATTTGACAGAAAAAGCAATTCAAGACGCAGTAATGTTATGTTGTAATTACTGTATTTACGAATTTAGCACCAAAATATCACGATATATTGAAAACATTGACTACAAAAATGGCTTGGATAATCCAGAAACTTGGATAAGCGAGGCTTGGATAAGTGAGACTCTACTGTATATATATTCTTTGGAATCACCATAAGTCAGCAGGCACGCACACACACACACACACACCCTGTGATGTTTAAATATGTTGTAAATTATCTTGTGTTGCAACCTTGGGAAAATGGGATATAAATGAAAACACCGAAATATGGGGAGTGGGAGGGAAAGCCAGGCCAGAAACTGTAGGGGATCTCAGCAAAATAAGCCTCACTTTGCAATATAAAAATATTAAAAATAATTAATTTCTCTCCCAGTTATAAACTTGCACTTAGTATTTAAAACAAGCAAGTGAGAAACAGAGAGAGGGAGAGAGATTTGCAGCATTTCCAACAACTGTGGAATTCCAGAGGCAGGAAACAGTTAAACCAGCAATGAAAGAGGTGGTGTGTGCTGGCGTCCCTTTGGGAGAACCAGTTCCAGCATATCAACTTACTATTCATACTCTTCTAACTGCCTTGCCATTTCCTTTTAGGCAGTGCAAGGAATGAAAACACACAGCAAAGGCAGGACATTTTGTAATCTTAAAATTGTCAGAACCACAAGGACATGCTACAGATATGTCCATCCCAACCCTGTTCCTGAGATGCCTCTGTGCCCTGAGGAAAGCTTTGCTTCCACAACTGGGATGGCAGTAGTATTGTTAATGGGATTTCACTGGGGCTATCCCAACTCAACAGTGGTTACATCTGCCTCCTTTGCTCAAATAAAACACATGGCAATCTGACCTGCTCACTGACCTTCTACCCCAGGGGCTGTCCCTGGTCACTTTGACTTTGTTTCCTGGCTGTTGCATAATACAAATGAACCAGCTAAAGCTTTTCTCATCACTATAATCTGGAAAAGTACCATCAGCTGGAGCTTGCTATAAAAATATTAATTATTAACCATTAGATCAGAAAGGGAGTAATGTCTTTATGTGGCAGATGATTAGCTTGTAAAATAAACCTCCAAAGAATGTGATGATGAACACCAGCTGAGATGCTTTGCTGAAAGTTTCAAGATCACAGGAGACAGCTGTGTCAAGTAAACTAATAGGCTGTGTTGTCAAAACCCCAGGATCCCAAAAAAACCCCAAAACCTGCAGCCAAGGGAATGCCAGGAAAAGTTCCAGTGGCTAAATCCAAGGGTGACCATTTCCCCAGAAATCCAGGGCCCTTCCAGACAGGCCAAAATCCCAATAGGAACTGGGATTTTAAATCCCTGTTCCTCCCAGGATTGAGGCCACACAGCAGCCCCAAACCCTAGGATTTTGCAGGAGGGAGGGTGGCTACATGGTCTCCTGGCTTGACCAGGTTGCAGAGGGATGGCTACATGCTTTCCCCTTTCCAAAGCTCCCGACGCATAATTTTGATGTGTCAGAAGCTTTCTCCAAGGGGCCTAAGGATGCAGCCAGGCCCCTCCAATAACTGTAGAGGGGAAACAGGAGTGGGGAGGGGACGGTGGGGGTGCCATTCCACTCTTTTAGGCCCTTAGAGCCCAAACAGTTGGGATAGCAATAGGGATTGGTCCTCGAGATCATGACAGGCATCCCGAGAGTCAATCTCCACAGGCCCAATACCTCAACAGATTAGGACCTTACAATCAGATCCGAATCTGTTGAGGTGTTGTTGTTTTTTTAACTCAGAGTAAATTGAAAAATCCTAGTTTACCCTGGATTAATCCAGATTAATCTGAGGCATCGTTTGGGCACCTCAGATTAATCCAAAACTCATCACGGGTTTTGGGCCTATCTGGAAGGGCCCCCAGCCTGCCTAACCTCCGTAAATGACCTCTGCTCCAGATGTACAGTTGCAAAAGCATGCACACACAACAGGGGGAATACATGGGAAATCCCATAATTCCTTCAGGCAGCGAGCACAATCACCTAATAATACATCCGTACACCCAACAATGGACTAATCCCTAGGTGGACCAAAAGGTCACAAAGTTGCCCAGTGCCCTACCTTTGTCTCTCCCTGAGGGTCCATTCAGGTGTGCCATTGTTTTGCTAGCCCGAACCCATTGTCCCACCCAGGCTGGCAAAACTACAATTATTAGCCTGAACCCGACTCATATACCTTTTCCCCATGTACCCACTAAAGGTGACTCCAAGAAACAGCTACAAACTTCAAAGTGAGCACTGAGAGACGTAGGGTTCAATCAGTTGCAGCGGAAGTTGGCGTGCTTCAATCAATCAGTGCTCGGATCATAGCCCTCACCAACCTACATCAATCAATACTTGGGGTGGCAAAAGTTCATTGTTTTGAATAGCTGTCAAACCTCTATAAAAAAATCTTTGCATGTACCCATTGCCTTATGTCTGATGTGAGAGCTCAGACTCTCCTGACATACACTTTTGAGTGGTGAATAAGGCCTCTGTTCTCTGCCTTCAACCTATTTGTGTCTTATTCGATCCTTCAAAGCCTAGGTATGCTGAGATCCCAAACCCATGAAAATGCATAGCTGAAATCACATATCAGTGGGATAATTAAAGAAAATACTAGTCTAGTATTCAGGGATGGTCTTGCAACTGAATCTCAGCTAATACCAAGGGCCCCCTGTTAACATTGTGTCCCTCTGAGCTTCCCAGATATGTAACTAGAGACAGCGTATTGCACCTGAATGGATCTTCAGGATAATCAAGAAAACCCACTTAAAGTCTAAGTAGATTTCAGGCAATGTCAGCTCCTCCAGATGTTGATACAATGCAACTCCCAGCAGCCTTGGATAGCATAAACTAATGGAGCAAGAATTGCAGACCAACAGGAGGGACACCAACACCTTATATCAGAGAATTCTGTGCTTCATGAGTAAATAGTATTATTTGGTAGGCAACTCAGTTGTGCCTAGTGAATCGTGATTCAATACTGCAAACATAGTGAGAATAGGGGGGAGCGGTTAAAAACTTATTCTCTCTTGCTGTGTTGAAAATCATTACTCACACCAAAGGAAACTTATTGTTTGTGTATAACATGCATTTATGAGACATTTCAGTTCCACATTGTTCTAGCTTATTTATGTCTGGCTCCAATTCAAAATGGAGAAGAATCACATTAGTATGATTCATTATTAACACATGATGAGTACAGTTTACTTTTCTAAAATCTAATATGCCAACCATCTTCAACAATAGCTTGTGACTTGCCAGGGCACAAATTAAATCACACTGTCCATATGTGTACACTCCTAGTAGGTTAGGTTTAGTGCATGCATTAGAAATGCCAACAGATGCCCTCAAATAAGGAGAATGAAGCTAACTGGTTTAGAAGCATTTCAGGACTCCTTCACACCTACACACTTTTCTTGAAGAGTATGTCCTCTTCTTCTCAGTTAATAAAATGCAAACACTGAACTTTATTATTGGAGGATAGATGGAATGTTAGGTGATATATTGAGGCTGCATTAAGGCCACTCCTACCAGCAGATAGCGTGACATGGGTTCCTTTGAGACCAAGTTTGAGAAGAAGATCTTGAAGGCTAGCCAAGCACTCAAGCCCACCCTCAAAGCTGCCTGGCTGCCTCAAGATTGCGTTTTCCTGCATGGCAGAGGGTTGGGCTGGATGACCCTTATGGTCTCTTCCAACTCTATGTTTCTTTGATTCTACTAGGCTTTGGAGAACAATGTCTCTTCACCAGGGATCTATGCAAGTTGCTCTTCACCTCCAACAACAAAATCTCTTCTGCTAGCCCTGGCCTTTTTCCAACTTGGGCGCAATGGAACTGCCACCTATGTACAAATCCCTTGGGTGAATAAGCCTTATTGCAGGGACAGTCAACTGTGGCCCTCCAGTCCCTCTACTTCCTTAGGATGGAAAAATTAATCCATGTTATACAGGCATACCTAAGTTAATAAAGCCTCTAGCAAAGAAGCTCCTTTCTGTGGTCATGCAGTCCCATTTTTCTCATGATTTTAGATTGCTGATACTGTGTTTTATATTTTGATGTATTAATTGTTTGAAATTGTTTTTACTGTTGTATTTTATTGTAAGGTTTATCATATATTGCTAAGCTTGGTCCCCATGTGAGCCGCCCCAAGTCTCCTCAAGGAGATGGGGCGGGATACAAGAATAAAGTTGTTGTTGTTGTTGTTATTATTATTATTATTATTATTATTATTATTATTATTATTATTATTATTATTATTTGAAACACAACAAGATAAGTCCACAGCAGACACTCTGCTGGCTGTTGTACTGAATCACACGTTGGACACTTCTCAAGTGTCTAGGACTGTGTGATGTATCGGCGAATAATGCGTGCAAATCCCAGTAAGGTGGCCTTCTGCAGCTGGCAGATGGTAATTTTGTCAGCGGCGATTGTGTTCAAGTGCAGGCCAAGGTCTTTAGGCACTGTACCCAGTGTGCCGATCACCACTGGGACCACCTTGACTGGTTTGTGCCATAGTCTTTGCAATTCATTCTCATATCGTGCCAGCTTTTCTGTTTCTCCTCAATCCTGCTGTCACCTGGGATTGCAACATCGACAATCCATACTTTGTTTTTTAACACGATTGTGAGGTCAGGAGTATTGTGCTCCAACACCATGTCTGTCTGAATTCGGAAGTCCCAGAGTAGCTTGACATGTTCATTCTCTATAACTTTTTCCGGCTTGTGATCCCACCAGTTCTTTGTCGCAGGCAGATGGTATTTGTGGCACAAGTTCCAATGAATCATCTGAGCAACAGTGTTATGCCTCTGCTTGTAGTCTGTCTGTGCGATCTTTCTGCAGCAGTTGAGGACGTGATCTATTGTTTCATCTGCTTCTTTGCAGAGTCTACATTTGGGATCTGTCGTCGACTTTTCAATTTTGGCTTTGATGGCATTGGTTCTAATGGCTTGTTCCTGGGCTGCCAGAATCAGGCCCTCCGTCTCCTTTTTCAAAGTTCCATTTGTGAACCACAGCCATGTTTTTCTTTGTCAATTTGGCTCTCAGTTTTTCCCAGGAACTGTCCATGGAGAGCCTTCTTTCACCAGTTTTCTCTTCTGCTCTGGATTGTGTTTTTACAGTATTTGCTTTTTGTCTTTTGCACTTGAAGCAGTTTACTACTGTTGACTTCCCTCAATGCTGATTCTTGACTGCCTTTCACATAATCTGCCAGGACATGTTTCTCTTTTTCTACCGTTTGTTTCACTTGCAGAAGCCCCCTGCCTCCTGATTTTCTGGGCAGGTAAAGTATGTTGACATCAGTATGCAGGTATAATAAGTAGTGGATTGTCATCAGTTTTCTTGTTTTTCTGTCCAGATCATCCAGCTCTGCTTGTGTCCAGTTCACAATTCTAGCAGTGTATCTAATGACGGGTATGGCCCAGGTGTTGAGTGTCTTGATCGTATTTCCACCATTTAATTTGCTCTTCAAAACCTTTCTGACTCTTTGGATATATTCTTTGCTGACCACATTTTTGACATGCCCATGCTTGATATTGTCTAACTGTAGTATGCCCAGATATTTACAGGCTTCAGGCTGATTGCATTTTATGGTTTGTCCATTAGGCATCTCTATACCCTTGCTGTGAGTAATTTTCCCTTTCTTTAATTAAATTATTATTATTATTATTATTATTATTATTATTATTATTATTATTATTATGCTCTCTCCAGCCAGAAGCTTTTTAGTAGCATCAGCAGAGGGAAGATGCTGAAGGACAGCTAGAGACAGGTACGGCCACTGTAGCAGTTTTTCTTCAATAATGTCATAAATGTCAGTAAGAAAGACTGGGAATTTTTTTCTTTAGTTGTCCCTACTGTAGTTATGTTTATTTGCCTACAGTAGGCAAGGTAAGCAGCAACTGCCCCCAGAATCTCTAACTGAATGTGCATAAATAGCAAAATGGAGAAACGTTGGGAAAACAAATACACTTGCCCCATTTGCTAATACCAGCATATTAAAAATGCTTAGCTCCATAAGTTTGGTCACCAAAAGGGAAATCATTTAGAAAATAGAGGCTAGGGGAATGGGGGGGGGGGGGTTGGGGGACAGAGGCTTTTTGGAAAGTGTTTAACTCATCTTTAGAAGGTTCAAAATGTTTTTGTTTACTTATGCAAGATCTGCCTGACCTGGTTGCTTCATTTCACATGGGCATCTTATTTGTGTTCAATAAAAAGTGCACTCAGACATTGTTGAACCACTCTTCTTCATGCACTGAAGGTACCTAACATATATTGTTGTTATTTCTGTCTCTAATACCAAGATTTTTGTTTTAAAAAGGCATGTCCAGGAAGACATCTACCTCACTAAATGAGGTATACCTGAAATTGGAAATTGCCCAGGTCAATTCCCTCAGCTTGCAGATGTCTTGTTACTGTATAACCTCACTTGAAAAAACATCTGGTGCTGATATTTATGCAATTATATGTAACACTAAAGTTGGGGGTCCATTATTTATAAAGAAAGAAGAAATTACCTTTTCATAGGCAACACAACAAAACTGACACTTATACATGAAGAATAATTTTGACCTCATCTTTTTTTTTTACTGATCCTACACATGGGTGACCTGTGTATCCAGCCAATGGTATAGTATAGCATATTTAAAATGTATTAATGCAGAAGACAGGTTTTATTGGAGACGGTCAGATAGAGAACTAGAGCAACCCAAGAATATTTCTTAGGCTCACAAAGAATGCTGTCCAAGGAATTAAAAGCTGGTGCTGAATCCCACACATGAATAAAACCACAATACTCCCACAGACCTCAGATTTACTTTCTGGCCTGCTAGAGATAAGCACTTTCCCTTCTGTTTTACTGAACCACAAAGCTATTTGGCTGACAACGGGATGGAAGGAATCTTTATAGCATGTAATATGTGTTTCTCATTAGCTGTAAATGGTTTTGTGTTGACAGTATGGTAGTTCTGAATAGAACTACTTGTAGATGAGGGATGAACTATCACAGCTTCACTTTAACCTCTCATTAATAATCGAACCAGTGATTCCCGAACTCTGGTGACTTTGGACTCTGTTTCCAAAACCGCTGATCCTTGTCCATAATGGCTGAGGCTCCTGGGAGTTGAAGTCCAAAACACCTGGAGGACCAGAATATCATCATATTCGTGGCTGAGTATAATTTTCTTCCAAGGGTAGAATCTTGGTGGTGGGTCCATAAGTGAATTTAGAGACCTATTCTGGATCCGTATGATCTTTCATTATGAGGACATAGATTTCCAGATGGAAGGCAGTCCTGACAAGGATTTGCTTAATGTGCCTCTTCAAAATCCTCAGCACTGTTAGTAACAGCTGACCTCCAGTTTGAAGGCTGGGGGGGCAGGGCTTCCCAGTTCTCTGAGTCATAGTTTTTAAGGTTAACTTTAAGCTCATCTTTAAATCTCTTTTGCTGTCCACTGTCCACTGTCCACTGACATTCCATTTTCCATCCTTGGGAGTAGAATAACAGCTTTGGGAGATGGTGATCGGGAATTTGGACAACGTGGCCACTCCAGTGGAGTTGATGGCTGAGAATCATGGCTTCAGTGCTGGTGGTCTTTGCTTCTTCCAGAATGCTGACATTTGTCCGCCTGTCCAAGACATTTGTCCAAGAGATTTGCAAGATTTTTTGGAGGCAACGCTGATGGAATCTTTCCAGAAGTCAAATGTTTTGCAGGTGTGCAATAGCATTGAAAGGACAATGGTTTTATAAATATGCATCTTGGTATCGCTATGAATTTTCCAATCTCAATTTTGCTTCATTACAAAAAATGCTGCACTCACAGAACTCAGATGGTATTGTACTTCCGCATCAATGTTGACTTTTGTGAAAAGGTGGCTGCCTAGATAGCAGAAATGGTCAACATTTTATAGCATTACACCATTAAGCTGTATTGCTGGCATTGCAGAGAAATTGTTTTATGCCTGCTGGTAGAAGCATGGGTATAACTGATCTAATAGCATTGGATGAGCAAGCTCCTGTGTGCTTTAAAAAGTTGTCTGTGTGTGCCTGTTTCTCTATCCTTCCCTCCCAGTGTCCTGCCCAGGCACTAAATCACCTCAGACAAAGCAGGAGGAGAAATCTGAGGCAAAATACCCCCAAAAGAAAGCACCCTGCAGACAGTGTACAACCTTACGTGTTAGCTGGGCAATGGACAAGAGCCAAAACTCAGCATGTGGAGGGCCACAGTTCTCCTCTTCCTCGTAAGAAACACTTTTAAAGTCCATGGGTGGAATAATATGTTTATGCTGAATTTCAGTACATGATCAGAAGATCAAACTACTGGGCAGTAACAGATTACAGACGAGAGAGAGATTGGGAAGGAGGAAGTTCCAGCTATCTACATTGCATACATGGGATCCACACTGTGAAAAAGGGAGGCAACTAAGCACGTTAGTCAAAACAAGCTGCATTTTGAAAGATCAAACATTATCAGACCTAACCAGCAATGGATGTCTGATACTGCCCTTATTTTTACTTTGTATATTTAAAATTGTAAATTTAATTAATATCTTGGTTAGATTTTCATTTGTTGTATGTTTTATTGATAATAAGTTTTAATTGTATCTGTTTTCATTTCTGCAAGCCTTTGTGTCTGTGAGCTAGGGAAAAAGTGGGCTATAAGGAGAAAGAAAAGAAGAGGAGAATATTGTTTCTGACTCTCTTCACACCAGAGGGACTGCTAGAGTGTGTTATTTCCAAGCGTGTAAAGGAAGAGCTGATATACTGTGTGCATGTACGTAACTCATATATACCTACCTACCCGCCCACCCACCCTACACAGATATACACACACCTAAAACAAAGATTGTATATTGTATTCTGATTGCTATTTATGTGATTTTAATATGCTGTAAGCCGCTTTGGGTCCCGTGAGGGAGAAAAGAGGGATACAAATAAAGAATTATTATTATTATTTTACTGTATGGCACAGCAAACAAGATAGACATGCTGGAGTTCATATCACAAAATCACAAGTTGAACACTTCCCAAGTGTCTAGGACTGTATTTTCGGATGATGCGTGTAGATCCCAGTAGGGTGGCCTTTTGCAGTTGGCAGATCGTATTATTATTATTATTATTATTATTATTATTATTATTATTATTATTATTGGTTATTGCTCAGGGATTGCAGAGGTATTGTAAGAATAAAGATAAATCAAATTATACTTAGACATTAATCATTACTATTATACAAAGCTAAAGGTAACTCCCTGGCTAGCAAGGGTAGTCTGAATTAATCCTCTGAGGTCGCTGTTTCTTTCCCTTTCTCTTCCTCCTCCTCTTGATCTTCAGCTTAACTTCCATTTCAGCCAACTGAGTTTAGAGTGCAAAAGTATTTCATACTGAGCAGCAGGGAATCTTACACTTCCCAGTAGGATCAGGCAAAAGTAAAATGATGCAACTACTGGTAGCTTATATGTCCTTATTTTTAATAACCTTTTCTATCTTGACTACACTCTCAAATGTCTAGGCCAGATGTGTCCTGGTTTTTATCTGTAAAATGTTTAAGGCTATGACACAGCACTGAAGGATATGAGTGCCCATGGGTGTTATTTACACTTCATCTTGGAGCCTAAAGCAATCAAGGAAAGAGCAATCCCATGTGTAAACCGACCTGCACAAACAGTGCCTCTGCAATTTGGCCAGAACAGGTGAGGCCAGGCCAAGAGCCTCTTGGTTTCCCAATCTTGAAGCAATTGTTTTTATGTATGGACCCTGAACGTTTTGGACATGCTGTGTTGGTAAATGGGGCTGAACTAGGTGCCCTGAGCAGCCACTTTTGAAAGGTACAAGATGGGGAAGAAACTGAAATAAATAAGCAGGACTCAGGTAGACAAATAAGTTACTAAATATTGCAAGCAGCTGGTAGGGCCAACATTGTTTCAAACTATTCAGCAAAAAAGCCTTCAGAAATGGAAGGGAGGGATGGCTTCCCCCCTCCCTCTCTCCACTCAAAATGATTTAAAAGGCTTGTCAGCCATACAGAGGGATGTTGAATTTGGTGTTTGTGCAAGGCACACAAGACGGGGCTTTAGAAACACAGTAGTCCACATTTCATTGCTTTTCTCATAGTCAGGCACCAGGTGGCACTTGACATCACAAGATGGAAATACACTATTCCTGTTCAGTGCCTCAACACACTACTAGAGCATGAATCCACTTTAAATCCGGTTTCTGCCTCCTGCAAAATTCTGGGGTTTGTAGTTTGGTGAGTCCCAGGACCTGTCTGACTGAGCTGTTTAAAGGCCCCTCCCTAAAGTGGATTTAAAGTGGATCCAAGATCTAATGAGGTCTTAGTTTCTCCAGAGCAGCACTTCATTGGTCATATGGAGATAGGACATAGCCTTATTTTTTAAATGATGGCAAAATGCACATGCAAAGACAGAGGCAAAAGGGGAAAAAATCCATCCCTGTAGCTATAACAGTTGCATGCAAAGAGGAAAATCTCAATAGAAGATAGCATCAAATTTCATTTGCCAAAATCTATATTGAAAGCTGTATTAATTCTCTTTTGTATCTAGTCTTCTCAAATACTTATATTACTTATGATGTCTGATACTAGAGCAAACAATCCACTGATCTGATTGTTTTGTATGCCACAATATTGACACAGCAATCTGCTATCGAAGAATATAAGTTCCTGTTTACAGTGAGTTATATTTTTCATGATTATTCCTGAGGTGTACAAGTGATAGGTCATAGAATATATATATATATATATATATATATATATATATATATATATATACACATACACACACACATACATACATACACACACACACACACACACACACCATGGATCACACTTTTTCATACATATTATCATTGGTAGTCTGTGTTTTTATTGAGGTTTTTTTTATTATTTTTGTTTTCAATATAGAAGAAGAAACAATAAATAGGCAGGTGGATAGATGAAAACTTTTGCTGGGATGGGGACTGGAGTGGAAAACAGTAATAGATCATTTCCAGACTCATGTTTGCTGTATTAGTCCAATCCCTTTTTAATTTTTGTGTCCCTGATTTATAAGATACTGGCTGTTGTTTACAGTAGCTTAGAGAAACTTTCTGTGCATGCTGCTCAACAGCTATTGGCTGTATCCTTCAAGCCCAATGGAAGGGAATGGGAGCCCAGTTCTTACGGCGTAACAATTGCAGCCCCTTCCATGTTTATCCTGCTTTCCCCCTTTCTTTCTAAATGAACTAGGAAATACATCTCATTTCTTATGGGCTTCTCCATCATGAGCCAAACCGACAGCTCAGAGAGATCACACAAATGATTTAGCGACTTGAGGATTTGAAGATACTTGCACTCAGTTAGGAGATGAGAGAGAGATATGTTGTGGATCAGCCAGTTGGCCTGTGCAGGTGCTAGTGGTAAGACCTGCTTTCAGCCCAACCATTATGTGATGGACTTTACCAAAGGCAGTTAGGTTCAATCATGGCCAACATGGGGTATGCACAGGCACGTCAAATCAGGAGCTGGTCATGTATAAAATCCTTTCCAGCACCACTCCATACACACGCTTTAGCTGATCCTATTTAATAATTGTAATGAAAGATTCCTTAGCGTTGTGTGTCTTCAAGTCATCTGTTAGAAATGACTTGAAGACACACAACAATAAAAACAACCACAATGAAGTTTAAAAGAAAGCGACAAAAAGATGTAAATTTGGAAAGGTCAATTAAACTGTAAACTCTTATATCCTTAGACCTTTAAGAATTTTTAGATGATTGGACTTTTAAAAATATGGTATATCTTACTTTAGTTCAAAGACTGTGCACAAGAGATCTCTATGCTTCCTCGGTCTGTTATCATCTGTTTCAGGCAGGACTATATAGCTAAAGGGGGGGGGGGGGAGTTAAGGGTTTAAAACAAAACCTGGTTTACTCATGAATTTTAACTTATTAACCCATGAGTGTCCACTGAAGTTTATCTATCTTGAGTGTCCACTGAAGTTTATCGATGGAGCCTGATTTCTAAATTATTTTGCATTATGGAACTACTCTTCATGATTTGCTACAAAAAAAATCCAAGCCCCCCCCCCCAATTTTTTCTCTCGCTATGGTCCTGGTTCCAGGAACATTACTCTCCCCTCTTCGGGTTCTCTACTTTTCAGTCAGATGTGAAGAGCTACCTTAAATTTGCCGGCAGGCTTCAGATATACAGGAGGATGCTGCTCACTGCTCTCTGGCCAGCCTCCACTGGTGGTCCAACCGGCTTCTATGTGTGACATGGCTATGTGTGAGATTGGCCTTTCTCTCAGGCATCACAATCTTGGTGGAGACAGCCACACTCTCAGGTGGCTTTAAAGAGAACATAAAGGTATACATTGGAGTGGATCTCATTTGACTCTCTAGAGATGGCTGAACTGCAGTTCATATCCATGTAAATAATGGGGATGAAAGCTGGGAGCTGCAGCCTAACAGCCTCTAGAGCAGGCATGGACAAACTTCGGCCCTTCAGGTGTTTTGACTTCAAATCCCACAACTAATCCAACAGGCAGCAGCCAGGCTACTAACTGGAGCAGCATACAGGGAGCACACCGCTCCTCTGTTGTGTCAGCTCCACCGGCTGCCGATCTGCTACCAGTCACAATTCAAAGTGCTGACTTTAGCCTATAAAGCGCTAAACGGTTCCAGCCCAGCTTACTTGTCTGAATGTATCTCCCGCTATGACCCACCTTGTAGTTTAAGATCTTCGGGGGAGGCCCTGCTCTCAATCCCTCACAAGTGCGGCTGGTGGGGACGAGAGACAGGGCCTTTTCAGTGGTGGCCCCCCATCTGTGGAACGCTCTCCCTAATGAGATCAGGCAGGCTCCATCTCTCTTGTCTTTTCGCAAAAAACTGAAAACTTGTCTGTGGGACCAGGCTTTTGAGCGATAGATACAGCATCAACTACAATGAACTCTTGATAAAGTGACAGACCTGGATTGTGACTTGGAATGTGCCTCTGAATGTATATTTCTGTGGATGTTCTAACTTAATTAATTTTAATTATTATTGTTGTTGAATGTAATTGTAATTGTTTTTGTACATTTGTTTTATACTTGGTTGTAAGCTGCCTTGAGTCCCCCCTGGGGAGTGAGAAAGGTGGGATAGAAATGTTGTAATAATTAAATAAATAAATTCCTAACAGCCTACCAGGAATTAGGAATTGTGGGAGTTGGAAGTCCAAAACACCTGGAGGGCTGAAGTTTGTCCATGCCTGCTCTAGAGGGTGACCCAGTTCCCATTCCTAATGTAAGTTCTTGGCCACTAAAGCCCTCCCTTTTTCTGGTGGGACTCTCGTTTTGCCTGAAACTGTTGGGTGAGAAGCAAAACTCCAGAAGCTGCCGTGCTCCCAAGCCAGTGGGGTTAATTGCCTTCCTGCCTTGGCTTCCTAGCTGTTATGCACCTGAGGCCCAGGAAGGCCTGCCAAGCAAAGTGGCAAATCCACATGCCATCCAAGGAATTCTCCATCATGAAACAGGATTTCTGCCTTTTCTTAATCATGTCAGTTTTAAAAAGGAAAGTAATCAAGCCTATGGTGGTAAAACACTGAAAGAAACAAAATATACTGCCATTTTTGTTCCATTTACTATCCTCCCCCCCTTTTTCTATAATATCTCTCTGGACAAATCCAAGGATCTTCTAAGGCAGTGGTTTTCAACCTGTGGATCCCCAGGTGTTTTGGCCCAGGTGTTTTTACCAGCTGTTAGGATTTCTGGGAGTTGAAGGCCTGGGGACCTACAGGTGGAGAACCATTGGTCTAAGGGGTTCAGAGTAACACGTCTTGAAATCTCTTCAGTTGAGTTACATTTCACTAAATTTAATGATCCCAGTTCTTTATTCAGAGCCCAATTTGGATGCAGAGCACTCAGAGGGCATCACCTGTATTTTTTTTTCTTAATAAGAATGTCATACAGAGCAACTTTAAAAGCAGTGGAAAATCCACGCTTTCCTCCTGCTCCACAGACCCAGTTCTTTCAGCTTTTCCAGTTCCTCTGCTTCCTCTGCTTTGCTAACAAACTTTAACCTGACAAGTATGCTGGTTCCTGACTGCTGTCACCTGCATTTTTAAAGTAACCTTACAGGAAGGAGCTGAGACATACAGAAGGAAACACAGTTTTCTCACTACTTTTGCAATTTTCACATTTGGTGATTTGATTATTCACAGATTTATTTAAAAAGGTCTCTCTAATAATGTATAAGTCCTCCAGTGTGATTCTGTGATCAATTTCTTCTGGTCGTGATGAAGGACTAAGAGATTTCGAGAGAGAACATCTTTACAATTTACTCCACTGCAATTTGCACATATTCCCTACTCTCTGCCTAATACAGTGATGGAGAACAATTCCCCTCACCACTGAGCAGTGCTGGTGAGAGATCTCATCCAACAGTTTCTAGCCTACACGTGTCAAATGAAGGACCCATGGGCCAAATTTGACCCACCATGTTATTGTATGTGGCCCATAAGGCTTTCAATGCCAGAACAACATACCATAATTACATTTATACAGCATTACAATTACAAATTGCCCTTTGAAAGCAACCATAAGGCTGATGTGTTCCCTGGCGAACATGAGTTTGACACCCCTGATCTAGAGGATCACAAATTCCCCAACAATGGCCTAGCAGATTTCTAGTGAGAATTTGTCATTTTCTTGTACACATTTTATGTATTATAACAATGTTATACAAATATTGCTGCTTCCTTGCATTTTATGTCCTCATGGTTCTTACTATTTACTACATGCTTCCTGTTTTACACATGCTTGTCCATCTACTGGCTTGATTAAGGTAACACATCAGTTCATACAGTTGGCCCTCTCTACTCATAAATCTTGGCTTCACAGATTCAACCATCAGCCTGAAAATATTTCCCCCTTTCCTCCAAAAATCCAAAAAAGGAAACCTTGATATTGCCATTTTATATAAGCAACATCACTGTATATAATAGGACTTGAACAGCCATAGATTTCAATATCCACGGGAGGTCCTGGAAACAAACCATAGTGGATGCAAGGAGCCCACTGTACATCCATCTGATGAACAATAAATGATGATAAACGGTCAAAATTGTCCCACGCTGTGGTATTTTAGGATCCATCTGTGAAACCTGTCGGAGGAGACAGGACTTTGCTATGTTACAAAGGGTAGTGACTGGTAATATCATTAACCTTGCTGCTGCTGCACTGAGAACACTTTTCAAATAAAAACAAACAAACTGTAAGAAAGCAAAATACATATACATGCATTTTGAAGGCGGTGCTCTCAATCTGAGATTCTTCCCCATTTTCCTGAGGACCAGAGCACAAAGTTCAGTCCCTGAGACTTAAGGCCTGATCCAGAGACATGGAAGCCCTAGCCACAATCACACCATGGATGTTGCTGCTGCCGTTGTGACAAAACTGAACTGCACTTGTAAGAGATGAGTGTATCCATGGGAAGCTGAAACTGAATAAAGCTGTTCTGAGCTTCTCTTCCTAACACTCCTTGTTGCAGTGACTACATCACCGAGGAATGGGAGAAGCCTGCCTAGTGTTTATTGCCTGTTTGACTGCCAACATAATGAGCTCAGTGACACATGGGAAAGCGTGTCCATGCTGGTTATTGTTTTAATTGCTTCTAAGGGTGCTCCTAGATGGCAACTTCCCAGCAACAGTAGCTGAGCACACAACCTGGAAGCAAAACAGGAAGCACTGCACATTGCCATGAGGTTTGGAGCAGTCATTTCTTGTTTTGTGCCACGCATGCTATTCCTCCCTTTCTCTCTTGCAGGCCCTCCTAGCATGCTCAAAGTCACAGCTATCCACATGGGATTGGCATGCACAATGAACACCTGACATGCAGTTAACCAACATCCCAGCGCATCAATCTTTTGCAAAAACACCACAACCAAGGGATGGTAGATAATTACTGGAAATACTGGTATTACGGTACTTTCTTTCAATACCTAAATGGAATGGGAAATAATTATTCATTGGAACAGCACAAGATGACTGGTAGCAGTCCCAATAGTAGTTAACATAACATTTCCAAATGTTATGTCAAGAGTCAGACGCCAATTAGCGAACAAAAATAGAGTTTATTCAGCAGATAAGCCAAAAAGTAATGTTAACACAGAAAAAACCTTGAAACACTTCACTGTCAGTGCTTCAAGAGCAGTTCAAACAAAAATGTAATTCAGCAACACAAGCAGGTAAAAACAAAGCTAAACAAACTTAGTGCAAACTGCACTTTCTGAGTCCAAGCCCTGCTAGCCGGCTCTGTAGTTTTCAAAGGAACAGTTCCCAAAAGAAAACACCAAATTGGTCAGGAAACAAACAAACAAACTAAGAATGCAGTAGACTGCTTCCACAATGTGGATAAAGCCGAAGGCTCCAAAAGGATGGTGAAAAGACGTCGTCCGGGATTCCAAGGTCAGGTCAGGAGATAACAGCGGTGTCCAAAGAGCAAGCCAGGAGTCAAAAGCCGATAGTAGTCATCAATCACAGGGCGAAGGCAGTAGCAAGGTCAAATTCCGATCCAAGGTCTGAAGAGGGTGCAGTCATCCAAAACAGGTCCACGATAAGACACAGCGAGAGCCAAGCTAGGTGATAACAGCAGATTCAAATCATAGTCCAAGTCCAGTCTTCATGGAAACACAGAGATCCCAATGGCGCCTCAGCAACACCTTGCCACACGCAAAGTGCAGTGGCCAAACATTCCCATTTTATTCCCCTTCCTCCTGGGTGACCAAACACTCACACCCAAACACCAGGTGTCCCAAATCTACTCAGAGTCTGAGCTCCACACAGCTAGAGCTGGTGGATCTGGAGTACCTAGCAATTCGTCGGAGTCCCAATCATCCTGCCCACACTTAGCCCCATGAACACTTAAAGAACCATCCTCCCTTCTCCAAGCATCCCAATTGGGATCAGCTCCTGCAGAAACCCCAGGTTCAGAAGTATCCATAGACCCCAAATCCCCAGACATCTCCGGTGGCTGTGCCCATTCAGTGCCCGCTTCCCCAGCCACCACCTGTTCCTCAGCATCCATCTCCCCATCTGAATCTTCCTCAGAAGATCCCCCATATAGCTCTCTAAGTCGCTTCCTGCGCAACTCCTCCAGTGAACCCTCATCACGAGGGTTTTTTCTTCCTCTTCGAATTCCATCCCCATCAACCATAATCCCCGAAGGCGCAGTCACAACATGTTATTTATGAAATTCAAAGCAGCCTCTCCTTTTTAAAATCACTTTGAATACCTGAAATCTCAGCTGTATTTCAGTGGAAGATTATGAATGTTAAGAGTAATATATAAACATGGAAAGGGGCCTTCCAACCCATTAAATCAATGAAATCCAGGACTCTTTAAACCCACTTACACCAAATAGGGTGGCTCCAAATATGTTCGACTCAGCTCCAATTATTCAGTCAACATGTCAGCATGATGGCTCAAGAGGGGAATGAGAGTTGTAGTCCCACATACTGGGAGGCACACTAAGTTGGCAAAGTTTGATTGGTAGTCATCTTTCCATCATTCGAAACAGGGATATTTTGCATTTTTACTATTCTAAACTTGAGGTTATAGATAAAGGACTGTGTGTGCTTCCGGACTTGGGGGCAAATATAATAACAAAGAGGCTACAAACCAACTCCTATGGGACACAGTGAGCAAAGCTGGGTAAAATTAGGATGGGTAGGAGTAAGGATGAAGGGTAAACTTGATATGGAACAGACCTGTAACAACTGATGGCAGAACTATCATGTATAGAAACTGCAAGGAAGCAAATTTCAGCTATGCTTGAAGAGCAGCTTCCTCAAATCTGCCTGACAGTGGAACAAGCAACATCTCAGAAGGTGGTGGGCTTTCCTTCACTGGAAGCATTCAAACTGAGACTGGATGGCTACCTGCATCAGGTATACATTACCTTGATACAAGATTTCTGCCTTGAGCACAGTAGTTGAAGGAGATTTCCTGCCAAGGTCCCTTCCAAACCTAAAATTCTTTGATTTTGTCAGCTCCTGCTGGTGGTCTCTAGTAATTAACCAGTACTCACACTCCAGGTGGACGTAGCCAGATTTATTGCTTCTACACACACAAGAAAGAAAATAACACTACTAATTTCCCCATTACCATCAGACCCTTTTATAGTGCTCTTCCCTCTTCCCCTTCCAAACCCTTCCCCAGCCTTCTCCAACTCCTGTGAACGATTTCTCCTGATTATCGGCTTTCTCGCAGGACTGGTCTCCTCCTCCAGGTTCGTTTGTTAACGCTGACCTTGCTTCAGGTATGTTGGCAGGGGCAGGAGTCAAATGCTTGTTCTTCCAAGCTTTGAATCATGTCCTGACAATTTTACCATTTTGTGAATGTAAAATATCATTTTGTGAACCAACATGGTGTAATGGTTTGAGTGTTGGACTATGACTCTGGAGATCAGGGTTTGAATTCTCAATTAACCATGAAACCCACTGGGTGACCTTGAGCAAATAACACACACTCAACCCCAGAGGAAGGCAATGACAAATCAGTACAAATCTGGCCAACAAAGCCCTAGTTTGCTTTAGGGTCACCATAGGTCAGAAACAACTTGAGAGCATGCATCATCTTCAACAACAACAACAAATGAAGACAATAAATACTTATGATGGTTTGCACCTATGAGCTTCCATCTTTTGACAGAGGCATTCCATTTATGCCCCATTTTGGACCCCACCCCTCACAGAATCTGTATGACTTACCCAATTCAGTGCATTTTCAGGCTGGAAGTTCTGCCACAAAGAGAAAATGTGATGAAGTCTATTTTACTATCCCAATTGGCAGGCAGGGGCGGTTCAACCATAAGGCAATTTAGGCAGTTGCTGAAGGCGCCATCATCTGGAGGTTGCAGTTGAAGCGCCTCTTGAGGCGCCTTCAAGTGCCCTGAAGCCAAAGGGAAGAGGGAGGTGAAGGATGTGCAAAGGGAAGAGGGAGGCGAGGGACGCAAGCGCCAATGGCATTAACTTTCTGTTCTCGCCACGTTTGCGCCTCACCTCTCTCTTCCCTTTGTGCAAGAAGGAGAGAGGCATGTGCACAGCGAGAACAGGAAGCTAGTGCCGCTGGCCTGTGCACCCCCGCCTCCTCCTCCCAGGCCTGTGGCCTCTCGCTGGCCTCTGCAGCCTCTCCCTTGATCAAGGTTGTTGTAAGTGTTATTTATTGCTTATCTAATTGTATAGTTTTTACCTTGTTTTAATATTATGCTTATTATGTTGTTATGTAATGTACTTGTTATTTTTATGATTGGAAACCGCCCTGAGTCCCTTTTGGGAGATAGGGTGGTATATAAATAAAGTTTATTATTATTATTATTATTATTATTATTATTATTATTATTATTATTATTATTATTATGTCCAGGGTGGGAGAAAGGAAGAACTCTTGTCTGCTGAAGACAGGTATGGATTTTGCCATTGGCCACCTTGATTAGCATGTAATGGCCTTGCAGCTTCAAAGCCTGGTTGCTTTTTCCCTGGGGGCATCCTTGGTGGGGAGGTGTTAGCTGGCCCTGATTGTTTCCTGTCTGTATTTTCCATTTTCAGAGTGTTGTTCTTTATTTACTGTCCTGATTTTAGTTTTTTTTTTTAATACCGGGGGCCAGATTCCCTTTCGGTGGCCTTTTAATTCCTATGGATTCCTAAGGACCCTCAGGGCTCTTCCACACATCCATATAACCCAGAATACCAAAGCAGAATAACCCACAATATCTGCTTTGAACTGAGTTATCTGAGTCCACACTGCCCTATATCCCAGTTCAATGTTTGGTGCTAAATTCGCAAATATAGTAATTCCTACATAACATTACCATGTATTGAACTGCTTTTTCTGTTGATTTGTTGTAAAACATGATATTTTGGTGCTTAATTTGTAAAATCATAATGTAATTTGATGTTTAATAGGTTTTTACTTAGTCCCTCCTTATTATCCAACATTTTTGCTTATCCAACGCTTTTATTTTTCAGTGATTAGTTGGGGGCGGGGCGCCAAAATTCTGTTCACTTACACTTGAAAATTACCTTGGGCTGGCCCTGTTGGCAGGCACCTATATCTACTCCCAACTCGATAGATACAGTATTGTATTGGAGAGGGGTGGGGACAGATATGATTCAGTTCTCTATTTCTAAAGGAAGTGTCAAATAATGACAGATTATTATTGTTGTTGTTATTATTATTATTATTATCATTAGCATTATCTAGAACTGGACGAAGAAGACTGCTTGAACAGCTTTAATATCATAGTATTTTCTGACCCATCTTTCACTCACTGTCTTTGACACATAAAATAATTCCATAAACAAAAAGAAGCTATTTGGGGAAGTATATAACTCATACGATCATAATGAAAGCAAGCTGCAGCATCCAACAAAAGGTGAAAAGGTCTTTGATTTAAAAATGCCAGAGTGGCACTCTCTAGTGTCATCCAAAACTAGATTATTCCCAGAGCAGCTTGTTGTTTCCAGAAAAGACAATCTGATATTCAGTGTAGAAGGAGACTCCCCCTTCCATCACGTGCTGCTTGAATTGTAGATGAGCTCTCCGGTTCAAGCCGGGGGCCTCATGGTTTTTATAAGTTGATTACTGAATTGCTACAGCGTTTTGGTGCATGTGTTAACAACAAACAGCAATCACCTGATCCACACAGCAACAGCCATTTTTACGAGACAGATACTTTAACTGTTTTGGTGCCTGATTTGGTTCCCATGTCATCATGACTTGCAAGCTAAATGCAGTTCTTAGCTATTTATGGGCCATGGGATGGGGTGCTTTGTGCAAAATCACGATTGTCATCTTTAATATATATAGTCAATGTGCAATACAATATGTGCAATAAAAAAATAAGCAGAATTCAAAGTAAATTGTAAAAATATCAGATATAACTTTAAAACCATTCCTCCAAACCCCTGGAAAACAAACCTAAAATGTAAATTATTTTTTTTTACATTACATGTTCCTTAATGAATTGGCATGTAGCTTCTTAGCTACCAATGCACACTGGGCTGAGTATATGACAAATAGTCATGTACCAGCCAACTATTCTCCTACTACTTTCTGAGATGTATAGTCTGTATATAACTGAATTGTGGATGACATAAATCTTTGTCTAGAGGCAGGACAACTAATGGATTAGGTAATCAATCTGATTGCAGCCAAATTCACATTGCCTATAAATGGAATACCTCGAAATTTCCATTCAAGATGTGCAGAGGGAATCTGATTTCAATGAAAACCTTTCAGAGTTGTGAAAAGGTGAGGGTTTTCAAAGTTCTGTGGCTTTGTGTTGTTGATCTGAATCTGTGGGGACCAAATAGAGAATTGTGTCCAACTATAGCTTGCATAGTTGGCTTGGGTTGCATCATGATCGAAAACCTGATGGGCTGTGTAAAGGTTGTTAGGACTCATGTTTTGAAAACTCTCTGAGTTGAAGTTGTAAAATTTAACTTATCTTTGCAAATTGCTCCCAACCTCCAAACCTAAGTGCCTCCAGACAACAAAGTTTGCTGAGGGAATGGTTCTCAGCTCCATTTAATCTGCACCAAAATCTTTAGGGAAAAAAAATCAATTCCATCTGCAAATTGAGAAGAGACCAAACTCAGCCCTAATGTGAACTGATGAAATCCCAGGTGGCGCTTCTAAAATCTGTCACATAAATTTTGTTTTGCAAAATTTCCAAATCAGACTTGGCATCGTCTCCCCAGATTTCAGCTCCATACAGCATTTTTGTGATAATTTTAGCTGTAAAAACCTTGAGGGCAGGATTTATTTGCTGCTCCACTCTGGAATAGGAAAATGTTTTCATGCAAGATCAGACTGTTTGTCTTTCTAGCTCATTTCTGTCTACTGACTGCCAAGTTATTCAACTTCAGCTCTCTGTATATAGTTGGATTACAATTCCCATCACATGTGCTGACTGGCATTGTTGGAATTTGTCATCCAACGCTAGTTGGAAACTCAAGGGACAGAAAGGAAAGCAATACTCTGATTAGCAAGTGGCACCTTTTCAGACAGGAGTCTTTTACCATCATCTGTGACCAACTCCATAATCTGGCCCACGTTCTTTAAAAAAACAAAACCCTGGAGATATCAGAAACGAGAAATTGGACTTACCATGATGGTTCCTTTTGGGATGGCAGGCGCAGTGATCCACTATGATGGGTTTCATCCCTCCCCACCCCCACCCCCTGATATGCCAGAAAGTTGAACTTGGGACTTTCTCCATGCATTGAGGCAGATTTTCCAAGCTTCTTTATCAAAATCTCTGAGGCAGCCAATTTACATAATAAAAACAGGACATTGAAGACAAACAGAAAGATATATGCAATCACAGAAGTGAGGACCTGTCTCTGAACAAATTACTAATATTTTCTACAGAATTTTCTCTTGTCCTCCAGACTCTCTTTAATAAGATTTTGGAAACACCAATGAAAGGATCACTATGATTCTTTTCTGAAGAAAAGCTAGTAATCTCAGGTGCTTCCCCCCCCCCCCATACACCATTGTGGGGACTGTCCATACACTGATAGACTCACAGAGTTGGATGATCACAAAGTTTATCCAATCCATGCAGGAAGGCACCATAAGGAATGTGATTTTTAAGGGACTTTTCAAAACTTTCCCGAGTGCTTGTTTGGCCCCATTTTAACCAATGTGCACCTATCCCGTTCCCGCAAACATCCTATACGAACACAATATAGATTATATTTCTCAATGAGAACTGGAAGATCTTAGCAATATAATATTCTGACAAGAGCAGGGAGCCATAAGACAAAACTTCTTTATTGGGTGAGGCAGAGGTACGTCTTTCAGTGGGGAGGACATTTATGTAAAACGTTAGGGTCACCCTAGTAGTTTATGGGATGGCTCACCTGAGGGGCTTCATGTTCTGAGTAAGCTATATTATTGGGTAAACTATAGCAACCCAATAAAAGAGAGCAAGTTTAAGTTAAAATAAGGGAAGTGAGAAAAGGGCAAAGGGGCCTGTATTATTGTACGTCTTTTTTCCAGAAAATATCTGTTTTCAACTCTATACACTGATCATATTTTTTCTGTCAGTCAACTGAGAATACTCAGAAGAATGTAGTTTTTCCTTCCACCCCCCACCCCCACCCCCCACCGCCAAAAAAAGGCCACAGAAACAGACTGCCTGGCCATGCTCAGTCCCTACAGTTTTCTGGAACAATCACTTCAGCGCGATTTTACAGTTTAGCAAAACTTTTTTAATGCTATACAGAGGAATGCAGCCAGCATTGTTCCTGCAATTTAAATCAACTTGCTGATGATGACCAAAAAAAGAGTGCTGAACCAGACAGTTTGCTGCATCAGTTTCAAAACTGGATATACAAACTCTGTGGTATTTCTTATTCAAACATTAGTAGAATGGTTCATATTTTGAAAATCAATTTGGTCACATGTTGCGTGCAAACAGATGGCACATCAACTTACCCTCCTGTAATTTGTATCTAAAGAACCACTGAGTGATTCAAAAGTCAGCTTTGGGGTGTTTCTCATACAAAATAAACAATGCATAACTTACTAACAGGGATGGGCAACTCTCCATAGCTGGATAGAGATCAGCCAGCAGGGATGGAGGCACTCCTTTGGCAGGGCAGAGTTTCTAGATGTAGCATTTGATGGCTGCTACACCCAGAATCAAAGAGTTTCCTTCAGAAGTTTCAGTTTCACTCCAGTAAAGCCCCATCTAATCTACACAGCAGTTTCAAACCAGTATTGAAAAAAGTGGTTTCTCTGGGCCTTTCTACACTGACCATATAATGCAGTTTGAAGCTACGGCCACAAAATACATACTGCCAATGTGCGCGGCAGCACATCTATGAGTATACCATGCATTTTAAAAGTCCCAAGGAAGTCCAGGTTTAGACAAGAAAAAAAGACACTACAGCAGATGCCAGTATATCCCAGATCTAGGGCAAAATTGGCTCTATCTACAAAATGCAGAGCATGTTGTAGACACTGAATCTGGATCCCAGAACTTGGAAAATTACCATTCTAGATTAAAGTAGTCCTGGTGAATCTATATTCATACAAGGGCACAAACTGCTACCTCTCTATGAGATATATTTAATTCATTCTTTTGGTAACCCACCTCCAAAGCATTTTGCCAAATTAGCAGAAAAATAAGATAGTGTCCCATCCCCCAGATTTTTGATGACTTGTCTGTACAGTAATGACAAAGGAACAGCATACTCCAATAGAGTGCTACTCAAAGTAGTGGTTTGTGGACCAGCAATGTCTGCAATGACTAGTCCACAGTAAATTCATAGGGAATTATATTAATACAATATGCTACTGCTCCCTGTCACGCAGGAAAAGTCAGGAGAACTAGGACGGCTGTGTATCACCCACACAGCTCTGACCTCAAACAGAGAGGCTCCCCAACATGCAGGGCTTACTGGGACGTATGCTTCACTCTGCCTAAGAATAAAGTCTATACTCCAGCATATCTTAAATGCTAGGGACGTGTGCCTAACTCACTCTTCCTTTAGAAAAATTAAACTAGCTTAAAACCATGTGAACCAGTTTGCTGAAATTTCATAAAAATGTAATTACAGAAATATGATCTGCAAACTTAGGCTGCATGCAGAACAGAATGTGGTTTTTTTTCTATACTTGTAGACAAAGGACTGAAAGTCTTCTTCCCACTAATCTTCATAATTGCACTTAGGTTGTATGAGAAACTGGACAATATGCAACAGAATCCCAAGTGTGTGTTTTCATTTAGAATATTCTTCTAGATAAGCGTTCTTCAGTAGAGGCCTAAGGCAGGGGTCCCCAAACTAAGACCCGTGGGCTGGATGCGGCCCTCCGAGATCATTTACCTGTCTCCTGTCCTAAACTTTAGACTTAGGGTTGACCTAAGTCTAAAACAACTTAAAGGTACACAACAACAATAATCCTAATTTTGGACTATTTCATCATACCCTCCCCCCAAACAGTCTGAGGGACCATGAACCGGCCCTCCACTTAAAAAGTTTGAGGACCCCTGGCCTAAAGTTACAATAAAGTACACACTTTCTCTAAAAACCACATTTTATATTGATTTTGTCATTTATTGTTTTATTATATTCTTACTATTAAAAGATTCTGGTTAATCACAGGAACACTATTTAAGCTTTGTGCATTTATTTTGGGTAGAGAGATCAGTGCTGTTATTTTCAAATGCTTTCATGGTTTTGCTCTCCTCACTTCCATTAACTTCACTTGTTAAATAAATTCAGATCCTATGTATTTGTTAACAACCTCAAGTAAAACACTTACAACAGAATGAGTTGGCTCTGCCTCCTGATAGAGAATCCTTACATTTCTTTTAATTTTGCATTACGATTGCTGTTGTTGTTGTTGTTATTATTATTATTTGCCAGTCTTGGGAAACATGTATTGCAGTATTGGACAATGTCCCCTTCACCAGGATGTCAAGTGTCCATTGTTTGTCACTGTTGTGGCAGAGCACTAACATTACTATGGTGTTAGGGCCAGTTCATTGACACTGAGTATCTTACTATTGGCACCATAGCTATAGAAGTCAAATTTTTTACACTACAGTGCTGACACAATACGGGCATTTAGGTCCGAAAATTAGACACTGTGTTTCAGTAGTCTGGACAGCCAAATTTGTAAATGTATATGTTATTTGACTTGTAAAACAATCTTTGGATGCGAGAGCTGGACCATAAAGAAGGCTGAGCAAAGGAAGATAAGACGCTTTTGAACTGTGGTGTTGGAGAAAAATTCGAAGAGTGCCTTGGACCGCAAGAAGATTCAACCAGTCCATTCTCCAGGAATAAAGCCTGACTGCTCACTGGAGGGAAGGCTATTAGAGGCAAAGATGAAGTACTTTGGCCACATAATGAGAAGACAGGAAAACTTGGAAAAGATAATGATGCTGGGGAAAATGGAAGGAAAAAGGAAAAGGAGCCAACCAAGGGCAAGATGAATGGATGTTATCCTTGAAGTAACTGGCTTGACCTTGAAGGAGCTGGGGGTGGCCATGGCCGAAGGGGAGCTCTGGCATGGGCTGGTTCATGAGGTCACAAAGAGTCAGAAGTGATTGAATGAATAAACAACAACAAAACAATCTTTGCTCTCAAAAAGCTGATGAAGTTCTCAAGAAATTCATGAAAATATTGTAATTCACGAGTTGCTGAAATTAGTTTTCTCCAGAGGACACATTTATTGGCCCTGGAGTTTTATGTAAAAGGCCTAATAATGACCAGTTTATTATGGGCAAAAACTAAACTGTATTGATCATGGAAGATATGTTCCACTTGCTTATCTTTTACTCTTATCTTATGCCAAATTAGAAGAAAATGATTTGTTTAAACAGCAGTAAGCTGGCACCAAGCTGACTGATCCTGGTTTCAGTGTAAATTTACTTTTTGCCTACTGCAAAACCTTTGTTAATCTTTGCCTGGTTTACTACTGCAGTTACAGACCTCATAATTTGTTTTCAGCCAAAAACATAGCCTTCTCCCAAAATAGTGCAACAAGAGCCACACACATATATGGTACTCCCTAAACTACAGTAACTCCTAAAAAGCCAGTGTGGTGCTTTGAGTGTTTCACTCTGAAGACCAGGGTAATGCAACCATGGGATGATCTTGGGCAAGACACACTCTCTCAGCCTCAGAGGAAGGCAAAGGAAAACCATGCTGAAGAAATCTTGCCAAGAAAATGCTGTGATACATTTGCCTTAAGGTCACCCTAAATGACTTGAAAATGCATAGCATTAATGTCCAGGTGTAATTGTCAGAGCCAAATTTCAACTGTGCAATGACTCAGGAGTTCAAATCTAAATATTCAAACCTTTTAGATTTCTCCTATAAGGACAAAAAATGTCTAAGTGGTCAGTTCTTCCAATGAATAACTTGATTGAAATAGAACGCTGGAACAAACACTTTCAGGAATAAGATGAAAATCAGAGATTAAGAAACAACCACCCTAGTGAATGCAATCTGATCCTGATTCAGTTCAGCCCAGCTAGCATGCACAAGCATATCTTGTTCCTAGATTATATGAACACATTATCCAAAGAACACGTGTCTCATAAGTTTTCTTCTATGATAGTGATCTTGCTTTCATGGCAAATGAAAAGAACGCTGACCTGAATTTCAGGGTCTTCAACTTAGTTATAACTGAATGTCTCAAACTAATTTATTATTCACTTTTCTATCCAATGTATATTTTTCTCTTGGAAAGCTTCATGCCTCAATTATTTAAATTTCAGTATGTTGAGAAAATAAATGTTTCCCTGTTGAAGATAGTAGACTTGGGAGATGCAAAAGATGTGAGTTGATCTTTTCACAGATATAATCTTATAAAGTTCAAAGTTCAGCCCACTTTGAAATGATTTCCAGGACTTGGAACAATGCTGATTTGGGAGCGAAGTGGGCAGACTACATAGATCAATTATTAGAGTTCAAGGTTCCCTTAAACGTTTTGAATCTTGCTTAATATTCAAGAAGCTTCATGTGTTCTCTTGCTCTTCTCAAACTAGATTAGATTTAAAACAAAAGGTAACACCCCAAGCTCTGACAGCTATTTAATTACTTACAGAAGGTAGTGCCAAGGCTTCTGTCTACTCCCTTTACTGGCCTAGTTCTTCACAGCTTTTATTACAGCCTCCCCAAAACAAAGCTCACTATGGTGACTTGCATCCTTGGTTCACCTTCAAAAACCTGGAAATATCTACCCCACCCCAACTTAAAAGTCAGCAAAGCAATGACTCAAGATCTTTTTATCTCAATGGGGCTTGCTGTACAGACATGTGCTACAAAACCAATGGAGGATTCTGTGAAGTATAAAAAACAAGGAGCACAAGAACAGATTAGTCAAATTAGCTGGAGAATTTGGAAACACCTGTACAACTGTCTTGCTTCAAACTTGCTTTTAATTCTTTATACTGGTTCCAAAAACCAGTATTATGCTACTTGTATCTGAGTCATATTGTCATGATTCTATTCAAATATGATCACAAAATGAATACATTTTAGCCCCGTCATAACTTATTGACAGTTTCATTCCTCTTTTGGAGTAGAGATGGAGAATTCTATCCCTGATCATTCAAAACTTATTAGTATCTAATTTATGAAAATAGGGGTCAGATCAGGAAAAATATTATTTCAAAAACTAGTTTTCATAAGAGTATCAATTACTTTCTGAGGCATATATTCTAAAACCAAATTCAGCTTATCCATCTACTAGAGATAGCTTAGATCCAGAAATTATACATGAGCTTCACTCTATTTAATTTCTCTCTATAATGTAATTAATTATCCATATTAATCCATGCTATAGTAATTTCTTCACTCGTGTTTGATGTAAAAGTTAATATCAATTGATCCTGTCCTGTAGAAAGAATATTTGTAAGGAAAACCCAAATGATGTTGTTTGATCAAACAAATTAAATCTAATGAACAAGTGTGCTTTGCCCAACCTTGTAAAGGCCACACATAAGGTGCAAACCTGCAATGCTAGAGGACTATGGTATCACAGAGCAGACCAAAGAGCAGATGCTCCATCCGTCTTGGGACAATCCTTTGCTAAGTGCAACAAGGTTTCTCTCTCCTGGTGGGCCACCATTTCTTTAGTGAGCACCAAGGAAGTGGGGTCAGAGCACTCCTTGTCACCTCCACCAGCCCCATGCTGTCTCCTACAAATAACATGTGCCTCTTAATCTGGCCTTCCCATGTCACTTGCAGGCCACCAAGCAAATGCACAAAGACAAGGCCAGCTAGCCACAACTTAAATTCACAACACACATCATCGCGATGGGGAAATGTAGCACGTAGTTTTATATGTGCTATATACATAGAAGACTTCACTAGCATTATAATACTGTGTAATCTGACCATTAAAAGAAGTCCACAACAGTAGTTGAATTTTGAAGAATTTTAATACAAACTTAATATAAACTATTTCAGTCCCTCTCTTTAACATAAGACACTGACTCAAAATACTTTTATACCTTTTTCAAGTATTGCACAATGTAGGTACAAAATTAATATTTACGATTACATTTTCTTCCATAATATATAGCAAAAAATCTTTAATTTTTTTTAACAGAAAATACAATTTGTGCTTCTTTCTTGGAAAAGTATTCCATACAATTTGAATTCCACCACTTAAGGAATATTTTGTACACTTTTTAGAACTGATGTTTTTTAAGATGGATTTTATAATTTCAGTAAAAAAAATACAACATGAAACTGCTGCAGTTGTCACAGATCACTGTAGTAAAAAGATAAAAATGCAATACCATGTTGTAGAAACAATATATACTCTGATATTTTACAAACTTTGTACTAAATTAAATTATACAATTAGAAAAGACCAATAAACCCACTTATTAGTGCCAATTTTTTATATATAAAAAAATCAGCCATGTCCTTGCTATATCTTAAATACTGTAAGAGGCCATATCTCGAGTAATATTTAATGTACAGTCAGTAAAAAATAACTTTGTGCTTGGTTGGCAAATGAAAAAAAAGATGCATGTCGTCCTTATCTAACCAAGCTTGAACATATTCATACTACAAGCTTAAAAAAAACTCAAGAGGTGAAAAAGATACACCCTTGGGTACGTGCATGTCAACTTGTACAATATGATTTGTTTTAGTTAGCCATAACAGGCTGGAATTGCTGGTTAGAGTACTGCATGCTATTTAAGCTGAAATTCAGGCCATCCACAAAAGACTTCTCATTTAGACCTCCATAGGCTGCAAACATATCAAAGGCATTACTGTACTGGAGAGGACTCAAATTAAGGGAAGTGTCGCTGGGGAAGAGGTTGCTTGTACTACCTTGGCCCTGTACGTTAGGGAAGATGAACTCCTTTGCATTAGGAGAAAGGGCAGATGTTTTCTGTGGCTGCGGTGGAGGTTGCTGCTGAGGTGGAACCTGCTGGCTACCGAGGCCAAGACCATAGAGAGAGTGCATGGAAGAGGAAAGAGCTTTCTGTTTCAGCAAATCATTGACATTCAAGCCAAGGTTAGTGGGAGAAGTGCGAGCAACCTTGTTGGTACGGCTGCTGTTCTTCATTTTGGTAGAGCCAAACTTGGTGGCAGCAAATGTGGCAGTGGTGAAAGTTAAAGGCTGAGTAGAACGGGGCATAAAGGTTGGGCTCACAGTAGCAGAGTGACCAAATGGAGGCGAAGGAGAACTTGAGACAGAAGATGCTGGATCACTTATTGGCATGAACACTTGGGCTTCTGGATTAAAGCTATTCTTGATTTCCTTATCCAATTCACATCCATTTTCATTGGAATCATCCACATAAAGCACTTTCACTGGTCCCTTTTCACCAATTTGGTATGAAACCTCAAATGGGTCAATCCAGACACTAAGATCCTGAGGCAGATTGCCACGAACATCATCAATGTCCAAACCACTCTCTTTGGATGCTTGTTCAATAACTGGGTCCACTTTCTCCCCTACGTGTATACATCTAAACCCTGATCCTTTGTATGGCTTTTCTGGATACCAATGCCCTTCATATTTCTTTTTAAGTAGTCTTTCCAGCTCTTCACCAAAGATATTCACACGTCGTCTGGGAAGCTTATTGTACAAATATGAAATAATAAAATTGAGTGCTACTTGTATTTCAAGCTGCATAGCTGCTACGGCACAGAATCACAAAGGCTCCGTTTCAAAGCACAAAAAATAGGAAGAAATGGTCAAATACCACAGGAAAGCAAAATTTCGTTCAAAGTGCTGATTCTAGTAGATTATAATTCTTCACCTTGAGTAGTGTTGTTCCTTTAAGAAAAACAAAAGGAAATATCCAGATAAGGAAAGTGTAAAATGAACTAGACCTAGCCTATCATTTAAGTGTCACAATTTATCTGAGACACATTATTTTTTAAATTGTAAGCATGACATTTAGAGAACATGTATGTGCCACTTTTGAGAGAACTATGAAAATACATCAAGCTCAAACACAGTATTGCCATGGAACAAAATGTAAAAATAAGAGGATTACAGGTGTTGAACAGGGCATTTCTAAATCTCAGTATGCAATCAAGAACAACAACATTAAGCAAAAGCATACTTTCAGAACATAATCTAAACAGTAGGCGGCCTATCAAGGGTTCAATTTATATCCTATTTTTGGTGACACTTGTTGTAAAATCTTTTAGATTTTTCAAAGCATTTCCTTGTGTTTTAAATGCCAGATATTGCCAGTATTTGCAGAATTTTAAAACTGCTTCAATTTGAAGAGGCAATTAGCAGCAATCCTGCCTTTTGTTTACAAAAGTGGGGAGCTCTAATAAATCTACATATCCCAGAATTATTTTCATGATGTGCATACATAACACCGAAGTCCATTGCAAATAATCCAACAAACAATACATTCTAACCACACAACTATTAAAATAACATAATACAAGCTTCTTTCGGAGAAAAATATAGTAAATGCATCAGTGAACTAAACAATTTAAAAGGGAAATTAAGTCATATACAATATTACAAATGAGATATTTTGATTTCAGTGATATTAACGTTAAACCAATTCCTAGAATGTTAATATAAAATAAAAAAGCTAAATTAACAGAGAATAATGGCTACTGAGGTATATAATACAGAACAGAAGGCTCTAAATATGAGCTTTCTTCTTTTTGGAACATAAAGTTATATTTTCGCCCATTTGCTACAGTTTCAAACAGTCCTTCTGTAGAAAATAACGGACAAATCCAAATGAATTTGTAAATCTGTAAGCAAGGATACAGTAAAAATGAGTGGAAATTATTTCCTTGCCCCCAAATGATTGGCTTTTTGAGGTTATCCCTGCTTCTAAAAACCTTTTCTCTTTCCATTTGCTCTCTTTACTGGATAAGAGAACTACCAGCTGTGCGATAAGGCGACCTTTAAATGATTGCTGGATCAGCACTGGGTGGGGATATGGAAAGATCAAGGGCAAACAAAGATATTTACAAATGGAACACATACATACAATCTGATTGGGGGAGCTATAGGTAACTACAAAAATCATTTATTAATCCATCTGTTTAACTGCTCCAGCAATGCAAGAAAAAAAATACCTTTAAAAGTTGCTGGAAGCTACTATTGGCACCCTTTCCCTTCCCGAAAAAGCTAAGGAAACAAAATAATCTGAAATGTGTCAAAATATTTCCCACCTTGAATACAGCCCCTTTTTAAAGGAGTTAAACCTATTAATTACTTTAATCATGGCTGTGGTGACGCAGCAAGGGGGGCCAGGGAAACAAGGAGGGACCACAAGCAGAGTCCACAGCGTTACATAACTGGGCTGTTGGGTCTCATTAGAGTGCTGCTCACAGCTTCAGGGGAAAGAAAGTGGCCTGTCTATGAGGGCCTCCCCCCTCCCCCCCAAATTAGGCCCAATTCTCCCCTCTCCCGGCAGCAGCCTTTTCCTCAATCTCCTTCGGCACTAGGGGAGCAGGCATGCGGATATGCAAAGGCAGGTTTACCTTATACGCCCCCCCCCCCCTTCAACTTTACTTTTTCAAAATCTGTATTAATTCTACAGTGTAAATGCACCCACAGCACTAGGTAACAAAATTTGGAAAAAAAAATCTGTTCCTGGTTTGAAAGTGTTATTTCTTGGGTTGCTGTGAATTTTCCCAGCCATGTTCCAGAAGCATTTTCTCCTGACGTTTCACCTGCATCAGTGGCAGATGCTCAGGGTTGTGAGGTATATTAGGAACTAGGATTACCCAATACACCTCACAGCCAGGCTTTGAGGCTGCAATGCTCATCAAGGTGATTCATTGCAACATTCACACTTGCCAGCAACAGACAGTTCTTTCTCCCACCCTGGACATTATTCCACAGATATATAAACCCCACTTGCCTAGTTCCCAACACACCTCACAACCTCTGAGGATGCCTGCTATGGATGTGGTGGGTGAAACGCAAGGAAATAATGCTTCTGGAACATGGCCAGAAAACTCACAGCAACCCAATCCCTTCTCAGTTTCTCGGGTCAAAAGTTGTGGCAACCTGCCTGCTTGAGAGGGAGGCAGTGCCCCTTCCACTCAGAGCTAGACATCCCACCTGGAGACTGGCCTTTGGGCCCCTTCTTCCCTTTGAGACGCCTTGTCCACCTTGCCATAGCACCAGCTCACGAGTCCTCCCTCTCTTTCCTCTGTGGGGCTATGGCAGGCATGGGCCAACTTGGGCCCTCCCTCCAGGTGTTTTGGACTTCAACTCCCACCATTCCTAACAGCCGCAGGCCCTTTCCTTTTCCCATCAGCCGCTTGGAGGGTCCAAGTAGGCCCAGGCCTGGGCTATGGCCACCCATCCCCTCCTCTTCTTCCTCCTCCTCCTCTCCTTCTTGGCCAAGTCGCCTCCCTGATAGGCTCCACCGCCTCCCTCCGCCATCCAAGGGGCAGTCCTCCTCCGGCACTCCTCCTCCTCCACCGGGGGAGGGGCTGTTCGAGGCTCCCATTTCCCCTCCCCTCCCTCCCTCCCCGAGCTCTATGGGAGGGGGAGAGGAGCGAGCGGGTCCGGCCCAGAGATCGCCTTTCCCTGCCGTGTGAGGAAAGCCTTGGGCCCACGACGTCGCCTAACACTACTCTCCCCCCCCCCCCGCGCCACACACGGTTCCGCCGCCTCCATTCCCTCCCAGTCAGCCAGCCCTCCCTCCCCCTCCCGGGCCCTGTCAACACCCTCAGCCAGCGCCGTCCTGTCAAATCCTTCGGCCGACACCCTCTTGAGTGTCAGGGCCGCCTCACAGACCAGGCCTCTGCTCCCTGCCCTCACAAAAGTCGACCCCACGACCGCTTCGCCCGCTCTGTGAGGCTGAGGGGAACCAAAGGAAGCGATAGAAAGGAAAAGGGTGAGGTAAGCTGCCTCCAAACACATCTCCAGGCCGCTCTCCCTCTCGCCTCAGAGCGACACTCACCCGGGGCCTCTAGTGCAAACAATCCCGGCGAAGGAGAGGAAGGAACCCCATAACCAGGGAAGAGGAGGAAAAAGGGGGCGACTGCGCTTCTCACGCCCCGGGACCCAGAGAGAGACAGCGCGCTCCGCCTCAGCAGCTGCGAGACGCCTTCTTGTAGCGCCCGAGACTCCGCCGCGCCCCTATATATGCCCTCCCTCGCCCCGCCTCCTCGCGGCTCCGCCCACAACCCCCCGTCCGCCCCACCCACTTGCCTGCCAATCGCTCGGCTTTGGTTCCAGTCCCTGCTCCCCATTGGGCTTCCTGGCCTGCCAATAAGGCCTCACTCCCCGCCCCCTCCCCGTGCCCCCCCCCCCGCGCACCTGCTTCTAGATTCCCCTCCCACCCCCTCCCCCCCTTTCTTCATCTTCCTGCTCCCAGCGGGGTTTGTGTGTTGTTGCTCTTTCAACTCGCAAAGGACAAAATGCTCAGGCAAAAGGAATGGGGAAAATGTGTTGTCGAAGGCTTTCATGTCCGGAATCACTGGGTCGCTGTGAGTTTCCCGGGCTGTATGGCCATGTTCCAGAAGCATTCTCTCCTGACGTTTCGCCCGCATCTATGGCAGGCAATCTCAGAGGTTGTGATATAGATGCCTGCCCTCACAACCTCTGAGGATGCCTGCCATAGATGCAGGCGAAACGTCAGGAGAGAATGCTTCTGAACATGGCCATTCAGCCCGGAAAACTCACAGTAATCCTGCTGTCCACCATTGACCCGCCAGTTTATTAAGTCCTGTCCTGCTCCCGTCCGCAGGCGGCCCCTTCCTTCCCTCCCTCAGTCGACATAGTTCCTCGGTCTCCGCTATACCCCCTCCGCCGCCATATTGCTTTATCCGCCGCCTCCCCTTCAGGCCCGGCGCCAGAGAGCATTAGCCCTTCTCTACATTAGCACCCCCACCCCCTGCTGCTAAGGGGCTTGCGGTGACGTCAACACCTCCGTCATTCCACTAACCACGCCCCTCATTCTCCTTCCCCCTCCCTCGCCGCGTGAAGACTACACCTCCCAGGATGCTCTACGCTCTATGCGTCATCGGGGGAAGCGGGTCGGAACCCTGCCGGCAGAGAGGCGCGCCGCTCAGGCGGAGAGGAGGCCGGGAGTGTTTCTCGCGTGATGCCCCTCTCTCTGTGGCTCGCCTTGTGTTATCCCTCCGTCTCCGCGGAGCTCGCCCCCTTTGTGCAGCCAAAGGACAGCGAAAGGAGGGCAGTCCCATCCGATAGAGCAGAAGGGCAGCCTGGAAGGATTTCCTGGTTCTAGTGTTATCCACATGTGTCAAGGCCAAGGCCCCTGGGCCGAATGCATCCCACCGTGTCACTTTACGTGGCCCTCCGGGTATGTTTTCCTCATCGTTAGACATTGTGACTAGAACTGATGGGAATCGCGACAGAGTAACATCTGGAAGGCTGCAATTTGCTGTTTAGTCAGGAGAGTGGGGTTTAGATTGAGATACAAGGCTTGTGGCGATGATGCCTGACCTTAAAATGTCCTTTAACCTTTCCCCAGCCTCAGGGCTACCAGTGCTGTTTGGGCTGCGATTCCCATTATCCCCAGCACAGTGCAGTGCTTCTCAACCTGTGGGTCCCCAGGTGTTCTGGCCTACAACTCCCAGAAATCCCAGCCAGTTTACCAGCTGCTAGGATTTCTGGGAATTGAATGCCAAAACATCTGGGGATCCACAGATTGGGAACCACTGATCAAGAGTGTTGGGAGTTGGACTACTGTGAGTTTGCCGGCCTGTATGGCCTTTTTTGTGTCAGGAGCGACTTGAGAAACTATGGCTATGAATTCCAGACATCAGAGCCAGCATTTCCCTGAAGAGGAGGAAGAAGGGGAGCCAACCACAACAGAGCCAGATCCTAATAAAGGATCCCCCACGTAGTAGGCAGCCAGACCTTGAAGCTGAAAGGCTATTCAATTCTAATCAAGGTGGCCAATTGCAACATTAACACCTGCCTCAAACAGACAAGAGCTCTTTCTCTCACCCTGGACATTCCACAGATAGATAAACCCCCACTTGCCTAATTTCCAACAGACTTCACAACCTCTGAGGATGCCTGCCATAGATGCAGGCGAAACGTCAGGAGAGAATGCTTCTGAACATGGCCATACAGCCTGGAAAACTCACAGCAGCCCAGTGATTCCGGCCATGAAATCCTTCAACAACACAATGATGTTATTCAGATAACATGCGGGGGCGGGACAGTAAAAACTAAAGAGCACCGACCACTATGTAAAAAATGATAGCTGGCCATCCGAACCCTTTGAAGGCAACCATGAGGCTCCCCAAACTACAACTCCCAGGATTCCATAGCATTGAGCCAAAAGGTGTCAAGCGGCCTATAGCGCCCCTCCCTCCCTCCCTCCCTGTAGTAGTCGGCCCTGCCTCCCAGGCACTCTCTGATCCCGCCCCGCTGTCACGAGGGTGGGGAGCATTTCCCTGAGGAGGAGGAGAAGGGGAGCCAACCACAACAAATCACCACCAAACACAAGTGGGTTGCTGTGATCCTCCCTCCCTCCCTTCCCCCCGCCTTCCTTTGCGAGGAATCTTCCTCCTCCTTCACCACATCGACTCCACTTCTGGTGTTCTCTCTAGTCTTTTGAAGGAGGGGATGGATCGCTGCCCCCTTATTTTGGATGACAAGGTTTGTTGTTGGAAAATCACCTGCTGTGTCTAATAATAATACAACAACAACATCAACATGTCTGGTTTGGCAGGAAAGGAATCAGATTTTTTCTCTCTCCCCAGTTTGTCATTGCACAGAGACCAATGGGGAGGGAGACGCTCTGAGTAGTACAGTACTGTATCCCAGTTATGTCTGCCCCGCCCCCCTCCGCCATTGGCTCCCAAAACCTGTCAGTCTCAAAAAGCTCTCTAACCTGCGTCTTGTATTTCACGAGATGGAGGCGGAGCCAATGGAAGGTGGTAGGAGAGGAAAATCAGATGGGGGGGGGAGGGAGCGCGAAACGTCATTGCCTCGCGCGCGTGCCCATTCCTGCTTCTCGACGGGAGCGCGCACGCTTTCCAGCTGGATGCAGAAGGGACGATGGAAGAAGCCCTGTGGAGTCAGTGCAGTTTGACCCCACTTGAACTGCCAAGGCTCGATGCTGTGGGACCCAGGGAGTTGTAGTTTGAGAAAGCCCCAGCCCTCTTTGCAGAGGCTTCTAAAATTCCCAGGATGCCATGGCGGTTCACGCGTAGTGGATCCTAACGTTTGGGCCTCCATATTAGGAGACCCGGTGGCGAAGTGTGTTAAAGCACTGAGCTGCTGAACTTGCAGACCGAAAGGTCCCAGGTTCAAGCCCCGGGAGCGGAGTGAGCGCCCGCTGTTGCTCCAGCTTCTGCCAACCTAGCAGTTCGAAAACATGCCAATGTGAGTAGATTAATAGGTACCGCTCCGGCAGGAAGGTAACGGCGCTCCATGCAGTCATGCCGGCCACATGACCTTGGAGGTGTCTACGGACAACGCCGGCTCTTCGGCTTAGAAATGGAGATGAGCACCAACCCCTAGAGTCAGACATGATTGGACTTAGCGTCAGGGGAAACCTTTACCTTTTTAAAGTGTTTTGGACTTCAACTCCCACAGTTCCTTACAGCTGGTAAACTGGCAGGGATTTCTGGGAGTTGAAGTCTAAAACACCTGGAGGCTCAAAGGTTGGGAACCACTTAGTATAGGGTCAAACCGCATTCATTCCGCAATATAGATCGATCATGTATATATATTCATGTGCCATCTTCAGGTCTCCTGTCCATTTATGGCAATCCTATGAACACAATCCTCAGAGATGGTTTTGCCAGTTCCTTCCTCTCAAACACAGCCTACACTACAGCACATGGTTTCCCCTGCTGTCTCCCACCCAGGTCATCTATTAGAAATATGTCTCTCATACGGTATATATTTTCTCTATATAAAATATGCTCTATATCAGGCATGGGCAAACTTTGGCCCTCTGGGTGTTTTGGACTTCCAACTCCCACCATTCCTGGCCTCAGGCCCCTTCCTTTTCCCCTTCAGCCGCTTAAGCGGCTGAAGGGGAAAAGGAAAGGGCCTGAGGCCAGGAATGGTGGAAGTTGAAGTCCAAAACACCCGGAGGGCCAAAGTTTGCCAATGCCTACTCTATATAATTTGGTAATATAGAAATAAGTGTGTATGTGTGTATGCATATATCGATAATTTGGATACATTCACAAGTGGAAGTGAAATATGATTGGCTTTCTAGGATCCACTTGATTGGCTACTCAGTATCCTGGAGAAAACTTCACCCTTTTTGGGGTGGTATGGTCAGTTTCAAACTGCATTGTATGGCAGTGTAGATAGAGCCAGAGATGGATTTGGGGGCAAAACAGGAGAAAACACATAAAAGAAGAAGGTAGCGCCACCAGCGACTGCTCTTCAAAAGATTTCAGACTAATATGTGGCAGAGGAAGGCATTTGGAAAAGGGGTGGGCTTTAGGGAGGTTGGGTGGGATTGTGGGGGAATACAAGTTTTAAAGGCCATTGATTTTATTAAGTTCTGTGTGTGTTTATTATTCAATGCGACTTTGTATGTTCATTACTCACAGTGGCTAACCTAAAGTCAGCTGATGAGCTCATTGTTATTGTTGTGTGCCTCCAGGCCATTTTTGACTTATGGTGATCCTAGGACAAAGCAAACCCAGTGTTTCCATGGCAGAGGGGGTTTGCCACCATTGCTTTCCTCAGAAGCTGAGAGGGTGTGACTTGCTCAAGGTTACCTAGTATGGGACCCTTGACTGGGTGGGGAATTTGAACCCTGTTCTCCAGAATTGTAGCTGAATACTCAAACCACTACAATATGCTGGCGATCAGTGAACTGCATATCTTCACTAAAACCGAGCCCTTCTAGGGGTAGACTCTTGACATGCTTAGTAGTGCTTCACACTGATTCTCCATAACATTCCTGTGATGCGCACTCATCACAGGAAACATCACTTTGGAAGAGGCATTCTCCCTGTGGAAGGCAGAGTGCTTCGAAGATGGCAGCAATTGCCACATTCTTTTGTAAGCGCTTGTCCTAAAATAGCAGTTTTAACATATGCTGTCAAATGAATCAGGAATACTTTTACAATTTTTCAAAAGACTAAAGACCAATTTAAAGAGAGTGATCATTAAAAGACTAATAACAAGGGATGAATATACAGGTAAAATGGGATAGAAATTAGCCATGGCTCATTTAATGCATTCTGTTGCAATAAAACAACAGTCTTGTGACACCTTCAAGAGTAATGGATGTATTGTAGCATGAGTTTTCCAAGATTACATTCCATTCTCAAATTATACTCCATGCATATGCTTCATTGTGAGTGTCTTGCTGCCTCCAGCCCATTCATTGGTGTTTTGTTTTTCTTGCTTCAGCAAATGAGAGTTCAAATTTGAAACTATTTATTTTAGCATGTCATCCAAATTTGAGATCCTTGTTTTTTGCCCCAAACAAGATGTGATTCATAAACCAAGGAGAAATCCTTTGTTCATAGCGCTGGCTTGTAATGAGATCAATAAGACAGGTTTCTGTATTCATACGACACACTAATAGGTACCTCGTTTCTGGTTTGTTTAAATATAGTACTAGAAGTCAAATGGGAGAAAACAGGCTGCATACGCTGACAGACGATGGTTCTTCTCTAAGAAAGTCTGGATCCAGCTGATACATTTCTGAAGCCATTCTTTCTAGTACTAAACACTGCTGCAGTTACTTCAACAATAATGAAGTCACACAGTGGTAGTTCAAATAGTTAATACCAGTGCTATTTCATTAGTTTTACATAATCTAATTCCAGGTTAATCAGTGGGAGAGATCAATAGCAATACTGTGTATGATTTTAAAACCAGCAAGGAAATATATCACTGATAGTTTGGCAAGATTGTTAATATGCTGTGGGTTGGATCCAGGCATTAGCCTACAGATGGGATCTAGTGGAAGCTGACTTCCACAAACCTCCTCTATTTGGCAGCCTCTTAACCCCCCATCCCAGATTGTTTCTACCCAACTGTCTCTCCTTCTTTAGAATGATTATATTATGCTTCCCTGGTACAGTTGATAAGTACTTTATGGGAGTTTATTCATTTGATGGAAAAACTAAAACAGGTAAAACACTGGCACTATATCCTTTTCACCAGCAGCATGTAAACACTTCTGGTGATAGGAAGCACTGAGTACGAATCAGATTCCCATCATGCTACAGACAGTTGCAACCACAATGCCCTGGTTTTAAGTCTGCAAGCCTAAGAAGGTAGGATAAGATAGGCAGCTCTAGCAAATGACAGAGGTTTAAAAAATTGTGCCTGATGTAGAAAAATTGGGGAGAGAATATGAGAGAGAACCCTGCGGTGATGCAATGAAAACTGAACAGAAGGATACGTTCGGGATAGAGTAATGAAACCTACAGAATTAATTAACTTTCAGAGATCTCTGCCATTCAATGTGGTGATAGCTTCTGGCTTAGATGTTTTTAAAGGGAAATTAGTCAAATTAATAAAGGACAAGTCAGCTCACAGCTAGGGGCCCCTGGTGGCACAGTGTGTTAAAGCGCTGAGCTGCTGAACTTGCAGACCGAAAGGTGCGAGGTTCAAATCCCGGGAGCGGAATGAGCGCCTGCTGTTAGCCCCAGCTCAAAAACATGCAAATGTGAGTAGATCAATAGGTACCGGTGGATCAATTACCTCCGGTGGGAAGGTAACGGCACTCCATGCAGTCATGCTGGCCACATGACCTTGGAGGTGTCTACGGACAATGCCGGCTCTTCGGCTTAGAAATGGAGATGAGCACCAACCCCCAGAGTCGGTCACAACTGGACTTAACGTCAGGGGAAAACCTTTACCTTTTACAACTCACAGCTAGTAGGCACAGTACCTTAAAGGTACATGCAGATTCAGAGGCAGACTTGTGCTATTAATTTTCAGTTGGTAGTTGTGTATCTGTTTATGTATGCAAACACAGATACCAAATAACAACAACAACAACAACAATTTTATTCCCCGCCTCTCCTTATGGCTTGAGGCGGGGTACAACATAGTTAAATTATGGCTAGTAACTTTCTGCCTGCTCGTGGACTTTGCTGAATTGTCAATATGTCCAACAATACTAGACAGCAGAGCCAAGAAAAATTACTTCTTTGGACTATGGCATCTAGATCCATTCAGTCAGTGTGTCTCCTGAATAGGGTGCGGGGAGGGGATGTCTTGAAGATAACTTTAAAATAAAAATTTAAAAATGCCAAGTTCTGGGAGAGGGATGGTTGGTCTGATCCAACTGCTCTTTTCTCAAGTTCTCAAAAAGTTGTTACTGTGGAGCTGCCTCAGGCTGCATATGGAAAATTCTCCTTTTTCTGTTAGGAAGGCTTGCATCAACCTGTGAAATCTCAGGCTTCACCCACATATGAGGTTGTTGGCTCATGACCGAAGTGGAGTGCCTCTGCTTTTAATTATTACATGTTGGAAAAAATTGGCACATATGTCATCTCCTGTTACTGTAGCTCCAGTAACCCTTGCATTGTGCCGAACATCCTGAGTGATTTATTGTTTAACTAAACCATAACAGGGTCACGAGGAACAAAGGTGCTTTAGAAAGGAACAATACTAAAGATGACAGAGGAGTTGATTCCTCTCCTTGTGGCGCAGTCCTAGCATAATGCTTCCACCCAATGAATAATTCAGATGTTAAGATGTTGAACGATAGATTTCAACCTGAAGGGTTTATCCAATTAATGTCATCATTCCAAGAACTATCCTCTGAATTTGTCTTTAATGCAGTTATTTGAATATTCTACTAAATCCACTTAATCTGAAACATGCCAACTCTGGAGGTACTTTTGGAAAATGGCATTTATAACATTTAGGAAAAACGCCTTTTGGAGATCATAGCTTTTTAGAAAAGCATGACTTTTCATAGAAGAGCCAAAAATCTTTTAGAGTAGAATCATTTCTTTTGGTATACAACCAGATATGTTAGACAATGGTTTCAGTTGTTAGACTGAATAACCTGTTGTCTCTGATCTGTTAGGAAAAGTGCACAGAACCAGCAGTGATTCAGAAGTGTTTTTCAGTGCTCAAATATATATATACAGTAGAGTCTCACTAATCCAAGCTAAACGGGCCGGCAGAAGCTTGGATAAGCGAATATCTTGGATTATAAGGACTGATCAAGGAAAAGCCTATTAAACATCAAATTAGGTTATGATTTTACAAATTAAGCACCAAAACTTCATGTTATACAACAAATTTGACAGAAAAAGTAGTTCAATACGCAGTAATGTTATGTTGTAATTACTGTATTTATGAATTTAGCACCAAAATATCACGATATATTGGAAACATTGACTACAAAAATGGCTTGGATTATCCAGAGGCTTGGATAAGCGAGGCTTGGATTAGTGAGACTCTACTGTACTCTTCTATAAGATCTGCCGGGGAGGCCCTCTTCTCAGTCCCATCTCAAGTGCGGTTGGTGGGGACAAGGGAGAGGGCCTTCTTGGTGGTGGCCCCCGGCTCTGGAACGCCCTCCCCAGGGAACTTAGACAAGCCCCTACACTGCAACGCTTTAGGAAAGAGTTAAAAACTTGGTTTTCCAACAGGCATATGATGATGATGATAACAACAACAACAACAACTTTATTTTTGTACCCCACCTCCATCTCCTCGAAGGGACTCGGGGCGACTTACATGGGGCTAAGCCCGGGTAGTTACAATAAACAGAGAATAAAAACACATCAGAATAAAAATACAAAATTATACACAATTAGCATAGTAAATTAAAATGGTGCTAAATTAAAATTTGATAAGGTTTAGACCAGGGGTCCCCAAACTTTTTAAATAGGGGGCCAGTCCACGGTCCCTCAGACCGTTGGAGGGCCGGACTAGAGTTAAAAAAAATACTATGAACAAATTCCTATGCACTCTGCACATGCCTCATTTTAAAGTAAAAAACAAAACAAAACGGGAACAAATACAGCCTTGATGTTATTAATAATAATAATAATAATAATAATAATAATAATAATAATAATAGTAATAATAATAATAATAATAAAGAGGGTTGGAAGAGACCCCTTGGACCACTGAGTCCAGCCCCCTTCTGCCTTTGTGCACCCAAAGCACAAGCAAAGCACCCCTGACAGATGGCCACCCAGACTCAATGTTAATAATAATAATAATAATAATAATAATAATAATAATAATAATAATAATAAAGAGGGTTGAAAGAGACCCTTTGGCCATTGAATCCAACCCCCTTCTGCCTTTGTGCACCAAAAGCACAAGCAAAGCACCCCTGACAGATGGCCACCCAGACTCAATGTTAATAATAATAATAAAAAAGAGGGTTGTAAGAGACCCCATTGGGCCATTGAGTCCAACTCCTTCTGCCTTTGTGCACCAAAAGCACAAGCAAAGCACCCCTGACAGATGGCCACCCAGCCTCAATGTTAATAATAATAATAATAATAATAATAATAATAATAATAATAATAATAATGGTTGTAAGAGAAGAAGAGACCCCTTGGGCCATTTAGCCCAACCCCCTTCTGCCTTCGTGCCATGGGGGCCGGATAAATGGCTTCGATGGGCCGCATCCGGCCCCCGGGCCTTAGTTTGGGGACCCCTGGTTTAGACAGTAACCAGAACTGATTGCCAATCACTTAGCACTTTGTATCTACATTCTGTGCATTCAGCTGGGCAGTAATACTGATTTCATGGAGGTTTTAATTGATTCTTTTTTAAAAGAGGTTTTTATCCAATTTATGTATCTGGTTTATGTAATGTTAGTATTGTTTTCATATTGATGTGTTTTATTTTATGTAAATAATGTATTTTATGTATGGCATCTTTGTGTGCTATTTTGTAAGCTGCCCCAAGTCCTTATGGGAGATGTTGGTGGGGTATAAATAAAGTTGTTGTTATCATCATCATCATCATCATCATCATCATCATCATCATCATCATCATCATCATCATCTTGTTTTATATCATGCACTCAAGAGACAAAAATGAAGTAGGCTTTGATAAAAAATAATATATTTGGTTTACTCACAATTTTCATGTGTTCCGTATACAGTACACAGGTACAAAACTTATCAGTCCAGTTTCAGATATGTTTGAGATAAGTCTCTGTGCCATCTGGCCAGGACATCTCTTACAGCAAAACAGCAAGCAAGTGTGTGATCTGAAGTCCGAAGTAGTCTGCAGTCTGCTGTAGTAATTGTTTGAAGTGATCATGTATAGTCTACAGCCCTTTTACAACCTCTCAGGAACCATAGATAAAGGAAGCTGCATACATACAAACAGGATCTTAGATAAAACATGACTAGAGAAGGCTTGAAGAAGGTTGTCACTTCCAACAGGTACAAGACTTGTTGCTTATTCTTCAGTCTGATGGTAGAGAAGTCAGATGTCTCACTTTGGAGATTTTGTCTTGCTTTCAGAAGACATATTGCGTCCTAGCAACAAATATTCACCATAACATCCTTTCCCATCTTTTGAAAAATTGCCTGAATACACAACATCTTCATCCTGATCTTGCCTTTATTCCAGGGTCGCACCCATGGTGGTTCACATCACGTTAAGAACAAAGTACACTAAAAAAAAAACCAATTGGATACAATTGTTTGAAAATTATTAAACACTTCCACTAAAAACTCTAAATTACAACTAAAAGCACATTAAAATAAAATATATCCCCTTAAAAATCCTTCTGCCTCAATAACCTTAATGTCAAAGGCATGCATTAATCATCATCATCATCATCATCATCATCATCATCATCATCATCATCATCATCATCATCAACCCAACAAAAGCAAAGCCATTTTGCCTTGGTGCCTTGGTTTTTAGGCCTGTTCCTGGAGTTCAGAAAATTGCATTGGATAGGCCACATCAGCTCTAATTTCCTAGCTTTGGTCATCATGATTTTCTATATACAAGGCGATGGCAATTGGTATAACATATGTTCTGAATCTCAAAAACTAGAGCTGATGGGGAAAACTGGTACCATTTTTGGAATTAAGTCAAATATACCCAGAAACAGGGCTAATATTTGAGTCACAAAAATATGTGTTGGCCAATGTAATAAAAGCTTTGCTTGTTGGTGGAAAGAGAGTAGAAGAAGCCAACCAAGCCTCCTGTGGGAGGAAATTCCGTAAGTTGAAAGCAGCCACAGAGAAGGCTGTCTTCCTCATTTGCACCAAACACACCTACGGCAGTGGTGGGACAGAGAATAACTTTCTCCAAAGGTCTTCTAAATCAGGCAGGCTCATAGAACGAGATAATGTCTTAGAGGTAGTCCAAACCAAACGTATATAAGGTTTTAGCAGTCATGAAAAGCACCTTGAATCATGTTCAGAAATAGCCCAGGAGTCAGAGAAGGTGTTGCAATAATATAAGTTAAGTTTTCTTATAGCCAGCTCCAGTCAGCAGCCTGGCTTCAGCATTTTGGACCTGCACCACATAAAGTGCAATACAGTAATATAAACCGGATGTCAGGAGCATCCTAAGTCCTGAAACACCTAATATGGCCCCTGGTCATATCACAAGAGCAGTACTAGTGGTGCCATTAAATATTATGCACTGACTACAGCTGTTTAACTATTGAGAGCTCCACATATTTTTTAATAAAGGTGAGGCAAAACATGTGCCCACTGTAACATTTCTCTTTGTAAGTGAAAATAAAATATATTTCCATCATCATTGTAATAATATTTTATTCATATTGCATCTAAAGTCATTACCTCTGTATAATATTTATAAATATTTATTTAGGTCTACAAGCTCATGCCAGCAGGGGACTAAACCAACGGAAAACAAAGATGCCAAATCTCAAAATTAGACCGAATAAAGCATAAAAAAGAAGTAAAATGAAGAGAAATAAAAAGAGAATTAAGGAGGAGCAAAATCACAAATAATTTAATAGAAGGCTTTTATACTAGTAAAAATCTGGAAAACAATAGCCAATGGGATAAAGGAATGGAGGAAACATATAAGTAGAATAGTAAGACAGGACGACAATGTAAGCAGCAAACTGATGAATTAAATAATAAATAAGGGTTGAAAGATAAGAAGTTGGGAGATGACTAAGAAGATAATTCGTCTTTTCAAAATGAGAAGGAACCTAGAACTGAACTCGGGTCTTAAAAGCGTGCTACCTGCTTTGTATATTACATTCATACAACATCTCTCAGTTTTAAGTCCTTTTTACACTAAAGTGTACACAGTCATTGTCCAGCAAAAGGCCATTATGCAAAGCTGAGAGGTGTTTATAATTCCCCTCAGCTTGTTTTTATTTCAAAAATAATCCTGACCTCTGCACTGAATGAAAGGACATGACAATCATTCTAGATGTCTCAAACCATATGCTATACATTTAATGCAAATTGTAATTGAATCCCGAGGTATATAAATAGAATTGACAAAAAGCACCAGTGGGGATTTTCCACAGAGTAAATGACTGAAAGTAAAGGTCACTCAGAATACACCCAAGAGTTTGCTCCTAAAGTTTCTTGGACAGATAAAGGCAATACAGGCAACCCATCACCTGTCAGATAACAGAGAATGGGAAAAAGATTGCAGATCAGGGCCAACATGGGAGCAGAACAGAAGAAGGAAACAATCCAATAATTACTCCTGGCTGTCAGCCACATTGCAAACACAGGAAGGAGGCATTTGGACCAGCTTCAAGCTGATCTAAAGCATTCCCCTCCCTTGCAGTAAAGAGCAAATGAGGGAGGGAGGGAGGGAGGGAGGTAGGAAGGAAGGGGGGGACCCACTTCCCCCTTGCCTCTGCCCTTATGGCAAGAGCCAAGTAGGTTCCTTCTGTGTATCAATGAGACAAAAGTGAGTCCTGCGGTGTGAGCACCTTATTTTTATGTTCCATAGTTACTATTATCTGTGAGACCCCAACAGATAATGGAATTGCCAGAAAATTGTCTGGGAAAACAGAAATATTTGGATTTGCGGGGGGGGGGGGGGGGGGGGAGAAGTTCAGCAATCTTTAGCAGATCCTGACACATTTGCCTTGATTTGAGGAGTACTAATATATATCAGGGTTACTTTAGATGGATTTTGCATTATATGCTAGGCTAATTCTAAGTACCTGTGCTTGATAACTGTGAAACCTTTAACTGTTCAGCAATATCTGGAGGGCTGCCGTTAGACTACCCTGGTATTAGATGGACACAATTTGCTATCATTCAGAACATGGCCACCCCTTTCCTAGTACACAAAATACAATATTCTATATTTTATTTATTTGGTCCTTCATTTTATTCTTACTGTTTTTAAAACATATTACTTTATGTTGGGGTAGGCAACTGCATTTTTCCTGATGTTTTCAGTTTAAAATTGTCCAATAGCCTTCACCAGTATACCCAGTCCATACATATCTATAGGGTTGCTGTTGTGCGTCTTCAAGTCATTTCCAAAGTGAATCTATCATGAGGTTTGTTGAGGCAGAATTTTTCAGAGGGAATTACCATTGCTTTCCTCTGAGGTTGAGAGTATGACTTGACCAAGGTCACATACATACAAAAGTTGGGCAGTGTGTATGTCAGCAAGAGTAATATTAATCAAGTAAAATTAATAAATATACATATGGGAGTTTGCATAAGTGTAGTACTAATCTTTGAGACCACTAGGATTTGTGCAAGACTGTTCTTTAATTCAGCCAAAGGCTTTCAAGTAGGATTCCAGACCTGCCAGTATAAAATTCCAGCTCTGTTCTTAAGGCAATGCTGTGCCCTGTTCTTTGAGAGCCAAGTATGCCTCCCACAACAAACCAACATTTCCAAGTCAAATTAAAGTCTTATATTTTTCTTCCTACCCACCCTTTGGATGTGTAACAACTCACTTGAGGGATGCTTTACGACAGAGAATGACTAGTATTACAAGTCAAAACACATTGTGTAACTAGTCTGGGGTATCTGGAGGTTTTTTTTTTTTGGGGGGGGGGCATATATTCAAAGCCTTTTCAGTAAAAGACCAGTTAGAAAAAACTGATTTTTCAATTGGAAAATTCTCAGAATGCTTGGATCATATGCACTTGCTGTAGATTTGATAACCTTCTAATTTTCACTGGCTCATTTTCTCACCCACATTTTATGAAGTGGGAGGAAAATCTGGCCTTAGTGTACATTCTCAGCTGCTGCTCCACACAGTACAGAAAACTGAATACAGGGCTAAATAAACAATTTATCACTGACTCACTCTATGATTATGATAAATAGTGAAGCATTTAAAGCCATCTACACACATACACACATTAGAAGATGAAACTGTTTTGTTTATCTGTCTATATCCTCTTGACACAACTCCATTTTCTACATTTCAGAAATGGAAGCTTTAAAATCCATCTACAAGCCCACAAAATCCATTTTTTTCCTTTATAGAATCTTGATCAGTTTCCTGCCTAATCCTATATCTATGGTTTTCATCTCTTCTGCTAACAGTTCTGTTAATCTCAAGCAGAATAGATACTAACTGAAAACCTATCACAACTGTATGCAGGTTTACCTGGGTGCATTGGAGAAAAGAGATATCAATGCTTATATAAAATGATTAGTGAGAGGAAGATTGCCCTTTTGCTTCCCTTTCCAGTTTTTTCTATATATTCAGGCCTTTCCCGCCCTTCCTGTCTGCAGAGGTTTTTCCCCTCTTCTTTTAAAAATTAGTCTCTTCTCTCCATTTGTCTGATAAGGGGGCATCTATGAGGGAATCACCTGAGGATGGCTTACATGTTCCCATCACAGCCTTCCTCTGGGGCTCTTCTATTGAAATGTAGACAATATTTTATCTGTTTCCTTTCTTATCCCAAAATGGATTTTGAGAAGCAATATATGTAAGTTTTCTTTTTTAAACCTTACAGGAGCATATTGAATATTTTCTCCTGTTTCTGTCACTAGTTCCTATTGTACTGGTTATGCTAAACACTGCTTGATATAGACATCAAATATTCCTACAGGGAGTAATGTCTACAGAACAGTAAACATGCACCAAGCTATCCTATCAGGCTCACGAAACCTTGTGCCTGCAAATATCCCCTTCAGTACAATTTCATAACAGCAGCAGTAGCAGCAACAACAACAACATTTTATTTATAAAAAGGTAAAGGTTTCCCCTGACATTAAGTCCAGTCATGTCTGACTCTGGAGGTTGGTGCTCATCTCCATTTCTAAGCCGAAGAGCCGGCGTTGTCCGTAGATACCTCCAAGGTCATTTATTTATAACTTGTCGTATCTCCCCAGGGGGGGTTAGGACAATACCATCAAGAACCATCAAATCTTGCATTTGTGAACCTTCTCATAATGTGAAATGGTTATATTTGAGTACTAAAAATAAGAGAAAAAAAGAACTGTATATATGATAAAGTCTTATCCAAATGGCTTGTGAAATATCCAAACCACAATTAAGATTTAATCAGATTCTGATTAAATATAGTACATTTTAAATTAGCATGTGGTCAAGGAGCAAGTTAAGGGATACAGTTAGTATGATTAAAAGGGATTTTACATGCAATGAGATACTGTTATAAACTCTTAATAACTTTGCAAATCAGAATCCTACCCGCCCTCCCACAACTGTTTTTTGGAGGGAAAGCAGAATGTAAATAAAAGATGCTTTGTTTAGGATTTTAATGGGAAGATTGGCAAGGACAAATAGTTAAATCCCACCACCACCCCCACTCTCTTACCTTTGGTCTGTGAAGAAAGGCAAGCCTGGCCCTACTATTTGATGAAGCAAGTCAATCCTTTCAAGTCACAAATGCTGGGCGGCAGTAGCAACAGCTTCCCTCCTGTTCTCATCAACTCCAAGAAGAGCTGTGTAGATCATACAGATTATCCTGTGCCTGCAAAACTAACTTGTAACCTTGAAATCGAGCTAGAATTTGGAGGTCCCCTTAGAAAGGAGTGGGACCTGGAACCACCTTGTGGGTCTGTTGCTTCTGGCGAGAAGGAGAGAGCCACTGCCAATCAGAGATCCCCCAATCCCAAATAATTCTCACCAAAAGCCGAAGAAGGAGCACCGAGATGTTTAATTCGATCCAGCTGGATAGGATGTCAAACCGCAATCATTCATCAAGCAAGACATATCATACAACAGAAGATAGCACCCTTTACAGTGAAAAGACAGGGTGGAGAGGTTTGAATTTCCTGCCCCGCCTCCCTCCGCCCGCTCTGCGTTGATTGGTTGTTGGAGTGAAGGCGTGAACGTCCTGTCCAATCAGAGAGCTATCTCCACTTTGGCTCCTCAGCCAATCAGGAGAAAGGGGGCGGTCTGAGTCTTTGACAAAGGGCGACTGGGTGAATTTGTGAGTGAATCAGTGGTTTTAATCTGAACATGATGGCACCGGTAGCTTAAAAAGCTCTCAAGGTGTCCAAAGATTATTTCCTGGGGTGAAAATATACATATTGGTCTGGCATGGCTTGCCAAATTCCGGTTGTCAAATAGCTGGAGGCAGATCAGATAGGCGAGTGCTCTGTCAATATGTTCGGCCGGGTAAATAGACAAAAGAAATAATCAGGCAGGGCGATCTTGGCTTTCCGAGGGCTAAACCACCCCAGATATGAATGTGACAAGGAACCAAGTGATCAAATCCTCTCTTTTGAGCGGTCTGCTCCGAGGCTCAAAAGGGGAGACCAATGTCTATTGTCCATGCAAGGGATTTGGTGATGTCCTTTTGTGAGAGGATTTCCCTTCTCAGGAATGCGGATGACTTTCTGCCAACCAGGTCAAACAGAGGTGGCACACAATATTTTCATGCATTGGGGGACATAAAGGAAAAGGGAACATATTGGGGTACATAGAATACATTCATAAAGTCAGAAATCATATTGCCCACTCTCACCCACCCAAAAGTCCAGGGTAAATCCATAAAGTTTATAGAAAAGTTCAGAATCCAAGGGGAAAGGATAAGGGCTTTCATTGAATGTTCATAGCATGGTCAAGCTAGTCAGAGTTCAGTGCAAGGAGGGGCCGATTGGAGATTGGGGTCTCTGCCTGAGGCACAAGGAGACTCCATGGTGACCCTCTCCATGTTCAGTAAGCAGTCCCAACTTGGAGATCCACAAAACGGCAGCATGGCGGGCGGCGCACCAGCAGAGAGGCTTGAATTGATAATCAGCTGTTGTCTCTTTAAATCTTGTTGCTGCGGTACTAAAGATGGTTTTCCCGGAGCAGAGAGATTCCGAATGTAAAAGCAAGATAGCGGTTATGCTTAGGTTTAGTTCAGAAAGAAGCGATGTGAATTTGGGGTCAATCCGTTAATGCGTGGTTACGGAAACCCAGGGATCTCTGTAACCGCGGTTTAAGGGAAAGCATCCCAGCCGGCAGTGACGGCTTGCCAGCAGCTTGAGAAGGGAGGGGAAACATTGTAGAAGGTTAGTTATTATGAAGAAAGGAAAGGTTCCCATGCCAGCGCCGAGGAAGGATACAAAATGACCACTATGAGAAGGGAAGGTTAGAATGAAATGATACTTTTTATTTGGGATTAGTACATTGTTAGGGATAGGGAGGGAGGCAAAAGGAAACATGTTATAAGCTGCTGCTGGAACACACATTTCATTTATTGATTGATTCAGCAGGGCTTCTTTCCAGATCTGTGGAACTCCCTGCTGCAGGTCAGATTAGGTTGAATGCAGGAAGCCTATTCTGTTCGACCTCAACCTTAAGTGTAGTGGAGTCTACCACACAAGAACCAATAGCCCATTCATTCAGATTTCGTCCATGTAGAATGGGACAAAGTACCGTCTTCCCCCTTGCTTCTAGGATTATTCATATTATTGGCTGGCTTTTAAAAAGTGTGTATGTAAAAGACGGTGTCATGTAGTGGTTTGTATGCTGGACTGGGGTCCTGAGAGACTGGGGTTTGATTCTCTGCTCAGGCATGGACTCCACCGTGCAAGGCACACTCTCCCATGTAAGTCAATGGCAAGTTTGCTCAGAACAAATCTTACTAAGAAAACTCTAGGGTAGGGTCACCACAAGGCAGAGTTGATTAGAATGTACATAACAATATTTGTATATAATGTACTCGCGCATAAGCGTATGCACATATAATTATCTCATGTATAAAAACTACATGAGACCTAAGTTTGGTGCTGGCTGTGTTCCCTGGGTAGAGTGTCTCTTTCATTGCCTAATTTCTGATAGCAAGGGAAAGTTGCTCTTTTGGTATGCAGGGCTAGAAAACACACGAATTCCAGGATTCTGGGAATGATAGACCAAGACCATTATTTTCCCACTTCAAGGGCCTTCAGATGCTGTATTTGAAGGTACAGTAGAGTCTCACTTATCCAACATAAACGGGCCGGCAGAACGCTGGATAAGTGAAAATGTGGGATAATAAGGAGGGATTAAGGAAAGCCTATTAAATATCAAATTACAATTCAATGCCCAAAACACAATTATAAAATCAAAGCAGTACATACTGGGGATCCAGGCTCAGTGATGCGTCCAGGAGAACCCCCAGACTGCGAACCTGTGTCTTCAGGGGGATTGCGACCTCATCCAACACAGGCTGTAACCCTGTACCCTTATACAGTAATTACTGTATTTACAAATTTAGCACCAAATTATTGCAATGTATTGAAAACACTGACTATAAAAATGCCAACTGCGTTGGATAATACAGAACGTTGGGTAAGTGGAAGTTGGATAAGTGAGACTCTACTGTAGATAGGTTCCTGTGAGAAATGGTGGTAATTTTCATTCTTTGATCTCAAGCTGTAGTTAAGGTTTTAGATATATAATAGTCATTGAATCAGAAAACCATTGCAGACTGAGGAAATATGAACTAATCTTGAAAGGCCTAAGAAATAGGATAAAAAAGAACAAAATTAAAGGAGCCAGCTGGCAATTTAAAGTGTAATTAAAAAACAAGGCCTAGGTGTTCACAAAAGCAGAGCTCATTTATTTGCAGAAAATCTTCACATTTTCTTTTATGCTTGGGAAATAGCAGGCTCTTTCTTTCTTTCTTTCTTTCTTTCTTTCTTTCTTTCTTTCTTTCTTTCTTTCTTTCTTTCTTTCTTTCTTTCTGCTAGGCTTTAATTTGAACAATTCTAAATATTGTTACTATGTGCCTAAAGTTTGGGATAACCAGCCAACCTTGATTAAATTAAAGATAAACAAGGGCACCATCTCAAATTCTGCTGGCTCTAGCAATTAGGCTTACTAGCCTTCTGACCTTTCCCCTTTCCCCTGGAGGCAACTCCTGTTTTGAATTCTGTGTAAGAAATGGGAGTGAAAGAATAACCATAATATGAATATAATGCAGGGAAGGGGCATCTGAAATCATTAACTGGGCGTCCAAAATCCCACATGCAGGCACTCAACCCAAAGGTCAGAACTTGGTTGATGTACCCTAGAGCAAAACAATAGTAGAAAGCAAACTTTACTTGGTACAGTAGAGTCTCACTAATCCAAGCCTCGCTTATCCAAGCCTCTGGATAATCCAAGCCATTTTTGTAGTCAATGTTTCCAATATATCGTGATATTTTGGTGCTAAATTCGTAAATACAGTAATTACAACATAACATTACTGCGTATTGAATAACTTTTTCTGTCAAATTTGTTGTATAACATGAAGTTTTGGTGCTTAATTTGTAAAATCATAACCTAATTTGATGTTTAACAGGCTTTTCCTTGATCAGTCCTTATAATCCAAGATATTCGCTTATCCAAGCTTCTGCCGGCCCGTTTAGCTTGGATTAGTGAGACTCTACTGTATTACTTTTCCAAGTGCATTTGTCTTTGGAAACGCACCATAGCTAAGCATTTGTTGACCTGATGTCATGAATATTTATTTGGAATTAAGTCTCACATACTTCTATGTGTATGCATATTAAGTGCACACAGAATTATAGCCTGAGAGTATAATCCTATCCATACATTACACAGGACCACCATTAGATCCCTTCTTGTGTCAACATAATGCAAAAAGAGAGCAGCATAGTAAATGTAAGTTGTATAATACTGTACAGTAGGCCAACGACTTTTAAAAGGCTGCAGGATCCCCAGGAAAGTGGAAAACTGAATATAAATCCACCTTTTAAAAACTAGAAAGTACACCTGTCTAAAAAACAGCATGACTCTATGGCTAACTTCTGGAGGTTGGTCATGGAAACACACTGGAGGCTCTACAAATGCCTATATAATAATATAATAACTTTATTTTTATATCCTGCCTCCGTCTCCCTGAAGGGACTCGGGCGGCTTACATGGGGACAAGCCCAATCCAACAAAGATTAAAGGTGTTCTCTCTAGGAACTCTGTGGTCAACTTCTGCCAAAACATGACCATAAAGCTATGCTAGAGCTACTAGAGTACACATGTCAAATGCAAGGCCCACAGGCCGCATCCAGCCACCATGTCATTAAATCCGAAAATAATCAAACCTGTAAAAGTTAAATCCCAAAATGCAGAGGACTGACTTTAATCCAAGAGATCCCTGCAACTGGGACATATGTGACTATACAACATCAGAATGAGTGCCATATATACACACCACGATGGATAGGATCAATCCAGGAGTCAATCATAACACCACCCAGGAATATCAGTAAGACCTTTATACAGAACACAGGTGAAAGATGGGACAACATAACCCAGTTAAGTGTTTGATCAAATAATTATCCTGGAAATTGGAACTGTGGTCATTGGTGAGAGACATAGCACAATAAAGACAGCCAACAGCAAAGAAATACAAGGGAGGACAGATACATAACTCTTGCTCTTATACTCATTATGATACTTAAGCTCAACACTCTGCATGCATTCAAGCTACACTACAAATCCTTTGGACAACCTGCAGACATGAAATAATTGGGATGTCCTTAGCAAACCTATTGTATTTTATACATAATGAGCATCTGAAAAATTCTAGTAGGAAATTAGGACTTAAAATTTTGGAAACATAACTTTTTATGTCATGCCAGGGTGACACAAGTGTTTTTTGGACTTCTTCAGATCTTGTGGTTTGCATGCAGTAATTGAGAATCAGTATAGTACAGTGGTTTAAGCATTAGACTGTGATTCCAGAGACAAAGATTCAGTTCCTTGGATGACTTTGAGCAAGTCACACACTTCCAGCCCCAGAAAATCCTGTGATAGGGTCACCATAAGTTAAAAAAAAAAATACTTGAAGGGACATAAAAACAAGTTGAAAGGTAAAGGTTTCCCCTGACATTAAGTCTAGTCGTGTCTGACTCTGGGGGTTGGTGCTCATCTCCATTTCTAAGCCAAAGAGCTGGCATTGTCCGTAGACATCTCCTAGGTCTTGTGGCCAGCATGACTGCATGCAGCGCCGTTACCTTCCTGCTGAAGCGGTACCTATTGATCTACTCACATTTGCATGTTTTTGAACTGCTAGGTTGGCAGAAGCTGGACCTAACAGCAGGAGCTCACCCCACTCCCTGGATTCGAATCCCCAACCTTTCGGTCAGCAAGTTCAGCAGCTCAGTGGTTTAACCCACTGTGCCACCAGAGGGCCCAACAAGTTGATAGGAAGAGTTTATTTCAAGATTTGTTACTGAATCATGAAGAACAGCCGTATTTGAAGGACCTGATAAATCTGTGCATGCTTGTCTGATGTATTTGGCCATGTAGCTATTGCCATTTAGCAGAAGCATTGACACAATTTTTGTGCTCCACCACTGCATTAAACTTAATTTTGGAAGCCTCTTCCTCATGGGGATGCTGAACAAATAAATCTATGCAAGAAGATATGTGGGAAATTCCAGCTAAAGTTGAGAAACACTATTTTTAGATAAGAGCTCTCAGAATCTTTCAGCCAGTATGGATATGCTGGCTGTGAGATGTGCTAGCTAATACATATTTCACTGAATCTAAAACACTACTGAATGTAAGACACACCCTGTTTTTGGAGCTTCAATTTTGTTTTGTTTTTTTTAAAAAAATCTTAGAATATTTTTTAGAATTTTCTCTGCATGCACAATACCTCTTTTTGTTTGCTTCCATATGGCTTTGTGATGCAATCTTTCCTGTGGGTTAAGGAGTGAGTGTGAAGAAACACAGAAGTCATCTTGACTGCATAAGTCTAGAGGCCCTTTCACACAGCCATATAACCCAGAATACCAAGGCAAATAATCCACAATAGCTGCTTTGAACTGGGTTATCTGAGTCCACATTATGATATAATCCAGTTCAATGTGGATTTTATAAAGCTGTGCAGAAGGAGCCTACATTATTAGGTCTATGGGCCTGTTGGGGAGGCAGGAGGATCAGGAATCAGTGCTTAGCTCAGTGAGATGGTAAACAGCCCTCTGCCGAAGACTGGGAAGAAAGTGATGGGGGCTGGCAGAGCTGTTTGGGGATGGGGGTAAGAATGTTTTGGGGGGAAACTCCTAAAACTGTTGAATTCAAGGCACCATCAAATCTAAGGTGCACCTCATTTATAAGCTCCTTAAATGGGAAAAAGTGTACCTTAGATTCAATGAAATCAGGTAGCCCCCAAAGAGTAACTTCTTACTGCACAAACTCGAGTTGTTTCCCACAAGTTACTGTTAGTGAAACTGTTAGTGAGATTACAATACAAATTAACAAACAACAAAAAACCTTTCCCAAGGCCTCTCGTTTAACTGGAGCAGAGCACAGCAAGTGTCTCATTCGGTTAAATAGGCCTGCCCTGAACTGCCCTTGGAGCACACACATAAAACGCAGAGGGCTTCAGTGGGTAATCATGTTTGGTCAGGAACCATGGTGAAGTATGCCAGATACCTAAATGTTGGTCATCTGATTTGTCACACTCTTCAGGTTCCTTTGAGACAAATACCTGCCACTCCAGGCTGCTGCCTATTTGTTAGAAGCTACTGACAGGGATAATGAATTCCCAAAGAATAAACGCGCGGCAATTAGAAAAGCAGGTCAGAGAGGGAATGATGACTCACATGAAGAACAAAACCCTTCTTAGTATCTGATGACGTGCAGCCCATGTAGATGGTTGCATACATCTCCAAAGCACTTTGTAATAAAATGACTAGTTTTCACAGCATCACTGGGGAATAGGAAACAAAGCAGAGGCTTCTAGTTTTGTTTGAACCCCAAATTTAGAAGCAAGAAAAGAAAGGCATACATATCCAAGGCTAAGCGGACGAAAGATATTCTGAAAGCCAGAACTCACGCTGTGTGGAAAACTGAAGTTGCTAAGTACCTGACTGAGAAACAAGCATTGAGATGGTTGCCAGAAAAAATGGCAAGAGCTTTGAGCTTGGATGGGTTTTTTTTAAGAACAAATTTTCCTCCTACTCACTAAATAAATTATTCTGCTTTCTGTTCCACAATAATGAAATTCAGAGGCATAAGCAGAGGGAGAGAAAAAAGTCAAAGATGCTTCTAATATGAAACTGGTCTTAATAGTCTATATCCACAAATAAATTGATCAGAATAGGGACATAGCACTTCCTTCAAAAGGGCAATATACTCAAAGCATTATGAAAATATTAAATGTTATCAGTGGAAATGCTGATGATGAGGAGTACTATTCAAATATCTTGTCATCTATCCTAGCATGCCACTAATTTGTCAATCATGGTAAAACTCATGTGCCCACACTGCTGATAGGTCACAGATGGGAAACATATGGTCCTCCAAATGTTGCTGGATTGCTATTTACATGATTTTGCATCACCAGTTATGCTAGTGAAGGTTGAGGAGGGCTGTAGTCCAACAACATCTGGAGGAACACATGTTCCTCTCCATGGTACTAGACACACATTTGATATTTCCACTCCAGGCACAAGCTTTCTCATTGTAAGCACCACCAGTACCACCCTTAGGTTGCCAGAGTAGCCCCTGCTCAGTCTTGGACGACACACACTTCTTTGATCCATTTCAAACTAGCTTCAGAGCAGGATACGGAGTTGAGACTGCTATGGTCTCCTTAGTGGATGATCTCCATTTTAACACTGACAGGGGGAGTGTGTCCCTGTTGGTGCCTTTAGACCTCTCATCGGCCTTCGATATCATCGACCAGGATATCTTTCTAGAACACCTGGGGAGCTAAGTATTGGAGGCACTGTGTTGCAGTAGTTCAGGTCATACCCCTCAGGCAGGTTCCAGATGGTGGAGCTTGTGATGTGGTGTCCCACAAGGTGCCATTCTATCACCAATATATGAAGAGAGATCATCCATAGGCATGGGGCGGGGTGTTATCAGTATGCTGATGACATCCAAATATATTTCTCCATGCCTTCAAAAACTGCCTCCGCTAAGGATAGTGTGTCTGCTCTGAATGAATGCCTGAAGAAGGTAATGAACTGGATGAGGATAAACAAATTGAAACTGAATCCAGACAAAGCAGAGGTGCTTGCCATCAAGGGTCCTGATTGGGGGATAGAGGTATGTCAGCCAGTCCTGGATACAGTTACACTCCCCCTGAAAGACTGTGTCCACAGCTTGGGAGTGCTCCTGGATCCGTCTCTCCAAATGTCAGCCCAGGCAGATGTGACGGTCAGGAGTGCTTACTGTCAGCTTTGGCTGATACACCAGCTGCACCACTTCCTGGATTTGGAGAAACTTAAGATGGTAGTGCACGCACTGGTAACCTCAAGACTGGACTCCTGCAATGCATTCTGAATTGGGCTACCTTTGTACCAAGTTCAGAAACGCCAGCTGGTTTAAAATACGGTAATGGCAACATCCAGGAGTGAGCATATCACACCTGTTCTAAAGTCACTCAACTGGCTGTCAATTAGTTTCCAGGCAAAGTACAAGGTGTTGGTTTTGACCTTTAAAGCCCTACATGGTTTGGCTCCAGGTTACCTACAGGATTGCCTTCTCCTGGACAATCCACCCTGCACACTGAGGTCCTCTGGGGAACATCTGCTCCAACCAGCCAGAATCCAACTGACAACCGTCACCCAGAGGACCTTTTCATCGGCCAACCCACGACTGTGGAACGACTTGCCAATAGAATTCCGACAGCTAGATCAGCTGTCAGAATTTAAAAAGCATGTAAAAACCATCTCTTTTGGCAGGCCTACCCAGCCAGTCTTTAAGTATGAATCTTAAATGTATGTCATGTATTTTGGTCTCTGTCCTGTGTGATTAATGTGTATTTTATATAAATACTCTGATCTGTATTTTTATGGAACTGAATTTTAATGTGTGTTTGTAGAATTTTTATAGTATTTGTGTGTGTTTTAATTGTGCTGTGACCCGCCTCGAGCCGTGGGGAGAGGCGGGTAAGAAATAAAATTATGATGATGATGATGATGATGATGATTATTATTATATCTTTCATTCTCTTTGTCTCTGTGCATCTCCATATGCATTACATGGCTAATGTATTCAGTTAATCTTGAAAACCCTAAAACATCTAATTCACTTAGATTTGTATTAGAAGTTATAATAATTAGGTATTATATTCATTTTTAATTATCATTTAGGTTTAAGTTAAAAGTGTTACCAGAATGAAGCAGTAAAAGCCAGTAGTCTTCCTCCTTTTAGCTTGGGAAAGATAGAATCAACTGCATTATTTTTTGGAAACCCTATTTTTTATCCACCCCACTGAAAACACTTGTGTTCCTTTCCCTTCCTCTCTAGTTTATAATTTATTTTATTTCGCCTTCCCTTTTACTGAGTGTCTTTGGACACAACACAAGAAGAGCATCTGGATGTAAAGAAGACCACCATATTCTGAGCTCTGTAGTACTTGTTAGTTAAAAATCATGTAACCTTAGAATTAACTCAACTATTGTATTCTGATTATTTTAAAAATAAGCAAAGATTCTGATTTCAATTTCATTTCTTACAGGAAGAGCTGAGAAATGTAAAATTAGTCAGTGCTTTGGGTTGTTGTATGTCTTTCGGGCTGTGTGGCTATGTTCCGGAAGTATTCTCTCCTGACGTTTCGCCCACATCTATGGCAGGCATCCTCAGAGGTTATGAGGTATGGATAAACTAGGCAAGGAAAGGAAAAATATATATATCTGTGGAGAGTCCAGGGTGTGGCAAGAGTCCTTTGTCACTGGGAAGCCAATATTAATGTTTCACTAATGTTTGCCTCACCACTAGCTACTTTCAGTGGGACAATGGATTCTATGAACAGAAAGATGGAGTGGCCATGGGGAGCCCTCTCAGCCCAGTAGTAGCAAATTTCTATATGGAAAACTTTGAAAAATAAGCCCTAGAAACAGCACCAAAAAGCCAACTGTTTGGTTCAGATATGTAGATGACACCTTAACAACTTGGAGCCATGGAGAGGAAGAACTCAGCAAGTTCCTGGACCACCTTAACAGCATCCACCCAAACATCCAATTCATCATGGAAAAAGAAAAGGAAGGAAAACCGCAATTTCTAGATGTTCTGGTCATCCGCAAACCCAATCTATAATTGGGCCACACAGTTTACAGAAAACCTACACACACAGATAGATACCTTCATAAAAACTCCAACCATCACCCAAGTCAAAAAAGAAGCACAATCAAAGCCCTGACAGACCATGCACAAAGAATCTGCGAACCTCACCTCCTCCAAGGTGAACTGAACCACCTAAACTGGGCTCTACAGGCCAATGGATACTCCACCACAGACATCAGAAGAGCTGCAAGGCCAAGAACAAGCCATGAGAGTCAAGACAAAGATCCACCCAGAGGAAAGGTGTTCTTACCATACATCAAGGGAACCACTGACCGCATAGGCAAACTGATGAAGAAGCACAACCTACAAACTATCTATAGACCCACAAAGAAAATCCAACAAATGCTACAGTCGGTGAAAGACAAGAGGGATCCTCTCTCCTCTGCAGGAGTCTACCGGATACCATGCAGCTGTGGACAAGTCTACACAGGGACCACCAAACGCAGCGCCCAAACAAGAGTCAAAGAACATGAAAGGCACTGCAGACTAATTCAACCAGAGAAATCAGCCATAGCAGAGCATTTGATGAACCAGCCTGGACACAGGATATTATTTGAGAACACAGAAATGCTGGACCACTCCAACAACTATCATGTCAGACTACACAGAGAAGCCATTGAAATCCACAAGAATGTGGACAACTTCAACAGAAAGGAAGAAACCATGAAAATGAACAAAATCTGGCTACCAGTATTAAAAAAAACTCTAAAATCAAAACAGTAGATGGGAACCAACACTCTGAGGGCAGAGGAGCCCCAAGGACGGCTAATGACTGAACAAAGGATGCCCCTCAGGCAAGAGACAAAACCTTTCCAATGCTAATTAGGGTGATTAACTGAAACATTAATGCTGGGTTCCCAGTGACAAAGGACTCTTGCCACACCCTGGACTCTCCACAGATATATTTTTTTCCTTTCCTTGCCTAGTTTATCTATACCTCACAACCTTTGAGGATGCCTGCCATAGATGTGGGTGAAACGTCAAGAGATAATACTTCTGGAACATGGCCACACAGCCTGAAAGACATACAACAACCCTGTGATCCCGGCCATGAAAGCCTTTGACAACACATTAGTCAGTGCTTTAATGCAAGTCTCTCATTTTATTATTGATAGCTGAATTAGTAATATAATTCTGGAATTAGGGTAATGTTGAAATGCCAACCTAAGGTATTCAATTAAGTAGAGGAGCAACTGTACTTTGGCTAGACCTTTTATGAGAAATGCTCTATCTTAATTGATTTTAATTAGTTCCTATCACCAAACAGCAACGGACAGCTTTATCTCTTAAACCACTCCTCTTTTTAACTTTGATAATGTTAACTACATACACATCTTTTCTGGACCATTTCTGTCAGAGTCCTAATAGTCCACTTTTCCTTTTAACATGGAGTATCACAACATGGGGCAAGAACCAATTTGTTTCTGTATACTTTTTGGATTCCATAACAGAAGTTGGGAAATTGTAGTTCTCCAGATGTTGTTGGAGCACAGCCAATTGGCTACACTGAGTAGGGAGTTGTAGCCCAGCAATGCCAGGAGGGCTGTAAGGTGCCCATTGCTTATCAAGAAGTACCAGGAAGACAGCAAGTAATAGTAAGTGTTGAAGAGAGGCAATGCTAGGTTTGGTTTTGTGGCACTAGAGCAGTAATTCTCAACCTGGGGTTCCCAGATTTTTTGGCCTTCAACTCTTAGAAATCCTAACAACTGGTAAACTGGTTGGGACTTCTGGGAGTTGTAGGCCAATAACATCTGGGGACCCCCAGGCTGAGAACCACTGCACTAGAGAATACCTTGATTATTCCTCTGTGTAACAGGAATATTGATATACTCTGACATCACAGAATGTGAAGCCCTAAAGTAGGTTACACTTAGTCACTCAATAAGCCAGATTCCAGGAATGCCATGTTCTCTAGTTAGAATAATGAGTGTTTAACTGTAGCGGAACCTTTGTGCTACGGTCCTTGTTGAGCGCAGTGGAGGAATTGGAGACGAACAACTGAAGGAATTCCAAGAAAGCAGTTTTATTCCGCTAATGGCCACTAGGGTTCCCCCTCGCACAAAATAAGTGCTTTCTCCAGGGAGAACCCCCAGTGGCGGGCTGAGTAAATATTTATACACACTACAGGGTTCGGGTTATGCCCGCCCACAAGCAAATTCATTGGCTTAGAGTTGTGACGCTGCCTGACTTGGACCCAATCAGTGCTGACCAGCGGGCCGGCCGCACTCTTTCTGTGCCGTGCTCACAATCATTCAGAGCGCCTGCGTACGCATGCGCTGTTTGTTTATCTTTAGCTTTCATTTCTTCAGAAACACATGATTTCCCAGAAGTCACATGTTTCTGTGAGTTTATGCACCCGGGTCGCTAGCTGTCGCCATCTCTGCCCATATATGGTATTTCCTGGGGTTCTTTAACCTCCCGCCTCACTCCCCCATTTTCTTTTTGCGAAGCGCATGTACAAAAGCTGAAGCAAAGCATTATGGTTCCATCCAATCCCGCTTGGCTTGGAGTATGGCTATCTTTTCTCCAGGTAAAGATTGTGTGACACACCTAGTACACATTTGCATCATTATTGGAGTGCAGCACATAACTATGAGAACAATGAACAATCCTAAAATCCCTACCAACAATATGTCCTTCAACCATTCTATTGAGGGTAACCAGCTAGTCACCCAGGAGAAGGGAGACCAACCTTCTACCTCCTGGACATTATTGTAAATTAACTTTTGTAATGACTCGATGTCATCTTCAATAGTACTATTCAAGTTATGAAATTTCACTACACAACGCCCTCTAACCATGGCGCATAACCCCCCCCTGGCCGCCAGTAGGTAGTCAAGGGCCAACTTATGCTGTAGGGCCATCTGGCTGATTTCTTCTACTTCAGACTGGATTTCCCGGAAAATTTTACCAGTGGCATTTATGGACTTTTCAAGGCGGCAAGTCAGGCCTAGAACACTTCTACGATTTGCTTGAGCTACAATCCCTGGGTAAGCACCCAGTGTCAACAAGCCTGTGATCAGGCCTCCTCCTACACGGGAGGCTTCTGAACCTGACAGGGCCTTGTTAATAATGACCTCATCCGAGCATTCTGGTCCTAGAGGGCCTGTTTGCACAATGTCCCGTTTCAGGCGCTGATGCCTTTTGTGTAAGACCTGAACTGGGAATGTCAAATAACCCACACCGACACACTGGTAGTTGCCGGGGTGATAATTTGTGGCCCATTTATCAAAGAAAAACCATAGATTTGGATCCCTAATTTGCCATAACGGACAGAGGCTTTTACCTAGGCTCAGTTGGGTTAATTGTTGCAATATGTTCATATAAGATTTTAGGCCCTCAATAGAATCATTCACACTAAATGTAGGATAATCTGGATACATGCTAGCCCACTCGGTTGCGGTTAGATTTAATCGTGAGACATAAGATGTATTAAATCGTCCATGTAGATAGAACCGGTCTCGACAATGGGAGTAATTGCCTAATCGGGAAAAGAACGCCTGCCTAGTTCCCCAGTGTCTCCACTCAGAATTCCATATTCCCGATCCTCCACAACAGAAGCACAAACCCCTGGTGGAGGTATGGTATCTAAACCGTCGAAACCGAGTTTTATTTATTTATTGCGGTATGCTAGAAAACACGGTAGGTGGACCCTCCTGAGCCTTGGACAATCCCTCCAACACAATCTGTGGTTCATCAATTAAATCGGGAAGAAATGAAAAATCTCCTATGGTGAGGGGGTGTTCATATATTAATGCTACCTCTTTCCCGTGCTGCTCAAACATATAATTGGCATGTTCTTTTATCCAATTCCCATGTGCTCTTTTTCCAAAAGAGAGAATAAAACTCAGCACAAATAATATACCAAACACAGTGCGCTTTCCTCCCCTCCTCATAACTTGTCTCCCACTTTTTCCTCTCAAAATGTCTAGCCACCATCTCCCAGAGAGCGCCTTTGTTGGGCCATGCTGCGACATACTTGACCACCGACGCTCCGTTGAACCCGAAGGGATCAGCTTCATGGCCTTGTTGACCCCTTAGGGAGTTGCCGGATGATCCTGAGTCTCAGGTCCTCACCAGGAACTCGCTCCGTCCGCCACTCCTCAGGTGCTAGTTTTACACGGGTGTAATGTATCCACGGCTTAATCTCCTTCACCTTCACTGCAGTGGGGGTAGACAGGAGCACAACATAGGGTCCTCGCCACTTGGGTCCCAATGGCTCAATCTTCCAATCCTTGACCAGAACCTCGTCACCTGGTGAAAAACAATGTAGAGGTGTGGTAGGGAATGGTGGGTTCAATTCAGAAATGTATTTTTCTAACTGCTGCATTTGTCTGCCCAAAGCCTGAACCTGGGCCAATGTCTGTTTCTCTCCTATGAGGTGTTGCTCAGCTCCTGTCTCTAAGGCTTCCTTCAAGCTCAAAGGGGGTCGTCCATAGAGTCTTTCAAAAGGGGAGAGTCCTGTCCGTTTGTGTGGTGTACATCTGATTCCTAATAATGCCATGGGCAAAACCACCGTCCACGGCAATCCTGTCTCTTGGCAAAGTTTCCCAAGCTGAGCCTTTAATGTCCTATTCATTCTTTCCACTTTTCCAGAAGATTGGGGTCTATATGCACAATGTAACTTCCATTTTATGCCCAAAATTCTACATAATCCTTGCACAGCCTGTTGAATATATGCGGGGCCATTATCTGATCCAATTTCTAAGGGTATGCCAAATCTGGGAATAACATCTTTCATTAGAGCTGTTGAAACCTCTACAGCCTTCTCAGTCCTTGTAGGGTAAGCCTCCACCCATCCTGTGTATGTGTCCACGAACACCAGTAAATATTTGTATCCTTTGTATGGGGGCATTTCTGTAAAGTCAGTGACTAAAGCTTCAAAGGGTACCCCACCCACATGTTGGACTCCTGGTGGCTTGAGGGGTCCTTCTCTGGGGTTATTTTTTATACATGTCCAGCATCTTCGGGCTGCTGCTGCCGTTAGGCTATGTAATCCATCGATATACAACTGTCGTCCTAGCAGATTTGCCAATGCCATTTTTCCTAAATGTGTATTTTGGTGCATGTGTTGGACTATGTGCCATGCCAAGTCCTTAGGGACGTAGACACGGGCGTCTGGCATCACTATGAGTTCTCCTGACCACTGACCCTTCTCCTTTAAGGCCCATTCTTCTTCCTCTGGTGTATATGTAATGTTATGTTCAGTTAATTCTACCTGTAGGGCCATTACCTGATGTTCAATATAGGGCAGCCTAGCTGCCTCTTTGGCTGCCAGATCAGCCTGCCTATTTCCTTGCACTACGGGATCGTCTCCACGTTGGTGCCCTTTACAATGCATCACAGCCACCTGCCTTGGCTTCCAAACCGCCTCCAGGAGATCCACAATCTCTCCAGCATGTTTCACGCACTTTCCTCCAGACGTGAGGAGCCCGCGCTCCTTGTACAGTGCTCCGTGTGCGTGGAGGGTAGTGAAGGCATATTTTGAGTCTGTGTAGACGTTAACCCGCTTTCCGCTTGACAATTCCAACGCTCGGGTCAGGGCAATCAATTCGGCCTTCTGGGCAGAAGTCCCCGGGGGCAGTGACCCTGCTTCCAGCGTCTCTCCCCCCCACCGGACAACCGCATAACCTGAATGTCTTTGATTATTTTCCATAAAGGAGCTTCCATCTGTGAACAGAGTGTCGTCCACCTTAGTCAGTGGCACATCCTTCAAATCCGGTCGACTGGAGAATACCTCATCCATCACCTGGGCGCACTGATGGATCGTGGTGTCTCCTGGAGTCGGGAGCAAGGTGGCCGGATTCAGAGTGGAGCAAGTCTCCAGGGTCACCAGTGGGTTGTCACACAACAATCCCTCATATTTCATTAACCTCTCACTTGTGAGCCAGCGCGGTCCCTTAGTGTCTAACAGTGCCTTAACGCTATGGGGCACCTTAACTGTCAGTGGCTGTCCTAGGGTCAATTTATTCGCTTCTTTGATTAAATCTACTGATGCTGCCACAGCCCTCAGGCAAGGTGGCAATCCACGAGCCACTGTGTCCAATTGCTTTGACAAGTAGGCAATCGGCCTTTGCCATGAACCTAGTGGTTGGGTCAATACTCCAACCGCTGTCCCTTCCCGCTCTGCAGCGAACAGAGTGAATGGTTTTTCCAAATCGGGCAGTCCTAATGCTGGAGATGACATCAATGCTTCTTTTAATGCCTTAAATGCCTGTTGACATTCTTCTGTCCACTCAAATGGATCTTCTCTTCCACCTCTCGTAGCCTGGTACAGCGGCTTAGCCAACACGGCGTAGTTGGGGATCCACTGTCTGCAATATCCTGCTGATCCCAAAAATTCCCGCACCTGTTGCCGGGTACTGGGAGTGGGGATGGCACAAACAACTTCCTTTCTTTCAGCTCCTAACATCTTCTTTCCTTCGGTCAGATGGAACCCCAAATATTTCACTGTGGGACAGCACAACTGGACCTTTTTCTTTGACACTTTGTAACCCTTCTCTTCCAATGTCTTGAGTAACCTCAAAGTATGCTCTCTAGTGCCCCCTAGTGTCCGGCAAGTGATAAGCAGATCATCTACGTACTGAAGCCAAATTCCTTCTTCTTTAGGTATTACAAAATCCTGTAAGTCTTTGGCCAGGGCTTGACCAAAAATGGTTGGGCTGTCCCGGAACCCCTGAGGAAGGCGTGTCCAAACATACTGGGTCCTTTGCCCTGACTGCTGAGATTCCCACTGGAAAGCAAAGATCGGTTGGGATACAGGGGCTAATCGAATGCAAAAGAATGCATCCTTTAAATCCAATACAGTAAACCATTTGGCAAATGCTGGTACTAGACTCATCATGATGTATGGATTTGGCACTACCGGGGTTAGGGGAATGGTGGCTTGATTTACAGCCCGCAAATCTTGAACTGGGCGATATTCTCCTTGTCCTCCAGGTTTCTTGACTGGGAGCAGGGGCGTGTTCCACGGGGAACTGCATGGTACCAATATCCCATGCTGCAGAAGTCGCTCTAGATGCTTTCTGATCCCCTGCACCGCCTCTCGACTGAAGGGATACTGTGGCTTACATATGGGTCCCATTCCTCTTTTCACTTCCACCACCACCGGTGGAACATATTTAGCTAATCCTGGAGGATTATCTTCTGCCCACACTAAAGGAGTCTCATGCCATGGCCATTGTATTTCTTCAGTAAAAATCCTAACTTGAAACAGTCTCCATTCTTCTTCCATGGGAAATGATAGTTCCATTTGTCCATTCTTCATGAACTGGAGTTGTGCTTGTAATTTTGATAAAATGTCCCTTCCCAATAAAGGGACTGGGCAGTCTGGAAGATATAACATCTTATGCTTGACCTGATGTCCGGCCAGATTGCAGGTGCGTTCCTTGAGGAAGGGGCACTTCTGGGTCTTCCCAGACACCCCTATTACTTTCGTAGTTTCCCGAGTTGGTGGACTAATTTTTGTATTTACTACTGATTTTTCGGCACCTGTGTCCACTAAAAAGTCCAATTGTTGGTCCCCGATTTCAAGTGTGACCATCGGCTCCCCGGGGTCCAACAAAACAAGAGCCTGGCTTCCTCATTCCTCTCCTCCATCCATATCTTCCCATTCTTCTTCCATCACAGCTGCTGCAGCTATCACCTCTCTTGCAGGAAAAGGTACGTAGTTTCCACGTCCTCTTCCCCTTCCTGGGTTTCTTCCTCTCTCAGGCCTTCCTCTTTCTCTCAGTCCTTCCTGACTTCCTTCTCTTCCTTCTGGGCATTCACCTTTCCAGTGTCCAAACTTCTTACATTTAGCACATTGGTCTCGACCTAACCTCCGAGGGGGCCCTCTTCTTCCTCCTTGTCCCCCTCTGGCATATCCTCCTCTTCCTCTCTGTCCACTTGCACTTTGTTCCATCATGGTAACTAATGCTTGGTATTCCTGCTTCTTCTTCCTGTCCTTCTTCTCTTCTTCCACCTGGTCTCTTGCCATATAAACTTGATCTGCGAGTGCCAACAATTCATTCATAGTCTTTCCTAGAAATCCTGGTTGCTTTTGAATCTTTCTCCGGATGTCAGGAGCCGCTTGACTGATAAAAGACTGTTGAATCGCCCTCCTACCGTTTTCATCCTCCAAATTATACGGGCTATACTTTCTATATGCTGCCTCCAGCCTTTCCAAAAAGGCTGTTGGTGACTCAGATTTTTCCTGTACCACTCCCTGAATTTTTATAATGTTGACGGGTCGCGGCGGGCCCCTCTTTACCGCTTCTACCAATATACGCTGGAATCCTCTCAGTCTCTGCAAATGTCCTTCTTCTGCGGTGTCCCATTGGGGATCTATTTCCACAGGAAACCTCTGTGCTCCCCACTCGGCTGCATCACCATCTTGTGGGGCCCCAACCTGGGCTATGGCTACCCCATTATTCAACACTGCTCTTCTCTCTTCTGATGTGAACAACATATTCAACAATTGTCTGCAATCTTGCCAGGTGGGATTATGGGTTGCCATAATCCCTTCCAATAGCCTAGCCATAGCTTGGGGTTCTTCACTATAAGGTGGAGTATTATTTTTCCAGTTCAAAATGTCACTACTACTGAAAGGCACTACCTGGTATGCTTGAACTATCTCATTCCTGTTGTTTATCACAGGCACCGTTCTCAAGGGCATCTGGAGGGCCGGGCCAGTCGGTGAATCACCAGGCCACACCGGAGCTCCATGTCTCCGAGTTTGTGCCGGAGAAGCATCACTGGGCATCCGTTGTGACCTCTTCTTTTCCTTTGTTTCCTCCTGATATTTTTCTAGGCTAGGATAGTGTTTCTTGGCCGCTTCGGTTGACTCTGGAGAGTAGGGTGGGGGTCTCGTTCCTAGTGTAGGTGCACCGGGGGCTGTTCCCTGGGGTGGGGGGGGCGGTGGCAAGGGTGGCGGCAATAATTCCTGTTGTCTAGCCTGTACACTCAACTGTAAATCTGGGTAGTCCTCCTCATTGGATTGGAAAACTTCCTTCTTTTTCCCTTCCTTCTTCACCACCATACATTTGCCATTCCTGCACTGTCGAACCCAACCTGGATCTTCTCTAACTACCCGTTCCCAAGTAGCTATATAGACCCACTGGTTCGGATGATTCACAGCACAATATTCTTCCACTGTTCGGATCAGTTTTAGATCCCACGTTCCTTCTACTTGCCAACCTAACCCAAACTCTGGCCATTCTCCCTGACACAAATTCCTCAGTGTATAATCTCTCAGGTCCCTTGGGTTGCCTGCTACGGCTCTGATAGCAAAAGAGCCAAAATTATCTAAGATGCATTGTAAGGGAGTGGAGCTCTTTGAATTTTTCCCTCCCATCCTGCCTAATAGAGGGGACTGTCCTGGCCTGGGCACCCGGCCACTCAACGGCATGCGTCAGGAAACACAAGACAGAGCCCCTTTCTACCTCCCTGGGAACTTTTTTTGTGTCCCTCCCGGCGCGGTGTTCCCTTAATGTCTCATGCAACCACTATACTTGCCAGATTTCTGTAGACGTCGGACCAACCTTCGCCCCTGGGCTTTTTCCCTGGATCCTTTTCCTCCTGGCTGGTTTCTATGGAACCTCGCTGGTGTTGCAGCTCCCACCGTCAGTCGGCGTTGGCATCAGAGGCAAGCACCGCAGCCGGTCTTGTAATATTCAGGGGCCCCTTCTCGTCTCACGGTAGTTGCCTCAGGCCCCCACCGCTGAGTTGGGGCCGTCCCGCCAACGGGATCCGTCTCCAATCTCCTGGCCCGTCTTATAGGAAATCACGTCGGGGTCACCAGAAAATGTAGCGGAACCTTTGTGCTACGGTCCTTGTTGAGCGCAGTGGAGGAATTGGAGACGAACAACTGAAGGAATTCCAAGAAAGCAGTTTTATTCCGCTAATGGCCACTAGGGTTCCCCCTCGCACAAAATAAGTGCTTTCTCCAGGGAGAACCCCCAGTGGCGGGCTGAGTAAATATTTATACACACTACAGGGTTCGGGTTATGCCCGCCCACAAGCAAATTCATTGGCTTAGAGTTGTGACGCTGCCTGACTTGGACCCAATCAGTGCTGACCAGCGGGCCGGCCGCACTCTTTCTGTGCCGTGCTCACAATCATTCAGAGCGCCTGCGTACGCATGCGCTGTTTGTTTATCTTTAGCTTTCATTTCTTCAGAAACACATGATTTCCCAGAAGTCACATGTTTCTGTGAGTTTATGCACCCGGGTCGCTAGCTGTCGCCATCTCTGCCCATATATGGTATTTCCTGGGGTTCTTTAACCTCCCGCCTCATAACCTTTTTACTAGTATGCCTTATTTAAGTATTGGCAATATAATGAGATCAGGCAGGGGTTCCAGCTGAATTTCAAAATCCATAACTTGAAAAAGCTATTGAGGCAGCTCGTATAGTTGACAAGCTTTGGAATTCTACATGCAGTTATTTTACGTATAGCTGCAATCCTGTGCCCACATGTCTGGGAGTAAGCGTTATTGAAGTAAGTGAAAATTGCTTCTCTGTAAATATGCAAGCAATTGCACTGTAAACATTATTAATAGCAATGGGAGTTTAACAAGTTCACCATGTGCAAATCTGCAGCTTAGATGACATATTTTACTCTATATGCAAGGTCAAATATAATATGCCTCTGGAACAGAGCTTCTAGGAGACATAAAAGGAGTCATTGTTCTCCTGAACTGTGACAAATGGCTGGCCATCATATTGAACAGGATCCATTAATCCGGATTCAAGCTAATAAGGAAAGGAGGAGGGGAAGCGAGAGTGGGTGAGGGAGAGACAGGTATATTTTAACTCAAAGTGAAAAAGAATTATTTGGGCTAAGTACCCGTAATCACACAGCAGGGACAAAGCTATGCCTAAAGAAGGCAAATTATGCCATCACAAAACTTAGATAATCCATCAACACTACAGATTTCCTGGGAAATGGTAGACTCTCTAACCCAGTATTGATAAAACATTTCTACAGAGGCACAATGATTAGCTCTATTACTGAAATCCATCATGTGCTGGTTTGAAGAAGCAGTCCAGGAGGCTAGATATATAAACACAGACATGCACTCCAATGCCCCAATTTTACAGTTTTATGATTGCAATAATCTCAAAACTAGGAAGAGTCCTACAACAATTGTATGTTTTAAAATGGAGGTATTACATGCTGCTTCCAAACAACAGGAAAAAATATATTAAAGAAATGCTTTAGTTTGTTTGGCCATGTGAAACTTTTCAGGGAAGTTTATGAGGTCTGTCTTTTTTCAGTCTCCACAGAGCACATAAATCTGCATCTCAAATATTTGGGAGCATGTTGACACTTTTGGAATTTTGGATAATTCTGAGAAAATGACAGGGCACACTACACCAGAGGTATCCCTATCCTATGGTTTCCTTGCCAAATTTTAGTCAGATGTTTGTCATTTCTTTTATCTGAGGCTGGGAGTATATGAAGTTGACCAAAGGTCAACCAATGAGTTTTCATGGCTGAGTAGGAATTTGAATCTAAGAATCTGTCCTTTAACCCATGCCAAATTGGGTTTAAGAAATTCGATTGGACGAGGGTTAAAGTCCACACACCTCCCCACAAAACATGGGTTTTGGGGGGATGTCCAGGCTCCAAACACCCCCCCCCCAAAAAAAGGCCTAAAAATTAAAAATTACCCACCCAGTTGCCATGAAACTGCTGCAGGAATCCTCCTGGTGTGTAAAAATGATGTGCTAGGCAAGGATTGATTTCCCCCCCTCTCATGGTGCATCATTTTTACATACTAGGAGAACTCCGAAAGCAGTTTCTATTTTCCTGGTTTTTAGAAAGCCTAATCAAAACCACCAAGTAAGTAAAACTTGCTGTGATACTTTCTAGCTCCAAGGATTCAGTACTTGGCAAAGCCCCATCTCATGAAAATATCCCAATACTGGATCTATGTAGATCCTCTTGCTTTTTGCTAGGAATTCCCATCCCAAACCGCAAGCAAATCAATTTCTGTGCTCACAGATGTACTCTATGATTTTAATCATTTTAATTCTGTTGGTTCCAACTTGAATCATTCTGAATGTCTGAAAACTTACTGTTTTCATTGTATCTTCATCAGTTCTCTCTACTCTTGAATAGAGGCCAGGGCAGGGAAGAAAATCATTGACTATTAAGAAAAGTCTTGCGAGAGAATGGCTCACATTTTGCTCTTTAAGCTACAGTTGAAGACAACTGATGGCTATCAGGGGCAACTTAGTAGGATTGCTAATGGAAAGGCAAATTAGAACGCCCATTTCCAGTTCCAGCACAGAATATCATTCCAAAGTGTCTTAACCTCAAAGTAACTACCTCCTCAGACTACCAAGCTAAACGATGCTATACACTTAGGCCTGCGTGCATATGCTTTCAAATTGCCTGTAGACTTACAGCAATTCCCTGGGCTCCATAGCGTTTTCTTAAGTAGAAACCTGCAGAGGCAGAGGTTTGCCATATCCCCCCTCTAAAATATAGCCTACGTTATCTGGTATTTGTTGGCAGTGTCTCATCCAACTAGGGCTGACCCTGCTTATACATGGGGCATAATCCAATCTGAGAACCAACATGCTTAGAACTAGCAAATTTGATAGGAAAAGGATCTGAAAGACTCCATACTCTCTTGAGCCTGTACATGAAATGTCTATGGGGCCTGCTGAAGATGTTTTCTGCCTGGAAACAATGAAGGCTATTTTCTGTCCCATTTAATGGAAAATCAGGAAAATTATTACCAGTGGAATGATTTTTCTACACTGAGGCGGCATCCTCTCCTACACTCCATCACACCTGACTTCAGTAGGTAACGTTATTGGGGAGAAGAGGTTAGGGTAGGCCGTATGACATACAACTATTTCTTCCTGTACCTTTCAGCCACGTCCCAGACTCTGCTGCCTGAGGGGACTGCCTCTGGCTCACTTTGCCTAATAGCAGGGTTAGTCTTGAATACTTAATAAGCAAACACCATCTCCTTCCTATTCTGAATAATGTGTAATCATCATAAACAAAAGTAGTATCTGAAAGCCCAAGTTCTTAACATGCGCGGGCTGTGGACCCCTTAGCCTAGCAGCTCCGAGAATGAGCCTCAGGTTGTCTGTGCCCTGCGTGCCAAAAATTACCCCTCCCCACTTTAGATTTGCTTCCTGTTGCTTAGAAAATTGTTTTAGAATTAATCAATCAAAGGAGGGAATATATCGTTTTCTGAGCCTAAAAGACTCCAAACAATTTAAGAACCAATTACCTACTGCCAGAACCACCTGGAAAAACTAACAGTGATGTTACTAATCAGAATATAATGCCCTTCTATGGAGTAAATCAGGAAACTGTCAGATATTTCAGTGTAACTATTGTAATTTGAAAATGATTGGTGCAATGAATGGATGGTGTCATTACACACTTCAGTCACTAAGCAACACTAGATTTAGTTGTTAATCTGGTTAGTTATGAGATTCCTTTTGCTCTTCTGTCTTTTTTAAGAGAGAAGGATCATCCCCCCAACTTATTGAAAAGCAACAATTCTTTCTTCTTCTAGTGATATAAAAGAGATTCACTTTTATAGCCATTTCTGATCAGAACACACCCATTCTTAACCTTCACTTCCAGTTCTCTGTGGCTTCCAGTTACAGTGTAAGAGGCCATTCATTCAGCCTTGTCCCTTGTGCACTCATTGTGCTTTGCCTGCACTTGCTGTCTTTTTGTGGTGCTGTGGCAGCCTTGTCTGAAACCAATCTTTATTATACACAGCACAGTGCTCTTCTTTGAAGTGAACCCAGGCCTCACGGGTCACTTGCTTCCAAATCATTTGCCTGCTTGCACTGTACATCCAGAGTAAAGGAAGAACTTACTGCAGCAAGTCAGCTAGAAAGCTCTTCTGTATTCAGCTCTGTAGGACAGGAAGCATGGAAAGGGAGGGCAAGAGCCAAGGATTTCTTAGAATGCAAGTGAGTTTGGTAACAAGGATCAACACATATATCTAATTGATGATGTGTGAATCACAAGAGACTAAGTCCCCTATAATCTTTTAGAGCTGCCAACTGGCCAACTGACTAGAATTTCTCCAGGTGGGCCTTAATGTTACTCTCCTGGCTGATTACCAAAACAGAAGGATGAAAACCAAGAAAAACATGTCCAACTCATTTTGTGTGGTATCGATAGTACAGAGTAGCAAAAGTACATTCCCTAGTGCAGGGGATGCACTTTGTCTACTTGGTATTGGCCCATCCAAATGTCCCCATAGCACTGTTTCCCTGCCTCTCCTGCCATGGATGAATTGCCTGTATTGGAAGACTCCAGTAGCCACATTTTAACGTTTAAATAGGTTTATGATTTTGACCATTTCTATCTTTGTGTTTGGAGATACTTTTATGGTCCAACCATCCCCAGAAAGGTTCCAGGGCAGAAATTTTCCCCCAAATCTGCCACAGTTGTCTTGAGTTAAGGCAGTGGTTCTCAACCTGTGGATCCCCAGATGTTTTGGCCTTCAACTCCCAGAAATCATAACAGCTGGTAAATTGGCTGGGATTTCTGGGAGTTGTAAGCCAAAACACCTGGGGAGGAGACCCACAGGTTGAGAACCACTGAGTTAAGGTATATGGATGAACTATCATAGCACATGCAATTGTGGAGAGATGTAGTCTTTCTATACAAAAGGGCACGTATTTGTCTCAGTCATATACTATGCTACACACAAACAGCAAACATTTTTTAAACAGCTTATCGAAGTTATTTTTCAGACTACAATTCCATTGGCTTTCCCTTAAACTTCTGGCTGATGCTGTTTTTGCACAATACCTTTGATGAGGAAGAAGGAACAGATTTTGCTCTTTAAGTGGAAGTGGAGCTGATAAAGACTTATTTTCTCTGCAAGTGTCCTTCTTGGATCCTGGCCTCTGCCAGCAGTGTGTCTAAGAAACGTGGAGTTAGCTTTTAAGGAGAGTTATATCTTCTTTATAGTAAAGATTGAGTACTTTTTGCTGTAAAGGGTTGCATTGCTGGGTGGGAAAAGCAGATTCTATGGTGGGAAGGTGGTAGAGTCAGACATGACCCCCATTGCTGCCACAAGAATCCACTGCTCTCCTCAGAGTTTTGAACATTCTGGTTGCAAGGAGCTTTCTCTCCCTTCTTCATTGCTGCTGTTCTTGCCAGAGGTCTATGCTGATCATGTATGGAAAGTTTGTCTTTTTTGTCCATTTTTGTTTTGAGAATAAGGTGGCCAGATGCCAATGAGGACAGAGTTTATTTCAAAGCTAATGTAATTTTTTCTCTTCTACACAATGATGAAAGATCTGGAGTTTTCCGTTGTTCTGCATTTGTCCACTAAGAGTAGAAAGCCTCTTCCATTCCTGAAAGTGCTGGCATGGCTAGAGATGGCAAGGCCTGAAAAAAAAAACCTGGAAAAATTAGGAGAAAAAGGAAAAAGAAAAAAATCCAGAAAATTGGGGGTGGGGGTGGGAAAAAAAAACCTCTCTCCCCCCCCCCCCATTTTTCCAGGCCTTCCCATCTCTAGGAATAGCATCTGATAGGGGAAAGGACTTACAATACAGGGCCTTTCTAGACAGCCATATAACCCAGAATATCAAGGCAGATAATCTACAATATCTGCTTTGAACTGGGTTATCTGAGTCCACGCTGCCATATAATCCAGTTCAATATAGATTTTATACAGCTGTATGGAAGTGGCCACAGAGTGCTTCCACTTTTTGGCAAACTCTCAGGTATGGCTTTACACAAAGTAATTCATATGACCATCTATGCATAACCCACTGGCATCTATGTATTGTGTATTTATGTGTCACATTACGGCACTTGCCAATTTAGACAACCCCATCCATTTGTTGGGGTTTTCTTACAAACCGTACATTTTCTGAGGTTGATATTTTAGTTTGTAACATACCCCAAGTAGGTGGTAGAGCTCCACTGTGATACGTCATCCACCATGCATGGCACAACACAAATTCATCGTCTCTACAGCAGTTTTTTTGGATGAAAAGCCAAAGAGAGCTTTCTTTAACCCCCCCCCCCAAAAAAAAACCCTAAAATCCAAATCCACAATAACCAAAAATATCAAACAGTATAGAGAGTGTGTTGAAAAACTGTTTGTTTTTAAAAGACATAGTAATAATTATTTGAGTTTCAAAAAGGCATTTGGGTTATAACTGAGAACATTGTTCAGCCCAAATCCAGTAGTAATGTAAAAACCCTATTGTGGCATTACTATGCAATGCAGAAAGGTCCCTTGAAAAAGATTGTGCTATTAGTAGGATTGCTCGCTTGGGAACAGATAGAAACTGGAAATCTATCATCTGTCATACAGCTTTCACCTATTACTAGGCCCAATTGTAGTGGGAAGAAGGTTGTCTTAGCTGCCAGCTTTTGTTCTGGTTGAAAACAATTCTACCCTTGTATCTTCAGGAGCACTCCCACAGCACCATCTACTGTTTCTGCAGCCTCAGCATCTAAAAGGCACAGCAAACATTTGGAAGATGGGGGGAGCCATGAATTGCTTTTGGTTTGTTAGCTTTGGCTGCTGAGTTTGGTTTGTTGTTGTTACCATGCAATAACTACATCTCTGTAATGATACAATTTATATAGTACTAGCTATGCCGACCACGCGTTGCTGTGGCGAAGTATGGTGGTATGGGAAATAAAGTATTGAGGAATTGGTGGTAGTTAAGGTAAAGGGTAAAGGTTTTCCCCTGACATTAAGTCCAGTTGTGTCTGACTCCGGGGCTTGGTGCTCATCTCCATTTCTAAGCCGAAGAGCTGGCATTGTCCGTAGACTCCTCCAAGGTCATGTGGCATGACTGCATGGAGTGCCGTTACCTTCCCGCCAGAGCAGTACCTATTCATCTACTCTCATTTGCATGTTTTTGAACTTTAGGCTTGGCAGAAGCTGGGGCTAACAGTGGGGGCTCTCTCCGCCCCCCAATTCAAACCTGCGACCTTTCGGTCCAGAAGTTCAGCAGCTTAGCGCTTTAACACGCTGTGCCATCAGGAGATATAATTTCCTAAAGATTGTGAACATACAATTTTTTTTGTCTGTGTTAGCTGGCCCTGATTGTTTCCTTTGTGGAATTTCCAATTTCCCTGCTTTCAGAGTGTTGCTCTTTATTTACTGTCCTGGTTTTAGAGATTATATTGTTCTGTATTATTCTATCACAGTAATTATTTCATATTAAAGTAGAATCTCACTTATCCAACATTTGCTTATCCAGTGTTCTGGGTTATCCAACGCAGTCTGCCTTTTAGTAATCAATGTTTTTGTAGTCAGTGTTTTAAATTCATTGTGATATTTTGGTGGTAAATTTATAAATACAGTAATTACTACATAGCATTACTGAGCATGGAACTACTTTTTCTGTGAAATTTGTTGTATAACATGATGTTTTGGTGCTTAATTTGTATAATGATTACCTAACTTGATGTTTAATCGGCTTTTCCTGAATCCCTTCTTATTATCCAACATATTCACTTATCCAAAGTTCTGCCGGCCTGTTTATGTTGGATAAGTGAGACTCTACTGTATATTTATAAACTTATATTATCTGCTTAGAACTGGATTATATGAGGCCCCTTCTACACAGCTGTATAAAATGCACACTGAAGTGGATTATATGGCAGTATGGAGTCAAGATAATCCAGTTCAAAGCAGGTAATATAAGATTATAAATGGGTTATATAGCTGTGTAGAAGGGCCTTGAGTCTACACTGCCATATAATCCAGTTCAAATCAGACAATCTGTATTTTATAGGCAGTGTGGAAGAGGCCTAAGTGAGGCCTAACTCTGCCTGTCCCCGGGGTGCGTGGGTTGCTAAGAGACCAAGTGGGCAAAGCTTAGCCTTCTAACTGGCAGCAATTGGATAAAAACAATTATTACTCTCCCTCTAATTAGGATTTTATTTTTCTTTTCTTTTTGTTGTATGAACGTAGAGGCATGGATGAGGGGTTGTGCTGCCAAGTTTAGTGTTTCTGGAATGTGTAGTTTTGTTGTTTTGTCCTAGGCAGAAATTTCATTACCCTTTTATATATATACTAGCTGTGCCCGGCCACGCGTTGCTGTGGCGAAGTCTGGTGGTATGGGAAATAAAGTATTGAGGAATTGGTGGTAGTTAAGGTCAAGGGTAAAGGTTTTCCCCAGACATTAAATCCAGTCGTGTCTTACTCTGGAGGTTGGTGCTCATCTCCATTTCTAAGCCGAAGAGCCGGCGTTGTCCGTAGACTCCTCCAAAGTCATGTGGGATGACTGCATGGAGCGGCGTTACCTTCCCGCCGGAGCAGTACCTATTGATGCACTCACATTTGCAGGTTTTTGAACTTCTGGGTTGGCAGAAGCTGGGGCTAACAGTGGGGGCTCTCTCCGCTCCCCCAGTTCAAACCTGTGGCCTTTCGGTCCAGAAGTTCAGCAGCTCAGCGCTTTAACACGCTGCGCCATCAGGGGATATTATTTCCTAAAGGTTGTGAATATACAATATTTCTGATTGGTTTTTTTTGTTTGTTGGAGGCAAGTATGAATGCTGCAATTAGGAAAAATGATTAGGATGTAATGGCCTTGCAGCTTTAAAGCCTGGCTGTTTCCTCCCTGAGTGAATTTTTTGTTGGGAGGTGTTAGCTGGCCCTGATTGTTTCCTGTCTGGAATTCCCTTGTTTTCAGAGTGGTGTTGTTTGCGATATTTTATGTGCTTCTACTGTCTGTGGCCCTGAGAAAACAGAGAATTTTCCAGACTTTGATGATAGGAATACTTTGTTGGGAGGTGTTAGCTGGCCCTGATTGTTTCCTGTGTGGAATTCCCCTGTTTATTTACTGTCCTGGTTTTAGAGATTATATTGTTCTGCATTATTCTATCCCAGTAATTATTTCATATTAAAGAAGAATCTCACTTATCCAACATTCGCTTATACAATGTTCTGGATTATCCAACGCAGTCTGCCTTTTCATAATCAATGTTTTTGTAGTCAGTGTTTTAAATTCATTGTGATATTTTAGTGGTAAATTTGTAAATACAGTACAGTAGAGTCTCACTTATCCAACATAAACGGGCCGGCAGAACGTTGGATAAGCAAATATGTTGGATAATGAGGAATTAAGGATAACCCTATTAAACATCAAATTAAGTTATGATTTTACAAATTAAGCACCAAAACATCATGTTAGACAACAAATTTGGAAGAAAAAGTAGTTCAGTACACAGTAATGCTATATAGTAATTACTGTATTTATGAATTTAGCACCAAAATATCATGATATATTGAAAGCATTGACTACAAAAATGCGTTGGATAATCCAGAACGTTGGATAAGTGAGACTCTACTGTAAATACTACATAGCATTACTGCGCATGGAACTACTTTTTCTGTCAAATTTGTTGTATAATATGATATTTTGGTCCTTAATTTGTATAACGATTACCTAATTTGATGTTTAATTGGCTTTTCCTGAATCCCTTCTTATTATCCAACATATTCACTTATCCTGCTGGCCTGTTTACGTTGGATAAGTGAGACTCTACTGTATATTTCTAATCTTATATTATCTGCTCAGAACTGGATTATATGAGGCTCCTTCTTCACAGCTGTATAAAATGCACACTGAAGTGGATTATATGGTAGTGTGGAGTCAAGATAATCCAGTGCCAAGCAGATAATATAAGATTATAAATGGGTTATATAGCTGTGTGGAAGGGCCTTGAGTCTACACTGCCATATAATCCAGTGCAAATTAGATAATCTGTGGAAGAAGCCTAACTGAGGCCTAAATCTGCCTGTCCCCTAACTGAAACCTGGCTGTCCCTTGGTTGCTAGGCAACCAAGTGGGCAGAGATTAGCCCTCTAAACTGGCAGCAATTGGATAAAAAAAATTATTGCTCTCTCTCTAATTAGGACTTTCTTTTTCTTTTCTTTTTGTTGTATCAACCTTGAGGCGTGGATGATGGGTTGTGTTGTCAAATTTTGAGGTTGGGGGGCCTGTAGTTTTGTTGTTTTGTGAATTGCCGTGATGCCATCACTCTTTTATATATATAGATATATATAGATAATTTGTAGCATCGTTTTTGCAGCTGTATTTTGGAGGCTTGGGTGTGCCAGTGCTTTTTCTTTTTGAAAGTTTGGATGTGTGATGCATTATTTGATGTATTATATTTTAAGCCACTTTGTGTCCCATGTTGGGGAAAAGAAGGGTTATAAATGTAAAAAATATGTATATATGAACATGAATGTATATATAAACATGAACCCTGAGTCCCTATGGGTGAGAAGGGCAGGGTAAAAGTGATGTAAATAAATAAAATAAATAAATTCCGAATGGAATTTTGCTGATGTTGCTGTGTCAAAAACAAGTATATAGCTAGAACAACAATAATTATCAATAGATGCCCCATGCCTCCCCCCAGAAGTATGTGCTAAGGGGTCATAAATGTCAGCAAACAGTGTAAAATCAGTGCCCTTCACTCCTTCTATATCCGGGGTTCCCAAGCTAGGGCCCCCGCTCCCTCCCAAAACTTTACACTCACGATCGCCCTAAGTCTGAAACAACTTAAAGGCACACAACAACAATTCTGATTACCTCGACTATCTCATCATCCAAAAGTAAGCTCACACTTTTCATTGAAATACTGGTGAGTTTATGTTGGTTAAAATTGTTCTCCATTTTAAATACTGTATTGTTCTTCCATGTTTTTTGTACTACAAATAACCAGCCCTCTGCTTAAAAGTTAGAGGACCGCTGTTCCATATGATAGCAAATGTAGACTCATTATGAATAAGGACGGAGGCAGAGAGATTATGGTCTTCCAGGGAGAACACAGTTATTCCAGCCCCTGGACTATAGTTGGGCAATGTGCAGGCCGAGGGCTACCCCCCAGCTATTTCTACTAATCTCCAGACTTCTTTTGAGGGGGGGGGGACCTTGATACTCTACTATCAATTTGCTGTCATCAGCAAACCATAAAGACAGCCCTCCAATTTCAGAAAGTGAAGTAGAAGTTGCACTTGCAATAAATAAATCACCAGGAATACATGGCATACCAGTACAGCTGCTTCGAGCTAAAAAGACAGAATCCACTATAGTTTTAAGTAAAATTTGTCAACAAATATAGAAAACACAAGAATGGCCCACAGATTGGAAAAGTTCTACAGTACAGTAGAGTCTCGCTTATCCAACGTAAACGGGCCGGCAGAACGTTGGTTAAGCGGATATGCTGGATAATAAGGAGAGATTAAGGAAAAGCCTATTAAACATCAAATTAGGTTATGATTTTACAAATTAAGCACCAAAACATCATGTTATACAACAAATTTGACAGAAAAAGTAGTTCAATAAGCAGTAATGCTATGTAGGAATTACTGTATTTACGGATTTAGCACCAAAATATCATGATGTATTGAAAACATTGACTACAAAAATGCGTTGGATAATCCAGAATGTTGGATAAGCGGGTGTTGGATAAGTGAGACTCTACTGTATATGCATTCCAATCGGCAAGAAAGGGGAATCCCAGGGATTGCAACAACTACATGACCATTACATTAAGTGTCCATGCAAGCAAAGTGGCACTGATAATTCTACAACAAAGACTTAAAAATATATGGAGTGAGAAATGCCAATAACAAAACTGAATTCAGGAAAGGAAGAGGTATGCCACAACATTTAATTTAATTTAATCTAATATATAACCGGTATTTAGGACAAGAGGCTACTGTCGGACAAGAGCATGGAGAAACTGAATGAAGCTATTGAAGTACTGTAGTTCCAGATTTTCCATACCTTGGCTAATTTATTAAACAGAATAGAAATCAGATTAGGACTTGGAATGGCAGTTATGAAGGGAGTAGACAAGATCCTGCCCTGTGCTCCAGTCAGCAAGTGTTCAAGGAATCAGGGAGTTAGAATAGTTAAGACCTGTCCAATAGTTAATCTGACGAAGGATCATAGATATCTCTCTTATACGGTTGGCATAAACTGAAGTCGACTTCATGGCAAATAACAACAATAATCCACATCTCTAGATATTTTGGGTACTTCACTACCAAAAGATATGAAGGGAACATGTGTCAAGATTCTGTTTGGAGAAATGCCTTAGTTAGATGTGTCCTCGTTGTATCTCCGCTCGAGATGGGAGAGCTTATTCACTCCACCAGGTCGCTTTTAGGAGGCTGGTGTCCAAGAGCTCTCGAGACACTCTCCCAGCCGCCATGCTGCCGCTCCCAGAAGTCTGCTGTATTTCCTGAAGCTAGTATCAGAAGGGTGTCAGAATTGATGTAGGAATTAATATTTTATGCAATTGATTGATATTTTGATTATCATTTCACATGGCTTGATCTTTTTTTTTTTACTCTACAAGCTCATTGAATCTTTACAAGAGCATTTGTTATAATTCATAACTTACATGGCCTTCTCCTAAGATGTTTGAGCTACATTAAGGAGGGGAAGGTCAATGCAGTTCATTCTCAAAAGTGAAGAGCTTGTCTGTGTTCTTAGGAAAGGCCTTCCTTTCTTTCCCAACTGCTGTTCGTGTTACCAGTTATTCAGATCTCTAGAAGTGTATCAGGAATAAGCTCTTCCTTTAGTCTTCCATTAAATTAGCTTCACTATTGGCTCTGAACTCCCCTGGGCCCAATTCACATTACATAGCCATAGCATCATGATTTCATTTTAACTGTTGTTCTGTCCTATAGAATCCTAGGACCTGCATTTTGGGGAGCAGTATTTAGAACGTTCAGCCAGAAAAAACTTCAGTAAAGTTTAGTTGCTGTGAGTTTTCTGAGCTGTGTGGCCATGTTCCAGAAGCATTCTCTCCTGACATTTCTCCCACATCTATGGCAGATCCTCAGAGGTTGCCTGCCATAGATTTGGGTGAAATGTCAGGACACAATGCTTCTGGAACATGGCCATACAGCCTAGAAAACTCACTGCAATCCAGTGATTCCAGCCACGAAAGCCTTCGCCAATACAGTAAAGTTCCCTCTCACACCCAGATCCATTATGTGAAGAACAATAAGCACACAGCCTGATTCCGAACAAGTCTGAAGATAATGATAGTGATAACATCCATTTCTTCAAAGCACCTGCAAAAAGCCCTTTATTGCTGGATGCTGCCAGCATATCCATGTCATTTCCAAGAGGATCTACCTCTCTAATAGAGAGAAAGAAAACACTGGATTTGTTTTTTTGTTTTTGCTTTTTGAGGTAATATCTGACTGTGGGGCACTGAATTGACAAATAAAGGAGCCAAAACATTTGTAGGGAAACTAGCTATCCACTTTTTCTTTTCTTCCTGATCTTTTTTTTCTCTCTACCTAGGCTTGATGTGTTGATAATCACTGTTTTGTGACTCTCTCAGGCTTCAATTCCATGAAATGGCTGTCAATTTTGGTTTGAGGAGACATCACTGTGAAAATTACTAGGTGTGTCTCTTAGAACTGCCTCCTGCTGTAGTTGTATATAATCGCTTTCACATTTTCTGTGTGGAGAAAGACTTCAGAAAACAACGGTGCACCCAAAAGCTGGGCATCAGCAAAATGACGATGTCCTCAGGCTCACGTCTTGTGATCTTATAGGTTTTGAAAATGTTTGAAAGTTGTCTGTTGAATGTCTGCTTGACAACATTCATATAGGTTTTAAAAATGTTTTACGTTAGAAAAAGTACTTATGTAAATTATTCCAGCCAATACATAATGAATGATGTTCAGCCCAGGCAGACCTAAGGAAGCTCTGCAGATATTTCCTTTCACTTGGAAGAAATACGTTGTGTGGCCTGCTTGCAAACTGGCTGAGAAGGCAAGGTAAACAATTTGTAAGCAATTTAAAGACACCATGCTGTAGAGTCAATGTGGACCAGAGGATAACGGTGCCAGAGTCAAAGCAGGAGGCCTGACTTTGCATCTGACATACTGTGCAGGATCAAGGACAAATAACGTTACAATTGTGTATTTGTGCCTGGACCCGGTCTATTTTTGGGTATCTTTGAAATTGATATTGTTCTCATTATTTGCCAGTGCCATGCACTGAATTGCAACCCTAGTAGCTTTGCAAGAGGTAATTTATTTATTCAAGCCTACGGCCTGCTGTGCAGAATGTAAGAGGGTCTAACCTAGCACAGCATTCAGGAAGCTACTGCAAAACAAGGTTGGGAATGGCACTGGCAACCTCCTGGAAGGGCTGCTGGTTCAGTTTTGTTCACACCAAAAGTATTATTTTTCTGTACACACACATGCATACACACTCATTTTGAACTTAGGACTCATCGTGGATGGAGGGCGATTAATAAGTAATTAAACGATGATGATGATGATGTACACTGACTATTTAATGTGGTTCCAGGTGGACTCGTAACTCTGGTGCACATGAGATGCCTGCTGCAGTGTGGATTAAAGGGTATATAGCACACGAAAGAAAGTCACAGGAAAGTCTGAGTGAAGCCCTTTAATGCACTCAAGCAGGTCCCAATATACCTGAAATCCCAGGTGGAATCAGCTCAACAGAATGTGAAGTGGATTGTTGATATTCGGCCTTGCTGAAGTGCTTTGTAGGATTCAGAATGAAGGGGCAAATCCTATAAAAGGCCACATGGGCATAGCGGCTAGCAGGGGGCTAACTGATCCTTTGGGAGGGATATTTGATTGTCTCCATTCCTAACTGTCACTCCCCACCCCAACCCCCATATGCCTCTGGAGCACTGGTGCACATCTCTTCTGGAAATGGGGGGAAGAGGCAATCCACACAAAGTGGTTTGCAGTCAGGTTCCTTGGTTAATGTAATCAATTTTCCTGGCTTCAAACCAGTTCCACACTTGTCAATCTAAACACCCATGCAGCAAATCCTGTTTCTCACAAACCGGTCTGCATTATAGAGTCAGTATTGATGTGCCCTTAGAAAACAGGTTTGCTTTTCTAATCTATATTCCTTCTGCAGATATCTTCATAGTATGCTAAATAAACCTTTCTCAGCCTTTCCCCCCTTTTCTAGAAATAAGACTACATATAGGTTTTATCACTAAAGAATTGCAAAATACTACGTAGTTACCCACAAAAGAAGGGATTGGCCGACCTATTGCATTGTGTCTAATCAAGTGACAAACTAACATGTGCAAATAACCTCTTTGTTGGGCTGCAGAATGGTGTGGTGTGGTGGAGAGCAATCATTTTGTCTCCTATGCCTCCCTTACTCTTTGCTCAAAATCCCAGGTGTTTTTCACAGGCACTCAGTGACCATTTACAACTATTGGTAAAGGAACTTAAGGAAGCAGGACCAACCTAGGGTGGGAACAAAGGCCCACCACTGGTATATAAATTCAGCTTCCTTCACACTCCTCTGGCAGTTAGACTCTTGTGGCCTTCACACGCCCCTCCTTGACATTATATGTGTTACTGAGCTTGGAAATGTTTTGCTGTACTCCAAATTTGTTACAACTTTGGTGATGCAGAATGGGCCATGGTCCAGTTTTAGGAGGGAAATACAGTGTTCCCTCACATATCGCGGGGGTTATATTCTAGGACCACCCGCAATAAGTGAAAATCCGCTAAGTAGGGGCGCTATATTTATTTTAATATTTATACATTATTTTAGTAGCTATATACTATTTTAAGTCTTTATCAACCAGTCATGTGTTGATAAATCTCCTCCTTCTCCTCCCGTTGACGCCTGGGCTCCTTTTCTCTCCTTACGGCTTCTCCTTCCTCCATTCCTTAGGCTGTAAATTTTTATGCTTTATATATAAAAGAGTAATGAAATTTCGGCCTAGGACAAAACTACAAAACTACACACCCCAGAAACACTAAACTTGGCAGCACAACCCCTCATCCATGCCTCTATGTTCATACAACAAAAAGCTCCAGCTACTTCAGAAAACGGCCAGGCTTTGAGACTGCAAGGCTATTCACTGCTATTCCATCTGGCCAACAAAGGATTCCCATAAGCCACAGCAACGCGTTGCCGGGCAAAGCTAGTGCTTTATAATATTCTTTTAGAGTTTATTGAAAACCGTGAAACAGCAAATCAGCGAAAAGTGAACCGCGAAGTAGTGAAGGAACACTGTAGTGTTCTTGTTGGAGGGGTCCCCTTAACTTTCCTTAACGTGTCGGTGGCTTGAATCCAGTCCATTTCACAGTCTGTTGGGCCTACCTCACTTGCAGTTGCATAAAGTGAAAAGGATTCTACAGTTGTTTCTCTATGATGCACCTTGACAATGGAATCAAGAAGTATTCAAAGGGTATTCATCAGACAACAAGCAGGTGTCCCATGCCTGGATCCCGTGCGAGACCAGCAATGTTCAGCTGTAATAATAATAAAGCTGTGGAACCCAGCTTGCATATGTGCTCCAGACTGCTTAACAAGAATATTATACCCTTTCCCCTGCAGCCTGCTGAGTGGAGAGGACAAAGGAGAAAGAGGAGAGCAGATGTCCAAAAGAAATTAAGAAACAAATAGGAATGACAGAAGCATACTTTACAATATTTCGCAGGTGAAATGTAGTACATTTGTAGCAGACACTCAAAATGGCAAAAATTATTAATGAGAAAAAACACACAAGCTAGGAGGGGCTGCAGCCGTTCGCCTGCCCTGAGCCTACTGGGCAGAGCAAGACTCTTTCCCTCATCTCTATCCCATTGGATTGATTGCAATTGAAGAAAACTGAGGATGAAGGAGGGAAATAGAAGGAGGAGGAAACTCATATTAATCAGGACTGTCTCTGCCAAATCAGGAGAGTGAGAAGGTATGCAGATTTGGGGGGTGGGGGCGAGGGCGGGGGTAGAGGAGAGTGCCTCAATTCCCTTTTGATAGTTGTCTAAGTCACTGTGGTCTTTACTTGTGCTCCTGCAAAAGTTTAGTCTCCCATATCTAAATCCCCTTTTCTCCTTTCAGTCATTCACTAGATAGATTTACACTATTAAGCTTAATTGATCAGGAAATTTGTGATTTCTTGACCACACTCAGAGATGTCACCAGGAAAGCCATCAAAACATACGATCTTTGGCCACAATGGTTTTTAAATACCACTGGATGACTGTGGCGCAGACGGGAAAGCAAGCCAGTGCAATTAACTGCAATGAATCACTCTGACCAGGAGGTCATGAGTTCGAGCCCCGCTCGGAGCCTATGTTTGTTTGTCTTTGTTCCATGTTAAAAGGCATTGAATGTTTACCTATATGTGTAATGTGATCTGCCCTGAGTCCCCTTCGGGGTGAGAAAGGCGGAATATAAATGCTGTAAATAAATAAATAAATAAATAAAAGGTTAAGGACTCGTGAAAAAACATGTCAGAAACAGAGTCAGAACCCTGAATGCAATAGCTCTGTGACTTGGATGTAGGGACATGAGAGGTATCAGCGTGGCAAGTGGGAATACGAGAGGGGTTCTTCTCCATGATTGCTCCCTTCCTCTAGAACTCCCTCCATAGGGTCAGCTTCCTCACCCCTCTTCTCCAAGAAGCAATTAAAAATATACTTTTGCACATTGGTCTTTGGAGAGGAGGATGACTAGTCTTCATTCTTTTATCTTGTCTGATGATGCTGACCATGATTATTTTACCTTAATTACCAGAGACCCACATTTTTATAGTTCTATATTGTTATATTTTTACAGATTTTACCAACTTGTTATTTATGAGGTCGATTGACTCTATGTTTTAGCTTAGCTTGTTTTATTGGTTCATTTTTAATTGTTCATTTTAACTCTTGGTTTGATTTGGATTATTTCTATTTTTGTTATCGTATACAGCATTGAATGTTGCCAAGGATGTTACAAAACCAAGAGGGGAATTCATTATATGATCAGAAAAAAGATAATGGAAGGAGAACACGGGAGAACTACATAAAAGAGATAAAAGGACGGTCAGTTCTTTTAAGGAAGAACTTTTACAATAAATCCACAATCTTAGAAAGTGAAATAGAAGAAGCTCTCAAAGTACTTGTAAGAAATAACTCACCAGGAATAAGTAGTATACATCTGATTCAAGCTATAGAAATAGAATCCATCTATATTAAACAAAAATCTTCCGCCAAATAAAGAACAGCAGGGAGGCTTCTGTGGGCAGGGAGTTCCACATTCAAGGGGCAGCTACCAAGAAGGAAGGCCCGCTCTCTCGCTCCCACCCATTGAGCTTGAGATGGAGGTGGGACCGAGAGAAAAACCTCTCTAGAAGATCTCAGGGTCCGGGCAGGTTCATACAAGGGGATGCAATCTGCCTTTAATATTTCTTCTCTATGAGTCAAACATTTACCATATGCCAGACATTTCTTCTTGTCATCGTTCTTATTAAATGCTAACATCCTGGTTTTCAAAGGTTAGCTCTGTCACTTACTGTCTGTCACTGCTTTTGATGCCATATTTCATCGGGTGAATAATACCAAATAAGGCTCCTGTATACAAGTTTCAGAAACAGAGATATCCACACAAATCAGCTGGCCAGTGGTTCCTAAGAAACACAAGATACATTCCTAATGTACTACAGGTTCTGCAAGGCCTCAGCCTTTCACTAGCATTCACTAGCAGATTTCTGTCTCTGTCAGATACTTTTTGGCTCTGGATAAATGCTTTCCTGGATATTTGCTTTTGTTGAGAACACACAATAGAGGATTTCAAAGCGCTGCATGCCTCCATGAATCCTATGGTTTGTATCTCTCTACAGTATGCTGAGGAACAGACAGAGGGGGACCCAAGCAGTAATGAAGCTTACAGAGCAATGCTAGCAGCTATTCTCAGGCTCTCTGGTGTGGCATCAATCATGTACCGTTCCATGGACTACCACTGTTCTGTAAAATATTTCTTTCTATTCATATCAAAGGAGTAGCTTCATCCAGGCTCTTGTTATTAACAACAAGGTTCTGTTTACTTCCTTCTGCAGCATCAAGCACACTCTCTGACCAGAAGGGATAGTACTTATTGCTGCAGAAAGGAAAAATAAGTAGCATTTGTTTCAACACACAAATACAATACTCTTACGACCTCTTCACGCTGCCCTTTCAGGTCATGCTGTTGCACTGCGAAAGAGATGGGGCGCGGGGCAGCTCATGTGCCCCACATGCCCTCCTTCCTCCCCTCATCACATGGTGGGGATGGCACAGGGTGCCTTGGCACCCTGTACCTCATCAGATGGCAGAAAGGGAGGCAACACGTGGTAACACGCATTGCCCACCGTCCTTTCTGCCATTACATGGCAAGGGGGAAAGTCCGTCGGAGCTACCCAAACAACCCAAAATATTTGATTTCAAAGCAAAGAAAAAGCAAATCTACTACAGAACAGAAATCACTTGTGATAGAAAAACTACTCCAGGTTTTTTTGGATGAGACTATTCGAATACAGTCTGATTTTGGGAATTGAAATTCCCTTTGATTCTCTATGGAATAAACATTGGATAAGGAGAGATAAAGTCAGAGCTGTGCTGTGGATGCCTTTGAGTCTCTCAGCGGTTGACCACCTAAGATTCTTCCAATGGTTGGGCCTAGGCAAATGAAGAATGCACGTTAATACTTACATGCAGGATAAGAGCTGCAAGGCTGTTCATAATTTGGGATTTTATTCAGAAAAAAAAGGATTATGCAGAAATCTATGCAATTTTTTTCTGTTCAGAAATGTTGTTTGGAACAGCAAATGCATTTTCTGCTCAAAATCCAAAGCTTCTGTATAACAGATAGCAGATCCAGTGCTAAAATATTATTCCTTGTACAGAATGCATGCTTTGTCCTCCAAAATGAAGCAGTCAGCTCAGAAAAAGCATATGTATGTTGGAAATGAAAAAGCCTCAACACTTGTATACACATCAGTTAGGGACAGAGGAAACCCTGTAGTGTATTGCCTGCCTGTTTATCACATCTATTTCTTAGATTTATGAAACTCACTGTGTTTTACTTCCTGCCCAACTGTAGAGATCATTTCTTCCTTCTTCCCAGAAGTCTTTAGTGTACATTGTTACCATTAGTTTTGAGAGATGGGAGTATCATGAGGCTTTCCCGCCTCAAGATGTCTTGCACACACTCAGAAGACTCAGTGTTAGGGATTCTTCTATAAGAGTTTGGAAACTTTATTTCATCTATCTATTCTAAGAAATGCAACTATCAAAATATGTATTTACCTTTTAAAAACCTTACCATAGCTTCCTGTGTATTTTCCCTCCTGTTTCCTACCATAAGTTCATATATAATACTAACTACACTCAGTGGCAGCTGAAGCTATAAGCGAAGTAAGCAATTGTGGGTGGTGCCAAATCCCCTAGGGGCACCATTGAGACACCCAAGGCAGGCAGGGAGGGAAGTGTGCTTGTGTGGCTCACGCCTCTGCAAGCAGCGCGCGCATTCGTACGCGGAAGCAGCCCCGGCAAGCACCCAGCCATGCTGAAGGAAAGAAGGAAGGAAGCAGGGGAAGCCCTTGGCAGGAGCAGGTTTCCCAGGAAGTGACAGAAAAACCTCTCACTTCTGGATAGCCTACACCTGGCAACTTTCCCTGCATCTATTCCTTGGATTCGGCGTGCTCCATCTTCCCAGATCTAACGTGTGTGTCTTTTTTCCTACTTTCAAAGCATCTTTTAAGAAGCCCTCCTCTGAGCTACGCTTGCAGCAACAGCTGTATCACTGGTTGCTGTGAGTTTTCCAGACTGTATGGCCATGTTCCAGAAGCATTTTCTCCTGACGTTTCACCCACAACTATGGTAGGCATCACCAGAGGTTGTGGAGTCTGTTGGAAACTAATCAAGTGGGGTTTATATATCTATGGAATGTCCAGGGTGAGAGAAAGAACTCTTGTCTGTTTGAGGCAGGTGTGAATGTTTCAATTGGCCACCTTTATTAGCATTGAATAGCTTTTCAGCTGCAAGGTCTGGCTTCTTCCTGCCTGGGGGAATCCTTTGTTGGGAGGTGTTAGCTGTCCCCGATTGTTTTTGTCTGGAATTCCTCTGTTTTCTGAGTGTTGATCTTTATTTACTGTCCTGTTTTTAAAATACTGGTAGCCAGATTTTGTTCATTTTCATGTTTCTTCCTTTTTGTTGAAATTGTCCATATGCTTGTGGATGTTAATGGCTTCTCTGTGTAGTCTGACATGATAGTATTCAGAAATCAGACAAGCAGTATTTAAAACTACAAGTATTTTTAAAAAAACTCTAAAATCAGGACAGTAGATAAAGAACAATACTCAAAAACAGGAGAATTCCAGACATGAAACAATCAGGGCCAGCTAATGACCTCCTAAACTGGGATTCCCCAGGCAAAAAGTAGCCAGATCTTGAAGCTGCAGGGCTATTAAATGCTCATCAAGGTGGCCAATTGCAACATTCACACCTGCCTCAAGCAGACAAACGTTCTTTCTCCCACCATGGACTTTGTATTGAATCTTTATTTTTCAGTTATTGGTTTGTTTGTTTTTTTTGGGGGGGGGAGGCAAAATACTGTTTGCGTACACTTGAAAATTACCTTGGACAGCAAGAAGATCAAACCAGTTCATATTCGAGGAAATAATGACCAACTGCTCACTAGAGGGAAGGATATTAGAGGCAAAGATGATGTACTTAGGCCACATAATGAGAAGACAGGAAAGCTTGGAGAAGATAATGATGCTGGGACAAATGGAAGGAAAAAGGAAGAGGGACCGACCAAGGGCAAGATGGGTGGATAGTATCCTTGAAGTGACTGGCTTGACCTTGAAGGAACCGGGAGTAGTGACAGCTGACAAGGAGCTCTGGCGTGGGCTGGTCCATGAGGTCACAAAGAGTCAGAAGTGACTGAACAAATAAACAACTTACATTGTTGTTTAAGAAGAACAACCAAAATGTTCTTCTTTCTTATGCAAGAGGACAATACATTTTAAAACAGAGGCATGGAGTGTGAATAAGCCTTTTAATCACAGAGCTCACCTGAGGATTTTGCCACTGGGTTGCAGCTGTGTAGGCTTACATTTGCACTGAAATGTGAACGTCATCATGGTGCTGCGTCTAGTGACAAAATTTGTGGTTTTAAACATTTAATCACCTGAAGGCGCTGACGTATTTCTGGAACCCTCTCAGCTAACTATTCTGTTCAGAAGCTGAATTGTTTCTTAGAACTGCTTTCCCTATTTCTACAATAGTTACCCAGGGGCAGTAACTGTATAAAGTAAAGGGGAATTTCCCTTTCCTTTGCATTCACCAGTACCCTGGCAGCAGATGCAGAGTGATGGCTTGGCTGCATTGGCTTTCAGCCACACAAGAGCTTCTTAAAACACACACACATACACACACGCACACCAACAACCTGCCTCTTATTCAGGGAACTCAATGTCCTGTTAGCCAGGCAGTACGTCAATGTTTCTATGGAAACCTATCCCAAAGATCCTCTCTCCTCTGCTGCTGCTGCTGCATATTGCATGACGAGCTTTGTATGCTGCCATTCAGTACAGTGCAGTGATGAAACAAAAGGAGTTTGGGTCCAAAAGAAATAATAATGATAATGATAATAGGAGAAGGAGAAAAAGCAGCAGCCATGAATCTGAAAGCACTGGTACTATTTTAGCAGTTACAACATAACCTGCTGTTTTGTGTAATTATGTAGATGTGAATAATATCTTCCAAATAGTTTGTTCAGGTGAATACACAAACTCACCTCCACAAGAGTATGCATCCAGACATACAAAGCAAGTGCATCTAAAATGCATTTGAAATAGATTATCCTGCCAGTGATTTACTGTATCTGTTTTTCCTGCAAACTCTTGTTCCTATCTTATCTTTTAGCCTAGCATCTCCTCTTATATAAGCAATACTGGTACATCCTAGTCTGGGAATACAGTAGAGTCTCGCTTATCCAACGTAAACGGGCCGGCAGAACGTTGGATAAGCGAATATGTTGGATAATAAGGAGGCATTAAGGAAAAGCCTATTAAACATCAAATTAGGTTATGATTTTACAAATTAAGCACCAAAACATCATGTTACACAACAAATTTGACAGAAAAAGTAGTTCAATAGGCAGTAATGCTACATAGTAATTACTGTATTTACGAATTTAGCACCAAAATATCACAATGTATTGAAAACATTGACTACAAAAATGTGTTGGATAATCCAGAACGTTGGATAAGCGAATGTTGGATAAGTGAGACTCTACTGTACTTGAAAAGTCAGGTTAGTGGCAAGGCTGCTACTATGAGAGATGTTGACTGCAGGAACATTCCACTTGGGACTTCTGAATTTGTGATTTAAAAAAAAAAAACTAAACATGCTTAGCCCTTGATTTACAGGGACCTAGAGAAAATGTGCAAAAAAAGGAACATTTAGGGTTTTTTGGGTTTTTTAAATTTTTTAATTAATTTATCAATCAAAATGTATAAATCTTCCTTAGACAAGGAACATTTAGAAGTGGTTATTCTATGCTACTTCCTTCCTCTGAAACACTGCCTACAGCATCCTGTATTCACTGGCGACCTCCCATCCAAGTACTAAGATCTGACCCTGCTTAGCTTCCTAGATCAAATAGAATCTGATGCCTTTTTACCTTCTAACTATAAACCACAAAACCAGGAGAAATACAAAATATGCGAAGACAGTCATGTGACACACAGATATCTTTTATCAATTCTTTGAGCAACTAGGGACCTCTTCATATGGGCCTTTCAGGCTGTGCCATTGCGCCAGCAATCGCCGTTAAAAGGAAGACATGTGGGGCAGCTCACAGTGCCCCGTGCGCCCTCCCTCCTTCTCCCATCACATGGTGGTGACAGGACTGGGTGTGTTGGCACCCTCTCCCTGTTCCCATCAGATGGGAGAAAGGGCGGCAACGTGCAATATCGCACATTGCCCCGCCGCCCTTTCTCCCATCATACAGGGAAAAGGGGAGGAAAGTGTGGCTCACTTTCCTTCCCGTAGTGTTGGAGGGAGCGCCTTTCAGTGTTTCCACCCCACTTTGAGAGGAATGTGGGCAGAGCCTGCCATGCATTGTGTGAGGGGGCACAGCAGGACCCATCCTTGCTGCGCAACAAAACAGCAAAACGGAGCAAAAATGCCCCATGTGAAGAGATGGTATGTGTCATAAAGACAAAGAAAAAGAGACAGGTATCTTTTAAGATTGAAATAAATGTTTTTTGAAAAGCTCACTCAACACTCAACAACATAGGACAGCCATTTTAAAATAGGAACCTCAACATCCCTATTGTAATGGCTGTCATGACTCTTTTTCCAAACTTCAAATTAATCTACTGGCACAAAAAGGTTGGAGAGCCTCAGATAAGCAACTATCATAGATCAATCTTTCATAATCTGGAACCATACTGGATGGGGATGATGGGAAATATAGAATAACATGTACAAATGCTACCGGGTTAGGGTGGGCTACTGTAGATAGTTTGGGATATAGCACTAAAGATTAGCACAACTGTAGTTTCAAAATACTTCAATAGGTAAATTTCAGGGGATTTTATTGTTCTAAGAGAGGATGAGAAAAACAAGTGATTATAGCTACCCTGCTGTTTATAAGCACTGAGGAAAAAAGCTTTAACAGTTTTAAAATGATTCCACCTTTCCTTGATGCTACACTAAAGAATCTTATTAACTTTAATTGATATTCCTGGGTTCATGCTTACTGATTTAATGCGAAGAGCCTCTTTCTGCTGGAAACATTTTATTCCCAGAGTTAAATCCAGAATATTTTGGAGTCTTGCAAACAATATGAGTGTTTCTGAATAATATAATTTAGACAGAGGAGAACATTATTGCTACCTACATGGCACTCAATGTTGTCAGCTTGTTATGAAATACTGAACATCTTTGCCTTGCAAATGGAACATTTGTACTTATCATTAGGCATGCCCATAGTCAGAAAAAATTGGGGGTAGATTAAAACTTTTTTTTTTAATTTTGTTAGCGAATCATGAAGCGTAGGGACCTCTTCACATGGGGCATTTTTGCCCCATTTGGTGCTTCTATTCACGGCAAGGATGGGGCTTGCTATGCATCATCACACGACACATGGCAGGTCCCACCCACCTTCCTCCCAAAGTGGAGCCACTTTCCTCGCTTTTTCATACCCTTTTCCCCATTGCTATGTGTTACCATCCTTTCTCCCATCTGATGGGGATAGAGATAGGCATCCTGTCCCATCCCCACCATGTGATGAGGTAAGGAGGAAGGGCCTATGAGGCACCACAAGCCGCCCCACGCATCTTTCACCATCATCTTTTGCCATCAACTGCTGTTAAAACGGCCCGGCCCAAAAAGGCGGTGTATATTTTTATAGACTTCATTAAATCAAATTTCCATTTCAGCTACCAAGATTCAACTTTAAATGGCTCTTAACTGGTAATTTAGTGGTTACAAAAGAATACCACAATACCTGTTGGAAATATTTGAAAACTGTGTCAGATTGTGAGATTGTGATCAACAGCATAGAATGTTAGGAAGATGTGTTTAACTCCCACGGTGATGGTAAGGTATGGCCAAGTCCCTCAAGAGAGCAATGGAGCATTTCTACAGGAGAGACAATATCTGGGAAGGTCCTTTGGTTAAAATCCTTGTCTCTCTCTTTTTCCCAATTTTTGTTTAGCTAACTACATGCAAATCCTAACATGTGGTCTTTATTACACTACTGCAACCCATTGCCCTAGGACAAATTCCAGGCGGACAAATTATGCTTGATCAGCTGCTGCATAACAACAGAGACATTGTTATGCGATAGTTCGGGTTTTAAAAAGTATGGTTTATGTTTTATTTTAAACAAAAAGCATTATTTTTTGGGGGGAAAAAATGAAGGAAAGGTGGAATGGCCTAGGTATCTGAATCACTTCAACATGGGGGCTATAGCCCAAATATTCCTTGAGATGTTGTGTTTAAATATGATACTTCCACAACTTTCTTCCCCTACTCCTCACTGCTTAAGGTTCCTGGCAGGCACTATCAATGAATCACAAGCTTAATTCAAGCCCTTGGCCTGAATTAGAGCTGGGCAACTATGACCCACTATTGGATGACAACTCCAATACCCACTAGACACCAGAGTAAATGAAGAAAGATGGTGGGATCTGCAATCCAGAAATATCTGTGAACCAGAATTGTCCACTTATGACTTGACTCAGCCTCCAAAATTTGGAAAAGTTACAATTCCAGAATAGGCTTCCAAACCTTCTGCTATTTTGGTCATCCTTCTATAGACACAGATGGAGTCTAATCAAGCAAAATAGAGTGGTACTATTACTTCCCTTGATCTTGACACTATACACCTACTAGTGCACCTACTACTAGAATCACATGTAGTTTTTATATCTGCTATCTCATATTTTTCACTCAAGTTCATCTTGTGTTCTACTAAGACTCCTAGATTGCTTTGATGTGTACTATTGTCAAACCAGGTGTCACCACTCCTACATCTGTACATTTCATATTTTTCACTGTCTGCTACTTTATAATTCCCCGTTAAAATTCATTTTCAAAGAAAAAAAATCTAAACTTTATCCCAAAAGTTAACTTTTCTGAGGTCTGGTCTGTAATCAATGATCAGGTGTTTTCAAGCATCCTCTTCAAATTACAAATTTACTCTTTCCATCTCTTGCTCTAGATCTAGGCAGTTAGGTGTTTTTCTGTTACATTGTTGCAAAAGATCAAGCTTTGCTATTGGTTTATTGAAAAGCAAGTTCATCAAAGCATCCCAATAAATGAGATAGAAAACTGTCTAGAGCCAACCCATGTTAATGTTTTAATAAATATAGGCACTCAGACTGAGAATAGATTATGGCAATGAAGATAATAATATATGGCATTATTATGGTTGTGATGGAATTTATTTGGATAGGTAACCATGACATATTAAAATCAGGACATTTTTTGTTAATCCCAGCACTGGCCCCCAAGTTGGGAGGAGGGATCTTCAGATGTTACTGAACTGCACCTACTTATCACATATCTTCAGAATTTGCTAGATTCCCCATTGCGTACCATTTTCATCCTTATCCCACCAATAAGTAGATTGCCCCCTCCTTTTTTTTTAAATGCAGAAAACATTGAAAATTCAAAATATTACATTCAAGGAACAGACATTTAGCCATCTAACAAACTTGCAATTAGATAGTTTCCGAAACTGATGGAACAGGATTCACAGCTGGTTAAGAAATTGCCCACAGGACAGCCCATCTACCAACATCATCGTATTTGAATCAATGTGAACGATTCTGATGGCTACCATCCCATGTGTTTTTTTGCAAGTTAGAAATGGAATGTAATGCATCCTTTTTTTTTACCCTTGTTTAAACAATTACAAGACGAATTGTCACGAGTACAGAAAGAAAGTCCCACTACATCGTGGGAAGGGCTCAGCCGCTTTCTATTCAGCCTCAGCTAGAGTAGCCAATGAATCTGTATTCTGAGAGATGCAGTCCAACAGCATTTTGATAAAACCAAAAGTTGCCTGTGTTCAATAACATCATTATTGCTATTTCTAGACATGAAATACATTAGAGTTATGTGGTTAGAGCTCCATATGAACAGTTTTACATGCTTTTTTGTATGAAAAGATCTTCCTCTCAATTTATTATGAGGGGGATGTGAAAATTAAAATGCTAAGCCTTTATTTTTTATTGAGGGAGCAAACTCTGTAGATGGCTGAAAAAGTGTGGCCTCTGTGAGAAGGTGAAAACAACTGAATATGTATGGACCCATTATATTTCTGTTTGTACCCCACTTTTTCTTAAAAGATAATTAAAGTGGTTTACAGTAAAACTATTGCAATACATTTTAAAACGTTAAAATACAGGGTGTTTGAAAAATAACTCCCTAGTTTTAAGTATAAACACATTAAAACTAGGGAATTCTTTTTCAGATTCTTTTTAACAGTATTAAAAATTAACAGTTAAAACCCTAAAACCCATTATTCCACAACAGGAGTACAATTACATAATTTAAACGCAGAGATGATGGATTGTTACTGGTAAGGATTTTCCTATTGTGTTTTAAAATAACAGTATCAAAATTAAATGATGTGTTAGTGTTTGTATAAAAAAACACTGCTTAATAGAAAAAGTCATTCTTTGTGTTTTTATGAATGCTCCCATTAGAAAATGCATAAGAATGAGAGTGAACTACAACTCCCAACATTGTGGGTGAATTTTCCCTAAACTGCATCAGTACTCAAAGTTGGTCATGTTGGCTATGTGTCCCAGGTTTGGTCGAGGTCCATTGTTGGTTGGGTTCACAGTTTGCTGGAGGTAGGTGAACTATAACTCCTAACATCCAAAGTCAATTCCCTCCAAACTCTGCCAATACTTAAAGTTAGTCATGTTTGGTATGTGTGTCAAGTTAGGTCTAGAGCCGTCGTCGGTTGGGTTCACAGTGCTCTCTGAATGTGGGAGCCATCTTGGAAATCGCCCACAAATATAGCTACATACAAACATATTTTCACTTTTATAATATACCAGCTTAGGTACCGGACAATACCCAGGTAAGATATTTTTTAATTCTTTATTATAAATACTCATGGTTGCATTTGTATTTTATTAATGGTCCCATTAGAAAATGCATAAGTACGTAAGTGGACAACAACTCTCATAATCTTCTGTCATTGCCCCCCAAATCCTGCCAGTACTTAAAGTGGGACATGTTAGCTATGTGTGCCAAGTGCGGTCCAGATCCATTGTCAGTTGGGTTCACAGTGACCTTTGATCGTGGGTGGACTGCAACTCCCAACATTGCAATTCCCTCCAAACCCCACCAGTACTTACAGTTGGTCATAGGGGGAATCTGTGTGCCAAGCTTGGTCCAGATCCATTGTTGGCAGGAGTCACAGGGTTCTCTGGATGTGGGAGCCATCCTGGAAAATACATAACATATATACATGCAAACATAGAACCAAACATACACATGCACGCACACACATATTCATTCATTCATTTTATTAAATAGATAGATATTGATCTGTATGCTGTTTATTTGTTCAGTCTCTCCTGACTCTTTGTGACCTCATGGATCAGCCCACGCCAGAGCTCCCTGTCAGCCGTCGCCACCTCCAGCTCTTTTCTGAAAATCCTTAAAATGTTATCTCTTTTATATGAAGAATAAAAGTATAGCTTGAAAAGGGGTTTGAGTTTTTTTACACTGAAACTTTCATTATCCTCCCAAATAACTTGACTACTGGGTTATGCTGACAGAGGGATCCTAGGAGTTTAATTTTTAAAAATACAGTTTCTAAGTTCTGGACATGGGAAGCTACCTTGTATCAGGTGAAATTGTTTGTTCTCTTAGGACAGTTTTGTTAACATTGTCTGGTGGAGACAGAAAAAGATATTTTCAATAACCTGAGACGTATTGTATCCAAGTCTCTGTTCTATGACACTGAGCTGCAGTCTTTCCTTAGGATTACTCTTTGTAATATGGTGATTTGCTACCATTGGATAGGAACTGAACCACCCTCCCATTGTTGTTGGATTGCAAATCCCAGCATTCATCTCAATTCACTGTGTTTGATGCAGATTCTGGGAGATCATTCAAACAATATCTGGAAGTCCTCACAATCTCCCCTTCAGCTCTACTATCAATGAGCTAACCTTTTTTTCATGTTCTTGTTTTTATCTGACTGTGGACAAAAGAGAATATCATTAGTGAGCATGGTGTTCAGTTAGTCTTGGGGAAATGCTCAAGAATGATGGTTGTCCCACATATAATAGTGACCAAAGGATAGAGGATTACTTTTTGATTATGAAAATTTTCTGAATGAGTATCAAAGCTTCTGAATAGGGTCAAGTAGATACTGGAAATAAAGCAAAACACAAACTTAGTAGTACTTTTCTTCTAGGTACCTCTTGAATAAACAAGCATTACACTGATGTGTGTCCCTGGCCATAAATGGGCATCAAGCTTTTCACATAACATGTGCCCAGAAAATACCAAGAGCAATGGCACTCCATCCCTGTAGAGCAGTAAGATCTTTTCTTTGCTTTTGTACTTTTCCACTGTTACTTCCTTCACTGAGATTTATAGCAACAAAATGAGTAGTCCTTGTCCTCAACAAGCAGCTCTGATGGAATTTGGAAGGCTTCAAAAGGACCTTGTCTGGCTCCCCTCTGTGTTTGCTATTCTAAACTATCAAAGAAACAAAGCCAGGAAGTAGATTCTTGAAGGAGGCTTCAACTGGTCTCCAAATGAAGCTAAACATGTTTCCTCTTCTGTTATGCCACAATAAATTGACCAGCCTTTAAGGTGCCACAAGCTTCTTTGCTGGTTATGATGTAACATTGCTATTCTGTTAGTTACTTTTCTTTGGTGCAACACTACTTAGCTCTTATGCTTCTGAGGTTTCTATCAGCATCTTGCACACTAGGTTTTCTTATATATTTTGAAGATATAAAGGATTCCAACAAACTTTGCTAGCCACACCTGAGCAGTTACATTATTCTCTAATTCTTCTCAGCGGATACATAATTTTTGTTGAATACAAATGGTTCTTCTTGTGGGCAGAGGCGGTCCAACCATAAGGCGAAATAGGCATTTGCCTGTGGCGCCATCGTCCCGGGGGCACCATCGTCCTGGGAGGAGGGCACCACTCTCCACCTCCTTCTCTTTCGGGCCTTCCAGCCAGCGCAGACCCACCTTCGCACCACGCAAGCCCACCTTTGGGGCCTTCAGAGATTGTGAGGTCTGTAGGAACTTGGAAGCTAGGTATGTGGGGTTTATATATCTGTAGAAGGTCCAGGGTGGGAGAAAGAACTTTTCTTTGAAGCAGGTGTGAATGTTGTAATTAATCACCTTGATTAGCATTTAATGGCCCTGTGGCTTCAAGGCCTGGCTTCTTCTTGCCTGGGAGAATCTTTTTTTGGGAGGAGTTAGCTGTCCCTGATTGTTTACTGTCTGGATTTCTTCTGTTTTCAGAGTGTTGTTCTTTATTTATTGTCCTGATTTTAGAGGGTTTTTTTTAATACTGAGGGCTATCTGGGTTATCTAAGTCCACACTGCCCTATATCCCTGTTCAATGTTTAGTGCTAAATTTGCAAATATAGTAATTCCTACATAACATTACCATGTATTGAACTGCTTTTTCTATTGATTTGTTGTAAAACATGATGTTTTGGTGCTTAATTTTTAAAATCATAATGTAATTTGATGTTTTATAGGCTTTTCCTTTATACTTCCTTATTATCCAACATTTTCGCTTATCCAACGCTTTTATTTTTCAGTGATTGGTTTGGGGGGGCGCCAAAATTCTGTTCGCCTGCACTTGAAAAATACCTAGGGCCGGCTCTGCTTGTGGGAAATGGGTCTTCTTGTGGGAAATTACTCTCATCCTAGAAATCCAAGGCTCTTACGACTTCCATCTTGCTAATACCTGACTGGCTTTAATGCTGTTGTTTCTGCAGAGTTAGGGTTCATCTTTTGACAATATGAAGAAGCCCAATCTCATCATTCCTAAACAATTACAGCTTTTGAGAGATCAGATTATTAGCTGTGGTAATAGAGCTAGAAACAGTGGATTTGGTCTACATTTGTCTGTATTCTGCAATGAAAATTGGGGGGGGGAGGGTAAAATATTTGCTCCATTTTGTTGGATAAGTATTTTAACTAGCATTTTTGAAATTTCCTCCTGGGTGACTTCATTTCTTAAAGCTGAATACGGATTGAATGCAAAATCAGTCCTTCTCCTTTCTTTTGTTTTTGCTTTGGCTTCGTTTTATACTGGGCCATTCTATTGTTTCTTCTACCTTTATGCTCATAATTTCTTTTCTTCTTTTTCTTTCTTCCTACGCATCAGCTCTCATCTTTGTAATAACTAAAATCATTCTCTTTTTTTTCCCCTGAGCATCTTCAACCCTTGCCTACTTTTACATTTTGTCTCAAATGAGTAATATATCGAATCCCTTTTGCCAATTTTCCATTTCTGCTTCTTTTCTTAAATATCTTTCATTTCCCTCTAGAACTTCTCAGCACACTTTATATGTTTTGTTTGTCTTTACCATATTGTTAGCCATATTGACTCTTCTTTTCTACTCCTTTCTATATATTCTATATATTAATAGGGTATCTGTTCTGTTCAGCTGCTATGTTTGAATAGGGACTACACTTCATATGGGTGCATGGGCCTCCCCAACATCCTTAATGTCCTTGTCCTAACATTCCATTATTGGGCAAGAAGCTCTGACATGAAGTGTGTCTACATCTTAGGAGTAATGCAGTTTGACACCATTTTACCTTCCATGGTTTAATACTATGGAATCCTGGGACTTGTCACTGCAAAGTCTTTAGTCTTCTCTACCAAAGAGTGCTAGTGCCTCACCAAACTACAAGCCGCAGGATTCCATAACATTGTACCATGGCAGTTAAAATGGTGTCAAACTGCATTCATTCTACAGTTTGGATGAACCCACAGACCTCTACATAGAAGAAACTAAAATGGAAAGAAGTATCCTGGGAACCCTAAAAGGATGCATCTCCCACTCAAGCTTATTCAGGTCAAGTGAAGATATGAATCCAAGTTTCCTTTTAATACTCTGGCCACTACACCACAACAGTTCAGAAGGTCATGGAGGAATACTTTGTGTTTGATATTAGAATAAGCCAAAATATCTTCTGGGCTTATAAACTATATTTAGTTATGCAAAACCAATTCCTTTAACACAAATGTTACAATCCAATTTATGTCTACCATAAATCCCACTGAGTCCAGTGGATTCCAAAGACTTTAGATGACTAGTTTGTGGCCATCTGGCTGTTTTTTTCTGAATGTGATAATTGCATTTCCTTTACCTCCACAGAAACAAACACAGAATTATAATGACTTTGTTACATTTAGCATTTGTTCCATACATAGGTGAGCTTTGATGCAAGTTACCTAACTGGACTCTTAATACTTTTCATACATTTGTTGAACTAAAATAAAAAAGGAAATTATTCTCATGATGCTCAGCTCTAATCCCCATCTGTCTGTGTTTTTAATTTTCTGCACTTGCAAAGCTCCCCTGATCAAAAGGTCTTGAACAGATCCCAGATTTCCAATCTAGTGTGCTTATGCAACCAAAAATATAATGGTAGCTTTTCCTGGGGGTGATTAAGCATATATTTTCAGCCTGCCTCATTTTCTTAGTTCCAAGAAAGCTATAAATAGAAAGCAGCTTGACTTCAGTCCGTTGTATTAACATGACAGGCAGCATTTTTGGCTTAGAAAAAAAGAAGTAAAAAGGAAAATGATTGGCAATAAGCCAATATCATAAAGCTTCAAAGGACAGGACGAGTTAAATAAACTCACATTTTATTTATAAACTAGGCAAAGTTCATGATTTCAATCCATTCACAAAACTGCAGTAAGATAAAGTTTGGTGACCATATATACTTACAGATTTGCCTATAGATGACTGTGTTAATCTTTGGAGAATGATTTCATTCTCTATTCCATCTGAAGTATCATCAGCAACTAAAAAAATTTTGCCGCTCTTTTCCAGACTATAATAATACTTTCAGCCTATAAAGAAACATCATATGGCACTTATGGCACAGATTGTTGGCACATCTGCTACCTACCGTGTTACACCATTGCTTTATTGATTAAAATGAAAATAGGTTTATTGACATGCTATATTATCTGAATTATTATCATTGGTTGTTTATGTATTGTGATCCTTGATGTGAACAGACCTTTCTGAAATAAAATAGCATATAAACATTCCATCTAAGTTTACTCTTCTTGAGAATGTGAGAGTTTGCCACTCTTATCTAAATGGGAGGGAGCGATAGTTGCAATGCAATATTAGTAGGAAAGACAAGACTGAATGCCTATCAGTGCAGGCTATCTGTTCTTTGGGCCCTTTTTGTTCCTTTAGTGACAGTGCTTTCCAGATGCCATTGGTAAGCATTTTCATCTTGAATATATATAAATGGATTTTTTTAATGTCACCATTGTCACGATCAGTATTGACTGTACTATTTTTACAATCTTTGGTTGGCTTGAGACTGCTTTTTCACAATACAAAATTATAGTACTTTTACATAGGATGCATCCTGTGGAATTCTGGGATGTGCAGTTTAAGGAGGCACTAAAGTTCTCTGGGTGTGAATTCGAAGTACCTTTACTTAAACTGAATTTCTGGAATCCCCAACCAGCAGGACCAGTGATCACACAGATTGGGAGATTCTGGGAATAGCAGTTCAGAAAGGAACTTTCCCAAACTTTAGATAATGGTATCCTGAGATTGTTCAGAATTGGGACTCTTCAGTGGAGCTCCTGTTATGTGTCCCACCATTCTGAGAGGTTGGGTTTGTACATATACAAGATAGAATTTTCTCTTCAGCTAACCTCAGCTGTATAGAGCTCAAACTGCTGTCCTGTTTGGGCCTTCAACTCCCAGAAGCCCTAGCCAGCTTGTTCAATTGTCAGGAACTGGAGACCCAAACATCTAGAGGACCGCAGTTTGCAGATGCCTGCTATAAATAAACATCAAAGACTTCATTCTGGAACTCACTCTCAGGGGACAACAGATTTTGATGTTGATGCTTCACTGGCTTTTTAATCAGGCTAAGATGTTAACCAACCAGTCCATCCTCCAGGAAATAATGCCCAGCTGCTCACTAGAGGGAAGGATATCAGAGGCAAAGCTGAAGTATTTTGGCCACATCATGAGGAGACAGAAAAGCTTGGAAATGATCACGATGCTGGGAAAATGGAAGGAAAAAGGAAGAGAGGCCGACCAAGGGCAAGATGGATGGACGGTATCCTTGAAGTGACTGGGTTGATCTTGTAGGAACTGGGGGCGGCGACGGCCGACAGGGAGCTCTGGCGTGGACTGGTCCATGAGGTCACAAAGAGTCAGAGACAACTAAACAACTGAACAGCAGCAAGATGTTAAAAGTCACACAGCAAAAGAAAAGTGTTGATTTTAGAGTCATGGGCCTATATACAGTAGAATCCAAAACCCACAGAACAAAGATACCTTTATCAGGCTAACTAGAATGCACAAAATGAGAGTGAGCTGTTGCATAGGCTTTAGAAGAAGACATGATTGCATAAAGCTATTAGCACAAATATAACTGTTCCCATTCCATGATTTTTAGCATGCCATCTTTGACAAGCACTAAATTGCAACTGTCTTGTTTTGCCTAGAACTTAAAATGTAAACAAAAACCACATAAGTCAACCCATCCACAACACAACACCCTAAAGAAATTATTAACCCAAGGGCAAGACATCAGTCCAACATAATGAAAGAGAAATGAGTGTTACTAGTAGTTGATGATTTGGAAATGAATGAAAGATGCGTTATGCAAATAACTGGCGTTTGTTGAATTTTCAGAGTTAGATTTATCACTGATGCCACTGAGTTTCAGGGAGCAGGATTCACACTTTCTCACATTTTAGCCATTTGGCAAGGTCCTGAAAGAAGGCATTTGTTAAACTACAGGTAACCAATACATGCCACTGGCGTTTCCTCTCCCTTGTATGTCAAAATATTACAGTTCCAAGTGGCAAACACCTGGTTTAAAAATAACTCCAGATAGACTTACTTCCTGACCTTCATTTCTGAGCTTTGGAAAATCTAATCAAGGCCAAAGGGGGGGGGGGGTTGCCATCATCATCCAAGCTGAACAAATAACCCTCTGTGCTATGGCGTCCAATCCCAACAAATTCCTGATAAGGAGTGCTTTCTTTAGGAGTTCAGGATGTTGACTCTGGAACAGCATAGGCTCTGTGATCAAGCCATGGCTACAGGCAAGCAACAGCTAACACTCTGCTTCTCCATAAAAGACAGGTTTAGAGTAAGTAATCTTAAAACACCTACTCATCCATTAGTGCCTTGGGGAATCTAAAGATTTTTCATGCACATCCACTAAGCTTTTATACACACTATTTATACTACTTTTCAATTGCTTTAATGTGCATACGTTCTATTTCACAGTGATTCATTTTAAAGCATACAATATTCTGGTCTTGCATCAAGATGAAGGGCTAGGAGAAAACATCTCAGGACACTACCCTGATGTCACCTCCTGCTGTTTTACATTCTTTAAAAAAACAAATTCAAACAATTCTTCTCAGAATATTGGTTTATCCTCTATTCTCCCCCAGAAAACAATTTTCTTTTATGGCTTTTGCAAGATTCTACTTTTTCCTTTCAAATTAATTATCATTCAGAAGTGTGTTGCTCATCTTCCTACCACCTCCCTAAAAAAAAAGCCCACAAGAAACGAAGCTTTGTCATAGTTATAGAAATCCATCTCTCCGCCCCCTGTAAACTGACCTGCTATCTTCAGTGTGGTGGAGGCTACTCCTCCACTGCCAGCACTGACAGACAGATTTGGCTTGCCAACTCAGTCATATTCTATATATGTCCACCTCATGCAGAAGACTGTCTTGTGCCAGTCCTGCTGTCCAACAGCACAGGTTGTTTCATCTGTAGCAGCACAAGGAATGGATTTTCCCGTTGGAATGATGAAGTAGAAGTAGATTGAAGGAATGAAAGGAGATGTAGAAGTGTCTTTTGAAACACAGTACAGGAAAATTACAGCAAATAGTATCTGTGTACCACCATCCGCTTAATTAAGGTCCATTTAATTCAATGAGACTTGGAGAATTTCCAGACAGCACTAAATCACAAGTTTTAAACAGGGGCAAAACATCCCAGGACTTCAGAAGAGGTCCACATACAGACCTGTTAGTCCTGGGATTTCTGCCTCTGTTGTCCAGACTTGCTGCTTTGTTCCGAGATTTAGAGGCTCCCAAGATGGCCGCTGTGAAACTTCCACCGGAAACCTCAGAGGTTGTTGTTTGTTTTTTTTTTAATGGCAAGATGTGGATATACAGAGATTTGGATATGCGGATCATTACAAAAGTTCCGTTCTTTGTCCTGGCCAGAGAAACTGTGCCCCCCTGATGTTTCATGAAGTATTTCCCACATAAACAAACTGGGTAGGACCACTACTGCCCAAGTCAGCAGTACACAATCAAACAGGAACACACACTTTTAAGCCAATGACTATTTTTACAGCCTGGCTTCCTGGCCACCTGTCCAGACAGATTTGGTTGTGTACTTGTGGCATCTAACAACAGGGCGCTGTTCCTAGGTTATACTTGGCTTTTCCTAGTAGCTACCTGCATGACCTTGGCTCTCAATATTTACATTCCTCTCCAGCACATCCATGTCCCAACAGCCAGTACTAAGTTTTTGCCATGCCATTTACTAAGCTGTACACATGTTGTCAGCATACACCCAATGAGGAATCACATGTATAACCCGGGAACCCACTCTGTTGTTCCCTGGCACAAGTACACCAAGAAACCTGTTTGCACAGATGGCCATACAACAAGGTCTGAGTAATTATAGTAATGATGGCATTCTGTTCCTGGTTTGAAAGTGTCTGTTCCTGTGTCATTGTGTACTTAATGTGGAAGTACATGTTGCACCCTGGGAACTTAATTTTTCTGCCATAAACTTCATTAAACAGGTGAAGGACGAAGTTCCTCTTCCCAGGACAAAGGTTTTGCCTTCTACTCAACTGCAACCTTCTTTTTAGGACCAGCCAATAAGGAACAGGTATCTAAAACCCAGGAACAAACCCAGATTTAAAAAATCCTTTGCTTTCCGATTGCAGGGACATACAGACATGCAAAGATGCATGTCAAAGAATATCTGGTTAAAAACCACGATATTCCTGCACCTGGAAATCTTGCATTTTTTGCCTTTTGTAGCAGTTGCTTCTGGGTTTACAAGGAACAGCGTCTGGCCACCATCCTGTTTGCTGTGGGAGCTCCTGGGATAAAGGTACTGTCTAGACGGGCCCTTAGGGTGCTACCAGAAGGAGAACACCAACTTCTTTTTGCTATCAGTTCAAAGCTGTTGTGCCCTTATTTCTTTAACAGTTCTTCTTCCTAATAAGAAAGAAGGTGGAAGAAGCAATGGAAGTGCACGGGAGGGCTACATGTTATGTCACTTGGACTCCATGGAAAATTTGGTGAATAATAATAATAATAATAATAATATAATAATAATAATAATAATAATAATAAAGCTTTATTTATCTCTCACCCCTCTCTCCTCGGGGATTGGGGTGGCTTACAAGAAAAAACTATTTACATAGTATCAATCACACTTACTATCCAAAAGGTAAAATCAAAGCAAACAGATCAAAAGGACAATCTTAATACATAAGACAGGCTTATTATACCATAGAAGCCTATTTAAGTGTGTTTAGAGCCAAAAGTTCTTTTTTACCTGGAAAAGATTTTGATTCCTGATTACATTAAGATCTATGTTAGCGTAAAAGCTGAGGGCCAGAGAATTTAAGAACATCTAGTGAACAAAAAAGGCTCAAATCCAACACTTTGCAGATGTCCATTATGCACTGGGATTCCTTAAAACCACAAAGCTTATTTATGACCCAACAAATCATGGCATACACCCTCTATGTTCATCAGATGGAACCAAACTTCTGAAGGACAAAATCATTAGAAAAAGCATTACCATAACCTCCTTAACTGCAGTTCCAACATGGCTGAAGAGGTTCTCTTGCAAATCACACAACAAACCAGGGGTGAGCTTACAGTACTGTGCTGCCTACCTTGGAGGAAGTCAGCAAAGCCATCAACCAACTAAAAAATAACAATCCTAATGAAATCTCTGTTGAAATCTTTAAAGAAGGCAGGCCTGAGCTGACACAACAACCACACAAGCTCATTGAAAAAATTGGGTGACCGAAAAGATTCCAGAAGACTTCAAGGATGCTATTATCATCACCCTTTTCCAAAAGGGAGAAAGAACAGATTGTGGAAACTATCAAGGTATCTCCGCAGGATAAATTCTCGCAAGAATACTCACAAACCACCTTCTATACCTTTCTATCCCAGAATGGCTTTCACCCTTCCAGAGGAACAGTGGATATGATTTTCACTGAATGACAGCTCCAAGAAAAATGCAAGGAACAAAATCAACATCTGTACATGGCATTCATCGACCCTGCAAGGTCCTTGGCCACTGTGAATCATAATGCTCTTTGGATCATCCTTCTGAAAATTAGATGCCCTGATAAATGTGTGAGCATCCTGCAGCTCCTCCATAATGACATGATGGCAACAGTCTTTGTCAGCAACATCTCCATTTAAGATGGGAATAGGTGTCAAACAGGGATGTGTTATTGCCCCAACCTTATTTTCCATCTTCACAGCTATGATTCTACACTTTGTTGACAGGAAGCTTCCCACCAGTTTGGAAATCATCTATCAGACAGATGGCAAGCTCTATAACCTCAGCAGACTGAAAGCCAAAGGTAAGGTTACAACAAATTATGTTATAGAACTCCAATACACTGATGATAACATAGCCTATGCTTAGTCAGATTAACACATACAAGCCACCTTAAACACTTTCACAGAAGCATATGAAAAATTATAGAATGTCAGAAATAAAGCTTAATGGTGTAACAGTAGAAAATGTTGATAATTTCTGCTACCTAGGCAGCCAGCTCTCCACAAAAGTTGACATCAACATAGAATTACAACGCCATCTGAGCTCTATTAAGGCAGCATTTTTTTCCAATGAAGCAGAGAGTGTTCGAGGATTGGGACATTTGTAGAGATAACAAGATGCTTGTTTGTAAAGCTATTGTCCTTCTAACTCAGTGGTTCTCAACCTGTGGGTCCCCAGATCTTTTGACCTTCAACTTCCAGAAATCCTAGCAGCTGGTAAACTGGCTGGGATTTCTAGGAGTTGTAGGCCAAAACACCTGAGAACCACTGTTCTAACTCTATTGTATGCCTGCGAAACATGGACTGTATACAAATGTCATTCTTGATTCTGGGACAATTCCATCAGTGTTGCCATTGAAAAATCCTAAAAATCTCTTGGTAAGACAGATGAAAAAAAATCAGCATTCTGGAAGAAGCAAAGACCATCAGCATTGAAGCAATGATTCTCTATCATCAACTTCACTGAGGTTACTACATTGTCTGTATGCCCGATCACCTTCTCCCAAAGTAATTACTTTATTCCCAACTCAAGAACAGAAAACAGAATGTCAGTGGACAGCAAAAGAAATGTAAAAATGGGCTTAAAGCTAACATTTAAAAGTGAAATAAACACTGAACACTGGAAAACCCTGGCCTTTGAGCTTTCTTACCACAGGACTATAGATTTTGAAGAGGTACAAATACAGGACAAAAAAAAAGACATGGGCCAAAAGGAAGCTGTGTCAAGCAAATCCTTCTTGGGACAGCCACCCATCTGGGAATCTGTGTGCTCTTTACGAAAGACCACCAAGACTCTATCCATGGAAGACAATCATACTCAGCCACAAATGATTGTCTATAGTAGACTGAAAACTAATTAATCTATCCAAATGCAATCATCTAATGCAATGCATTTCACAGAAGAAAATGTTTGTACATCTGTACACATCACCTTCTGAGAAATCTTCACATGGAATTTTAAAAGAAAAACAGGTGATAAAAATCCCCCAGTTATCTATTATCCAAAATAGCACTGGCAGCTACTCATATACCCATTGGCCCTGCACAGGGCTAGGAGCTGGAGAATAACCAAGTGACCCCAAATGGAGAGAAATGTGACTGCTAACAATTCACTTAGAAGCTAGACATTCCAATGCCTGCCAATCTGTATGGCAAATTCGCAAGCTGGAAGAAAAGCTAGTCATACTCCTAGAACAAACAAATACTATATTACTTCAATATATACTTTTAGATTCCCTTTTATGCTCCCACAAACATTCCTGTTGGCAATCTCCATCAGTAGGGAAGGCTCAATGGAATGCAAACAGAAGATGACTAGGCAGCCAATGTTAAAATATTCATGGCTCTTTATAGTGTACCATAGTGATTCTACAAGTAAAATAAACTGCCGCTCATCATGTTGATTTTGTGCATTTGCCAGAGCAGAGAAGAATTTATTTTTCAAAAGCAGAACAAGGCCTTATGGACTGAAAAACCAAAAGCAGGGTACAGTTGGTCTCTCCTTGATATAATTATAATCAGAAAATGAGATCAGTCACACCTTCTTAAATAGAGCAAGTATACTCTGATGTGGAGGATGTCAGTTCTCTCAGAGCTCAATATTTTGCCTATCTGCTAACATGTTATGTGTCTCTGAATTGAGTTGAACTTCATGCCAGGTAAATGTCTAGAGAAGAGATGGAAAATGGATGATACTCCAGACATTACTGAACTGCAGTTCTTACCATGCCATCTTTCAGGGAGTACTTTTCCTGCATATTGCAGCTTTTCAAAATAGCCACCTCTTTCTTGTTGCAAATAAAAACCTTCATCAAGCCTTCTCTAGCAATCTGTTTGTTTATGATCTTGTTGCTTACTGTTTTCTGTATGTGTGTTCTGGTGTGCAGCTTCCTTTATTCTATAGTTATATTTAGTGGTATACCACAAGAGGAGATTCTGCTCTAAAGGGTTTTTGGCTCTTCTTTAAAATGTTATGTTCACTAATAGGTTATGGACTTGCAGTTAACGCTAGTCTGTGAAGAAATTTGTAAGTTCAGTTTTCAATTTGAGGTTTTGCAGCCACAAACCAACTTCTGCTCAGCTAGACTGAGAAGAGATACAAAGTACAGTAGAGTCTCGCTTATCCAACATAAACGAGCCAGCAGAACATTGGATAATAAGGAGGGATTAAGGAAAAGCCTATTAAACATGAAATTACATTATGATTTTACAAATTAAGCACCAAAACATGTTTTACAACAAATTGACAGAAAAAGCAGTTCAATACACAATAATGTTATGTAGTAATTACTGTATTTACTAATTTAGCACCAAAACATGCAATGTATTGAAAACATTGACTGCAAAAACATTGACTACTAAAAGGCAGACTGCGTTGGATAATACAGAACATTGGATAAATGAAGGTTGGATAAGTGAGTCTCTACTGTATCAGTTTTTGCAGCTTTGGAGGCTTTTTTGCAGCAAGAACTTGTTATTTCCCACATTTTGGTGTTTTGCAAAGCAAGAGCATTAAATAAGTTTTTTCAGTTTTTGTTTTGTCAAGTTTTGTTGGGCCCAACTGTGGCTGAAAAATTTAAAGTATTTTTTGTCCTACCTCCCTCTAATGTAAATTGTACTGATTTGACTCAGAGACTGAGAGACTGCTAAATTTTGGAACAATTTGAACTTTAGCTGATTTTTTTTTTTTTAGAGTTTTGCAACTTGCACCGGTTGACTAAGAGTGATTGCAAAGATGGTAAGAGAATTTAAAAGGCTAAATATTTCAGCTCACTGACAATCATTTTTCAATTTAGAAGAAAAAATGCTTATTTGTTTAAAAACCAGGAAATTATCTGAATGCTTTGAAAATAGATCTGAAGGAGAAAATGCTGTAAATTTTCAGATTGACCTCAATGATGCAGATTGTAAAGCACAAAGTGTCATTGCATCGGAATTATCTGTTGTAAAACATTGTACAACAGCTAAACAAATGATGGAAAAATTGGAAAGTAATTTTGGTTACTGAACTTTTGACCAAGATCTTGGAAGATTGAGGGACTTTGTACAGCTAAAAAGGGGTCTGCAAACCCTGATGGCAGAGATCCAACTAGCTCACATTACATGATGAGTAATGGGCACGGACACCAAAAGATAGCAACCTCCAACCAATCCTCATCAAGTTCAACACTCAAATAGGCATGTTAATAAGGAACATAGAAACTGTTTCAATTGTGGTCGCCATGGACACATTTCCAAAGATTGTAGACTACCAAAAAGGAATAGTATGCCCTCCGGTGTTCTTAACTGTAAATTACCAAATAAAAATTTAAAGAATATAGCAGGATATGTCTTGTATGTTCCAGGCCTAGTGTCTCAATGTTGGCCAATAAAGGTTTTGCAATACGTTTTGCAGGAAACAAATGTAAAATCTCTTTGAACAAAGTCTTATATGCTGAAGGAATTCAGAAACAAGATGTTTATAAACCTTCTCTTTCATTTGTCCAAATCAATATGGTGCAGACACAGATAAATAAAAACAGTTTGGCGATATGGTTACAGAAAGAAAGTCTAGTTACTGGAATTAATGTTAACAATGCTAAAATTGACAGATGTGTAACTTGTGTTCAGCAAAAAGCAACCAGTCCATCTTTTCCCACAAGAACTGAACAGAGAACCAGCAGAGTTCTTGACATAATAGACAGTGACATTTGAGTACCTATCAGTGAGTTTGCTTGATGGAAACAGATATACAGTGTTCCCTCACTTATTGTGGGGGTTATGTTCCACGAACTAGGGACACTATATTTTAATATTTATACCTTATATTTAGTAGTTAGGTGACCTTTGTCTCCTTCGCAAGCCCGTTTTGCATTGTAGTTTGGTGAGGCAGGCAGCAATTTGGAAGAGCAGGCTGTAAACCTGCAACTCTCAGGCCAGTGAAGCCTTCCCGGAAGAGGGGGCAAGGTGAGAGCACATGTGCGAAACTGTGGCCTAGTCCTCCATGAGTTGCTTTATGTTGTTTAATTGGTTAGTTTGATAGATAGATGTCACTTTTTTTTGATAGCATTAAGGTCCAAGGCATTCTGACAGTACCTTGGACCACCAAAAACAAAAACAAAAAAAAACGCAAAACAGTGAGGGAGCGAAAAGTAAACCACGAAGTTGTGAGGGAACACTGTATCTTGATTTTTGTTGATGATTTTTCAAGATATTGCATTACTTATCTTCTGAAAAAAAGGACTGAAGCTCAAAAGATACTACAAAAATATGTTGCCATGCTGAAAACCAAGTTTGGTTACATACCAAAAACTCTTCAAGGACATCTCTGGGACCCTTTATTTGTCTGCCCAGCATGGGAAGATCTCAAGAGATAAATAATTTTTGCAGACCGGACCTGGCATCTGCATAATCCTGTCAAATCATCGTTTGGACTTTATTTGTTTCCAACATTCCATTGCTACACACCAAGGGATTATTTTAGCTTCTGGAGACAGATCTGTCCCTGGGACCACCTCTGCTGGTTCATTGGAAGCCCCAAGGCCTCCCTGCCCAACTGGGAGGAGATCACCAGCTGTGTCATTGGTGTCTCCTCCAATCAGGGCACACACTGGTTAAGGCTCTCTTCCCAGCCAACCAGAGGCCGGGAAAATGCCAGCTGGTTTCTCAGCGCTGGCCAATCAGGGAGAAGGGAGGGAGATTCAAAAGTAGCAATGTTAATGCATGAAAACTCTCATGTGTAAAGATGCCTGCTTTTGGATTGTGCTTTGGTATTTATTTATTTATCGTGTCAGGAGCAAATTGAGGATACAGTTATAATGTATTTTAAAACACAAAAAAGTTAAAAACTTGACATTATACTAGATTTCCTTTGACTAGAAGCTGTCCACTTCGAGTGCCTCTGATGTCACTGTGAGAAGGTCCTCCATTGTGCATGTGGCAGGGCTCATGTTGCATTGTAGTAAATGGTCTGTGGTTTGCTCTTCTCCACACCCGCATGTCATGGGCTCCACTTTGTAGCCCCATTTCCTAATAATGGCTCTGAATCTCGTGGTGCCAGAGCACAGTCTGTTCATGCCTTCCAAGTCACCCAGCCTTCTGTGTGCCCAAGGGCGAGTTTCTCATCTGGTATCAGCCATTGATTGAATCTGGTAAGATCCTTGATCCAAAACATCATCAGTTAGTGAAGCTTGCCAGGCATTTCCCACTTTCCATGGGGCTTAGAAAAACCTCAAATTTCCAGCATCGTTCCCAGGAGTCTCAGGAAAAAGCAAACTGCTGTTTCCTCTCTTGGTTGCTGCATTTTACTTCTAAATATCCAAACCACACTCTGATACTGCTTGGCCACACGATAGTTTTTGTCTGTGAAATGTTGGAGGATATGATATCTGTGATTGCAAGAAGACCTGTCTTAATATATTCATCCTTAAAATGTTTAAAAAGTTAATATAATTAAAAGCTGATAACATAAATGGCACCTCTAAAGGCCAATATTAAATCCTGAGCATGATATAGCTCTCAAGCATGAGGAAGGATGTTGTAGATGCATATTCTTTTCTTTTTATTAAATAAATCTCTGATTAGGAAGATGAAATGCTTTTGCTATGACATACCAAACTTTGCTCCCTGACACACTATTGATTTTAATTTGATATGATCCTGACACTTGGTTTGAACTATTGTCGTTCTGATCTGGCCGACTGTTTTGGTTGTATCTACCAAAAAATAAAAAATAAAAACCTGTATTTGATTCTACATTTGGATTTAATTGCCTTATTTACTGGAGACAAAATTGTGGCATTTAGCTGTATAATTAGTTTATTGGCTGGTGCTTTAAAAAGACAAAACAAAATGAACCCCCGAGGGTTTTGATCAAGAGCAGCAAGAGAAAAGCGCCTGCTTAATTCTTTCCATTCCTAACATTTGTTCACTGAAGGTGACATGCATGCATTCTTCCCATAGGGAAGAAAAACACCCCCCAACACACACATACCTTGTGGGAAGAAAATTAGCTGTAGAGAATAGACAATGGCAGGAAGGGCAGGAGGTAAACAGCTTTGCTCCTCTACCTATACAAAGTTCTTCCTCTTCTTGAGCCTAGCCTCTGGAACTCATTTCTAATTTATGATTACTGTAAAGCAAAACTATCTTTCTCGGTAAGATTTATTCAGAGGGGATTTGGCCTTGCTTTCCTCTGACACTGAGAGACTGTGACTTGCTCAAAATCACACTGTAGGTTTCCATGGCCAAGCAAGGATTCAAACCATGGTTTCCTCATAAAATAAAGCCATTGAGAGAGGAAGTCAGAGAGATTGAGAGAGAAAACTACACAACTGCTCATCATATATAATTTCTCCCCAAGAACTGGCTAAGAACAAAGTATTTCACTGTTACTTACTTACTTAGGCGATCCCTCGTAGTTCGAGGAGGATTGTCTTCCATCTTTGGTGTCTTGGGGGTGGGTTCTTAGGTGGCTGAAGAGACCTATTCTTGATTTGCATGTTCTCCCGCAGTGAGGTCATTGGTTTCCAGGTGGAAGGCGGTCCCGATCAGGGTTGGCTTGACGCTCCTTCCTCTTGGCACGTTTCTCCCTTAAACCCTCCATTCGTGCCTCTTCAAACTCCGCAGCACTGCTGGTCACAGCTGACCTCCAATTAGAGCGCTCAAGGGCCAGGGCTTCCCAGTTCTCAGTGTCTATGCCACAATTTTTAAGGTTGGTTTTAAGCCCATCTTTAAATCTCTTTTCCTGCCCACCAACATTATGTTTCCCGTTCTTGAGTTTGGAGTAGAGTAGCTGCTTTGGGAGACAGTGATCAGACATTCGGACAACGTGGCCAGTCCAGCGGAGTTGATGGCATAGGAGCATCGCTTCAATGCTGGTGGTCTTTGCTTCCTCAAGCACGCTGACATTTGTCCGCGTGTCTTCCCAAGAGATTTGCAGGATTTTTCTGAGACAGCGCTGATGGAAATGCTCCAGGAGTTAAGTGTGAGGTCTGTAGACCGTCCATGTTTCGCAGGCGTAGAGCCGGGTTGGGAGGACAATGGCTTTGTAAACAAGCACCTTGGTATCTCTACGGATGTTCCAATCATCAAACACTCTCTGCTTCATTCTGAAAAATGCTGCACTCGCAGAGCTCAGGCGGTGTTGTATTTCAGTGTCGATGTTGACTTTTGTGAAGAGGTGGCTGCCAAGGTAGCGGAAATGGTCAACGTTTTCTAATGTGACACCATTAAGTTGTATTCCTGGCGTTGCAGAGGGATTAGCTGGTGCCTGTTGGAAGAGCACTTTGGTTTTCTCGATGTTCTATGAGAGGCCGAGCTTCTCGTATGCTTCTGCGAAGGTGTTTAGAGTGGCTTGTAGGTCTTCTTCTGAGTGCGCACAGACTACGTTGTCATCAGCATATTGGAGTTCTATAACAGATGTTGTGGTGACCTTGATTTTGGCTCTCAGTCTGCTGAGGTTAACTAGCTTGCTATCTGTCCGATAGATGATTTCCACTCCAGCGGGAAGCTTCCCATCAACAAGGTGAAGTATCATAGTGATGAAGATGGAAAATAAGGTAGAGGCAATAACACATCCCTGCTTGACACCTGATTCCACCTTAAATGGGTCACTTTGGGAGCTGTTGTTGTGAATTCCATGTACAGAGGTTGGTTTTGTTCCCTGCATTTTTCTTGAAGCTGTCATGCAGTGAAGATCATGTCCACTGTTCCTCTGGAGGGACAGAAGCCGTTCTGGGATTCTGGGAGGGTGTTTTCTGAAACAGGGAGAAGGCGGTTTGCAAGGATTCTTGTGAGAATTTTCCCAGCGGAGGTTAGAAGAGAGATACCGCAATAGTTCCCGCAGTCTGTTCTATCCCCTTTCTTGAAAAGGGTGATGATGGTGGCATCCTTGAAGTCTGCTGGGATTTTCTCGGTCACCCACACTTTTTCAATGAGCTGGTGGAGTTGTTGTATCAGCTCAGGTCCACCCTCTTTGAAGATTTCTGCAGGGATCCCATCAGGTCCACTGGCTTTGTTGTTTTTTTGTTGGCTGATGGCATTGTTGACTTCTTCCAAACTAGGCAGTGCTGCAAGCTCATCCCTGGTTTGTTGTTGCGGGATTTGTGAGAGGGCCTCTTCGGCCACATTGGAGCTGCGATTCAGCAGGTTCTGGTAGTGCTCTTTCCAACGTAGTGAAATTAATGTTTTGTCCTTCAGAAGTTTGGTTCCATCTGATGAGTGTAGAGGCTGTATGCCATGGTTTCTTGGTCCGTAGATGATCTTTGTGGCGTTGAAAAATCCCTGAGCATCATGGGTGTCTGTAAAGTGTTGGATTTCTTCAGCCTTCTTTGTCCACCAGATGTTCTTGAGTTCTCTGGTCCTTCTTTGGACCTCAGCTTTTGCACTGGCATAGATCTTTTTCTTAGCAACACGGTTGGTGTCTCTCTGCCATGTTTGGAAGGCTTTCCTTTTGTTATTAATTAGCTGTTGGATTTCTTTGTCGTTATCGTCAAACCAGTCTTGATGTTTCTTAGTTTGGTATCCAATGGTTTTTTCGCAGGCTGTGATGATGGAGGTCTTCAGTTCGTTCCAATGTTCCTCAACATTTTTGGGGTGTTCTGTAGATAGATGATCCTTGAGTGTTGTTTTGAGAAGGGCTTGTTTGGAGGGCTCCTGAAGGGCTTGGGTGTTCATTTTGCGCCTAGTTTTTTTCCCTTGGAGTCTGTGTTTGGGGATGATCTTGATAGCCATCATGGATCGGATTAACCTGTGGTCCATCCAGCAGTCATCAGCACCTGTCATGGCTCTTGTGAGAAGCACCTCACAGCGGTCTCTGGCACGTGTAATTACATAGTCCAAAAGGTGCCAATGGTTTGACCGGGGGTGCTTCCATGATGTCTTGAGCTTGTTTTTCTGGTAGAAGAGCGTGTTGGTGATGACAAGGTTGTGCTCTTCGCATTTGGTGAGAAGCAAGATGCCATTTGAGTTGCTGTTTCCGACCCCGTCTTTTCCTATGATCCCTGGCCACAGGTCAGAGTCCAGTCCAACTCTTGCATTAAAGTCCCCCAGGAGGATGATTTTGTCCTCCTTAGGTATCTCTGATAGGATGGTGTCCAGCTGACAATAAAAATTTTCCTTGATGTCTTCTTCAGCATCTAGTGTTGGTGCATAGGCACATATGATGGTTGCCTGTTGGTTTTTGGCAAGGTTAATTCGGAGGGTTGAGAGCCGTTCGTTGATGCCAGTGGATGCTTCAGTCAGGTGCTTCACCAGGTCATTTCTGATAGCAAAGCCAACTCCATGTATTCGTCGCTCTTCTTCAGGCAGTGCCTTCCAGAAGAAGGTGTAGCCTCCTTTTTCTTCCTTCAGCTGTTCCTCTCCTGTTCTCCGGGTCTCCTGAATGTCGATCTTAAAGCATCCCAGCTCCCGTGCAATGATAGCAGTCCTGTGTTCGGGGCGTTCGCTGTCAGTGTTATCCAACAGTGTCCGTACGTTCCATGTTCCAAAGTTCATTTCTTTTTTTTTTGGCCGCAGAGTGGTGACCCCTCTGGACACGGCAGTCCAGTCAGGGTAAGAGAGGCAGACTATGTTTAGGGCACTTTTTCTAGCCCCTTCCCCATGTGGGGTGAGCAGAGCGGATCCTAAAAAGGGCTGCTCAGTCATGGATACAGCTGCCGGACTACTCAACTGCCTCGGTCCTTGAGGTAGAACGACTGAGTCCATAACGACCGCCCATGTGCCAGTCTGTGACTAGGGGCTTCCAGATTTCACAGTCCTGCCCCCCTCGCCACTTGCTGATCGCCACGGGACTTTTGTTGGTTTGTTTTTATTTTTCTTGGAAGACGCCTGTGCATGATTTTTTTTTTAAGTGTGGAGGACGGTGCACGGCCGGTCAACACACAGTCTTCACTGAGTGAGGTCCCAGCAGTGGTGTGGTTAACATAACGAGAGTGACTTCTTAGTCTGTTGCAGCCTTCTTCCACCTTTACAGCCATTGTAACATGTTGTAACATGTATCATGTTATCCTCCGCCTGCTCCGCCGTTGAGGTCTTTGGGTCTTCGGATTGTGCTTGGTCTGGAACCTCTCCTATGGCCACTCCTGGGAGTGCATGACTCCAGTGGTTGCGCCCACAGGTTCATCGGAATACGCAAGCCCCCTCACCACGACAAGGTGACAATCCATCGAGGGGAATTTCACTGTTAAGAAGCGTACAAATGTATAATTAGACTCAAATATTCATCTCACTATGCATTAGATAACTAGTTTAAGCACATGGAAGGCATCCAACCAATACATTTCATTTCATACCTCATGTAGCTTGCACCTATTCCTTGATGCATGGCCAACCATTCCTGTTTGATGCAAAACATCTTCCCACATGTTCAATCAAAAATATCCTTGGCTAGATTACATGAATAGTAAATCTGATAGCTCAGCCACATGTAGATAAGGTGTAAAATGCTGGTAGGGTAGGGCCATATTCCACAAGCTAAATCATTTTTTAAAAACATACCAGGAGAGATTCATAGCTCAAAATAGGTTGCCATTAGTAAACTGTTTGACAATATTGGCTTAACAAATTCAATTTGAATTTTTCTCTCTAGACCAAATTACAGGTTGACACATTCTGTATTTTTTCAATTACATAAACAGGACTGGAACCATCCATTATGAATAAAATGGAAATATTTGTCTGAATTTTAGAACAGTTTAGGAAAGCTACACTATCCTGTCTCAATCTAGCAACTTATGGTCTTATTACACTAATGTGATGCCTTGGAGATTGTGGAAGCTATCATTTGAAAACTAACTTTTCCAAGTTCTGGTTATAAAGCGAGTAGAAAGAGTAGTCCTCTGGAGATACTATTCCCCAGTCCTTATAAGCCAAAGGCAACTCTTTGACATCATTCAAGCATGCCTCAATAAGGGCAGAAGAGTCCAAATGAAAATGAAGACTCTGAGGGCCAGTAAAATACCAAGGACATCCACTGAAATATAAAAATGAATCATAGAATCATAGAATCATAGAATAGTAGAGTTGGAAGAGACCTCATGGGCCATCCAGTCCAACCCCCCGCCAAGAAGCAGGAAATCGCATTCAAAGCACCCCCGACAGATGGCCATCCAGCCTCTGCTTAAAAGCCTCCAAAGAAGGAGCCTCCACCACAGCCCGGGGGAGAGAGTTCCACTGCCGAACAGCCCTCACAGTGAGGAAGTTCTTCCTGATGTTCAGGTGGAATCTCCTTTCCTGTAGTTTGAAGCCATTGTTCCGTGTCCTAGTCTGCAGGGCAGCAGAAAACAAGCTTGCTCCCTCCTCCCTATGACTTCCCCTCACATATTTATACATGGCTATCATGTCTCCTCTCAGCCTTCTCTTTTGCAGGCTAAACATGCCCAGCTCTTTAAGCCGCTCCTCATAGGGCTTGTTCTCCAGACCCTTAATCATTTTAGTCGCCCTCCTCTGGACATTTTCCAGCTTGTCAACATCTCCCTTCAGCTGCGATGCCCAGAATTGGACACAGTATTCCAGGTGTGGTCTGACCAAGGCAGAATAGAGGGGAAGCATGACTTCCCTGGATCTTGACACTATACTCCTACTTATGCAGGCCAGAATCCCGTTGGCTTTTTTAGCTGTCGCATCAGATTGTTGGCTCATGTTTAACTTGTTGTCCACGAGGACTCCAAGGTCTTTTTCGCACATACTGCTGTCAAGCCAGGCGTCCCCCATTCTGTATCTTTGATTTCCATTTTTTCTGCCGAAGTGAATATTTTGCATTTGTCCCTGTTGAACTTCATTTTGTTAGTTTCAGCCCATCTCTCTAGTCTGTCAAGATTGTTTTGAATTCTGCTCCTATCTTCTGGAGTGTTAGCTATCCCTCCCAGTTTGGTGTCATCTGCAAACTTGATGATCGTGCCTTCTAACCCTTCGTCTAAGTCGTTAATAAAGATGTTGAACAGAACCGGGCCCAGGATGAAGACGACGCATTGGTGAGCACCCTTTGGGTTCGTTTGCTTAGCCAATTACAGATCCACCTAACCCTAGTTTTGTCTAGCCCACATTTTACTAGTTTGTTTGCCAGAAGGTCGTGGGGGACTTTGTCGAAGGCCTTACTGAAATCCAGGTATGCTACATCCACAGCATTCCCTGTATCGACCCAACTCGTAACTCTATTGAAAAAAGACATCAGATTAGTCTGGCATGACTTGTTTTTGGTAAATCCGTGTTGACTATTAGCAATGACCGCATTTGTTTCTAAGTGTTCGCAGACCACTTCCTTAATGATCTTTTCCAGAATCTTGCCTGGTATCGACGTGAGGCTGACCGGACGGTAATTCTTTGGGTTGTTCTTTTTCCCTTCTTGAAGATAGGGACCACATTCGCCCTCCTCCAATCTGCTGGGACTTCTCCCGTTCTCCAAGAACTCTCGAAGATAATTGCCAGTGGTTCTGAAATGACTTCTGCTAGTTCCTTCAATACTCTTCATCTTTTCAGACTTTTTTTGTCTTCAGCATTCCATTGCCACACACCCAGGGGTTGGCACAGCCCCTGGAGGCCTCCCCACCCCAGAGATAATCTCTTTTGGCTCATTGGAAGCTCCAGCTGCGTCATCGCCTTCCCAGCCAATGGGAGAGCAAGCCAGCAAGGACCTGCCTCCGGACCAATCAGAGGCTGGCTTTTCCACCACAGACCAATCAGGAGGCTGGGAGTTTCAAACAGGTAGCGATGTTAATGCATAGAATTCTTTATGTATAAAAATGCCTGCCTTTTCTGTATTTGGTACACTTATACATTTTGAATACCAGTTGTTGTGCGTCCCTTTTGCAGATTGAATAAAAACTTCTGTTTGCCTGCACGCTGATGAGATTCTGATTTCTTGTCTCGGAACATTCACGGTTAGCGGAATTCTCTTCCGTGAGTTTGCAAAACTTCAAATTTTCGGCTTCATGGATTCAAACTTGGAATTGATTAATTGGCCTATTGACATGGAAACTATCATGGGATTCTATTATCCACCCTGCTTCCCCATTGTACACCATTATCCCAGAACATAGATGTTTTATGCCTTAATCCAAATACATTAACTTAACTAAAAAGCCCAAGAAGAACTTGAGGTTTCTTGAACACTTCTCTAACATCACAGTTTATTTCATTCCAAACATGAAGCAATACCTTTGAACATCCATATACCTCTGCTTATGGAAGGTATGACACATTTCTACAGCACTTACTGCTCACTATGAGATCTCAAGGAAAATTTGTTTAAATAATTTGGTTTACAAAGAAAATTACAGAGTTTTAGGAAACAGATTGTTGGAACTGTTAAAGATTTACCAGATAAACTATTTTTAAATCATGGGGTCCTAGATATGGAACTATCAAGGCTAATTTTTTAAAAAATATATTCAAAAAATTATATACATGCTACTTATCATAGTTTGGATATTTGTTGCAAAACAAAAGCAGAAACCAAACTTTCCTATTATAGACAACTAGTTTTGAAATATATGATAAACTCTTAATTGGGCTTTTGATTATATATTCTCACTTCTTGAGACAGACAAACCATACTGATGGCTAACTGGGGGCATTTTGTGTTCTCCTAGCATAAAACACATGAAACACTGAACATGGTATACTAGAAAGGTATATACATTAAACAATACAGCTTTATGTTTTTTTCCTTTTTTGTTAGGAAAATAATTAAAAACGTTGAATACAATGAAAAATCTGGGTTATATTTAAATATTCTTTCCAAGTAGCAGACTCACTATGAGTGTGCTGCCTAATTCATTGGGTCGTTGCCAGGGTAACAACAACTGGAAGTCTCTTGTACACTAGTGAATTGCATTCTGCATTTCTGATGATTTTTTTTTGCAAAGTATTCTAGTGAAATGAGCCTATACCCATCAACACATGGATGATATCAAGGTGTGGTCTGTGGTAACTGAAGATGCCAGTAAAGAATGACTAACCTCATAGCAGAGGCTCTCTTGGTGGTTACAACAGCTGTGGCCAGCAGCAAGGTTTCCTCCAGAAGGTTCTTTCTTCAACATATTTTTGTACAGTTTTGGTTGGGGTTATCAAGTATTACATTAATGTAAGTTTTTCTGTTATAATCATCATGACTAAGTTTGTTCCTTATTAAGGCTGCAGTCCTAATGGGGAGGAGAGCTAAGAACAGAAGCGTAAGGAAGGCATGTTTATCAACTTCGCTCCTTTCCCCTTCTCTCCATAGGACTTTAAAAACAACTTTGAGATAGATTCTACAAGGAAAAGTCATGGAATTAATTCAGAAAGGCACTTGGGTCAGCTATGAGCTGGGAATTGTGTGGACTCAGTAGATTCACACCCTCTCCTTCTCCATTTTAACCCCACCTTAGCTATGCTTTCCATCCTAATCTGCTTCAACCTAGCAATAGCAAAGAGATATCAGGGAAAAACTATATTGGCTGTGTGGGGCTAAAAGGAGATATCCTAGATCCATTCTTGCTTTTTGAGGACTGAGGTGAGAGAGAGAGACTTCCACCTCACCCCTACCCGCTTTGAGTCTCCTGTGGAACAGATAAAGCAGGGTATAAATTGTAAGGGGAATCTCCAAAAATCAGAGTATTTAAAAATACAAAACAGGACACTTAACTGAGCATTTAGCTCACAGCAAGCAGAAGGTGTAGTGTTGTGGCTGTAAAAGCATTCTTGAGCTAAGGAAGCAAAAATGCAGAGTTCAATCCTTAACGTTTCAAAAGGTTTATTTAAAAATATATAAGAACTACATTTCTTGATAGAAAAGACTGGGTCTAAGCTTCTCTCTATCTCTATTACTTCTAAGGTTCAAACAAAAGAAAAAAAATCTCTGAATATTACATTTTCTCAATCACAAAGAGTAAAGAGAGGTCTGAATGAAAAGGTGGAAGAAGAAGTGTGACCATGAGGTTTTAAAAGGAAAGGGCATGCATTCTAAAGAAATGCCATTCTACGTCATTAGGATGGGAGGAGAAAAGAAAAGAGAGAAAAAACAGATACATCAACAGTCATTCAAGAGCGGGGGGGGGGGGGGGCAGGGGGGGCGGAGGGATTCCCTCAGCCTAACTAATGCTATAATAACAGCAACAACAACAACAACAACAACTTTATTTGTATTTCATCCTATCTCCCCAAGAAGACTCAGGGCAGATTCCAACATACAGCAGCAAACATTAAATGCCTCCACAAAACAAACAAATACTGACATAAAATCCCGCATATAGAAATAACATTAAAACCTAAACATCAAATTAAAGCCTAACATCAGTAAATTAAACCTAACATCAAACTACACGTAGCAAAACAAAATTATATAGTAACATAAAATCTAAACAAACATCCACATTACTTTACAACAGCCAACTAGAGTTTACGAAACAGTGTGGGTTGGTTATGTAGTCAAACAATGATCATTGGGCTGGTGTGGACTAAGAAGGTCCAAATACGATATAGTTCTCAGCCAGGGGCCCGGTAGTGATCTCTCATTATCTAATCCTCTTCCTCTCCATATGCTAGTGAGCATAAGTAGGTCTTCAGTTGCTTTTTTTTTTTAGGAAAGGAGGGAGGGGGCCAACTTTATTTCTTTAGGGAGGGAGATCCACAGGTGTGGGGTGACCAGCTATATAGTTGCTTTCTAGTTGCTTCTTGTTGAGGACTACAGACTTGAGCTGTATGTGGTTGAATTCCAACACAAATAAATATAATAATAATAATAATAATAATAATAATAATAATAATAATAATAACCACATGACCCCTGCGCTTAGGTGCCATAGATATGCCTCAAGTATCACCTGCCAGCAGCAAAGAACTGGTGGGATCACAAACCTGCAAAAGTATTGGAAAATGAGCACGCAAAGATACTGTGGGACTTCCGAATCCAGACTGACAAAGTTCTGGAACACAACACACCAGATATCACAGTTGTGGAAAAGAACAAGGTTTGGATCATTGATGTCACCATCCCAGGTGACAGTCGCATTGACGAAAAACAACAGGAAAACTCAGCCGCTATCAGGACCTCGGGATTGAACTTCAAAGACTCTGGCAGAAACCAGTACAGGTGGTCCCGGTGGTGATTGGCACATTGGGTGCCATGCCAAAAGATCTCAGCCGGCATTTGGAAACAATAGACATTGACAAAATCATGATCTGCCTACTGCAAAAGGCCACCCTACTGGGATCTGCACACATCATCCGAAAATACATCACACAGTCCTAGACACTTGGGAAGTGTTCGACTTGTGATTTTGTGATACGAAATCCAGCATATCTATCTTGTTTGCTGTGTCATACAATAATAATAATAATAATAACCTCATGTGACCCCTGCGCTTAGGTGCCATAGATATGTCAATTTTTTTAATTGCAATACTTAGCCAAAATTACAGTGCCCCTATAAGTATTCTATGATACCTTAAGACAGGGGTCCTCAAACTTTTAAAGCAGAGGGCCAGTCCACAATCCTTCAGACTGTTGAGGGGCCGAATTATCATTTGAAAAAAAAAACGAACAAATTCTTATGCACACTGCACATGTCTTATTTTTTGTAGTGCAAAACAGCAACAACAACAATGAAAGAACAATACAATATTTTCAGGATTTCAATTGAAAGTGTGGGCCTGCTTCTAGCCAATGAGATAGTCAAGTTAATTAGGATTGTTGTTGTGTGCCTTCAAATCATTTCAGACTTTGGCCGATCCTAAGTCTAAAATTAATTATTTATTTACTGCATTTATTTACTACATTTATATCCCACCCTTCTCACCCCGAAGGGGACTCAGAGCAGCTGTATGTACATACAATATATTATATTATTAGCATAGCACAATATTAGCATTATATATTACTATATTGAACTATACCACTATACTGTAATATTATACGTAATATATAACATATAATTAATTAATTAATATAATAACATATTATTATCAATATTATATGTATATACAATATATTATATTATTAAAACTGATATAAAAATATTATATTATAAAACTGAGGGCAGGGGCCAGGTAAATGACCTTGGAGGGCCGCATCCGGCCCCCGGGCCTTAGTTTGGGGACCTCTGCCTTAAGATATATGTAGTAATTTACAGCCCCCAGTCCCTAGTCTTATCGGAAGTTACCCAAAACTAAGTGCAATCATATTGTTATCACTACATTATAAACAGCCATGGCCAAATCTGCAATTGATTTGCTTCCTTGTTTTTTTAAAAAATATACTCCATCTTTCTATAGAATAGTCATGATAGCTTACTATACCAAAAAGGTAAAAGAGTATACAAAAATAATAAAAACAAACAGTGGCTGGCAACCAGGAAATAAAATGGAATACTGACAGTTTACAGCATTAGCAATACAAAATCAGCAAGAACAAGAACAAAATCTTACTGAAATAAAACTACTTTTGGTATCCCCATCTAAAAGTGTGCAATAAGGCCTGGCAGATCTAGAGGGTCTGTTCCACATCTTCTGTGTCATGGCTGCAAAATCCTGTCGCAGGCATTCATGTGCTATATTTCTGATGGTAAGGCACAGTTTTGAATTTTCATTTAGTAAGAATATACATTTGGGTCCAGAGTTTAAGGGCCCTTCCAGACAGCTCTATATCCCAGAATATCAAGAGAAAAAATCCCACATTATCTGAGTATGGACTCAGATAACCCAGTTCAAAGCAGATATTGTGGGATTTTCTGCCTTGATATTCTGGGATATAGGACTGTGTGGAAGGGCCCCCAGTCTTAAAAGGTTAAAACGTTTAATGATCAAGCAACCTGAAATCAGAAACAAACTAGTGTGTGTGTTTATGTATAAAGAGTGTGTCTGGTTTTGCCACTCATTTTTTTAATATTTCTGCCCTTTCTAGTTAAAAGAAATTCCTACTTTTCATGTTACTGAAAACAAGTCTTGTATATCCCCTACTCAAGATATTCTTTGAGTATCCCATGGACATGAAAAGACGTTCAGTCTACTATAGCTTTCAGGAAAGTGTGAGCCAGTTTTATACCTGCAAAAACCAGATCAGCCACAGCTTCACATGAATATACCTGCAGCTGATTGACCTTTATGTTTGTTACAAGATATATGAAGGAGAGAAGATGAAGTGCAGAACAAAACATGTAATCATGTTTTTGAAAAAATCTAGTTGTCATAGAAGAAGCTTATGGCCCCATGGAAGTAGACTAAGCTCTCTTTCTCCAGTACTTCTACCATTATATGACAGATGAAGTTCCAACATCTGCAGAGCCTGATGGTTCTTGGAACGACAATCCTTCCCTGCTCATAGCAGAACATAGGATATGCATCTTGCAGAATTATGCACCAGGATCCAGTACTCACAGAAGATCTCGGCTCACTTTAAATCAGTGCCAGAATCCTAAGGTTGTACAATATTCTCAGGATAATCCACAGGAATAGAATTTAAAAGAATTAAAATAACAAGAGAATAGCATACTCTTCAACTGTCGCAATGTAGCAAAGACAACTCTAATTTGTCCTTTGTCATCCTACTTTTACAGCAGCTTTAAAAATCATCCAGTTTCTTCCTTCCACTTTTCTTCTTTGTTGCTCATCTTACTTCAGTTATGCAAACTATGTTCAAAGTTGTTTTCACTCAATTCACTCAATTCACTCAGTGGGGGGAGGAGAAGATGGGCAAAATACTGCCCTTCCTTGTGGATGCAGATAAAAGCAAACTATTACAGCCTCCTCATGCTTGTGTGCTCTTCATAATCAATTTAGTCATTTGTCCACAATCTAATATTTCTTGTTCATATGTGTCCCAGGTTTCATCTGTAAAATGTTAGATGGTAGGTAATAAGAAATGACTGATATTACCCTAATGGAATTGCACTCCTCCTAAAGATGCAGGTTTGCAATTTGTACAACATTCCTGGATTCAGTCTTGAGCCTGGACACCCAGATTTTGGTGGTGGGCCAAAATCCATCTACGCAGTTAAAGCCATAGTTTTAGCTACCAGTTTTCCTGCATATGTTTGATCTGGCCACAGTACGACATACCTTGCTTACATCCCATTTGGAATACTGTAATGCACTCTACACTGCAGCTACCTTTGTAAAGTGCTCAGAAAGCACAGTGGTTCAAAGAGCTGTAGCTAGATTGCTACAGCTCACAACAAGGAACATCCAAATCCAAAGATGTGGGTGAAACGTCATGAGAGAATGCTTCTGGAACATGACCATACAAGCCGGTTTTGACAAGAGGCAAGCAACTTTGGAAGGCTGTGTGGGGTGCATTAGTCCCTATCCAAAAGACGTTAGACACCTCATTGCATCCACTCACATTTTTTTTTTTGCTCCAAATAATCTCTGGGGGACATGGAGGCATTTCACTATAATACTGGCCATTTTGAGACAAAAATAATATGTTTATTTCAAACATAGTGGAAGGTCCTCCACACCCCCTTAAGGTCATTTTGAAGCAAAAGAATGTGATTGTAAAAATACTTTTTACATTTTTTGACCACTAGGTAACCCTAGGGGCCACAAAATGGTCCTGGAGAGCTGTATGATTCCCACCAGTTATACTTTGCCTAACTCTAGTTTTAACACTATAGATTGTTCAAGTTACCTAGGGTCCCATTATTGGAGAAAAAAGTAGAATATAAACAAAATAAACACTGAAGTTTTTATGACTACGGAGGGTCCACCTGATTCACTATACCTACAGCAGTATGAATCAGCTTCTATAGATCAAATGATCATTTAGGAATGTGTTTGTTCACATACTTTGTTAAATTCAGACTGGGCCTAAATGAATGCACACACTCAGAATCCCCATTCCCACATAAGTAACATAGAATAGGAATTGCATTCTTTGCCAGTTGACCATGTTGCCTAGTGCTTCACACTTTTCTTCTTTGTCAGCTGTTTGTTTCCAGGTCAACTAGAAGGCTATAATCTTATAACCCTCTGGTGTGACATTCAGGCTGCGTATGAAATGATCCAGATCGGTTGAGCCTGGAATGAGACATGGCCTATGTATTTTGGCAAAAATCCATAGTCCAGAGCTACTGTGAAATATATCCACCTGTACCTGCTTCTGTCTGTCAAAGCACAGCAAATGGGAATCAACACAGATGCCACACCAGTAGAGAAATGATAATGTTATGGTGTCCCTTCATCTGAGGTCACTCCAGCCTCAAGAAATGTCTATTTATACCCTGCTCTTGCTTAAAAGGTCTTAGAATAGAAGTTAGAAGTTTCTCCCACTTTCTTCTAAAAGTGACCCTGAATAATTGGTTATGTTTTAGGGGCTGGAATAATGAACTACAGCTGTAGATTTCAAGTCTCTGGTCAGCCATAAAGATCACTGGTGTCCTTAAACCAATTACACTCTCTCAGCCTATGTTGGTTGAGACGTAATTGTGCAAAGTAATCTTCATAGATATATGGCAATTTGAACACAAACACATCTGATTGAAATGACAGTTTACTATATTACATACTGGCTCTACTCCTTTGACCTCAAAAACACACATGAATTGCCCAGATGCCAGATTACCAAGTGCAAAGAAGATATCGCTAAAATAATGCACCTTTATGAATTCTGCTTTTTTCTGTGGCTCCTCCCCATGTGGCTCATATAAACCTGGAAAAATTTGGGATTAAAAAAAATGTCTTATGTATAATATTCACATAAACCTGTAGCTTGAGATGTTTGTTATATAAGGGGGGTGTTTTAAAATCTCAAAATGAAACTACAGCAACCATATTGTTATTTGCTCACACCCACACGTTGCACTTAATCCTACATAGTCTATAAATACAGTACTGTGTGCACTTCTCTCCTTCAAAATTCTACAGTTTAAAAACACCTGCCAAAACTTTTACATTGAAACTGGCAACAACGCAATTGAAAAGGCAAAGGTTTCTCCCCTTTAAAAAGCGAAAGGGGAGAGAGATCAGAAAAACACCCAGTGTTGGGATATCTTATGAGTTATTAGATTTACTCTCTGGCTTGCCCACATGTTTAGCTTTATGCATTTATGTGTTTGTTTCTTTAAATCAATACTTTACCATAGATTACAGCTCCCATCTCCCCTGATCATTTTCTGTTCTGGCAGGTGCTAAGAGGACTTGGACACCAACAGCACTTGGAAGGCCATAAGGCCCCATCACTGTGTATTCCATTGTGTAATATGACACATCTAAATTAATGTTACCATGCTTCCTCCTTTAGCATTTCATGGACACTGTGCACCTAAGAGCCATTGTTGTGTAGGACTAGAACTAGACCGAGGTTCAAATCCTGCTCAGCCTTGGATACCCACTGGGTTACCTTGGGCAAGTCACATTTTTGCAACCTCATTGGAAGGCAATTTGACATTTAATTGTTGTTGGATTGACCTGTCTGTTCATTCTATAATCGCCCCATTCCTGATGTTTTACCATTATTACACTGCACTTTATTGTCCGTTTTAACTGTGAAATTACCTGTCTCCATTTTGGTATTTTCTGCACTTTGCCCGGGATCTATGAATTTAGTCCCCTGATTTTAATATTGCTTGATTCTTGCTCATTTTAATGATAGTTTTTATTGATGTTGATGTTTTTATTGGGTTAATTGTGTTATGGCTTTGTGATTGGTTTTTTGATTGTTGTATCGGGCATGGCCCCATGTGAGCCGCCCCGAGTCCCTTTGGGGAGATGGCGCGGAGTATAAAAATAAAGTTATTATTATTATTATTATTATTATTATTATTATTATTATTATTATTATTATTATAAGGCAAAGCCAAAATCTTCTCTTAAAAATTCTTGCATAGTACTGGGTTCAACTGGATAGCCAACTCTATCATTGGCAGATGAATCTTACTTCAGTACTGACAAAGTTTTAGTGTCCTCCATTACTCTTGAGAGCAGCAGGCGTTTAGGAAGTACAGACCATTTAAAAATACAACATTATTATTATTATTATTATTATTATTATTATTATTATTATTATTATTATTACAAAGGCTGTCTGGCCATCTGTTAGGGTGCTTTGATTTTTCCCTGCATGGCAGAAGGGTTGGACTGGATGGCCCATGGGGTCTTCCACTGAAATGCTGTTAAGTTTATGTTGTTAAAATTGTTCTTCATTCTAAATATTGTATTCTTATTTCTTTTTCTTCCTTTTTTTTTTTTTTACTACTGATATTGAGCTATGATTTGATAGGGAATCCCCTTCTGAAGGGAACCCCCGCTCCTGCCCCCAGCTGCAGGTCTGAGAATTCTGGCAAGGGGGGAGCCACTATAAATCAAGGTTTTGCTGTAAAAATCTTACCCTCAGACGTGAAAAAAGAAGACCGAGTTGTTTATTCATTTCAGCTGAAAAGGATGACAGACTGCGATCGTTCGTCAAGGAGCCATACCATGAAATACAGAACAACAACTTTTATAATACAGAAAATGGGAGGTGCGAATTGAATTTCACACCATTCGTTCCCCCGCCCCTCTGCGCGCTGATTGGTCCTTGAAGCAGCGGCGTGGACCCCCGTCCAATCAGAGAGCTCCTAGCGCCTCGGTGTTTCCACCAATCAGAGACGGGTTAAGCTGAAAACAATGGATTTGCTAGGGATTAGCGAGGGATTATGATTGAGTCATTGAGTAAATGTCCAGAAGGAAGTACCGAGAGCCTTTCCAAACCCTCAAGGTATTTTCTAGACTCTTCTTGGGGTGCAAATATACATATTTGTCTGGCAGGCTTTGCCAGATTCCAGTGAGTCAAGGCTGATTGGATGGGCCGTATTTGTTTCTGAAAGAATCCTAGTTCCTTTTGACAGCCGGGACAATCATAGGCTTTGACTGTCCTTATTGTAAGTGGTCCGAGAACCAGATGGTCACCTTTCCATTAAATGGGCCAGCTCCAATGTTTAATGGGGGGGGGGGGAGGGAGACCAGGTCTATTGTTCATGCAAGATGGGTGTCTGATAGTTTCCTGTGCGAGGGATTATCCCCTCTGGAGGGTGTTGCAACTATTTGTCCATTTGATTCCTAGGTCAGATTTCGGTCATTCTTTAATATAAAATATATTTCATGGTGATAAAGGGAAAAGGATACACAGGTCACATGTAGGAACATATTTCATCTTATTTCACCCATCCCAAAGCCCAAGTTTTAATGTAGGGAATCCATAAAGAAATAAAAGTTCAGAAAAGGAGTTGAATCTGCGACAATCTGGGCGAAGCAGCCCCACTGGGTCAAAGGTCAGCGGGAGGGGGCACTCAGGAGATGAGAGTAGTCCATGGGTGGCAGGCAGGGAGCCCTGGATGGCCCCCTCCGCACCCAGAATGTAGTCTGAACCTTTGCGAGTCCGTCCTTGTCGAGAAAATCGCGCCACAGCGCGAGGAAACTCCGTTTTTGACAGTTAACAGATTTTGACAATCAGCTGATTTGCCTCTGAAAACTTTATTAATTTGAGAACGGGTGGTCTCCTTCTGACGGGGAGGCCTTTTGAGTTATTGATATAGAAGATGGTCATGCTTGGGGTCCAAATGAAGGAGATATCACCGGAAATAGGAACTGGGGGGGTGAAACTGCGGCTCCGCAGTTCGCCCAGAGCGAGAGAAAGGGAGGAGAAGGCAAAGCGGCTGATATCGGGAGGGAATTCATGCTTCAGTGCAAGGAAGGATACATAATAGCCATTAGGAGAGAGGTTAGTGTAAGGAAATTCTTTATTAGAGGTTTTGTTACATAGTTAAAAGTTTGACAGGCACAGGGAAGGAGCAGAAAATACATTTTAAGTTGCTGCTGGGGCATGCTTGTATGGCCGAATTGATCTCAGCATGGCTCCTCCTGATCTGCGGAACTCACTGCTGCAGGTCAGATCAAACTGAATGCAGATGGCCGCCTGGGTTCGACCACACTATGAAATATATGCAGTGTGCATAGGAATTTGTTCAAGTCTTTTTTCAATTAGTTCACATAAACACTCTCCATCCATCTTCCACTGGCCCAGCCTGTCTGTCAAATTTTAAAATGCAATGCACCCAAAAGTTTGCCCATGCCCGATATATATATACATATACATATATACATATATATATACATATATATATACATATTATATATAATAAAATGTATAATATAATATATAAAATTTTCTTGGGACTTAATGAGAAACTTTTGCTTCAAAAAGGGCTCCATGGCTGAAAAAGTTTGAGAACCCCTGAACTAGGGGAATGCTAGAGGACTGCCACTATTGCCCTCCAGCAGTTTCTCAAAGCAGCTGCCCCATTTTGCCTAATTACAGGGCCACACACACCCTCAAAAATGAGGCAAAAGAAGTAACAAGACTCAATTTGTTTTGAAAAAAATATTCTTCATGAAACAGGTGGTGATAAAATCTGAAAGGAATTGCATCAAATACTCATGCATTTGATATTCAAGTATGCATATTGTTGCATGAGAAAACCAGCCCTGGGTCCTTGGGATGTCTAGTATACCTGGGCAAGGTTTCCACTCACTGAAGTCTCCTTTTTTCTCTTTTTTCATCCTCCTTCCCCCTTCTTTCCTTCCTTTCTTCCTCCTTCCCTTCCTTCCTTTCTCCTTTCCTCCCTCTTTTCCTTCCTTTCCCTTTTTCTTCCTCCTTCCTCTTCTTTTCCTTCCTTTCTTTCCTCCCCCTTTTTCTTCCTTCCTCACTCTTTTTTCCTTTCCCCCTTTTCTTCCATTCTACCTGTCTCCCTTCCCCTTTTTTTCTTCTTGGAAGCCTGGCCTGTTAAAGGTACTTTGGAAAACTATGTCTCTCATGTATATAATTTGCCCTAAACGCTCCATGTGTTTTCCTATGTGTTCCTATTTTGCCTATATGTTGTGTTAACCAAATGTTTTATGCTCCTAAGATCCCCATTCCTTCCCTTTGAGGGAACCTTGTTCCTGAATCCAAAAGATTTCTTGCATTCCACACAATTGCATAGCCTGGGGAAAATAATCCAAGCTGGGAATTTCTTCATCAATTCCCAGCCTCACCCATCTCTTGGATTTCATCTGGACATTGTAACACAATAGCTTACTCGGGTAGGGCAATCACCTCTCCCTGCCCTTGGGGAAGAACCAATTTCACCACCTGCACCTTTGATGAACGGGACCACTCACATAGGAAGGAATCAGCATTTCTACAGCCAAAACCCATTCTCTGTCATTTTTGCATGATTGTATTAATATATGATGTTTTGTTTCTCTGGGGTCTGGAACTGCCAGATCAGCCCCCTGATGGGCATGCCATGTTCATCTCATAAGACAATAGCATTCTTAGGTAGGGTCAGAAGATGCCCTCAATCACTTTGTTATTTTTCCTGTTCAATAACAGGAACCTCATTTATTGATGCTTAATCATCCCTTGTTCCCAGCCCACGCTGGCCAGTGAGCCAAGCTCCTCTCTATGACTGGTCAGAATTAGAGGCTTGGCTGCAGCCTGCCAGCTTGTGTATAAAAGGGGCTGTGAAACTGTATTCTGGATGCTATCTACTTTGTGAATGTATCACTAGCTAGCATCTTATCTGCAGATAATAAAATTTTCCTTGGCTGAAAATCACTCCTTGCTTGCTGGCTAATTTCAATTGGGCCTAATCTGTTTGCTTGCCATAGCAGGAACTCACGAAAATGGGCAGCTCAGGCGAATCACTTGCCTGGGTTTCTGCCAACAGGCTTCTCCCTGGCATCACTGTCAGGAGTTGCCTCAAAAAATGAGGCCAACAATATAATGAACAAAAAAAAGGCAGAAGCTGAATTAAAGTGGCAATCTCCACTCACCCCTTGTATGCATATACATCTACATGGCTGCAGTGTGCTAAGGTGCAAGCAAATTGTTTACGTAGGGGATCCTGCCGCTTCCATGTCAGTGTGGCGATGAACCTTCTCCATATTTTAGTCCAAACTTAAATGAGTTCTCCAGAGTGCAGGACTGAGACTGGAAACAGCTGGAGGAGTTCTGACTACATATCTATCTATATCTATATCTATATCTATATCTATATCTATATCTATATCTATATCTATCTATCTATCTATCTATATAAATGAGTGATGGCATCACGGCGACCAACAAAACAACAAAACTACAGGCCCCCCAACCTCGAAATTTGACAGCACAACCCATCATCCACGCCTCTAGGTTGATACAACAAAAAGAAAAGAAAAATAAAGTCCTAATTAGAGGGAAAGGAATAATTGTTTTTATCCTATTGCTGCCAGTTGGAGGACTAATCTCTGCCCACTTGGTCTCCTAGCAACCAACTCAGCTCAGGGGAAAGGCAGACTTAGGCCTCACTTAGGCTTCTTCCACAGATTATCTAATTTGCACTGGATTATATGACAGTGTAGAATCAAGGCCCTTCCACACAGCTATATAACCCATTAATAATCTTATATTATCTGCTTTGCACTGGTTTATCTTGACTCCACACTACCATATAATCCACTTCAGTGTGCATTTTATACAGCTGTGAAGAAGGGGCCTCATATAATCCAGTTCTAAGCAGATAATATAAGATTATCAATATACAGTAGAGTCTCACTTATCCAACATAAACAGGCCGGCAGAATAAGTGAATATGTTGGATAATAAGAAGGGATTCAGGAAAAGCTAATTCAACATCAAATTAGGTAATCGTTATACAAATTAAGCACCAAAACATCATATTATACAACAAATTTGACAGAAAGGTAGTTCCATGCGCAGTAATGCTATGTAGTAATTACAGTAAAGTCTCACTTATCCAACATTCACTTATCCAACGTTCTGGATTATCCAACGCATTTTTGTAGTCAATGTTTTCAATATATCGTGATATTTTGGTGCTAAATTCATAAATACAGTAGTTACTACATAGCATTACTGCGTATTGAACTACTTTTTCTGCCATATTTGTTGTCTAACATGATGTTTTGGTGCTTCATTTGTAAAATCATAACCTAATTTGATATTTAATAGGCTTTTCCTTAATGCCTCCTTATTATCCAACATATTCGCTTATCCAACATTCTGCCGGCCCGTTTATGTTGGATAAGTGATAAGTTTACCCTTTACCTTAACTACCACCAATTCCTCAATACTTTATTTCCCATACCACCATACTTCGCCACAGCAACGCGTGGCCGGGCACAGCTAGTATTAATATATTGCTGCTACACACGGTATGGGCAGGGATTTTCTTTTTTAGTGTAGCATACGTAATGTTGATTCCACTTTCCTTCAGTGCAAATTCTTCAGTCTCTGGTTGCTAAAATAAGGCAGAGAACATTATGCTGACAAGCTTAAAAACATTCATGTCTGTAGTTATCCTTCAGCTTTTCAACCCAGCAGCATGAAGTTCCCCCTGGGGCTGTCTTAGGAGGTATTTCAGCAAACAATGTATGACAGTTTCAAGCAGTTCCTTGCAGGAAATAGCATTACTCGCCCAAAGCAATGATCTTTTACTTAAAACACATTGGTCCTTAAGAAACTACATTGTTTTTGTTCTTTTCTTCTAATTACTCTTTCTCTTGTTCTTCAGATTGGAACACTGTGCTTGATCATTTAGCAAGATAGGTATGTGCACACTTGTAATGTGTCAGCTCACATGTGTATATATATATATATATATATATATATATATATATATATATATATATGTTCTATTGGTGCCACAATTTTTCTAAAAACCAGTCAGTAAATGTACTTCGGGTTTTTAAAAATGAACTCTTCTTATTGAAGAATATAACCAACAGCTTTAAAGGGAAGTGAGAACAAAAACAAAGAAAGGACACCTAGATGGCTTCCATTAAAGAGAATCGAATACGGTATATACAGTAGAGTCTCACTTATCCAACACTCGCTTATCCAACGCATTTTTGTAGTCAATGTTTTCAATATATCATGATATTTTGGTGCTAAATTCGTAAATACAATAATTACTACATAGCATTATTGTGTTTTGAACTACTTTTCTGTCAAATTCGTTGTATAACATGATGTTTTGGTGCTTAATTTGTAAAATCATAACCTAATTGATGTTTAATAGGCTTTTCCTTAATCTCTCTTTATTATCCAACATATTTGCTTATCCAAGGTTCTGCCGGCCCGTTTACATTGGATAAGTGAGACTCTACTGTACTATTCTTTCTTCTGTTTAGTATAACACTCATCCATTGGTACATATGTAGTCTGTAATGTTTTATACATAATTTGCAAGTACAGTAGAGTCTCACTTATCCAACACTCGCTTATCCAACATTCTGGATTATCCAATGCATTTTTGTAGTCAATGTTTTCAATACATCGTGATATTTTGGTGCTAAATTCATAAATACAGTAATTACAACATAACATTACTGTGTATTGAACTACTTTTTCTGTCAAATTTGTTGTATAACATGATGTTTTGGTGCTTAATTTGTAAAATCATAACCTAATTTAATGTTTAATATGCTTTTCCTTAATCTCTCCTTATTATCCAACATATTCACTTATCCAACGTTCTGCCGGCCTGTTTATGTTGGATAAGTGAGACTCTATTGTACTTTAAAAGAGGACACTTTTCAATTGCAGTTTTGCTGACTACAAACCATCTTGTTTCTGCAACTCTATTCTAAAATTTATGTCGTCCCTTTAGTTGCTAGGTTTTCACACAGCAAATCTGCTGGGATTTGAACATCTACAAAGTATACAACTGTAAATAAGACTTCATTTTTCCCACTTCTACATCCATTCTATGCTCAGTTCTACCATGTCTCCTCCCTCCATTTTCATAAGGGAAAAAAAATCTGTCATATTGGTGTATCTAATTTTGCGTAATGTGTAATTTTTATGCAATACTTGAACATGATCCTCTCCCTTCTCAAAAGGAGAGACCTTGCCTCTCCCTATCTGAATGTGTATTCTTTCATTTTATTAGGATGAACCTCACAGTATTCCAGTTACACGTTTCTCCATAACTTCATCTAGTAGAGGCTATACACAGCCCCCAAGGCAGACATTTGCATTTCCACTGTAGGCTCAATGTTTGAACATGTACATCTGTACCTGTGCCGTCGCGCCTGGGGCTGTACTCTTAGTGAAAGAGGCATGGACGTGACATCTTTCCCCAGGGGATTGCTTCTTGCCCTCCTTTAGGGAAACTGGAACTCCCAAGGACCAAAACACTGTAGATAACTCAAAAACTGGGTTTATTGTTCACAAAGGGGGTAAAAGAAAATATACATTACAGTCTTTGATTGTTTAAGTCCATGAAGCTTGTCCAGATCCCTCTTTCTCTGGCTGTGAATGCCGGAGCAAACTCAGCCTCAGTCCAATGACCTATATCTGAAGACAAGAGTCTTCCTCTGTTGCCAAAGGACTGATGTGAAGGCGCTTGAGACTCCTCAACGTTGTTCAGGTTGGCCCTGAACATGAAGTGTGAGTCCCAAGGGTAAGAACCTCAGAATTGGTGCTGAGAGGTAACTTTTAAAGGGCTTTTAGTGCCAAGTCTCTCTCTCACGTCCATCCGATAGAGAACTTGCTGGTGGAATAAAAAGGAGGAAACACAGTCCTACTCCAGGAAGAGGTGGAGCCAAACAGTTTAGCTGAGTGAGCAATATAACAGGTACAAACAACATTGATTGACAGATATAAATAACCAATCCAACTACATTTACAGGGTAAGGGCAAAATCAGGCATGATACAACAATTCAAATCTTGAAACTTATAGTTTGACATATAGATGGCGCCACTCGCGCCGTCACAGTACCCCCTGTACTCAGCTTTCTCCTTTCATAAGTTAACATCTAACAGAAATCCTCTTAAATACCTTGGCTACATTGACACTAGCTTCCTGAATACATCCCTTTCTTGAATGCAATGAATATTTTAAAAGGGGAAATTAATAAAACCAGATTTACATGAATCAACTTTACACAGGAATCTCACAAATGTAGTGAGTGTACAAAATGTTCATCTTGTCTTGTTTGAACTTTGTTCTGTACATTCCGTGTCTTAACTCCAAAACACTTAAGCTGCTCCAGCAACACCATTCAACTCTCCCTCACCCAGACCCCATGGACAAACTTCCTCAGTCATGCTCTGCAGAGCAGCTGAAGTTAATGAGAAGCTAAGATGGCTATTAAATGACACACATAAGCATACAGAAATAGAATGCAGATGTTCATAAAGGTTAGTGGTTCATCCGCGTGTAAAATATCTACTAGAATATGGCTTGTTTTTCTTGTTTCTATATTCTTTGAATGCTTGACTACCCAAGGTTCAGAATACCAAATGTTTCTTTACTGACAACCCTACATCTTTGCACATGTTCCTGGAAATATGGAAGCTGAATCTGCCTGTTAAGATCATTGCAACGTGTAGAATTAGCTTCTGTGTAAGGACCACCTCAAGACAAATTCACTGTCTGAAACTTTTGGAAAATGGCATTTACAACTTTTTGGAAACACCTTCCAGAGATCATAACTTTTTAGAAAAACATGACCTTTCAGAGAAGACCCAAAAACCCTTTAGAATGGAATCTGGAACCAGATATAATTATGCAAGGAAATGGTTTCAGTTGTTAGACTGAATAACCTGTTATCTCTGAACTGTTAGGAAAATAGATATTTTGCCAATGCATAAAAACTAGCAGTGTTTCACAAGTGTTTTTCAGTGCCCAAAAATATATATTCCCATAAAACAACTTGTTTTATATCATGAACTCAAGACACAAAATGAAGTAGACATTGATAAAAATAACATATTTGGTTTACTCACAACCTTCATGTGTTCAGCATACACAGGTACAAAACTTATCAGTCCAACTTTAGATATGTTTGAGATAATTCTCTGCCATTCAGCCAGGACATCTCTTACAGGAAAACAGCTATCAACAGATCACATAGTCAAAAGGAGAGAGAGATGACAGCATGTGGTCTGCAGCCCATTTTGTAACTTCTTAGGAACCATAAAGTAAAGTAAGCTGCATACCAGAACATACACACAGGAAACAGCAAGCAATGGGATCATAGATAAACAGATTACTAGAGAAGGCTTGAAGAAGGTTGTCATTTCCAACAGAAACTGCTAAGAAATTTGTGCTCTTCTTTTCTCTCATGCAGGTGCATGACTGCCAACTTATTCTGGCACGTGATATGGGAAATTCTGGAAGCATCAGACTTAGCAATAGAAATACATTTCTTTTTTAAATTCATTTTTAAATTAAATAATCAGCAACATAAATACATTCTCAACAAATACAATATCTTAAAATGTGTTCTTTGATCACCTCCAAAATCTGCTGCCTGAGATAACAATTCCACTCTGCCTAACGACAGAATTGCCTCAGTATGATCTGTTCGAAGTAGGTTCTGAATGGGTGGGAAAAGTTTACATGATTACATGACATAAATTTACAAAGTGCAGGAAAGCAGTTTCCATGAATTTGAAAACACTGCAATCCTCAAAGTGCTGACAATTTGCATAAATGTTGCTTCTCATGAAAAGGGATCCTCTACAGACATAATAACCTTGCTTGTTCTAACATACTGCACAGTAGATCTATACAAGTCAGACTGTTTCTATCGCACTGTAAAGAACCAGTGACCTCCAGTGGACAGTTGGTGGGCTGGGCCAGTTATAGGTGTACTGCAAATCTATGATCATGTCAATATATCTCTGTCTTTTACCGATAGTTCATAGTAGTGATACTTGTTAAGTGTATTAATGAGAGAGATTGAATTCATGAAACCATATAGATTTGTGTACAAATATTTTTATAAGTTGCCCAGTCCTTTTCAAATTGATTGTAAGAGAGAACATGAAACTTAATCCTATGTATTGACTTAAACATAAGTCACACTGAGCTTAGTGATTTGATCTTGAATAAGCTTGTATAGGGGGAGTTACACTACAATCGTAAGCATCTTAACATCTATTTTACTGACTTCAAGGGAGAAACTCTCTAGTATTTAGGAATGGAAACTTAAGAGTTTATTTAACCACACCATCTCGCTGTCTCACTACAATTGCATTAGTGTAAGGAGTGGAAACATTTTAGAGTGTTCAGTATCACACCTCACTGCATTAACACAAGGACATTACTTTGGTAAACTATGGTCCTATGATCTGACCCCTTTCTGCCCTATGCCCCATCAAGCATACCTTTTGGTTTAATGTTAATTTTAGCACAATTTCACAATTATAACAACATGAAATAAAATAAAAACAACAGATATGAAATAAGAAAAAAGAGAAGAAAAACATCCTGCCTGGGAATGGCAAAGTACAGCAGAGAGAGAATCATGGTTACTGATGCCATGAAGTTGCTGGCATATCGGAACTGCAGCAAAATGGACCTATAGCAATGAAAAAATAATAAGAAGGAAGCAAAATGGAGAGCCCCTGACTGGTTTAATAATAATAATAATAATAATAATAATAATAATAATAATAATAATAATAATAACAACAACAACAACAACAACAACAACAACAACAACAATACTTTATTCTTATATCCCGCCCCATCTCCCCAAGGGGACTCAGGCCGGCTTACAAAGGGACCATGCCCAAACAATATAAAAATACAACAGTAAAAATAAATCCAAATACAGCAATAAATACATTAAAAAAGCATACAACAACAACAATTTAAAAACAATTAAAACATGTTCAATGCCCTGGAGAAGTATAGTTTGTACTTCAATTTTCAGACAAAGGGCAAGGAATAAGGTTAACAAGGTGCAATGCATTATAACTTCTAGTGGAATGGTATAGCGATAAGGTGCAAAGTATTGGAATAAAAAGCGGTAGGGGCTCACTTTGATGTTCTTAATTAAAAATGGTTTGAAAAAAACAGGTTTTCAGATCTTTCCTGAAGGAGGTCAGCGTGGGCCCTAGTCTGATTTCTTTCGGAAGGGAGTTCCAGAGCCGGGGAGCCACAACCGAAAAGGCCCTTTCCCTCGTCCCCACCAAACGCATTTGAGACGATGGCAGGGAGTGAGAGAAGGGCCTCCCCGGTGGATCGTAAAGTTTGTGCTGGTACATAATAGGAGATGCAGTCACAAAGATAGGCAGGACCTGAACCGTTTAGGACTTTATAGGTGAGTAAACCTGTCAATGAAAAGGAGCTTCCAAAACGGAGGAAAGACAAAGCGTCTACAGGATGCATACAACTTTGTGTGATAACTACCAGGAACAGACACTATTATCCTTCTGCAATTCTGGTTCGAAAGATTCATGTGATAAATTTTTTAGTATTTTGTATTATAGAGAAGGGTTGTGTATCTACAGTTACAGTAACTTTTACATTATGCATCTTTGCACCTAGCCAGTTTTAAGCAAGAATTCTAAACTCGTGTACTGTATTTTAATCTCTTCCCTGTGTATTTACTATGTAATACATGTTAATATACATGATTAATAGAATTACATTTTAATATGTACATTTATATAATTTTTGCAAGTGCTGTGACCACTTTAAGCCACGAGAAGAGGCAGGAAAGAAATATTATTATTATTATTATTATTATTATTATTATTATTATTATTATTAAAAGATTGTGCTTAGTTTTGTACAATACCTAGCGCAGAATTTGAAAACTTATTTTTTAAGAAAGAAATAGTTATAGATACTTTACAATTATTATATGACTAGCTGTGCCCGGCCATGCATTGCTGTGGCGTATGTGAATTCTTTGTTAGGTAGGTGGAATAACAGTGAATAGCTTTGTAGCCTAAAAGCCTGGCCATTTTCTTATGTGAATCCTTGTTTGGTGAGGTGGAATAGAAAGGAATAGGCTTGCTGCTTGGAAGGTTAGGTAGTTGTCTTTTAGGGGAATGTTTTTTTGGTGTGGTAGAATTGTAATGAATAGCCTCTTTGGTTGGTCAGCTTCAGAGTAGTATCATTGTTTCAAAGCCTGGTCGCCTTTTATGAAGGTTAATCTTTTATTGGTCTGGTTGAATTGCACTGAATATCCTTGCAGTTCCAATGTCTGGCTGTATTTATTATTTTGTATTTTATATATATATTACAAAATATAGAAAGCATGGCAATAAGAATAAGAATAGTAGAAGTTCCCTCCCATGGTAGCCCCCTCCCGAAGAAAGCCGCTCCTGTAATTCCTTGTCCTGTTTTTTGTTGTTTCCCAACCTTGTGTTCTATTGTCGGGTCTTTCCTTGCCTTTGTTTATATTTTGTTTGGAGGGGAGGGAGGGGGGAGGGAGTGTGACCCCCCCCTTCCCTTCCCTCCTCCTGCTCGGGAAGCCCATTCCCCTTCCCTCTTCCTTCCCTTTGTCCTCCTTTTCCTCTTCTTCCTTCGCCCCTATGGGGCGGCCGAAGGGGGAGCAGTAATTCTTTCTTTGGAAGAGAGAGAGCAGCAGCAGGAGGGAGACCCTTGCTTACCTTTTTCTTTTCCTTTTCTGGCCCTGGAAGGGAAGGCCGGAAAGCCCATGGACGCCGGTATGGCCCTGGGAGTTGGAAAGCCGTGGAGGGGGCGGGGCCAGGAGGTCCTGCGGTGGAGGGATGATAGGGAGGCCCATGGGTGCAGGAAGGTGTGGGCCCCGAGGTCCCAGAGACCGGGTGCAGCCTGAATGGCCAGAAGGAAGGGGCCGGGGCCTGCCGGGAAAAGGCCAGGAGGCATCTGGTAAGGGTTTGCAGAGAAGGAGGGGGGACCTGAGAGAGGGAGTGAGCTGATCCTGGGCAGCCATGCTGTCCTGAAAAATACTTTGAGTTCCGCACGCATGCGTACATTGCCTGTTGTGGGTTTTGGCCTTTTTTGGTGTTGTGATTGCGTTTTTTGTGTGATTGTGTTGTATCTTACTGGAGGCAGGGATGATGGATTGTGTTGCCAATTTTAGAGTTTGGGGGGTGTTGGGTTTTATTGTTTTGTGAGTCGCCGTGATGCCAAAAGTCTTTTATATAGAGAGATGTGATCTGTACTTAGTTACAGATCCAAAAATCAAAATTGTGAGCTGCTATTATGAGTTGCTATTACAATTAAAATGTTTAAATTGTACTTTTTTCTTATTAATCATTAATAAATAAAATAGCTAATATTTTAGTGAATTTGGAGGAAGGCCATACATCATTGTAACAATACAAGGAAGTAAAATACGGATACCACAAAGGGCTATATTTTGTTATGATACATACAATTATAAGGTGTTTTAGTTATGTCAAAGTAATTGTAAAAAGCTATTTAATACAAGCACTTATTTGTAACTAGTCAAACGCTGGCATTAAACATACAGTCTGAGAATCCCTTATCCAAAATGCTTTGGATAAGAAGTGTTCCATACTTTGGATTCTTTCAGATTTTGGAATACCTGTACATTAATAATTAAATGTCTCAGAGATGGGGCCCAAGTCTAAACATAAAATGTATGTATGTTTCATATACATCATATACACATGGCCTGAAGGTAATTTTATACATAATATTTTTAATAATTTCCATAACTTTATTTACATTGAACCATCAGAAAGCAAAGGTATGACTATATCATACTGGTTTGCTCTTGAAATAGCTTCAGATGAATGTCATCTTGGAAAATGTGTCTCGTGATGAACCTCAAAGTAGTACACAGTCTGCTTAGGGTGCTTCCACACAGACATATAACACAGAATATCAAAGCAGAAAATTCCACAATATCTGCTTTGAACTGGGCTATTTGGGCCCCCTTCTACATAGCTGAATAAAATCCCACTGAATAAAATAGCTGAATTAAAAAATCCCACATTATCTGCTTTGAACTGTAATATGTGGCATTAAGGACACAGATAACCTAGTTCAAAGCAGATATTGTGGGATTTTCTGCCTTGATATTCTGGGTTTTATGGTTGTGTGGAAGGACCCTTAGAGAGCTGACCAGGCCTCTAATAGATCCTGGAGACATGAGCATTATCCTATTTATTCAAAGTCATAGTATGTGAACAAGTGCCATTTGTAAGTTATTTGTAAGTTATTAGCTGCCAATAACTGACTGAGTCTCCAGGAAAGAAAGTAAATCATAATCAGTGGGAATAAATATGGTGCTTGCCCTAGTAACTGGAGGAAATATTTGCTGGTTCTCTACATCTGTTAACTCAAGAAATGCTTGTATAGTATGGGGATAAACTAATATGAATTTAGGTTTATTTCCAGTTACAAATTTTCAATTTGTAAATTACAAATTCTCAATTTTGTATTTGTAAATGTAAGCCCCTTAGGACAAGAGCGCATTGGATAGGAACAGCTAGAAGGAAAATGATTTTGGGAATTAAATAACTAAATGACAGAACATTAGTTTGCAAGGTGACTAAAATTAGCTCTAGTTTTCTCTCTGGAGTTTTTTCATTTTAAAAAAGGGGCAAGCTGACAAAATCACTTCTTTGCCTCTTTGAAATGTAACAATAATTTCCCATAGATCAAAGTGCCATTTACAAGAATAGTGAAGTGTTTTTTCTAGTAGTGTTCCCACTTAGGGAGCATACATATGTATCTATTCATTTCCCAGAACTTCGCTCTATCTTCCCTAAATATTTTAGAAATAATTGGGAAAACCTCCCTCTGGGTCCTTTCGTTGACAAAAGGGCAATCATGTTGTGCATTTGAAGCTCTCTGACCTTTTTTAGATCCAGGGGAGAAATTTATTCAAACCAGATAATGACCAGACATTACTTCCGCTTTGGGGGAAAAAAATCTTTGGCTTCAAACACCTCATAAGGATGAAAAACCATTGTGAAATTGTACCACCTGAGTCCTAGAAGGCACTGTTGGGGACTTTGTTATAAATACGTTACATGTATATATAGCTGATGGAGTACTCTATAGAGGTCCCAGCCACTTTTCATATGAGAACAAAGAGCTGTTACGAATTGTGGGAGTTGAAGTCCAAAACACGTGGAGGGCCGGAGTTTGCCCATGCCTGCGCTATACTGTTAACCTTTATGTTAAGACCTCACAATGGAATTCATTACAATAATTATTCAAAATGTTATCAATTTCTAGCACCTTTTCTTACTTTCTCTTAATCCCACAGAAATCATGGTTTAAAGGAAATTCTAAGAGAATGTAATCATTAGATAGCATCATCACTCCATAGTTATATGTTGGAAACAGAGATACTGGGCTACCATTAGTGGTGAAAATTGTCTCATACTTACAATTTAAGTTTTAAGCATACACATTTAGAAGCAATCACCACTAATTTTATTTAGATATTCTCCATGTAAGTGTGTTTGATATTTCAGCTTTAGGAGCAGTATTTTTCTTCTTAAAAAATGCTGCCTGAATCGCTGTATCAGACAGTGAAGTTAAATTGTATTGATATCTATAATTCAACACTGTATGAAATTGGCCACATAATGAGAAGACAGGAAAGCTTGGAGAAGATAATGATGCTGGGAAAAATGGAAGGAAAAAGGAAGAGGGGCCGACCAAGGGCAAGATAGCTGGATGGTATCCTTGAAGTGACTGGCTTGACCTTGAAGGAGCTGGAGGTGGCGACTGTCGACAGGGATGAGTCCAACTTGCTATAATCCAATTCAGCAATGCTGTCTGCATTTTGTAAACTGAAAATGAGTATAAATGATCTGTGGGGCTGATTTTGGTAATTTGTTATCTTCTTCATGGTGTGGGGGACAAAACTTTTGGGCATGCACAGTATGAAGAATGCATCCTCACATGTAGGACAAACTGTTCCTGTAGAACAGTGGTTCTCAGCCTGGGGTCCCCAGATGTTTTTGGCCTTTAACTCCCAGAAATCCTAACAGCTGGTAAACTGGATGGGAGTTCTGGAAGTTGTAGGCCATAAAAATCTGGGGACCTCAGGTTGAGAACCACTGTTGTAGAAGGTTTCCTAGGCCCCTTCCACACAGCTGAATAAAATGCCACATTTTCAGCTTTGAACTGGAATATATGGCAGGGTGGACTTAGAGAACCCAGTTCAAAGCAGATATTGTGAGATTTTCTCCCTTGATATTCTGGGTTATGTGGCTGTATGAAAGGGCCCCTACTTGCATATCAACCTGCCTGTAGTTTACAATGTCTCTTGATGCTCCCATTATAAAAGGGAGAGGTAAGTAGTAAATAGGGAATGAGGTCATTTAGCTTTTTAGAATTCTCTCCCTAGTATAACTCTCCTGGCACCTACATTTTCATCATATGCCTGAGTTTTTCAAAGATATCCCACATTGTCAAGGTATTCTATCTTTCTTTTTTGAAGTTACTCACTGCTTCCTTCCAGTGTTTGCCTCTTCAGGTGAAAATCTCACTCTCCACAATGATAGGACCAGCCCTGATTTTGGAAATATTTGATTTTATTATCTGTTGTATTGTTTCAGAGCAAAAATTAGTGGCATGGGAAACGTCACCACAACAGAACTACAGCTATTTATTTTTATCCATACTTTTTGTTAAATTTTGTTTGATCTTGTTCTGTTAACTTTGTGTAAAGCATTTAATATTTATTTTTCTCCCAAAAAACTCAGTATTGCTTCTATATGATGGGGTGAGGCTGGTCTGATACAGGCTGTTTAAAGAACCAGGTATACTTTTCAATGGTCAGAGTGGATTGGACAGTTTTCTGGAGCACATCTGTCTTATCAAAAGCTTACAGGAGTCTTATCATTTCTATCACTAAACCATGTTGATCCAATAATAACTACAATGTTTGAATTCTAGAGTAGGAATATTTGGGGACTAGTATAGGAGCCCCGGTGGCGAAGTGCGTTAAAGCACTGAGCTGGAGACCGAAAGGTCCCAGGTTCAAACCCCAGGAGCGGCGTGAGCGGCCGCTGTTAGCTCCAGCTCCTGCCAACCTAGCAGTTCAAAAACATGCCAATGCGAGTAGATCAATAGGTACCGCTCTGCCGCTCCATGCAGTCATGCCGGCCACAAGACCTTGGAGGTGTCTACGGACAATGCTGGCTCTTCGGCTTAGAAATGGAGATGAGCACCAACCCCCAGAGTCAGACATGACTGGACTTAATGTCAGGGGAAACCTTTACTTTTACCTTTAGTAGGGTGCCAACAAATATCAGAGGAAGCAACTGCCAAAACCACCTCTAAAAAAATTCTATGAAGAATCCAGGGGGTCATCCTAAGTCGACAGGTGTCTTGAAGGAACATGCATTCATATGTAAATACACATATGCAGAGAAGGATTAAGAAATAACAGTGCCCCCAACTGGTCTGGTGCTTCAAAATTAAAAAGTACAGCCACCACGTCAGGCATGCCAGAATACGAAAGCACAGCCTGGAAGACTCCAAACATGAGTTTAAAAATATACATGCCTTTAGCCCAGAGAGAAGCAGCTAAACAACTTAGCTCATGGGTCTGTTAAAAGAAGCCTGAACTGCTCTTTCAGACTTTTTGTCTCCAAGATGTTGTGAATGCCTTATACCAATATGATTGGCCAGGACAGGGGAGGCTCAAATGCAAATACTAATAGCAGCAGAAGCATACATCCATCCTTGTCTGTCAGAGTAATACTTGTTCAGCCAAAGGTCAAAGGAGGGAGTAAATGCCAGTAACACTAGAGGAGCCAGATGCCAAGAAAAGCAGCTGTATACTCTGCATCCATATTCATTTCCTAAGAATCTTAAAGCTCTTTTTCATTCTTTGAAACCTTCTAGTTTTTCAATAGCATCCCAAAGTACATACCATTCTTTGAGTGTAGTTCAGACTATGTGCAGCAATGCAACACTTTTTTGATTCTGTTGGACTTAGTATAAAGTATTGCCTTCTTTGCTTCCTCAGCACAACAAAAGCTCTGTAAATAGGAATGTTTTAAGTACCCAGCCAAGATTCTCCAAAGCAACATTGGGCAATTGATCTATCTTTCTTTCCTGTGCTCCTTAGAGAATAAATTGTGTATACTATTTGAAAAACTATCCATGTAGAGTACTAGGATATTTATCTATGTTCGTGTACTTGTGCATGCACATAAGCTTAAATCTTGGTTGGCAGCAGTGAGTCCAAATCATTGTTAACATCCATATGAGTAAAAGGCAAATCCTCAAATCTCTGAAATCATCAGATCAAACAGCTCGGATTTCTCTATTATGCTGTCTTTCTGGCTGTTAAGAGCTGAAGGATAAAGCTTTACAGATGTAGCATTAAACTGCAAATATTTCTATCTGTATTTATATTATGTATGTGCTTATGCAATGTGCATGCACACATGAGCGCCTATAAATATCACTGTAATGCGAATTCTTCCCTGTGCAGTTTCTTTTTATAGACAGTTTAAATAAAATATTGACAGGGTATTTAGACATGAAAAGATATATGTATTTAAATATGGTTAATTATCACATGATTGGGACTTGTTTTAAAAAGAATTTAATCTAGATTAACAGGAGCTAATAAATGTCTTCCTGTAATCAGCGATAAGTTGGTCTCTCTGAACTGTAGTTCCCAACCCACAGTCTGCACCAAGTCAAGGCTAGAAGAGAATCAACAGAAGTGCTAATCATGTCTTCCTGACTGGTTGCTTGTTTTTTTTTTATTAGATAAGCATGCAGAAAACCATCCTTCTCTTATTCGGTGCTCTCTCCAATTATTTGAACTACAGCTCCCATCAGCCTCGGTCATCACTGCCAATAGCAAGGGGTGATGAGGCTGCCGGAAAAGCTCTGACGGCTAAATGAGCTGTGAAAATTTAAAAACCATCTAAATACCTATCTCTTCTGGCAAGCCTACCCAGCCAGTTTTAAGCATGAATTTTGAACTCATGACCTGTGTATTTAATATGTATTTTATAGAAATATGTTTTAATATGTATTTTTATAGAACTATATTTTAATATGTGTATTTATAGAATTTCTACAATGTTTGTATGTTTTGATTGTGCTGTATCTCGACACAAGCTGCAAGGAGAGGTAGAGGAGGAGGAGGAGGAGGAGGAGAAGAAGAAGAAGAAGAAGAAGATTATTATTATTATTATTATTATTATCAGCCCTAAACATGCTGGTAGTGGTGGTGGATAGCTAGTTGCTTCTCTCAGTTTATACCTGCAAACACGGAGACACTAGGAAATAAATTGGTTAGCTCGATATCACATATGGAAACAATTCCTTCAACATGTTGTTGGGCTACAACCCCCATCAGCCCTAGCCAGCATAGTCAATGGGGAAAAATATTGGGAATTTCAGTCTAACACATTCCCCATTCTTAGGTAAGGTTGGTGCTCATCTCCATTTCTAAGCCGAAGAGCCGGCGTTCTCGCCGGAGAGGTACCTATTGATCTACTCACATTTGCATGTTTTCGAACTGCTAGGTTGGCAGAAGCTGGAGCTAACAGCAGGCGCTCACTCTGTTCCCGGGATTTGAACTTGGGACCTTTCGTCTGCAAGTTTAGCAGCTCAGCGCTTTAGCACACTTCGCCACTGGGGCCCCATTCTTGCCCTATAGTAATATGTCTATCTCTTGAGTTTTGTTATGCTGAAATCTGCATAATATAAACCAACAAGTAGATAAGAATGGAAGGATTAATCTGTCCCTACAGTAGAGTCTCACTTATCCAACACTCGCTTATCCAATGTTCTGGATTATCCAATGCTTTTTTGTAGTCAATGTTTTCAGTACATCGTGATATTTTGGTGCCAAGTTCGTAAATACAGTAATTTCTACATAGCATTACTGTGTATTGAACTACTTTTTCTGTCAAATTTGTGGTATAACATGATGTTTTTGTGCTTAATTTGTAAAAGCAAAACCTAATTTGATGTTTAATAGGCTTTTCCTTAATCCCTCCTTATTATCCAACATATTCACTTATCCAACGTTCTGCCGGCCCGTTTATGTTGGATAAGTGAGACTCTCTTGTAGTTGGTGTCAGTTCTGCATATTTTCTCTCATAGGGTTGTCCTGTTTCACCATTAACTGGCAAAGGAAATAAGAGTACATTGGTTTTTTTAAATTAATATTAAAATATTTTGTGAACATATTTTATCACATGGCTGTGTGGAAGGACCCTCAGTGCTCTTCCACACTGCCATATAATCCAGTTCAAAGCAGATAATGTGGATTATCTGCCTTGATATTCTGGGTTATATGGCTGTGTGGAAGAATGCTCAGGGCTCTTCCACACAGCCATATAACCCAGGATATCAAAGCAGAATAACCCACAATATCTGCTTTAAACTGGGTTATCTGAGTCCACACTGCTCTATATCCCAGTTCAATGTTTGGTGCTAAATTCGCAAATATAGTAATTCCTACATCACATTACCATGTATTGAACTGCTTTTTCTGTTGATTTGTTGTAAAACATGACGTTTTGGTGCTTAATTTGTAAATTCATAATGTAATTTGATGTTTAATAGGCTTTTCCTTATTCCCTCCTATTATCCAACATTTTTGCTTATCCGACGCTTTTATTTTTCAATGATTGGTTTGGGGGGGGGGGGGGGTGTGCCAAAATTCTGTTTGCTTACACTTGAAAATTACCTAGGGCCGGCCCTGAAAGGAATAATTCTGTCGCAAAGCACATTAGTGTGGGAAATGCAGACCAAATCAGTTACATTAAATTGTGAACTGAATGAAGTCCACTACTATCTCTTGAACCTCTGCCTAAGCAGAAGAGCTCAGATGCATTATATAGACAAGCAGCTTAATTAGATTTCTTTTTCTACATTCACTGACTGAACTTTTGTAGAAAAGAAGATTCTGCTATGTGGGTGAGCCTAGAGCAGGGGTCCTCAAACTTTTTAAGTGGAGGGCCGGTTCATGGCCCCTCAGATTGTTGAGGGGCCGAATTATCATTAAAAAATTACAAATTCCTATGCACACTGCACATGTCTTATTTGTAGTGCAAAATAAAAAAAACCCAACATTTATTTATGTATTTATTTATGTTGTTACTACATTTATACCCCACTTAAAAGTTGTATGTACAAACAATATATTATATTATTAGCATAGCACAATATTAGCATTATATATTACTATATTGTACTATACCACTATACCATAATATTATTAGTAATGTTACATTTGATATATAATATATAATTCATATTATTACATTATACAATATTATTATGTTGTATTATTATTATTATTATTATTATTATTAGCCACCCTGAGTCCCATGCTGGGTGAGAAGGGCGGGGTAGAAATACTGTAATAAATAAAGAAATATTATATTGTATTACATTATAATATGATTGATATTATATGTATACACAATATATTATATTATTAGGATTGCACAGTATTAGTAAATTAAAGAAGAAGACAATATTTAAAAATAAAAACAATTTTAACCAATATACTATGTAAACCTATCAGGATTTCAATGGCAAGCGTGGGCCTGCTTCTGGCCAATGAGATAGTCAAGTTAAGAAGGATTGTTGTTGTTGTGCCTTCAAGTCATTTCGGACTTTGGGCAAACCTAAATCTAAAACTGAGGGCAAGGGCCAGGTGAATTACCTTGGGGGGCCGCATCCGGCCCCCGGGCCTTAGTTTGGGGACCCCTGGCCTAGAGAGAAGAGATTAGGCAGGTAAAGGAACGGAACTCATCTGGGTCAGGACAACTGTGAATGTTGAGGAATATTGCTGAAATCCTGTTGAACTGTGTAATTATGCTAGCTTGAGTACTGAATGTAGAGGTGAGGAAAGGCAGAGTGGCATCCCATAATTTTCAACCTCATCATACAGGCTGATTTGCCCATTATACACTGCTTCCTCGGCCGTTTCACTACTGAGCCCATTACATGACACACATCTACTTCCGTCTGGGCTCCATGGTGAAAGGGGAGAACAAGTGGTGCATGCAGCCACAACAGCAACACGGGAGGCTTCCCGTGTTGCCTTTGCTACAATGGGGGGAAACCGGGCAGTGGACACTTCCACCTGTGGGATGGGGCCGGCAGTAAGTCAGGTGATGAAGGGTGTGGGGTGATGCTGCACAGATTCAACATGATGTATGGTGAATCCCTCACTTAATGTGATAAGTCGTTTCTAAGGAAGACAGTGCTGGCTCACAAGATGGCTGTCAGCAGTGCCTTACTTCCAGGTGGCTCTTCAAAGCTATAGATGATCTAGAAAAGGAGATTTGGAAACTCTCGTGCCCCACACGTGACTTCCCAAGGATGTCTTCCCAAAGTGTTTTTAATTTCAGGGACCCATGCCACCAGATTTCTTTTTGAATGTTGATGATACTACTTTCTTTGCCTACTTCCACTGCTGCTGTACAAGCCTGAAAGAGATACAATATCTGAGTGTAATGGACTGTTATGCCAGGATAATATACCAACAAGATTATAACTTAAACAGGATAGTGGGGCATATTGAGGAGAGCAATACTACAGTTCTACACCAGTCACATTTGTTGTTTTGTACCTGGCTTTCAATCTTCATGCTTGCCTACTATTAGAGAGAAGGAAGTTGATGTAACATCTGAAGGACATTACTGTTCTATGTCAATTGTCAAGTGTTGATTTTAATTGTCTGCTAAGAAAACATATAGGAGGATCTACCTAGACAAGATTTTGCAGCTAAAATGTAATGCCACCTTTCTCCCAGAGTGAGATCCAAGACAGCTTCCAAAAACAAGTTAAAACTTGTACTACACAATATAAAAGCAATTAAAATCATATAATACATTTTAAAATCAATTAAAAGCATACAAAAGCTAAAAGATATAGAAACAAGCCCAATAAAAAGTCAACTTGGTACTTTTTTTTACTGCACACAAAAACACAAAGATCCTTTCTCAGTTCTTGAAATACACGAAAGTGAATTCTAGACCAAACTCCTTCGCCTTGACATTTTAGCCTTCTAAATGCAAAGAGGTTTTGAGTTGCTTGTAGGAATAGCTAACCATGGCACCTTTGAAACAAATATTATGAAGTAGTACAGTACTTTTGTTGAATATATAAATAGCTCTGTAAAGTACAAGTAATCTGTATAAAGAAGGAGAGTTTGCTTGCAATCAATCATGTTCATACTTTGTTGGACACAGTACTTAAAAAGTTACTTTGAAGAAAAGCAAATATAATGACATACTGCAAAACTATATTGATCCCTCTCTCTAGCTAGTCATTATAATCAATTTTCTTTTCTGTTGAACATTATAATCAAATTCATTATAATCAATTTTCTTTTCTGTTGAACAGAACCTGGGCCCGGTTCTGTTCAACATCTTTATTAACGACTTAGACGAAGGGTTAGAAGGCACGATCATCAAGTTTGCAGACGACACAAAACTGGGAGGGATAGCCAACACTCCAGAAGACAGGAGCAGAATTCAAAACGATCTTGACAGACTAGAGAGATGGGCCGAAACTAACAAAATGAAGTTCAACAGGGACAAATGCAAGATACTTCACTTCGGCAGAAAAATTGGAAATCAAAGATACAGAATGGGGGACGCCTGGCTTGACAGCAGTGTGTGCGAAAAAGACCTTGGAGTCCTTGTGGACAACAAGTTAAACATGAGCCAACAATGTGATGCGGCAGCTAAAAAAGCCAATGGGATTCTGGCCTGCATCAATAGGGGAATAGCGTCTAGATCCAGGGAAGTTATGCTCCCCCTCTATTCTGCCTTGGTCAGACCACACCTGGAATACTGTGTCCAATTTTGGGCACCACAGTTGAAGGGAGATGTTGACAAGCTGGAAAGCGTCCAGAGGAGGGCGACTAAAATGATTAAGGGTCTGGAGAACAAGCCCTATGAGGAGCGGCTTAAAGAGCTGGGCATGTTTAGCCTGCAGAAGAGAAGGCTGAGAGGAGACATGATAGCCATGTACAAATACGTGAGGGGAAGTCATAGGGAGGAGGGAGCAAGCTTGTTTTCTGCTGCCCTGCAGACTAGGACAAGGAACAATGGCTTCAAACTACAGGAAAGGAGATTCCACCTGAACATCAGGAAGAACTTCCTCACTGTGAGAGCTGTTCGACAGTGGAACTCTCTCCCCTGGACTGTGGTGGAGGCTCCTTCTTTGGAGGCTTTTAAGCAGAGGCTGGATGGCCATCTGTCGGGGGTGCTTTGAATGCGATTTCCTGCTTCTTAGCAGGGGGTTGGACTGGATGGCCCATGTGGTCTCTTCCAACTCTACTATTCTATGATTCTATGATTCTATGATTCTTAAAATATCTTTCCAAGATTTTCCCAAGGCACCTGCACCCGAATGACTCTTTCAGACCACGAATCTCAGAACGCATCAGAAAACACAACCACTTGGCAAAACTGTCTGAGGCTTTTTCCTGGCTCAAGAAGACTTAGAAAATGGATGATCTGCCTCTGGCATAAAGTGGGGGGTGAGGATGAAGCCAAAAAAATTTTTTGCCCCATTATACACAAGCTGTAAGAGGCAGTATTGTTAAAAACACAAAACAGAATATCAGACACCCATGCATCCATGGCAAGTTGGACATTATTCTAATGTTCAGCTGGATGCACTTTGTGCAACAAGAGATAAAAACTGTATGCAGTTGGCAATTTAGGCCAGTGAGAAACAAGGATGTTTCTTAAAATAAATCGATGAAACAAATAGAAAATTACAATGATTACTGTTACCTTACAGTCTCAATGACCTTACATTCATGTTATTTTATTAGGACCAACTACTTTAGTGTTTTATCTGTGACCCAGGTGACTTATGTCTAGCAGTTTTCGATTCAAGTTGAATCGCCACCAAAGTTGTCAACTGCATCCAACACTTCTATTGCCCCACAACATCAAGGTTTACTGGCACCTGGAAAGTCCTGCTTTCCAACACAGGGTAATGTAATGACTTTCACCATTGCATATGTTTTTGTCAACTCTGGCTTAGGGCACCCTGCCATTGTATCTCTGAGACAGCAACAGTGAGGCTGCCACTGTCACATTTTCTGATGATTTGTGTGGTCATAGAAAGTAACCTATGGTGCCAGCTAGATCAGGGACCTCTGGTTTTTTATACAGTAGAGCACGAAAAGCTTAGAACAAACCTGGGGCAAGGCCAGGTATTCAGTCTATAGCCTGTCATTTAATAGGTTGCTTCTACCTGCTGACTTAGCAAGAGAGAAATTGTTGTGAACACTGTTGCTGTTAGTACAGAGGTGGGGAAGAAATAAGAGCATTCCAATTTCATTCATTCCTCATTTGCACAACACTTGCTTCAATTGTGCAGGTGGCCAGCTTCTCCAGTTTCCTCCTGTTTTCTGTTTCAGCAACCACTGTCTTATGCAGATTCGCACAGCAGGATCAAGCCTCAAGCAGGTTGCTGTTGTGCAAACACAACCTGATGAGGAGAGTGACTGCAAATAGCTCCACAGTTTTGGCACCAAAATCAGATTGCTGTTGTTTTGTTGTTCTGTTTCTCCATGTACATTATACTGATGAGATTGGTTTGACACCTGCAGGTCATTTTTTATGTGTAGAAGTGTGTGTAAAATATCCATCAATTGAATGGAGTAATGGAGCACATTTTTGAAAATCCCTGGCTATAGTCCTCATACTATGATAAATTATGATCTATTGACACTGACCAGTTCATGTTGGGGTTACTTTGTGCTTTTCCTGCATGGCAGGGGGTTGGACTGGATGGTTCATGTGGTCTCTTCCAATTCTTTGATTCTATGTCAGAGAAAATCTCAGTAATACAGTAGAGTCTCACTTATCCAAGCCTCGCTTATCCAAGCCTCTGGATAATCCAAGCCATTTTTGTAGTCAATGTTTTCAATATATTGTGATATTTTGGTGCTAAATTCGTAAATACAGTAATTACAACATAACATTACTGCGTATTGAACTACTTTTTCTGTCAAATTTGTTATAAAACATGAAGTTTTGGTGCTTCATTTGTAAAATCATAACCTAATTTGATGTTTAATAGGCTTTTCCTTAATCCCTCCTTATTATCCAAGATATTCGCTTATCCAAGCTTCTGCTGGCCCGTTTAGCTTGGATAAGTGAGACTCTACTGTAATTCTACAGTAATTTCACTACAAACAATCTCCTACTGCATGTTTTTATTATCATTATGTCTTTAGATTTGTTCCTAGTCCTAGAGGCATCCTCTGCCTTGTTGCCTGTAATAGTCTAAAAACAGCTCTTAGCAACAGCCTTGAAGTGTTGTCATACTTAAATTCTTCATGATGTACTCCTTAGTCTAGCTTTCCTTTTTTAGGAACACCCCAACAACTTTATTCTCAATAAATGGCTTTTCAGTAATAACAGTATTTTGATAGGCATGTGACAGAGGAACTGCTTTTAGCGTGTTAAACTGATAATTTTGCCACAAGTGGATAGCAGTACCTTACTATGAGGGTGAGCCAAAAATTATCCGCACTCAGATTATATTAAAACTTCTGTAAACCACACTGTCTTATCAGTGCTTTCTATTCAAGGTCACTGTCTCCCTAGTTACTGCTGTGCAGTTTTGAAAAACAGTCTTTCTATAGTCCTGATCTTTCCCCACTGGACTATCACCACTTTGGACCCCTGAAAGAAGCCCCATGGGGATGAAGATTCATATCTGATGAAGAGGTGAAGACAGTGGTACTTTCATGGCTCCTAGCTCAGCCTAAAACATTTTAATAAGAGACTATTCCGAAGGTTGATTAAAATACATTCTGAGAATATTAGACTCACCCTTGTATTATCACACTTCTCATAGGAGACGTGAAGTATGGTAATTAGACATTGGCTCTTATGCAAAGCCAGACAACATGGGAATCCATAACTTTAAAAAAACAAACAACTCTGAAACTTTAATAATAACAATGATTTTTACTACCCACTTCTTCATGCAACTTGAGGCAGGATACAACATTATTGAAACAAGAGAAAACACTATTAAAATACATACAATAAGATCATAAAGTTAAAATACAAGATAAAATCCACTGATAAAATGCAGATTAAAATTCACAACTTAAAATTGACCGGGTAGGTCTTCAACTGTGCCTTAAATTTCGACAGCGAAAGTGAGACTCTACTGTATATTTATAATCTTATATTATCTGCTTAGAACTGGATTATATGAGGCCCCTTCTATACAGCTGTATAAAATGCACACTGAAGTGGATTATATGGCAGTGTGGAGTCAAGATAATCCAGTTCAAAGCAGATGGGTTATATAGCTGTGTGGAAGGGCCTTGAGTCTACACTGCCCTATAATCCAGTTAAAATCAAATAATCTGTATTTTATAGGCAGTGTGGAAGAGGCCTAAGTGAGGTCTAACTCTACCTGTCCCCTGGGCTGAGTGGGTTGCTAGGAGACCAAGTGGGCGGAGCTTAGCTTTCTAACAGGCAGCAATTGGATAAAAACAATTATTCCTCTCCCTCTAATTAGGACTTTATTTTTCTTTTCTTTTTGTTGTATGAACGTAGAAGCATGGATGAGGGGTTGTGTTGCCAAGTTTAGTGTTTAGTTTTGTTGTTTTGTCCTAGGCTGAAATTTCATTACCTATATATATATATATATATATATATATATATATATATATATATTTATTTCTTTCTTTCTTTCTTTCTTTCTTTCTTTCTTTCTTTCTTTCTTTCAAATTCTGATGGGTCTGCATAAAATTATTTAAAGCTCTTACCTATCTCATTCAGTTTGTTAGTAAGATCTCATTTACTGTTTCTATTCATTCTAACTAGATGCTTGGCTACTTTTTTAGGGCATTGGATAGGTGTTTTGTATTTTGTATTTTTATTACTATATTCATAATATGTTCTTTTTAAATAGGCTAGAGAAAGATGTACTCTTAATTTCTAGGGATTGCAGTCAGCTTTCTTTTGGAATAACTATCCAAATTTTCTGATTACCTGTCCTTTTGTGTATTATTTATGGTTCTTCCATTGTTTTCTGCAGATCTTCTGTTAGTTTATTTCTCTCCTTCAATCTTGAGCCGACCATTATGAAATTGCCACTAACTACTGTCTTCATAGTGTACCATATGAGTTGTGGACTGCTCTTCTCATTTAAAAAATTATGTGTTGCTTTGTATTTTCAATTATTTGTTTGTTCAAAAGGAGAGCATTATCTTGTGATCTTGTCATGGGCATTTTTAATTCTGATCCCCATCTTGCTATTATTAAAGAATTGTCTGAACAGAACTTGGGCAAAAGACACATCTATTATTTCAGGAAGAATGTTTTCTGGCATTAAAATGTGATAAATCTTTGCATAACTGGCATTTTGATTTCTGTTACTGCTATTTTTAAATTGTTTTAGATTTTAGCCTATTCTTGTAAGCCGCCCTGAGCCCTAGGGGAGTGATGGCATATAAGTTTGAATAATAAATAAATAAATAAATAAATAAATGTCTTCCTGAATAAAATGCATAATCTCTTTCCTTGGTATGTAGTTTTCTCTGCATATCTATTAAGTTGTTTTTATTGAGGAGATAATATTTACATACTTCCTTATCCCTTTCTTTATTTGTGGCAGAATTACCTAATGTATTCTGTATTATGCAGTTAGTGTTCACCTCCTATAAATTTTGGACCTTCTGCGAACTTTCTCAATTTTTTTTATCATTACCTCAATAGACTATTTTTATTCCCCGTGTAATAATCCCTACTGTTGCAATTCTTCAATTTATTCTACCATTAAGAATATATATCTCCCTGCTGTATCTTTCAAATAATCAATAACTTCAAAATTGCAAAATTAACTTAGCTACTCCTCCGGATCTTCTATTTCATTCTCAACTAAATTGTTCTGCAAAATAAGACTGGGATATAACTCTTTTGCTACCTTTTAAAAACATGTTTCTTGTAAACAAAAACAATGTGTAGCTTCAAATTCTTTAGAGAATTCCAACAAATTTGAACTATGTAGTTCAAATAAATATCCTATCACAATTACTTAATATCCATTATTTTCCTCATTCCAATAAATGACATGCTGACTTTTTCAATTACTTATTTGATCCTCCCTTCCCCTACCTCGCACCCCCAATCTAAACATGACAATGAAGGTATCAGTCTTCCCAACTTGTAAAACTACAGAAGAGGCCATGTAAGTATATGATGGGACTAAGAGATTTGGTCTCTCGTGGTGTGTCTCTATCCCTCACTCTCCTACTTTTCTATTTACTGGTTCAAAGCAGGAATAAGTATTTTTTTTGTAATTCCCATACCATGAACATATTTATTCATTTTCTTGATAATATTTATATGAATAATAAATCTAAGATATGAAAAGCTTGATATTATGTTAACTTAATAGCTACATGTTTAAAGGTAAAGGTTTCCCCTGATGTTAAGTCCAGTCGTGACCGAATCTGGGGGTTGGTGCTCATCTCCATTTCTAAGCCGAAGAGCCAGTGTTGTCCATAGACACCTCCAAGGTCATGTGGCCGGCATGACTGTATGGAGCGCTGTTACCTTCCCGCCAGAGCGGTACCTATTGATCTACTCACATTTGCATGTTTTCGAAGTGCTAGGTTGGCAGGAGCTGGGGCTAACAGCGGGCACTCATTCCGCTCCTGGGATTTGAACCTGGGACCTTTTGGTCCGCAAGTTCAGCAGCTCAGTGCTTGAACACACTGTGCCACCAGCGGGCCCTGCTACACGTTTACTGTACAATTAATAAAGGAAATAAAAAAGGATAAGGACAAGAAATAGAATAGAGAGAAAAGAAAAAACAGTTTTTAGGCACTTTCTTTGGAAATCTTGCAATTTTGTTGATCAAATCTTTTGTGCGGTCTTGATAGATGATGATCTGAATAATTTAGGAGATTGGTGAATTATTTCAATATCATCTTATGATATTGAAACATCTGAGCTTGCTTCTTTGCACCATGCAAAAATGTTTCTAAGAGGTTATTCTGGTTTTCCTCCTCCTCCTCAAAACTGCATATATGAATATTAAGACATCTGTCGTCATTTTGTTGGTCTTCCAGCTTGTATTTTAGTTGTTGAGTCTCTTCTTGCATATTATCAAGCTTTTCCTTGTGTTTTGGGCTTAATTCTAAAGCTTCTCCTGCTGTTTTGCTTATATCTACCATCCAAGCAGTGATCTTCCTTAACTCTTCCTGAAGTGGTCTTATTCCTCTGGAAAGGTCGACATGGAATTCCTGTTTTAGTTGTTTTAGATAATCCATTATTCCCGAGTTCTCTCATATCTAGTTTTGTCATATCTTGTTTTTCCTTTGCTTGATATTGCCTTGTCTTTACCAAAAACAAGTCATGCCAGACTAATCTGATCTCTTTTTTCGACAGAGTTACGAGTTGGGTCGATACAGGGAATACCTGGATTTCAGTAAGGCCTTCGACAAAGTCCCCCACGACCTTCTGGCAAACAAACTAGTAAAATGTGGGCTAGACAAAACTACAGTTAAGTGGATCTGTAATTGGCTAAGCGAACGAACCCAAAGAGTGCTCACCAATGCGGCGTCCTCATCTTGGAAAGAAGTCACGAGTGGAGTGCCGCAGGGCTCCGTCCTGGGCCCGGTTCTGTTCAACATCTTTATTAATGACTTAGACGAAGGGTTAGAAGGCACGATCATCAAGTTTGCAGACGACACCAAACTGGGAGGGATAGCCAACACTCCAGAAGACAGGAGCAGAATTCAAAACGATCTTGACAGACTAGAGAGATGGGCCGAAACTAACAAAATGAAGTTCAACAGGGACAAATGCAAGATACTTCACTTCGGCAGAAAAAATGGAAATCAAAGATACAGAATGGGGGACGCCTGGCTAGACAGCAGTACATGTGAAAAAGATCTTGGAGTCCTTGTGGACAACAAGTTAAACATGAGCCAACAATGTGATGCGGCAGCTAAGAAAGCCAACGGGATTCTGGCCTGCATCAATAGTGGAATAGCGTCTAGATCCAGGGAAGTCATGCTCCCCCTCTATTCTGCCTTGGTCAGACCACACCTGGAATACTGTGTCCAATTTTGGGCACCACAGTTGAAGGGAGATGTTGACAAGCTGGAAAGCGTCCAGAGGAGGGCGACTAAAATGATTAAGGGTCTGGAGAACAAGCCCTATGAGGAGCGGCTTAAAGAGCTGGGCATGTTTAGCCTGCAGAAGAGAAGGCTGAGAGGAGACATGATAGCCATGTACAAATATGTGAGGGGAAGTCATAGGGAGGAGGGAGCAAGCTTGTTTTCTGCTGCCCTGCAGACTAGGACACGGAACAATGGCTTCAAACTACAGGAAAGGAGATTCCACCTGAACATCAGGAAGAACTTCCTCTCAGTGAGGGCTGTTCGGCAGTGGAACTCTCTCCCCCGGACTGTGGTGGAGGCTCCTTCTTTGGAGGCTTTTAAACAGAGGCTGGATGGCCTCTGGGGTGCTATGAATGTGGTTTCCTGCTTCTTGGCAGGGGGTTGGACTGGATGGCCCATGAGGTCTCTTCCAACTCTACTGTTCTATGATTCTATGATTCTCTGGTTCTCACTTCACTACCAAAAGTGAAATCATTTTCATTCTCTGCATTTATGTGTTTTTTCAATGTGTTTTAAATAGTCGGGTTTTAACTGTTAAATGGTTTGACATATTTTAATCTTTTTAAAATTATGGTTATTTATTGTTTAAATTGATTCTATTACAAGGTGCTCTGAGATCTTTGGGTAGGATATAATGTAGAGTAGGATATAATAAATAACTTAATAAAATAAATAAACATATATAAGATTCATTTTCTTGGTCTGAAATACAAAACTTGTGCTACTATTAACAAAAAGCAAATCATACATTTCTATTTCAGTTCTACTTAGTCACTTGATTCCTTTCTCTTTTAAACTCTTGATTTAAGAAAATTAGGGAAGAAAAAATGAGTATAGGCAGAAGTTGTCAAAAGGAGGGGATGAAAAAGAAAAAAAAATGCAGAGATTGAATTTTAATTTCAATCCAGATAAATATTTCCCTAATCATTGGACTTTTTTTAAAAAAAGATCTGAATTATAAGCTTTGAGAAGCTGTGCTGGATGATTAGTGTACCATATTTAATGAGCTCACCAGAGGCCAGCTCTCTTCCTCCTTTCTGCTGCCTACAAGGTTGGGTCAGCATCAACATAGGTGTCCCTGAAGTGGGGTGGGGTCAGTTCCAGCAGTAGGTGCAAGCTTTATGAGTACAAAGTCATAAAGCGTAGACTATGGTTTCTCTTGTTTAATGCCCTCTAATCTGATTGGCTTAAACCTCCTTTCCGCCTGGCAGGAGAGGCATGGTAGAACTCCAGCAAGCACCTCCATCTCTGGTGCTGCAATTTTTTTTCATATGTGAGCTGAAGTTGAATGTTCACTTAGAGCAGTGGTTCTCAACCTGTGGGTCTCCAGGTGTTTTAGCCTACAACTCCCAGAAATCCCAGCCAATTTACCAGCTATTGGGATTTCTGGGAGTTGAAACATCTGGAGAACCACAGGTTGAGAACCACTGACCTAGAAGATTCCTGACACTGTTGATATCACTACTCATAATCTGAGAAACAACCTGAAATGTCAGTTTTGAATACCAAAGAAAGAACAGTTATCTTGTGTAAACAAATAAAGTAAATAAAGATGGAGGACACAACTAGCCATGTCAAATAATGGGAGAAAAGCATCACCCATTACTTACCTTATGGAAAAACCAAACATTAAAAAATAAGATAGATTATGCTATTGGGTAGACATGAAGGGGAATAAGTTTCATCTAATATATAAAATGCATTAGTATTGAGGTTACCGTTTTATGTGGCTGACTAAAGACCCATAGAACGCTCTATTGACGCAGTAAACAGTAGCTAGCTATTGGAGCTGTGGGTTTGGAATCATCTTCATGATACCAAAGTGTTGTAGAGCAATTTAGAGCAGCATTGGATAGTGAGATCTAAGCTGTGGGTTATTTATTTCCAATATTTCTACCCCGCCCTTCTCCCCGAGAGGACTCAGGGCGGCTAAGCCTGGTGAGAATAGAAACCAATAATTTCCATAATATAACTCACCAAGTTGAAGCAGAAGCCACTGAAGAATTTTATTTAATTTCAGCGGAAAGTGATGCCAGCCTGCGATAGTTAGCCAAAAATAGACTGGGATACATAACATAGCAAAACATGCACTTTTTATACATGTCTAGTTTTGAATTTCCCACCTCCCACCCACCGACTGGCTCTGCGCTGATTGCTCCGACATCAGAGCGGAGGGGGAGCCACTAGGGGCCTCCTCCAATGAGGGCATGAGCCCCATCTGTGACCTCACTCCCTCGCTGGCCAATGGGGGAGATGGAGGTGTGGCAACAGGAGAGACAAACAGTACACATGTGGAAATGACAAGATTATAGGTAACTCAACAATGATATTTTGTCCAAATAGCCCAGTGATCGCCTGTGGCACTTCAACCAGACCTGGCTTGTGGATCCACATTGATTGATTTGGCCAGTTCCATGAATGGGAATCTGGCCCCTGCTGGCTTGTCCATTGTGGAAACAGGATCCAGGATCTGTGACTCAAGGTCCAAGGAAAAAGATGGCTTTGTCAAGCCTTGCCTCTCCCTTCCAGGAAGATGAGTTTTATGATGAATAGTTTTCAAAATGTCCAAGGGGTTTCTCCCAGATGGTCTGGGGAAATCCATTGTGCACTGTAGATAGTGATCAATGACAGTTCATGCCTGTAATCCCTTGACCCTTTTTTTGGACATCCGGATGGTGTCCATGCTGACCAGAGTTCAGGTTAAGGTGACCATGCTTCATTTTGATATATACATGCATGGGGGGAAAGACATTGCACAAGGAAAATAATATTGGCAATAAGAAACAATAATAATATAATATTACGATAGCGACACGCAAGGGTGCCCCAGATCTGGGGAGAATTTCCAGATAAATCCAACATCCCATGGGGCTGGGGAGACAGACACATGTGCTCCATGACTATGTCCAGGCTTCGAACTCTGGACACATTTCCATGGGGGCCTCTTCAGAAGGGAATCCCAGGTTTTCCTTTTGATAGCTGAGACCCCCGCTTTTAAATTCATCTGACCTGCAGCGGGGGGTTCCACAAATCCGGATCGCCTGCAAAGTGGGAGAACGTTCAGACCACAACAAATTATTATTAAATTCTCTTCATTGCTTTCCCCAGCCCTGACATTGTAACTAATCCTTAAATAAAAAAGTATATTTTCCTTTAACTTGAAATCCTCTTCAGTGGTTATTTAGTGTCCCTTTTCTTACTCTCTCGCATGAATGTTTCTCTCTCTCCTTCCCTCCATTAATCCCGTCACACTCTCCCCTGCCATTCCCTGGAAGAGAAATGTAGTTTCCTCAAGGACCAGCCGCGATCCTCCTCCGTTCATCCATTCATCTTCATTTTTATGAATGACCGGACTTCTCATTCATATGTTTGCCTTCAGTTCTATGAATCGCCGGGCTACCAAGAACTGGAATCAACAGGAATCCCTTCGCATTATTATTGCCTGAACTGCTTATGAACTTTCCATGAATTGCATGCTTATATGTTTATGAAATATTGGGATCAATTCTTTATTAACTGATTAGCCAAATGTAACTTGATCTGTGGGATCCCTGGAAGACCCCCAAATTCATGTATTTCCCCTTTATATATATTATATTACAAAAAAGGAAACCGGGTTTTCTCTCCCCTTTAAAACCGGAGGGAATCTGAATCTCCTCCCGGTCCTCAGGCAACCCACGATATCGCCAGATTGTTTACCCACACCCCCCCCAGCCTATACTTCCACTCAGAACTCACTCAATTTCACACCAAGAATCACCCTAATTCATATTTATGTCTAAAATCGCCTAACCTTTAAAATATAACCAACATTTTTGACCATTTCTTCTCCGATCATCAGCTGATTGTCAAATTGTGTTCCTTGCCTAAATCGCCTCCCGCCGTGCATTATTAGCGCAGGAAGGGAAAATAAGCTATAAACGCTAATATTTAGTATATTTTTCGGCAATTTTTGGTGGAAATTGATAAGATACGATTTTCTATATTCCCTAGTATATTTTAATCAAGGAAGGCACAGTCTGAACTCTAGCTGACCCCGGAAATTTCTGCCTTCCCTCACTCAAAATTCTGGGCTTCACACATATAAGAAGGTAAACTGTCACCATAAAGATTTAATCTATTTTGCATCTGCATGGCCCATAGCCAGAGATTGACCCCCTAGATCGGAGCAGTCCCCGGGGTGATAAGGTCTCATATGGTAATGTTGACCACAATCCCATCCTGGACCCCTGGGGAACCAAAAGGAAGACTCCCCACTGGTCCTGTCTCCGTAATCCCATAGTGTCAATATAAACTGACATCTCCGCCACACCTCAAGGTGTTCATGAACTGTGTACATGCGTAAAGGACCCCGGACATCCCAAATGACCCTATTCAAAAACAGCAATAATCTTAAGATTATCTTGGAAGGCGCTAGCCTCGGGTGATCGCTTTGCATAAGATAACTCCAATGATTCATTCACCAGAACCCATTGTCTAGCTGATTCCCGCCTTCCCCAACCTGATTGGCCCTGGCAGAGGCGAAGGTTGTGCCTCATTGGCTAAGGCGCAGAGTGGGAAGCCTAGCTCCCGCCTAGTGTGACACCCTCGACCTATCAGCAGCCAGATGAGCGGAGGGACGGGGCGGGAAGTTCAAATAGACTTCAAACTTGTAAGTGTATAAAATGGCTTTATTTCCAATGTATTGTTACATCTCGCATGGCGATCTATAGCGGCGGATGTCCTTTTCAGCTGAATCGCTTTAATAAACACTTTGGCAGTTTTTCCTTCAACTTGGCAGAGTCTTTTCCTTTCGGTCTCAGGTAAATTTATATTCCGGGTTATTTTCTGCCTCCCTGACGGCTCGCCAAGGTTCGTTCCCTCCTCCTCGGAGCGGTCGGATCTCCCTCACAGGGCAGATCCGGACTAATTGCAGTCTCAATAACACTTTCCTGCCCAGGCAGGCAAGGAGGGCAGGTTGGGGGGTACCCTGAGACTTGGAATGATGCAAGGGAAATGGGGAGCATGCAAAGAGGAGGGGAAAGGAAGGGGGGTCCCTGATACCTAGAAGATCCTAAAATTTTATAAAAGGGGAAATGAATGGCAAGGGAAAGGAGCAAAATGGGCAGTAAAGTCTAATCCAAAGGAAGAGAAAAATGTGTGTCAAGGTGATACAGAGAGGCAGAAAGATAAGCAGAAGAGTACACTTCAAATTTTGAGAAATAAGAGCATGTTGTTTAAAATTGGCTTTTTTTCCTTTGCTAACCTTTAGCCTAGATATGTCTCAACCCTAAACAAAAGGGAGTCCTTTTGTTTGTGAGTCATTGACTGGTGTAGGAAAAGATTAGGAGAGTCGTTAACTCTTGCCTCAGGCTAAAAGATCAAACACCCTTTGTGCCAGGGTTTTAGTAAATTAAAGTTAACTCCAGTAAAATATCTCAGTTACCTTCTGCAATAAATATATGAAATATAGGACATAAAGCCTTGATTAAAATGTACACATTATCTAACATGGGAAGGGTCTTTGTTGTTGTTATTGTTGTCTTTGCAAATTGACCAAGACTTAACCCTTATCATCCAGCCTGATGTCCTTGTCCTTAGCAAAACTATAAGTTACTATCTTTTATTGGGGAGGGGGTCATGTTTGACTTCAAAAGCATAAATCAGCAACAACCCAGTACTATTTGTTGTAAGTGAACGCTCACATGCAGTCTTAAACTAGCATGACCAGATGTCTCTAAGCCCAAAATAAACCTTTTAAAGTTGCAGAGGCATGGCGGTTGCTTGCTGTTTCAATTTCTCCCTTTCACCAAGCATTTCATAAACTGGAGCAAAACTGCAGCATGAAGGGCAGGAAGAATTGTCGTGTTTTCTCAAAGCGTTATGTAACTCAAACTCCCAAGAGAATTATCACAAAACAGGATAGCTCTTCCTCACACTTTTTTCCTTTATCCTTTTGAAAAATTATTTTCTCCCAAAACATAGCCAATATGTTAGCAGTTTATGAAATCTCTTGCCTATGGGAACTACTGTAAAGATTTAGAGATACTGCTAAATTTGAGACATGGGTTCCTGGAGCCTCTTAAAATCTAAGGCATTAAATAGTTGTTACTCAATAATGTAGCAAACCTTTGCACAGAGCAGCATGCAAATCTTCATATTTATCATATCATATTCCATACACTCATGGAGAATAAACATTGACAAATAATACTGTATATACTAGGAGTATTCCAAAGGAATTATTAAATATTTATTTTTTCCAGTGCAGTATTGCCACTGTAAATTAGACTCCTAAATATATATAGCCATACTTGTTTGTTCTAGAGAAAACAAAGGTGTGTACACATACAAATGCATATTTTGAGGGGGGGGGGGAGCAAGAGAGAAAGAAACTCCTACCTCAAAACCAGAAGGTTTCAGATTTTTTTAAAAAAAAATCCCAATTTTTTAGGAATTTTGTGAACTACTACTCCTATAAATCTGGCTAGTACAGCCAAATATGCCCATAATACTGCAAACTCTAGACTTAAATCTTTCACATTCTCCTACCTCAGTTCCACACCATTTCATATCATCAGAAGTTAGAAAAGCTAATAACATGGGAGTTGCAACAGAGCTTTCCAAACATTTAACAATGGTGACAGTTTTTAGACATGCATCATTTTGTGATACAGTTATTATTATTATTATTATTATTATTATTATTATTATTATTATTAAACTTTATTTGTACCCCGCTAGCATCTCCCGAAGGACTCGATGCGGCTTACAAAGGCCAAGGCCTCAACACACAATATAACAATACAAAACAAAAGGCAAATTAAAAACAATTAAAACAGTATAAACAACAAGCAATAAACAATACGCTAAAACACAATAAAACTGGGCCGGGCCAGAGTAATGGGTATAAGATTAAAAGTGCTGATGTGACAGGTGATATATAAGGCTTCTAGGGCAAGTGCAGAGTGTGATATACGATCTTAGTTCTAATAAAGTGCTTATGGGACTTGGTGTTGGAGATTCACTTTTACTAGCAAACCAGAGCTTAAACTAACCACTGAGAAGAGATATGGACATGTCCATAAACTTCAATAACAAAATATATAGGGATGCAGCATATCTCATTAAAACCTTTCCTTTATATTTCTAAAAATATGATGCATTGCTTACTTCAATCACCTCTTCACGCGGGATATTTCTGCCTTGTTTTGTCATTTTGCTTTGTGGCAAGAATAGGGCCTGCCATGCACCATCACACGACACATGGCAGGCCCTGCCACTTTCCTTCCAAAGTTGGGGGGAAGCGCCGAAAGGTATTTCCTCGACTACAAGGAAGAAAGTATATTTTGGGTAGTTCCAATGGAGCTACCTGCACTTTCCTTCCCATTTCCCCATGTGATGGCAGAAAGGGCGGCAGAGCACCTTGTCCCATCCCCTCCGTGTGATAAGCCTTCCCTTTAGCTGGTTATTGTCGATGCAATGGCACAACCTGAAAGGGCCATGCGAGTCCATATGCTCAGAAACGTTTCGTTATGTTCTTGCAACACACCTTCACTCTGAAGCCGACACACAAAAGTGTCATAACACACAGTTTGGAAAGCTCTGATTGAGAAGGGAAACTTTTTGAGCTCTGGTCTGGAGTGATATATCCTTCCAAACTCTGACATTTGGGATTTTTAGCATAATCCTTTCCAAGATTACAAAAATTCAGCAAGACTGAATCCCATTCACTGATTGTAGACCTAGCATAAACTTCAAAAGACTGTTTTACCTAAGAAAACGACATTTTAAAAAAGTATTTATACATGAATACAAGCTATAAGGTGGGAGGAAGTCAGTGTTAGCTGGCAGCGTACACATGAATGGAGTAATGAGTCTGGATCTTAGTTTATACTTCAAAGATGTTATCCAAGTGCCGGACCTTGTTGTCCAACATTGATATGGAAACCACCTGTTTCCTGTGGTTTGTGCACAGTCGTGTATCTGTGCATATAGCACCCACAATGGCTGAATACTTAAAGGGGATGGGTACTGCAATAAATTTTGAGTTCTCATTCTTGGAAAAGGCTTTTCTTTGATCAACAGATTTAGCACTTCCCTTTTTTAGCACTTCCCAAGTCTACTGCTAATCAGTAGAAGGGGAGGGAGGACACATTAAAAAAACCAGAGTATTTTTTTCCTTTCAGCAATGAGTAATCCTATGAATGCTAAAATTCTACACAACCATTAACGATAAAGGAGCCCTGGCTTCTTTCACTTGGCAACCTCAGTGTAAGAAAATCAGAATAGCAAAATCTGGAAATTTTTGATTTAGAAGTAAAGGAGTGGGAGGGAAAACAACAAGTTTCCCCTTCTTGCTGTATGTGCATCTTAATTCAAACAGAGTGCATTAGGTTGCTTTTGAATAATAAATGATGAATCTTGTGAGTGGAAAGCAACTTTTCTTCATTAAACATTAATAAAACATAACCTGAATTGTGATACTTTACCCCATTAATTATTCTTCATTAGCAAAAGAAAAAATAAATCAACTCTACAATTTACATTTAAGGAATAAACACGCTCAAAAACTCATAATTAAATAAGTAATCCATTCCCCAGGAAACAGTCCTATGGGGACACTTGTAATTAATATCTGAACTTCTTACAAAGCTACACAGCCTTATTGCTCAACTTAGTTGAAAATAACAAATGTTTCTTTAAGCTGCCTTGCCGTTTTAGACTGGTTATGTCATGCTTCTGAGTGGTGCCCAATGTAGCTGCTTGAGATGATGAGGGGAGCGAATATAGTTATGGACTTTATATATCATGCTGTGTGATCCAGGAAGCCACAGCTGACTTTATAGTAAGCTCTGACATGAATATCACATGGTTATATATATGTAAAATAGGGGGCAATTCTGGTATCTACAGCAAGATAAGAAGGGCTGCTTAAGCATTGTGCATTAGAAGCCACTTCCCTGAAATAGGACAACTAAACCTATTGCAGCTAGCAATCAACCAAGAACAACCTAAGACATTTTGTTGCCTGAGACAGAACAGGATGTAGTTCCACCTTTCTGCATAGTCAAGCCAACCGAATAATTCAGGTTTATAAGTCAGAAAAGTCAGGGCCGTAGCCGTGGGGGGATTTAAAAGTTCACACCCCCCCGAAATGTGTCAGGTTTTAAAAAAACTGGTTTACTCATAAATTGGTTAACCAGTTAAAGTTCATGAGTGAAGCAGGTTTCGGGGGGGGGGGTGAACCCTTTTGGGGGGTTGAACCCTTAAACCCCTCCTCTGGCTACGGCCCTGAGAAAACCCCACTAGCATCTTGCTGCATCCCTGGTCGTAAAAATACATAGCTGACAATTCCCTAGTTTTTTATAAGACCTGAATTCTTGTTTGAGGCAACTGCTTTTTTGTGCCTAGTGTTAGGGATTGCCCTGCAGTAAACATGAAGAACAGGTATTTGCATCCCTTCTTGTAGCACAACAAATCTATCTTAAAATCACCAGGACATGGCACACAGTACAGACAGCAGTGAAAAGGAAGAGATCCTCACAGTTTAGGGTCCAGTTGAGGAGTTCAACTGCCACTCCATATCCCATAACCTCTGTTGGAGAGGGGCATTTTTTGAAGTGCTAGAAGATCATAATGAAATCCTTCCTATTTTTAGAAATGTCCCAGTGCTGGTGTTGGATATTTATGCATGAAGCAATGCAGAAACATATTAAGAAGGGCACCCTGAACAAGCCATGAACAACAGGCTGTCTACCCGCCCAGTCACTTCTCAGCTCACCTGCTACTGAAGAATGGTGCAAGTTGTAGTTCAACACACTTATAAGCTGCTCTGTTTTTTCCAGTTAAAAGAGAGTCAGTCTCAGGTTACCGGTACTGGTAAACAGTAGTGCTGAGAATTGCCCAATAGAATAGACAGTTTTGGCCCAGTTAGATGAATGTCTGCCCTAGTTTGAAGTGGCTTCTTATGCTTTGAAAAGCAAAGCAAATGAGTTGTTGAAAGCCTCAACTATAAGGATGTTGTCATTGCAAGGAAAACTATTCTGACCTTTCAGAACCCACTAAAGAAGCGAGTTGCCCCTTATGCACCATTAGGCAGGAGAGATTTTACTATTAATAACCACAGCCAGCAGCAAAGTACAGATTTGGGTCAGAAAAACATGACACTAAATTTAATGCAATCAGTCCACAGCATCAAAGGCTTTTTTTAAAAACTTCTTTATTATTATTTTTAAAGGCTTTAAAAGCATAGAATGGGGGAAGGGAACACAAACTCTGCCCTTGAAACCAAAGAAAGGATTTTGTGTTAAAAATAGTGACCAGGCTTCCCCTTCCCTTCAGAGTGATTAGAACATACTGTACTAGGGAGATCATCAGCCTTAGACACGTCAGCCTGTTTTCCTGGCTCTTCCATGTTCCTGTCAGTTACACTCTCTTCAAATTCTAACAAGATTCTAAGCTCTCCTCTTATCTCCTCCTCCCCTGATTACTCTTGCATCTGCTTGTTTCGGCTATCTTTGGTTCCATCCATCACCATACTAACAATTTGTAGGAGAAGGTACACTAACTATTTAGAGATTTGTTTCTAAGTTAAATCTCTCCTGAATTCCAAAGGTAACTGCATCTGTCATAAGCCAGACAGAACGTATTTCCACAGTATAATTAGCACATAGGATGTTGCTGACAAGCATTAATGAAGTGGCCAGTACAGCGTAAGGTATGCCTCATCAGCCACTAATATTTCTCTTTTTATTTTATTTCTCAGTTATATTGAATGACCCCTGCAGTCTTCCATTCAACAGTTTTTCCTTACCTGTTAACATATCCTGCAACCTAGAGAGGAATCCTTCTGTTTAAAATGCCCCTTTACATCTGGGGAGGACACACCATGTCTTGCATTGTTAGCATTATCTATCCATGATGCTTTACTAGCATTTGCCATTAATATTTACAAGTAATGTTTAACTTGTTAATAATACTTGCAAACATCTAGTAAAATAAGGCAAAATTAACTTATAATTTTCAACTTTATTTAAAAAAATAATACTAACAATGTTCACACTTGGCCAACCCTCCCTGCTTTCCTCCAAAATTAACATTTTGGAAGCACAAGGAAACATTACTAGTTATGCCAAATTTGTAACACCAACACTGTTCTAATTAAAATTTCAGTAAGTAGCAACATTAACCCGCATAATTCACGAAAAAGCAATGTGTTACAAATAATAGCATTACCTTTAATGTGTTACTTCAAAGCTCTGGGCTAATTCCACATTTCTCTCCATCATATTTTTTAATGAGAAGGCAAGAGATTTAAGGAAAGGCAGACAAACTTAGGAGAATTGGAAGTAAGAAATGATGCCCTTCCATCATAAAACTCTGGAAATGAAACAAAGTGATCACAGACAAAAAGCTTCATCTGGAAGTTACTTAAAAAGGCATGCCACGAATGTATGTATATTGATGGCTGACATCAACTTTAGCATCCATGGACAACTAGAGGTGCCCATAGGGCAGACCATGGTGCCTGCTCTGGAGCAATGGCTGTTGGAAGATGCTGCAACCTCCACACTATTCTCACTATTATTATCTTGTCCATCAAGGCTTACATTGTGTAGAAAGAGAGAGATTAAGAACTTTATCTTTCTTTTCCTGTCTGCTTGCTTTATTTGTCTGCCGTCTATCCCAAAGCATTAAGGACAGATTCATCTGGTTCAGCTGAGATATTCAAATCACTGCCCTTCGTTGTGCCAAAAGAACTAAACAGGACTAACCACTCCCCTTTCTAGGGACCTCATCATATTAATAGGCCCAAGTTCCATTTCACAGGTGAATGGAAAGTGAAGGGAAGGTGTGTGTGGTGGCTCGCAGCTTCCTGCACGCCCTCCCTCCTTCCTCTGGAATGGGGAATAGCCAGGGCGGTGGACACAATCACTCCTGAATGCCCCCTCTCACAGAGCAGAGTCAAACCAGCCCCCTGATTTTCCAAGAAGTTGGCAGCAATGAAACAAATGAGACAGTGTAAGGGGGAGACAGTGGAGGGTCCTGCCCTGGATTTGGAAATAAGCTGTTCCTTTAAAACACCAGCAAGATCCAAGGATGCTGAATCAAAGCAAGCACCGAGACAGATGAAGAGTAATTGGAAGGAGGAGGTGAATCATAGAATCATAGAATAGTAGAGTTGGAAGAGACCTCATGGGCCATCCAGTCCAACCCCCCGCCAAGAAGCAGGAAATCGCAATCAAAGCACCCCCGACAGATGGCCATCCAGCCTCTGCTTAAAAGCCTGCAAAGAAGGAGCCTCCACCACGGCCCGGGGGAGAGAGTTCCACTGTTGAACAGCTCTCACAGTGAGGAAGTGTTCAACAGTGAAGCAAGGGGGATAAGATGGGAAGTAGAGGAGGAACAGGGAGCTCCGTTAGATTTGACTTGGCAGCATGTCTGAAATAAAGGAGCTACCGGGAGTATTTCGAACAGCCGTCTGAGTCTTGCTTGTAAGCAACTGACGAAATGGATGGCCATGCTTATGATATCGCCTGCCTATGGATAACGCTGGATCCTCTCACAGACGGAGACTAGAGCAACATTGGCAGTGAACTCAAAGCGAATCAGACTGAGCACGTATTTGAAAGCCTACTCCATGGCAATGGAGGCAGCAGAGAAATCATTGCTTGCTGCTACCATTGCATCTGCAATAAATCATTCAGCTGAACTGTTTCGTGATTCATATGTTTTTATTTTCAATTTACATATTCATAAAAAACAGTGAAACAAATCTATATACATGTATATAGGCATGAACTAATACAATACTTCCTAACATCTATACAATATTTGTGTTTGGTTATGATCTCCTCTCCTCCCACCCCTCCCAATTTAGCAACTTCCTGTCCCTTGGGTTGAAGAAATTCATATATAATTCTGTTCTTCCTTCCAATTACATTGTTTTTCTGGCCTAATATTTATTATTTATAAATTCCCTACACAGATTCTAACAGGTTAAATTATGAAGCCTTCTATAAAAACTTTTTGTTGCTTTTTTTACATAGTTTAGAAATGGTCCCCAGTCCTTGATAAAGTTTTTTTTGTGTTTTTTCTTTGTTCATCATTGCTAATTTGTCAATTTCTGCTATTTTAAAGACTTTAAGTCTATTGTTGGGAGGTCTGCCTTCTTCCAGAACTGTGTGTATAATGTTCTTGCGGCTGTTATGATATAATGTAATACTTTATAGTTCAGTTATTTTGTTTGGTTATTTAACATTCCCAAAAAAAAATGATTCAGGCTCCAATTGTATCTTTGAGTGAAAAAATTCCTGCAGTGTTGTTTGTATGTTTTCCCAGAAATCCCTTGCTTTTTTACAGGTCCACCACATGTGGAAGAAAGTTCCTTTCTGTTCTTTACATTTCCAGCATTTGTGGTTTCTTCCCTTATACATTTTAGCTAGTTTTGCCATGGTTGGGTACCACCTGTTCATCATTTGATAAAAATTTTCTCTAAGATCGTAGTAACAAATTTTCTTTAAGCCAATTGTCCACATTTTTTCCCATTTATATATATAGTTCTATGTTGTGCCCGACATTTTGTTCCTATTTAGTCATACAATTCTTTATCAGTTCTGTTTCCATTTCCATCTTCAGTAATACTCTATATATTTTTCCAAGAAGGTGTTCTTCATTTGTACACAGTTCCTTTTCAAATTCTGATGGTCTTTTTTGAATCGCATATTTTTACTTTCTAGTCCAAAGCTTTATTTCAGCTTTATTCTGCATCCTTCAGTTCTTCTAGAGCAGTGGTTCTCAACCTATGAGTCCCCAGGTATTTCGGCCTACAACTCCCAGAAATCCCAACCATTTTACTAGCTGTTAGGATTTCTGAGAGTTGTAGGCCAAAATATCTGGGGACCCACAGGTTGAGAACCACTGTTCTAGAGTTTGAAATCTGTATTTCTCATGTTCAAGTATTATTAAATCTCTGTATGTAATCCACTGTTCTCCTTTCTTTTTATCTAACTTGTAAAAAGCTTCTTCTATTAAAATTGATACTCGGGTTTTTGGACATAGTTTAATTTTGTATTTGTTCCAAATCTTTAGTACGGCTCATCTTATAAAACGGTGATTGAAGTCTGTGTGTACTTTTGCTTTTTGATACCATATATAGGCATGCCATCCAAAATGTAGATCATGAACTTCTAATTTTAACAGTCTCTCATTTCTTAAAGTTAGCCAATCTTTCATCCAAACTAGTATGCATGCTTCAAAGTACAATTTCTGGTCTGGTAACCCCAATCCATCCCTTTGCTTTTCATCCTGCAGAAACTTGGTTTTAATTGTAGGCCTTTCGTCTTGCCATATGTTTTTAGTTAAGTTGTTTCCATTGTTTAAAAGGTGCCTCATTTATTATAATTGGAATGTTCTGAAAAAGAAATAGCATTTTTGGTAATATATTAATTTTAATATCAGATATTCTTCCCAATAGTGACAACTTTAGTGTGCTCTATCTTTGTAAATCTGATTTTATTTATTTCAATGTATTTTCAAAATTGTCTTAAAATAGTGTGATTAGCTGTACTGCTGCCACCTCACGCTTACCCTTACCATAGATCGGGCTGTGGCGCAGGCTGGAAAGCAAGCCAGCTGCAACAAATCAACCAGCCCGGTGCCTGCGTCTTGTCTCTGTCTCTGTTCTGTGTCATGGCATTGAATGTTTGCCTTTATGTATGCAATGTGATCCGCCCTGAGTCCCCTTTGCGGTGAGAAGGGCGAAATATAAATGCTGTAAATAAATAAATAAATAAATAAATAATAGAAAAATATTTTGTCTCCTGCTTTGCCACCTGGGGAAAAGAAAGCTTAGGGCAAAAAAACAAGAGAAGGGAAAATGAAGTGCTTGTAATGCCAAAAGAAAACAGAAAAAAACACTGCCTAATCACCAAGCTAGCCAATAAAAATATAAAATAATGACATTTGTTTGCCATTCTGCAATTCGACAGACTTGTTTTTTTTAGTATTTAGCTAAACAGTATGCATCATCATGCCCAGTGACAGAAAAAGCACATGGTTTTATTGAGGGCTGTAGATCAAATGCCCCGCAGTCTTGGCATTCAGGGGCTCAAAATAGAACATCTACAGCTTGGCCCTAAATACACTGATGTCAAGAGTAGAGGTGGAGGCTCTAGGCAAAACACCAAAGCCAACATTTCCTCCTTCTAGTGTCTTCGCTGCCTCCTCTTATTACCATATTATCGTGGTAATTTAACTCCTTTGAGAATGGTTACAGATAGCCTGTCATAATGTAATTGTTCTGTTTGATCAACTAAATTTTATGAGGGTTTCAGACATTTTCATCCTTCTGCTCATAACATTCCCTTGTTTTACTACTGCATTTTCTTCCATGGAAAATTCATTAAGGAGAAAAAAAAACCCAGAATAATTGCATCTTGCCTTTTGATTGCTAGTGTGAGGAGTCCTCACCTGAAAATACTCTGATGCTGGGAGTAGAAGTTAAGCGGCAGATTTTCCAAGCATGTACTTTTCCACTGCAGATCACAAACAGTGAGGCATAAACACCAGATTTCCTCCTGGCAAGTATAAGAATAGAGCAGGAGTTCTCAAACTTTTAAAGCTGCAGGGCCCTTTTTAAAGAAAAGGTTTCTCATGGAGCCCCAATAAACTTTTGGACATATGGGCTGCGCTGCATTTTAAAATTTGACAGATGGGCCAGGCCAATGGTAGATGGATAGAGAATGTTTGTGTGAACTAATTTTTTTTTTCCATGTCAGGAGCGACTTGAGAAACTGCAAGTTGCTTCTAAAATGAGAGAATTTGCTGTCTACAAGGACATGGTCCAGGGGACGCCCAGACAGTTTTGATGTTTTAATATCCTTGTGGGAAGCTTCTCTTATGTCCCCGCATGGAGCTGGAGCTGACAGATCTCATCTGTGCTCTCCCCGGGTTGGATTCGAACTGGCAACTTTCAGATCAGCAATCCATCCTTCAAGTCAGCAGTCCTGCCAGCACAATGGTTTAACCCATTGCCTTGTGAACTAATTGAAAAAAATGAACAAATTCCTATTCCTATATCTTGCACATATCTTATTTACTAAAAAGAAAAAAGAAAGAACAATATAATATTTAAAATGAAGAATAATTTTAACCAACGTAAACTTAACAGTGGTATTTCAGTGGAAGACTCCAGTGGCCATCCAGCCTTTGCAACAACGCAACAATAAGAGAAGCAACTCCAGGGGCTACCCCATCCAACCAGTTTCTGTCATGCAGTAAAAGCACAAATCAAATCACCCCCAACAGATGATCATCCAGCCTGAAAGAATAGTAATAATAATAACAGGAGCAACTCCAGGGGCCACCTAATCCAACCTATTTCTGCCATGCAATAAAAGCACAGTCGAAGTAGTAGCAGGAAGGCCCAGCAGGCCGCGCCAGCAGCAGAGTTGTCTCGTAGGCTGCGACAGCGAAGCCACTGGGACTCCACAGGCTGTGTGTTTCCTAGGCAAGGGGAAGCGTGGAGCAGGGAGAGTGAGGGGCCCCTGCAGAGCCCCTGACTGTGCTTCACACAGCCCTAAAGGCTCCACGGAGCACAATTTGGCCATCGCTGGAATAGAAGATTATCAAACATTGTCAGCTGTTGTATGGAGCCGGATGAGAGTTTTACAGATCTCATGGACTGCTAAAAAGACAAATAGAGCAAATCAAGCCTGAACTTTCCCTAGATGACTACAGCTGTCCCTTTACAATTGCAGTTTTGCCTTTTGCAGATTTGATTATCCATGGATTTGATATGAAATTTTCCCATAGAAATATCTAAATCCTCCAATATGATTCTATGGTCAGCAAAGTGACTGTACATTAATGAAACAACATGATTCCTGGAAAAGAGGGTAATGCCGCAAGTCAGCACTAGACAAAAAGCATTTTAAAAGAAAGTTGGGAAGATTAAAAGCAACTACAGATCTGTAAAATGAAATGAGGCATTTCCTGTATTTTGCAGTAGCCCAATGAATGCCTTTATTTAGGGAGCACATATCACAGGAATGGGCAAGCTTCTAGATGTTGTATTGCAACTTCTTGAATTATTCGCCATTGGTGAAGCTGACTCTCACTGATGGGACTTACATTCCATCAATATCTGGAAGGCAACCCCTGACTAATTAGATGCCATTCCTTAAAATGGAAATCATTCCAGAAATAGCATAGATATTTATCTTTTGATTCCTTCTCATTTATTCCCAACAATTACTGTTGGTAAGCAAGCAAGTAAGCATCAAGGGGTCATCACTGAATTATAATGTCTAGTTCACTGAACAAAAAAAAACATTATTCCTGACAGTATTTCAGAGCTGTCCTTGCTTTTTGAAACAAACCTGAGATCAGCTATTTTTAATTTTTATTGTAGTGCAATTATACAATTTCAGTTTTTAAAAACAGAAAAAGGCAAACATAAACATACAAATTACAAGGAAGACAGCTAGGTTGGGAATAGTGAGGGGGAATGATAGCACAGAAGCAGAAGGGACCCATTGCCTCAATTTAGATGATAGGAACTTTACAGGATTGGAAACTGTTCACAGGTTTTACCTGTGAATAGTTAGGAGAAATAGCATGGCCACCTAGCCTTTGTAATAATAATAATACAGTAGAGTCTCACTTATCCAACATAAACGGGCCGGCAGAACGTTGGATAAGTGAATATGTTGGATAATAAGAAGACATTAAGGAAAAGCCTATTAAACATCAAATTAGGTTATGATTTTACAAATTAAGCACCAAAACATCATGTTAGACAACAAATTTGACAGAAAAAGTAGTTCAATACGCAGTAATGCTATGTAGTAATTACTGTATTTACGAATTTAGCACCAAAATATCACGATATATTGAAAACATTGACTACAAAAATGCGTTGGATAATCCAGAACGTTGGATAAGCGAGTGTTGGATAAGTGAAACTCTACTCTAATAATAATAATAATAATAATAATAATAATAATAATAATAACCCCCCCGCAGGTGCCACCTTGACATGGTGGGGGGGCTTAAATGCTCCAATGATGACTGAGGGCTGTGCTGGCGGTAGTGTAACTACCGGCAGGTCCAACCAAGCCAGAGAGGCCTCAGCTGAGGAGCAGAACTAAGAGCACCTAACCCATTAGCATTATGGAGAATCAAACCAAAACGAAGTCATCAAGCATGAACATGTGAAAACTGTGGTCAGCAAAAAATACACACAAAGGGTCAGAAAAATTCTCAAAAGCAAGCTCAATGGAGGCAATACCATCAAGGCCATAAACACCTGAGCAATACCTGTCATAAGATATACTGCTGGCATTATAAATTAGACACAGGCGGAACTGGACAATTTGGACAGAAAAACAAGAAAACTCATGACCATTCATCATTCACTGCACCCTCACAGTGATGTTGACCGGCTTTATCTGCCTAGAAGATCAGAGGGCAGAGGACTCTTACAAGTAAAACAAGCAGTCAAAGAAGAAGAGGAACATGCCCTGGCAGAATATGTAAAGCAAAGTGAAGAACCTGCTTTGATTGAAGTCAAAAATCAGAAACTCCTCAAAGCACAGCAGACAAAAAACCAGTACAAGAAACCACACTACAAACTAGAGCTGACAGCTGGCACAACAAAACATTGCATGGAAAGTTCCTTGACAAAATTGAAGGAAAAGCTGATAAGGAGAAGACCTGGCTCTGGCTCACGAATGGGACCCTGAAGAAGGAGACAGAAGGCCTGATCCTTGCAGCCCAGGAGCAAGCCATCAGAACAAATGCAATCAAGGCCAAGATCGAAAAATCAGCTGATGACCCAAAATGCAGACTGTGCAAGGAAACCGACGAAACCATTGATCATATCCTCAGCTGCTGTTAGAAAATCGCACAGACAGACTACAAACAGAGACAACTATGTGGCCCAAATGATTCATTGGAACTTATGCCTCAAGTACCACCTTCCAGCAGTAAAGAACTGGTGGGATCACAAACCTGCAAAAGTATTGGAGAATGAGCATGCAAAGATACTGTGGGACTTCCGAATCCAGACTGACAACGTTCTGGAACACAACACACCAGACATACAGTTGTGGAAAAGAAAAAGGTTTGGATCATTGATGTTGCCATCCCAGGTGACAGTCGCATTGACAAAAAACAACAGAAAAAACTCAGCCGCTATCAGGACCTCAAGATTGAACTTCAAAGACTCTGGCAGAAACCAGTACAGGTGGTCCCGGTGGTGATTGGCACATTGGGTGCCGTGCCAAAAGATCTCAGCCGGCATTTGGAAACAATAGACATTGACAAAATCACGATCTGCCAACTGCAAAAGGCCACCCTGCTGGGATCTGCACGCATCATCTGAAAATACATCACACAGTCCTAGAAACTTGGGAAGTGTTCGACTTGTGATTTTGTGATATGAAATCCAGCATATCTATCTTGTTTGCTGTGTCATAATAAAATAAGAATAATAATAATAGGAGCAGCCCAGGGGCCATCCAGTCCAACATCCTCCTGCTATGCAGTAAAAGTTCAATCAAAGCATCCCCTGAGCAGTGACAGGAAAATAGGGTTTGGGAAGCAGAAAGGCTCTGAGCAGCAAAGAAAGTGAGGGAAAATGCTTTTGGGAGTGAGGGAGGCAAGGAAAAAAGGCTTTGGGGTAGGGGGTAAGAGAAAAAGGCTTTTGGTGGTGAGAAAGGAGAGGGAGGGGGAGGGGAAAGAGAAGAAAAGAGGAGGGAAGTCTTGAAGGGAGAGAAACAGGAGGGAGGAGGAAAAGGAAACCACAGAGCCCCTCAGGATGCCTTGCAGAGCCCCAAGGGCTCGGCGGAGCACACTTTGAGAACCACTGCACTAGAGGAATAAGGTAGCCTTCTTTCTGCATGCCAACATTAGTTATACGCACACAAAAACAAACATCCAAATATTTACATACACACAAATGTGTTAAAATATTACAATGAAACCTCTTTCTATAGTGTATAGTTCTCTCCTCCTAAAACTGGAGAAAAAAAAGGTTCGCTTCAAAAGCTTGACAACCCAAAATAATAATTTTTATTGGTAACATATATAGAGTACTTAGATATAAAAAGATGAAACTGAATAAACACACACATAGAAAGAGGATAAAGAGAAAGAATAAGGCAAAACAAAAACAAAAAACAAATGTATGTATGTATATGTATATGTGTGTGTGTGTGTGTGTGTGTGTGTGTGTGTGTGTGTGTGTGTATATATATATATATATATATATATATATATATATATATATATATATATAAAGCATATTGACTTCTATCTACTTCATGGTGTTGTATAGACCTTTAAAAATTCTTTTAAACTTAATAATGTCTCTTCCTTACATCCCCTTACTCTCTCAGTTCACTCATGAAACAACTACTTTTTTATATCGTCTTTTTGCTTTTCAAATAGTCCTTAACCAATTGCCCATCTGTTTGAGTTTTAGGTCTTCCTTGATTTGTTCGTGTAAAGTACGTCAGTCTATCCATTTTCATAATTTCCGTTATTTTGAGTAACCATTGAGCAATTGAGGGTGTTTTGTTAATTCTCCCATTTTTAGCATAGACTATCTTTGCCACTGTTATTAAATAGCTGAACAATATCTCTTTATTTTTTATTTTTCTATATGCAGCATTCCCAAAAGGAAATACCGTATATACTCGAGTATAAGCCGACCCTAATATAAGCCGAGGCACCTAATTTTACCACAAAAAACTGGGGAAACTTATTGACTCGAGTATAAGCCGAGGGTGGGAAATACAGCACCTATGGGTTAATTTCAAAATGAAAAAAGATCCCAATGAAATTATTTTGAGGCACCAGTAGGTTAAAGATTTTTGAATATTTACTGTATTTCAAAGAAAAACAGTAAACTAGCTCTGTAAGTGGAAAATTAAGGTTAACAAAAACAATATGGTATTAACAATAACTTAATAACAATAACAATAATAATAATAATAATAATAATAATAATAATAATAATAAAAACGTCATTTGTACCCTGCCCTATCTCCCCATGGGGATTCAGACAGGCTTCCAACATAGTAACAGGCAAACATTCAATGCTTACATAAACAATGCAGAGCTAGATATAGATCTATATACTAATTTCACATATGCATTTCCCCCTCAAATGTTTGCAAACCCTTACTCTATATATGTGCATTTCCTTCCTGCAATATTTGCAAGCCCTAAATATTTATGTTTATATCTATCTAGAAATCTGTGTGTGTGTGTGTGTGTGCATTTCCCTTGCAATATTTGCAAGCCCTATATTCATATCTATCTATCTAGACATCTCTCTGTATATAGATAATTATATCTGTATATATTTGCAAAGACTTGCAAACATGTCAGGCGAAAATTCATATATAAAATAATGTATACATATAGATACAGATATACAGGTACATGGAAATCTCTAGATATCTATATTTATATGGGATTTGCAAAGATTTGCAAACATATGAGGGGGAAATTCATATATAAAATTAATGTAGATAGATAGATACAAATATAAATGTACATAGGGATTACAAAGGCTTGCAGGGGGAAATGCCCCTATATCTGTAGCAGAGATTAACAAATATTTCAGGAGAAAATGCTTTTATAAGATTAATGGGTATATATATATTATTCTTCCTGACTTGCAAGGGCTTCTTTCCCTTTTCAAAACATTCCCTTGGTTAAGAGCGAGGGAGGTTTGGAAAAGTAAACATTGATAAGGGAGAGTAAGATGAGAGATAAATATATCATCTATTGCAAGCAATGGCCTCCAGTCTCCGCTGCCAGCTTGACCTTGACCCGATTATAAGCCGGGGGAGACTTTTTCAGCTCATAAAAAGGGCTGAAAAACTCAGCTTATCTTTGAGTATATACGGTATGTTGGTTCCATTTTAATCTTTATGTGTAGCATTTTCTGCATTCTATTGTGGGGGAAAAAGGCCTGGTATTTCTAAACATTAGTTGACAAGGCCTGCAAGATTTGTATGATTTCTGTATGCATAATGGCTTAAAGGGCATTGATGCAGTAGCTAGGGTAAGAATAAAATTTCTGCAGCAACAATGTACTGTATTTTATTGATATTTAAATGTAATTGTGCACTACCCCAACAAAAGTACTCACAGTAACAAAGAAGTTTTCATCTGGGCAACTACTGAGGGAAGATTATGAGCTATACTTTTGTAAAGATCATCATGTGGAAGATGGGGAATACTAGCACAGGTTCTGTCCAGTCAGTAGTTTTAATACTTTTTAAACACTTATCATGGGGGTTAGGTTCCAGGACCACCCGCAGTAAGTGAAAATCCGTGAAGTAGGGACACTATATTTATTTTAATATTTATACATTATTTTAGTAGTTATACATTATTTTAAGTCTTTATCAACCAATTGTGTGTTGATAAATTGCCCCCTTCTCCTCCCATTGCCACTTGGGCTCCTTTTCTCTCCCTTTGGCTTCTCCTTCCTCCCTTCCTTAGGCTGTAAATTGTAATTTTTTATGATTTATAATAGTCTTTTAGAGTTTATTGAAAAACTGCGAAACAGCAAATCTGTGAAAAGTGAACCGCGAAGTAGTGAGGGAACTCTGTATATATTTTATCTCTACCCCCCACTTCTTGTCTTGCAGATGAGAATGGAAACACAATGCTAACACCCCCCCCCCCCCCCACTCACCATCCCAGAAATAGCCACTTCCAGTTTTTCTACCTACTCATGTAGTGGAAACCACCACTATGCTTTCTGGAATGTTAATGGCTGATATGTGACATTGGAAGAAGACTGCAGCAACCAAGAGATGAAAACAACAGAATAACAACATGCTTAAGAATATGTAATACCAAGAGGCTCCAATATCTGCCTAATTTCAGACTTCACATATATTACTCATTAGTAAACAAAGTTTGTGAAACTCTTTATTAATATACAGGATGGTAAATATTGAGTCTTTCTTATCATAGTGATAGCAAATTAGCGAGCTTCAGTGTTGGAAAAGCATTTTTTTTCCAATGTAAAACCAAGATATTTTATCCCCATTATATTTATCAGCCTAAATCACAATTTGATTCATGTAATGAATAGTAAATTTGACCTGGGTGAACATTCCTTCCTATCCACAGATATGATAATTAGTTAGATTCTAACAATGAAACAAAACCCATCTTCATAAGAATTTAAAACCCATAGTTCAGTCATTGTGTTGCTGACAATACCACAAAGCAGCAAAAAATTGATCTGGATCTCCAAATTGAATCATGAAGTGAGCAGTGATTGAAATTGTGTTCCAAAATGTGTCTGATATACTGCAAATGTTTTCCTTCTCACCAAAATAATGATATTATCTGTGTGTATATTCCAACATGTTCTACTCATAACATTCTAGAAAAAATACAAGTAAACCTGACTGAAACATAAAGTAAAAAGGGGGTAGGAGAAAGAAAAAAGAGCTATGTGCTTATGAGAAGTTCCTCTCCTTCAAAGTAATCCTGGTACTATCATATGGTAGTGCCATGCTGGATCAATAAACCGAATTTAAATGCTGGTAAGTTGACAGTGCAGTCTTCAGCAAAGGCATTCTGCCATATGCTCCTGGGGTCTACCCTATTACAATTATCAAGAGGCTTCCTTCCAGGTTGCTTTAATGTAACTGTGGTTCTAGAGGTGGTTTTCTGTGAAGTCACACTTATGGGAATTCCTACACTTGCCAAAAGCATTTTCAGAACTTTCTAAAGTTGAGTCTTTTTTGGAATAAGCCCCACCTCTTAAGTGCACATTATCTAAATCAAGAGTCAGTATTGTGTGGCCCATGGCCTCCAACTTCTGGTCCATTAGAAAGACTCTTTGCATAAAAGAAGATTTAAAATGGCAAGTGATGATTGAAGAGTTAGCCTGTGTCCTCATCCAGGATCAATTCTTATTATTTAGTAATGCAAAACTAGATTAGACTTGGTTTCACCTATTCTGGCTCAATAGGATAATTGCTTGCAAGTGGCTCTGCTCATCTCAGGAGGAGATTGTGGTTCATTATGAGTTGACAAATATAACATAGCTTCCACTGGATAAGTGGTTGAAAAACTCTGGAGGTTAATCTCCCCTACTGCCTTTCACTGAAGCAAACCACTTCAATACATAGCGTAAGTGGTATTTTCAAAAGCATCGGACACTGCCTTCTTTACCTTGGGAAAAAAACCAATTAACCTGTATTTTATATATTAGTCTAGGGATCTGTTTCTTTCTTTTTTCCTGCACTTTTTAAAATTAGCTTCTTATGATCTGATGATTTGGAAATAGAGACATTGCCAATATATGGTCAAGTTTTGGGGATATTAATATTGCCAGTGGTATTTCATGAGTTAACAATTTGCCAAAGCAGCAGTTTCACAACCACACTGCACAAGAGCTACTAGAGCCACTTAAAAAAATCCCATACCTGATTATACATGTTGAGAAAAAAAATGCTGTTTTTAGTAGGAAATAATCACCTGAATGGCACACCAACCAGCCATCACAATTCCCATTTGAACAGGGGATTCTGTGAACTTCCAGATCCACCTCTATTATGAATAGAAATCTGATTACTCACAATTTCAATACCGTATGCACATTAGTGATTATGTTTCAAAATACATTTTATTTATATTCAAAAGGAATCACAGTTACCTGCACTATGTTCAAATATAACAAAAGCACGGAAATAAAAACACTAAAGGAGGGAAATATAACATTATTGATATAATCGTCATGAATATCATCATCACTAACTTGCTTCTCCATCCCCTAAAAGGGGGGGGGGATTCCAACCAGCTCACAATGTTAAAAGAACAATACAATTTTTAAAAATGCAAAAGGTAAATATTAAAATAGAATTTTTAAAAATTCACACTTGAGTAAAAGTAGAAAATACAAATTTTAAAAGCTCATACAAGGCCCAGTTAAAACAATATAGCACACCCTAACCCAGACCTGCAGAATATATAACCTGTAGGCCATGTGTGACAAAGTATTTCGAACAGCCCATGAAAAATGTAGAGGATGTAAAAGAAAGCACATAAGTAACAAACTCCTTGTAGGGACATCGCTTGTGCCTGTCATTATTATGTGCTGCCCTACTTAACTCACCTTCCACTAGTCACTATTACGCTCATCATGTAACTTGGTGGAAGGGTTGCCACTGTGTACTCTCTCTCTTGGTTGTCACATGACCTACAGCATCCAACCATTGTCAATCTTTCTGTAGTCTGAGAAGAATGAGAGTCATATCTTTTGGCAGTATTTTCCATCATTACCAGCATCAATCAGGGATAAAGTGAGTGCAGCCGTGTGCCAACACAGCTGACGCCCACTATGCAATGAGCGACAACAATGCAAGAGCATCTTTCCTCCTTTGCTGTGTGGCTGCCAGCCAAGTTACATGAATTCATGTAACTTGAACTTACATAAGTTCAGTCCAATGTAAGACACCCAATTCAGTATTTCTTTGTATATGAACAGCTGCTGTGGAAATTATTTGGTTCTAACATAAATGTTTTGGGAGTGACTTTGTAAAATGGGTGATAAAAAGAAGTGGCAGATCAAATCAAAACATAGCATGTTTAATCTGGAGTGGACAAATAATTGTTTACTTACACAAGAGACAAAATATTGCCCTATCTGACGAGAAGTAACAGTCATTCCTATGGAATACAATCTATGTTGCAGTTTCAAATAAAAGAAATCCTGACTTAACCATATTGGACACCAATGAAAAACAAAATGTCAAAATTGTTGAAAAATCTCAATGGGAAACAATGGTTTTTCAAAAAAGCAAACTCAGAAAAAGACATGGCTACTAAGGTTAGTTTTCAGAGTTCTATAGAAATTGCTGCTGCTGTGAAGTTTTTTTACTGAAGACTTCGCTACAGTTTCTGGATTATATGTTTTTGAGAATATAAATTTGTCACATATAATCATACACCAAAGAGTAGCTGATATGATCTTTAAAGCCCTAGATCAGTGATTCTCAACCTGTGGGTCCCCAGATGCTTTGGCCTTCAACTCACAGAAATCCAAACAGCTGGTAAACTGGCTGGAGTTTCTGGGAGTTGTAGGCCAAAACACCTGGGGACCCACAGGTTGAGAACCCCTGCCCTAGATGCAGAGCCATCCCGAGGTAATTTTTGCGAGTAGGTGACCAGAAATTTGGTACCCCCGCCCGAATCTTGATGCCCCCCCCCCCACCCACCAAACAAATTGCTAAAAAATACATGCAGCGGCGGCGGCCCCCTGGAGAGCGCCACTTATCCGTGCAGTCGATTGGAAGGCCTACGCACACGCACAGGCCCATTGCCCAAAAAGCATGGTCGATGAGCCTGTGCGCGTGTGACCATTTTGGGCGATGGGCCTGTGCGCGTGCGCAGGCCTTCCAATCAACCGCGCGGACGGGTGCCGTTCTCCAGGGGGCTGCCGACGGAGCCCCCGGCAACAATGCGCCCCAGGCAACCGCCTAATTGGCCTCGCCGGTGGACCACCTCTGCCTAGATGGTTCCGGTCCAGGTTATTTGGCCAACCGCATCCCCTTGTAGGAACCTGCCCGGGCCCTGAGATCTTCAGGGGAAGCCCTTCTTTGGGTCCCATCTCAATTTCAAGTTTAATTGGTGGGAATGAGAGAGAAAGAGAGCCTGCCTCTCGACTCTGGAACTCCCTGCCCAAGGAAGTCAGAATGGCCCTCGCCCTGCTGTCCTTTCCGCAGCAGGCTAAAACCTTTTTATTCAGACAGGCTTTTAAAGAAGAAGGTTTTTAACAGCAAGGCAGGAGCTGCTATGGTTTTTAGCTTTGAATTTGTTTTAATGGATTTTAACTGTGAATTTTAATACTTTTATGTTTAATTATGTTTTAATGTTTGCAAATTTGTATATTTTAATTTATGTGGTCATACTTTTAATTGTAAGCCGCTTTGAGTCTCCTTCAGGAGAGATAAAGTGTGGTATAAATAAACATAACAACAACAACAACAACAACAACAACAAAAAATAATATATCCAATAACCGTCATCAATTAAGTCAGAAGGCAAGGTAAAAAAAAACCTAACCTTTAGCGATGGATGAGAACACTGATTTAGAGATACTGCTTAACTTCCAATTTTCATTCGAGGTGTTGATAACAACTTTGAAGTAACCAAGGAACTGGCTGGTTTGTACTCCATGAGAGATCAAACTACCAGAAAAGAAATCACACATCAAGTGAACAAGTGTGTAACTGAAAAGTTAGTCATAATATTTGAAAACCTAGTGCCATTTACACTGATAGCACTCTACCTATGGCCCCATCTAGCCGGCTTGAAGCCAGCTCAAAATCAGGGTGTCTAGAAAACATCCAAAGCAAATCAGTCAGAAAACGTGTGATAAGAAAACTCAGTATATATCTCAGATCAAGCCATAAAACTGGCTGAATCCCTCCAGTATATAAACCAAAAAAACCAAATGCCAAATATGGTGTGCTCATATAAACAGGAGTAAGAAAGCAGACAGAGTCAAAAAGCTGTACAGCCCAGTTAAACAAACACTTTTCCCTGGCAATAAAATCATAGAGTTCCTCAAGAACACTCCATTTTACTACCTTGCTTTGCTGTGAGTCAAGTGCTGGGAAGCTGTTTATATTTGTGGATCTCTACAATGAGTTAAGAAAAAATGTGGGTTTTGATTGTGCAAAATAATCTGAAGCAGAATGTGAATTATAGAGATCCCGTAGATCTATGTGAGCTATCTTGCATCTTCCATCCTGTTTGTGTGGTGCCTATGTAGGCACTTTGGAATGAACCGGATCTCTATAATCCACATTCTGCTTTGAATTTTATTGTGTAGAAGCAGCCAAAGTGCGGAGGAAAACCTTGGTGCTGTAGCTCTTCTTGAATAGTTTACTGGCAAAAAATAACCAAGTATCATTGCATTGTACATTGGCAAGCATTATGCGGGAAAATCATTAATTTCAACCAATGTCAATTTCTGTAATTGGCATTTCAATTGTAAACTATATTTATCCAAGGCCACTTCGAGCATTTCCTGAGGAGGTTCATGCTATCTGCAACAATATAATCCATCACACAGAAGTTTGTTATTTGAGATGTAGAAGAGTATTGCAATGTTTTGTTGCTCTCAAAGAAATTTAATACTGCATCATGAAATTGAATGAAAACAAACAATGATCAACTCTAACTGATGAACACTTGGAAGATATTTTGAAAACATTGCTTTCAAACATGATTCCAGAGCACAATAAATGAATTGCTGACAAGATGTGTAATATGTCTTATTACCTAAATGTAAATAGTAAGAAAACCTGAAAAATGTGTTCTAACTTGGACTGCTTCGCAAACGATTTTTTTATCATGAATGTGTTTTTGTGAACAAAGTAGAGTAGACCTGCACAACTTGTCAGTAGGTAGGAGCCAAAATTAAAATAGGTAAAACTTCTTGGGCTGCAGAAAGGTTTTTAGTGCCTCACTTTCCAAGTAAAGGTATAATTTATGATTAAACTATGTTGCAAATAAATTGTATTATAAAAAGAGAAATTTCCAATATCAATAAGTAATTACACTTATTACTTAAGATTTGATATAAATGGAAATTTCTCACGTGCCTGGGTTTCCCCTGCATGTGCATTTCCTGATACAGTATTCCCTGTGTTGATCTGTTTGCAAATATATAGGCTTTAGGTAATTTCCACTATGAAAGCCTTTTGAGTGAGCCTTGTTGCTCCCTGCCTTGTTGCTCCCTGATACTAAAACTTTTAAAATCACTGACTCTTCAAAATAATGAAAAATCAGCAAAATTTCCCCCTCAAAAACAATTATCTAGAAATCATCAGATGCAATATATTGCTGCTTCACAAACACAATTACAATGAGGCTAGGAGAACAGCCATTCTATCTCTGCCTCCCAAGTCAAAGGTGATATATGGTGCTGACCAAAAGCCACTATGTATTTCATACAGCAGTTTTAGTATAGTATTTTTTCCTGCCTGAACTGATCCTATTACTTAATGTCCATGGGTTTATAGGCCACACCTGTAAGCAGAGAAATATATACATGCATGTTTAAATGTTGATAGTACAGGCAAAATGTTTTGGAAAACAGTATCTACAAACTTGTGAATGGGATTCATGGGTTATTCCAGTCACATAATAAGAAGCAAAGAAAGAAAGGCCATAAAATCCAGGAAATAAATGTGGATTTATGGCCAATAAAAGGCTTAGTCGGAGCTATGACCTCCTAGGTTACGTAACTACCCTTGTATGTGAAGTTGGCTTTTCAAGCAACCTGCTAATCTTATTCTCTAGCATTCTGTTTATATCATCAGTTAAAAGCCCAGAAACAATGTTAATCACTCAGCCATTTCAAAGACTTTGGTGCGGGGTTGCACAGAGAACTAGAGACAAGAAGCTATTAGCTTCCACTAGAAAGGTTTACTGAAAAGAGTGAATTGGGGAAAAGAACAAATGGTGCTTGTGTCTTTTAGTTCTTTAAACACAGAACACTCAGGTCAGAGACAAGAACAACTTGCACTTTAAAATTCCAACCAAGTGTCCCAAAGGAAGAGAAACCAAGTAAGCTTATGTGTTGGTACACACTTTGGTACTGTCAAAGAAATTGCAGTTCTAATGATTCCCTTATTCTCATTGAAGGAATCCAGTAAAGGCGGAATAGGGATTCTAGTGTCCACCTCATTAAGGGTTAGTACCAGGCCTCTACCTACATCCAAAGGTGGTGCAATGGCAGTGCTGCTCCAATTTCAACATTGCACATTAATGGTAATTAATGTATATATGCCCCATTGAGGAGGAAAATACAGACAAGAGCTTGATGGAAGGAATTGGAAAAGTATGTTGCTGAACTCATACTCCAAAATCCAACCGCCACGGTAGTTCTGGGGGGAGATTTCAACGCAAGGATGGGCCCCGATGACATCTCTCTTCACAGACGATACAAGACTCTCCCTCCCGAGCCTGTAGATGATCTACACCTCTTGACACGACAATCTAAGGATCAGAAATCAAACCTTGCAGCACTATGCCTGGCTCAAACAACTACCAGGTTAAACCTCCACATATTAAATGGCGCCTTAGAAGGAGACCACCCAGCCGAATTCACCTATGTCTCTGGAAATAAAATGAGTGCCATTGATTATATTGGCATATCGAGGGATCTAATACCACATGCCAAGCATCTGGAAGTCTTGCCAAAATTTGATAGTGATCACTTCCCTATTCTCCTCAAATTAGCCACTCCTTTTCAAGAAACAGTGGACTGCCATCATTCCACTATACAACCATCAGGAAAAGCCAACTGCCGAGTCAAATGGACGCCAGAGTTGAACCAAAGAATTACCGAACTGTTGGCGACAGAACAGCTACAGAATCTAAGGGCTGGTGTGACATATGCTACATCCCCCAGTGCTCTTTTGGAGATCTTTAACTCAATAACTCAAAAGCTCCAGAATGAAATAAGAAGCTTCAACACAGTGTCACATAGGCAACATCATCATTACTCCAAACCCTGGTTTGATAAGGAATGCATAAATGCAAAAAAATCACTTACTTCCATCTACCAGGCTTTCCAGTCTAATAATTCAGCAATAGTGGCACAAGAGCTTCTCCATCAGAAGAGACGCTATAAGCACCTGCTGCCCCCCCCAAAAAAGGGAACACTCAAAAAACAACTGGGCACGACTCATACAAGCTGTTCAAACTAAAGACTCAGCCACTTTTTGGCATATCATATCATGTACAGCTAACTATGTTAGCCCTCCGATAGAAAGCCATATCCCCTCAGGGTCCTGGGAAGCATATTTTCAGGACATATATAAAGACCATATTGGTGGGAATGCTCGTTCCACTCTAAACTTGGAAAATCTCCCCACATGGCCTGCAGTTACTCCGACAGAGATCAGGAGACTTGTCAATCAATTACAGCAAGGGAAGGCCCCAGGAGAAGATCTCATTCCCTCAGAAGCTATCAAGAACAATCTAGACTTCTGGGCCCCCACATTAGCATCACTTTTCACCTGCATTGACAAATACAGCCAAATTCCCAAGGACTGGGGGAGGACAATCATCATCCCCATATACAAAAAAAGGGGAAAAGAGATGATCCAGCAAACTACAGACCTATCAGCCTCCTTAACATTATCAGTAAAATTTATGCTAGACACCTAAAAGGGAAACTGCAAGATTGGATGGAGCAAGAAGGCATTTTAGCCAATGAACAAGCTGGATTTAGGGAAGGACGGTCCACAGTGGACCACTGCCTAATGCTCCAGCATTGGATAGAAAAATATACTACCAATAGCTCTGCATCCCTGTATGTGGCTTTTATAGACTTCAAGGCTGCCTTTGATTCTATTTCTAGGGCCAAATTATGAGGAAAATTAGAAAGCACCTCAATCGACAGATGGCTTCTCCATCTTATTCGCCAGCTCCATGAAGGGACCTCACTCAAAATAAGATGTAACCCTCAAGGCCACCTCACTAATCCAGTCAGAACAGAGAAAGGGGTTAAACAAGGCTGCATATTAGCCACATTATTATTCAACCTCTACATCAATTCTATGGTCGATCAATTGCATAACATGGACTTTCACCCTCCAAAACTCGCAGGGAGACATATTTCCACCCTACTGTATGCAGACGATGCAGCACTGATTTCAAGAACTCCAATAGGCCTCAAAAGAGCTTTGAAAGCATTAGCACAATATTGTAGGGATGAACAGTTACAACTCAACTATCAGAAAACAAAAATCGTGGTGTTTGCTAAAAGACTTAAGCTCCACCACTGGACTATAGATGGAAACAAAATTGAGCAGGTCCCTTGTTTCAAATATTTGGGAGTAGTCCTCCACTCTTCCGGCAGCAGAAAAGCACATGGAGGCTATGTGGCAGAGAATGCACAAAGGAGTTCGTCTGCCATACTAAAATATCTGAGATCAAAAGGGGGGCACTTTATACCAGCGGCACTCAAACTTTTTGAAGCCAAGTCAATGGCCCAACTCCTTTATGGGGCCCAAATAGGACCATTTTCTGACTTTTCCCCACTGGAGACTGTCCAGTCCAAATTCTTAAGATCCGCCCTACAGGTGCCAAGGTGTGTCTCCAACGCCATCCTTCGCCTGGAGACTGGCTTCCTGAGAGTTGAGGCCAGGGTGTGGATGGTAATATTGAATTACTGGCTCAGACTATCCCTCTCGCCCGTGGGCCTTGCACCACTCTCTATGAAGGACAACTTTCAATCTAGTTGGCAAAAGGAGATACTACACAAACTTGCATCTCTAGGTCTATCCCCACAAATACTAACCAGCATGGGATATGACCAGGCCAAAGCCCAGATCAAACAACGCATAACAGACATTGAACGCCAAATAGATCTGTCTAATGCCCCATCCTTTATCACCAGTGGAGACAGTAGGGGCTCTACCTCCCCTATGGAATATTTCACTATGTTACAGGTAGCCAACCATCGAAGAGCCTTCACCTTAGCTCGATGCCATGTGCTTCCATCTGCAGTACTGGAAGGTCGTTACCAGAAGACCCCATACTCTGAGAGGCTATGTCCCTGTGACTCAGGTCACATAGAAACAACAGAACATGTGCTTCTGCAGTGCCTGTTTTATAGAGACATTCGTTTGCGTCTCATTACTCCATGGACAACTAAATACCCAGGACGCTCTGGACAATTTTATGTAACCTTACTGCTCTCAGATACCATCTCGGCTGTGACATACAACGTTGCCAAGTTCTGCACGGCTGCAATTAAAATTCGGCAGAAGATGATTGAGAGCCAAAAGACTTGAGCATCTCCTACAGAGTATAGATGGGGAATCAGAAATAGACTGATAATTATAGTTCTAGACTGTTATTTACAGTTATGGTTACTTCCCCCCTCCCCCTGGTGTCATCCCCACTCCCTCCCTTGAGACTGCCCCAGAGGATCCTATGGGATTAGTTGAGCTTCAATAGTTACTTGTATGTGGTCTTTAGCCTAGATTTTAGATTGGTAAATAATTCAATTTTATAATGGGTTTTTTTAAAAAAATTATTATAATTTTATTATTATTAATGAAGTCTAACATGGATGTACAGAACTGGGTACCCCTGTTACGAGCTGGTCATTGACCGTAATAAAAGTTTACTACTACTACAGTAAATTACTTCTGAATTTATTTTGGTTGCTTTCAAAATCTGAGATAGTTAAAGAATAGTATGAAATGCTCTCCTCTACTGTTTAAAAAAGCATATAAGGAACATGATTATTCTAATTTGAATTAGTGGCCTGTAAGTCCTGACTATAATAGACCCCTTGAATCAGTGTTGACTCACCATTCTAAACATTGACTGTTTATTCTAGTTGACAGTAACTAACAAGAGGCAATTGATAAATCTAGAAGTGAAAAACCTGGAATACAGAATTTAAAAAAAGTGAGATCAGAAATTAAGAAAGAAACATTACATGTTCCTGTTTCAGATGCTATAGACTGGAGCCTCTACCATCAGCAGTAGGAGGGTATGCAAACCAAGGTTGGATCTACACTCCCCTATATCCCAGGATCTGATCCCAGATTATCTGCTTATCCCAGATTATCTGGCACTGTAGACTCATATAATCCAATTCAAAGCAGGCAATCTGGGATCAGATCCAGGGATATAGAGCTGTGTAGCTCCAATCCAAGTAACCCTGCCTTTTGCTTTCCTATTTCCATTGCTGCCATCAGATGTATGTCTTTGGCAGAGGCGGTCCAACAATGAGGTGAATTAGGTAGTTGCCTGTGGCGCAAAACATACGGGGGCGCAGTCGAGACTGTTTTTTCTGTTGATTTGTTGTAAAAAATGATGTTTTGGTGCTTAGTTTGTAAAATCTTAATGTAATTTGATGTTTAATAGGCTTTCCCTTAATCCCTCCTTATTATTCAACATTTCCGTTTATCCAACGCTTTTATTTTTCAGTGATTGGTTTGGGGGGGGGGGGGGGGAATTCTGTTCACCTACACTTGTAAAATAGCTAGTATTGAAAAATACTTTGGCCCTTTTTCTGTTAATAGTGCTCTTCAATTTCTGTAGGTTTAAATACCAAGTAAGCCAATTCTACAGAGCACATAGACATGAGGTAAATAACAAGGCCTAAGGCAAAGGTTTTTCCAAAACAGATCTTGGGTTTACCTAAAGATTTAATAAGGCAACAAGGTAAAGAGTTATTCAAAAGTTGTTTTGAGAAAGGAAAATTTGTTTTTATAATATTCTGAGCAGTTAGGCATGTGGGCAAATAAATATGAAGAGATGTGTTGTCGAAGGCTTTCATGGCCAGAATCACAGGGTTGTTGTATGTCTTTCGGGCTGTGTGGCCATGTTCCAGAAGTCTTTGGATGGAGCATTTATCTCTCTTCAATAAATATGAAGAGAGATAAATGCCCTGACTAAGCCTGCTGTAGACTATCTCTCCACCAGCTGATAATTATCAACAAGACACTTCTAGCATATTTCCCTACATATGGTAAGAGTCTGTTCAGCTTTTGCAATTTGGACTCTCCTGTTCCCATCTTCCACTTCTACTGATATTGGGTGTCATAGGAGGGGTCATTCAAATCTTTCAAAAGATGGGTAACAGAATTGTAATATTGCAATAAGTAGTGCTCCTCCTATTCACTCCTACTGGGGAATATAGAGGAGTTGTAGTTCATCTACACCCAGAACGCTATGAACCCAAACAATGATGGCTCTCGGCCAAACTTGCCATGCAGACCCAATATGCCCACATTTGACTACTGGTGGGTTTGGAAGGAAACTGGACTGGAAGTTGAGGAGTAGTAGGTACTGGGATTTATAGTTCACCTGCAATGAATGAGTATCACACTTGGCACACAGAACCCCCATAACCAATACAACATATTGCACACGTTTGGAAAAAGGGGAGTTATAGTTCACCTGCAGCCAGATAAACACTGACCCCCACTGACAATGCACTAGGACCACACTTCACACAGAGAACCCTCATGACTTACTGAACATACTGCAGGTATTTGTCGGAAGGGCCCTTGATTTTCAGAGTTGTAGTTCACCTCCATCCAAAGACCACTGAACCCAGCCAATGACGAATCTAGACCAAACTTGGCACACAGACTGAATATTGCCTGCTGTGGATACTGATACATATTTTGGGGCAATTGCCCCGGGAATCTGGAAATTACAATAGTTCACCCCAATCCAGACAATACTGCACCACACCTGGTACACACGCCCAAAATGGCCAATTTATAATACTGGCAGGGTTTGGGGAGGATTCACTCACGATTCTGGGAATTATAATTCACCCACTCCAAACAGAATACATAACATTAAAAGACAAATAATGCCATTCTCAAATGACCCGGGCATCTCCGGGTCCCCAAGCTAGTCCATAATAAAAGTGAAAACCTATATGTGTGCATGTGGCACAGGTGTCTGCTCACACAGACTCCGGCTTCCACAAACAGACTACAGTTTCCAGTGCTGAGGAGCCAGCAAGTCACTCTTTTCCACTGACATTGTGGTTACAGCGAGCTCCATGAACATGCAGCCCAAACCCTGCCAATGTCCTTCCCAAACACTATGGCCCACCACCCAAGGAATGCTTTCATTTGGGGACCATTCCATCCTAGATTTTGCATTTTCCTCCACCACAGGCAGGCATCCCAGGGTTCTCCAGTGGTGTGGAATTTGCATGACCCTGCATACTGCCCTTCCCTTTCAAATCTGTCTGCAGAACAAACACAGCACAACTACACTTCCTGGAGGAGTTTGGGGGATTGACTCCAAATGGTGGAAGTTGTAGTTCACCCTGCATCAAGTCAGAGCACTGTCACTCCTACTGGGGAATATAGAAGAGTTGTAGTTCACCTACACCCAGAATGCTATGACCCCAAACAATGATGGCTCTTGGCCAAACTTGCCATGCAGACCCAATATGCCCACATTTGACTACTGGTGGGTTTGGAAGGAAACTGGACTGGAAGTTGAGGAGTAGTAGGTACTTGGATTTATAGTTCATCTGCAATGAATGAGCACTCCAAACCCCTCCAATGATGGACCAGGACCAAACTTGCCACACAGAGCCCCAAAACCAAAAGAGCATATTGGACAAATTTGGGGGAAAGGGAGTTATAGTTCACCTGCATCCAGAGCAACAGTGACCCCCACTGACAATGGACCGGGACCAAACTTTGCACAGAGAAGCCTCATGACCAACTTGAACATACTGCAGGGGTTTGTGGGAATGGGCCTTGATTTTGGGAGTTGTAGTTCACCTGCATCCAAAGAGCACTGAACCCAGCCAACGATGGATCTGGATCAAACTTGGCACACAGACTCAACATAGCCTGCTGTGGATACTGCCAGATGTTTTGGGACAATTGCCCCGGAATCTGAGAGTTGTAGCAGTTCACCCCCATTCAGAGAGCACTGCAGCCAGGCAATGACTAGCCAATGACAGATATGGACCACCCTTGGTACACAGACCCAAAATGGCCAACCTTGAATACTGTCAGGGTTTGGGGAGGATTGACGCACAATTCTGGGATTTGTAGTTCACCCACTCCAAACTGAGAATACCTAACAATCAAAGACAAATAATGCCTTTATGAAATAACCTGGGCATTGTTGGGTTCCCAAGCTAGTAACTAATACAATTGACATTGGTTTTAATGTGTACAATTTATTATGACAAATCTGCTGGCTAGCTCTGCTCCCCAGTTTCTCTTTCCACACAATTTTAGGACATATCCACACTGTGCAATTATAGTAATTTGATGCCACTTTAACTGTCATGGCTCTGCCTTACAACATCCTGGAATTTGTAGTTTGATGAGATAGTTACAATTCTCTTGTTCACAGTCCTGTGAACTGCATTAGATCTCTCTGACAAAAAAATAATAATCTTAGGACCTCATGAAACTACAAACTCCAGAATTCTTAAGATGGAACCATGGCAATTGAATTGGAATGAAAGCACTGTAAATGTTTGGTATAAATATTCCTAAGGTCTCTCTTTTTAGCCTTTGCCCTCATACTGTCTTTTTTTTCTTCTTGCCTCTCCCAATGTCTGCTTTGTTACCTTACCAATATGTGCATTTTTCTCCCATTTCTTTTACAGAATGCTTCAGGGATCACGGGAGCTACCAGAACAACATTCAGAGACCCTCTGTGGGACTCTGAATTCTTAAATGTCAACTTCTTCTGGAAAGTGAAGCAGGAAACACTGTGGTGGAGAGATTAGAAAGTGTACAAATGAGGAAGAACATTCTGAATGTCTTTGCTTAAATGGTATGCAGAGACATGCATATATATTTGGGCATGATGATTTGGAAGCCCTTTGTTGCCCTGAACTTGTGCTTAGGGAGGCAGACCCTTGGGGCATGTCTCATCACTATGATATGTCAGAGTAATTTGCGCAGCACAGCAGCAGTTGGATGGGGTCAGTGGAACGCAGAACGAAGAGACACCCAGAGACGTTAGTAAAACTATATACAAAGTTTTACTGTAAGCAGTAATCAAGACAAACAGACTTGCAGACAATAGACACAGGACTCTCACTCTAGGCAGATAGAACAGAACAGAACTGATGCAATCAGTAATGCATACACACTTGTGTCTGGACACTCCCCAGTTCCAGCCACACATCAAGGTCAACACAGCTTCTCAGCAATTAACTCTTTCCAGACTATATTACACTCTGGATGATGCAATCAGTATGCAATACAAACCAAGACACAAATTGCATTTAAACACTATCTCAGGCCCGGTCCAATGCAGTACGTAGATTACGCCTTGGCGTCGGGCGCAGGCGAGGGGGGGCGCTGTGTGGAGTCCTTGGCAGCACCCCCGTTTTGCTCCGGTCACAGTGTTTGTCCAAATTGTCCTGGCGCCGGCAATGGAGGCCCTGCATGCAGCGCATGCACACAACGGCACAGGACTGGCATGCCATCGCCTAAAATGGCCGATGGGGCTTCTTTGTCCTGGCGCCGGCAATGGAGGCCCTGAGTGCAGCGCATGCACAGGACTGGCATGCCATCACCCAAAATGGCCGATGGGACTTCTATGCGCACGCGCACAGGACTCCCATCAGCCATTTTGGCTGTTTTTGTGCAGGCATAGCCTCCAGCCACCCACCACGTGGAGCAGCCAGCCAGGAGGTGCTAGGGCCCGGCTGACTGATCGTAGCAGAGCAGCTTCTATCTTGCTGTTAAAACCATCTCACTTGTGCCTGCCTGCCCAGTCAGTGCCCACCTTCAGGTCAGTCAGCAGCAGCAGCAATGCAATGCATACAGTCATGATAAAAAATTGTTTTTGAATATTTTTAATTGATGTTTTTTTAATTTACAATTAAAAATAAAAGAAAAAACATGGAATTCGTGGTGGGGGAGGGGGGATTGGGTGAGGGGGAGAGGATCGGTATATTCCATTGGATCTTCGGTTCAATGAGTCTAGTCTCTTTGTGGAGCAAGTTGCTGGATGTAGAGGAGTAGTTGTTTTATTTTATTAGGGGGCAGATTGTGCCCCCCTTTTATGTTGCCTGGGTTGGCTATTTCTTATTTCAGTTATGGAGTTCCTTCAATCTGTGTCTGTCCTTTTCTTATATATTCCTGTTTCTTTGATTGGTTTTCCATTATGCTTCTTCATCAGGAAAGTCAGTCTGTCCATGTTCTTTATTTCCCATATCTTTGATTACCATTTTTTAAATGTTCCCTAACTGGCTGCTCTCCTCATCGCCACCATCCTGATTTACCTTGATTCAGACCGCTCCACATGGAGCTGGAGCTGATAGAGGGAGCTCATCCGTGCTCTCCCCAGGTTGGATTCGAACGGGCAAGTCATCAGTCCTGCTGGCACACTGTGCTATTGGGGGCTCCCACCTTCCCTATGATTAGTAGGTTAAAGAGCTGGGTCTGTTTAGCCTGCAGAAGAGAAGGTTGAGAGGAGACATGATCACCATGTTTAAATATCTAAAACAGGGGTCCCAAACTAAGGCCCGGGGGCCAGATGCGGCCCTCCAAGGTCATTTACCTGGCCCCCACCCTCATTTATAATATAATATTTTTATATCAGTTTTAATAATATAATATATTATATATACATATGATATTGATAATAATATTATCATTTTATACAATATAATACTAATAATAATACCATATAATAATATTAATTATATGTTATATATTACATATAATGTTACATATAGTGGTATAGTTCAATATAGTAATATATAATGCTAATATTGTGCTATGCTAATAATATAATATATTGTATGTACATAGAGCTGCTCTGAGTTCCCTTCAGGGTGAGAAGGGTGGGATATAAATGTAGTAAATAAATGTAGTAAATGAATAAATAAATAATTTTGGACTTCGGCTTGCCCAAAGTCTGAAATGACTTGAAGACACACAACAACAATAATCCTAATTAACCTGACTATCTCATTGGCCAGAAGCAGGCCCACACTTCCTATTGAAATCCTGACAGGTTTATGTTGGTTAAATTTATTTTCATTTTTAAATATTGTATTGGTCTTTCATTGTTATTGTTATTGTTTTGCACTACAAATAAGATATGTGCAGTGTGCATAGGAATTTGTTCATTTTTTTTTCCAAATGATAATTTGGCCCCTCAACAGTCTGAAGGATCGTGGACCGGCCCTCTGCTTTAAAAGTTTGAGGACCCCTGATCTAAAAGGATGTCTTAAGGAAGAGGGAGCAGGCTTGTTTTCTGCTGCCTTGGAGACTAGGACTCAATGGAGCAGTGGGTTCAAATTACAGAAAAGGAGATTCCAACTGAACATTAGGAAGAACTTACTGACTGTAAGAGCTGTTCAGCAGTGGAACTCACTGCCTCATAGTTCAGTAGAAGCTTCTCCTTTTAAGATTTTTAAGTAGAGGCTGGATGGCCATCTTTTGGGGGTGCTTTGATTGTGCTTTTCCTGTATGGCAGGGTTTTGGACTGGATGTCCCATATGATTCTATGATTAGCTGACTGGTTGTTTCTGACCTCATCCTGAGTAATCCAGTTTATGTGGGTTGGGTGTCTCCATTAAACTGTTTTGGTCTATGAAAGGATGAACTAACTGGATTTCCTTTGTAATGATTTCATTTGGATGATTTCATTTGAGCAGAGCTACCTAAAGTGGGAGCCCTGATGGCGCAGTGTGTTAATGTGCTGAGCTGCTGAACTTGCGGACCAAAAGGTCCCAGGTTCAAATCCCGGGAGCGGAATGAGCGCCCACTGTTAGCCCCAGCTTCTGCCAACCTAGCAGTTTGAAAACACGCAAGTGTGAGTAGATCAATAGGTACCGCTCCAGCGGGAAGGTAACGGCGCTCCATGCAGTCATGCCGGCCACATGACCTTGGAGGTGTCTATGGACAACACCGGCTCTTCGGCTTAGAAATGGAGATGAGCACCAACCCCAAGAGTGGGTCACGTCAAGGGAAAACCTTTACCTTTACCTACCAAAAGTTCTGTGTTCATGCTAGGTGAAAGATTCTGTAAATTGTACGGAAGGTAACCTTGCCCAACTTTCATGATGGGCCTGAGGTTATTATGGAACTTTTCTCTATTGGATAGAAGGAATAATAAGCAGATATTGACAAAATATTTAAGAGACATTTATTTATGGTAATTTCTTTATGACTGATCTACAAACCATCAGCTTTTTTTCCTTGTCAGAAGCGACTTGAGAACATACTGCAAGTTGCTTCTGGTGTCAGAGAATTGGCCATCTACAGAGATGTTGCCCAGGCGATGCCCAGATGTGTTACCATCCTACTGGGAGACTTCTCTCATGTCCCTACAAGCTAGAGCTGACGGACAGGAGCTCACCCTGTCTTGCAGATTCGAACTGGCAACCTTTAGGTCAGCAACCCAACCTTCAGTTCAGCAGTTCAGCTGGCACAAGAGTTTAACCCGTTGTGCCACCATACCTCCTATCTTCAGGCCTTGGAAAGTTTCCAGGAAAAATAATGAGTACAGTAGAGTCTCACTTATCCAAGCTAATCCTTGGATAAGCGAATATCTTGGATAATAAGGAGGGATTAAGGAAAAGCCTATTAAACATCGAATTAGGTTATGATTTTACAAATTAAGCACCAAAACATCATGTTATACAACAAATTTGACAGAAAAAGTAGTTCAATACGTAGTAATGTTATGTTGTAATTACTGTACTTACAAATTTAGCACCAAAATATCATGATATATTGAAAACATTGACTACAAAAATGGCTTGGATAATCCAGAGGCTTGGATAAGCGAGGCTTGGATAAGTGAGACTCTACTGTAATACTAAATGATAACATGAATCTGTCTAGAGGAGAGTGACTGAAATGATCAAGGCTTTGGAGAATAATCCCTATGAGGAGCGGTTTAAAGATCTGGGCATGTTTTGCATGTAGATGAGAAGGTTGAGAGGAGACTTGACGGCCATGTATAATAATGTGAGAGGAAGTCATAGGGAGGATGGACCAAGCTTGTTGCCTTCTGCCTTGGAGACTAGAACTTGGAAGAAATAACAAATAACCCACATTACATGCTTTGAACTGGGATATATGGCAGTAAGGACTCAGACAATCCAGTTCAAAGCAGGTAATGTGGGTTATCCTGCCTTGATATCCTGAGTTATAGAGCTGTGTGGAAGGGCCCAAATTCTTTCTCCTTCTCTGCCAAATAATGCTGGAAAGTGTCCAGAGGAGGGCCACATCTAAGGCAGGCATCCTCAGAGGTTGTGAGGTGTGTTGGAAACTAGGCAAGTGGGGTTTGTATATCTTTGTTGAGAGGTGTTAGCTGGCCCTGATTGTTTCATGTTTGGAATTCCCCTGTTTTTGAGTGTTCTTTTTTACTGTCCTTTTTTACTGTCCTTTTTTTTACTATTTATTTGTTTATTTATTTATTTATTTATTTCCCATACTTCTGTCCCGCCCTTCTCACCCGAAGAGGACTCAGGGTGGCCTCACAACTGGCAACAATTCGATGGCCGACATACAAATTCCAATAATATAATGACAATTAAACTCAAACATTAAAACAAAAACTACTAAAAACAACAATTACAACCACATAAGTTCAAAATCATAGTCCAGAATCAGTCCAGTGGTCAATACTTAAAAAGTCCTCAATTATTGCACTGCTAGGAATAATGCTCAATAACCATAACCATGTCTAGCAAGGCTATTCTATGCTAATCAAGGTGATCAACTGCAGTTATTCACACTTGGCCTTCATATTATCCAACATTTTTGCTTATCCAATGCCCTGCTGGCCCGTTCATGTGGTTTGGTGTGTGTGTGGGGGGGGGGGGGGGGGCACCAAAATTTCTATTCGCTTACACTTGAAAATTATCTTGGGCCGGCTCTGCACTATCTATACACAAATCCCACATTAACATGATATATTCACACAGACGCTGTGATGCCTCAGAGAGAGGAGAAAGATAGTTGGAGCCTCAGCCCTGGAATCTGAATGAAAATGTAATATTTTCTACACTAATTCAATCAACCTACCGGTAGTTCCTTGAAGTGTAACCTGTGCATGTTGTCCAACTAAATCTTGGGTAGGATATGGGTATTTGATTATAAAGAGAAGAATAAAGAAGGAAGGAAAGAAGGAAGGGCAGAAGAGCAGAAAGAGCACACTCTCAGGTAAAGCAATACTTTTTTAATTGGGGAAAAAAGAACCATACAAATCCTCCATAAATGTGTAATAGTCACTTCCTGCTAGGTGCTCAGGCAGTCTTTCTTTCTTGGTAGCCAGTTAATCCGTATTTTAATTGGTTTCATGCACGATGTAATTTGCCCTTTTGTCTTGGGATTTTTCCATTATCTACTGTGAAAAAGAGCTCCACTTTCTGTATCATTAGCATGCATGCACACATGAGTTGCTTTACAATAAGGGCAAAGACACCAGTCTAACACATACCTCTCTCCCAAGCCTTTTGCTCCAGTTTCAGCCATGTTTTACTCAGCTTTCTGTTCTACCATTAATGCCAAGAGTGAGAAGGAATCTTCTTAGGTATAACCATAATGCACTGAACCCAGTGTTACATGAGGGAACTCCTTGTGCAAAAGGAGTTCCCCTTTTCCCGTACACACTCTCCCCTGCAGCCCTCTTTCACATGCCCTCCTCAAAACAGTACTGAGGTATTCCCTCCACCCCCATATATTGGCATTGTATGGTGGATTTTGAATAGGAGGAAATCTGTGAGATGATAAAGGGTGTTTGTGTATGTGCCTTCTTGTCTCCTGCCAACTTATGGAAACCCCATGAATTTTTCATAGGGGTTTCTTAGGCAAAGAATATGCTGAGGTAGTTTTGTTACATCTTCCTCTGAAATATATGAGTATAGTCTACAGCACGTTGTATTTACTCGTGGTCTCCCATTCAAGTATTAACCAGGATGGACTGTGGTTAGCTTCCAGAATCAGATGGAATACAAAGGTTTGTTAAAAAAAAATTAGATGCTTGCATCCACTCTTTATCTGGATAAATTCTCAGCACTTTCACTTCCTTCATGTCATTGTCTTACATTCATCTATTTTACATTCTCTCAGCATGAGCTCTGGGCCATGCAATACTGAAAGGTAAAAGTAAAAAACAGCTGTGAGGTCTGGGAAGCTGACCAAACACTAAAAAGGAGAAAATATTTTTCTAGAATTGCCACTTTTAGCATAGATCCTTTTTGTCTAACTGGAGTCACTGGCAGAATACAGTAAATTCCAACCAGGAGAGAGCTAAAGTGCCAGTTCCTGATGTGCACTGCTTCCTTTGAAAAGCCACACACCATTCACCCGGTAAAATGCATACATGTGCAGAACTAATGTTGTATTACAGCCTGGCCTCCATGTTTATATTGAAGTAGGAAGCAATAGTTAAAAAGCTTCCTTAAAACAATCACTGCTGAGCTACCTCTGGTGCTAAGGCTGAAGCTAGATATGATCAAAGATAGGAGACAACAATTTACAAAAAATAAGTTATTTGCAATCACTACCCACTGTAACTGTAAACTTTCACTTAGTTTTTAGCAGTTTAACTGGTTTTTGTTGGTTCTGTATCACAGGCTAGCTGCTCATAGTGGCTTGTTTTATTTTTAAAGGTAACTTTGACATAAAGGATCACACATTAACTTTTTAATAATGAGAAAGTACAATGCCTTTTAAAAAAAATATAAACAAATAGCAACTAAATTGGGCAGATAGAATTATAAATAATTATTTTATTTATTTATTTATTAGTGACATTTATATCCCTCCCTTCTCACCCCGAAGGGGACTCAGGGTGGCTTACAAGCCATATGTACATACAATATATTATATTATTTGTATAGTACAATATAAGCATTATATATTACTATATTGTACTATAACACTATATTGTAATATTATTAGTAATATTACATATAATATAAATATACCATTATAATAGTGTATTATTATTATATTGTATTACATTATAATATTATTAATATTATATGCATATACAATACATTGTATTATTAGTATGGCATAATATGATTATTATATATTATTATATTGTTATAGTGACACAGGAGACATGGTGGAAATATGTCTTCCTGCCCCTTCTTCATTCTGCCTCAGAATGGCAGTTATTCCTTAGGTGGGGGGGCTCCCTTCTGAAGACATAGGAGTCATAAAGTAATTTTATAAGATCTTGACATTAAACAGATTTGTATGACTTTCTTTAGAAAAAGTGGAATGTCAGAAAGTAAAGGGTAAGAACCCTCTGTGTCAGATGTTTTGAACTGAGAAATCACATGTATACAAAATGTGCTTAAGATGGAGCTGGAAAAAGAGGAAATGCATCATCTGCAACACATTTCTACAAAGAGTGGGCAGTGAGATTACACAGAATTGCATATCCCTTGGTATATTTATGAGCATTGTTAGGGACAAAAACCAACATTATAATGTTTATATTAAAATCTACAAATAAAAACCATTTGAGAAACAGTTAATATAATTTTTAACCGAAATAGATTTTACATTGTGAAGTAACAACTAGATGCCTAGTTAGCCAGTCAAATAACTGTTATTTTGATGCAATTATATGACTGGCCTCAAGGCCTCTCTTTTCTTATGGTTCTTAAAAGCTGGGTGGAATTGAACAGCCCTTCAAACTGAGTCCTGTTCTCTGACAGCTCATGTCCAGGGGTCCCCAAACTAAGGCCTGGGGGCCACAAGCGGCCCATCGAAGCCATTTATCTGGCCCTTGCGGCGGCAGCTCCCTCCTCCTCCGCCGGGGAAGATGCGTGCGGCGTGGGGTAGAAGGGTGCGTGCCTCGTGTATCCATGCTCTTTTTGGAATAAAGCCTGGTGCGTGCCTTCCAAAGCTTTGTTTGTTTATAATGGTGTTTTAATTATTATTTAATTAATAAGTAATTATTAAGGGGTGCTTTGCTAGTGCTTTTGGTGCACAAGGCAGAAGGAGGCTGGACTAAATGGCCCAAGGGGTCTTTTCCAACCCTCTTTATTATTTTATTATGATTATTATTCATATTGAGGCTGTATTTATTCCTGTTTTGTTTTGTGCAGTGTGCACTGCATAGGAATTGGTTCATAGTTTTTTTTTAAAAAACAAAAACAAAAACAAAACTATAGTCCAGCTCTCCAACAGTCTGAGGGACCATGTACTGGCCCCCTGTTTAAAAAGTTTGGGGACCCCTGCTCATGTCTATTAAGTACAGGACCAGCTGGATTGTGTGGCAGATGATGCTGGGGAGCAAGAAATAGAGCTCCAGGTACCACATTATGAATTGCTCTGACCACCCGCTATCCAATCACACAGATTCTCTCTGCTGCAGGAGAAGATGCTGCCATGTCAACACTGTTGGAACCAGAGTGCAGATAATGTTCTAAAAGCAGTGCTGTTACACATATTTTCATTTTACAGTAATAAGTAACATGTTCCTTTTTACAGTAATGGACCCAAAGCTCTGGTTAATGTAAGATTTGCCTGCCAATCTGATTTGCTTAATACACAGCATGAGGAAACCATTATTTTGTCCTTTGCCAAAGGCAGCAGTATGTTTGAGCCTAACTCTGATAAATAGGAGGACACATGCCCTCCTTACAGATAATGCACTCGCCTTGCAAAAACCAAAGCAGGTAATTTAAGAATGACAACATCACGAGGATTGCTGCATGAAGCGCTACAGCATGCTGGTTGATGAAAGGGAGGCATCTAAAACTGATTAAAATGGACTATTCTGTTCATCAAATTGATTAATCAAACAGTGCAGCCTGCAAAAGAGCAAAGAAGTAAACCATAGTATTCTGCTGATTTCCACAGCATTAATCCCACCGTTCTCCATTGCTTGTGGACAGGCTATAGTAATACTATGGGGAGTTTTTGATCATGTGGAATATTTGTACTACAGCTACAGTATTAGCCATGTTTTCTGGGGCTTCTGGAGGGCCACATACTTGCACTGCCTATTTTTTTTTTTGTAGGAAGGACAGTAATTGTTCTACTTTATTTCAAAAAGAGCATGGATACATCTGATTTTGACCAGTGCTTTAAATGTTTGTTTACTGATCCATAGTCACTGGCTATCCTAGCTGGTGCATTCTGGGAACAGTGATCCAAAAAGGTAATGTTTCCAAGTTCTGGTTTTGACATAATTAAGAAAAAAGCCCACACAATGTGTGTAGAAGAAATCACACTTTAAGAGTGTATAACGGAAAATCCCTATTTCCCCAGGTCTGGCTCTTAGGTTTGTTTTGGTTTTTTAAAATGTTTATCTGGGAAACCCACCTTGGTCCTTTTTTGCTGGAATGCATGTCCTTTGGTGAAAAGACATATTCATGAACTGCCAAAATGAAACAGCCAGCTACAGTTACTTATACATTTTGCTATAACAGGTTTAACAAGGCAGACAAGTTGTAGAAAAACCATCTAGAAATTTGAGGTTAAAGTGCATATAGATCATGTGACCCTTTTATTTTATCCGTCTCTCCAATCTTGCAAAAGTGATGTAGAGCACTGCTTCTTAAACTATAGGTCTTGGTTCCGAATTGAGTCCCCCTTAACTCAATGTTGGGATCACAAAAAATTAGCAGCAGTAAAAGATTGCTAAATGCCACCCATTTATACAAACCTGCCAGGCAAGATTCTGGAAAAGATAATTAAGGAAGTGGTCTGCAAACATCTAGAAACAAATGCGGTCATTGCTAATAGCCAACACGGATTTACCAAAAACAAGTCATGCCAGACTAATCTGATCTCTTTTTTCGATAAAGTTACGAATTGGGTCAATACAGGGAACGCTGTGGATGTAGCCTACCTGGATTTCAGTAAGGCCTTCGACAAAGTCCCCCACAACCTTCTGGCAAACAAACTAGTAAAATGTGGGCTAGACAAAACTACGGTTAGGTGGATCTGTAATTGGCTAAGCGAACGAACCCAAAGGGTGCTCACCAATGCGTCGTCTTCATCTTGTAAAGAAGTCACGAGTGGAGTGCCGCAGGAATCCGTCCTGGGCCCGGTTCTGTTCAACATCTTTATTAACGACTTAGATGAAGGGTTAGAAGGCACGATCATCAAGTTTGCAGATGACACCAAACTGGGAGGGATAGCCAACACTCCAGAAGACAGGAGCAGAATTCAAAACGATCTTGACAGACTAGAGAGATGGGCCGGAACTAACAAAAAAAAGTTCAACAGGGACATATGTAAGATACTCCACTTAGGCAGAAAAAATGAAATACAAAGATACAGAATGGGGGATGCCTGGCTCGACAGCACTATGTGTGAAAAAGATCTTGGAGTCCTTGTGTACAACAAGTTAAATATGAGCCTACAATGTGATGCGGCTGCTAAAAAAGCCAATGGGATTCTGGCCTGCATAAATAGGGGTATAGCATCTAGATCCAGGGAAGTCATGCTCCCCCTCTATTCTGCCTTGGTCAGACCACACCTGGAATAATGTGTCCAATTCTGGGCACCGCAATTGAAGGGAGATGTTGACAAGCTGGAAGCGTCCAGAGGAGGGCAACATCACATTGTTGGCACATGTCTAAACTTGTTGTCCACAAAGACTCCAAGATCTTTTTAACACGTACTGCTGTTGAGCCAGGCATCCCCCATTCTGTATCTTTGTATTTCATTTTTTCTGCCTAAGTGGAATATCTTACATTTGTCCTTGTTGAACTTCATTTTGTTAGTTTCGGCCCATCACTCTAATCTGTTAAGATCGTTTTATAGAGGAACCAGTTAACAAAGGTGGAAAATGGATGGCAGTTTTTAAGGAATACGGAGAACTTGCAGGATTCAAAATCAACACAAATAAAACAAAAGCTCTTACAAAAAATATAAACAAGAAAAAACAAGAATTAATTTCAAAACAATTAGGAATTGAGATAACAACAAAAATAAACTACTTAGGAATAAACATAACCCCCAAAAACTCACAATTGTTAAAGAACAATTATGAAAAGACGTGGAAAAACATAAAAAAAGATCTAGATAATTGGGATAATCTAAAAATTTCATTATGGGGTAGAATCTCAGCCATTAAAATGTCCTCCCTAAAATGTTGTTTTTATTTCAATGTTTACCAATATTAAAGAACCAGGAAAACTTTACAATCTAGAATAGAGATTTAAGCAAATTTATTTGGCAAAGGAAAAAAACCCCGTATAAAGATGAAAAACTTAATTGATGATAAAAAAGGGGAGGATTTGCTATGCCCGATCTAAAAACATACTACGAATCATATAATTTGATACGGATCAAAGATTGGATACAATTAAAAAAAAAAACACTAACTGTGGAAGGTTTTGATTTATGCATTGGCTGGCATTCATACATCTGGTATGATAAAATAAAATTAGAGAAAATTTTTAATAATCATTTCATCAGGTCAGCCCTCATAAAAACATGGAACAAATACAAGATAAGAATGTATAATAAGACTCCAGGTTGGATATCCCCTCTAGAAGCGGCACAAAGGAGGCTATTGGGCTGGACCCACTGGCCCAAATACGAGGAATTAATTAAAAAACAGGAAACGGACTAGACACTCAAATCACAACAGGAAATTAAGGAAGAATTTATAAACATTTCATGGTTACAATATGGCCAACTTAAAGAATATTATAAGAAAGATAAGATAGTGGGATTTATGGACAAAAATAATGTATGGGATAGAATATTATTTACAGAAGAAAGAACCATTTCAAGGATATATAAAATGTTATTAGAATGGAATATGGAAATGGAGTTGGTTAAAAATTGCATGATCAAATGGTCTAATGATATAGGCAGACCAATTCTAATGGAGAAATGGGAAGCCTGCTGGGGCAGGAAACTTAAATTTACATATGCTTATCAATTAAAAGAAAATTGGATGAAAATGTTTCATAGGTGGCATATCACCCCTAAAAATTAGCAATTATAAACAAAAGCAATAATTATAAATGTGTCAGGTCCCTGGCTGCTGGGCACCAATAACCTTACACAGAGGCCAGTCTCTATCTAATATCTTTATTAAAGAAATATATAAAATCAATAAAAACAAGTGAAGAATATAGTTCAGAAGCAGACCTTTCAAATGAGGTCAAATATAGTCCAAAAATGTATTGTCCAATAAATGATATTAGAGTTCAAAGTTTTAATCCACTTGACCGAAACACACACTTTGCCAAGCAATAGTGTGGGGAAATGAGTCTTAGAGTCCAATGAAGCTTGACAACAAGGCTGGAAATAAACTTGATTCTTGACTAGGTCCGTGACTGGAGACAAGGCAAAACATGAAGCATGAAGCAGGGTCCGTGGTAAAACCGCGAGGCAGGGCAAGGCTTGAAGCTTGATCCGGGAAGCAAGGAACTGGGGTACGAAGTCCACACACGATCTCTCTCCTGAAGGTGATCAATTGACTCCGCAAAGAATCCCTCGCGCCAAACACCTATATTGGGTTTCGTTTTCCCGCCAACAAGTCTCTTTCCCTAGAGAACAAGAAACGAAACCCAACTCTGTCCAGATGTGTGACTCCTTAGAATTTCCCAAGGGAAGCAGGCCTAATCAGCTTGATGTTTGGCAGCTATGCGTAAACTCCTCCGTTGGGCTTCTCTGACTCCCCTTTCTCTAGAATAAGATTCCTTCCTGGGAAACGGAGGGGAGTTCTGCCCAAGGCCTGTTTGGCTGAATTCTTGAGGGCAAACATCAACATCCTGCAGGTGAAGGGACTCCGGCTCTTGCTGAACCGGCGAAAACCCCATGTTTTCCTCTTCGTCTGCCACAATAGTACTAGGAACAGGACTACAAGGCCCATGAGTCATCACAAAATGTTGGAAATGTGGAGAAGAAGAGGGCACCTACCACCACATATGGTGGGGATGCAAAAAAGCAAAAGAATTTTGGTCAATAATTCATGAATGTGTTCAGACAATTATAGATATTAAATTTATTTTAAAAAACCGAAACCTACTTACTGGGAATTTTTAAACCCCACCTAAATCTAAATGAAGAAAAATTAATGACCTACTTAACAACAGAGGCCAGGACTACCTACGCTAGATATTGGAGGCAAAAAGAAATCCCTACCAAGGAAGAGTGGCTAATCAAAATACTAGAAATAAAAAATATGGATAGGCTAACCTATCTAATAGCAAAGAATCAGGGAAAATCAAGGAAGGAAACGAATTGGCAACAAGTAGAGAGATATCTAAATACTAGAAAAATTACTAAATAAAAAGAACAGAGTAAAATTTTAAGAATGGAAACCCCAACACCCACTTTTGCGATAAGAAGAAAGAACAAGAAATCTGAAGAAACGAATGAAGATAGAGGATGAAGAAAAGGACTATGGGAAACTTTCCCCTCTGGAACTGAAGTGGAAGTCAACTACCCCATTTTTAATTTCCCCTTTGAACAACCCTATCCCCACTACCCCTCCCTTTTTACCCACAATTCTCCCTACCCCCTCCCCACCTTTCCAGCACAATCTCTTCCCACTTCCCCCTTCCCTCTGATTTTATATAATGTAATAAAGGAAAAAATCTTTAATAAAGATCATTTAATTAAAAAAAAGATCGTTTTGAATTCTGTTCCTGTCTTCTGGAGTGTTGGCTATCTCTCCCAATTTGGTGTCATATGCAAACTTGATTATTGTGCCTTCTAACCCTTCATCTAAGTCATTAATAAAGATGTTGAACAGAACTGGCCCTAGGACGGAACCCTGCGGCACTCCACTCGTGACTTCAGGATGAAGACGACGCATTGGTGAGCACCCTTTGGGTTCGTTCGCTTAGCCAATTACAGATCCACCTAATCCTTCGTCCACATCATGTTGCTGAGGTTATGTTCTACCAACATAAGCAAAAAAGCCTTTTCTGTTGTTTTTAATGTCTCTGGCAAGCCTGAGCTCATTTGCGCTTTAGCCTTGCAAACCGTTTCCCTACAGGGGTTGGCTATTCATTTGAATTCTTCTTTGGTGATTTCTCCCTGTTTCCACTTCTTATGCATGTCTCTTTTGAGTCTTAGCCCAGTTAGAAGTTCTTTGGACATCAGAGGGAGGGGAAACAGACTTAATTCCTCCTAGTGGCACTCCCTTCTGCCCCTTTCGCAAGTCCAGCCAGCAAAACCAGACCACTGGGTTTGTTTTTGAAAGAGGCTGTACACAGGATTTCAGCGGAAGGAACTTACCAAACCATCTCTGAGTATTCCTTGCCTAAGAAAACCCCAGGAAATTCATGGAAGCACAGTCACTAGGCAGTTTGAAGGCATGCTTACACATATACACAAAGGTCTATTGTCTCACCTGCATCTGCTTATTACTTTTTTAATGCTGGGCAAAACAGAGCCTAATATTTCATCCTGTGTTACTGAATTCTATTCTATAATTCTATTATCATTTTTCCTATTCTACTAATTTTATATACAGACATTTTCCAAGTGGCTGCACCAATTGAAATATACATGTATTTCTTTTATCTTACTACTCTGGTATTTCTGATCATGGTATAAATAGAGCAGTGCATATTCATGTCTCCATACATTGGCATGAAAAGAGAAAATCCATGAGTTAGAAATAGGAGAGCAAGATGATGTACATATTATACTGTATTGTGGAGTAAACTGCAAGAGTGCCATCGTGTGTTCAGTATTCAAGATGATCTCAGCCATTTCCTTTCCAGATATGTTTGTGTGTGTACAGGTACCTTCAATTTTCCGGTCAACTTATAGTGATCCCATTAATTTTATTGGTTTTTTAAGGCAATGAATATTTAGATGTGCTTTTGTCAATTCCTATAAAAGCCTACAGCATCTGGTATACGTTAGTGGCCTCCTATCCAAGTAGTAACCAAGGTTGACCCTGCTTAGATCCCAAGATTAGATAGGATCTGGTTCCTTTAGGATATTTAGACTTCTCTGAAATTTTCACTGATATTATGTATAATATCAGCTACACTTTAAGAAAAGATTAAGGAAATGGTAGACTGTGGTCCACTATGGCACCATCAGTTAATTTGTTATGGGCATCCAGAGCTGGTATTCTAACAAAGAATTCTGGGCTGCAAAGAGCTTAGCTTGCTCTATGTTAAAGTGCCGAAATACCTTGAAAGTGTGCAAACATGTCAAATCTCAGAAGTTAAGCATAACCAGGCCTGATAATTATTTGGAAGGCAGATCACCAGGTTTTGTATACCATATTCAGTACTCTCTGCCTAAGCAAAGATTATAAAATTCATGGGTCACACACTTTTAAACAATATGAAATTATTTGTGTTTCTAAGCAAGAATAATTATCCATGGATCACTTACACCTACTTTCTCAACCTGGGGTGCCCAGATGTTTTTGGCCTACAACTCCCAGAAATCCCAGCCAGTTTACCAGCTGTTAGGATTTCTGGGAGTTGAAGGCCAAAAACATTTAGGGACCCCAGGCTGAGAACCACTGACTTACACCTACTTTCCAAAGAGGAGCCCACTGCATTAAATCAAAGGCCCTATTCTAAGTAGTCAATGAGATGCCAACAGGAAGCCCACAAGCAGATTGCAGGAGAATATATCCCTCTCTTGTGTTCCTCATCAGGTGATATACTAGAGGCACACTGCCTCTGATAATGGGATGTGTTATAGATCCTGATACATTCCATACTGGAGGCAGTGGGACTCTCTGTGGATCTTCTGCAAATATGTCCAATTCGCTTTTAAAGCCTCAGATTTCAGTATCACTACATCTTGTGGCTGCACATTCAATAGTTGCAAGGATACAATGTGTGTAAGAAAATGTTTTCTTTTATATCTCCAAAATCTTTCTCAATTCAGCTTCACCAAGCCATATGGTCCTACTATTGGGGAGTAACCCATCTCAGTGCTAACACTCTTCCAAAACAGCATGAGGAAACAAGTTGGATAGAAAAGGATAAAAGCTAAATCTAAGATCCTGCAAGGAAGCTATATAACAAGTTTCAGCAATGAGCCTGAACTATAATAATATGAGAAGGAAAATCTTTCTTTAAACCAGGCCCCTTCTACTTGCGGCCCTCCAGTGTTTTCGGCCTCCACCTCCCAGAAGCCCTAGCCAGTTTGTTCAATGGTCAGGAATTCTGAGAGTTGGAGGCCCAGACAGCTAGAGGGCTGGAAGTTGAAGAAGCCTGCTCAAAACTATGCACATTTTATACACCTTTCCCAAACTAGCTTTTCTTTCTTGTAAGCTTGAAATTGTGTCCTCCATGTGGTTGAGCCCGGACGGACATCTGCATTCAGTTTAATCTGACCTGCAGCAGTGAGTTCCACAGATTGGAAGGAGCCATGCTGAGATCAATTCGGCCATACAAGCATGCTCCAGCAGCAACTTAAGATGTATATTTTGGTCTTTCTCTGTGCCTTCCAAACTTTTAACTATGTAACAAGTCTCCAATAAAAGAATCTTCCTGCTCTAACCTCCCTCCTTATGGCTATTATGTATCTTTCCTTGCACTGAAGCATGAATTCCCTCGCGATCTTGGCCGATCTGCCCTCCCTTCCTTTTCTCTCGCTCTGGGCGAACCGCGGAGCTGCACTTTCACCCCCCCCCCCCAGTCCCTATTTCCGGTGATATCTCCCTCATCTGGACCTCAAGCATGACCATCTTCTATATCACTAACTTAAAAAGCCTCCCCGTCAGAAGGAGACCACCCGTTCTCAAATTAATAAAGTTTTCAGAGGCAAATCAGCCGATTGTCAAAATCTGTCAACTGTCAAAAACGGAGTTTCCTCGCGCTGCTGTGCGATTTTCTCTACAAGGACGGACTCGCAAAGGTTCGGACTATGTGCTGGGTGCGGAGGGGCCATCCAGGGCTCCCTGCCTGCCACCCATGGACTACTCTCATCTCCTGAGTGCCCCCTCCCGCTGACCTTTGACCCAGTGGGGCTGCTTCACCCAGATTGTCACAGATTCAACTCCTTTTCTGAACTTTTATTTCTTTATGGCTTCCCTACATTAAAATTTGGGCTTTGGGATGGGTGAAATAAGATGAAATATGTTCCTACATATGACCTGTGTATCCTGCATGCCCCCTTTTCCCTTTATCACCATGAAATTTATTTTATATTAAAGAATGACTGAAACCTGACCTAGGAATCAAATGGACAAATAATTGCAACACTCTTCAGAGGGGATAATCCCTCGCACGAGGAAACCGTCAGACACCCATCTTGCATGGACAATAGATCTGGTCTTCGCCCGTTAAACATCGCAGCTGGCCCATTTAATGGAAAGGTGACCATCTGGTTCTCGGACCACTTACAATAAGGACAATTAAGCCTATGATTGTCCCGGCTATCAAAATGAACTAGGACTCTTTCAGAAACAAATACAGCCCATCCAATCAGCCTTGACTCACCAGAATCTGGCAAAGCCTGCCAGACAAATATGTATATTTGCACCCCAAGAAGCAGCCTAGAAACTACCTTGAGGGTTTGGAAAGATTCTCGGTACTTCCTTCTGGACATTTACTCAATGACTCAATCATAATCCCTCGCTAATCCCTAGCAAATCCATTGTTTTCAGGTTAGCCCACCTCCTCGTATCTGATTGGTGGAAACACCGAGGCGCTAGGAGCTCCCTGATTGGACGGGGGTTTGCACCGCTGCTTCAAGGACCAATCAGCACGCAGAGGGGCAGGGGAACGAACAGCGCGAAATTCAAGTTGTGCCTCCCATTTTCTGCATTATAAAAGTTGTTGATCTGTAATGCATGATATGGCTCCTTGATGAACAATTGCAGGCTGTCATCCATTTCAGCTGAACTGAATAAACAACTCGGTCTCCTTTCTTCACGTCTGAGGGTGAGATTTTGTAGCAAAACCTTGATTTATAGCGGCTCTCCCCTTGCCAGGATTCTCGAACCTGCAGCCGGGGCAGGAGCAGGGGTTCCCTTCAGAAGGGGATTCCCTACCAAATCATAGCTCGATATCATCCAGACCCTTGCTTTGTACATTTAAGAAATTGATGAACCACAAGAACCCTTTAAAAAAAAATCACATGCAAAATCTCATCTATGTAACGCTATTGAGCTTACCCCTGTACTAAAGACACAAGGGATTTCATCAGCAGGCAATTACTTGCAACCACATACTGCAAACCCTGTGGTACAGAATGTGAACTGAAACTATTTCCAAATACAAATGAACATTGTCATGCATTAACAGCACACGTGCATGCAAGTTACAGTTTTCATACATGGGATAGATCCCTCATTGTTCAATACTGCAGTTATGTTTTTATGCTGATTAACTTTAATTTGTTCCATGCATGCTAAGTATAATACAGCATGAATTCTTTTTAATTATACTGGATATATATTTTAAAATTTACATTAACAGGAAGGGCAGGCAGCCCTTGCCAGTTCATTGCACACGTACATTTAGTACCAAAACCTACAATTTATATATTTTCACAATTTACAACATGTGTCCTTGGAACTTGCTACAAATTTAAAACAGAGAACTTTTGAAGGATGAAGCAAACAGAGTGGTCTGGTTAGGGGCAGGGAGGTTTATATAATATCACTGGATTATATGGAGGGCCATAATTCATTGATATCATGGATAGAATCAGCACTGGGCAGAGAGTAGAATTTAAAAGACTGGACACATTTTGCTCACTACAAATGAATCCCAAAAATTTGTTTACATTAACGTTTGGTGGGTGGATTTTGCATTTTTACAAATTAAATAAAAACTCAACTATAAACATTGTATAGAAAAATATCATATGGCTGGGGAAAACTTTAAACATATTCAGTCACCATCATGGTAATCCTTAATCTTAACATTCAAAGCCACAGGATTGGATGAGAAAGTTGGCCAATTGACATAGGTAATACATGTTGTTGACCCCTTCAAGGGTTGGACAGTTTGGGGCAATTAAAATATTTATGATTTACATTTTAACTTTAATATATTTTAATTATGTGGAATTTTGTCTGTACCTAGCTAATTCCAGTTTTATTCAATAACCACATTTAAATGCCTTACTCAAGATAACATTTAAAATTATTTTCTACATAGCCATGACATCTTGGAATTGCAACTTATTAAGTTTAATGAAATTTTAGCCTGCCCCTATTATAAATTTTCAGGTTAGACTATAATTTCAGGAGCAGAGAAATGTGAGCATTATTTTCATTTAGAAGATGCATTACTAGAAATATCAGCAGGAAACCCCTAGATAGCTGCTTACATTATTTGTCAAGGGACAATAGAGGAAACGAGATGCTTTCAACGGCTGTACAAAAATGGACATTCTTTACCTGGACTGATTACGCCAATTTGCTGATTGATTGAATGATGTTTTTGATATTTCTAATAAGAATATATAAGAATTTTCTTGTGGGTGGATTCTGACAATCTGGAGCCTCTCAAGATTGAACTAGGATATGAATTATATATACAGTACTCTAGGTTATATATATATATATATAATATATATATATAATTTATAATAATTTATAAATATATAATATATTGTATATACATATAATACTGATAATAATATTATAATGTAATACAATATTATACTACTACTAGCTGTGCCCGGCCACGCGTTGCTGTGGCGAAGTCTGGTGGTATGGGAAATAAAGTATTGAGGAATTGGTGGTAGTTAAGGTAAAGGGTAAAGGTTTTCTCCTGACATTAAGTCCAGAAATGTCTGACTCTGGGGGTTGGTGCTCATCTCCATTTCTAAGCTGAATAGCCAGCGCTGTCCGTAGACTCCTCCAAGGTCATGTGGGATGACTGCATGGAGCGGCATTACCTTCCCGCCGGAGCAGTACCTATTGATGCACTCACATTTGCATGTTTTTGAACTTCTGGGTTGGCAGAAGCTGGGGCTAACAGTGGGGGCTCTCTCCGCTCCCCCAATTCAAACCTGCGGCCTTTCGGTCCAGAAGTTCAGCAGCTCAGCGCTTTAACCATCAGGGGATATTATTTCCTAAAGGTTGTGAATATACAATATTTCTGATTGGTTTTTTTTGTCTGTTGGAGGCAAGTATGAATGCTGCAATTAGGAAAAATGATTAGGATGTAATGGCCTTGCAGCTTTAAAGCCTGGCTGTTTTCTCCCTGAGTGAATTTTTTGTTGGGAGGTGTTAGCTGGCCCTGATTGTTTCCTGTCTGGAATTCCCTTGTTTTCAGAGTGGTGTTGTTTGTGATATTTTATGTGCTTCTACTGTCTGTGGCCCTGAGAAAACAGAGGATTTGCCAGACTTTGATGATGGGAATACTTGGTTGGGAGGTGTTAGCTGGCCCTGATTGTTTCCTGTGTGGAATTCCCCTGTTTATTTCCTGTCCTGGTTTTAGAGATTATATTGTTCTGCATTATTCTATCCCAGTAATTATTTCATATTAAAGTACAATCTCACTTATCCAACATTCGCTTATACAATGTTCTGGATTATCCAACGCAGCCTGCCTTTTCATAATCAATGTTTTTGTAGTCAGTGTTTTAAATTCATTGTGATATTTTAGTGGTAAATTTGTAAATACAGTACAGTAGAGTCTCACTTATCCAACATAAGCGGGCCGGCAGAACGTTGGATAAGCGAATATGTTGGATAATAAGGAGGGATTAAGGATAAGCCTATTAAACATCAAATTAAGTTATAATTTTACAAATTAAGCACCAAAACATCATGTTAGACAACACATTTGGCAGAAAAAGTAGTTCAATCTACAGTAATGCTATGTAGTAATTACTGTATTTATGAATTTAGCACCAAAATATCACGATATATTGAAAGCATTGACTACAAAAATGCGTTGGATAATCCAGAACGTTGGATAAGCGAGTGTTGGATAAGTGAGACTCTACTGTAATTACTACATAGCATTACTGCGCATGGAACTACTTTTTCTGTCAAATTTGTTGTATAACATGATGTTTTGGTGCTTAATTTGTATAACGATTACCTAATTTGATGTTTAATCGGCTTTTCCTGAATCCCTTCTTATTATCCAACATATTCACTTATCCTGCCGGCCTGTTTATGTTGGATAAGTGAGAGTCTACTGTATATTGATAATCTTATATTCTCTGCTTAGAACTGGATTATATGAGGCCCCTTCTTCACAGCTGTATAAAATGCACACTGAAGTGGATTATACGGCAGTGTGGAGTCAAGATAATCCAGTGCCAAGCAGATAATATAAGATTCTAAATGGGTTATATAGCTGTGTGGAAGGGCCTTGAGTCTACACTGCCATATAATCCAGTGCAAATTAGATAATCTGTGGAAGAAACCTAAGTGAGGCCTAAATCTGCCTGTCCCCGAACTGAAGCCTGGCTGTCCCTTGGTTGCTAGGCAACCAAGTGGGCAGAGATTAGCCCTCTAAACTGGCAGCAATTGGATAAAAAAATTATTGCTCTCCCTCTAATTAGGACTTTATTTTTCTTTTCTTTTTGTTGTATCAACCTGGAGGCATGGATGATGGGTTGTGTTGTCAAATTTCGAGATTGGGGGGCCTGTACTTTTGTTGTTTTGTCCGCTGCCCTGATGCCATCACTCTTTTATATATATAGAATACAATATAATATTAATTATATATTATATATTAAATGTAATATTACTAATAATATTACCATATAATGATATAGTATAATATAGTAATTTAATGCTTATATTGTGCTATGCTAATAATATATTGTATGTTCATTTGATTTGTAAGCCGCTCTGAGTCCCCTTCGGGGTGAGAAGAGCGGGATATAAATGTAGTAAATAAAATAAATAAATAATACTCTATGTAGTTACCGGTACATCCCCCACTGTCCTCATTATGGGGAAAATGTAAATTATAAATTATATATATTTCCTCCCCTTTGCAACATCGATGTCATTTTAAGGCTCTTTAGCTATTAAATATTTTGTAGTAAGTGAACCTTGGCAACATCTTTACAAATGAAGCTTGCCTGTCACAATAGAGTCTGTGTCTTAGAGGCTGGCTGTGTAACTGTATAAAAGGTGGGTTTTGCCAACACTTCTCCTTGCTCATTTTATTAGTATAATGGCAAATATCTCCAGCTTAATTTAATTTAGGAAGAAATTATTCAACATCTAAAATTTACCACAACTATTTTGTGGGAGGAAAACCCAAACATCTTTCAGAATATATGCATGGATGTGGCCTAGCCCAGTTTCTCAGTACAAAAAACACACCTTTTCTAGCAAACACTGAAGCAAAGACCTTTAAAAAAAGCCTTGTGATCCTGCTCAATTAATCTTAACATACGCCAACAACTATGCAAATCGGAAACCCTCCCTCCTAGCCTTAATGGACTCCCAAAAATCTGTAAGGAGTCCACTCCGCTCAGACCCATTGTGAGTGCCATTGGATCCCTCACGTACGATTTGGCAACATTTCTGGCCACACAACTGCAGACCCATATTAGGCTCACTACACACTACATTAAGGACTTCAGCCACTTCATAGAAAAAATCGGCAATCTCAAACAATGCCAATGATAAACTGATCAGCTTTGATGTGGTATCTCTATTCATCAAGGTTCCTATAGCAGACACCATCACACTCATCAACTGGAGTTTTCCAGAGGACATCACAGCCTTGTTTCAACATTGCCTCACTACAAGCTAGTGAGGGATAATGAATTCTATGAACAGAAAAATGGAGTAGTCGTGAGGAGCCCTCTTAGCCCTGCCATAGCAAATGTTTACATGGAACCCTTTTTTAAAAAGCCCTGGAAACAGCACCAAAAAGCCCACTGTATGGTTCAGGTTTGTGGATGACACCTTCATCATTTGGAGCCACGAAGAAGACCTAAACAAGTTCCTGGACTACATCAACAACACTCATCCAAACATCCAATTTTCCATGGAAAACGAAAACAAAGGAAAAATGCCATTTCTAGATGTCGTAGTCATCCGCAAACCCAACCAACAATTGGGCCACACAGCCTACAGAAAACCTACACACACTTCTGGAACATGGCCATACAGCCTGAAAAACACACAACTCTACACACACTGATAGATACCTACATAAAAACTCCAACCATCACCCAGGTCAAAAAAGAAGCCCAATAAAAGCTCTGGTGGACCGTGCAATTAAGATCTGAAAGAATCCCACCTCCTCCTCCAAGGTGAACCGAACCAACTGGGCTCTACAGGCTAATGAGTACTCTGCAACAGACATCAGAAAAGCTGCAAGACCAAAAACAAGCCATGAGAGTAAAGACAAAGCTCTGCCTAGAGGAAAACTGTCTTACCATACATCAAGGGAACTACTGACCACATAGGGAAACTGATAAAGTAACACAGTCTACAAACAATCTACAGACCCACTAAGAAAATTCTACAAATGCTACGATCAGCAAAAGATGAAAGGGATTCTCCGTATACATCTACCGTATACCGTATATGTTTGATAGGGTTTTAATCTATTTTTGTCTATTTTAATCTATTGACTGTTTAACTGTGTTTCTATGTTAAGATATCAATCACATTTATGTGGGGTTTTATGATTTTTATCGATAGAATTAAGGCAATATTGCTGCTGTTTTTATTGTATTTTACAATTTTCTGTTTTGGGGGGGGGGTTTGAGGGGGGGGGTCTTGCTTTTTGCATGTTGTGCATCATTTTGAATCCCAATCCGGGAGAAAAGTGGGATAGAAACAAACAAACAAACAAAGAAATCAACAACCATGCAGCTATGGACAAGTCTACATAGGACTATCAAACACAGCGCCCAAACATAAATCAAAGAACATGAAAGGCACTGCAGACTAATTCAACCAGAAATGTCAGCAATAGCAGAGCACTTGATAAACCAACCTGGACACAAAATATTATTTAAGAACACAGAAATGCTGGACTACTCTAACAACCATCATGTCAGACTACACGGGGAAGCCATTGAAACCTACAAGCACATGAACAACTTCCAGAGAAAGGAGGAAACCATGAAAATGAACAAAATCTAGTTACCAGTATTAAAAAAACACCAGAATCAAGACAGTAAATAAGGAACACCACTTATAAATGGGAACTCTAGACAGCAAACAATAAATTGCCAGCTAACATCTCTCAAACAGAGGTTGCCTTCAGGCAACAGAGACACGGATACCTCTATGCGTATGCCCTCACTTTGCAGCTTCATGGCTACTCAATGCTATTCAACCTTGCTAATTACAACATTCACTCGCTTTGAACAGACAAGGGTTCTTTCTCCCACCTTGGACAGGACATTCCACAGATATAGAATCATAGAGTTGGAAGAGACCTCATGGGCCATCCAGTCCAACCTCCTGCCAAGAAACAGGAAAATCACATTCAACACACCACAGAGAGATGGCCAACCAGCTTTTGGTTAATGGCCATCTGTCAGGGGTGCTTTGAATGTGATTTTCCTGCTTCTTGGCAGGAGGTTGGACTGAATGGCCCATGAGGTCTCTTCCAACTCTATATATTCCACTTGCCTCACCTCCAACAGACCTCTGAAGATGCCAACCACAAATGCAGGTGAAAAGTCAGGAGAGAATGCAGCTAAAACATTGCCATACAGCCTGGAAAACTCACAGCAACCCCTTTGAGATTGATTCAAAGATCCCACAAATCATTATAAGCATAAAGTGTGTGAAAAAGCTGTCTGAGAGAGAGTGGCCTTTGGGATTAATCTACAAAGATCTCTGTAAAATAGCACAATTTCTTTCATGGGCAAATTACTACTCACGCCATGCATAGTTCTGGAGGATAAATGATGTTTCCTTTTGAAATACTGTACTTGAAAGAGCAGAGCCTCAGTTCTATCCTGAGTTTGTTTTTATCTATTCTTTACTTTGTAAAGCATTCTTAGAAACTTGCACGTATGCTAGAAATTATACTAAGTGCATTTGAGTGCCTCTTTGAATTTTTGCAAGATTGTGAGCCGCCCTGAGTCCCTTCGGATGAGAAGAGCGGGATAGAAATGAGGGAAATAAATAAATAAATTTCCCAAAAGAAGCCAAGCTCACACAATGCACGAGTTTATATAATATAGCAGCATTTCAAAATAATTCACTGCCAACAACAACAAAATATTAATAAGCTGTAATGCAGATGCACCAGTTAAGTTAAAGTGTGCAGGAATGCTGTTTTAGTTTAGATAGCTGCAAAACAAATGCTCTGTTATGTCATTTCTGCCTGAATGACAACCCTACAGCCATTACAGGGTTTTCTGAAGCTGAAAGAGTGTGACAAGTGCAAGGTCACCCAGTGAGTAGGGATTGAAATCTAAAAAATCTATTGCCTATAAAAATGATGTCTGCTGAGCAAATAACTTTTTTTTGTATGTCAGGAGAGACTTGAGAAACTGCAAGTTGCTTCTTGTGTGTGAAAACTGGCCGTCTGCTAGGACATTGTCCAGGGGATGCCTAGATGTTTTACCATGCTGTGGGAGGCTTCTCCCATATCCCTGCATGAGAAGCTGGAGCTGACAGATAGGAGCTCACCCCACTCCCCAAATTCAAACCACTGACCTTTCAGTCAGCAGTCCTGCCAGCATAAGGGTTTAACCCATTGCACCACCGGGAGCTCCAGCAAATAACTTGAAACCACCTCTGACCTATCTGATAAAGTCTTCAATTGTCTGATTTCAAATCTACCCAGTAAAAGTTGCCACTGGAAATGGATGTACACCAATTTTCAAGCAATGTTATGTAAGTATTTCAAATTCTGGAGAAAGCTATTGTCATACCTTATTCTGGTTTCTGCAGGAAGACACCCTGCTGGTGAATATTTTGGTGTTTGGTGACCATCAGGCCTTCTTGAGGCCTACCTGTTGCTAGGCAACTGACTGGGCCTGGCTGGGAGCAGAGCTGTAGGCCTCAGCTGCTCCCTCCGATTTCAAGCGGTGATTAAGGAAAGCCTTTGTGAGGGGATTGGCCCATGTTTCCCCTCCAGTAACACCAGCCTGGTATTTTTAATGTACACATTGCCTCCTATGCTTTTCTTGTTTCTTCCTTCTTCCAGTTCTACTACTTCCAAGTCCACTGATAAGAGCTCCCCTCAGAGCTTTCTCATGGCTAAAAAGTAGCGAGTACTGTTCAATTTTTCGACTCCAAAAGGGGGCCTAGACAGAGAAGGATAGTCCATTTGGGGGGGGGGGGGGAGTTGCAGGAGGAAAACTATCCCCCCCCCCCCCGTTTTCACTGGTTATTCACACACACACACCCATATCATTGATGAGGGTTGTTTCAACAACAGCAACATGGGAGTATACAGAATAACAGGAAAACAGGGGGAAATGGTTTGCCTCCTACAACTCCCCCCCCCCCCCCTAAAATGGACTATCCTTCTCTGTCTAGGCCCCCTTTTCGTCTCTGCCCAGATAATGAAACAGTACCGAGTAGAACTTCAGGCACTCTCCAGTGTACTATATGTGTACTTTGTGTGTGTTCATACACATGCACACATTTTACAAAATACTGTAAATACTGAGAAATTCTATTTTTTTTAAACACCACTTAGGGCTACACACTGTCTCCATAAAACCAGGAAATGGTATGCTAAAGGTTAAGATTGCCTTAGTTTTGACAAATATGTTCCATGATCAGGAATAACATTACGTAATGTCAGAAATCATGCTTGCTGACAAATTGCTCTCTATGTGCTTGTGCATTTCATTTAAGATAGGTCCCAAATCCAAATAAGGACAATGGTCTGAAACCTTGCCTTATCCTGATAGCACTCTCTGTGCTTCTTTTCCTTCCTGCAGCCTAACCTTGTGGGAAACAACAAGGTATCTGTTTCATACATATAGACAAGATGACATGCAAAATTGTTTGGGTCCTGCTCACAAATTTATATGCCCCAGATTTCTACACTGGAGGATTGATGTAGTTTGACACCACTTTGGTTGCCATGGCTCACCAGAGTTCTAGTCTGGTGAGGTACCAGCACTCTTTGGCAGACCAGGCTAAAGATCTTGTAAAGCTACAATTCCCAGGATCCTGCAGCCTTGGGCCATGGCAGTCAAACTGCATGAATTCTGCCTCTTATGGGGGGGGGGGGGGGAGAGTTGCTTCCCCTTTAAGGAATACCACCATTCTCTTACTGTCCAAGACAGCCCTTGGTTGAGTAAACTATGAGACAGGATGCTCTCCTATATAACTTGCTATCCTTTCCACAATTGCTCTGGAGTAAAAAAATAGGTGTCCCCTCACTTATCGCTGGGGTTAGGTTCCAGGACCACCCGCAATAAGTGAAAATCCGCAAAGTAGGGACGCTATATTTATTTTAATAGTTATACATTTTTTAGTAGTTATACACTATTTTAAGTCTTTATCAACCAATTGTGTGTTGATAAACTGCCTCCTCCTCCTCCCATTGCTGCTTGGGCTCCTTCTCTCTCCCTTCGGCTTCTCCTTCCTCCCTTCGTTAGGCTGTAATTTTTTATTATTTATAATAGTCTTTTAGAGTTTATTGAAAAACCGCAAAACAGCGAATCCGCAAAAAGTGAACTGCGAAGTAGTGAGGGAACACTGTATTTTAGAATCAAGAGGTCTACGTTTAGACAAAGAAATCAGACTAAAATGAAATTGAATGCTTAACCCTTTCCCCACTAGGCATTTTTCTGCTCAAAAATATTCAACATTTTCCATGTGTCATTTCTTTGCAAGAAGAGAGGCAGTTTCAGAAAAAAAGTTTTGTAATGGAAATATTGTATCTAGAGGGAAAGACTGCTTTCAATTTAGAAAGAGCAATGTACAAACAACATGTTTCATCTAGTTTGCCCCTCAGCCTTCCCTTCCATACATGCCTTTTTAGTACCAATATGATACCATAATCCTAAACAAACAGAAATATCTGATTGGTAGATTGTGCATTTATTGGTCACATCTCAGGCCTATCAGCAGTCTTACAGCAAGGAACAGATACAACCATTAAAAAAATCAGAATAGCATCTTAAAAGCAATTTCTAATGCATGCAAACTTTAAAATATTTGTGTCTTCATAACCTTCCAGCAAGATGTAATTTGGAGATCTGAGCCTGCTTATTAAAAATAAAATAAAGTTCTCATATTAACATCACTATTGCCAAGCAGAATATCTGTGGTCCGGATAAGATTTATGGACTTTTTCTAACAATACTATCTTGTTTTGTATGTTAAACTCAATGACTTGCAATAACCAATTTCCTAAACTGGTTGAAATGTCCAAATATTTCACAGTGTGCAGAAACAAGTATGAAAGTTTACGCCCAGCTCCAAAGACTTTTCCACTCCAGATAGAGTCAAGAGGGAAAGCCTATCCATTCTTGGACTGTGAGTCATCGGCTAGTTTTTGGCATGTATGGTCTAACATATTCAATAAAAACAGATGATGCCAAAATCAAAACACAAAGAGAAATGTCTTCTTAAAAATACAAACTGGATCCTTCAGACAGAATGGTATATAAGAAAGTAGTAAAATACTGAAAATGGAAACAATTTCTGGAAGCAGAGCAAACTATTATTAGCCACCTGAACAGTGAAAGTTAACTGGAAAAGAAACATATTGTTTTGAACGTGATAATTTCTCTTGACAAGGGGAACTTTAACCTTTAATGACCTGAACAAAAAGCTATTCTACTAGTAATAAACCATTTTTTCGAAAAGAAATATAAAAAAATACTGCTGATCTTGCTCACCAGTCATTAGTTCTGAACATCTCTAGGCAAAGCAGTGGCACAATATATGGCTGTTATCAGAAAATAAATTGATAGCATAGACACATATTTCTGATGATACTAAAATAGCATGATAATAGTATTCTAATTTACATAGAGATAGGTGGCTTTATGACTGATGAAAATACAGTAGAGTCTCACTTATCCAACACTCGCTTATCCAACGTTCTGGATTATCCAACACATTTTTGCAGTCAATGTTTTCAATACATCGTGATATTTTGGTGCTAAATTTGTAAATACAGTAATTACTACAAAGCATTACTGTGTATTGAACTACTTTTTATGTTAAATTTGTTGTGTAGCATGATGTTTTGGTGCTTAATTTGTAAAATCATAACCTAATTTGATGTTTAATAGGCTTTTTCTTAATCTCTCCTTATTATCCAACATATTCGCTTATCCAACGTTCTGCCGGCCCGTTTATGTTGGATAAGTGAGACTCTACTGTATTGATGATTTCTCATGTCTTCTCCTGATTGCTTTTGCAATACATATGAGAGGAAAGGCAATTTAGTATTAACCAGTACTTGCAGTAGAGAATACCAGACTGAAACTGTGAGGTTAAGAACAGATGCCCTAAACCAGTGAATCACAGCTTCACGTCTGTGCTTAGCTACCAAGCTCAGCTGAGGTTGCTTTGCATCAATCACTTTCTGACTTAGGCTATGTTCGTTGTGAAGGACAGATGGAATAAAAATAATATGATTAATATTAGCGATTGAAACCATTGTGCCGGCAGGACTGCTGACCAACTGGTCGGTGGTTCAAATCCAGGGAGAGCGGGTGAGCTCCCTCTTTCAGCTCTAGCTCCCCATGTGGGGACATGAGAGAAGCCTCCCACAAGGATAGTAAAACATCAAACATCCGAGTGTCCCCTGGGCAACATCCTTGCAGGCAGCCAATTCTCTCACACCAGAAGCGACTTGTAGTTTCTCAAGTCGTGTTTGACACACAAAAAAAGCAATGGAAATTCTGGGTTAGTAGCAGAGATGTGCATGTAAAAAACTCCCATCAGCTCCAACTAGCAGAGACAATGTTTAGCAACATTTATAGGGTCACAGATTGACCATACAGCTGAAGAGGAATCCTGTAGGATTAAGGCTGGATAGCTACTGAGGTTTTAAATTAGCTTGAAGCTAACGTCATTGCACTGAGATCATGGTAAGGGAAAGCATCTGGTAGAAGGATAACTGCAGAGATAAAGACGAACAGAGAAAGACATACATTCATAACACAACATCCAATGGTGACACGTATCCTATTTCCTTCATGCATATACTTTACATATGCATTTATTTCAGCAATATTCCAAATCAGCAGATGCTTTCCCACATTAATGTTAAGATGATTTGACAATCACCCAGTTTTTCTGAGTTAAGGAGAAATTTCCCACATCTCTACACCAAATCTAAGCCCTTGAGTATGTGACACAGAACAAAAATCAATACATAGTAAGCCTTGCATTGGTTTAGTAGGAAACTTATTTTCACCATATAACTATAATCTGTAATCACCAGAAGAATGTAAAAAAAGACAATGAAACAAATGTGCGTTTAATATACATATTTATATATATTTCATGTACAAAGTTACATTCTGAACCCCAAAGGATTCAATAATAAATACTGAAATAACTTCACTGCTATATGAGCTTTCTGGCTCACAGAAAAGAAGCCTCAAGTTTTAAACAGACAGCAAGTTCAGTGCTGCAGTATCCATCTCAAGGTTACAGAGGCAAGTAAAATTCAGCATAAAGTGTCTAGACAACATTTTCAAAAAATTAATGACCATAAAATGTTTTTAAAACATGTTTAAAATATTAAGAAGTGTGCAGTAATGAAGTTGTTAGAGGAAAGGAAAATATCTAGTATACAGAAAAATGTTTTGAGGTGCAACATAGGTTTGTTACAATATGGCATAACCCTGTTAGGAAAATGAAGTCAGCATCCACAAAGAACTGTGTTTTCAACTCTTGTTGTTTTTACAAACCAAGAATCTTTACAAGATCCTTTACACATAGGGTCAACTGCATGAATGCCAAGTCAGTATCAATCCTTTGGTAACTTTCATAATACTCGCATGGAAATAAATATTCAGTTAAACATTTTCTTCAGGACACCATGTTCTTTAGAACAGTTAGCAATATTAGAAGATTATAAAACATTTCTTAGTTACTAAGGCAGCCTATGATAAAGTGTCTACACTCTGCCAGCTCTAACTGATCCAATGAAGGAAAAACTTACAAGAAAAGAACAAAATGGCAGGATATATAAACTTCATTTTACCTTTTTCCATGCAAGACACATTTACCCAAACAAATCATGTGCTGCATATTTTTGTGCTTGAAATGTTCTCTCAAACTATTAACAAAAGCTGTTAAACATCAAGAGATTAATTTCTTCTCCTGATTTTAGAACTATGAATACGTGATACATAAGACATTCTCAAAACAGATGTTTTTAGGCAGCCATTTGATGCATGAGATTTAGTGAACTTTATTATCTACCACTAAAAGTGCTCTGGTACAGGGAGTGTATAAATTTCAGTGACTGGTGAAGACACCCACCTTCTAAATCTATTTTAGGACAGGGATACCTTTAGAAACAAAGACAGATATTGTGTGCCAGCCCCTTCTTTATACTTAATAGTCTCTGTTGCACTATTTTCTGCTATGAAATTGAATCAATAAGGACATAATGTCAGTTTACTCAATACATCTTGCAGGTCATTAAACCATTAAACATGCTACCGAGACAAATCTATTGTCTTGACAGCAGTGAAGCACTTCACAAAAACAGTTCCATGATAGTTTTAAAATAGCATTACGAAAAAACATCATTTTGTAATATTTTCCCAAGAATGCGATTGTGGCAAATCAACCATCCAAGATGTGGAGGAGATGCTCCATTTTTTAAATTAAAAAATCCAATCAATTTACAGAGCCCAGAAGAGCAACAAAGGAGATGGGCTCTTGCATCTATGAAGAGACAGTAGGCATTTCATCTGTACACACAATATCACCACTGGGCACATACAGGTCAGAGTTTGTGGAGGGCGCTACAAAGTCATATCTCTTTAACAGATGTACTTTAGGCACACACAATGTTTTTTTTTTTCCTGAAAGCCCTCACCAAACCATTTTTATATTCACTGATGGTGGAAAGGGCACCACTTTTGCATTTGCACATGTGTGGGGCACAGTTCAGACAACAAAGGTTTTTAAAAACCACAAGCTTATCTAGATCTTCTATACCGCTTTCAGATCACAGTTCATTTCCTCACATTTTCTGAACTTAGTTGAGTCCATTGAATATTTTAAATAAAACTGTAATCACTTAGCAATTTTGGCATATTAGAGGGGAAAATCTACTATCAACAAATTAGGTATTCAATGATTTTAGCCACATAGGTTCATGGTCGAAATACATACTTATTAGAACTTATCAGTTGTGTACAAAATGTGGTGCTTAAAAAGTATTTTACATATAAATCTCTAATGAATAGTCCTGAATTGAATTGTACTGATTTTTAAAAACCAGATTAAGATGCTTATTCGTTTTTAAAAAGCTGCTCAAATAAATATTTACACAACAGACTTCAGCTCAACATGAGTTTAACAAAATTAATATGTATATAAATACATGTCTCTTGACTGATTTCAAATTGCTCCTATTGCATAAACATGTACAGACAGTTTTTCAAGATAGTTTCTAGTGCTTTTCAAGTTGTCATTTTAAACTGTTTTTTTTTTTAATTTTGCTATTCTGTCACTTAAATACTATCTGCTCCCACAAAATGGGAATAAACCAAGTCTCTTGGTGGGCAACACCCAAATGTTACAATTTCAATCTATATTTTCCAAGAAACTGAAGACTGGGAAAGCTGATATACCTTTAAAGAATTAAAAATATAGCATTCATCATTGTTTGCCATCGACTGGATAATCATGAGCAAGGGAGGGCATTCAATGTAAAATTTATAGTGAGGATATAGAATTAGTGTTTTTGGAGTGATTAATAGTTTTCTTATAGACCTCCCAGATCTTATACAGTGGCGCTGTCCAATTAATGTCAGTGATTACATGAATGCCCATAACTAGCAACTCCTCTTATTAGGTTCACAGAAGAAAAATCTCTTAAATCTCTTTCATTAGGTTAATGGACTATATGTCATATACTTTTAAATGAGGTAATTAGGACAATTTTTCCTTCATTGTTCCTTCTGAAATTAAAGCGCTTGGTTCCCTGTTTGAGTCAAGTGCCATGAATCTGACCAGAGTTCAAGATGGTAGGTGGGCAAAAAGATGATAGGTTTATCTTCTGCTCAAGGCACATAAAAGGAGGTTGTAAATCATTCTAAGAATGTCATTTGGAATTAAACAGAATGTTTCCAAGAACTCTCAACTCAGGAGACTGGAGAATAATGTATCCCACGAAATACCACAGTTGTCATGGTTAAAGACAGCATTTCTCATTTTAACGCTATTAGCAATTAAATATGAAACATATCATCTGTGTATTTCTGTATCATCTATTTCCATCTCATGGATCTTGATATGAACAAAGAGCACTCAATACACAAGAATAAACACGATTGGCAGGATTCAGAAATGAAAAAGTAAAGACGTACAAATTATTTTAGCCGCCACTATGTTCACAGACTATAATGTGAAAATAATTCATTTGATATTTTTAAAATGCTATTTTGGAAATAACTTTGCTGCTCTATTCAATAAATGAAGATTAATTAAGAATGTTGGCTCTAAAAATTTAACCTCAAATTGTAATACAAAGTGAAAGGAAATAAATTTTCTTACAAATTGCAGTGGCAGTTATGGGAAGTTGAATCTGAGAAACTAAATATCGTATTTCTCTGTCTGGGGAAACTGATTTGTTCTTGCTATGTAACACTGATGCAGTAAAACAGCATAAGCTAATTCCTGTATTGTTAAGGTTTGAGAGGTTTGTGATATAAAGTTAAAATGGCAAAGCAAAAACTTTATGCAGTGAAATGGGATTCACAAAAATAAAATGAAACCCAAAGACATGCAAAGGCATTTGCTGTCTCGAGCCACTTTGCAGGGGCTCATTCACTGCCACACATAACTTGCCACACTATCAGATGGCTCCTCTCAGCTTTGGCTACAGAAGGCTCTAGCTGTAGTGTCTCTCCCAGGAGTTCTGATTCACCAGCTTCATCACCTGGGAAGCAAAACAGAAAAGCGAAGGTGAGCAGGCAGGCATACCTGGAAATAATTAGGAGGGAGACGTGCAATTCACTATTAAATTGTTGAGATCAAGAGTATATACATATGCTTGCCAAGAACTGAGGTCTATTTGAGGGATTCTGCTCTTTGTCTCAACAAGCAGGAGAAACAGCATCAAAATAATCGTAAAATCATAGAGTTGGAAGGGGCCACAAGGGATACCCAGGTCAACCCTCTGCCATGTAGGAACACACAACCATTCTATTATATGGCTATTCTTTATAAAACTGATTTTATGAGAAGCTGCTTTGAGATATTTGAATTTAAGGTAAAAATTTTAATAAATTAATTAAAAATAGCTGTAATTATCATCCTGCAATTCAAGAAACTACAATGAATCAATAAATGGGGCAAGCCTACACTAATAAGAACAATTCAATTTCCAACGGCCTACTGTCAAGTTTCATGGGGATACAGTAAACTGGTTGCATTGTGAGACTAAGAGTAGAAAAGAGTAAAACCCAATTCTTGCTGATAAAATCTGACAGTCCAAACAATCTCTGTCCAAACATACAAAAATCTTTTTGAAAATTTACATTATCTAAAGAACACAAATCTGTAATCAGTTTTCTATAGACATGAACTACTCATGTATAAGTCAACCTCATGTCAAAATTAAGGGCAGATTTAGGGGCCAAATTTGTGGATTTTGAGGATCATTCTGGAGAAAGGGGCAACACCAATATCAGTTCGGGGGACAGTTACCCCTGGCTGCTGCTGCTGTCATTTCTCTACCCAGGCACAGCAGAGACACGGATGGCAATTAGATGGTGAGGCAATAGAATAAGTGAACACCTTCCCTTATCTTGGAGTAACTTTCCCGAAATGGGCTCTTGGTCTTTCCACCATCAAAGGAGTGCACTCAGGGCAAAGGCTCGCCTGAATCTAATACTTAAATTAAAAACACATAGCCACCCAGGTATTCTAATTCCAATAATTAGAGTATATAAAGCTAAGATTACACCCATGCTATTATATGCAGCAGAAGTATGGGGTTTAAGTTCCATCTCAGTAATAGAACAAGCTCAATTCCAGCACCTGAGAAGCATTTTGGGAGTGGATAAAAGAACCTCAGCAGCTGCAGTGAGAGCTGAACTGGAAATTTATACAATTCATGCACAGTCTAATTACAGGACGTATAATTACTGGTGTAAAATCAATGTAATGGAGCCCAATAGACTCCCAAAATTGTGCCTATTAGAACAGATAAAATCCCAACTACAGACCTCATGGATTACACAACTGACAAATTATATAATAAGTTGTGGCCTTCCTTAAGTGACCAAGTAAAAAAGAGCACCAAAGAATCTTGGACATAGAAGCTCAAAAAGATATAGCTACACTCAGTGGGATTGCCAACCTAAAATGACTGAGCCAATATAAATGTTCCTTCCAAATTGCCAACTATCTAAAAATCCAAATGCCAAAACACTTTAGGGAGGTATTTACTCGAGCTAGATTTTATCAGCTTGATACAATGGTTAGATATGGGAGATTTAATAACATCCCTTATAATGAACGGTTCTGTATCTGTGGGACATCTGAAATTGAGGATTTAGCACATATATTATTTGACTGTAAACTGTATCAGAAGGTGAGAGATTTGTTCCTTGGTCTATATATCAAACGGACAATGCATTGGGAATCGCACAACAGAACAACGTATTTTATGTGCGGTCAAGATCCAAAAATAACATATAAAACGGCTCTGTATTTGAGCAAAACAATACGTTTGAGGTCCACATATGTGGGGCTGATTGGGGTAAACAGTAGGGGTGACAATGAAATATGATGTATACATTCAGTTTTATCATATTTATTTATTGTATTGTTACAAGTGTTTTATCTAATTTTTGTACAGAATGTAATCAGGTCTTTTCAAGCCTGGTTGTTTGGCTTGGTACAGTAGAGTCTCACTTATCCAACACTCGCTTATCCAACGTTCTGGATTATCCAATGCATTTTTGTAGTCAATGTTTTCAATATATCGTGATATTTTGGTGCTAAATTCGTAAATACAGTAATTACTACATAGCATTACTGCGTATTGAACTACTTTTTCTGTCAAATTTGTTGTATAACATGATGTTTTGGTGCTTAATTTGTGAAATCATAACCTAATTTGATGTTTAATAGGCTTTTCCTTAATCTCTCCTTATTATCCAACATATTCGCTTATCCAACATTCAGCCGGCCCGTTTACGTTGGATAAGTGAGACTCTACTGTACTTTGATATGGCCTAAGGGTTAATCAATAAAATGTTCTTCTTCTCTACCCAGGCATTCAAATAGGCTAGAAGTGATGTCGCAGCGGAGAGAGTAGAGAGGGTCAGTGTTCTTTAGGTTGTAATGGAAAGACTAAGCCCTCAACTTTTGCCACTCTGCTCAAAGAAGGGGGTGTTCCATATTTTTTTTACCACAGTTAAGGTGCAGTGCTTCCACTGACCTGTAGATAGTTCGCCCTAGTTTTTGGAGTTGATTTTTGGACAAAATTTTCATGAGTATATAGGGTAATAAAAATATATATGTAAAGGCTAGATTCAGGAAATCTCAAATCAATTTGCAATTCAAGAGGAAAGGACCAATGAGCAACTTTAAGATACCTACCCATCCTGAAGTCAATGTACCCTTCTCCTCCACTTATCACCAACATAGATTTGAAAGATGTCTGACTGTTTGATTCTTGTGTAGAAAGAGTAGCTTTATCACTGATTAGCTCTGGGCCTCCTCCCATCTGGGGACATGTCACCTGACCTAGATGTGAGAAAAATCAGCAGAATTGCAGGTTATGGAAAAAACTGAATCTCTCCAAAAGATCAAGTAGATGCTTGCAAAATAGGGAACCCAGAGCAGACCTAATGTTCCTACAAAGTTAACCAATCAGTACAATACAAGAGTTAGACTTTTTAAAAGTTTCTATCTCACGACTACAGATTTTCTCATGGGCAATCATATCAGTCTGTTGCAGCAAGAACAACTGAGAGTCCTGATGTACTTTAAAAACAGTAAGTATTATTTCACATAAGCTGCTATGGACTATAGCCCTCTTATTCAGATACATTAAGACCACTGTCCATGAAGCTTATGCCAAGCAACTTTGGTCAGATTTTAAAGTGTTGCAAGACTCTTGGTTGTAAAGTGTTTGATTTTATTGATGAGAACCTTTTGAAGATGCTTATGAAATGTACATCATTTAAAAAAATAAATTATATACCTTGAAACATGAGCTACTGAAGTAATTAAAAATTAGTATTTTTCATTTGAAACAGGAAGGAAAATAACTAGGTAAATACAACATTAAGTATTTAGCGCAGTGTAGTGAACCTTACCTATTAGGCTTGGAATGAAACCCTGGTAACAGTGAGTGAGGCAGCCTCCATTTTGTTGAGGAAGGCCAGGCAGCCATCTTGAGTGTGGTTAGAAAGGGGGAGGAGCTTAGCGAGAGACTCTTAGGATTGGCCAACCAGAGCAGATGGGAGGAGCCAAGTCTTAGAGTGCAGAAAAAAAGAGCTCCAGGGAGTTCTGGTTTGAGGTTTGAAGGAGAGAGTTCTGTTTGAGGGTTTTGAAGAGAGCAGTTTGGTTTTGGAGTTGGGAGAGTGTGTGTGTGAGAGAGAACTGAAAGTTGTGTAAACTGACAGGCTAAGTCAGGCAGCTTGGATCTCTTGACTCTCACTATTGGGCTGGTTAATAGAAGGACTCTAGGTTAGAGTTAATTAACAACCCAGGGGAACTCGTGTTTATTCTCAGCAAATAGAGCGAAGGTTTTTGTGAACAATAGATAGATTGGTTAGTTGGAACTGTTTGAAACTAAGTGAAGTGAATCTGAAACATACAACTAAGTTAAGCTGAAGAACGTCTGTAACCATTTATGCTTATGAACCCCTCTGAAGTAATCATTTACCTGTTTTTAAGAAAATAAATTGTTATTCTATTTTCAAATTTCAAGAGCCTCCACAGTGTATATTTTCCATCAAGAAGTCTTAATAAAAGTTCCAGCAATACAGCAATAAAATACCACAGCAAAGCCTCATAGTGAACATCAGTTTGGGAGCCTGGGGCAAAAACGGTGCGGGCAGAAAATGGAATGAAGTTTGCCTCAGACACATTTAACAACAAAAATCCTATGACATTTTAGGTTGGTGGCAGCTACCAGTTTTAAAAGCAAATCTGTTATAATTAGCTTCTCCCCGCTTTGCTCATTTCTTTTATATTGGTGGCAGCGGTGGGATATTTGAAAAGATATTCCCTCCTGCCCCATTTCCTTTATATTGGTGGCAGCGGTGGGATATTATAAACGATTCCCCCCTGCCTCAATATTTCTTTTATATTGGTGGCAGCGGTGGGATATTTAAAAAAATATTCCCTCCTGCCCCATTTCCTTTATATGCAGGAACTGCCTCTTATAATGGTAAACCCCCATGTTGCTAAGTTAGGATTCAGAACCTCTGCCTAGAATACAGAAAACAATTTAATAAGATGGAAGGAAGAACAAGTATGACAACATCCGTCTTTCTATGTTATAAATCAGGCCCATATCTAAGATGTAGGAATATTCATTAGTGCATTGTTAAGGTAAAGGTAAAGGTTTCCCCGACGTTAAGTCCAGTCATGTCTGACTCTGGGAGTTGGTTCCATTTCTAAGCCGAAGAGCCGGCATTGTCCATAGACACCTCCAAGGTCATGTGGCCAGCATGACTGTATGGAGCGCCGTTACCTTCCCGCCAGAGCGGTACCTATTGATCTACTCACATTGGCATGTTTTTGAACTGCTAGGTTGGCAGAAGCTGGAGCTAACAGCGGGCGCTCACTCCGCTCCTGGGATTTGAACCTGGGACCTTTCGGTCTGCAAGTTCAGCAGCTCAGTGCTTTAACACACTGAGCCACCGGGGCATTGTTACAACCCTTAAATTCTGCATTGTGTACATAATTAAAGTAACTGTGCCAATTGTACGGAAAACAAAAGATTCATCAGAACTGATTATTAAGGTTCTCTGTTTCCTTAAGTATTAGCCCAATGGCAGGAATTGATATTAAGTGGAATAGAAGAATTGATAACTTTTTTGAATGACATCTTGCTGGTGCAACTAGTTCAAGCAGTCGTCATATTTTCTATTGTTCCAACATAGTATTGTTTTTTTCTTTATATATATCATTAAAATATGAAATTTTTGCCAATTGTGTAGTCATTTCTTGTCTAGACTTTAGCAATTACTCTTCGTTGGCTTATTCACTCATTTAGAATTTCAGTGGTATACTTGTCCTTTAAAAGTTCCTTTGAGCATTAGTTTTTAATTTTTTGGTTCTTCCAAAGTCCCTCAAAATCTTCTATATCAGGATTGGGCAATTTGTAATTCATTATCATTTCAATCCCTGTCAACTCTGATACCATCAGAGATAGGGTGGAAACAGTAGCTCCATCAGCTTACAGAGGCCAAAGATTTTTCACCCCAGCTCTGTAATGTGGCATCTCTTTCACACTCCACCATAATACTTCTTGCTTCTTTCTGCTACCTGATGACACTGTCTTGTTGTCCCACTTTCTTCTCAGACTTCTAAGTATGTGCATTTTGCTATACTTCCTATAGTAACAATCATACAATGTATAACACACACAAAAACACACACAAATGTGAGTTTCTGCTTTTTCTGGTAATGTCCTTTTTGCTCAATCATGAAACTTTTAGGGCAGCCTCTTCTCACATCAGTGACCTCCAGATGTATTTTACCATTGTTTCCATCATCACCACAGGGCAGGGCTTAAAATTGTCCTTTAATACATCTGAGATATCACCAAATTGACTGAAACTACTTAAAGGGTTTCACAAATATATACAAGGGAGTACAGTTAATTTCTTTTATCAGTGCCAAACTCAGCATGTTACCTCCCCAAATTGAAAAAGCAGGGAAAGAATTATACCCAAAGCTTACCAGGAACGGCAACAAAAAATTTGACAGCATCACGATGCCCATGGAAACATAGCTGCGCATGTGCCATTGAGCAATAAGGTATGAAGGTTCCTGGTGTCACTTTGTCACTGTTTTCATCACCATATACACGTATTACACTCCCTGGACGGTTGCCAGAACTGGCTGCTGCTTTGTTAGCTAGAATGAGAGGAAGAGAATATTTTCCACCTGAAATTGCTAGTTGCAAGAATGATCATTTATCAAGAAACCTCATGGTATCATTCTAGAAGCTAAAGCCAACTTAGATAAATGAAACGGAAGGGGCAACAAATGCCAATTCAAGACAGAGCTGGCAAGGAACAAAAGACAGCATGCGGTAGTTATTTGAAGTACCTGAAGAAAAAATGGAGTAGATTGCTAGTCTAGCATAAGTGGACATTTTTTAACCAACCCCTCCCCCAACTTCATAAAACAGCATGCAAACAGGGTTTCTTTCATATTCAAGACATAAACTGATAACATTTATTAAATACTGAAGTACCCATAATGAACCATAGTTATGATTTGGAAAACACAACTCCAGAAGCAGCCATATTAGTCTAACTCACACCATAGAGTTCCGTGGCACATTAAAACAACCATATTTAAGTAAGGCATCGGTTGTCATGGACACATCCAAAAGATTTATGTTGCAAATGTAGCCACTAGATGCCATTCTTTTTAAAGGAAGTGCTCTGGAGCAGCTACAAGTTTCAGATCTCTTAAGCCAAGGGGGAATTCAGTGGGTGGGAGGAAAAGGCAATGAACAGTCATTGGTGGCTTCTGAGGAGCTGCATTTCAACTGTGTTTTTTTCTATCTCTGAAAACTGATGTAAAAATCTACAAATCTTCCTTGAATTTCATATGCTAGACACACAAAACTATCTCCATTTCAAACAGTATCAGAGTAAGGAAAGAAACATGATTTGTAACAAGAGAAAATGATGTGGATTAATGACAATTACAAAGTTATGGTATCACAAATGGCGCTGGAAGAAAAACAAGAAGCTGGCATGAAAGTTCAGCTGCAACAAAAAATGAAGGCACTAAACTGCTGAGCAGGATTGGCGGTCATTTAGCAAACATAAAGTACTGCAATGCAGGTAACTGCAAGTGAAAAATGGTTTAGGAACATACAAAGGGGGTCGGGATTTAGAAAAGTGGGGAACGGCCTTAAAGAGGCTATTAGAGAAGCCTGAGAATATAGAACTTTTTTTTGTTTGGGATCAGCACTTACCCCTCAGCCCCAGTAAACGTCCCTGGTGGAGGATTACAGCTAAAGTAAGAAAGGAGGAAAGGGGACAATGGATAGGTGTGACAGCAGAGGAGAAGGATTAATGAGAACCCACCATTTGTGTTCTGGTGTTTAATAAGAGCTTTATATAGTAGCTTCTAACCACAGAAGGTACAAATAAGTGGATATTATAAACCAAGTTTTCAGCTTACATGGGGAAAAGGAAGTAGTAGTAACACTGTAAATAATGTGATGTGTTGGAAAACTGTTTCCTCGTTCTCACTTTTCTTTCAAAGGGGCACTATCAAATTTGACAGGACTCAAGTTGTCATGTCCTCCTTCAGAAAAAAAAAATCCATCAGCCTGTCACAATGAGCATTACTCATCAAATGTTAGCTTGTTTGCTGCCCAGGGCATTCATCTTGTTTAAACAGGTTTGCTGTTATGCCTAATAGCACAGGTTGGCATCTTGAATAAGGAGTGACTTTCAAATCCAGGACCTCTCTCTGTTGCCTACCTGTACTTACCTAAATCTCTTGCAGATCCACTTTTCAAGTTCATTCAATCCATGAACACTTTTTACAGCAGAGGTGAACAACCTGATGCCTCCCCCCTCCAGATGCTGCTGGACTGCAAATGCGGCAGCCCTGTACCATTTGCTATACGGGTTGGTTGAAATTATAATGCAATAACATCTAAACAGCTGGCACTGTTGTTCTATAGGGCCATACCAATGCCTCATTATGTGGCATGGTGAGCGTCTGTGGCTAAGATGAGTGAATAATTGCAAGACTCAACAACTGCTGTAAGCTGCTATCTAATTTTAAAGAGTCGGATATAAGAATATTTTTTTAAAATGGCACCCCCCCCCCCCCCAGCCTATAAATAATGCTGTTCGTATTTTAAAGATCCTAGGAAAGTAATTTTAGAAGCATTTTCACTATTTTGAAACCTTTTATGAGTTTTGGTCTTAACTGAATACACATATGCAATGCAAAACCAGACGTTTAATGGATGATCAATGTAATGGCATGGCATGAAAAACAATGTACATGGTGTTCAAATCAATTAATATGAAATAATTCATTACTGTCATTATCTTCCAGCAATTCAATTTGTGGTAACACCCTACAATAATGTACTCTAGCACGTTACCAATACTGCAGAAGTGATAAAGTTGAGTTTACGGCAGCCTGATAAAAAACCCTTTATAAATTTCATGTGATTCATGCATTCATGTATGAAAACCTCAAACAAAGTTTTTCACCAAAGATTTATGGTATGAATTAGGCTAAGAATGAAAGGAAATAGTGCTAAATCTAAAACAGAATTAACATTCTTGTGTTCAGAAAAAAGGCTGTTTTGTCTCCTTGACAATTTGTTTTCTAGCCAGTGGCTAGAACTGTGAAAATAAGAAAAGAGAAAGTGGTTATATCTGTAATATATCAGGAATTTCACACTAGACAGGAGAAGAAAGGGGAAGCATGACAATTTGGGGAGATAACAGGATGTAGAAATAAACTAAGGGGATAGGATGTTGTTCACCACCCACTCTTGCTTTTAAATGAAAAACCCTTCCCTATTGAAATCATTTAGCATAATATCTAATTTGGCTCTGCACCACTAAACAATCTTCTTCAAACTTTTAATTGGAGTTCTTCATGAGACCAGACTGTCGAAAGTGAAAGACTAAAGCTGCAATCCTATACACATGCATCAAACTAGGCTTTAGGGTGAAGCTGGGGGCTACCTGCTCAGACCCCTGGCCATTGACCTGTGGGGTCTCGCAAGGTTCCATTTTATCTCCCATGCTCTTTAACATCTACATGAAACCACTGGGTGAGGTCATCTGGATTTTTGGAATTCGGTGCCATCTCTACGCAGATGATACTCAACTCTACTACTCATTTCCACCAAATTCCAAGGAAGCCCCTCAGATACTGGACCATTGCCTGGCCGCTGTGATGGGCTGGATGAGGACGAACAAGCTGAAGCATAATCCTGACAAGACAAAGGTCCTCAAGGCCAGTCGTATGTCTGATCGAGGTATAGGGTGGCAACCTGTGCTTGACGGGGTCACACTCCCCCTGAAGGCGCAGGTCTGCAGTTTGGGGGTCCTGGATTCAGCGCTGACACTTGATGCTGAGGTGTTGGTGGTGGCTGGGAGGGCCTTTGCACAACTAAAACTTGTGCGCCAACTGCGATCGTACCTCGTGAAGTCTGACTTTGCCATGGTGGTCCATGCTTTAGTCACCTCTAGACTGGACTATTGCAACACACTCTACATGGGGGTTGCCCTTGAAGACAGCCCGGAAACTACAATTAGTCCAAAGTTCGGCAGCCAGACTGCTAACTGGAGCGACTTACAGGGAGCGGTCAACCCCCTGTTTAAGGAGCTTCATTGGCTGCCGATTATTTTCAGGTCCCAATTCAAGGTGCAGGTTCTTACCTATAAAGCCTTAAACAGTTTGGGACCCGCCTACCTTAGTGACCTGACCGTGTTTTCACCTATGAACCTGCAAGATCTCTTCGTTCATCTGGGAAGGCCCTTCTCTCGCTCCTGCCTCCATCAAGGCTCGGTTGGCAGGGACGAGGGAGCGGGCCTTCTTGGTTGTGGCCCCCTGGATCTGGAACTCCCTCCCTAGGGAAATCAGGCAGGCACCCACCCTTGCATCCTTTAAAAAGGAGTTAAAACTTGGTTTTCTCATTGCGCATTTGAATAACTTAGTCCCCATGATTGAAATTTAAATTAATACATTTTCCTTCGCACTGTTTTCTTCTCCTACAATTAATTTGGATGTTTGTCCCCCTTCCCAATGGTTGAGATATGTTTGCACTTTGTGCTCTTGCCCCGAAGCACTTTATAACCATACTATTGTACTTTAATCTAAATGGCCCCTCCATGCTATTCCTCTCCACCAAATTGGTGGTCCATCTTATTTTATTATATTGTTACTCATTTTATGTTTTAAATGACCTTTTATGGATTGATGTATTATTCTGCATAATGTCGTTTTCTTGTGTTTTTACTCTTTGTAATGTTTTAATTGTTGTACTTTGGTTATTGTTTTCGGGCTTTTAGAAAAATAAAGTTACTTACTTACTTACTTTAAGATCTTGAATCTTACACAAGTTTTTCATAGTTTGAACACTTTTGTGCTTATAAAGTCAGCAACAAGGCTGTCTTTATATTCGAGTGCGAAGCTGCCAGCCAGACAAGACTGGCCCACACTAGAGCTTGTCAGGGTATTGTGAAATGTTAAAATCAATCTGGATTCAGCAATTATGGAGTTAATGAGAGTCTGCTATGATTGATGTATCACAGGACCAATGGGGTCAAGTGTGTTTTGACCGGGACGTACTATCTTGGTTCCTGTGGAATGCAAAGGAGGTGTTTTCCTGTGTAGAGCGGAGAACAGCGATGAGCAATGTGCTGTGTGTGTGCATGGGTGCTTTCGGCAAGCACTCATGGAGGAAAGGACTGAACTGACTCTATTTGTATATAGATCATGTAAATAAAGTTTAATCAACAGTTGGACTTCGTCTGCTGGAGTGAGTTTGTCAGTGCTGTTTTCCACATGGGGAAACAGTCTGGAGAGAAGGAGGCAGACCGGGATGGTGAATTCTTTGGATTTCAACTCTGCTACCCATCATCCCCGCTGACAAAGCTTGCACTTGGTATGAAACTATTGGGATTCTTGCAACATAAGTACTTACTTTCTGTTAAAGGTATGGAGATGATGACCCCATTTCCTGTTCCAACCCACAGCCGATTACAGGAGACCATAAGAGCTGTGATTCTCACAAAGGAAAATCCTAGTTTTCCAGTACCTGGAACAATGCAACAAATTCAAAATTAAAAACAGGTATTTGTACATAGTACAGAAAGCTTCAATTGTATATCTAATGTTATTCTTAATTCCATACTTCGCAAACAAATATACAAGATCTGGAAGCTATTTAGTTTTAATGGAGTTGTTACTAAAATCCCCCAGGGGTTTTTCAGCTGGTGTTTTGCAAACAGTTTCCTTTTCACTTCCTAAGGAACTGAGACTCAGCAGAGATGCCTGCAATGGTTATTAAGCTTAGTGAATTTGCTTTTTGCCCTGCAGGCCCTAGAATCACCTACAATGCTACCTGAGGGTCCTCTGACTCTCCAGAACATTTTTTTGACATGCACTGTGAGCTGGATGGAAAACTGGCACAAAATCACTTCCCCATCCATTCCCTCCAAGTAGGAGAATCCTGTAGGTATCTGTCTGAACTCTGGATTCAAGCAAAACGTTCCAGTGAAAATCTAATTAATATTTGTAAATAGGGTTTTATTGCTGACAGTTTTAGATAATCAGGTTGCTATAAGGAATTTATTGGGTTTTAATCTGTTTTAATATTTACCTTGTATGTTCTTATTGTATTGTCAGCCACTTTGAGTCTCGCCTTGGTGCGGGAGAGAAGCGGGGTAAAAATCGACTCAAATAATAAAATAATTTCCTATCTGGTTGATTGTCTCGTTGGAGGCAGAGATGGTTTTTTACTAGCAAACAGATATATTAAGATCCCATCTAACTAAAAAGTATTTAGCCTAATAAGTGTACATACTCCCCAACAGAGAAAATGACATATGGCTTTTTGCACTTAATTGAATGTAAATATCTGCATTTGTATTAACTAGATTGTGGGGATACATATCCAGGGATTGACCATGATGCCACACCTTATCTACTATAACTGAATAAAGTCCATGCAAGAATCTTTCCCCTGAAGTCAACATATAATTTTGAAAGCACACAAATGAGTCATGATGTGTTAATTTTAACAGAAAGCTATCTTCATGCTTAGGTAAAACACAATTTAGAGTATCCAAACTGACAATTAGAAAGACGTCTTTGTTAACATGTGCAAATTGAGACATGAACAAAAAACCCTCATTTAAAAATAGACTCTGAAATGCCGTTCCGCAGGAGGTCTCCCTGCTCTCTTTTTGCTGGCAAGCAAAAAGATTTTCACTTCATTAGGCTTTTAAGATGTAATTGCTCACAAGGAAACTTCTTATTTATTTATTTTTAAACATATGTATTTTGAAAATACTTTATATTGTTTTAAAGTGATGGTTTCAATTGTTTTTAATGCTTTATTTTTGGGTTTTATTCATTTATTTATTTTGTGAATCACCTAGACCAGTGGTTCTCAACCTGTGGATCCCCAGATGTTTTGGCCTTCAACTCCCAGCAATCCTAACAGCCAGTAAACTGGCTGGGATTTCTGGGAGTTGTAGGCCAAACCACCTGGGGCCCCACAGGTTGAGAACCACTGGTCTAGATGCTCACTCTGGGAGAAAGGCATTATATAAATGAAATACAGTGTTCCCTCACTACTTCGTGGTTAGCTTTTCGCAAACTCGCTGTTTCGTGGACTCGCTGTTTTGCAGTTTTTTAATAAACACTAAAATAATAGTATAAATCATAAAATAATATTATAAATCCCTTATAAATCCTTCTTTCTACTTCCTTCCTAAGAAGAAGCCTAAAGAAGGGAGAGAAAGGGAGGCTGAAGCAGCTTGGTTTTCATCTCACAAGGCAGTGGCAGCAGCAGGAGCGCTCATGTTTGCAAGGTGAGGAGGGGACAGACACGCTACTTGCAAACAACACAAATATAGCGTCTCTACTTCACGGATTTTTACTTTTCGCAGGTGGTCCTGGAACGTAACCCCTGAGATAAGTGACGGAACACTGTACATAAATAATAACGAAGTCACTTAGATCTTTTATTCCCCTCTTCTCTCAATTAGAATATTTCTGCATTACAAAAGACAAAATAAAGGCAAACTTTCCCTTGTAGTCATGCTGCAGTCAGGAGCCTTTCATCTTCTCATAAGCAAAGTTAAGCAATAATAATAATAATAATAATAATAATAATAATAATAATAATAAATTACCTGCCTCTCTTTGTGGCTCACTTTTACAAACAATACTGAAAGTCATTGTTAAATATAAAATTATTGTATAATGACTTATATTTTTAATAGAAACACAATCTCTTATGTCATTTCAGCTACATGTAAAATAAAATGACAATTTCTTGAATTGAAGGCTAATTGACTTACCTAACATTTTGCTTACATAGGGCTCAATATCGACATCTTGCAGATGCTGATAAGTGTGTGCATGATAAAGACGGAGTGTAGAATCTAAACGAATTGACACCCAGACTCCATCTCCAACCCAAGCAAGCTGTCTAACTTGGCTCTCCTTTCTTGGGTGTGCATCAAATGATTTCTAAGAAAAAATATGGCTTGATTAAGATTTTACAATAAAACACTTATCAGCATTCCCATTTATATTTTAAAAATACACATAGATGAGCACTAGTCTTCCTTGAAAATCAATATAAGGCCAATTCTAATTTTTCTAAATATTCCTACTCATTGGGACAGACACAGATTTGTAATTATATAAAAGAGAGAGAGCAATAGATATACAACGTAACAGGGTTTGCATCATGAGCATCTAAAAGATGGGATCTTTGCCTGCAAGAATTTAGAACCTAACTTAGACCACAAACAAAAAACAACAGAGGAAGGGATGAGAAGGCAAAGTAAGGATAAAAAGGAATACATTCTTAAACTTAACTGCAGGGTGACTTATAGCAGGATATGAGAACTAGTATGGGTTTTAAAGAAGGACTTGATGAAGCAGGAATACATATTTCTGAGGCATTGCAGGCAAGATGGGAGAAGGAGCAGAATCTGTTGAAGGAGCAGGAAATCTTCAGATGGTATAGAATGCTATAGCTGAAGGAGCGAAATCATGAATGGGGATATATGATGACACTTAAGCTGAGTGACATGTTATGGATCACAATTGGTTTGAAAGGAAAGGATAATGCACCTCTGCTGGACAGGAGCAGCCAATGTAGCATCTAAAGAAGAGTTTCACATTTCTGAAATAACTGTGCTGGAATAGTTTCTTATTATCTAAGTTGTGCTTCTCTATTAAAAATGTTAATCAGAGACGCTGAACAGTTATCTAGGTAAGTGCCTGTCAGTCTATTCCCTGGTCTTCTGGCTTAAAAAGGGACCGAAGAAACAGAAACATTTTAGTTAATTTGGTTTTATGAAGCACAGGCTCCACTTGCCTCTATTTTCATGGCTTTTGGCTGTACCACATAGATTTTGTTTCTGTAGCCACACCAGACTTTATCATGAACCACAGTCATGCAGCGGATTGAATGATGAGGACGGCCCAGATCTAGAAGGTGATAATTTGTCAAATCCCACTGTCCATCTTTAAAAGAGAGAAGATTGAAAGATCGAGGGAAAAATCATAAATATTAGTTTGTGCAAAACTTGAAAAATTACCTCTGTAGATTACGGTTCCCATAATTCTCCAGCAAGCATGGAGAGTGGCCAAGGGGTACTGTAAGAGCTGTAGTTCAAAAAGGAACCTTTCCAATGTCCAGGTTTCTGTACCTGGCTGTGTGTTTTCTTTGGTTTTTTAGAATGTCAGGCTCACTAAATAACACAAATTCACAGAACTGCAGAGCTGGAAAGTTCCTCAAAGATCAGTAGTGCAGAAAATCCAGAACTGCAGCAGAACATTTGCTTAAATCCATTAATTATTTTTTTAAAAATCAATGTCCAACGGACACATACTTTATTTTAAGAAATAGGAATAAGTTGTGTGTTAAATACTGCCATTCAACTGCATGAATATAAAAATAAATTGTCAAAACAGCAAATGTCTAGAAATCAAGAACATTCGTAACAGCAGTTTTTAAAAAAGAAAACCAAAGGAAGCCTGTTCACATTGAATAATTATTTCAAATTCTGTTTAAAACAGCCCCAGCTCTACACCAGTCACTGAGTATCCAATGGTCTATCATCAGTGTGCACAACAGCAGCATAGAGCCTCTTCGCACGGTAAATTTAGGTCTATGTATTTGTCAGAGTATTTTGAAGGGGAACACAAGTGAACAGGAAAAAAATACATCTAAAGATAGGCTTAGGATGGGCACAGCCTCACCAGTACTCTAAAGGCTGTCAACCCCTCCCCCATTTTTTTTTTAGACAACCCAATCTCCACCACCACACAGAAAGACACACTAAAATAATATGTGAAAGCAAGCAAAAATGACTTCCCTACCCCAAAAACCAACCCAGAACTACCTACATTTCTCTTTTCAGACCCTCTCAAAATGGTGATAGAAGTGATGTGACATCACTTGCTGGTGCCGTTTTGATAAGAACTACAAAGGAAAACAGAGATATCTGTGGAAAGGAAATTGGCTGCTAACTCCCTGAAGTTTACTATCCCTGTTTTAAGAAGAAATAGGGAATCTATGCCTTGAGTGGAAACAAGATGGACTGGTATTTTTAATACAGTAGAGCTCCAGTTAACCGAGGCGCCGTATTATCTGAGGCACTGCTGGGGGCACCCCTCCCTCTCCTTCTCTCAAGTTCGAGAGAAGGAGAGGGAGAGGGAGGAGGAAGCACCCCGCGATAGCTGTCTAGCAGCGATGGCGAGGTGCTTCCCAAGGGGTGAGGTCTCGCCGAGGGACCCTCGGCGAGACCACAACCCAGGCAAGCACCTCACCATCGCTGCTGCCTAGACAGCAGCAATGGTGAGGCGCTTCCCAAGAGGCGAGGTCTTGCCTATCCGAGCTGTTAAGTTATCCGAGATGGGTCCCACCCCTTTATCGCTAATAACCAGGGCTCTACTATACTAGCAAAATGACTACAAAACTTTCTACTAAGTAAATGGTCACGAAAATAAGCAAAATTTGCAATGTCAAAATCTTTCAGAAGCACGTCAGAGACAAAATATGTGAGAATTCTAGGCATCTAATTAAAATGCTTACCTACTCCTCTGTGAAATATTGCTAAAGTTCCATCCGCTAGTGCAACTAATACAATTCCTTTTACATGCCTGCATAAGAGAAAGAGGGAAAATATATACATTAAGAGCACAGAAGCAAAACGCTGTGCTTGTTTGGTTATATTGACACCACTCTTATAAAATTCCTCAGTGTCCCTTTTAGTCACATTTGGGGTAATGAGTATTCCAGATGTTGTTGGAATATATTCTCTCCTTCAGCCCAGTTATCTTAGCCAATGATGAGAAACGCTAAGTCTAAAATCTGAAAGGACACAAATCGATAACACTTTCCCTTAAGTGATCAATGTGTCAGAGTACACAACACATATGTCTAAAGTTCCCATTAAAATGTTTACAAAAATAAAATACTCAAAAATAGCATATTTTTCCCATTTTATTCAGAGTGTCTCTCATGTTTTGAACAAATAATTTATTAGTTCACTATTTTATGGTGGATCAATTTTTCCAATTGATCAACATTGCATTATTCCATTAACAAGGTTTTTATATTCCACAGCTTAGGCAATAACATTATATTGGTGTTCAAAGTAGAGAAATATAGAGACTCATAACATACTCCGAGGATAGAGAAAGAAGTCATATATTTCTGCAGTGGTGTTATATGAAGATAGATTTCTTTTTTATCCATTAATTGCTGCATTTTTAAAGGAAAACTTAAAGGAAAACTGCTTGTATATTTTCCCCTCAAAAATTCAGGTGTCTTATTTATACAGCAAAATCTCAACTATGAACATCTCTAGGAAGTACCTGCATGTCATTGTCATGGTTAGAAACAAATCCTTTTTGAGGTTCTTGTTAACTAATCCCAACTCATCTTTCTCATCTCCAAAATGTAATCGCAGTAGCAGTTACCAGTAAGTTGGCGAGAGAGGCAGTGTGGTGTAGTGGGAGTAGATTTAGGATTCTGGAAACCAAAGTTCAAGTCTCCACTTGGCCACAGAAAACCACTAGATGATGTTGAACAAGCCACTCTCTCTCTGCCTCAGAGGAAGGTAGTGGCAAACACCCTCCGAACCAATCTTGCCAAGAAAACCTCAGGATTGGTTCACCTTTGGGTCATCATAAGTCAGAAACTATTAGAAGGCACGCAACAACCACAAGAGAATGCATTCTTATAGTTATTATTTTTCATTTCACAAAATCTATTTCATCATGGAAATATAATGAATTTTGTAGTAACTTACACTATACTGAGTATAGAATCTTTTAGTTTAATTGCATGAACACATTTTCTCCACTGAGCCACTGAAGAATGAACATACAAACTGTAACGACAAAAACAAAATGATTAAAACACCAACATCCCCAAATCCACAGCAGCATTTACAAATTTAACATAATCATAGCTGTTAGTGTAATAAAAAATATAGTGATTGAAAAAATTGCTGAAACAGTTTTAATTTGTTGGGTCAGCTTTAGATTTCCTTGATAGGTTTTCTATATCATTTCTGCAACATTATCCAAGACACTTTATCTTGCTTTTAGTGCTTAATTATTGCTTCAATTTACACTTCAGATGCTTACTTTTAAAGCCATTTGTGGAGCTTGTTCCAAAAGGTACCAAATCAATCTCACCAAATTTTACAAGAATTGAAAGGGAAAAAAACATGATGAGGATATGCATTCTTTTGCCATAAAATGAAATTCTCCAAGCTCTGTACCAAAGTAATTTGATACATTTTGATAATTTATATCTGTATATAATATTCTATCCCTAGCCAACAATGTGCTGCCGCTTATCACTCATTTTTCAATGTTTTTGGATTTGGTACCGCTTGGAAACAAACTCCACATTTTTGGTTCGAGATGCAAGTATCCATAGGCTTCCTTCCTTTCACAATTCAAACTGAATTCTGATGCTGAGAAAATCTGATAGATATCAACCACAAAAAAGGCTTTTTCTATCAGGGTGCCCAATTAAAGGATAATTTTCAATAAGGAGATATTGTGCCTTTAAGTCATTCTAGCAAATTTGTTCCCTGGATTTTTTTCTGTAATGTTTGCTGCCATCTGCTGACCTAAATTTGAAATGTATTTCATCCTCTCAAAATGGCAGTGTATCCATGGAAGGAATCTTTCAGGAATTAAATCTAAATTACAAACTCCCTTAGTCTTTTTTGTGCACCAGGAGGAGATGGTAACTCACAACTCAATGACTAATTCACACCAAATGGTTCCACATCATCTTTATTATCTGAGCATGAACCGAAGTCTCTCTACTATGTACATAAACATCTCATCCAAAGTACATATTCAAATATTACTTTAATTGGTTGGATCTCACTTTACTGACTGCACACATATACAACACAGCTTGTCAACATGGGTAAGAGATGCACAAAAACTTCAAATTCATATTAATTAACAGAAATTACACCTGAAGCTAAAATTGAGGGAAGACTTCAACATTTATATTTCACTTTCAATGAAATATTTAGAGGTCTTTTGAAAAGAACAAGTAAACTAATCACAGAATCTTTTCTGTGAACAAAACTGTATAGAAATAAGGTTGGTACTTTACCATCCATTCTGTGCTCCAAGCCACATAGTGGGTAAAAGGCTACTCATTTTCTGCGCTTCTTCTCTTACGAGATCCTGTTCATTTGGCAATACAGCGACATCTTTATACAAGTCTGTTTCATTACTACCGGGGAGGGGAGGGGATAAAATGTTATAAGCAAGATATGTTCAAATACATTAATCTACACAATTTCACTACAACTGCTATAACATTTCATGTAAAACTTTTAAAAGGTTTCTTTTAGAGGGTCTTTTTTTTGTAACTAGTTAATCAATTTGAAGCTACCCAAAAACAGTTTGGAAAGAACTATACAGAGTTTCCAAGGAAGAATATATACTTCAGGTTGAATATCTATTATCAAAAGTGCTTGAGACCAGATGTATTTTGGAATATGGCTTAATGGGATATCTTAGAGATACAATCCAAGTCTAAACACAAAATTCATTAAATATATATTAATATACACATAGCCTGAAGATAGTTTTATACAATTTTCAAATAATTTTGCACATGAAAAAATGGTGTACACATTGAAGCATCAGAAAGCAAAGGTATCATTATCTAAGCCAGTCATGTAGATAATTTTGGGGTATTTCAGAACTCCAAATAAGGGATGCTCAATCTGTATTTAAAATCTGAATGTTTAAAATGCTGGATACAGATGAGATATGATACAGATAAAAAACATCTTACTAAGCCTGAAGTGTAATCTAGTTTTTTTCTTTATGAGACATCTTCTTGTTAATGAAAAGATAAGCATACCTAGGCTGAAATGCCGGAGAACCCTCTACTGTATCTTGAACTCCCAAAGGATCTGTGAAAACATGCTCTGTGTAAACTCCCGTCTGTGCAACATCTGCTACTTCTTCTCCTGAGCCAGCATTTTCTGTTGCTTCAGTTGCTTCCTCTGCTGTCTGAACATTTTCATCTACTGCATCAGTTTCAGCTTCAACATCTGGAAACAATTTATAGGTGAGCCTGAATGATCATTTAGGTTTCATGTATGAAGAATGAATGTGCATTAGTCCACCTAGCTTCTTTCCATTTTGTTTTATGAACAAGCTATATTGAAATGGAGAAGATATGTCATGGTGAATCCAAGCAGCAGAAAAATCCACTGTCTATCAGCAAGATAGCATTCCTGCATTCCTGCTTTGTGCCCATCACAAACAAGATATGCTTTTCTCTATCAAAACATGCTTATTGCCCTTTCATAAGTTCAGAATGTCAATAACCATGTTTCCTATGTCTGGTCACAAGGTACTTTTTCATGCACTGATTATATAGGAAGTAGGATGCTATGCTTGCTTATATCTTTAACATCCTCTTAAGGAAGCCTGCTGGGGAAGAACTGTTTGCTTATCTGTAACTGTGGTTCTTCAAGTGGTCATCTGTGAATCTGTACATATGGGTCATTCTGATCCTGCACAGAGCTGGCTGAAAACTTCTAGAGATAGCTGAAGCATTTTGGTGGTAGGGCCATTCCTAGACACACCTGCAAACTCAGGCTCTTACTCAAAGTTCTTGGGTTCTTTCTATACATTGAATCTGCTTGGGAAGAAACCTCCAGATTTTTTGCTTAAGAATTGTCATTTTTGTACTTTTACTCCATCTATTTCCACTCTTCAGCCTACAAATTTATTTCTTCAAAATGTTCACAGAACTATCCATGTGAATGGGTCACAAGAGGTCACAAAGAAAAGCTAAGGTTTGTTAATGTAAAAAAAATTGCACAAATTATTGTTTTCTCAGAGGTTATATAAACAACAGACATAGTACAGCCAACCATTCCAAAAGCACAGACATCACCCTCTCTCTTATTATTTTTACAGTAGAGTCTCACTTATCCAAGCTAAACGGGCTGGCAGAAGCTTGGATAAGCGAATATCTTGGATAATAAGGAGGGATTAAGGAAAAGCCTATTAAACATCAAATTAGGTTATGATTTTACAAATTAAGCACCAAAACATCATGTTATACAACAAATTGGACAGAAAAAGTAGTTCAATATGCAGTAATGTTATGTTGTAATTACTGTATTTACGAATTTAGCACCAAAATATCATGATATATTGAAAACATTGACTAAAAAAATGGCTTGGATAATCCAGAAGCTTGGATAAGCGAGGCTTGGATAAGTGAGACTCTACTATACTTTGTAAGTGGAAAGCAATTCAACTGCCATACAACCGGTGAGCTCAAGGCATTGCAACTGTTGTACAACTGTGCAATTCAATATAACATATGTTCACTCTATCCTCAAACTATATAGGATCACAGTCTGAGTTTATTATTCTGTACAGTTCTACCCAGTATACCTCTATGCCTTCAGAGGAAAAATACTCATACCCTTTCAATTCACCGACTGGTATTTACTAACAGAATATGGTTTTCCGTTCTCATTTCAGCTTCTCATTGAAATGCTGCATATCTGTGATAACTGACCCTGAAAATATTTGTGTAAGAATGTCACTTGAGCAGTACAAGCTTTTATCTAAAAACAAAAACCAGCCTGTGCTTGGATTGGACACTGAGCTAGGATTTAGCATCAAATGGCCATTTTGGGGAAGTGTAGTCTGAGCTCCAGTATAGCCAGTTTGCTCCCATTTTAAAATGTTTATTATTGTTCTATCTTGATATTCTTGATTTTATCCATTATTCCCATGGAACATCTCTGTGGGATGGGAATGAAAGGCAGCACTGTATTACAACATATCCATTCTCACCTCTGGGGCTGTTCCTCTAATGTGGCAACTCCTACTTAGTACAATGGGACTCTTACTGATAAAATGTAAATTGATTTATGGCATTTGCTAGGCAGGACAGGGTTGGTTCATCTCCACCCCCATGCTATTTAGCATCAACACAAAATCACTGGGGGATGTTGAAAGAGGATCTTGACTGAGGTACTATCACTATATTGATGAATCCAACTTTGTCTCCATTCCACCTAGATCACACAATGCTAGACCATTCCCTGAAGACAATACGGGACTGGGGTCAATAAATTTTAGATGAATTTTGACAACACAGTAGTATTTTGATTAAGACAAAAGTACTAAGCATGGTGAAACAGTTCTCAATATAGTTACAAACCCTTGCAAGAAGCTTGGAGGCATGTATTGATAAGAGATTATCACTAAAACCTCTGGTGTCTTTCTTTGGTGGCTAGAAGTACTGTTTCTGGCTCCAGGTAGTTCTCTAGCTCCAGAACTTTCACTTTAGACGCAGTTTCTCCACAGCGAACCATGCTTTGTTAAAGCGGTAATTGGTACAAGTTACAGCAGCTCAGGTACTGACAGATAGCACCAATAGGACTTGTCACTTCAGTCCTGAAGAACAACGCAACTGCTAATTGGTGCTGGCTTTAACACATATAATCTGAAACTGAGGTTTCCACTGCAGCAAATGCCATCTAGAGATTCATGGAGGAAAGGGCAGCAGCAGCAACAGACACTGGCTTGAGGCATGTTCCAAGCATGCCTTTATCCCTAGAAAAGGTGAAAAACAAGAGGTATGCCTACAAGTGTCTGTAAAGCTTGCTAAACTCCCAGGGTGTGCTGCAGTAACTATGAATGAGATGTGTGTACACAATGAGACAAATTCTTCTTGCTGTACATAACACCAACAGCAACTGCCTTCCAGGTGGCCATTGCAAGGGAGGGAATCATTCAGCCAGATATGCCACCAACATCATCTTACTAGCTGCTGGACTAGCCAACAAAATGGCTTGTGTCTGTGTGTTTTCTTTATTGTTTTTTATTTCTTATTTTTATTTGCTTTGTTTTGAAAAATAGAATGCAAATGGAAACCGGGGCAGCAATACAAATCAGGGCAGAGGGACATACGGTGATGGCAGGATCACTTGCTGTTATAGAGGAAGGAGAGAAAGATGTTTAATACCTATCTCACTTTCTAGTCACCCTGCTAGCCTGGGGAACTTGGAAAGTGAGCCAAGCCACCCATAAAATCTCATTTTGCTCTTAAGTAATGCCAAGTCAGTGAAAAATAAAACACATATCATCTATGAACTTCTCAAAGATGAGGGAGCTGACCTGGCATAATTCACTGAAACTTGGCTGGGAGATGGTAGTGGTTCAACCTGGGCCTAGCCGGATACTGTGAGCAGGTGAAGGATTTGGGGGGGGGGGGGGAGCTATGGCCTATAAAGACCATCTTAATTTGACTAGATTACTTACTAAGAAGCTGAGTCACAATGAGTGTGTATACCTGAGTCTAAAAACCACAGATAGACTAGGGATTCTGTTAGTGTACCGTCCACCCCGCTACCTAACAGACTCCCTGGCCAAGCTCATAGAACTGGTTTTGGAGGTGTTGCAGTCACCCAGACTTTTGCTTCGAGGGACTTCAACATTCCACTGGAGGTCAGTTTGTCAGGTGCAGCTTGGAAGTTCGTGGTATCCATGACAAACATGGACCTTTTTCAATTGGATTCCGGACCAATGCACTTGGCAGGTCATACGCTTGATGTGATTTTCAGCTCAGAACAGACAGATATGTGGGCAGAGGTGACCAATACCTTTGAATTGTCACTTACAAATCATTTCCTGGTCAGGGCTAGTATCACAGCTACAACATCTCCCTGCAGGGGTGGAGTCCCTACAAAAATGATCCACCCTCAAAGGCTAATGGATCCTTTGAGATTCCAGGAGGTCTTAAGAAGGTTCTACAGCAGATATCACCAAAGTTCCTGTTGAATCCCTGGTCAATAAGAGGAATCAAAATCTAACTGGGGCTATTGACATGATCCCTCCCAAATGTCCTCTCCAACCTGTTACTAACCAGGCCCCCTGATATAAAGAAAGCCTCAGGGAAATGAAATGGGAAGGACAACGACTAGAACAGATGGCAGAAAAACTGACTTTTATGCAATAAGACACGGCGTAGAGGGCACCTTTGCTCCTACAAAGTGGCAACAGATGCAGCAAATAAAGCTTTCTTCTCTGCATGCATTGCGTCTGCGGATTCACATTCAGCTGAACTTTTCAGAGTGGTGAGAGGCCTAACTCAGGTGCCCTCCCCTATGAACCCATTATTAGAACCTTCAGTAGCTCACTGTTATACCTTTAACAACCATTTTGCAAATAAAATCTCTCACATAAGAGCCGGTTTAGAAACTGTCATTGGAGTAGAGGCCAACAACGAAGTGTCAGCAACTCTGTGAGTGGAATTATACTGGATCCATTTCAATTGGTGAGTATTGCTGATGTGGACAAGCTGCTGGGGCAAGTAATGAGGACAACTTGCTTTCTTGATCCCTGTCCCTCTTGGGTGGTAGTCCTGGGAGAAGATGCAATTAGGTATCAAATACAACAAATTATCAATACATCTCTCAGGGAGATGAATTTCCCATCCTGTTTAAAAGAAGCAGTAGTTAGACCATTGCTAAAACTCCCTTTATCCCCATAACCTTTATAACTACAGACCAGTCTCCATCTTCCTTTTTGGCCACAGTAATTGAGAAGGCAACTGCACTCCAGGCAGTTTTGGATGACACACACTTCCTTGACCCATTTCAAACTAGCTTCAGAACAGGACTATACAACCAATTAAGACACAAAGGAGTGCTGACCTCCAAAATTCCTCTCAGTAGGTATACCCAGTTGAGACCAATAGCTGGATTTAGCACATTGCATTATTTGATGTCTATATATCAATATAAAGTAAAGTGCAGACCAAACATTGAAAAATACAACTAAATAATCATACTTGGGAAACATAATGATTATTTAGTAATAGATCCATATTAAATGCTTTGTTACTAGTGCCTCAGCAGTTTTTTAGGTTACATCAAGCTATCTTTTGAATAAAACAGTGCATATTTTCCTACCTGGCTGTTTATTTGCCTCGGGAGAGGCACCATTAGCACTGTGAGGAGCAGAATGCCCTGTAATTCCCTCTGCAGTACAACCAACTACTGTGATTCCTCCTAAGAGACTGTCTGTTTCTGCTGAACTGCTGCTATTCATACTGCTACACAAGGATGATTTGTCCACCACACCCGAATCTGTTTCTTGTGATCCTTCTTCCCCTGTAGGATAATCAGTTTCCAGAGCTCCTGAAAGAAAACAATGGGTTACTTTCATTACTTTCATTAGGACATAGTTAACTGCTCTGCATTCTTTTAGAAGTAGTATGCCATATGTGAACCAAACATAATTTCTTATTGGAAGCAACGTCCACCTAGGTTTCCTACCAACTGAACGCTAAAGAAGCAAATATGAAAAGTGGGTGTTAAGGAAAGGCAGTTGGTTCATATCTGGTACAGTAGGGTTTCGCAACATAAAAGTACAAACAAAGTAACTAATTTGTATTGAGACATTGAGGGGGTTCCAACACTTATTAAAGTTTACTTATTAATAAGGAGGTTACTGCAGCTAAGATATAATCCTTTTCAGGCTAAGTGTGTACACATCCCATTTAATTCAGTGTTGGGGATGGATGGAATGAAAACTTGCATTTGGCGGGTCTTTGATTCATTCCATCCTTATTCCATACAAATTTCCAACTTAAAAAAAACTTGAAAACTTCTTTGCATATTTTGAAATGTATGTCTTTTTGCACTAATTTATGTGCTTTTGGTGCACACGCTTCTTCTATAGACATATTTTGTACACTTTTTAGATCAGATAACAGTACTACAAAATTCTGAGAAGTGCTAATGCAAAAGGATTAACTATATGCCAGTGCATATATTAATGCAGAAGCATGAGTTTGGTAAGGCTCTTTATCAAATGCAACCAAAACGAAATTGCCTCAATTCCTGCTCAATAGAATTAGCTTTGTGAAGCCAGTATAGCTGACAGCAAAATATTCAAATGTGAACATGGTAAATGTAAGATTTTTTAAAAAATGTAGGCTTTTGTCACATTGTGCATAGAGCTTTAGTTCTATAACTTAAAGGACACCAACATGTTTCTGTAACTCCCAGCATCAGCTTTAGGCTGATAGGAATTGTAGCCCAACAATATCTAAAGGGATAAACTTTTTCCATCTATGCCTAAGGACACAATATCTAAAGGGATACACTTTTTCCACTTATGCCTAAGGACACAATATCTAAAGGGATACACTTTTTCCAACTATGCCTAAGACAATGTAATCTCACCAAAAACATAAAGGGAATTATTATATACAGTAGAGTCTCACTTATCCAACATAAATGGGCCAGCAGAACGCTGGATAAACAAAAATGTTGGATAATAAGGAAGGCTTAAGGAAAAGTCTATTAAACATAAAATTACGTTATGATTTTACAAATTGAGCACCAAAACATATTTTTCAACAAATTGACAGAAAAAGTAGTTTAATACACGGTAATGCTATGTAGTAATTATTGTATTTATGAATTTAGCACCAAAACATTGCAATGTACTGAAAACATTGACTACAAAAACATTGACTACTAAAAGGCAGACTGCGTTGGATAATTCAGAACGTTAGATAAGCGAAGGTTAGATAAGTGAGACTCTACTGTACTTCCTTTTAAGTTACAGCTCCAACTGCTAGCTTTTTCTAAAAATTGACTCGACATGTGGAGAAGTGTTGCATTTTTAAAGCAAATTAAACGTAACATGGAATTCTGCAGCCAAATCCAAACTGGTCAAAAAATACATTATTAGCTGCCTATCCTAATATGATGGCTGCTTGAAAATCGTTCACTGTCTAGTTAAATAAAACAGAAGGTCGGCTTTTGGCAGCATTTCCAGAACAGGTAGCCTCCACCTCAAAACCTTATATTACTCATATGTTAACAATGGTTAACTCTTGTGTAAACAATTGCTTCCGTGCATCCCTTACCTGGCACACTAGCTATACAGAGTACGTGAGAATTGCAAACAATGAAACTGTCCAGGATGTTTCCTGGCTGGTTAGCATCTACAACGATAACTTTTGTTGCAGAGTGAGTACTAGTACATATCCATACGAGGCTTGATAGTTCTTCCTGATTTTTCAGCTCTTTCTGCTGGTCCTGCACAGGGAAAAACAAAACCAAGCAATGTAAATGTACAGCTACAGAACAAATTGTAATTTTACAGCTGTTTGCAAGAGAGGGTTTGAAGGCACAGAAATATTGCATCTTTGCTTTTTAATTATCAAGAATACTCTAAATCCTTTAGTAAGCTAATTACAGCATCCAAACATTATGTAAAAGGGGAACTGTAAAACTGGTGTCAATTGTGTCTGAAACAGAATGGATGAATGCCTATGCATTATATTAAACTATTTAGATTTATTAAAGATCTATTAATCAAAAAGAGAATGATAAACATGGATGGTATTTAAATTCATATTTATGAATACCCACATTTTAAAAATTATAGGCACAATACTGATGTCTACCATTTGCTTGGAATATTAATAAGCTATCAGAAAAGTTCCATACTTTTGATTTCATTTCTGGCCTTACCTTGAGTTCTTGATCCAATCTGTCTAAACTACTCTGAGATGCACTTCGCTGTTTGTTGCTCTCTGCATCCACAGTAGCCACATCACTGTAGAACACACTGGCACCAACCACTGACCCTCCATCTCTAGTCTTCCCTCCTGATAAATTCACTCCTACAGCACACCATAGCTTAAAACAAAAGAGAGTTCCAAAAAGGGTTCAGTAAACATGGCACTGCCTCTTAATAGAGTAAGTGTTGAAGACCTCATGGCAATACTTCACAGCAGTCAGTCACACATCGGCTTTTAGAAAAAGAAAAACAGGCACCAATATTTAAGGGCCAGAAATCCTTTAAAACATTATTATATAAAGCCAAACCAATACGTCAAACCTATTAGAATTATTCAGAATCTAAAGTTCATTCTATAAAATTGATGCACACTTAGTGAATTCAAAATCCATGACTGTGGAACTCTAATACACACATACAAATATTTTTTAAAGAAGAAGATTTAAAAATGAAAACTAATGTACCTTCATAGATGTATCCTTCTCATCAAGTGGCCTCAAGTAAACAGGCACTGGTAAATTCTTCATTTTGTTATCACTCTGACCACTACCATTGACAGCCTAAACGTGGGAAATAACAAAATACTCATCATTGGTTTAAAAATGGCTTTTCTTTTTTTGTTTTTGTTTTTAGAACAGAACATGCTATCCATTAGAGGTTGCTTGAAAACTGAATATTCCTATGTCATGGCCTTCCTTTTATACCTCAAGCAGACATTTACATTTAATAGGGTCAAAGAATTTACCCTGTTATAATGACCTAAGTTTTATTACCAATCCAAGCAGGTTGGGCATGAACACTCCAGACCTACAGCCAATCACACAAAATCTTTCAGGCACACTGACGCCATTGGTTTTATTTGTAGCTTACCTCTATACCATGTAACACTTCCTTCTACCACAGCAATAGCCATAATGTCAACATTCTTCATTAATTTGCCAGCTCAAAGGCCTAGCATAGGCATGGTTACACCAAACTCCACACACCAGACATTTTTTTCCTTCAAATGAGAAGAGTATGCACAATAGTCTTTCATGCGCCTTACAGTCTCAATACTTTTACTTCACCCTAAGTGGATATTTGCATGTACATTCTACTCTCAGGTGCTACCTTACCTTGAATGAAGCATTAACACTAATCAATTGCTCCTCCTGAAATACTGTGAGAGAGATATCCAAACCTGAATTAACTAATCTAATGGCTGGCACTCAATATTCATAGCCAGATATTCTACTTAAACCAGCATCATCTTCCCAGTGTTCCATTTCTGAGAAGCTGAGACAGGGATAATACAGCTCATCTGCTTCAACATTGCTACTGGCTGGTGGTCTGATTCTGGGCATAATTCAAAGTGCTGGTTATGACCTAAAAAGCCTTTCATGGTTTAGGTCCAGGCTATCTGACAATCCATATCTCCCCCTAAATCTGCAAGAGAGGCCTTTCTCTTAGTCTCACACCTTCATAACTAACAATTGGTGGAAACTATTTTCAGTCACTGCCTCTAGACGTTGGGACTCCCTTCTGAGAGAGCTAGAATGAGCCTTCTGTTGCCAGGCAAAAATATTCTTTAAAAATTCCAACAGGCTTTTAAAACCGATGGCTTTTTTAAAAAAAGTAACGCACAATGCTAGTTTTAAATTGCACCATTACAACTTTTAAAAACTTTTAAAGTGTATGTTTTAAATTGTTTTAATTTGGCTCAAAATATAATTCTACTTTAATATCAACTTACTGTACATTTTAATTATATTACAATAATTTTATTTTCTCATTCTTGGGGAAAGCCAAGATATAAACAAAGTGGAGGAGAGAATTTTTGTTTCTCCCATTGCTGTTTTTTTTTTCCCCTCACATCTACATGCCCCACTCCAATATTTTGCCACAAGGTCAGGCACAGGATGGAACTGGATAATGTTTTCCTACACCAAACATAGTAATAAAATCTTGGTCTCATGATTTCTTGGATGATAGGAGAAAAGAATAACTGTAGCATGCTTTCAGATACAAACTACATAATTTTAGGCTCCTATGCCCCCTCACACTTTTATTTCTCTTGTGTTACTCTCATATTTTTTACTTCTGAAAAAAGTAATTCTGATAACTCTGATAAAAAAGAATACTCTGAAAAAGAGTACATTTTATTGTAATATGAGATAAACCAGAGGAATAAGATGAAGTTTTTTCTGCTACATGGTTTTAAATATGTTTAGTGAAGGAAAAACCAGAATTTTGTTGTAGGAAAAGTTTACGACATATTTAAAGTAAAAATGAGAAGACTGTTATTAGTAACCCTGTACTACAGACATGGGCAAACTTTTTTTGCTCTGGTGCCGCATTGCGGGACCAGCCAGATGACGGGGCCAAGAAGGAGGGTGGGGTGGGCCCAGGAGGGGGTGGGACCGGGGTGGGCCTGGGAGAGGCAGGGCTAGGGCGGATCACCCTCAGGCTTTCCTCCCAGAATAAGGATGGCGCTGCTCACCCCATCCTTATGCTGGTAAGACTTTGGAGATCCCTCAGCCTCCATCTGCCTCTCCCTTCTGCTAGCATCAGGACGGTGCCTTGCCTCGTTCTGACACCGGGAGAAGGGAGAGGCAAGTGGCAGATGAACCAGCATTGCAGCCCCTTCACCCGTCGCTTGCCTCTTTGCCTGGGGCCGAGCTTCTCCTGGCATCAGGACAGGTCTTTGCCTTGTCCTGACGCTGGGTGAAGGGAGAGGCAAGTGGCAGATGAGCCACTTTGGCTGTTGCTTGCCTCTTCGCCGGGGACGAGCTTCTCCTCGCATCATGACGGGACCTCGCCTCATCCTGACATCGGGTGAAGGGAGAGGCAGATGGTTTTGGAGCTCCTTCGCCTGCTGTTTGCCTCTTCACCTGGGCCAGGCTTCTCCCGGCATTGGGACTGGACCACTCGCCTTGTCCTTATGCTGGGAGGAGGGCCCAAGGAAGGCATGCGGTGACTGAACCTGTCTGTAGAGAGCTCCCAGCTGCAGCATGCCTTCCTCCCACGTCTTTTTGGCATAAGGATATGGCAGGATGCCGCATCCTTATGCCCAGAGAACAGGGAAAATGTTGAGAGCATAAGGGTCCAGAGGGCTGTGTCTGGCCCACTTAGTTTGCCCATGCCTGCTGTAGTACATACTCCTAAGGAGCTAACATAGTATAGTATTCTGAACACTGGATTACAAATTTGGACTTGAAATCTTCTTGCTCAACCATGGCAACCCACTGGGCAAGCTTGGGCAAGTCAAACTCAGTCTCAGAAAAAGGCTTATACAAAAACACCTTTGAACAAATTGTGCCAATAAAATCCTATGATAGGCAAATACCTTAGGATTGGCATAAACTGGAAAAGCCTTGAAGGCACACAAAAACAACAACAACAACAACAAAAACAAGTTAGAAATCAATGTGCTGTAACAACCATAAACAGCCCCAGTGAGATCCAATACATGCATGCCAAGAAAACTATGGATACCAGGCCTCCCACACTCTGGGTTGCTATTTTAGATTGTGGAGCCCTCATGTAGGCCTCCAGTTTCAATTCTTGTTTGTATCACTTGAAAGGGAGCCAGATTATTTACTTTGTATCATACCAAATAGTACCAAAATATTTATTCCTAGTACCATAGAGAAGAGTTCGCAACACACATCTCAAGAGTTTGATAGGCTTGGCAAAAGACCAGAACGTCAGGCTACTGGGAAACACAATGCAGAGAGAATCAAAGATCCACTTTGAATGAGATAAGGTTAATTCATTTTGTTGTAAATGCTGATCACAGCAAATTAGTCAATTATCATATTTACTCAAGTCTAATGCTCACCTTTTTTGGCTAACCAACATTGCCAAAATTGAGGTGCATGTTACTTCTGATGATACATTTGGCTGGCACACATAAACCCATCTACGTGAAAAGACCTGGAAGAACCTGGAATCCTAGAGGGAGGCTGGGCGCACAAAAAGGCTATTCCCAGTGATGGTAGCAGCCTCAGGGCTCCATGGCATCTGGAGTAGGAGACCCTGGCTGGTGACCCAGTCATTTCTGCTACCTAGCCATAGATCCTGCTTCCCGGGAGGCCCGCAGGGTAAATCGCTCAGTCCCATGCAGTTCCCAAATGGCCTCCCCCTCAATTTTGAAGGCTTTGTGAGTTAGGTCTGTTGGGAATAGTGTAAGGCTGGAAAATTTGCTAGCCTTGGCCCGATAAAAGGGCATAACTTCCCAATGGTCTCATTCATGTTGCTGGCCTTCCTAACATGCTATGCCTATGCTGTTAGCACATTATATTGAGGGGGAAATCCATTTTTTTGTAATGTGAACTTTAGTTCACATAATGTGAATTTAGGTGTACATTACATTCAGTGGTGCATTATACTCAAATAAATACGGATATAAACATTCACTGCAGAAAATACAGAAATGACTTACAAAGTATACACATTATCTTCTGTTTAGTTCTTCTGATTAGCTCTTGAATTATTTTGCATGCCAAACATACAGGGAAGCACACAGGGTTTTTTAAATTCCAGGAATGACCAGCATGAATACTCCATTATGAAGAAGTCTATACATGCAGTCATCCCACTCTTCTTACAGTTCATGACATTTCACGGCTAGCCTTTTCCAAACATCAGCATTTGTATTCATATGGGGGAAAATGCTGGTTTTTCAAAAGCAGGACATGAAGGCCTGACATCTCAGCTCTGAATATCTCCGGATTTCATGTTTAAAGCAAACATGACAGATGCACTTGATTACCATTCTGGAAATATTTGGATATATTTTCCATTATTGCTCTTATAAGTGAACCCCATTTGTTGACCAGCCACTATAAACAATACTATGTTGAATAACAGAACAATTACATTGTGTGATTCTCTCCTCTTTCCTGAAAGATTAATTACTGAAGCACATCTTCAGTTAACCAACCATGATACCTGCTTATATTTCTGAGGAAGACTCCAACCAAAAGCTTGCACTCTGCCATCTTCCTTTTGAACATGTGCTTTCACTTGGCGGTATTGTTCTCTCTTCTGCTCTCTGCGCGAGGCAAGGCTGGCCTCAGATCTGGGCAGAAGGGAAAGATATTTAAGAACCGAACCATTCTACTTCTTTCCAGTTATTATTTGTTCTAATGTGATTTTTCAAAGTTATGCAGCCATAGTTAAAAGGTGTTCTTTCACATTAATAGGTCAATGACAAGGATGATTCCCCTTCTGCTATCTAAAGATTAAATACTACAATGCTCTCTACATGAGATTGCTTTTCAAAACTGCACAGTGGATTGATTCCATTAGAGTTGAATATAGCTATAATAAACGACAGTGGCACTCCGAGGTAACTGTACTATCTCATCCCTATTCATTTCCAAGCACATCTCAAGGGTGTTGCTTACCATTGATTTTGTTCTATGTGTCCCAAAGTTACTCTGAGACACTCCTACTGTTCACCTTCCCAGTTTCGAATACTGAGCTCTTGTTAGGAAACATGAACAACAGATAACCAAATTGAGGGCATCTGACTCACTTTTTTGGAAAACTGTATATAAAAATGAGATAGCTTGCTTGGAACATCATAAGAAAATATTTGAAAAAGGAAAGGAATGTGGTTGCATAGAAAGTGGGAAAGGGTTATGTTCCTTTTAAACATCACAACCTGCACCTACAAATATTCACTAAAATAATGACAACCTCCGAAGTTCACATAATTCTGCAGTTAAAAATGGCTGAATTATGTAAGGCCGCACAGCACTTTTTACAAAATTAAAAGCCCTGATCCCTTGTAATCTCCCTTTAAAAAAAATGTTACCCAGGCAAACATATACAAATTATGTGCTATCAATGGAAATAATGTGAAAGGGGCAGGAGGTGGGGGTAGAAAACTATGCAAAACGGCTCGAGGGTATATTTGGGGGAGGGGGGGGGAGGACTAAACCAGAATCAAGTAATACAATAGAGAGCATTATTATTTTGCTTTTGTGTGCCTTCAAAACCTATCATGGGATATTTGGTAAGATTTGTTCAGAAGGGTTGTAATTGTCTTCCTCTGTGTCTAAGGCAGTATGACTTGGCCAAGGTCACCCAGGGGGTTGCAGTGGCCAAGTGGGAATTTGAACCCTGGTCTCCCAGAGCCCAATCAATGCTCAAATTGCTACATCATGCTAGCTGTCTACTTTTGACATTTTGCACATGCATATGGAGGGAGAAGAACATGCTTTATCCTAGAAAACTAGGGCAATTTTACAGGATCGATGTTTGCCATATTCATTAACTATACAGGAAACTTGTTGAAGTCACAAAAATGTAGGTCAACAACTGATCATTATACTCTGTTTTGATTAATGATTTTTTAAGAAATCTAGATCAATCTGAGTTTACTTTGTTACCTTTACTATTACATTCCATCCATCTACATGCTGGAACTACTGTCATAGTGATAATTTATTTTATGTTCTGTTTCTAGGCACTTTTGTACTGTGTATAAGCCGTCCCGAGTCCCTTCAGAGAGATGGTGTTGGGGTACAAGATTAAAGTTGTTGTTATTGTTAATTGTACAACTATCTGCCTGCAGTTTTATTTTATAAACAAAAGGAAGCTTACTCTTCACTGAGGAAATCAAATGCTTTCGATTTGTCACTTGGAAGCTGAGATAAAGTGCTGCTTCTTTTCTTGACAGATGGCGTAATGTGTGAGGTTGGGGCATTGTATTTAACATTAACTGGTGGCTCTGGTTTCTTAGCAGCGGTGCCTGATGAGCTGAATAGCCGGCTAAAACTGGAAATAAGTAAAAAAGAAGACTCATGTGAATAGATAAGAACACCTAATTTGGCATTCAGGGTTTCGTGTGCAGGTATGGCAATCCACGCACTGCTCTATTCAAAGCAATAGGTAAATATGAGTAGCGGAAAAGGAACGGGCCCAAATACAGCAGCCATTATTTGTCCAGCACAGTTTTGCTTTTCGAACATTAACATAACATTCTTTATAACATTCATTGTGGTTACTGCATGCACTTCCAAGCCAAAAGTACAGAGGAGATTAGACATTTATATAAAGGGAATGAAGAACAGCCACGTATCCAAAAATATGAAAAAAGGAGACAATTTTCCCTATAGATTTCATTTTAGGTTCAGGTTTAGCACCTAAAAGAAAATGCTGACTCCTAGAAAGTAGATCTTAACACCAAGACCTTAAAAAATATATTCTAAGTTTGCTTAGACACAGAGCAAATTTTTGTCACTGAAATAGTCAATGCTTCCACAGTTCAGAGATCCCCAGTATTTGATTCAGAGTCCACAGCAATGTAGCCTATTAATAATGTATTTTGAAAAACATCCATGTTGATGCACCACAATGCTAAAATGCATGCTCAATGACTGTAAATCACTCATAATCTAGGGCTTTCTGGGAATATCTAGGAAAGACATGTTCTGTGACATTTATAATATGGGAGAAATATTTGCCTACCCTGTAAAATGGTAATCCTTACTATACAGCTTGCTCAAAACACACTGCATTATTTCAAGTGCCATCATGTATATGCAGGCTACCTATATTAGATTTCATTAGACAATATATGATGGCTCTATAGCCCTATATATTCAAGTACACCGACAAAGAAAAAAAGATGGACAACACAACCAGCTTAGCTTCAGGATTTGAACTATGAGAAACCTGATCCTTCAGAAGTCCAAGTGAAGCAGCAGTTTGAAAGCTAGCCTTCAACCTAGTAGTCCAATCAATTTTTATCAACTAAAAAGGAACCAAAATATTCCTCTGTTGTTTACAACAGAAATATAAAAGCTTCAAAAATAAGAGGCGATTCAAAAATCACTACTATGTAACTTTAGTAAACTGTCATGTCCCCATGCTTAGCGATCATCCGAATACGAAAATTAAATTAGCACATCATAAATTCTTACATGGAAAACTGAAATCACGCACAAGCCACACCACAATCTACTGAAAGGTGTTTATTACAACAATCAGAGAAGAACTGCTACAAAAAGTTCTGAATTCCTTTATGAGGATTGTTTCCTTTTTTTAAAGAAAAAAGCAGAAATAGGTTAAGACAATTACATTTCTCTGCCAGGTATATAAATATTGCAAGATGCAGCTTACGATACAATTGTCTTTAAGACGCGTCTTACCCAGATGGCATACTAGATATCAAAAAGAAAAGGAAGTTTATGGTTATTGGTCCCTCTACTACTGAAGAAACACAAAACACAAGTACATGATTATAATTCAGTACGTACAACTGCCAAAGGCTTGTCCGCTTTTTCTCTTGCATGGCTGGGTTTTCTCTTGATGCCCTAAAGGAAAACATAGAAATATTAATTAATTGAGCAAGGCAACCAGTGACCTAGGACTTCTCTGTCTTGCACTTTGGACTAACAAATGGATTACAAGCTATCAAACTATACATTGTATGAAGATAGTTAGAGAAAGAGAAGTGTGTATCATATTATTATTATTATTATTATTATTATTATTATTATTATTATTATTATTATTATTATTATGTTGTCGAAGGCTTTCATGGCCGGGATCACAGGGTTGTTGTATGTCTTTCGGGCTGTGTGGCCATGTTCCAGAAGTATTCTCTCCTGACGTTTCGCCCACATGTGGGCGAAACGTCAGGAGAGAATACTTCTGGAACATGGCCACACAGCCTGAAAGACATACAACAACCCTGTGATCCCGGCCATGAAAGCCTTCAACAACACATTGAACATCTCTACGGGGAGAAATTGTTCCAAGACACACGGAGATTGGAAAAACTAAGGACCAGGAAAGCACATCTGCTGTGCTCCCTGACCTTCCTTCTACGCTGCAGAGACACAGATACCATCCCACAATTTCTTGCAGCCAAAAGGACCTTCAAAACACCACAGGCTCATCGTATTTACAACCGCCTGGAACGCAACCTCTTAAGAGAGAGAATCCACACCATCCGCAAAGAACTCGTGAACACAGACAAAGAACTGCTGCACCTCCATATCAACATCAGCCAAAAGATGAATACCCAGGACTGGGATAAAATAGACAGCCTTACTTACAAGAAAATGGAGAAAGACATGGTTCTCCACACCAAGAGACAAAAACAAAAATTCGACAAATGCCGTAAGCAACAGCCAAAACCAGAACTGGATAAATCAAAGACCATCATCAACCTGACAGACAGACAACTCACTGAAGACCAAGTATCCATTCTAGAAAAAGGAGGAAATTTTGCAGTCCCTTTTTTGTGGGAAATTTTGTGGTGTCCCTTTTTACCAAAGTCCCAGTAGCTGACACCCTCACACTAATCAAACAAAACTTCCCAGAAGACATCACAGCCCTGTTTCACCATTGCCTCACCACTAGCTACTTTCAGTGGGACACTGGATTCTATGAACAGAAGGATGGAGTGGCCATGGGGAGCCCTCTCAGCCCAGTAGTAGCAAATTTCTATATGGAATACTTTGAAAAACAGGCCCTAGAAACAGCACCAAAAAAGCCAACTGTTTGGTTCAGATACGTAGATGACACCTTCACAATTTGGAGCCATGGAGAGGAAGAACTCAGCAAGTTCCTGGACCATCTTAACAGCATCCACCCAAATATCCAATTCACCATGGAAAAAGAAAAGGAAGGAAAACTGCCATTTCTAGATGTTCTGGTCATCCGCAAACCCAATCAACAATTGGGCCACACAGTTTACAGAAAACCTACACACACAGATAGATACCTTCATAAAAACTCCAACCATCACCCAAGTCAAAAAAGGAGCACAATCAAAGCCCTGACAGACCGTGCACAAAGAATCTGCGAACCTCACCTCCTCCAAGGTGAACTCAACCACCTAAACTGGGCTCTACAGGCCAATGGATATTCCACCACAGACATCAGAAGAGCTGCAAGGCCAAGAACAAGCCATGAGAGTCAAGACAAAGATCCACCCAGAGGAAAGGTGTTCTTACCATACATCAAGGGAACTACTGACCGCATAGGCAAATTGATGAAAAAGCACAACCTACAGTATTACAAAACTCCAAAATCAAAACAGTAGATGGGAACCAACACAATGAGGACTTGACTGAACAAAGGATGCCCCCAGGCAAGGGACAAAACATTTCCAATGCCAATTAGGGTGATTAACTGAAACATTAATGCTGGCTCCCAGTGACAAAGAACTCTTGCCACACCTTGGACTATACACAGATATATATTCTTTCCTTTCCTTACTTAATTTATCCATACCTCACAACCTCTGAGGATGCCTGCCATAGATGTGGGCGAAACGTCAGGAGAGAATACCTCTGGAACATGGCCACACAGCCCGAAAGACATACAACAACCCTATTATTATTATGTTTATTTATATCCTACTTTTTCTCTCCATACAGAGACTCAAAGCAGCTCACAACTAAAAGCATTACAATACAATTTTAAATATACAAATGTACAAACAATATTAAACATCGTTAATATTTTTTATATCAGATTAAAACCATAAAAACATATAAAATCACAGCAACCCCTCACAACCCCTCTTAAAAACCTTCATCTTTAAAAGCCTGCTTGAGGTAAAGGGTTTAGCCTGCCGTCTGAAGGACAGCAGGGAGGGAGCCATTCTGACTTCCCTAGGAAGGAGGGAGTTCCAGAGTCGAGGGGCAGCCACTGAGAGAGAAGGCCTGCTCTATCGTTCCCACCAACTAAGCTTGAGATAGAGATGGGACCGAGAGAAGGGCTACTTCTAAAGATCTCAGGACTCGGACAGGTTTGTACAAGGGGGTGCGGTCAGCCAAATAGCCTGGTCCAGGACTGTCTAGGGCTTTAAAGGTCATAACCAGCACTTTGAAGTGTGCCTGGTAACTGACTGGCAGCCAGTGGAGCTGCTTCAACAGGGGGGTTGTCAGCTCTCTGTAGCCGGCCCTAGTTAGCAACCTGGCTGCAGCTTTTTGGACCAGCTGGAGTTTTCGAGCATTCTTCAGAGGCAGCCCCACATAGAGCATGTTACAATAATCCAGATGGGATGTAACTAAAGCATGTACCACCATGACCAGATCTGGCTTCTCAAGGAGTGAGTGCAGCTGATGCACAAGTTTTAATTGTACAAAACCCCTCCTGGCCACCGCCGAAACCTGGGCCCCCAGGTTCAGCGTAGAGTCCAGGAGGGACCACAAACTGCAGACCTGTGTTTTCAGAGGGTGTGTGACCCCACCCAGCATAGGCTGGATCCCTATTCCCTAATCTGCCTTACAACTGACCAAGAGCACCAAAATGTTGTTTGGATTAAGTTTCAATTTGTTTGTCCTCATTCAGTCCATTACTGATGACAGACACTGGTTTAGAGTCAGTACAGCTTCCTTGGCTTTAGGTGGAAAGGAGTAGTAGAGTTAGGCATCATCTGCTTATGGATAGCACTGAATTTAAAACTCTGGATGACCTCTCTCAGTGGTTTCATGTATATGTTAAACAGCATGGGAGACAGCACAGAGCCCTGAGGAACCCCACAGGTCAATGACCAGAAGTTTGAACAGGAGTCCCCCAGCACCACCTTCTGGGTACGGTCCCCCAGCAAGGACCAGAGTCACCATAAAACAGGTCCTCCCAGTCCCATCCCAGTGAGAAGACCCAGAAATATATCATGATTGATGGTATCAAAAGCTGCTGAGAGATCCAGGAGAACCAACAGGGACACACTCCCCCTTTCAAGCTCGCTGCGTAGGTCATCCACCAAGGCGATCAAAGCTGTTTCTGTTCCATAGCTAGGCCTGAAACCAGATTAAAATGGATCTAGATAATCCATATCATCCAGAAATCTCTGGAGTTGGGAGGCCACTACATGCTCCAAGATCTTATTCAGAAAAGGGAGATTGAACACTGGCTGATAATTATCCATTATAGAGGGGGTTCAGGTATGGCTTTTTAAATATAAGCCTCACAACTGCCTCCTTTATGTAAGTTAGAACTTTGCCTTGGTCCAAGGAAACACTGGCCACTACCTTCACCCACTCTGCCAGTCCCCCTCTGGCTGGTTGATCCAGCCAGGAAGGGCAAAGATCCAGGATACATGTGGTAGCTCTCACCTCTCCAAAGATCCTGTCCACATGCTCAGGCTGCACAAATTGTTGTCCTTACACAGATATTATCTCCCTGGAATGTATCTTACCATATAGAAGCTACAATGCCAACCATGTGTTTAAAGAGTATATGCCATGAGAAGCATTCTGCTCCCTACTCATCAAAAATGAATTGATAAATACACATGCACACACACAAGCCCAAACAGATGCATGATCAACATAGAGATCTGCCATCATCACACATACTTTGGTGCCACATTATTCTGAAATCCATACTTTGGACAAATGCCAAAGAAGTTGAGGAGATAATCTGGTAAATTAAAAATGAGTTCTCACTTTCACATACATATAGGAGAAACACTTCTGAAGCTTTTGTTGAATTACCCATTCTTTTGTCAACAAACAGCAATATCAAAAGTTACAAAATATTCTTATATATAATAGATAGATTTTCCACATATTCAAACATATGCCTTTGGAGACATTTGAATTCTTAAGAAATTCATTAAAAATGGCAGAAGTCCTGAAATGGTTATTCCCTTAAAACAGAGGTCCCCAAACTACGGCCCGCGGGCCACATGCGGCCCGTCAGAGCTATTTATCCGGCCCGCGGGGCGGTAGCTCCCTCCTCCTTCGCTAAGAAAGGTGCGTGTGGCAAGGAGAAAGAAGAAAAGGCCTTTCTCTCCTCGCTCACCCCGCGTGCTCCTTTCCCGCCGCCGCTGCCGAGGAAGACACGCACGGGGTGAGCGAGGAGAGAAAGGCACTTACCTTCCCCGCCTCCTCGCTTGCCCTGCACGCTCCTTTCCCGCTGCCGCTGTTGCCAAGGAACGTAGGCACTGGGCGAACGAGAAGAGAAAGGCACTCACCTTCCCTGCCTCCTTGCCCGCCCCGTGCGCTCCTTTCCCGTCACCGCTGCCACCGAGGAACTTAAGACCTTGCTTGAGGTACCACATTAAATGTACATTGGGGAAAATGGCACACTTAGTTTTGTATTGCACAAAATGTATCCAGTGGCAGTTTCCAAAATGAATACAGAGGCACATCTTATAGAAATAGGTTAACTGTGTTAGTAGGTGGTTGAATTATGCTGGTCTGGGATGCTTTGATTGTTTTGGTGCACAAAGGCAGAATGGGGTTGGATTAGATGGCCCAAGGGGTCTTTTCCAACCATTTTAATTATGGTGGTATCATTATTATTATTATTATTATTATTATTATTATTGACACAAAGACAGAGTATGGCACAACAAACAAGATATATATGATGGATTATTACTATCATTGTATGACACAGCAAACAAGATAGATATGCTGGATTTCATATCACAAAATCACAAGTCGAACACTTCCCAAGTGTCTAGGACTGTGTGATGTATTTTCAGATGATGTGCGCAGATCCCATTATTATTATTATTGTTGTTATTATTATTATTATTATTATTGTTGTTGTTGTTGAGTGACTATCTGTCAGGGGTGCTTTGATTATGTTTTGTTGCACAAAAGCAAAAGGGGTTTGGACTAGATGGCCCAAGGGGTCTCTTGCAACCCTCTTTATTATTTTTATGATGATGATGATGATGATGATGATGATTAACATTGAGGCTGTATTTGTTCCCTTTTTGTTTGTTTTTTTTTACTTCATAATAAGGTATGTGCAGTGTGCATAGAAATTTGTTCATAGTTAAAAAAAAAAACCCACTATAGTTCGGCCCTCCAACAGTCTGAGGGACCGTGAACTGGCCCCCTGTTTAAAAAGTTTGGGGACCCCTGCCTTAAAACTTTCTTCATGATGTCACAGGACTCTCTTACACAGACTTTAAAAGAGATATTCACTGAAAAAGGTTGATGTCAAAGCAGTAATTATAAGAGAAATACAACAACAACAACAACAACTTTACTTTTATACCCCGCCACCATCTCCCCATTTTTCAGAAGAAGCCTTCAATTGCTTCACTTGCAATCCGCATTTCAATAAGATATTTACAACATTAAGTAACTGAGTTATTTTTCTGTATTTAGTTATTTGGGAGGGATTGTTATACATTGAATTCATCTGTAAGATGCATTCGTTCAAGTATACCATAAAAACAAATAAACTGCACTTGCCGTATCATCTCAGTCCATCGCACTGCCTCCTGGAGCTCCATCAGTCTCTCTTTATACTGATTTCGTTCCATGAGAACACGGGCCATCTCAACCCGAGTGAAACGCTTCCTCTGGGCAGTAGGAATGTCACTCTGCATTTGGGGGGAGGCAAACAAGTATATTTAATGTACTAGATTTAGGAACATGACTGTTTAAGGAAAAGTTACAATACTCCATTCTCAGGAAACCTCCCATGAGGCCTAACTCAGAAGAATTCAGTAGTCTCTATAGCCAAGCAAAATGTGCTATAATGGTTAGTGAAGGAACCCCTTCCCAATTCCATACAAAGTGGAGGAGGAGATGGATTAAGCACATGCCCTCATGCACAAAGCCTCTATTCTCTCTCAAAATTCATTCTTCAGCTGCAAAACAAATTCCAGGACAGATACACCTGAGGAAAAGCAAGTGCATTACTCCTTCCGCGAGTATTTAACCTTTTTAGAATAGTACATATTGAGCATCTCTTATCCAGAATTACAATATCCAAAATGGCTGAGGCAGTGACACCTTTGATTTCTGGTGGTTCAATTAACACAAACTTTGCTTCATGAACAAGATTACTAACATAGTTTTAAAAATTCCCTTCAGGCTGTGTGTATAATGTTATGTGAAATACGAATGAATTTATTATTTCGACTTGGATCTCATCTCCACGATATTATATATATATTTTTAGTTTTTCAGCCCTTTTTTAGGACTTTTTTTAAAATATGTTTTTTATTGTAGATACCAGCGAAACAACAACAAAATCCATCAACATACACATCCAATCACATATTCTCAGTAACATTACACTTGTTAGTTCCACTTTTATCTCCCATTTACGTCCAGTAGTTTTTCGCCCCTCCCCCCTCCCCCTCCCTCTGGGACCAGTACTTTCTTCCATTCAGATATTATTTTAATTGATCAATCGTAAGTAGAGAATGATTCAATTCTTTATATTTTCTTTGTCCTTTGACTTTATCTATCAATCTTCCCCATTTCAGCTCCCAATTCTTTTTGATTCGGCCTGATATATATTTAGTTCTCCTTTCAAGGATTTAATCCTGAAGCATAAAATCAGCTAGGTATTCATACCATTTTTTAACTTCCCACTTTGTTTGCTCTTTCAAACCTAAGGCAACTGTTGCTTGAGCGGCAACTAACATGTATTTTATAATTTCCCGATATTATATATATAGATGAAAACACAGTTATTCCTAAATCAGAAATCTAAGACACTGCTGGTCCCCAGCATTTTGGATAAGGAATACCCAACCTATACTGCGAAAGCTAAGAAATGATTATATAAAATGTAATGTCGATATAGTTACATACATCATCATCTTCCTTTGCTTTTTGCCTTGCTTCCTCTGCTTCTGCTCGGGCTCTAGGGAAGATTCAAGAAGCATCAAAGAAATTAGTCACAGAATGTCCCTTAGGATCCCCTCTTTCACATAGAAGCAGAGCATGGCACTCACTTTCTAAGTTCTTCTTCCAGTTCCTTATTCTTCTCCTCAAGCTTTTGCTTTGCAAGTTTTACAGCTTCCAACTCTCCTTTTAGCACATCCTTCTCACAGTTTAGTTCATCTACTTTTGCTATTAAGTCATCCTTCACCACATTCAAGGCATGTCTAAAACAAATATTACAAAGTTAGTTAATTTCTAGCACTTCTTCAGCCATTGCAAACAAACTGTCACTCATACATTTCATTGCTGACACAGGAATTCATGGAAGAAAAGAGCCTTCCCATGACCATCACCATTGATTTCATACAAATCATGTTTTCCCTGTTTTTGGAAACAGTGAGAAAAAAGCTATCAGTATCAAGATCATTGGGGGAGGGAGCACTGAAAAGTTCTCCAGTGCCTTCCTTATTTATTATATAGATTTCTCTTTTCTCACTGAAAGGAGTGACCTACATCAGGAGCACTGGGTGTGGAAAGAGGATGCTGAAGTATGCATATGCAGATGTATCTGTGTTAGTGCACTTGTTTGTATGCATGTGCGTACCCCCATAAATTACTATTCCACTATGAATGTTACCCCACCCTGATGTACTCCGATATTCCTATGACTGGCTAATCTGAACCACTACCAGCATGAAGAGGCAATCCAAGGATATGCTCATGGTACCTCCAGACACTTCTCCTCCTTTCTCCAGAAGCCAACTGCAGTAGTGAAAGCTGTTTTAAAGAAGGCGTGAAGGATTGCAGAAGAGGGGTTGCTCTTTCCCACTCCCATACGTAGAGGCACACAGTAGAATACTGAGCACTTCCCCCAATGAACCTATAGGTCTCACATAATACGTCAGTGTATGTGGAATAAGCATTTTGTGCAGACTTATGCCCCTTATTGAACAGGAGCCCCCAACAATATCATGACTGATTAAAGAGCAGGTGAGCTGAAGCATTTCCCAATTTAGAAGCTGAGCAAATAGTTACTCACTTGGTTTCTAGCAGCTGCGTGTTTTCTAAGATGAGGTTTTCAACTTCACGACCCATTCCTTTCAGAAACAGAACAATGTGAACGATTTAAAAATATGAAACTACCACTGCATGAATTAAGTATTAAACATATGTGGCTTGAACTAGCATTCAATGTGTACTCTGAGGTTCACACTGAGCTACTGAACAAGTACGGATTCACATTCACTTTACTGTAAAATATGATTTACACACACAAGGGAGTACACCTACATATTAACTTCCTCCACTGCAATAGAAACCGGTAAATTTTGAGTGTACGTCTGCACACATCTAACCTTTGAATTGACAGCAATCGTCATTTACAACTACATTTTGCTGCTAGATTTTTAAAGAATTGAGTACAGTGTTCCCTCACTACTTTGCGGTTTGCTTTTCGCTCCCTCGCTGTTTCACTGGGTTTTTTTGTGGTCCAAGGCACTCTCAGAATGCCTTGGACCTTAATGCTATCCAATCAAAAGTGGTATCTATCTATCAAACTAACCAATTAAACAACACAAGGCAACTCACAGAGGACTAGGCCGCGGTGGCGCCTGCCTTTCGCACATGCGCTCTTGCCCCGCCTCCTCTTCTGGGAAGGCTTCACTGGCCTGGGAGTTGCCGGTTTACAGCCTTCTCTGCCAAATTGCTGTCCGCCTCACCAAACTAAAACAACTACAGTGCAAAATAGGCTTGCGAAGGAGAGACTACTAACTACTAAAATAAGGTATAAATATTTAAATAAATATAGTGTCCCTACTTTGTGGATTTTCACTTATTGTGGGTGGTCCTGGAACGTAACCCTCGCGATAAGTGAGGGAACACTGTATATAATTTTCTGAAGCCAAAGATAGAAATGCAAAACATCCAATTCCTTCAGTTTAAACATATTTTAAGTAAATTAAAGTTTATAGCTGTTGCAAATTAATGGATACTTCTAATTCTGTCCAGCTGACGCCCAGACATATCATTCACATCACACAGAAGAGATGTTGAATATGAAAAGCTCAAAGATAATGCAGAGTCTTTGCAAATGCTTCCCAAATGAGATGATACCTTACCAAAGAAATTATGGTCTTTAAAGCCCATGCATCCCATGAAGAGCAAGAAGAAGAAGAAGAAGAAACAATCCACATAAGGAGAACAATACAGATGGTTTACAGCACAAGACTAGAAATTTGAGAGATATGCATGCTTTCAAAAGCAAAGCTAACCCAAGATGTCTAAAGCCAAATATGTTTTGATATTAAGAAAGCTGATAGCAAGATGAACAGTTAAAAGAAGATAATGTCATAAGATTGTTGATCACCAAAGTGCAGCCTTGCTGGAATGGTCCAAGGCTAACAAAAATTGGTTTTGGATTATAGCTCCCATATTCCCCTAGCCAGCATGGCCATGCGAGGGGACAAATGTAAGAATTATAGTCCAAAAAGGAATAATGCTCTTGATCTACCATGTCCAGCAACACCCCTCACAAGCAGGACATAAAAGCAACAGATTCCCCAGCAGCCAATATTCAGAAACATAATATCCATTTAATTAAGATTCTATCTAGCAACTATGGCTGTCAGAGCTATCCACTACAAATCTGATTATTTCCTTCACTCTACCCTGCTCTACACTAAACAATAACTGTAACATCACAGCGTATGGCAGTACATTCAATAAGATGGCTGCATAACATGCAAAGTTCTTACTTCTGACTTTGCCTAATCAAATTCTTCCCAGAACATGTTCTCAAGAATAGTTACCATTAATTTCACTAAATGATTCCAAAGCTAAAAAAAACACATACACACAGAAAAATCTCTATCCAGTATCTCCAGGCCATGCTTACTTTTATAAGCCTGTATCATTTTATTTCTTTTTCTTTCTTTAAACTAGAAAACCCCAAATGCTCTTGCCTTTCTTCAAAATGGAACATACTAGATTAGAATGAAAAACATTAAGAATAGTGCCACTGACTGCTTCATTAGATATTAGGGGGAAATAAGCCATCAAATTCCAAGATTTATGATTTTAGTGAGGTGGCAGAAACACTGCATCTCACCCACCAATGAAAATCCATCCTCCAATCATGGATCAAGTCTTATTTTTACTTTTGCTGCTCAAAAGCAAAACTGTCACTTCTGCTCTACCCAGGTAGCAGGACTGAACTCCATCCTTTATAGCCTCCACATAGCCACTACAGGCTTATGTTTTATTGAAGATAATATAAGTTTATCTTATGATCAAGAAAAAGTGAACATAATTTCAGAAAGGATTACTCCCAGTCTTGAGATGATTCTCAGTTTCTTTCTCCAGTACAGACCATACTTACATGGAAAAATCAGGACCACTACCAACATTCAGAATGCAGAAATGTTGTTTTGGCCTCCCAGAAACCCTAGCCAACCAAGCCTGTAGTAATGCTGGTGACAGATTTTGGGAGCTGTAGCCCTCAGAACAGCTTTCCCAAGCTCCAAAACATGTACAAATGAAGGGTATTTCCTTCTTCAGCGGCTGCATGATTTTTAACAATCTTTTTTGGCAATACTTTCACAAATGCTTTTCAAGATAGAAAGGTCCACTGCAGTTATTTCCACTACATTTTTCACTGCTGATGTCTCTAACAGAGGAACATGAATCAAGCAAAATAAAAAGGAACAAAAATGTATGAAGCAAGGTGCAATATATGTATGTCTGCAGAATACATGTTATGATAGCAGCAGCCACCAAGAATGCTGAACTTTAAAGCAAACTATAATATATATATAAAAAGCATACACACCAGAATATTCCCCTGGGTATGCAGCCCAAGAGAAAGCAGATTGGAAAATCCCATTTAACTAATCATTGTGGAATTGTGCATCATAGATCAAATAGTCCATATACAACAAAGCATACTAACACAAAACAATTCATATAAGATACACACTTTCTTCAAACTAAGTTCAAGTAAAATCAGCAGTGCTTTTGTACAAACATGATAGGATTATGTTCTGAGTTCCAATTACACTAAACATGCTACCAAAATCAGCAGAACAATTAACAGCTGGCTATAACTAAGTAATAACAGAAATGGTAGAACGACTAAAGATTCTTTCTTATGAGGAGCATCATTAGCTCCATGTTAAGAAATTCTTAAAACTGACATAGTTTTACCTCTATGCTGTTGTAACATGAAGAACTGATAAGGATGTCTTTTCAAAATGTCAACTTTCTCAACTTGTGTTAACAATTGAGGAACTGGACAAAAATGTGGTAAGATACTTGTTAGAATCATAGAATCATAGAATAGTAGAGTTGGAAGAGACCTCATGGGCCATCCAGTCCAACCCCCTGCCAAGAAGCAGGAAATCGCATTCAAAGCACCCCAGACAGATAGCCATCCAGCCTCTGTTTAAAAGCCTCTAAAGAAGGAGCCTCCACCACAGTCTGGGGGAGAGTTCCACTGCTGAACAGCTCTCACAGTCAGGAAGTTCTTCCTGATGTTCAGGTGGAATCTCCTTTCCTGTAGTTTGAAGCCATTGAAAGAGCTACATCCAAAGGAGAGTGGAGTGAGATACAATTTAAGCAGGGATCTGGCTCATATTTGAAAGCTAGTGCCAGCCCAATGACGGAAGAAGGGGAGAGGGGCCATGGAGGGGGGGGGAGGATGTCCACTAGCCGAGGGGCCCCCATAGAGGTAATCCAGGGGAGGGGGAGATACGGGAAAGGGAGGCCAAAACTGATTCGGCCTAGGGAGAGGAAGAGATTTCTTGTAGATTTAAAACGGCCTCCTGATATGGTAAACTTGGATACCCAGGTTGGCGGTTCCTCCGGATTAAAGGTGGTGCTGTTGAACGCCAGGTCTGTAAATGGAAAAACAGCAATCATCCAAGACCTCATCTTGGATGAACGGGCAGACCTGGTGTGCATAACGGAGACCTGGTTGGATGAGGCGGGTGGGGTCAATCTCACCCAACTTTGTCCTCCCGGGTATGCCGTGCAGCACCAACCAAGATCCGGAGGACGGGGAGGCGGTGTTGCACTGGTCTATAAGGAGTCTATCCCCCTGATCAGGTGCCCCATCCCGCAGTCAACCTTGTTTGAATGTGTCCACCTGAGGGTGAGTGACCGGGACAGATTGGGGATTCTGTTAGTGTACCGCCCACCCCGCTGCACTACAGTCTCCCTACCTGAGCTAGCGGGGGTGGTCTCGGGCCTGGCATTGGAGTCCCAGCGGCTTTTAGTGCTGGGGGACTTCAATGTCCATGCTGAGACCATCCTGACTGGTGCGGCTCAGGACTTCATGGCCTCCATGGCAACCATGGGGCTGTCCCAATTGGTATCTGGTCCCACCCACAGAGCGGGGCACACACTTGACTTGGTTTTCTGCCAGGGATGGGAGGAAGGTGGCGGTGTGGAGGAGCTTACCATTGCTCCTTTGCCATGGACCGACCATCACCTGATCAGGTTTAGGCTGAATGCACCACCTAACCTCTGCAGGGGTGGGGGACCTATTAAAATGGTCCGCCCCCGGAGGCTTATGGATCCAGATGGATTCCTGACGGCTCTTGGGGAGTTTCCTGCCGCCTCGGTTGGTGATCCTGTTGATGCCCTGGTCTCTCTCTGGAATAGGGAGATGACTAGGGCAGTAGACACGATTGCTCCGGAACGTCCCCTCTCGAGTAACCGAGCTAAACCAGCTCCTTGGTTTACTGAGGAGTTGGCAGCAATGAAGCGAAAAAAGAGGGAACTAGAGCGCGTGTGGCGTTCAGAGTGGAACGAATCAGACCGAACACGGCTGTGTCTCTACCTCAGGGCATATGCCGCGGCAATAGATGCTGCAAAGAATGCTTTCTTGGCAGCTAATATTGCGTCTGCAAAGAACCGTCCGGCGGAGCTGTTCCGGGTTGTCAGAGGCTTGTTAAATCCCGTCGCTCAAGACGGGATCCCTGACAACTCGGCAGCCCGCTGCGAAGCATTTGCTCGGTTCTTTGCGGACAAAGTCGCTCTGATCCGCTCCGGCTTTGACACCATATTAACGGCAGTCTCCGAGGATGTAACACGAGCACCTGCTTGTCCTATTTTGATGGATTCTTTTCAATTGGTTCAGCCTGAGGATGTGGACAAGGTGCTTGGAGAGGTGAGGGCTACCACATGCATCCTAGACCCCTGCCCATCCTGGCTGATAAAGGAAGCCAGAGGGGGGTTGGCCGAGTGGGTGAAGGTGGTGGTGAATGCCTCAGGAAGGCATTTTTCCAGCGAGCCTCAAATTGGCTGTGATCAAACCACTGTTGAAGAAGCCATCACTGGACCCCACTCAATTAGAGAACTTTCGGCCTATTTCCAATCTCCCCTTTTTGGGCAAGGTCATGGAACGTGTGGTGGCCGCACAACTCCAGGCATTCTTGGTTGACACTGATTTTCTGGATCTGGCGCAGTCTGGCTTCAGGCCGGGGCATGGTACCGAGACAGCCTTGGTCGCCTTAGTCGATGATCTACGCCGGGAACTGGACAGGGGGAGTGTGTCCCTGCTGGTTCTGCTGGACCTCTCAGCGGCCTTCGATACCGTCGATCACGGTATCCTTCTGGGGCGCCTTGCCGGGATGGGGCTTGGAGGTACTGTTCTGCAGTGGCTCCGGTCCTTCCTGGAGGGTCGGTCCCAGATGGTGTCCTTGGGGGACACCTGCTCGGCCCCACAACCATTGACTTGTGGGGTCCCGCAGGGGTCAGTACTGTCCCCCATGTTGTTCAACATATACATGAAGCCGTTGGGAGAGATCATCCGGAGTTTCGGGGTGAGGTGCCATCTGTACGCAGATGATGTCCAGCTCTGTCACTCCTTCCCACCTGTCACTAAGGAGGCTGTCCAGGTCCTGAACCGGTGTCTGGCCGCTGTGTCGGACTGGATGAGGGCTAACAAATTGAAATTGAATCCAGACAAGACAGAGATCCTCCTGGTCAGTCGTAAGGCTGAACAGGGAATAGGGTTACAGCCTGTGTTGGACGGGGTCGCACTCCCCCTGAAGACACAGGTTCGCAGTCTGGGGGTTCTCCTGGACTCATCGCTGAGCCTGGAACCCCAGGTCTCGGCGGTGGCCAGGGGAGCCTTTGCACAACTCAGACTTGTGCGCCAGCTGCGCCCGTTCCTTGGGAGGTCTGACTTGGCCACGGTGGTCCACGCTCTAGTTACAGCTCGTTTGGACTACTGCAACGCGCTCTACGTGGGGCTGCCTTTGAAGACGGCCCGGAAGCTTCAATTAGTACAACGAGCGGCAGCCAGGCTTATAACTGGAGCGGCGTACAGGGAGCACACCACTCCTCTGTTGCGTCAGCTCCACTGGCTGCCAATATGCTACCGAGCCCAATTCAAAGTGCTGGTTTTGGCCTACAAAGCCCTAAACGGTTCCGGTCCAATTTACCTATCCGAACGTATCTCCTCCTATGAGCCCATGAGAACTTTAAGATCGTCTGGGGAGGCCCTGCTCTCGGTCCCACCTGCCTCACAAGTGCGGCTGGTGGGAACGAGGGACAGGGCCTTCTCGGTGGTGGCTCCTCGGCTGTGGAACTCCCTCCCCAGTGACATCCGGCAGGCTCCATCCCTTCTGAGTTTCAGAAAAAAGGTAAAAACCTGGCTTTGCGAACAAGCGTTTAATGAATGAATTATGATGGCTTTAACTCGGTCCGGACTAGGGTTTACGTGCAAGGTTTATGTGGACGAATGGATTAAGTATTTTATTATACTGTTTTAAATGTATTTATGGGATTGTTTTAAATTGATTGTTTTATATTGCTATGTTTTATTTTTCTACTGTATTGTGAGCCGCCCTGAGTCCCTTCGGGTGAGAAGGGCGGCATATAAATGATGGAAATAATAAATAAATAAATAAATTGTTCCATGTCCTAGTCTGAAGGGCAGCAGAAAACAAGCCTGCTCCCTCCTCCCTATGACTTCCCCTCACATATTTGTACATGGCTATCATGTCTCCTCTCAGCCTTCTCTTCTGCAGGCTAAACATGCCCAGTTCTTTAAGCCTCTCCTCATAGGGCTTGTTCTCCAGACCTTTGATCATTTTAGTTGCCCTCCTCTGGACACATTCCAGCTTGTCAACATCTCCCTTCAACTGCGGTGCCCAGAACTGGACACAGTATTCCAGGTGTGGTCTGACCAAGGCAGAATAGAGGGGGATCATGACTTCTCTGGATCTAGACGCTATACCCCTACTGATGCAGGCCAAAATCCTATTGGCTTTCTTAGCAGCCGCATCACATTGCTGGCTCATGTTTAACTTGTTGTCCACAAGGACTCCAAGATCTTTTTCACATGTACTGCTATCTAGCCAGGCGTCCCCCATTCTGTATCTTTGCATTCCATTTTTTCATTTTGTTAGTTTCGGCCCATCTCTCTAGTCTGTCAAGATCGTTTTGAATTCTGCTCCTTTCTTCTGGAGTGTTGGCTATCCCTCCCAGTTTGGTGTCATCTGCAAACTTGATGATCGTGCCTTCTAACCCTCCATCTAAGTTGTTAATAGTAGCTAAGTTGTTACATTCCTTTGTGGAAAGTTCTGTTCCACCTTTTAACTT